>NC_141689.1:240321172-241636336 GCF_964263255.1 Lissotriton vulgaris | reverse complement strand
CTACTGATGAGGGAAGTTATCCCGAAACCCGAGCCATGTCTCGGGCGACATCCAAAAACCCGGGACATGGATCGGGTCTAGAGATCATCAGTCCGACAAGTACTTACTTGCACCCACTTGGGTGAACCACTCTTCAACTCCAAGTACCAGAATCCCAAGGGGCGACCCGGAGGAGGGGCTAGCGGAGTGCGGTCCATTGCTTGGTTTTTTTTTTTTTTTTAATTTTTGAAAACCTATATTTAAGTCAGAACACACAGCTATTCAGCCTGACATCCCGGAGGCAAGGCAGCAGAAGTAACAGGAGAGAAATAGCGTCAAACAATTGAGACATAGTCGTTGAAGGTTAATTTTATATTAAGGTAAGTGCAACAACAAGGCGCCCGCGGGCGCGAAAACGGCAGTGGGAATAGTGCGACGCTGGGTGTCAGGGATGGGTAGGGGAAGTAGGCAGGGAAATGTGCATCAAGGAGAGGTTGCAGAATGGGAAGGAGGAGGGAGGGGGAAGGTAACAGGAGAATACAGTACAATAGAGCTCAGTTGGCGTCACAGGCTAGGGAGACATACTATCGTGCAGGCTGACTGATTCAGGCGGTAAGCACACATCTCCCCTGTATTCATTCCATGCTCCCCAAATTTTAGTCCAAGTACGAGGTTTCCCTCTGGCCACATAGACTGTTTTCTCCCTGAACATGCACCAGTCCATGTTGGCCTTCCACTGTACCAGCAGGGGGGCCTCAGACGCACCCCACTTCTGGGCTATGTCCCTCTTAGCTACCATGTTCCCAAGGGTAACCCACCTAGTCTGCGCAACGTTGTGATCTGAAGGCTCCCATACGTTCAGAAGGCATCGACGGGCTTCAGCGTGAGCAGCCACGCCAGTCACCTCCTCCATAACGCGGTGCACTCTCCTCCAGTAGGAGGCGATCACCGGGCAGTCCCAAAGGATGTGCAAGAAAGTGGCAAGAGCTCCGCAGCCCCTACGACAGAGACCGTCAGGCGAGAAACCCATGCGCATTAATCGGGGTCCTGTCATATACACCCGGTGCAGGATCTTAAATTGCACGAGGCGAAGACGGGAAGAAATGGCAACCTCCTTAGGGGAGGAAACTGCGCTCTGCCAATCCTCGTCGTCCAATTCAAGGCCATCCGCCACCCACTGGTCTCTCAAACTAAGGAGGAGGTCCGTGCGCACATTGATCCATTTTTTATATGAGAGGGAGATTGCGCTGTCCGGCATGTGCCCATCTAGTATCCTGTCTTCCAGAGGGGAGCTCTCAGGAATAACGCCGTCCGGCGGAGAGGCCGAGAGCAGCGCGTGTCGCAGTTGAGCGTAGCGAAAAAACTCCGTCGCGCCCAGCTGGTATTCTGTTTGTAACTGGGGGAAGGTCTTAATTGAGCCCCTGGAGAGCATATCATCAACCCTACTGATGCCGATAAGGTCCCACTTATCAAATCCCTTAGTGTGCCATAGTCTACCCAGGATGTCCGAATCGAAGAGGGGAGTGAACCTCGTGAGTCTGCCCTGCCACCCTTGTGCCTTAGTAACCGCCCGCCAAGTGCGGACCGCAGTACGGGTGGGGCCCGTCAACCGTCGGTCAAAGGACTTCGAGTATAGGGCCCGATAATAGTTACCATCGCCCATCAGCCATCTGTCCATGGCATAGCCGGGGCTCCCCATTGGGCCATAGAAGCCGTGGTTGAGGGCAGCTAGTTGCGAAGACCAGTAGTAGCGGCGCACATCTGGGAGGGCGATGCCACCGTCGTACCAGGGGAGTGTGAGTTTGTGGAAGGCAACCCGGGGCCGACCTTCCCAGAGAAGGGTCCGGAGAAGGCCCTCAAGATCACGAAAGTAGCGCGCCGGGACCGGGTCCTGAGCGTTTTGGAGCGCGTATAGGAACCTGGGCAGGGCCATCATCTTGAATAGAGCGGCACGGCCAAGAAGGGAGAGCGGCAGTTTACGCCAGCTGTCCACATCACGCCGTAACCGCTGAAGAGGAGGGAGTAGGTTGTTATCATGCCTCAACTTGGGATTGCCAGAGATGTAGATGCCCAGGTACCTGAAGCCGCGCGTGGCGACCTGAATCCTGCAGCCTCTGGGGAGACGTGGAGTATCCCCCTTGAGAACATATAGGGAGGACTTGGCCCAGTTGATAATCAGGCCAGAGTACCGCCCGAAAAGTCTGATCACATCACAGGCCACAATGAGGGACCTGCAGGGGGAAGTCAGATAAAGCAGGATATCATCGGCGTACAGGGAGACCCTGTCTTCGAAGCCAGGGGCCCATGTAATGCCTCGCAGGTCAGGATGCACACGCAATAAAGCTGCAAGCGGTTCAAGGGCCAAGGCAAACAGAAGGGGCGACAGGGGGCAACCCTGTCTAGTACCCCGACGTAGGGGGAATGGCGCCGACAGGCGACCGTTGACCGTAACATTAGCCATCGGGTCCGCATACAAGAGCTTCACCCAGCTCACAAAGACAGGTCCGAACCCGAGTTTGGTCAGCACTGCCCAGAGGTATGGCCATTCGAGCGAGTCGAAGGCCATAGTGGCGTCGAGAGATGCCAGGACAGCCAGCTCTTCGAGAGTGTGGGCCCTGGCCATGACACCATGGAGGCGTCGCAAATTGAGGGCGGTGTTTCGGTGGGGGATGAATCCCGACTGGTCGGGGTGAACGAGATCGCTAATGACGCCGATCAGTCGGTTGGCGAGCAGCTTGGCGAGGACCTTGGGCTCCACGTTAAGGAGAGAGATAGGACGATACGACCGACAGACGTCCCGTGGCTTACCCTCCTTGTGGATGACCACAATGGTAGCTAGTCGTTGATCCAGGGGGAGACAGCCTCTCTCAAAGGACTCCAAGAACATTTTACGGAGGTGCGGGGAAATCGCGTCCGAGCGGATTTTATACAGTTCCACCGGTATGCCGTTAGGCCCGGAGGCCCTTCCGGTCCGTAGAGAGCGGATCGCAAGGTCAATCTCGTCAGCGGTAATGTCTCTATCCAGGTCCGCTCTCTCCTCCTCGGAAAGGCAGGGCAGGTCAATATCCGAGAGGAAGGCCGATGAGTCCGCCTCCGAAAAGTCTGAGGCAGACTCATAGACCCCCTGAAAGTAGCCAGCGAATGAGTCAACAATAGCACTAGGGTCCGTAAGGACTACACCGTCATCTCCGAGGAGTTCGGGTACCACGCGGCTGGCCAGCTCCCGTCTGTCTAACCAAGCCAGCAACTTCCCGGCCTTATCGCCCACGTCGTAGATGCGGCCTTGCTGTTCCTTGGCTAGAGCGAGTGCGGCATTCGTGGCCAAGGCATGGTATTCTGCTTGTTTCAGCGAGAGGGTATGCAGGACAGAGGGGTCCGGCTCGGGCCCCAGCTGGGCCTCGAGTCGCAGGACCTCCTGCTCAACAACCAGCATATCAGAATCCCTAGTACGGCAGGTCTCAGCGATGAGCGCCTGGGCCTCGCCACGGAGCACCGTCTTGAAGGCTTCCCAGAGTGTCACGGCCGACCTCACCGAGCCCACGTTCTCACAGAAATAAAGATCAATGGCTTTGGCCAGGAGGGAGCGGGTTTTGAAGTTCCGGAAATACCACGGATTGACCGCTGCCGGTCGTTCCAACAGGACCACCCCAAAGTCAAAGGAGACCCATAACGGGGAGTGATCGGAAATGCCCCGCGCCAGGAAGCGGGCTTCGGAAACGGCCAGCGCGTCCGAAGCCAATGTGAGGACATAGTCGATGCGAGAAAGACTCCCGTGTGCACCCGATAGGAAGGAAAACTGACGGAGCGTGGGATGTAGAAGTCGCCACCCGTCTACCAAACCCATGGACTCGAGAAAGGATGGCAGCCACATCTGCGGGCTACGTAGGTCTCGGGGCGGTTGGCGATCAAGCTGACCAGAGCAAACTGAGTTGAAGTCACCCCCCACTATCAACCGGCCTGCCGGCATAGACAAGATGGCACCACCAAGGTCCTGGAAAGTACTAGATTGGAGCCCCGGGGGGACATACACAGAAAACAGCGTGAGGGAACGCCCTTCCCATCTACCAGCTACGGCGGCGTACCGCCCCCTGTCATCAATCAAGGTGGTCTCTATCTCTAGGGGAAGGGACGCGCGCACGAGGATGCCCGCCCCTCGGGAGCCGGAAGAGAACCCCGAGTGCGCCACCATTTTGTAACCCTTACGATTCAGAGCTTTACAAGCGTTGCCCACCAAGTGCGTCTCCTGAAGAAGGACAATATCTGGCATGTGCCGTTTAATCAGTTGTATCACCACCCCTCTCTTGATTCGGTCACCCAACCCGTTAACATTCCAACTGAGAATTCTTAACATCCTACCCCCCATCCCCCCACTGACCGTCCCACCCAATGCCCAAAGACACCCGCATCAAAGACAGTTCAGGAGCACCAGTGTCCCATTGCCACACAAAAGAGAGAAAGGAAAAAACAACACACAAAATAACTGTACCCAACAAACCCCCCACCCTGCACCCCTGCAGTAGACTAAAAAGCCCCCCCAACCAGCAGTGTGCCTGTCGCCCCATTAACTACTCTACGAAAGACCCAGAGGAGTAAGGAATCCCCGTGAAATCGTCCCGCCACCCACCATGTAAATGAAGGAGAGATCAATAAGTAACCAGGCACCAGTCCGGCGGTCATTCGAGGCGGGAGTAGCATCAGCTCCTAGTTCAGTCTTGCCGCTCCGCTCCGCCCGAGGCGCCTCCAACTTCATCTTCTTGCTCATCACGAGCAGGCGAAACAGTGTCCAGCCATTCACTGACATCTTCAGGATAGTCAAAAAAGAGGGCACGTCCCTTGTGTTCAATACGGAGTTTCGCAGGGAACATCATTGAGTACTTGAGACCCAAGTCTCTGAGGCGTCTCTTCACCCCTGCGTAGCTCAGGCGCTGACGCTGCACCATCCTGGTGAAGTCCGGATAAAAGTGCACCTCCGCATTTTGGTAGTGAAGTGGTCCATGCGATCTGGATGCCTGAAGGATCGCGTCTCGGTCTCTGAAGTTGAGGAGGCGCGCCACAATCGGTTGCGGCGACGCTCCTGTTTTCGGCGGGCCCCCCGGTACACGGTGGGCACGCTCCACTGAGAAAAAATTACTGAGTCCAGAGGGCGCCAAATGAGTCTTAACCAAGTCCTCCACAAATAGGTCAGCTGCGTCATTCTCGGACCCTTCCGGTACCCCTACTATGCGGACGTTCTGCCGCCTGGCTCGCCCCTCAAAGTCCTCCAGCCGCCTTGAGAATAGATCAGCGGTCGTCCGCAGGTTGCGGACCTCAGTCTGTAGCTCGGAAACGTCCGAGGTTAGGCTGGAGGTCTTGATGTCGAGAGCCTTCACACGCTCGTTGGTCTTGCCCAAGTCGGCCCTGATGAGGGTGATATCAACAGCCATGGAGTCCACTTTATGAGTCAGGGTCTCGTGCTGCTGCTGCATGTCGGCACGGAGGCTAGTAATGGCACCCATGATATCCACGAGGGTGGGGTCCGAACCATCCGGCGGGCTCGTCGATGGGGTCCCTTTAGAGACGGCCCCCGATGTAGGTGGCGACTTAAGATTCACATATCGCTCCATGCGATTGTTCTGCGTTTGCGATTTGCCCCGACCACCTTTATTCGATGCCCTGTCCAGATCACCTCTGCCCGCCATGATGGGTACGTGAGAACAAAGGCGAGGTGGCAACAGGTCCGGGTCCACAGCCGAGAGGCAGACGGATCAAGAAGGCAAGACCAGGGTGCCGAAGGCTCAAGCAGGAGCGCAGTTACTTCACCAACATAGGCGGCAGGCGGGCACTACGCAGTCCGATCGTGCGAAGTGACGAAGTCCGGAGGGACAATGGCACCGTCACGGAGCGGAGTTCAGCTCGACGTAACTTTGCTCAGGATCCACCGATTCGGAAGCCGATTGCAGTCCCCACCTCAGCAGGCCACCAGCATTACAATTCCACCAATGTGGACCAGGATTTCAGGCAGGATAATTGCGGTGGGTCGGACGGTCCACGGAGCTCCGAGCTTACGCGGCCATCTTGGTCGCCCGCGAAGCTCCTCCCCGGTCCATTGCTTTTGAATCTACAAATTGGCTCCCTTGAGCTTCGAGCTGACGAGCTCCTGGACTACGCACCTGCGTGCTGTTTCAGGCATCCAGGCCTTTGACGGTTGTTTGGCGGCCTTCTCTTCCACCCCTAAACCATTTCTCTACTGATGAGGGAAGCTATACCGAAACCCGAGCCATGTCTCGGGCAACATCCAAAAACCCGGGACATGGATCGGGTCTAGAGATCATCAGTCCAACAAGTACTTACTTGCACCCACTTGGGTGAACCACTCTTCAACTCCAAGTACCATAATCCCAAGGGGCGACCCGGAGGAGGGGCTAGCGGAGTGCGGTCCATTGCTTTTGAATCTACAAATTGGCTCCCTTGAGCTTCGAGCTGACGAGCTCCTGGACGACGCACCTGCGTGCCGGTTCGGGCATCCAGGCCTTTGACGGTTGTTTGGTGGCCTTCTCTTCCACCCCTAAACCATTTCTCTACTGATGAGGGAAGTTATCCCGAAACCCGAGCCATGTCTCAGGCGACATCCAAAAACCCGGGACATGGATCGGGTCTAGAGATCATCAGTCCAACAAGTACTTACTTGCACCCACTTGGGTGAACCACTCTTCAACTCCAAGTACCAGAATCCCAAGGGGCGACCCAGAGGAGGGGCTAGCGGAGTGCGGTCCATTGCTTTTGAATCTATTAACGTAGACATTATTTAGAACATGATCAAGAATCACATTTCATCAGAAAAAACATTGCAGGTGCACGGCCATCTCTTCACCACTGTTGAGACCCCCTGGTCTCTTTGGTTATCAATTATGTCCTGTGACTCTAATCTTGGCAGCTGCAATTGCCTATTGCCCCCTCTCACGTTCACGGGCACTTGGTCCATACAAACGAAACTCAAAAGATCCCTGTTACTTTGATGGAACATCTCGAAATGCCTCGCCACCAGATAGGTGGACACCGGAGTTATTTATAATATTTTGAACATCTTGATGCCTAATGATCTGCTTTTAACATCTTCCAAGTGTCAACAGAAATTGGACATCACGGATAATACTTTTCTACTTGCACTTGAATCCCACAAAGCGATCTGCTATCCTCTAACCTTCAGGCACAGTTCTCCAAGACTTGTTTTTTTTATGCTATACTCCTAGTAAGATGGCAAAATGGGGCTCAGGAACATACTGCCCTCGTTGCTCCGAGTTCAAAGCTGATTCTATCCACATGTTTGCCACATGCATTAAATTAGAACCTTTAATAAATGAAATTCATAATTTTTTGGGTCAGGTGCTATCTTGTAATGTGGTGCTAGCCCCCTCTACGATAATGCTGGGTATAGATGACTCGGTTGATCAACGAAAAGGAGGAGCGCGGCTTTCCATCCCTATGGTTGTCCTTAGGCTTTGCATTGCTTCTTCCTGGCTGGATCCCGCCCCTACAGCTTTTGCACATTGGTTAGCACGCCTTTACTCAATTCACACATTAGAGAAGGCAATATATGCGAAAAAGGGACCTAGAGCTAAAAAACGGGGACTAGTAATCTGGGTTCCATTTTCTTACTGCCTAACCCATCAAGGCTCATAGTGGGATAACCCACTGAATAAACTATTGTTCTTTGTATAACTGTATACTCCAAGCTCCTTTTTACCATGGCTCTGTTGCACGGGTTACTTCATTGACTGATGCTATGTTTGTGAACATTATTTGTTCTTTCTTTCTTAAAGCTAATGCTGCTGCTGGTCAAAATTACCTTTGTTTTATAAAAAAAAGGATTTTTTTTTATCTAGATGTATTGCTGTACGGAATACCTTTGTTAATTTAGGATCACATTACGGTTTTGCGTTCCCTGAAACTGCCTTCTATATTCATATTCTTTATGCGTGTGGGGGGGGTGCCGCTACTCTTTGATTATTCTGTTTTTTATTGGTTGTTTTGTTTTAGTTTTTTTCACTGCAAATTGAAAAATAAAAATATATGAACGTTACAGAAACACACAGTCACTTGATGATGTCATGAGTGATGTCACTGACCATGTCATGAGTGATGTAATATGTGACGTCATCAGCAGTGCATTGCGTGAGCGAGAGTTATAGTTAGGTGAACTAACTATAACGGGGAATTTCTCTGGTTTTGCACGAGTGAAATGTCCAACTAGCTATAACTTTCCCTAAAACCTATGGTTTTTTCAGTGAATTTCCAAGGTTTTTAAAATGCTAATTTCTAACTTTAACGGACCTGAAACCCATGGTTTTTTAAGTGAATTTCAAATGTGTTTTAAATGCTAGTTTCTAACAGAGGTAGGACATGTGAATAAAGAAGAAAAAACACACAGAAAGAAGCAAAAGATATGCAGAAAGAAGCAACAGAAGTCCACAAAGATGAAGAAAAGTACAGTAAGAGGCAAGATATCTGCAGAAAGAACCAACAGAGGAGCAGAAAGAGGCCTTGTTGCAAAATCATCCTGTTGGGAACTGACTCTGACTAACCAGTGCTATGTCAAAGACACTTAGAATACAGTGAAAACACCTACATACACTAGGGAACACTATGGGTTGGGGTAACCCTGTGATTAGCATGACCTCCTCTGTAAGGCCCTAGTACATAATAGTTCAGGGGAATACATGTCACCTCAGGCCCGCCCCCTCCCTTCACTACTGTGCAAATGCACCCCGTGGCGCGTTATTAAGTTGGGGGATAAAGTCCACTTAAATCCTGAGGGTCCCTGGGGTCCAAGTAGCCCACCAGGTACCTCCAGTAAGTGCCACAGAGCTGCGTTGCAGAGCGGTGTAAAAAGGGGCATGGCCAGAACCACCTCTCTGCAACGCATCCCTGTGGCGCTTACTGGAGGTACCTGGTGGGCTAGTTGACCCCCAGGGACCCTCGGGATTGAAGGGGAATTAATTCCCCAACTTAAAACGCGCCTGTAGTAGGTTCTTTAGGGAAGTCATTAATCCAAAATTGAAGACAGGCAAATGAAGAGTAAATAACGAGTAGTTTATTCACAAGGAAAGTGACCCACGACTAACAGCAACGCTTTCCAGAGTAGGAGTGCATCATACAGAACACAATCTGGAATCACTATGGTCACATAAGAACATTTATCAAATAGCATTCCTTAAAGATATATTACTTAAAAAGAAGTACTAATATGTGTAAATACTACACATCCCCCTTTTATCAGGAGAATAATAAAATAAAACAAATAATATATATGAAAATTAGAAAAGAACAGATAAATGCAATTCTATACATTAATTCATAACATAATCATGAAAACAAAGTGGTGCAGATCTGACCCTTTGGAACACCGTTCATTCTACCCCTACCATCTCCTTCCTCTCTATGAGGAGTAAATGAATGTGAAACAGAATGAGAAGAAATTGCATTTGAATCACCCTCACCAGATGAAGAAGTAGAACTAATGGAACGTTGTAACTGGCAACTTAAATCTTGACACTTAGGTACAATAATGTTGTCAACAACACCAAACCAATCTGAATTTGAATTGTCATCAACATTAGAATCATTCTTATTCTCACAAATAACGGCAGCTTGTTTATCTGTAATTTTGATAAGAGCATTTTTGTTCCATCAACCTCTGTCCTGCAGAAGCACTGCCATGATAAACACTCTTATAACTTGAACAGGAGAAGAAAATTTAGATTGACCTTTACTAACTTTTACAGGCTTTCTAATGATGACCCAATCACCTGGAAATAAAGGTTTTCTGTGACATGCATGCGTTTATCATAATTTCTCTTGTAACACTCTTGTTTTTTAATAACAAAATCTTTAACCTTGTTTAAATCAACAGAATTGTGAGAGGAATTCGCAATTAACCAAGTAGGATTGAGTTTAGAAGTTAGTGTACGACCTCTCAACAAAATAAAAGGTCATACACCTGTAGTGTTATGCGGGGTACAATTGTAGTTCCAAATTTTGTGAAATAAAATGAAGGAATATTTAATCCACTAGCTACAGCTGTTTGTACCCGATCCTTTAACAAACGGTTAGCACGCTCAACAAGTCCATTTGAAGATGGACTATACAAAGGAACCAACGTATGCTTAATATCTAATTTGTTTAAAAACAGGTCAACATCACAAGCAATAAAATGTGAGCCATTATCAGCAATAAGCTCATCGGGCGTACCTTCCGTATAAAATAAACGTTGTAATAATAAAACAACAGAATTAGCATCAGCAGGTTTAACAAAAGCAAAATAAATCCATTTTGAGAAATAATCAACTGCCCATCCTCATCGCCAAAAAATGTAGTAAGTTCTATAGGGAAGTCATGAATCCAAAATTGAAGACAGGCAAATGAAGAGTAAATAAGGAGAAGTTTATTCACAAGGAAAGTGACCCAAGACTAACAGCAACGATTTCCAGAGTAGAAATGCATCATACAGAACACATTCTGGAATCACTATAGTCACATAAGAACATTCATCGAATAGCATTCCTTAAAGATCTATTACTTAAAAAGAAGTACTAATATGTGTACATACTACAGCTCCACAGGGTGTGTTTGCCCACATGTCACCTCAGGTCCTGCAGCCTCCCTTCGCCACTGTGCAAACGTGCCCGATGGTGCTTTTTAAGGTGGGGGATAAAGTCCCCTTAAATCCTGAGAGTCCCTGGGGTCCTACTAGCCCATGAGGTACCTCCAGTAAGTGCCACAGAGCTGCGTTGAAGAGAGGTGTAAAAAGGGATGTGGCCTGGACCACCTCTCTGCAACGCAGGCCTGTGGCGCTTTCTGGAGGTACCTGGTGGGCTAGTTGACCCCCAGGGTCCCTCAGGATTGAAGGGGAATTAATTCCCCAACTTAAATTGTGCCATAGAGCACGTTTGCACAGTGGCGAAGGGAGGGTGAGGGACCTGAGGTATGTCACCTCAGGCCCTGCCCTCTCCCTTCACCACTGTGCAAACGCGCCACTTGGTGTGCTTTAAGTTGGGGTATTACATCCCCTTGAATCCTGAGAGTCCCTGGGGTCCAACTAGCCCATGAGGTACCTCCAATAAGTGCCACAGAGCTGCGTCCAAGAGAGGTGCAAAAAGAGGTTTGGCCTGGACCACCTCTCTGCAACTCAGGCCTGTGGCACCTACTGTAGGTACCTGGTGGGCTAGTTGACCCCCAGGGACCCTCAGGATTGAAGGGGAATTAATTCCCCAACTTCAATTGTGCCATGGAGCGCGTTTGCACAGTGGCGAAGGGAGGGGGAGGGACCTGAGGTATGTCACTGCAGGCCCTGCCCCCTCCCTTCACCACTGTGCAAACGCGCCCCTTGGTGCATTTTAAGTTGGGGTATTAAATCCCCTTGAATCCTAAGGGTCCTTGGAGTCCAACTAGCCCACCAGGTACCTCCAGTAAGCGCCACAGAGCTGCATTGCAGAGAGGTGTAAAAAGGGGCATGACCTGGACCACCTTTCTGTAACACAGCCCTGTGGTGTTTACTGGAGGTATCTGGTGGGCTAGTTGACCCCCAGGGATCCCCAGTATTGAAGGGAATAAATTCCCCAACTTAAAACGCGCCACAGGGCACAATTGCAGAGTGTTGCTGCAAGGGGGTGGGGCCTCCGGCACGATCCAGAGTTTTTTTTAATTCTTTTTTTAGGAAGGGGGGCTGTGTGGCCCCCCCTTCTTTTTACTTTTATTTGGGCCCCGGGGACCCCATTCCCCAGAGCCTGACCCCCATTAAAAAAAAAAATATATATATACATATATATATTAATGGGAAGGGGGCAGCATGGGCCCGCCTCCCGTGGCCAATTCTGGGCCCCGGGGACCCCAACCCTCGGGGCATGGCCACATTTTTTTAAATTATTTTTAGGGAGGGGGACCTCGTTATAATTATAGCGGAGGATCCGCGGATCCAGCCGTGAAAATAAAAAAACAAAGAAATGAAGCGCGGACTCCCGCGCTTCGTTATTATTTAGTCCCTGGGTGGGCCAAGTCTGGGGGACATGCTATATTGTAATTTTGGGGGCCCAGGGTGGCCCCCGCAGCCATAGGGACCGCCACCCCAGGGCTTTCCTTAACTATTTGCGGGGGCACACGGCCCCCCGCAGCCCCAGGGACCGCCACCCCCAGGGATTTTCTAAAATATTTGATGGGGCACATGGCCCCCTGCAGCCCCGGGGACCAGCACTACCCAGGGCTTGTTTTTTTTTTTAAAACAGCCTGTGTGGGGGGCTCGAGCCCTCCCACATGCTCTGGGGACCGCCACCTCCCCGGGGCACTAACTATGTAAATCCAGGGTCCATAAAGGACCCCCGTGCCCAGGGGACCACCACCTTCCTGCGGCTGTGCACACGTTGGGAGGGGGACCACCTCCTGGGGCCCTTGATGGCCCTGGGCCCGCCACCCCCCAGGGCCGGCTCCTGCAGCGTCCCGGGGTGCCCTCCCCCGGGACACTGCTGTTTGCGATGACAGGGCGGGAGCAGTGCAGCTCCCGCTCTGTCATTGCAAACTGCTTCGCTTCATTGAAGCAAGAGCAGGGAAACCTGCTCTCGCTTCAATGAAGCAAAGCAGAATTGATTTTTCACATGTGGAAAAGCAATGCCGGCTCCTATAGGACACGGGGAGCTGGTGGGACCCTGGAGGCATTGGGGCTCCCCCCACGGTCCCCAACCGATAGGGCCTGCCCCGGAGGATGGGGTCCCCAGGGCTATAAGAGGCCCGGGAGGGGGCCAACGCGGCCACCTTCCCCCCCAAAAATACATACATTTTTTAAGAAAAGGCCGGCCCCGGGGATGGAGTCCCCGGCGACAATAGAGGCCTCAGGAGGGGGCCACACAGCCCCCTCCATAAAAAATAAATATATATGTGGCCATGCCCTGGGGGATGGGGTCCCCAGGGCCGGAATTGGTAACGTGAGGGGGGTCCACGCGACCCACTTCCCGTTCATTTATTTTTTATTTTTTAAAAGGGGTCAGGCCATTGGGGATGGGGTCACCAGAGCCCAAAAAAAAGGAAAAAGAAGGGGGGGCCACCAACCCCCTTCTAAAAAAAAAACACTGGATTGTGCTGGAGGCCCCTCCCCCTCTCAAAAACACTCTGCAAACGTGCCCTGTGGCGCGTTTTAAATTGGGGAATGAATTCTCCTTCAATCCTGAGGGTCTCTGGGGGCCAACTAGCCCACCAGGAGCCTCCAGTAAGTGCCACAGGCCTATGTTGCAGAGAGGTGGTCCAGGCCACGCCCCTCTTTACACCTCTCTGCAATGCAGCTCTGGGGTGCTTACTGGAGGTACCTAGTGGGCTAGTTGGACCCCAGGGACCCTCAGGATTCAAGGGGACTTAATCCTCCAACTTAAAACGCACCATGGGCCGCGTTTGCTCATTGGTGAGGGGAGGGAGCGGGGCCTGAGGTGACATGTGCGCAAACACGCCCTGTGGCACGTTTTAAGTTGGGGAATTAATTCCTCTTCAATCCTGAGAGTCCCTGGGGGCCAATTAGCCCACCAGGTACCTCCGGTAAGCCCCACTGTGCTGCGTTGCAGAGAGGTGGTCCAGACCACACCCCTTTTTACACCTCTCTGCGATGCAGCTCTGTGGCACTTACTGGCGGTACCTAGTGGGCTAGTTGAGCCCCAGTCACCCCCAAGATTCATGGGGACTTAATCCCCCAACTTACAATGCACCCGGGGGCTTGTTTGCAGTGTGGTTGAGAAAGGGGGTATGGCCTTTGTCTCTTTTTCTCACCAATCCACTGCGTGGGGCTTACTGGAGGTAAAAGGTAGGCTAGTTGGCCCCTAAAGGACCCCCAGCAGTGAAGGGGACTTCAATCCCCATCCAAGAGCTGCCTGGGAGCGCGCTTGTAGAGTGCTGGGCAAAGTGGGAGTGGCATGGTACGAGTACTTACCAATGCTGCTGTGTGGGACTGACTGGGGTAATAGTTTGGGAAGTTGGCCCCCAAGATATCCTTGGGGGCCAACTACCCCTCTTGTTACCTCCAGTAAGTCTCACACAGTGGGATTGCTAAGATGTCTTCGGAGGCAATGGCCCCTTTTCTCTACCACTCTGCGAACGTGCCTCGTGGCAAACTACAGGATGGGGGATGAAGTCCAATTCAGTCCTGAGGGAGTTTGGTGGCCAAGAATCCCTGCTGGTACCTCCTGTAAGTCCTACGCAGCGGAATTCCTGAGCGTCGGTTTGACGCCCAGCACCCTTTCTTCACCACTCTGCAAATGCGACTTCTAGTTAAAGGTAGCATATTCCTGCACCTCTGACTTAGAGGTAGTTTTAATCCCCCTGCCCTATTATGTACTAGGGCCTTACAGAGGAGGTCATGCTAATCACAGGGGTACCCCAACGCATTGTGTTCCCTAGTGTGTGTATTCACTGTATTCTAAGTGTCTTTTAGCATAGCACTGGCTCTATGCCTGGTTAGTCAGAGGCAGTTACCACCAGTACCCGTCTGAAAAGTTGTGGGCACAGGAGGATTTTGCAACAAGGCCTCTTTCTGATCTTCTGTTGGTTCTTTCTGCACATCTCTTCTTCCTGCACTTTTCTTTGTCTTTCTAGACTTCTGTTGTCTCTTTCTGCATTTGTCCTGCTTCTTTCTGCGCTTTTCTTCCTCTTTCTTCACATGTACTACCTTTGTAGAAATAGTTAGAAATTAGCATTTAAAAAACCTTTGCAATTCACTGAAAAATACATAGGTTTCAGGCACAGTATAGTTAGAAATTAGCATTTAAAAAACCTTAGAAATTCACTGAAAAAACCATAGGGACGTTATAGTTAGTTGGAGATTTCACTTGTATAAAACCTCTGCAGTGCATTGCGGGGGCGTGAGTTATAATGGCCACATTTCAATGGTTTTATACGAGTGAAATCTCCAACTAACTATAACGTCCCTGAAACCTATGGTTTTTTCAGTGATTTTTTTTTTGTTTTATTGAAGCCAAGGTTTGTCAGCATAACCATATAAATAAAACAGCATTAAAACAACAAAATTAATCTATTTGGACAACAAAAGTTACCATAAGTCACTGTCCCTGTTTACGTCCTATACACCTTATAAAAATAGCAGATCAAGTATAAAAGCATCATATTCCCATAGAAAAAGCCCCCTGTAAACATTTACACAATACATAGATAAATAGATAAATAAGTAACCAATTGACAAAGTCTTAAATCTCATTTCCGCCCACCACCAAACAAACTAACCACTACGTCCTTTCCTTCTGTTTTAATCAAATCTCGTACCCATGTTTTATTAAATTTAATAAGTTCCCCATTTCTTGCAGCGAAGGTATATTCACTTTTCTTAACCCTTCTCATCTTGCACCCCCATTCCAAGACTGACGGAATTGAGACGGAACGCTAATTTTGGAGAATCAGTGATCTCGCAATCACAAATAGTTATGTAGAGAAATCTAATCACTGAATCAACAAATTGGAGGTCCGGATCAAAGCCAAATAGAATAAACCTGTCATTTACTTCCAACTGTAAGTTACATTCTTTTTCGAGATACACAAAAACCTCTGCCCAGAATACATTAATCTTTGGACAGCGGAGCATAATATGTGACCAACTTGCAGCCAGAAAAGAAATAGTACTGATTTCGGCTAGATATTTAAATAAAGTACTATAGGAATTCATTAAGGTAAAATCACTAGTTAATAATTGACGCATATCTGCTATAGACACCCAGTTACTATCCCGTATAAAGTCAGACATTTTAACAAAACCCGCTTCCGCCCATTTTACGGGCAGATATCTGGGTTGTCTAACACCTATAAGGGGGAGAATCTCTTCTAACAAGGAAGCAGAGTTGATTGCAGGTATGGAATATTTTTTTTAAAAAGCCTGCCTTCTTTTGAAAAGCCATTGCAAGCTCTAATAGCGGACCAACTTTGGAGATCTATACATTAACAGGGGAGAATGAATTTAGCTATCCTGACACATGAGAATAATAAAAAAGTTGATAAAGAAATGAACTTGTGGTGCGGGCTTAAACCTCGATAAATATTGTGCAAAATATGCATCATAGTAGGCTTTAAGATTGGGAAGTGCTAATCCGCCCTGATCGAAGTCTTCATATAAAGTGCTAAGTGCAAGGCATGGGACTTTCTTTGCCCATATAAAAGTTGTAAACATTGACTCAACCTGAGAAAAGAAGGAATTTGATAAAGTGCACGGAATTGAGGCAAACAAAAAGTTAAATAACGGTAAAACAGACATCTTTATCAGAGCCATTCGTCCCATGATAGATAAAGGAAGTAAATTCCATCGGGAGAACAGCCCTTTAATTTTCTTTATCAAGGGAACAAAGTTTAATTTATAAAGATCATCAATTAGGTTTGAGAAAAATATTCCTAAATATTTCTTTGGATTAGAGTTAGCAGAGCCTCGAAGATCAGGGTGTAAATTTAGAGCAACACTCCCACACTGAATAATTTTCGTCTTGCCCTTATTAATAGGGTACCCCCCTAGAGCACAAAAGATACTATAAAAGGGGGCAAAGGGAATATTTATCGACCTAGTGTCCCATTCCCCTATTCTACAACGTAAACTACAAAAGAGAGAGACTAGGTCTAAAGTGTGTGTAAATACAGAGGCTGATGACTAACAACTATGCAGAATGAATCATATCTGGCTGAGAAATTCCCATCCGACCACCCTTATTGGCGGAGTATCGTCATGTGGGAGTTGGTACATGATCCTGATGCCGCCCAAACCATCCAGAAGACGGTGCGGATATGGATCTGTGAGTAAACTCTAGCCAAGATAGTATTCAAAGAGTGGAAAGATAATTAAGTGCAGTGCTCAGGTGAAAGTGAAACTAAAATTGGCTACTTAGACAAAAAATATGTTTAATGAAAATTGTCTAAGTGTCAAAATTAAAACCACGCCCACATAGAAAAATTATAACTATAGAGTGGCGCTGTGCAGGTCGGTCAACATGTTTCAGCCAGTCCGGAATAACTTTCCGGCTTTTGTCAGGACCAATAGATGTATTAGCTACTGCAAATCTAACATGTAGTGAAAAAAGAAGAAAATTATTTTTTTAAATACTTTACAAAGTAGTATTCTCCTTAGACCTTGGAGCCCCAATGTATCCTGGAGAGCCATGGTGGCGGTCACATCCTAATTGCACAGGAGGGAACTCCGCAGGCCATGCTGAGGTTCCCTACTACTCTGGGGTCACGGACGGACGCAAGTCCATCCGCGATCCTAATGGGGTGGAGCAGCAGAGATGGTGTTTTGAGTTAAAAATTGCCTAAGCTCCAAATCCATGGACTTTACCCAATCTTTATCATTAAAGTATTGCTTATTAAAGGCCCACCATTTGGGGATTCTCAACCCTTCCCCAGATGAATTTCTAAAGTCAGCATTGCGTGGTCCGAGAATGCATTAAAGAACATTTTTTGCTGCAAAAACTCTAATCCCTGGGAGATAAAAAGAAAATCAATACGAGAGGAGGAGCAGAATCGACCAGATCCACATGTATATCTCCTTTGAGAAGGAAACGCTAAACGCCATGGATCATGTAAGTTCAGTACAGATTCATAGTTTTTCAAAACTTTCAAAGATCTGGGCTTTGTCTGCCTCTTCCCTTGTACTGTGGAATCTAACTGTGGATCCATCAAAATATTGAAATCCCCTCCTAAAATTAAATCCCCCGGAATCCTAATCAATGCTAGAAAGAGTTCTTCATAAGGTTTCATATTGTCCTCTACAGGTGCATAAAAACTCACAAATGTAAGAGGGTGAGGTTTTGATCTAAACGTAAATGTGGCCCAGCACCATCTCCCGGATGGATCGCTCCCAGAATTAATATATTCTGCTTGTAAATTCTTATTAACAAAAATGGCAGTCCCTCTATGGGATGCGGAAGAGGATGAGAGCCCCCTATAACATGCCCATGATCTGAACATAGAAAATTCAGAAGCCTTAATGGTCGCAATATGAGTTTCCTGTAGAAGAATAACCCCTGGATTTTCTGTTTTTAACCATGCTTCAATAGTCCGCATCTTTCTTTTAGTATTAATCCATTAACATTAAACGAGGCAACCTGTAAAATTGACGTATTAGCCATGCATAAACAGTAGCAGTAGTGACTTTTCTAACGAGATTCCTGGAACAAAATGGACAAAAAACTGTTGAATATGAAAAAACAACCGGCTTCATTTTTTCCCCTTTGCAAACCCCACCCCACCCAAAAAAGTGGACTACCCCCCACCACCACACCCACCACTTTCCTTTACCCCTACTCAATTCGGGTGTCATGTTTTTACACCCTGGTAATCTCATACCCCACCCTCCCGGGACAGTGTACTACCTGTTCCCCTTACAATTTGTCTCCAATGCTAGTTAGCAATCTAGCTGTTGGACTCTATGTGATGACAAAGAATCCAAAAAAAAAAGGGAAAAAGGGATTCTTTCTAAGCCAGGGAATTTAAATCGTTTTACCGTCATCCCAAAAGATCCCAAAAATCCTGACAATAGGGTAAATGACAATTTAAATGACATTCCTGACACTCAACTATTCTACCCTTAAACATTCTCAGAAATCTGATCTAGAAGTCCCTGGGCTTCCTCAACGTCAGTAAACATAAAGAACTTTCCCTTCAACAGAACTCTTAGCTTGGATTGCTGCGCTGTAGAAGCCTGTGCTCCCTTTGCCTTGAATAATTGCAGCATTTTGACGAATTCTTTCCTGCGGCGAGCTGCAGAAGCAGACATGTCTGAAAAGATGCGACATTTTGTAGTCTCGTTCCCGGGGAATTGTCTTTGTTGAAAAGCTTTTGTTAGAACTGCCTCTTTGATACAGAAGTCTGCAAAATTGATCAAGATCATACGCGGGAGTGTTGAGTTCGGAAAAAGTTGAGGTGGAACACGATG
Source organism: Lissotriton vulgaris (assembly GCF_964263255.1). NCBI lineage: Eukaryota > Metazoa > Chordata > Amphibia > Caudata > Salamandridae > Lissotriton > Lissotriton vulgaris. The sequence goes on along the minus strand of NC_141689.1, from coordinate 241,617,429 downwards.
AGCTCTCGTAATCGTGAGGTCCCCTTGGAAGTCAGGAATGACCTTTTGTTTGATGAATTTGTTGACCCAACTCAGGGGTTGGGACCCTTCCAGACCCTCGGGCACCCCAACCAAGCGGAGATTCGATCTACTGTAATGGTTTTCCAACTCTTCCAGTTTCATTTCCATTATGTGCTTACTTTTAGCTGCAACTTTAACCTCTTTCAAAACAGAGACAAGTTGATCTTCTAAGAGAGAAATTCTTTCCTCTGCCTCTTGAAGCTTAATTGGAAAGCTCCCCATTGTCCTTTCTATTTTCTCCAAACGTATGCTGAGGGAGGCCAATTCTGTTTTATGAACCCTTTTCAAGTCCCGCACCTCCCCCAGGATTAAATTCAGCATATCCTTGACACTCATCTGAAATTCTCCCGTGGAATCCATCAGTATATTAGAGTCGGTGTCGATATTGACATTGACACTGGCGTTGACGTTGGCGTTGGCATGAGGAGGAGAAATGGGAAAAAATGAAGATTGTGGTAAAGGCATGACAAGAGGGGGAGCTCTCAGATCTACGGCCGCTACGTCCTCTTGCTGGCCAGAAGGTGACAGGACTGTTGATGTTGATAAAACAAGCTCAGGATTTTTCACAAAGTCTGGTTGTTGCCCTCTTGATTGATCCTTCCCATAATTTGGTAGATTTGGTAGATTGAGCATTGGCCTTGCAATTTGGTTAACAGAGCTAGAGCTGGTGTCATCATGCATATTGCAGGAAGCTGGTAGATTAAACAGAGTGGTTTGAGTGACGAAGTCCACCCTGTTAAGTTTGTCTTGCGGGCTTAGGTCCGAGCCCGAACCCAAGCCCGGGCTCTCTGATCTGGCTGATGTGTCGCCATTATCTGTATGATGAATGTTCTTAGTATTCTGGGTACCTGGTGAGGGCTAGACAAGGAGACCTGCGGCGTAGGTTTTATCAAGAATAATGGGAATTGCTTAATCCCATTAGTGCTCCTCTTCTTCTGTGCATCCATCTCTTTATCCAGATTACCTTCTTCTTGCTCCGTTCTTGGTAGACAGACAGTGGTTATAGTGGTTATAGCTGTTACCATAATCTTTACTGAGGTTCTCTACAGAGAGTACTGGCGACTGAATGGTCATATCCGAGTTCTCTTCCTCCACTTCACCCTCGGAGCTCTCGGCTGTTGAATCTGTTCAGCTGCTTCCCCATCTCTGGAGTGACCGGCATATAGGCGGCTTGAAATGCTTATAGTACCTCTGACTTTGTCTTCCGTGGCTCTATCTATGGAATACAATAACCTTTAAATGTACTTGCGATTCCTGAGCCAAAGATTGCCAGATTTGCTAAGCTTGCGAATACAGCTTAGGCTCCAAAACTCCCCCTCCGCCTCTACCTCCGAGTTTTACCCCTGCCGCTCACAAATATGGGTAAAAAAACTCCAATTGAGCCAGAGTCGAATTAGCCACTGCCCAAAAGTCTCCTCACCTCTCCCGCCACCTTTCCGCATCTTTAACGGACATCAAAGCACCTTGTAGCCGTCTTTTTTCGTCCACCGCGAGTCTCGGCAGGGCTCCGCCGTCATCTCACTGCTACTCTGATTTACTCTGATTTCAGCTGTGAAGAGTCATTCCATATGCCGTATGCTGCCGTATGCTGCCCCCTTTAATTGCCGAACACATCAGCGGGAAAAAACAGGCAATGTCAACAACGAATCTGCCCGGTGAAAAATCGGCAACAGCAGCAGCCCATGCAGACGCCGTCAGGTAGATTCCTCCATTCCCGGGGGCGGAGCCGTAGATCACCTGATGCTACTCGGAGGTGTGGTTCTCCGGAGTAGAATTTCTAAGGTTTTTTAAATGCTAATTTCTAACTATAATGTACCTGAAACCTATCTTTTTTCAGTGAAAAAGAATATATATATATTATTGGCATCTACGTTGGTGGAATTGTTTGTTCCCAGGTTACTGAGATGTCCGAGAGCACACATTGGGATCCGGCATGAAGTATGGCTGCTGTGGAGTAACTGTACCCCATGCCTGGCAAATTCGGATCTACGGTCCTGCCTCGGCTGAATGGATTACCGGGATCATGAGGTCGGTGCAGTATGGGGAGCAGAGGAGGTTTCTGCATTGCAGACATACAGGTGACATTTGCCCGCATATTCTACCTACCCCCGTCGCAGTGCCAGACCAGCCCACAGCATTCTGGGACTTGTAGTAGGGACGCATTGGGCATCCCACTACACTTGATATCAGCTAGTTACATCTCGAGCTGTTCGGGGGCGGAGTTTGCTTGCACCTGGCAGGAGGGAACAAGGTATTTCACCGGCATTCTTCCCTACACCCTGCTGAAACCATTAGGTGCTGAGGAAGGCTACAAATATGCTGAAATGCATCCGCCCGAACTTTGGTTTTAATCAGCAATAAAGACTCCTCCACAGTCTCTCCGGTGTGGCCTCTTCTTCTTGCCCTTTGGAAGAGGATTCTGTGTACATAGTCAGCGCGATTGCCAATTACGTGCTTTAAGAGGTCCCTGCACCACGAAGAAGCTCTGGACTTATTGGCATCTACGTTGGTGGAATTGTTGGTTCCCAAGTTACTGGGATGTCCGAGAGCACACCTTGGGACCCGGCATGAAGTAAGGCTGCTGTGGAGTAACTGTACCCCACGCCTGGCAAATTCGGATCTACAGTCCTGCCTCTGCTGAATGGATTACCGGGATCATGAGGTCGGTGCAGTATGGCGAGCAGAGGAGGTTTCTGCATTGCCGACATACAGGTGACATTTGCCCGCATATTCTACCTACCCCCGTCGCAGTGCCAGACCAGCCCACAGCATTCTGGGACTTGTAGTATGGACGCATTGGGCATCCCACTACACTTGATATCAGTGAATTACATCTCGAGCTGTTCTGGGGCGGAGCTTGCTTGCACCTGGCAGGAGGGAACAAGGTATTTCACCGGCATTCTTCCTTATACCCTGCTAAAACCGTTAGGCGCTGAGGAAGGCTACAAATATGCTGAAATGCATCCGCCCGAACTTTGGTTTTAATCAGCAATAAAGACTCCTCCACAGTCTCCCCGGTGTGGCCTTTTCTTCTTGCCCTTTGGAAGAGGATTCTCTGTATATATATATATATATATATATATATATATACATATATATATATATATATATATATATATATATATATATATATATATATATATAAATAAATAAATAAAAAAATATATATATATATATATATATATATATATATATATATATATATATATATATATATATATAACAAGGCGCTTAAAAAACAAGAGAGCACCTTAGTGCGGAGTGTATTCCAGACTACAATAACAATGTCTAAGAATCGACACACTGTGAGAACGTGAAGCTGCAGCTGAATCATTATTTCTAAACTTCCCTGAGGTTCACAGTGAACACAGTGACCATATCATTAAGACCATTAATAACGATGCAAAGACCCTTTTGAAAACATTAGAACAACTCCTTAAAACTGAGCTCACAAAATGGTGGGAAAAAAGTCACTGGAGAAATATAGAGATGTGAATAGAGTATCTAGGGGGCTCAGGGTGATGATAGTGTCTACGTTTGAAAGTCCTAACCCTTTAATGCTAAAAGAGTGGGCGGAAAATAACTTACAAGCTCCCATGAATATGGTAATAATTCTCATCAAATATGCAGCAATAGACCGAGAAACAATTCTTAAAGAAATCAAATGGATTAATGGTCTATTGGATGGACTAGAAAAAAATGATTAGAGTTCTAAATGCAGTGCTGAAATAAAAGGACGGATTAAAAACATGAAGAAATAATCATGGCAAGAAAAATCTTCAAATTTGCACGCAGTAAAAACGATTACGAGACAAGAAGAGTGTTCACCTTTTCAAAAAAATGTGATACATTCATAAGACATGCTCTAACTACCAGATTGCCTAACGTTAAAAAAAACTACACAAGAAGGCAATGCCCTTGGATTGTCGGATTCTGATGCAAGTTCTATCCCAAGTAGCAGTTTTTCTGAAGACAGCCGGGAACAGGTATTAGGCCTGCAAGAGATGTTGGCAATTAACCTTACAAAGCAAACACAAGGAGATGATGGACAGGGTATGCCCAGACGTTGGTCCCCAGCTCACTTTGCCACTGGATTCAAGCTAGCCTGGCTGATGAAAGGTGTTACCCAGAAACCGGTCCCAGGATGCTTGTTTCCGGTTCAGGGAAGACCTGGCTTCGCAGTTCGGGCTGAACTGCTCCCATGAAGCACAGGGTCACGACTGGATTTCCATATAGCAGGGTCTGAACTGAGGTGGCGAAGTGAGCTAAAGAATGATGATGGATTCAACCCAGATCTGTGACTGGGGGTGAGTGTCTGAAAAGTTTCAGCACTCCGTCCATCTTCTCCTTGTGTTTGCTTTGTTCGTCCTAAGTTGGCAGGATATGCCCAGACGCGGGTCCCTTGCTCATTTTGCTACTGGATTCAAGCTAGCCTGGATGATGAAGGGTGTTCCATAAAAACCGGTCCCAGGATGCTTGTTTCCGGTTCAGGGAAGACCAGGCTTGGTAGTTCGGGCTGGACTGTTCCCAAGAGGGACAGGTTCAAGACTGATTTGCATATAACTGGGTCTGAACTCAGGTGGCGAAGTGAGATAAAGATTGATGATGGATTCAACCCTGATTTGTGACTGGGGCTGAGTGTCTGAAAAGTTTCAGCGCTCCGTCCTTCATCTCCTTGTGTTTGCTTTGTTTGCCCTAAGTTGGCAGGGTCTGCAGAGACATGGGTCCCTTGCTCACTTTGCCCCTGGATTCAAGCTAGCCTGGCTGATAAATGGTGTTACCCAGAAACCGGTCCCAGGATGCTTGTTTCCGGTTCAGGGAAGACCTGGCTTAGAAGTTCGGGCTGGACTGTTCCCATGAGGCACAGGTTCAAGACTGATTTGCATATAGCAGGGTCTGAACTCAGGTGGTGAAGTGAGCTACAGAATGATGATGGATTCAACCCAGATCTGTGAGTGAGGGTGAGTGTCTGAAAAGTTTCAGCGCTCCGTCCATCATCTCCTTGTGTTTGCTTCGGCAATTAACCTTACACCAGAAGAAGAACTCATTTTTTTACGTCAGGACCGGCGACAGTCCTTACGTCATCAGAATCCTCAACCCAGACAAGGAGAAGGAGTGACCAACATAGGAGAGAGAGGCAAAGGAAATTTAAACAGCAATCCAAACAGAGCGGCCCAAGCAAAAATGTGGATACACTAACTGTGCCTGATGACAACACTGTGATAAATTTATTAGACACTTTCTTAACTACTGTTGAATATCAACTTTTATCCCTTGGACTAAATTATTGTCCCGAGAGTAATTTCAAATACAACCAATCAAGGGTTGATGTGTATTTATTTATTTGCAAATTAAAGCTCATAAAATGTCAAGTCAAGTCAATTAAGCTTTATTCGAGATATACTCATAAAAGCATAAAAATAAAAGCTCCACATTGTATACAGATGTATAAAATACCAGTTTGCTATTTACATACATACAGCGATTTACAGTAAAAACAGAGTCTGAAGAAATGGAAGAAGTAAAAATTAATCTTGACAAATAGATAGAAAAAGACTATTAAAAAGTTTTTTGGTCAAACGTGCTACATGGTCATGCTAGACAAATATAATTTTTCATAAAAAAACAAGACAGACAAATAGTCAATAATCACAACCTTGGGTTCTGCCTTAACACCCACACCCATCCCAAGTATTTAGCAACTGCTATTGAGATGAATGGCAAGGTGCTGGTGCATATAAGTCTTAACGCTTCAGCACTTCTGTTTGTGCCCAGTAATTTACACATTGGGGTGAGCCAAATACGCCTTGGAATTACATACAGAGGACAAACAAACAGAAGATGAACGATAGTTTCCTTCTGACTCCCACAAGCAGGGCAGATATTACTACTTGCACTAGTCCACCTGGCGGTCAATGACATAAGGGGAAAAAATCCAGCTCTAAGCTGAAAATAGAGCTTCCTATCTCCCAGTTTCGTAATAAGATCCCAGTATGATTCTAACCTGGGGATAAGCTTTGCCTCTAAAAAGTCCCCTGCCATAGTGGAAGAATCAGTGCCACTCCAGGTGCGATATGCAACCAGCTCCCAATATCTCTCCTTTAAAACACTTTTAGATGGGAACGAAGCTACCGCAGGATTTTCCCACAGCATTTGCATGCCCAATACCACCAGACTATTTCTGAGTTCCCTTAGCCAAGTGATCTTTTGGAAGTCATCAGATGTTATAGCATCAATGAACCCATCAATGAACCCTTCAGCATAGTTTGGAGTAGTCCAAAGCCTACACCAGTATAAAATAGGGCGAAGCTTTGCTACATCTGAAATTGCTTTCCTACCCAGATCATACCTGAGTGGATTTAGTGGGGTACTATGGGGAAGACCGGTGAAGCTGAAAAAAAAAGTTATTTTCTGAAAGAGTTAATGGCATCAGTTTCTCAAACCCCCATAATTCTGCGCCGTAAAGATGAACGATAGTTTCCTTCTGACTCCCACAAGCAGGGCAGATATTACTACTTGCACTAGTCCACCTGGCGGTCAATGACATAAGGGGAAAAAATCCAGCTCTAAGCTGAAAATAGAGCTTCCTATCTCCCAGTTTCGTAATAAGATCCCAGTATGATTCTAACCTGGGGATAAGCTTTGCCTCTAAAAAGTCCCCTGCCATAGTGGAAGAATCAGTGCCACTCCAGGTGCGATATGCAACCAGCTCCCAATATCTCTCCTTTAAAACACTTTTAGATGGGAACGAAGCTACCGCAGGATTTTCCCACAGCATTTGCATGCCCAATACCACCAGACTATTTCTGAGTTCCCTTAGCCAAGTGATCTTTTGGAAGTCATCAGATGTTATAGCATCAATGAACCCATCAATGAACCCTTCAGCATAGTTTGGAGTAGTCCAAAGCCTACACCAGTATAAAATAGGGCGAAGCTTTGCTACATCTGAAATTGCTTTCCTACCCAGATCATACCTGAGTGGATTTAGTGGGGTACTATGGGGAAGACCAGTGAAGCTGAAAAAAAAAGTTATTTTCTGAAAGAGTTAATGGCATCAGTTTCTCAAACCCCCATAATTCTGCGCCGTAAAGCGCAGAGCTGAGAGCTTTAGCGTCATAAACTTGGAGTACAGACTTTTTCGGTTTTGCTAGTGAGTTTTTATGCTCCAAGTTTTAAGCTACCTCATATTGCCGGTGTTTTAGGGCAGCTATGTCTATGTGTTGGTCCCATTTAATATCTTTTGCGAAATAAATACCTAAATAAGTAAAAGCCTTGACCATTTCAAGTGGTTGACCATTCATAGAAAACTTCCCTTTAAAAATATGATGCGGATTAAAAACCATGAGTTTAGTTTTTGTCACGTTAACTTCCAAACCACGGTCAGTGCAAAACTCTTCAAAAATTACTAGGGCACACTGTAAGCCACTCGGAGTTTTGGATAAAATAAGCATATCATCCGCAAACATTAAAATCTGAATCTTTGCGCCGGGTAAGGTGGGGGCATCCGTATTTTCTAATAACATGCGCTTGACTACTCCATTGATATACAATGAAAAGAGCGTAGGGGCCATTGTGCAACCATGGCGCACACCAGGCTCTACCGGGAGTTGGGGAGTGACCTTTCCCTGTCCACCCCACTGTATCTTGGCATAGTTAGCCTCGTGAAGCCTCATCACCAAAGTTTACATTTCTTCAGATAGACCTAGTTTTTAAAAAAACGCCCATAGCTGTAACCGGGGAACAAGGTAAAAGGCTGCACGTAGGTCAACAAAGGCAGCATAAAGGCTGCCTTTGCCCAATGTCACAGTCTTCCAATGCTGTAGGGTGAAGCGAAAGACATGGTCGATGGTACTTGTGTATTTGCGAAAGCCCGCTTGAAAAGGGGACAATATACTATTTTCCTCGACCCAGTCTAAAATCTTATTCAAGGTCATCCCAATCACCTTTTGGATGGTATCTATCAAACTGATAGGCCTATAGTTTCCCGGGTTCATTTTGTCACCTTTTTTGTGCACTGGGATTAACACCGCCCCATTCCAGGATACCAGGATCGGTGCACCCTGGGCCACAGCGTTAGCCAACAACATGATATACTTGCCCCAGCTTACCTTGTCATGGAGAAAGACGTCCGCAGGGACCACATCTGGTCCCGGCGCTCTTCCAACAGCGACTGCATTAAGAGCCTTTACCACCTCATTATCATTAAAAGCTTTGTCTATATATAAAACAAGTCTAAAATCTTCCATTATATTATTCAAAAGATTGCGCGCATATTGGGGTCTAAAGTAGTTTACCCAACCTTCCTGAGTAACATGGTTTTCGGGCGGATCAGACTGGCCCCCCCTTCCCCACTTAACAATATTCCAAAATAGCCTATTATCCTTGTTGTCACTTGCCTCCTTGAGGTCCTGCAATCGGATTTCTTAGCCTTATATATAGCCCTTTTGTACTCCTGTCTGGCTAAACAGACAGCATACAGTCCCCCCCCTCTAATAGCAATGCCTAGAGCAGATCTAGCACGCTTACAGTCATCATTGTACCACCTCAGTGGTTTAGGGACAATAACCTTATTGCTTTTAATCGGCATAAGAAAGTGGGCCCTAATACCCACAAAAAGACAGTCATGCAATTTAGTTACGCATCTCAGGTCGTCTCCAGAGTTATTTGCATGATCTAGGTCCAATATGGCTTTATCAACCTCCTTGCTAATATTTTCCAGGGCCTTCTGATTAGTCATGACATGCGACCATTTGTGCCGGCGCATATCATTAGTGGGGATGACTTTAGGGGGACAGAGCTCAGCCCTATCTACTCCTAGTGGTTCTGACTTCCACCATAGGTGCATAACACACAAGGGGTTATGATCACTTTCTAATCATGAATCATGTGTCACCATGAAACCATAGTGACATCCCTGGATGTCGGGCACTCCATTAGGTTCTCATAGAAGTGAGACTCCAAAAGTAGTTCTGAGTTCAAACAGAGAATTTTAATCATTCATCTTGAATTCACCAATCAATTTTTCTTGAATTCATCAATCAATTTTTCATGCAGTAAATGCATCCCAAAAAATTATTATCTCAATGCTCCAATGCATTTCGGGCTAAGGCAAGCCCTTCATCGGGGAGCCTCTGCAATTAAATCAGACATAGCTATCAGTATCATAATAGAAAGAAAATAAATGCACATGAACAAAGTACAAGCGAGTGAATTAAGTCAGGGTGCCAGTTCATTCTACAAGCGTGTGACAATGAGTGCTCCAAAAAACGTGTGCTCAAAAACATAAACTACGAAGGGAGTAAATGTGGGTGAAATCCGGGTGAAAGTAAACGTGGATGGGAGTTTAAAAGTGCCTAGCGGTATGCGCAGGTGAAGAATGAAAGTCGCGAGCAACGTTTCAGTTCAAAAAGTAAACGTGGAAGGCATGGGTGAAACATGCTAGAAAATACAAGTGCATTTACAAAGACGCGTGCAGCGTTTAACAGCGTTTACCGAGGTAAAACGTGGAAGGTGCAGGTGAAACATGCTTGGAAATACGAGTAAATTTACAAAAAACGCGTGCAGCGTTTCACAGCGTATACCGATGTTACAAAGGTTTACCGATTCTAACACGATTAAAAACAAGAGTCTTAGAGTCACAGCTGTTCAGTTACTCACAGTGAAATAAAGTGGTCGCGAGTTTCAAACGCCGGTATCAGTAACACCGGGAGTGTGGTTAGATTAGTAAAGAAGGAAATAAAAATCAAGAAAGGACTAACGTGAGGGTCAAAAAACGTGGTGGCCATCTTGGAGTGGTTACCAAAAGGGTGAAAGTACAGCAGAAAGGTGTAAAAAATTATTATTTAAAGTGCTCGCATGTAAGGAAACAATGACAGTTATATTTAAACGAAGCATGAAAACTCCAAGCGATCATTAAGACCAGTAGGTTTCATTGTCTGCATACAATAGATCCAAGCCATTTCCCTTTGCAGTAAGTGCTTATGGTAGTCCATTCCTTCAATTTTGCACACTTGTTCCAAAATCAAAAACTTCAACTGGGAAACATTATGTCTATGTTCGTTGAAATGTACAGCCACATTGGATTTAGTATTCTGGAGTCTAATATTGGATTTATGCTCGTTGATGCGAGTTTTGATCTTCCTTTCAGTCTGTCCTATATAGCATTTTCCACAAGGACATTTGATCATGTACACGACGTTAGTAGAGTCGCATGTAGCATCTACGAACAATTTAATGGGGTTGCCTCTCATTGGGTGATTAACTGTGGTTCCTGCAATAATATTATTGCAGTTCCCACAATTTCTACATGGTCTTGTACCTTTAGGTGGTGTTTTTTATTGATGTTTGTTTGTCAAGAGTTCTTTAAGGTTGGCACTGCGGGTATACGCAAAAAGCGGTGGTTCCTTAAAAGTGGTACCGAAATCAGGTTCAACACTCATGATGGGACAGTGTCTTAGAATTATCCGCTTGTATGTGGAACTCATGTTAGAAAATTTAGAAACAAGTACCATTCTGTTGCTGGTTTTAGGAGGAGTTTTAACAAACAATGATTCTCTCGGAGTGTCAATGGCTTTCTTCTTGGCACTTTCAATGAGAGTGGAAGGATATCCCCTGGTAAGGAACCTTTTTCCCATTTCGTGTAGTCTGATCTGAGTTTGCTCGGGGTTAGAGGTGATCCTTCTAATCCTCAACATTTGTGATGCGGGCAAATGTGTTTTCAAAGATCCTTGGTGGTGGCTTGAAAAATGCAATGCGTTATTGCGGTCAGTTTTTTTGCGAAACAGATCAGTTTCAAGACCATTGCTGGTGATAGTAATCCTAACATCAAGAAAGGTGATGGATTTATTATCAATCTCCCAGGTGAGTTGTATGCGTTCATTTGCTTGATTCAAAATGGTGAGGGCTTGTGACAAGGATTCATTTGTGTCTTTTCATACGATGAAAACATCGTCAATGTACCTTGCGTACATTTTTATGTTGTTGGTCCAGGTCGGGTTATCATAGATATGAGTCTGCTCAAAGTACTTCATATAAATATTAGCGTAGGTAGGCGCCGCGCAATTACCCATCGAGGTTCCAGACAGCTGTAGATACCAGTCGTTATCTAGTTGAAAGTAGCTTTGATATAGGGTAAACATAGTGAGTTCCATGAGAAAGTGTTGCATATCCGGTTCAAGGTCGCTCTCCAGGATAGATTTTTCCATGGCTTCAATGCCCCCAGCATGGGGGATGGAAGTGTACAGGGAGCGGACATCCGCTGTACATAATGTTATCTGTTCATCTCCTGTGAAGTTTATTTCAGCCAGTTTTTTCAGAAAATCAGCGGTATCCTGAATGTAACTCTGCATGTTCCTGACGCTGTGTTGTAAGTATCGGTCAATAAATTTTCCCACAGGTTCATGCAGTGAACCTTTGGTAGAAACTATCGGCCTGAAAGGGGGATCCTCTAGGCTCTTGTGTATCTTCGGTATCAGGTAGATGATGGGACTCTTTGGAAATGGTTTAAGTAAATATTTCTTTGTCCTGTCATCTATAGTACCATTTTCATAGGCTTTATGCACAATGTTAGTCAGTATCTCCTTGAATTGCATAGTGGGGTTGCCTGGTAGTTTCATGTATGTTTGCTCATCTTGGATGTGTTCTTGCATTTTGCGGTGATATAAAGAAGAGTTCATTATCACCAGGGCGCCGCCCTTGTCAGCTTTGATGCATTTTATTTCTTTGTTTTCGGAGAGTCTTTTCAAGGTATCCTGATCTTTTTGTGTGATGTTTTTTTGATTTTTCTTCTTGTAGTTTAATTTCAAGATGTCTTGGTTCACCAAATTCTCAAAAAGATCAATACTCTTGTGACTTATAGGTGCTTCAAAGGTGCTTGTTGGTCTAAGGCCCATGAATAAATCTGGTTTACTGGGTAGTGGTGGTAATACATGATCAAAATAATGTCGCAGTTTAAGCTTCCTGATGAATTTGTATGTGTTGACTTGTAGTTCAAGAGGATTGGTTCTGTATGTCGGTACAAATGATGTACCTTTGGATAGTAAATCCATTTCGTGTTTATTTACAGGAGTATTAGAAATGTTAATGATCAAGTGTTCTTCTTCTTTTTGTCCTTCTGTGTGCTCCGGGTGCTCGGATGAGCTGATTCTTTCTCTTTTTCTTTTTCCTTTTCTGAGACCCCTCCTGGGTCGTTTATAATGTCTCTGCTCTCGGCTAAAAAAGGAACCGCAGTGGAGGAACCTGATTGTTGACTTTGAGGTTCAACATTGGATTCGGTTGATTTGCTTGCAGGTGCTGGAAATTTCCTGAGTGGACGGTTGGAGGTGTCACTCTCAGAGGAGGATGTGTCTGTTTGAGAATTAGGTGGTTTGTTTCTCCTACGTTGGGCATAAACATCTGCCCACGTGTATACTTCTCCCAATTTATAATCTTGGGTGTCTCTCCTGAATTTCCTGATTTTCCTATAATTAATTTCACGGGAGTGTTTATCAATCTGCACCTTGATGTCTTCCAATATCTTATTCCATTCCTCAGTAGTGGTCATCTCAGATAATTCACTCTCCACATCTTTAATCTCCTTGTTCAATTCAGTTAAAATGCACGAGAGTTCTTGAATAATGAGTAATATCAAGTCTAGGCTGCATTTATTTAACACTGCGTTCCATTTCTCTTGGAAGGACTTAGAATTCTTACATAGCGACGGTTTCAATGCTATGCGCAAACCCCTCTGGATGCGTAAGGCGCGATGGTATTTTAAAAGCGTGCTAGCATGTAGCTTTTGATTTATTTCCCTTTTAGACAAATACAACAGTTGTCGTATGCATTGTTCCTTTGTGCGATTAGAGGTATTAGAGGCTATGTCTTCATTAATTAGCGCATAGATGTGGGCCGTTTCATCTGCGTCAAACGCCAAAACATCCGCTTTGGCATCAGTAGATCTACTGATTTCTTCATATTGCATGTTCAGTAAATGCGTGCTGCCACCTGGTTGGGCGGATGGGGTGATACAATAATGTTCAAAAGTAGGAAGCGCACAGCTGGTTAACACAAAGTTGTAAGAACGTGAGGTTCTTCAATGTTATTAAAAGGATTGGGTGCTCCCAACAGGTAACGTGTCCGTCCTTAACACGTCTATTTAACAATTAATGATGTGTCACCATGAAACCATAGTGACATCCCTGGATGTCGGGCACTCCATTAGGTTCTCATAGAAGTGAGACTCCAAAAGTAGTTCTGAGTTCAAACAGAGAATTTTAATCATTCATCTTGAATTCACCAATCAATTTTTCTTGAATTCATCAATCAATTTTTCATGCAGTAAATGCATCCAAAAAAATTATATTTCTCAATGCTCCAATGCATTTCGGGCTAAGGCAAGCCCTTCATCGGGGAGCCTCTGCAATTAAATCAGACATAGCTATCAGTATCATAATATAAAGAAAATAAATGCACATGAACAAAGTACAAGCGAGTGAATTAAGTCAGGGTGCCAGTTCATTCTACAAGCGTGTGACAACGAGTGCCCAAAAAAACGTGTGCTCAAAAACATAAACTACGAAGGGAGTAAATGTGGGTGAAATCCGGGTGAAAGTAAACGTGGACGGGAGTTTAAAAGTGCCTAGCGGTATGCGCAGGTGAAGAATCAAAGTCGCGAGCAACGTTTCAGTTCAAAAAGTAAACGTGGAAGGCATGGGTGAAACATGCTAGAAAATACAAGTGCATTTACAAAGACGCGTGCAGCGTTTAACAGCGTTTACCGAGGTAAAACGTGGAAGGTGCAGGTGAAACATGCTTGGAAATACGAGTAAATTTACAAAAAACGCGTGCAGCGTTTGACAACGTATACCGATGTTACAAAGGTTTACCGATTCTAACACAATTAAAAACAAGAGTCTTAGAGTCACAGCTGTTCAGTTATTCACAGTGAAATGAAGTGGTCGCGAGCTTCAAACGCCGGTATCAGTAACACCGGGAGTGTGGTTAGATTAGTAAAGAAGGAAATAAAAATCAAGAAAGGACTAACGTGAGGGTCAAAAAACGTGGTGGCCATCTTGGAGTGGTTACCAAAAGGGTGAAAGTACAGCAGAAAGGTGTAAAAAATTATTATTTAAAGTGCTCGCATGTAAGGAAACAATGACAGTTATATTTAAACGAAGCATGAAAACTCAAAGCGATCATTAAGACCAGTAGGTTTCATTGTCTGCATACGATAGATCCAAGCCATTTCCCTTTGCAGTAAGTGCTTATGGTAGTCCATTCCTTCAATTTTGCACACTTGTTCCAAAATCAAAAACTTCAACTGGGAAACATTATGTCTATGTTCGTTGAAATGTACAGCCACATTGGATTTAGTATTCTGGAGTCTGATATTGGATTTATGCTCGTTGATGCGAGTTTTGATCTTCCTTTCAGTCTTTCCTATATAGCATTTTCCACAAGGACATTTGATCATGTACACGACGTTAGTAGAGTCGCATGTAGCATCTACGAACAATTTAATGGGGTTGCCTCTCATTGGGTGATTAACTGTGGTTCCTGCAATAATATTATTGCAGTTCCCACAATTTCTACATGGTCTTGTACCTTTAGGTGGTGTTTTTTCTTGATGTTTGTTTGTCAAGAGTTCTTTAAGGTTGGCACTGCGGGTATACGCAAAAAGCGGTGGTTCCTTAAAAGTGGTACCGAAATCAGGTTCAACACTCATGATGGGCCAGTGTCTTAGAATTATCCGCTTGTATGTGGAACTCATGTTAGAAAATTTAGAAACAAGTACCATTCTGTTGCTGGTTTTAGGAGGAGTTTTAACAAACAATGATTCTCTCGGAGTCTCAATGGCTTTCTTCTTGGCACTTTCAATGAGAGTGGAAGGATATCCCCTGGTAAGGAACCTTTTTCCCATTTCGTGTAGTCTGATCTGAGTATGCTCGGGGTTAGAGGTGATCCTTCTAATCCTCAACATTTGTGATGCGGGCAAATGTGTTTTCAAAGATCCTTGGTGGTGGCTTGAAAAATGCAATGCGTTATTGGGGTCAGTTTTTTTGCGAAACAGATCAGTTTCAAGACCATTGCTGGTGATAGTAATCCTAACATCAAGAAAGGTGATGGATTTATTATCAATCTCCCAGGTGAGTTGTATGCGTTCATTTGCTTGATTCAAAACGGTGAGGGCTTGTGACAAGGATTCATTTGTGTCTTTCCATACGATGAAAACATCGTCAATGTACCTTCCGTACATTTTTATGTTGTTGGTCCAGGTCGGGTTATCATAGATATGAGTCTGCTCAAAGTACTTCATATAAATATTAGCGTAGGTAGGCGCCGCGCAATTACCCATCGAGGTTCCAGACAGCTGTAGATACCAGTCGTTATCTAGTTGAAAGTAGCTTTGATATAGGGTAAACATAGTGAGTTCCATGAGAAAGTGTTGCATATCCGGTTCAAGGTCGCTCTCCAGGATAGATTTTTCCATGGCTTCAATGCCCCCAGCATGGGGGATGGAAGTGTACAGGGAGCGGACATCCGCTGTACATAATGTTATCTGTTCATCTCCTGTGAAGTTTATTTCAGCCAGTTTTTTCAGAAAATCAGCGGTATCCTGAATGTAACTCTGCATGTTCCTGACGCTGTGTTGTAAGTATCGGTCAATAAATTTTCCCACAGGTTCATGCAGTGAACCTTTGGTAGAAACTATCGGCCTGAAAGGGGGATCCTCTAGGACTACAAGTCAACACATACAAATTCATCAGGAAGCTTAAACTGCGACATTATTTTGATCATGTATTACCACCACTACCCAGTAAACCAGATTTACTCATGGGCCTTAGACCAACAAGCACCTTTGAAGCACATATAAGTCACAAGAGTAGTGATCTTTTTGAGAATTTGGTGAACCAAGACATCTTGAAATTAAACTACAAGAAGAAAAATCAAAAAAACATCACACAAAAAGATCAGGATACCTTGAAAAGACTCTCCGAAAACAAAGAAATAAAATGCATCAAAGCTGACAAGGGCGGCGCCCTGGTGATAATGGACTCTTCTTTATATCACCGCAAAATGCAAGAACACATCCAAGATGAGCAAACATACATGAAACTACCAGGCAACCCCACTATGCAATTCAAGGAGATACTGACTAACATTGTGCATAACGCCTATGAAAATGGTACTATAGATGACAGGACAAAGAAATATTTACTTAAACCATTTCCAAAGAGTCCCATCATCTACCTGATACCGAAGATACACAAGAGCCTAGAGGATCCCCCTTTCAGGCCGATAGTTTCTACCAAAGGTTCACTGCATGAACCTGTGGGAAAATTTATTGACCGATACTTACAACACAGCGTCAGGAACATGCAAAGTTACATTCAGGATACCGCTGATTTTCTGAAAAAACTGGCTGAAATAAACTTCACAGGAGATGAACAGATAACATTATGTACAGCGGATGTCCGCTCCCTGTACACTTCCATCCCCCATGCTGGGGGCATTGAAGCCATGGAAAAATCTATCCTGGAGAGCGACCTTGAACCGGATATGCAACACTTTCTCATGGAACTCACTATGTTTACCCTATATCAAAGCTACTTTCAACTAGATAACGACTGGTATCTACAGCTGTCTGGAACCTCGATGGGTAATTGCGCGGCGCCTACCTACGCTAATATTTATATGAAGTACTTTGAGCAGACTCATATCTATGATAACCCGACCTGGACCAACAACATAAAAATGTACGCAAGGTACATTGACGATGTTTTCATCGTATGGAAAGACACAAATGAATCCTTGTCACAAGCCCTCACTGTTTTGAATCAAGCAAATGAACGCATACAACTCACCTGGGAGATTGATAATAAATCCATCACCTTTCTTGATGTTAGGATTACTATCACCAGCAATGGTCTTGAAACTGATCTGTTTCGCAAAAAAACTGACCGCAATAACGCATTGCATTTTTCAAGCCACCACCAAGGACCTTTGGAAACACATTTGCCCGCATCACAAATGTTGAGGATTAGAAGGATCACCTCTAACCCCGAGCAAACTCAGATCAGACTACACGAAATGGGAAAAAGGTTCCTTACCAGGGGATATCCTTCCACTCTCATTGAAAGTGCCAAGAAGAAAGCCATTGGCACTCCGAGAGAATCATAGTTTGTTAAAACTCCTCCTAAAACCAGCAACAGAATGGTACTTGTTTCTAAATTTTCTAACATGAGTTCCACATACAAGCGGATAATTCTAAGACACTGGCCCATCATGAGTGTTGAACCTGATTTCGGTACCACTTTTAAGGAACCACCGCTTTTTGCGTATACCCGCAGTGCCAACCTTAAAGAACTCTTGACAAACAAACATCAAGAAAAAACACCACCTAAAGGTACAAGACCATGTAGAAATTGTGGGAACTGCAATAATATTATTGCAGGAACCACAGTTAATCACCCAATGAGAGGCAACCCCATTAAATTGTTCGTAGATGCTACATGCGACTCTACTAACGTCGTGTACATGATCAAATGTCCTTGTGGAAAATGCTATATAGGAAAGACTGAAAGGAAGATCAAAACTCGCATCAACGAGCATAAATCCAATATCAGACTCCAGAATACTAAATCCAATGTGGCTGTACATTTCAACGAACATAGACATAATGTTTCCCAGTTGAAGTTTTTGATTTTGGAACAAGTGTGCAAAATTGAAGGAATGGACTACCATAAGCATTTACTGCAAAGGGAAATGGCTTGGATCTATCGTATGCAGACAATGAAACCTACTGGTCTTAATGATCGCTTGGAGTTTTCATGCTTCGTTTAAATATAACTGTCATTGTTTCCTTACATGCGAGCACTTTAAATAATAATTTTTTACACCTTTCTGCTGTACTTTCACCCTTTTGGTAACCACTCCAAGATGGCCACCACGTTTTTTGACCCTCACGTTAGTCCTTTCTTGATTTTTATTTCCTTCTTTACTAATCTAACCACACTCCCGGTGTTACTGATACCGGCGTTTGAAGCTCGCGACCACTTCATTTCACTGTGAGTAACTGAACAGCTGTGACTTTAAGACTCTCGTTTTAAATCGTGTTAGAATCGGTAAACCTTTGTAACATCGGTATACGCTGTCAAACGCTGCACGCGTTTTTTGTAAATTTACTCGTATTTCCAAGCATGTTTCACCTGCACCTTCCACGTTTTACCTCGGTAAACGCTGTTAAACGCTGCACGCGTCTTTGTAAATGCACTTGTATTTTCTAGCATGTTTCACCCATGCCTTCCACGTTTACTTTTTGAACTGAAACGTTGCTCGCGACTTTGATTCTTCACCTGCGCATACCACTAGGCACTTTTAAACTCCCGTCCACGTTTACTTTCACCCGGATTTCACCCACATTTACTCCCTTCGTAGTTTATGTTTTTGAGCACACGTTTTTTGGAGCACTCGTTGTCACACGCTTGTAGAATGAACTGGCACCCTGACTTAATTCACTCGCTTGTACTTTGTTCATGTGCATTTATTTTCTTTCTATTATGATACTGATAGCTATGTCTGATTTAATTGCAGAGGCTCCCCGATGAAGGGCTTGCCTTAGCCCAAAATGCATTGGAGCATTGAGATAATTATTTTTTTGGATGCATATACTGCATGAAAAATTGATTGATGAATTCAAGAAAAATTGATTGGTGAATTCAAGATGAATGATTAAAATTCTCTGTTTGAACTCAGAACTACTTTTGGAGTCTCACTTCTATGAGAACCTAATGGAGTGCCCGACATCCAGGGATGTCACTATGGTTTCATGGTGACACATGATTCATTGTTAAATAGACGTGTTAAGGACGGACACGTTACCTGTTGGGAGCACCCAATCCTTTTAATAACATTGAAGAACCTCACGTTCTTACAACTTTGTGTTAACCAGCTGTGCGCTTCCTACTTTTGAACACTTTCTAATCATACCTTGACCATCATCTCCACTATCGTGTGCCAAAGCTTCATACTACAAAGGACGTAATCAATCCTGCTTTTACTATGCCCGTTGTCAAATGTATTGGCCCCAGCCCTATCTTTCAAAGTTCTGCCATTTAATGCCCTCAATCCCCTTTCATAACAAACATCATTAATCTGGATGACAGCCTCTGTTTTACTTTTTTACATTGTTAAGATCCAATTTCAGTACCCCCCCATTGGCTGTCCTCATCATCAAGATACCAGTCATGATCAGCCAGAGGTTCAAAAGTTGAATTAAAATCTCCCGCAATAACTGCACTACTCTCTACTGATTGGAGTTCTAGGAGGGAGTCCAGGGCCGCTATAACCTGGGATTTCCCCCATCCAGGACCCCCTCACGTACACATTATAGATGTCCAAACAACCCGAGGGGCCCAAATCTAATCTAATGAGCTGAATATCATTACTCTTGGTGGATAACTCCTTGATAGTAATAGATAATTGTTGGTGAACCCAAATTGTTAGACCACCCATCAGGCCCCCTTTCACCCCTTTAATCGCAGGAACAAAAAAAGTAAATAACCCTGGCAAAAGTGTGGTTCACACAACCAGGTCTCTTTGAAAACACAGGCATCAAAATCATTGATGAATGTGAGCCATTCTGGCGATTGTGCTCTGGAACCCAGACCTGCTACATTCCATGAAATTAACGTACCCCCCCTGAAGCTACGACCTGTGGATAATTCAATATTTCCTTCACTTAACGGATGTAGACTGGGCTGCCACTTTGGTCCTAAGTTAGGACAGTTATTTGGGTGAATTATAATGGAGGCCTCCCCCATGATGTTACTGGGGATACTAGCACTGTCAGATTGATCCTTGACACTATAGCTACGTCTTCGCCTTTTATCAGTTATAAGGGTGACAGTTTCTCCCCTACTATGGTTGCCCACCATGTCACTAGGAGAACTTGAAGCCGAATCAAGAGGGAGTCAATCGATATTCTCCAACCCAGAACCGCCAGACCTACCCCACTTACAAGGGAATCTGGGGTAAGGGGCAAATCTTCCTTAACTGTATGTGCAAATATGCTGGCGGACTAGTTCTGAATTCAAGGGCAAACACATTTTCAGTCAAAGAGAAATCCCTGGGTGTACATTCGGCTAAATCTATTATGGGCACTAAATAGGTTATAACCACTCATGCAGACATTCCTTATAAAGGTACAGTGAAAAGATATTTAAACAAAGTGAGATCTTTAGATAAGGAGTTCCACACTAAAAGTAAACGTTTACACTCTTTTTATTAAAAATAAAATTTCACGAAAATGGGTTAAAAAACCAAAGTACTATTCTTTGGATCAGTACAATAAAATATTATACAACAGTTAAAAATAATTCATAGTACATAGAAAACATAATAACACATTCATGGGAATAACACAATAAAGGAGAAAAAATTCAATCAGTACAGTTTCACAAAGAAAAGACAAATGGATTATTATCACACACCCCCTCAACTTGTGGCCCTGATATTTTTTGCCACTTAATCCTATAGATACTCAGGTCTTTACGTTAATGGTGTTGGTACAGTAGTCAGTATCTGTAATTTATGGATATCCGCTACCTCCTTGACCTTTATAGGATTCTAGCCAGAAAAAAGCATTGACGCGTTTTGGTGTTATTGCACTTGATGTTGTAACACCTTCATCAGAACTTGCCGTCTCTTTGGGTCACCGGCATCTACACTTATATTTAAGTAATTTCTGTATGGATACATAGAAAGAAAACAATGTCACTGTTCTGTGGGGGTATTCTTATATCGTACTATACAGTATCTGGTTGGATATAACCCCACTTACTACTTTACTGTGACAAAACCTATCCATTCAGTGTTTAAAAAGAACGTTTTCTGTACAGGTTACTTAGATACTACAGACTACGCATTTTTGTTCTAGTCTGGTTGAAGTTCTTGCAAAATGATTTTACAATTTTGATATTCTCAATAACCCTTTTGCACCTTTCTGTCCAGATAACATAGATAATACAAAGTACGCATTTTTTATGTTGTGGATGTTCTAACACCATGGATTTACATTTTTGATATTCTCAATAACCTTTAGTGGCTTGAACATCATAAACGTGCATTAACGTCCCTCCGCTTCTTTTAATGTGGAACCTATTTGGAGTTGCATTCATTCTCACATGTCACATTCATTCGTTCTTCTATCATCTATAATTGAGAAGGATTAAGGAATTCCCCTTACCCTTTAAATGTATATTAGTTCCCCTGGGGCATCCGTCCTCGAGGAAACTTCTTTGAACAATTTCAGTCGATTGCTATGGCTTGTGCCTAAAGGGTAACAATTTGGGTTTATATCATTGGTACATTTTTGGATCTCAAGTTGATTTTCATCCCAACTATGATGATGTCTTTTAGTTACCTTAGGATTGGTGAACCTGCTCAAGATAGGAGGGTCCTTCCTTTGTGAGGGCAGACTATGTTTCTCCCTCTCTTCTCAAAGGGTATAAATTCACACGGCGGGAGTGCTCTGTATGTGCAAGGGTTATAGTTAGCCAGTGATTCGTATAGGAAGGAAAGTAATATACTATCCATTTTCCCTCTATCTTACCTATTTTATAGATAAAACGCTCTCATGAACGGGCATATATCCACGTCATTAATTCGACTTTCAATCCAGATGCATTTCTGTGGATAACATAGGATTATTAAAAGTTGCCCTGTTCTCTAAGGAATCTTATCTTTCTGCTTTTTATTTCTTATTAACCCCTTTCTTTTTTTGATCTCTCTGGGGAGTCGTTATAGTGTAGAATGTTGGACTTGTTTAGATAATGGCTTTTTCCTATGAAGTGGCCATATTAGCTATTCCTTTTAGCGGAGTTATTCTGTAATTGCCCACTGTTAATTAACTATTCCTTATATCCAGGTTATTTTGTAGTAGCCCACCGTTGTTTTATATTTTTTGGGGGGGAAAAGACAGGTATAATGTCTCCATGTTCCCTCACTCTTTTTCCAATTGTGGACCACCTCGCAGTGGAATACCGCACACTGCAACTATCAGTGTCTGTACACTACCATTTACCGTCTAAGCCCGGGGCGATAATCACAACCCTCCCGTTACCTTTTCCCTTAATAATTTACCGCACCCGCTATTCCGCTTACCTGTCAGTCTGGCGTCCCGAGCTTTTGCCTCGTTCGTCTCCTTTACCAGGAATGAGCTCCCCGCCTCTTGTTTTTATAACGCACTGATTCCCTGCAATTGATTACAGTTGTGGATCGCGCATGCTCCGTGGTGTTTGTTTGGGCACACGAAAGTCGGCGCCATCTTTTAATGGGTTATTATTCATTTTGATGTCGGTGGGACATACTATTTATATAGCATAGTCTTTCATTTTCTTTTTGTCTGTTTGTTATTATGTAATCTTTGACCATTTACAACGCAATCAAATATTGTGTTTATCGCGGTTTCGCTTGGACACCCGACAATCGGCGCCATCTTGGAATGGACAGTTGTCCAACTAGTATTAATGGTGCATGACCTGATTCATAATACTACAGTATTTAATTTCGTTTTCTTTATTTTCTATTTATTCTTTTGAGAAAAATTGAGCCACGGTATTTATATCGTAATTCTAATTTTTTTTATTATATTCCTCAATTTCTTTATTATTATATTTTTTGAAGGGGCTGCTTATTTTCTTTGTGACACGCCACCATATTCTAGTATTTCTATTTTGAAAATTAAAGTATTCAAGGGTGGATATTTCAGTGTAACGCAATCAGTTTTTAAATTAGAGTCTCCCATTCTTCCCGAGAGTTCAGGCCCCGCTTAATGGTATCAAACTTAATCATGAACCATTGCTCCTGTTGTTTTCTTCTTTTGGAGCTGTCGCCTAATCTGATTTGCTCTTTGATTCTTTCCAGAATTATCCATCTGATATCTTGTACTCTATGTCCTTGTTCCTTCCAGTGATGGACTAGTGGCGCATTTTCCTTACTGTTTTTGATGGCAGACTTATGCTCTCCTATTCTCAGCCTGAGTTCCCTGCCTGTTTCTCCTATATACCCCTGATTACATGGACATAGGATTAGGTATACCACATCTTTCGTTCTACAGTTGTTCAATGTGGTAATTTTCTGCGTTACTCCGTTCAATTCTATTTCTTTGGTTACTAAACAGAGTTCACAAATGCAGCAATTGCCACACTTGTAATTTCCTACAGCTTTTATTCCTACCATGGTTGTCTGTACTTCAATTTTGTCATCTCTGTATGTATGCACTAGGCTACTTCTGAGATTTTTATTTTTTCTGTATGCGTACAAGGGACGTTCTAAAGTAGTATCTGTTCCTTCGTTCAGGATTTTCCAATTATGGTTTATTATATTTTTTATTTGGTTTGCCACTAGTGAGTACTGGCTTACCATAACAAGTTTCTCATTGGTTTGTTTCTTATCCTTTTTGGTTAAAAGATAGTCTCTGTCATAAAATCTTGCCCTCTTTAGGGAATGATCTATTAATTTTTTTGGATAACCCCTATCTTTGAATTTTGACTTCATCTCCTCTGCGTGGTGGTAGAAGTCCTCGATATTTGTACAGTTTCTCCTTAACCGCAGAAACTGCCCGAAGGGTATTGAATATTTCTGGCTCTTAGGGTGGTAGCTGTTGTAATGCAATACCGTGTTGCGGTCTGATTCTTTTTTGTAGAGTTCCACCTTCAGGTGTTTATCTTCACTTTTTTCCCACAAACACATTTTCAGCCTAGCTCTGTCCGTAACGTTAACTCAATGGAATCATATTTCTCAGAGGGAAAACTTAGCCTTCTCGCCTTAGTAATATCCTCCCTGATTACCGAGCGACATCCTCTGACATGCAACACACAGTATTGATAGATCAGACACAGATGGATGGCTACTGTTTACTAGAATAGGCTTATCGATGCCCTTATGGTCAACGGTCCTTCTCACAGGGGATAAAGAATCCCTTACTTCAAAATCGCTTCCATTTGACCCTTTATGTTTTGAGAGGAACATAGCAGGGATAACAGGGGATACATTATCCTCACATTTTACTCCCAGACCGCCTTTCTTCTGCTGGATAGTAGGCCCACCCTTATGCACACTATTTCCAGTGGTCAGGATTGCCTCACATTCTTCAACAATGCCATCAATAAGGTCAAGGATACAATTAGAAGCAGCATGTTTAACCATCTTTTTAGCTTTCTTCCCCTTTCTCTGTTTAGAGGGGTTAGTTTATGTTTATGTTTGTTTCTGTTTAAGGATTTCTAGAACGATTTGCTGCCCTTGAGCGTCCCAGCGCTGATGATGAGAACAGGCGTGGACAAATGAGGAGAATTAAGGGAACAGCCAAGTCTTTAGGAGTTTACGGAAGGAGGCTAGATTGGGTTGAGCACGTATGTCCAGAGGGAGTGAATTCCACAATTTGGAAGCATTATATGAAAAAAGGAGGCCTCCGGCTCGAGCTCTCTTAATCCTAGGTGTCAAGGCCAGGTGGAGGTTGGTAGACCGAAGGGTTCTGTTGGTTGTATAGGGAGCATTGAGATCGTTGAGAATGGGTGGGGCCTTACCATGCAAAATGTTGTGAGTTATACAGAGGGTCTTGAAAAGTACTCTCTCTAGTATTGGCAGCCAGTGAAGTGCTCTAAGGGCCGGTTTGGTTAACAACGATTGTTGGTGCCTAGGAGGATCCGGGCCGCAGTGTTTTGCACAACCTGCAGTTTAGCTGTCACTTTCTTCGGTACCCCAAGGTAGAGGGCATTCCCATAATCCAATTTGGACAATATCAATCCCTGAACCAGGAGTTTCCTGGACTGAAAGGGGAGCAGGGGTAGGATTTTGCGGACAGTACGGAGGAGACCATAACAAGCTCCGACCGTTTTCCTTGCTTGAGTACTAAGAGTAAGATCTTGGTCCAGCCAGATCCCAAGGCTTTTGAAGTCAGACTTTGGGATGGTAGGTGTACCCATACAAGGAGGCCACGGAGTCTATGGACAATAATGGGACTGATTGCCCATGACCAGGACCTCTGTTTTGTCGCTATTCAATTTTAGCTGGGACCTGTCCATCCAGCTAGTTATATCCCAAAGGCAGGAATACAAATCGGTGGCAGTGTTGTCCTTTTTGTTTAGGGATACGACGAGCTGGGTGTCGTCAGCGTAGGTCAATTGTTTAATTCCAAAGGGAGCGACAACTTTTTCGAGGGGAGACATATACACGTTGAAGAGCGTAGGGCTCAATGATGAGCCCTGCGGGACTCCGCAGTGTATTGGGGTCACTTCAGAGATGTAGTTGCCTTCCGCCACCTGGAAGGAGCGGTTGTGTAAAAAAGATCTCAGCCAGGACAGTGCAAGTCCGGAGATGCCCAGTTCCCTGAGCTGTTGAACCAGCGTATGGTGGTTGACGGTATCGAAGGCCGCACTCAGATCCAGGAGGATCACTGCCACTGATCCTCCTGTGTCGATGATCTTCCTGGCCTCCTCGACTACCACAACCATCACCGTCTTCGTGCCCTGACCCGGGCGAAAACCTGTCTGTGAGGGCTTGAGTAATTTGCTTGATTCCAGGTAGTAAGACAGCTGGCCGTTGATACATTTTTCAGCCACCTTGCTGGTACTTGGCAGAAGAGAAATCGGCCTAAAGTTTTTCAAATCCAGCGGGTCGAGATTCGTTTTTTTAGTAAGGCCCTAACCACAGCCTTATTCCAGCTCTGGAAAACAATGCCCTGCGAGAGGGAGGAGTTGATCACGTTCACCATTGGGGCAAGAAGGGTAGATGCAACAAGTTTCAAGGCCTTCACTGGGGCTGGATGTAGCGGCGAACCACTCTTGATTGACTGAAAAATAGGCGAAAGGGGGTCCTCAGTAATCGGAGTGAACGCGTCCAGTCCTCTTTTAAGATCCTGTAATGGTGTCAAGGGCGGATCGAGTGGGTTGGCAGGATTGTGGGGTGGGAGTTGTTTCAGAATGATGTGTATAAATTAGTGGTCTCAAGACCCCCCCTTACCCTTCCATTGACTTACGTTTTCCCATACCAGTAAACTCCTCACTTACTGGCACTAAAGGGCTTCAAACAATAACAATTACCACAATTAGTCCTCAGATAGTCCACAGTAAATGGCAAGGATACTTTCAACTGGGGAAACAATAGATGAAACAGGCAAACAGTACCTTCCTCAGATCTCTTGGCCAGTCCACACTTCGTTTGGAAGCACCTGGGGCTAGCTAGAATTTAGATGATTTTAGGGGGTGGCCATGCCCTGGCTCTTTCTGGCGCTGACGGGTGCGGGACGGGCCCGCCCTTGGCCCAGGCACGCCTGCATGCATCCCGCGCTGCGGGAGGGTCGCACCAGCTTTGAAGGCCTCCGGCACCCTCCGCTGACGCGTGTCATTCGCGCCTCGCACAGCCCCCTGGGAGTTGTAGGCACTGGGGGCTTCTAGTGCAGTTAGCCAATGGCCGTTCCCCTCACGGCGGTACTGGCAGCAATGAGTGTGGCAGATTTGGAGCAAGTGGCAGTTAGGCAATTATCGGCCGTTCCCCTCAAGGCAGGCTCTCAATGGTTTGGAGCGCCGGCTTTGAAGGCCTCCGGCGCCCTCCGCTGACGCGTATCGTGCGCGCCTCACACAGCCCCCTAGGAGTTGTAGGCACCGGGGGGCTGCTGGTGCAGTTAGTCAATGGTTTGTCGCGTCAATTTTTTACGTCAGGACCGGCGACAGTCCTTCAACATTGGAATCCTCAACTCAAAAAAGGAGAAGGAGGAACCAACATAGGAGGGAGAGGCAAAGGAAATTTAAACAGCAATCCAAACAGAGGGGCCCAAGCAAAAAAGTGGATAAACTAACTGTGCCTGATGACAACAATGTGAAAAATGTATCTGACGCTTTCTTAACTACTGTTGAGTATCAACTTTTATCCCTTGGACTAAATTATTGTCCTGAGAGTAATTTCAAATACAACCAATCAAGGGTTGATGTGTATAAATTTATTCGCAAATTAAAGCTCATAAAATGTTATCAACTCAATAACTCTATGGCCATCAATACCAATGATACAACCACCAGGGAGACTGACACTAATTTACAAGCAATGGATATAAAGACATTGAGGCTTTTGCATACTCTAGCCAATGACAATGAAGAGGGCTCCAACTCAACTCACAAGGATTTAACTGCAGTTGGGATAAATATGAGCGGTGCAGCTCGCAGACTCAGTATTCACATTTGTACCTATGATGCCGAAGGATGCCAATGATGTATTCAGTGAAATAGTAGAAAAGCTGAAAAAATTGAACAGAACAATTAATCGGAAAGTACATCAAAGGAATCATCATCAAGTACAGTATTCTAACCTAATGAAGAAAATAGGTGACAACAATAAGATAGTGATTAATAAGACATACAAGGGCGGCAACACTGTCCTATGGCCCAGACAACAATATTTGGAGGAAGCCAAACGACATTTAGAGGACACAGCGTGCTACAGAAAAGCATCAATACATGATTTACGCAAGTGTTCTAAGAATTAGCGCAGTGGAAACGGACTGGTTTGTTTACGAAAAATGAAATGAGTAATGGGAAAAATTAACATTTGATAACCCCTGTCCTATACATTAAACCGAAAGTCCACAAGAATATTACAGCAATTCCTGGGAGACCGATTATCTCGGCTAAAAGAAGTGTATTTGAATCTATATCAAAATATGTGGACTTCTTTTTGCAGGAGTTTCTATTGCAGTTGCCATCATTCATTAAAGATACTAGTGACTTTTTAAGGAAATTGAAAGAAATCAAATGGGAACAAGATTATCTATTTATAGTTATGGACATACCATCTCTTTACACCAGTATTCATCATAAAGACGGGATTGAAGCTGTCAAATACTTCCTGGACCAAAGATCCATACACCTGTATGAATACAATCGTATGACTCTGATTATATTATGTTTGAATAACAACTATTTTCTCTTTAACAGAGATCTATACCAACAACTGAGGGGTGTGGCTATGGGACCATGCTTCTCCCCTACCTACGCATGTTTACATGTGGGCTGGTGGGAGGTGCATGTCCTCAAGGTACAACACTAAAATATGTGGGACACCCATGTAAAACATGGGTGGTGTTACATCGATGATGTGTCTGTAGTAAGGAAGGGCACTAGAGAGCAAGCAGAAACATTTGTGACTGCTATCAACAACAATGATTTGAATTTGAATTTCATGGCTTTAATCAGTGATCAAAGTGTAGAATTCTTGGATGTGCAGGTTTATACAGAAAGTGGTGAGGTACATACTAAACTCCACAGAAAGAAGATGACAGGGAATCCCATTCTCCACGCTAGAAGTTCACACCCAAGCCACTTAATTTTCAGTATTCCCTACTCTGAATTTTTAAGAATACACCGAATTTGTAGCACTGATAAAGATCTTGAGCAAGGTCAACACAAAGCAGTATAGCACTTCATTGCCCCGGGCTACAAAGACACAGAAATATATGAAGCCCTTACCAAGGCTAACTCACACAATAGAGAGGCCTGTCTAACAGCCAAAATAGAGAGTACCAAACTCATCTCACCCCACTCCAGGGTAGTTGAGGAAACTTCACATGAGATTAGAATGATCATGGATTCAGTAGGCAGAACAAACAAATAAAACATATTATCAATACTCACTGGCCAATTGTATTAACAGACTTAATGTTAAATTAAATTCTTTCTGAGCAACCGTCTTTAAGATTCAGACGAGCCCCCTCAATGAGGTATGCACTAGTTAACAGCAGCCTGGAATTTTTTCCAGCTCTAACATGGCTATCAACGAAAACAGGGTTTTTTAAGTGTAGCTCATGCTGAGCCTGTAAGTTCGGACTTAACACTACTGAATACAGAACTGCATTCAGCTCAATACCCGTTAAGTGCAAAGACCATTACACATGCCCACGTGGTCTAAGTATTGGAATGTTCGTGTGGGCTCAAGTATGTGGGGAATACTAACCTCCAGGTATCCAATAGGATTTTGCAAAATTTGAGGGCTGTGGTAAATTCAGATCCTAATTACCCAGTAGCCCGCCCTTTCAAATTAGTACACCATATTAATGTGAATGAGCTCAAATATTTTGTCAACGGGGCAGTTCCAATATCTAGACAAGGTGGTAACAGAGAAAAACAATTGCAAAAGTTGGAATCGCAGTTCATTCTAGAGTTAGTTGCTAAGATGCCAAATGCCCTAAATAGTAGTGAAGATTTAAACAATTTCCTTTAAAGCCTACATTGGGGACTGTATGTAGCACACTCATAAGTTCCAGCTTAATCCTGCAATACCATCTGTCATTTAAGACTTGCAAGATCTAAATGCTTTCTATTGTCGATTTCGTAGCTAGATGAACAAAGTTTTCTACATATTACTGTTTACATATATTTAGGATTGTGCATTAGATTTGCTTGGTTGGCGTCATCGGCAATTTTATAAGTATTAGCACTTTACCATCATAGAGGAGGTTTAATGATAATCTTTTGGACAGCTTCACTGTTTACGATGTTGTTACATTATAGTGTACAGTACTACAGCACTTTCACAATATAGCACTTTAGGTATATGGCAATACTCAAAGCACTTGCTTACTGGATTGTGAAAACCTCAATTTTACAATAGGATTTACACCCACACTCTCCCTATCGGGCATCCTAATCTACCACCCCCTGGATCCATAGGACAATTCTACAAGTCACTCTACGAAACGGTCCCCAAACTGGTCCCTTTTTGTTAAATGGTGTAAATCCGTTCAGTAGTTGCTAAAAAAAACAAAATTAAAAAAGTTTCGATATCCAGGGCCGCGGATCCTCCCGAGCACGAGCTTTATGCTAATTGGCTGTCACCACTTCTAACCAGGAAGTGCTGGCAGCCATCTTGTGCCTCAGTAGAACCGAGGCATAAGAAATGAGTGAAACAAATGCGCAAAACACGAAAAGGGGGCAGGGTAGAAACACCCTTACCCCCTAGGCCTGCTTAGAGGATCCTACAAGGACTCCAAGGGCCAAAATATTTATTATTTCTTTTTAAATCGTCGAGATTTGCACACCCAGCGGTTTGTTTAATTAAGCCCCTGGATGGATCAGGCCCCGGGGGCAGAACAAAAATGTGTGGGGGGTCCCAATCCCATCCACACTGCTCGGGGGACCGCCACCCAGGGACCCTCAGGATTGAAGATGAATTAATTTCTCAACTTAAAATGCGCAACACGGTGTGTTTGCACACATGTCACCTCAGGCCCTGCCCTCTTCCTTCACCACTGTGTAAACGCGCCACCTGGTGAGTTGTAAGTTGGGGAATTAATTCCCCTTGAATACCGAGAGTCCCTGGGAGCCAACTAGCATACCAGGTACCTCCAATATGTCACTGTAACAATGGGGCGACATCTCACCCCAATCCAATCGCACAGCTTAGTTGTGCCGGCCTCGGCAATTACTTCAAAAACATACTCCATCTCCAATATGTGCCAGGGAGCTGCGTTGCAGAGAGGTATTCAGAGTCCAAGCCCCTTTTTACACCTCTCTGCATTGCAGCTGTGTGGTGCTTACTGGAGGTGCCTGGTGAGCTAGTTGGACCCCAGGAATACTCATGATTCAATGGGACTTTATCCCCCAACTTAAAATGTGCCAAGGAGCGCCTCTGCACAGTGGTAAAGGGAGGTGACGTGTTCAAACGCGCCCTGTGGAAAGTTTTAAGTTGGGGAATTAAGTCCCCTTGAATCCTGAGGGCTCCTGGGGGCCAACTAGCCCACCAGATGCTTCCAATAAGTGCCACTGCACTGCGTTACAGAGAGGTGGTCCAGGCCATGCCCCTTTTTACACCTCTCTGCAATGCAGCTCTGTTAGATCTGGGGTCACCAATTCCACCACAGTAGCTTGGCGCGAGGCAGGTAGGCACCCGAAGGCAATGTGTAAAGCAGAAGTGCAGGACACACTCGCACTGAGACAAGGAGGCACACGCAATAAAGTGACAGCACACCAGATTGCTGTTTCAAACACAACTCTTTATCTAGACTTCTTCAGTGCAGGTAAGAAACTCACTGTTGTTTAGGCAAATATCACTTTTCAGGCATAGGCAATTGGGGTCAACATCTCTCTGATATTACGTCATGGAACATAGTACTCTGCTCAGGACAGTCTAGGCAATACCATTTACAATAAACATAGCAATCAAAAGAGTTTGATCATGAACATGCAACTCTGCTACTATTCAGGGTGGATGGCAAAAACAACTTTAACATTCCGTAGGCAGGGATTTGGCATTCACAACATGGACAACACATTATTACCAGTTCTCAGGCAGGGGTGCTCTCAAAAGGGTATTTCCCTAGCCAGGGGTGGCTTTAAACACAGTACTTCCCTCAGAGCAGTCTTGGGCCCAGTTTAGGAGGCCTTCATTCACCTCCCCCTCATTCCAGGCCTTGATAAGGTTAATCAGAGCCAATGGGGCCCAACTACAGTCTCGTGCGGGGAGGGGTGGTCACGGGGCTGCCTCTCTGTTCTCTTGAGGCTTCTCGGCAGCCCCGTTCTCTCCTGGCACCTCCGCCCTCCCCCGGTGGGTGTTGCCTCTATTCCGGGCCTCCGTAAGGCCTCCGCTCCTTAGTCCTGGTCGGGGGTTGAACGGGGGCTCTCCCTCTCCGGGGAGCCCCTTGTGGAGGTTCTGGGCCGGTCCCAGGCCTCCAGGTGCTTCCTCCGGCCCAGAACCAATCAGGATGCGGTGGGGCAGAGCCGCACCCGCAGCCGCCAATTGCAGCGCGGCTTGCAGGGGCGCGACAGCCTCCTCCAATGGCTGCGCGGCAGCTGGTGGGGGCGCAGCCTATGACGCGACTGGCTCCCCGTCATGTGACAGTTGTTCTGGCCTCACAGGCCCAGCGCGGGCCTCTGAAATGCCACGGCAGCCCTCTCCTGGCTTCGGGGGCCGCAGCGATGATGTGGGCTGCAGCTGGCACTTCCCGCACTAGCCGCCGGGGCCGCGGCGGTGATGACAGGCCCCCAGGCATAAACCAGCTCAGATACGGGGGCCCACAGACAACACTTCAGGTCTCCCAGCGCCCGGGCCGCAGTGGTGATCCTCGGCAGGTAAGCACTCAAGGAACCCAGCGCTAGGGGGCAGATACTGGGGCAGTGGTCGTGCGCTAACCACGCATGGCTGTTCACAACATGCAGGGGCCCCACACCGGTGCGGATAAGTCCGGGGCTGCTGCGGTGATGGCAGTTAGCGCTTGGAAGGGCACAGCGCTTGATGGCACAGCACAGGGGGGCACAGTTCTGGCAGCAACACTTCTGGACAAAATAGCCCTGGTGGTACAGTTCAGGCAGTAAGCGCTGGTTACCTGGTTGATCCCCCAGCAGTGCTCACAACAGGCAGGTGCTTCCTGACAGGACTTAATGGTCACAGCGTCTTTCTTGGGGGGATGAATAGCTGGTCCCAGTGTAGGTTCTTGGGAGGGAAGAAGGGGGGTTGAGTTGGTGGGCTTCAGAGGCAGGATGGTTCTCTTTAGCACACTGGAGATGGTTCCCTGGGTTCTCCCTCGCTGGGCTAGATCAGCCGGCTGGCAGAGTCCCTCATCTAACTTAGGAACAGCAGTGCCTAGACCCAGTCAGTCCCAGTAGTGTAGGTTCCTTCCCTAGGCCCAACCACCTATACTCCTGCAGATGTTCCCCCAGGTCCAGTGGTGCCCCAACTAACAGTCAGGTTTCCCTCATATACTCTTATACCCCTAGGTGTGGTGACCCTCCTCTAAAGGCAGCAAAGGGTAACCCCTCCCATGGCTGGAAGGTTCCAGGAGCTTCCACATATTAGGCTATGGAACAACAAGGCGGGAAGGCAGTGATACTGTAACATGATGTCCCAGCCTGCTCCTAACTACTAGTGCATGTTTACAAAGGCCACTCCGCAGTAGCAGGGGCCTGTGGCAGCCATGTTGTTGGGATAGAGCACCTGCACCTCAGCACTGTTTGGCAGTGGTAAGGCACCCAGAGTCTTAGGTCCAAGAAAAGACGGCGGCAGAAATAAGGCAAAAAGAACAAAACAAATGGGGTAAGACCACCCTGGCATGTCTAACAAGCACTCTGGCGCTTACTGGAGGTACCTAGTGGGCTAGTAGGACACTAGGCACCCTTAGGATTCAAGGGGACTAAATCTCCCAACTTAAAACGGACACAAGGTGCGTTTACTCGTGGGTGGTTTAAGTTGGGGAAATAATTCACCTTCAATCCTGAGAGCACCTGGGGGTAAACTAGTCCACCAGGTGCTTCCAGTAAGCGCCACTGCGCTGCGTTGCAGAAAGGAGGTCCTTTTTACACCTCTCTGCAACGCAGCTCTGTGGCGCAAACTGTAGATACCTGGTGGGCTAGTTGGACCCAAGGGACACTCAGGATTGAAGGGGAACTTATCCCCCAAATTAAAACAGCCAGAGGGCCTATTTGCACATGTCAGCTCAGCCCCCCTCCCTTCAACAGAGTGCAAACACGCCCTGTGGTGTGTTTTAAGAGGTAGTTTTAATCCCCCTGCCCTATTATGTACTGGGGTCTTACAGAGGGGGCCATGGTAATCACAGGGGTACCCCAAAGCACAGTGTTCCCTAGTGTATGTAGGTGTTTTGACTGTATTCTAAATGTCTTTTAGCATAGCACTGGCTCTAGGACTGATTAGTCAGAGTCAGTTACCACCAGTACCCATCTGAAGTAATTGTAAAAACTGCACCAAAACCCAAACACTTATAAATTCAGCTAGGTACTCTCCTTGCAGTACTCTAATCATTCAGTCAGTAACCAAGGACTCATTCAGTGACCCAGGCTTTAACACATGCACTGCTACAAACCCCTGTCCACTACGCATGTAGTCCTCTAACCACCTACACACTTGTCTTTCACACCTATACACTCCAGCAAACACCCTGTCACTCCCCTTGCAGTACTCTGGTCGGTCATCCAACACCATGTACTAATCCAAACACTGCACCAAAACCCAACCACTTATAAATTCACCTAGGCACTCTCCTTGCAGTTCTCTAATTATTCCGTCAGTACCCAAGTAGTCATGCAGAGACCCAGGCCTTAACACATGCACTACTACAAACCCCTGTCCACTATGCATGCAGTCCTCTAACCACCTACACACTTGTCTTTCACACCATCAATTCCCCAGGCACTATCCATACACTCCAGCAAACACCCTGTCACTCCCCTTGCACATCTCTACAGTGACCCATTCAGTAACATGTACTAATCTATTCACTGTCCCAAAACCTCACCACTTATAAGTTCACACAAGCACTCACCTTGCAGTACTCCAATAATTCAGTCAGTACCCAAGTACTTATGCAGTGACCCAGGCCTTAACACATGCACTGCTATAAACCCATGTCCAATACGCATGCACTCCTCTAACCACCTACACACTTGTCTTTCACAACTTCAATTACCCGGCCTGTACCTATACACTCCAGCAAGCACTCTGTCCCTCCTCTTGCACTCCTCCAGTGACCCATTTAGCACCATGTACTAATCCATTCCCTGCGCCAAAACCCAAACACTTATAAATTCACCCAGGCACTCTCCTTGCAGTATTCTAATCACTCAGTCACTACCCAAGTACTCATGCAATGACCCAGGCCTAACACATACACTGCTATGAACCCCTGTCCATTACGCATGCAGTCCTCTAGCTACCTACACATTTGTCTTTCACAACTTCAATTACCCGGCCAGTACCTATACACTCCAGCAATCACTCTGTCACTCCCCTTGCACTCCTCCAGTAACCCATTCAGCACCATGTACTAATCCATTCACTGCACCAAAACCCAAACACGTATAAATTCACCCAGGCACTCTCCTTGCAGTATTCTAATCATTCAGTCACTACCCAAGTACTCATGCAATGACCCAGGCCTAACACATACACTGCTATGAACCCCTGTCCACTACACATGCAGTCCTCTAACTACCTACACACTTGTCTTTTACACCTTCAATTACCCAGGCAGTACCTATACACTCCAGCAATCACCCTGTCACTCCCCATGCCCTCCTCCAGTCAGCCATCCAGCAGCATGTACTAATCCAAACACTGCACCAAAACACAAACACGTCACCCAGACACTCTCCTTGCAGTACTCTCATCATTGAGTCAGTACCCAGGAACTCATACAATGACCCAGGTTTTAGCACATAGACTGCTACAACCCTCTATCTACTATGCATGCAGTCCTCTAACCACCTAGACACTTGTCTTTCACACTTTCATTTCCCAGGCAGTATATATACACTCCAGCAAACACCTTGTTACACCCCATGCACTCCTCCTGTCAGCCATCCAGCACATATACTAATCTAAACACTACACCAAAACCCAAACACTTATAAATTCACCCAGGCACTCTCCTTGCTGTTCTCTAATCATTCTTACAGTACCCAGGTACTCATACAATGACCCAGGTCTTAGCACATAGACTGCTACACATGCAGCCTTCTAACCACCTAAACACTTGTCTTTCACACCTTCAATAACCCAGGCAGTACCTATACACTCCATCAACCACCCTGTCACTCCCCATACACTTCTCCAATCAGCCATCCAGCACCATGTACTAATCCGTTCACTGCGTCAAAACCCAAACATTTATAAATTCACACAAGCATTCTCCTTGCAGTACTGTAATCATTCAGTTACTACCCAAGTACTCACTCAATGACCCAGTCCTTAACACATGTACTGCTGCAAACCCCTGTCCACTACGTATGCAGTTTTCTAACCACCTACGCACTTGTCTTTCACAACTTCAATTACCCAGACAGTACCTATACATTCCAGCAATCACCCTGTCACTCCCCATGCCCTCCTCCAGTCAGCCATCCAGCACCATGTACTAATCCATTCTCTGCGTCAAAACCCAAACACTTATAAATTCACCCAGGCACTCTTCTTACAGTACTCTAATAATACAGTCAGTACCCAAGTCCTCACACAATGACCCAGGCCTTAAAACATGCACTGCTGCAAACCCCTGTCCACTACGCCTGCAGTCCTCTAAGCACCTACACACTTGTCTTTCACAACTTCAATTAACCAGGCAGTACCTATACACTCCAGCAATCACTCTGTCACTCCCCTTGCACTCCTCCAGTGACCCATTCAGCACCATGTACTAATCCATTCACTGCGCCAAAACCCAAACACTTATAAATTCACCCAGGCACTCTTCTTACAGTACTCTAATAATTCAGTCAGTACCCAAGTCCTCACACAATGACCCCGGCCTTAAAACATGCACTGCTGCAAACCCCTGTCCACTACGCCTGCAGTCCTCTAAGCACCTACACACTTGTCTTTCACAACTTCAATTAACTAGGCAGTACCTATACACTCCAGCAATCACTCTGTCACTCCCCTTGCACTCCTCCAGTGACCCATTCAGCACCATGTACTAATCCATTCACTGCGCCAAAACCCAGCCACTTATAAGTTCACGGAGGTACTCACCTTACAGTACCTTAATCATTCACTCAGTACCCGAATACTCATGCAGTGACCCAGGCCTTTACACATGCTCTGCTATAAACCCCTGTCCAGTATGCATACAGTCCTCTAACCACATTCACACCTGTCTTTCACACCTTCAATTATCCAGGCAGTACATATACACTCCAGCAATCACCCTGTCAGTCCCCAAGCATTCCTCCAGTCAGCCATCCAGCAGCATGTACTAATCCAAACACTGCGCCAAAACACAAACACTTCACCCAGGCACTCTCCTTGCAGTACTCTAATCATTGAGTCAGTACCCAGGTACTCATACAATGACCCAGGTCTTAGCACATAGACTGCTACAAACCTCTATCTACTATGCATGCAGTCCTCTAAACACCTAGACACTTGTCTTTCACACTTTCAATTCCCAGGCAGTATCTATTCACTCCAGAAAACACCTTGTTACACCCCATGCTCTCCTCCTGTCAGCCATCCAGCACATATACTAATCCAAACACTACACCAAAACCCAAACACTTTTTTTTTTTTTTTCAGTTTCATCAACTTTTATTCGATTATCAATTTCAATAATCATAAAAAGTACATTTTGAAAAAGTTTTAAGCACAGAAAGTTAAAAAGAAAATAATAAGATCACAAGGAGATTAAATCATGATAGAAAAAAGCATTTTGAAAACAGTGGAATAGTTTTTACAGTTTGTAATAATTTAGCTAGAGATGTTGCGGCATGTAGTTATAACTACTTTGAGAAAAGTCGCTATGAGTTAGGCTTCATATGGGGATTTTAGGGATTGCAAGTAAGAAAGTGCTGGGTAGGATTGTCTGAGTCCACTGGATCGGAGAATAGGGATGATCCATGTTTTCCTTGCTGGTTTGTAGTATTTGCAAAAAAGGACGACATGAATCGTAGATTGTGAAGAGACTCCATCACAGGGGCATCTCATCAAGTTACGGGACCAGTTCTGCATTTCCGGGAATGAAACCAAACGGTAGAAAACATCGAAACGTAACCTTGTAAGTAAAAACTTTTCATGGTTGGATAAAAAATATGTCAGGTAGGGCTGAATAACTTTTCCTGGCTGCAGTAGACGGATTTTTTCGTTTTGTGGTTTTGTAATCTCTGCCTGGTTTCGGAGGTCTCTCAGGTGACCCATACACATTTGCTTTAGTTGTTTCCTGGAAACATCTTCGACTGAAGGAGGTTCGTCAAAGTAGTGTACACAGTCCAGGTCTTTGAAAAAGTTATATATATAATTTAGCCACGGGATTTTCCGCCAGTTTGTCAAGCCTAAACAGTCAGTAATAAGGGAGCGAGTTAGGTGACTTTCAGGATTACACCATATTCGGTGCCACAGTAAGATGGGCTCACATCGGATGGTGTCGATGATGTATTCCATGCCAAGCTCCCGGTGCGAGGCTAATATCGGGGAACTTTGGGGGAGGGCTAGGATGTATTTTATAAAGGCATTTTCTGTGACCTGAAGCTGGTCAATACGTCCATGTCCCCAGATTCCAGCTCCATAAGTGGCCACACTGTGGCATTTTGCATAGTATATGGTTAAAAGTTCAGGTGGGGCTGGTTTTCCCAATTTCCTCGAGAAAGAGGTTAGTGCTGAGGTTGCACGGCGGAAATGGAGGTTTCTAGCTTCGACTGCCTTATGCCAGTTCATTGCGTCATCCACTAGGATGCCCAGATATGGGTACACCGGGGTTTTTTCTAGACTGTTGTTATTGACCAATATGGGTTTGGAAATTTTTGTCCTGGGGCCGATATTCATTGTAAACGTTTTTTTGATGTTAATTTTAAGGCCAAGTGAGTCCATGAATGTTACGTATTTATTTAGCTGCAGCTGAAGTTGGTTTAAGGTCCGTGCTAGGATTACTGAATCGTCAGCATACAGGAGGGTAGGTATCGGGCGATGGTTTATCTGGGGCAGATCCTGGCTCCCTTCCAGCATCGCCTGTTCTAGTCCATTTGTGTAAAGGTTGAACAGGAAGGGAGCCAGTACGCACCCCTGTCTAACTCCCTTCGTTATTTGGAAAGGTCGTGACAGTTCGCCTCTGGTACCAAATCGTACTCGACCTTCTGCGTTTGTATAGAGTTCTCTTAGGAAGGTTAATATCGGGGGATCCACACCAAGGTCGGCTAGTATTTGCCAAAGCTTCGCGTGCTGAACGCAGTCGAATGCCGCGCTTAGATCTACATAAACGAGGAAGATGTTACCTCCTTTGGCGCGAGCATATTTTCCAGCCAGGAGGACAAGGTTGAGGGCCTGCTCCACGGTCCCGAGCCCCTTCTGGAATCCGTATTGCAGGTCAGTTATGATGTTGTTCTCCCGGGCCCAAGATTGTAGTCGGTCCAGGAGTAATCGACCTGCAATCTTGCCCGTGGAGTCCAGAAGGGAGATTGGTCTGTAGCAAGCGGGATCGTTGCGGTCACCTTTTTTAAAGATGGGTAGTAATGTTGAGGTTGACCATGAATGGAAGAGACCGGTTGAAACTACTGCTGACATGACACGTGTGATTATTTTTGACCAGGAGTCTACGTCATAAAGGAACAAGTCCATTGGAACCCCATCGAGGCCAGGGGCCTTACCAGTTTTTGAAGCCTTGATTGCTTTTGTGATTTCGTTAAGGGAGAAACGCAGCTTAATCGGGTAGATGTTACTTTTCTCCGGTTGGGCTTCTTGTGTTGGGTTATTTAGTACGACGTCTGATGGTGTTCCAAAGATTTTTGAAAAATGGGAGACCCAATCATCCTCAGTTATTGCCACGTCAAGATGATCAGGGTCAGAGCTGTTGGCCAAGAAAGGTGATCTTATGGTCTGCCAGAATGCAGTGCTATCTTTCCTTTGGGCACTGTCATGTAGACGTAGCCAAAGGTCTCGTTTGATCTGTTTTTTACGGTCTTGCCGGGCAGAGTTGTAGTTTTTCCTCAGTTGGGAGATTTCCTGAGGGTCTCTCGTGTGCTTTCGTAGAGCTTCTTTAAGAGATGTGAGTGCCTTCCGGCAGGCGGTGTCAAACCATCTCGTGGTGGAGGGCTTGGGCTTATTTTTTAAGTTGACAAATAGCTCGTCCCTTATTGTTTCCTGGATACTTTGGAAGCAGGTGACAATTATTTCAGGTGGTGTCTCCAGGGTCATGCATTTGGACAGCCAATGGTGTGTTTTTTCGAGGATCCTCTGTGTCATCTCTTCTGGGTCAATCTTTGCCCATTTGATTGTGTACCCATTCAGTTTGTTCATGGACACCAAGTGTTGATCAAGGGAACTTAGCTTTACGGGGTGTGCTCCTGGTTGTTTCATGTGGATTGCCACGCTGAGCGGATAGTGGTCGCTTATTGGGTTCGACCCAATTTCGTAGTTAGTTAGTTGCCCTTTGAATGAGTTTGAGGCTATTATATAGTCAATAATTGTGGAGCAGCCTCGCCCGTGGAAGGTGGGTAAATAATCCTGCTGCGGATCAACTAGCTCATTGACAAAATCCAGATCTAGGGAGAAAAGGATTTCATTAAGTTTGTTGCCGCATGGCGAATGTGCAAAGTGAGGGGTAGGATTCCCAAGTTCATTTTGAAGACCACAGTTCCCGTTTTTGTGTTTTGGGCACAATGGGGAGTTAAAATCGCCACCCCAGATAAGATGAGTTGGAGATTTGTTATTGTCATTTTGAAATGGGGTTAGGAATGCGGCTATTTCTTCTAGGTATGACCAGCATTCCAGAGTGCCTGAGTTATTGTAATAGTTTATGAGTATGTGGTTATTTCCTTTAGGTACTGTTGACTGCATAATTTGTATGATTTGAAAAGTGGGTGACTCCTTTAATAGTTTCACTCTGAAAGGGAGGGTGTTAGCAATATAGGTCGTAAGCCCCCCCTTTGGTCTGCCCATGTTTCCAGGTACTGCTTGGGTGAAAAGAGTTTTGTAACCCGCAAGATGCAGTGGGATTGTACACCAGGTTTCTTGCAGACACAGAATCTGATGTTGCTTTGCTGT
Source organism: Lissotriton vulgaris (assembly GCF_964263255.1). Classification (NCBI taxonomy): domain Eukaryota; kingdom Metazoa; phylum Chordata; class Amphibia; order Caudata; family Salamandridae; genus Lissotriton; species Lissotriton vulgaris. The sequence continues at coordinate 241,576,869 of NC_141689.1, read as the reverse complement.
GTCGAGCCACGAGGTCGATGTTATTTTTGAAGTCAGGCCTGCAATGTTCCAGTATGCGATGGAGAAGCTCAGGTTTGCAGGGTCCATCAAGACGTGTGGTGGGGTTGTCGAGTTGTTTGCAGCTTGGGTTACTGGTAATTGTCGTGGTTTGACCCGAGGGGGTTCGACTGAGACTTTAGAAGCTACAGTTGATTGATCAGACAAGCCAAAGGTGGTCCCGTCTTCTAGTGAAAAGGTGGTATAGGTGTCTTTTTTTGGAATATTTGAGGGAGCAATTAACAGTTCCTGGTATGGGTTGTTATGATTGTCAGGAGGGAACTCTGGGTGTGCTAGATGTTGTGTAGAGTTGGCTGGTTGTGGTGTGGGAGCGGGTTTTGCGTGTCTAGGTTCCTCCCTGAGTGGTCAGTCGACCATCTCTAGACAGTCAAAACGGTTTTGCATTGAGAGGCCCTGCCAGCCTTCATAGGTTTGACAGGGTCTTTCTTGCCAGTATTGCCTCGGCCGTTCTCTCGGCCCATTTCTGCCTGCATGGTCATATGTGTACTCCATCTGATTCCATGGCTCTTGGTTCCATGGTTCTTTGGGGATCTGATGCCAAGACCAGGGCGGAGTATTGCGATGCTGTCTCGCTGGGGGATAGAAGAAAGAAAGATGCCGAGCATCGATCCCCCCTTTTTTTCCAGCGAAGGCCAGGCGCAAATGTAGTCCACTGCGGAGGGATCTCTGCATGTTACTATAATACAGTCTCCGCAGATTGATTTTATTGTTTTCCCTACCCAGGCTACCCTGCGGACTGTGGTGATCCCTCCAGAAAGATGGGATTCTAGAGGTCTGTTAATGCTTAACCACTGCATGACCTTATTTTTAAGTGACCATGCAGTTTCAGGTGTGTCATCGGTTAATTCAGGTACACCTGTGAGGACTATCGTGTAGGGAGTGGCTTCCGGGGGCAAGTGGGCAGGGCGTCTGATTTCTGGTGTTTTTTTAATGGTGTTCTTGGGAGACGGCTGGGAGGCCGCTGGTTTCAATGGGAGAGATGCTGGCTTTTTTGCCGAAAGAGCTTTGCTGGTGTTATTATTTGTCGCTGGGCCTGGGGTATCTGCAATGACTGAGTCTGTGTTTTCTATTTGTTGATTGGGTACAGCGGAGGTTTTTCGCTGTAGTTGGGGCGTTATGGATGGTAGGTTTTGATTTGTGGTGTTTTGTTTGTGACTTTTTTGAGCTAGAATCGTTGGATTTGAGTGTTTTTCTACTTTCTGTGGTTGTGCTTGGGGTTGCTTTTTGGGTGGCTGCGGTGGATTTCGCTGGCCCTTTATTTCTATGCGCGTGTTGGTGTCGAGAAGGGTTGCAGAAATTATGGTTAACTGAGCTTCTATGTTTCTAATACTAAGTTGAATGGGTTTCAGATATTGAAATAAGAGGTCTTTTGTTGTAGTCAGAACTTGCGAGGTGACTTTGCATGTTCTGCATAAATTATCGGAAGCCTCATTTGAGATTGCCAGGTGAGGTATGTTGGTTACAGAGGGGAGTAGTGTGTTTTGTTGCGTTTTGGAGTTTGAATGTGTTGTAATATGATCTGGACATGGAGCCGTGATTACTGCATTTTCAGCAGTTAGTGTGTTTTGTTTTGGAATAGCTCCTTCCCTTTCGCCTTGATGGAGCAGGTTGACGTTTGTCTGAGCGTTGTCCTGAGTTTGACAGATCGCCAGGTCAGGGGTTGCTTCCAGATCGTCCGAAGTTAGTGAGAGGTCAGACTCGGACTGTGTTACAGAAAGATTTACTATGGATGGCACTGTATTTATGTCTGGTGCTGACAGGGTCACGGGAAGGGAACAGTTTTGTGAGTTGAGATGAATAGGAGAAGTGGCGTTTGCTATAGCGCCTAAAGAGGATCGTTTTGCGTTCGCATTCATGAGGTCTAGGGACACTCTCTTTTCCATCAGGGCTATACTCTGGTTTATTACCTCATGGGTCCGTGAGATGAATAGGTCGATGGGACCCGTTATTTGAGCTACCTCCTGTGCATGTTTCGATTTGGTCTTTGAGGTACTCCTGGTTTTTGGTGGCATGGTGTTATCTGCTGGCTGCAGTTTCGGTGATGTAAGGGAGATGGCCCGGTCCGGTCTCTACCGGGCACTAACGGGCAACAACGGGCCCGGGCTTCGCCCGGGCTTCGCCCGGGCTGCGACCCGGGCTGCGACCCGCGCGCGTCCCGCGTTGCGTGAAGTGGTCTTTCTTTTATGGCTATGAGGTACAGAGGGGGCGTGGCACTGGGAGGGGGTGCGGCTCCCTCGGGAAGAGGACCAGCTGTTGGTGTTGCTTGCTGGTTCTCGCAGTCCTGGGGCCGTACCTCTCACCTCCGCTGCGGCCTCGCTCACGCGCTGCTCCTCACGTCGTCGGCTTGGTTCCAGGAAAGCGCAGGTAGGCAAGTGGTCTGCTCCTGCAGTGAAAGGCAAAGAGTTCTGGCAGCAAGGAAACCTCAATACGAGTGGCACCCGCGAAGCGGGGGCCGCGAGATGTTGTGGACGCGGCAGGGGGCGTGGCACTGGGAGGGGGCGCGGCTCCCTCGGGAAGAGGACCAGCTGTTGGTGTTGCTTGCTGGTCCTCGCAGTCCCGGGGCCGTACCTCTCACCTCCGCTGCGGCCTCGCTCACGCGCTGCTCCTCACGTCGTCGGCTTGGTTCCAGGAAAGCGCAGGTAGGCAAGTGGTCTGCTCCTGCAGTGAAAGGCAAAGAGTTCTGGCAGCAAGGAAACCTCAATACGAGTGGCAAAACACTTATAAATTCACCCAGGCACTCTCCTTGCAGTTCTCTAATCATTCAATCATTTCCTAAGTAGTCATCCCGAAACCCAGGCCTTAACACGTGCACTACTGCATACCCCTGTCCACTACGCATGCAGTCCTCTCACCACCTACAGATTTGTATTTCGCACCTTCAATTCCCCACGTAGTATCCATACATTCCAGCAAACACCCTGTCACTCCCCTTGTACTCCTCCAGTCAGCCATCCAGCACCATGTACTACCAAACACTGCGCCAAAACCCAAACATATATAAATTCACCCAGGCACTCTACTTGCAGTACTCTAATCATTTTTTCAGTACCCAAGTCGACTATGTATGCTGTCCTCTAACCACCTACACACTTAAATCTCATGCCTTCAATTACTCAGGTAGTAGCCATTCACTCCAGCAAACACCCTGCCACTCCCTATGCTCTTCTCCAATCAGACATTCAGCACCATGTACTAATCCATTCACGGCGCCAAAACGCAAACACTTATAAATTCACCCAATCACTCTCCTTACAGTACTCTAATCCTCCAGTCAGTAACCAATTTCTCACGCAATGACCCAGGCCTTAACACATGCACTGCTGCAAACCCTTTTCCACTTCGCATGGAGTCCTCTAACCACCTACACACTTGTCTTTCACAACTTCAATTACCCAGGCAGTATCTATACACTCCAGCAATCACCCAGTCACTCCCTATGCACGTCTCCAATCAGCCATCCAGCACCATGTACTAATCCAAACACTGCGCCAAAACCCAAACACATATAAATGCACCCAGGCACTCTCCTTGCAGTACTCCAATCATTTTTTCAGTACCCAAGTACTCATGCAATGACCCAGGCCTTAACACATGCACTGCTTCAAATCCCTGTCCACTATGCATGCAGTTCTCTAACCACCTACACACCTAAATTTCACACCTTCAATTACTCAGGTAGTACCCATACACTCCAGCAAATAACCTGTCACTCCCAATGCACTCCTCCAGTCAGCTATCCAGCACCATGTACTAATCCATTCCCCGCGCCAAAACCCAAACACTTATAAATTCACCCAGGCACTCTGATTGCAGGACTCTCATCATTCAGTCTCTACCCAAGTACTCATGCATTGACCCAGGTCTTAACACATACACTGCTGCAAACCCCTGTCCACTACAGATGCAGTCCTATAACAACCTACACACTTCTCTTTCACAAATTCAATTACCCAGGCAGTACCTATACACTCCAGCAAACAACCTGTCACTCCCCTTGCACTCCTCCAGTCAACCATCCAGCACCATGTACTAATCCAAACACTGTACCAAAACCCAAACACTTATAAATTCACCCAGGCACTCTCCTTGCAGTACTCTAATCATTCAGTCAGTACCCAAGTACTCATTCAATGACCCAGGCCTTAGCACATAGACTGCTTCAAACACCTATCCACTATTCAAGCAGTCCTCTAACCACCTACACACTCGTCTTTCACACCTTCACTTCCCTTGCCAGTATCCATACACTTCCAGCAAACACCCTGTCACTCCTCCAATGACCCATTCAGCACCATGTACTAATCCATTCACTGCACCGTGAGAAGTTGGCCTGGCATATGATGTCCACTATTCTAGTGGGCACCTTGCACCAGTCCAAATGACCCTCATTGATGGTAGATATAAGACAACCTGATAGAAAGCTATCCTAGTGGTAGCTGTGGAGAGCAGCCTTCAGGCTAAGTCTTGAAGGAATGTAAAGCAGCTTGTTTTACCAGTCTATAATCTCTTGAATGATCAAATGAAAGAGCACCACACCAGGTATACAACGAATATATATGTATTTATTCTAAACACAACTGTTCGAGTCTTTTTATGAGGCTAGAGGCAAAGGTACAATACAAGGACTTTAAATAGCACATGGTAAATAGCACAGTATACATTTGCCCGAGGGGCCTCACAAACCATATACTAAAATAGTGGTATAAGAACCACGTGAGGGATATAAGTGAGGCCTAGGGCCTGTAGAACCACTGGAGCAAGCAGGAACCACCCAAGGTAGGGAGGCAGGAGACCCACGGGGGATGCCTGCAGTGTCTAAACACAGCTGCGAATCACCATAGACTTCTAAGAGGAACGTTTAAGTTACAATTTTAAAGTTTAGGGACACTTAGGAGTGGACTGCTGTGAAACCCCTTTAGACTAGGACACTTCGAGAGTCATAACCCACGGGAGCACTGGTGTACTCGTGTTACCTCACCCATGGAAGCCGGGTGCATAGGTGTCTTTTCGTGTTGGGTTTAGTGGTCATTTAGGGCATGGATGGCATTGGATTGAGTTGGGAAATGTTTTTTGGGGGGTGGGATTTCTGATGTTGGGCCTGGCCATGTGGCTTGTGGCCATTTTGAAGCCTAGGCCTGCAAGCTTGTCTGGCCTTGTCTGCCAACAGGCCTGCTTTCATCCAGTAGGCTCAGAGCAGGTAGCCTCAGTTTTATTAATCAAGTGTTTCTGTGTGGTCTGTTGAATTTAGACATCATTTAGATAGCCCTTGTTGACAAAGTCTCAGAAATGGCTAGACTATATCTTTTGTTTGAACTAGTACAGTAGTAACTGAACCACAACAATAAATGCAACATTTCACTGATGTTCTTCTCCTGGCTTATTTGCTTTTAGGTGCACAAAAAGCCAAAGGAGGAAGTGTCATCATCATCACCCGTTGTACTGCCAGCCAGACAGAAGTCCTGCTGCGCATCACGTCCAAGTGTGACCGCAACTTGTTGTGCATCTGCGTCCTGCCTGACATCTGAAGAAGATGGCCCCAAAGAAAGGTACCAGGTCCAGTACCAAGAAAGTTGCCAGTGAGAAGAAGGAACAGAAAAAGGAAAAAAGGAAGTGCCATTAACCACGACTGGTGTGTAGGCCAATGTTTTTTTGGGACCAAAAAAAGGTACGCCCGCAGCATCATTGTCCGGGAACCAAGCTGGGAGCAGCACCTCTGCATCCGCGGTCCAACCCCACCAACCTAGGCCCAAGCCCTTGAGTGTCGCAGAGGTAGCCAGTCTACTAACGAGCAGCGATGTTGAAATATCATTATCGCAAAGTAGTACACAATCAACGCAGGTGGAAACTCACCAGCTAAGTGTGCAGCTGCAACAATAGCAGCAGCCGCAAGAACAGCAGCGGCAACCGCAAGAGCAGCAGCAGCAGAAGCCGCAAGAACAGCAGCAGCAGGAGTTGTTGCTCCTGAAGTAGGGGCATTTCAGGAAATCGAGCTTCCTGCAGACAAAGTGGAGCAAACCACTGTTTCGGAAGATCTATTGCCTTCCAGACCACCAGCAAGGAAAAGGAGTCTTAGTCCATCATCTTCTTCTTCAAGCCCCGCTTCTGATGATTGTGATGCCACTTGGCAGCCACCAGGTCAGTCTGAGAGGGATGCATGCCACAATCAATCAATCAATGCATTTGTAAAGCACGCTACATACCTGTGAGGGTCCCAAGGTGCTGGGGGGGCTGCTACTGATCGAAGAGCCAGGTCTTGAGAAGTTTTCTAAAGGCCAGCAGGCCCTGGGTCTCGTAGGCTGGTAGGGAGAGCGTTCCAGGTCTAGGGGGCGAGGTAGGAGAAGGATCTGCCGCCGGCGGTGGTTTTCCGGATACGAGGAACTGTGGCGAGGGCGAGGGTCGCAGAGCGGAGGTTGCGGTTGGGGGTGTGGAAGCTGTGTCGGTTGTTGAGCTATGTTGGTTCGGTGTTGTGTAGTGCTTTGTGAGCGTGGGTGAGGAGTTTGAAGGTGATTCTCTTGTTGACAGGGATCCAGTGTAGGCTTCTCAGGTGGGGTGTGATGTGGCTGCGTCGGGGGATGTCGAGGATCAGTCATGGCGAGGCGTTCTGGATTTGCTGTAGTCATCTCAGGAGCTTTGTTGTTGTTCCTGAGTAGAGGGCATTCCCGTAGTCGAGTCTGCCGTTGATGAGGGCCTGGGTGACGGTTTTTCTCGTGTCGGGAGGGATCCATTTGAAGATCCTGCGGAGCATCCGGAGGGTGTTGAAGCAACACGCGGAGACGGCGTTGACTTCCTGGTCATGGAGAGGGTGGAGTCGAGGATGATCCCCAGGTTGCGTGCGTGGTTGGTGGGTTCCTTCCGGGGCTGTGCCTAGCAATGTGGGCCACGAGGAGTCATCCCAGGTTGATGGCGTGGGCCTTAGAATGAGGACCTCTGTCTTGTCTGAATTCAGGTTCAGTCTGCTGTCTTTCATCCAGTCGGCGACCCCCTTCATTCCTCTGTCAAGGTTGGCTTTGGCGGTGAGGGGTCTTCGGTGAGGGATATGATCAGCTGGATGTCGTCAGCGTAGGAGATGATGTTGAGGTTGTGTTGTCGTGCGACGTGGGCGAGAGGTGCCATGTAGATGTTGAACAGCGTCGGGCTGAGGGAGGATCCTTGTGGGACGCCGCAGATGATCTTGGTGGTTTTTGAGCGGAAGGGTGGGAGGCGGACGCTCTGGGTTCTGCCGGAGAGGAAGGATGTGGTCCAGGCCAGTGCCTTCTCTTGAATTCCGGCGTCATGGTGGCGCGCTGATAGGGTGCGGTGGCAGACCTTGTCGAAGGCAGCTGACAGGTCCAGGAGAACGAGGGAGGCTGTTTCTCCTTTGTCCATCAGGATCCTGAAGTCGTCGGTGGCGGTAATGAGGGCGGTCTCGGTGCTGTGGTTGCTGCGGAAGCCGGTTTGGGAGGGGTCCAGGATGTTGTTATCTTCGAGGTAGCGGGTTAGCTGTTTGTTGACAATCTTCTCTGTCACTTTTGCCGGGAACGGAAGCAGGGAGTTGGGCCGGAAGTTCTTGAGGTCTTTGGAGTCCGCCTTGGGTTTCTTCAGAAGGGCGTTGATCTCGACGTGTTTCCAGCTTTCCGGGAAGGATGCTGTCTCGAAGGAGATGTTAATTGTTTTCCGGAGTTGGGGTGCAATGGTTGTGCTGGCAATTTTGAAATCGTGGTGAGCCCACGGGTCGGATGGGGATCCGGAGTGGATGGAGTTCATGGTTTTGATGGTGTCTTCGTCGCTGACGTTGGACCAGGCGGTCAGGCGACTGGTGTGGGTGGAGGTCGCAGGGATGGTGGTCTTGGTGGTGGGTGCGGGGGTGTCGCAGTTGAAGCTGTCGTGTATGTCTGTGATCTTGCGGTGAAAGAAGTTGGCCAGGGAGTCGCACAGGTCTTGTGATGGTGGAATGTCATTGGTGTTGGAGCTTGGGTTGGAGAGTTCTTTCACGATGCTGAAGAGCTCTTTGGTGTTGTGTGCGCTGTTGTCTAGGCGGTCCATGAAGGCGGTCCATTTTGCGGTCCTGAGGAGTTGGTGGTGTCTGCGGGTGGCGTTCTTGTGGGCTGTGAGGCTGTCTGGTGAACAGTCATGGAGCCATTTCTTCTCTAGCTTCCGACAGGTGTGCTTGGAGGTCCGGAGGTCTTTGGTAAACCAGGCGGCTTTCTTGTTGGTGTGGTTGTTTATGGAGATCTTGGGAGGGGCGAGGGTGTTGGCACAGTCGTTGATCCACAGTTTAAGGTTGGTAGCGGCGGATTCAGGGTCGATGGGGTCGGCGGGTGGTCTCAGGGTGAGGGTGGTTGTCAGTTGATCCTTTTTGACCTTGCCCAAGCAGTGGCGTGGCAGCTGTTGGGTGCGGTGGTGTGTGGTGGGTCTCCTGAAGGTGAAGGGAACGCCTCTGTGGTCAAGACAATGATTCTGAAAAGAAAGGTTCCAGAAAAACTTAGAGTTATGGAGGTAGATGTAGAAGAGGGGGATGATGTTGATGAAGATGAGCCAGTCATCATGCACATCACTCCCGCCCCAAAGGGGATGGAGACCGACATTCTCAGCCTATCCAGAATGGCTGCTACTGAGTGGGATGTAGCACGGATACCATCAACACAGGTTACACCACCACGACCTCCAGCTGCCATATTTTCAAAGGCCCGGCAGGGACCTACTACATCCAGCTCAACCATCTCAGTAGGTAGTGGTAGTAAAAGTCACAGTGTAGCTGCATAGAGTCACATTCCAAGCACACCCTCCAGTTCATCTGGTATTGAAAGTGGCAAATCCAGAAGTGCCAAAAAGTTCTCCTCCCCAGTTTTGGACTTCTTTTCTGTTAGCCCCAAGGAGGAGAACATTGCTATATGCTCAATTTGTCGACAAGGTGTTCGGCGGGGTATGCTTGGTACAAACTATGGTACCGGAGGCCAAGCAAGTCATCTCAGAATACACCAGACTATCGTGTGGGAGAATCACCTACTTCCCTTAAAACAAAGTACAAAAACTCAACCCATTGTAGTTGGGCATGAAGAATCAGGGGACAATATTATTGTGGTGGAAAGTGAATAAGATGGAGGCATTTCTAGCCCTGTCCCCAGTAGTGCAGTGGTACCACCCACATCCTCCTCAGTAACATCTGAGTGGCACCGCAGTAAGAGCCATACTCAGAGTCAGCCTGAGACACCAAGGCGACTGAGTACTGCAATGAGACAAACTGCGTCGTTGAGCCTAAGTGGGTTAATGAAAACAACAGCACCACAAAGGAAAGTAATCCAGCCTACCATTGAGAGCATGCTTAGGTTGGAGGGGCTGTTCCAATGCAACCACCCACCGACACGGTTGTACAATGCAAAGCTGGTTAAAATGTTAGCACTGGACCTTCTCCGTTTTTCATTTGTGGAAGGGGTGGGTTTTCTTGAATTTGTGATAGTCATCTGCCCTAAATGGAAGGTTCCCAGCCAGTCCTGTTTCGCAAGAACTGCTGTACCGGCACTACATCATGATGTCCTGGGATTGGTTTGACAAGCTTTGCAGCAGAGTACTGTTGACAACAGACATGTGGACCAGTTGCCAAGCCACAGATTACATGTGCATCACTGCACACTGGGTCTCTTTTGTGGGGATTAAAAATTAGCTATCTGAACGAGGTGTTGTTGACACAGCTGAGATTTTAAAGCTACTCAGAAACATGCAACTGTAACCATGGTGGCCATGGAGAAATCTCATACTACTGTAAACATTTTGGAAGAGTTTTGCAGCAAGGTTTTTGAATGGCTGTGCCCAAGAGGGCTTAGTATTGGTTTTGTTGCCACAGATAATGGCAGTAATGTACTTAAGGCCATGGACCTTGGTTCCTATTTCAGGGTTCAGTGTTTGGTGCACTGCATAAACATTATAGTTCAAGACTTTCTGAAAAAAGAACCCATAGTCAGCAACTTACTGACCACCTGACGAAGAACATGCACTAATTTCAGTCATTCTTTTAAATTTTGGTAGCAGCTGAGGATTATTTAACGTGAATATAAGATGCCAGCCAAAGCACTCACCCAGGAGGTGGCAATGAAGAACCCCGGCGCAGGGGATGCCTGAAATCTTCGAGTTCACTTGTCCAGGTACACAGAGACACAGAACACTCTCTTCGTGAGAAAGAGCAAGCATTTATTTGACTGCTGCCATGAACAGTAGTCCCAGAAGTACAACAAAGTAAGTTCTCGGGAGACCGCTGCTTCAATCCGCAGCGTACATTTTTTATAGCGGTAGACACACCAAAACTTCAACCAATCAGCAGTGACTTCTCTTGTTTGTCAGACTACGGCGTGATCATCGAATGCTCTTGTTTTTCACTTGTGCAACATCTTTTATAACATAGATAATCATCAATACATTTCATGACTTAAACCACCCGCCACAAGGACAGATGAGCCTAACTATAAACATGAGCCACAATGCGGGGCTGGGATCTCGCACAATCATCTTTGAGTACTAGGTTGACTCTCTTGCACAAAGCTAACAGGGAGTGCCAAGAGCATATCCTCGAAGTCAGGCCTGGGTAATGGCAATACAAAAATGGACAAAAATACAAGATGGACGAGGTATTCGGATATTTAATATTTCCTCAGACCCCCCTTTTTCCATACACAGGCAAATTCTAGTCCGAATCCACCTCAATGGCCATGAATTGGGAGACTTGTTTTTGCAGCATTATTTGGGCATTTTTCTTTTCCCTATTCATTGGTCGTGGTATGCATGATGTGGCGCAAAGGCCGCAGATGGCCGGGTTGCATTGTAGGCAGAGGCAACAGGTGATAATCACAGCTAACATAGCTCCAATAAATGTCATAATCCTCCAACCCCAAGTGGACAGCATTCCCCAGAACCATCCTGTTAATGACCAACTCCCTTCATCTTGGTGGATAGACTCAGCTATCTTATGCAGTTTTGAGATGGCCTGGTATACTGTAGGGGTATTATCAGGCACATAAATACAGCAGCTAGATCCGATCAATTTGCATACGCCTCCACGGTCAGCAAGGAAAATGTCTAGCACCATCCTATTTTGGAGCGTGACAAGGCGGTCGGCAGCAAGCTCTGCTGTAAGATTATTTAAAGCTCCAGCTGTTTCATTGACAGTTGCCTCTACAACTCGAATAAGTTGCCTTATGTCTCTGTTGTTGGCCATTGGACCCCAGATTGGAAGGAGCCCTTTTAAGAAATCTGCTGTTCGTTGTCCTGCTGTATCTTTGGCAGATACCACTCCTCTTTTCTGTAGGTGGTGTTTGGCATCTGCCATATAGGTAGGGGTCAGTAACCAAGCAATATAACAAGTGCCTCTCCAACTACCTGGTAAAGAAGTGTAGGCCTTACTCTCGCACCCAAAATATGTGTTACGTGAGGGTATCATGCGAGGCCAGTCTGTTCCATTCAGAGTCACACCGTACAGACACTTACTAGTACCTTTGTTCTCTGACCCCCCTTTCTTAATACAAAATGGTGCCTGTCCGGACATTACTAAAAGCGTTTGTCCTTTGCGAGAGGTCTTATTAGAGGGCAGGAAATACAGGTCTGTAGACTTGTTTTGGCGGTCAGCATATTCTGACTTTTCGCTAATGGTTCCGAATACTCTTTTCCCATCTGGCCAACACAAATGGTACAAATGTAGTCTCAAACTCCATACATCCGTATTGTCTCTATTAGTACTAGATGCCCAACTGGCGCTCAACTCCCACCACGCACTACAGGAACCATTAATGGAAAAGGGAACAGGGATATATGGTGTCCCTGTTCTTGTAGAACTTGGTAGAAGGCCGCAAACCCAACAATTTGTGGTGTTGATAGCTAGCTGATGTTGATGTAACATAGAAACAAACGTATTGTTGTGGAACTCGCTCCTTCTTGACTCAAGATGTGGGGATAGAGTAACATGAGAATGCATTTCATCAATGATCTTAGTGGTAGGTTGTGCAAAAACCACATGAAACACCCATCCTATACAAGAAATCATAATGCATATTAGGACCACTATTATTAAAGTTATGACACAATGACTATGCAATAATTTACAATACTTTTTTCTCTTCATTTGTACGTTGTCCATTGTTTTAGGAACAGTGGATTCCATCTAGGCATTGCCCGTGACTGGTGGTTGCCTCATTTCAGCCGTGATAATTTGCAGTCATACGATCCTACAGGTCCCGCAGGCCTACTGCCACTACTCGGGTCACGAGTCTGAGACTTTATCACGGCCCTGCAACTTTGTTCAATCAGAACATGGTCGACAAAAAATCATGGACAGAGTCACTGAGACATTATTGAAGTGTTTTTGTTTAGTCTTGGCCTCAAATTGTATTTAATTAAACCAGGTATGGTTTGATCTTAGAAAAGGAGGTGAGGCTCAGTAGTGTCTAATTTCAATGAGGATGGCACCGCTGCTTGGAGGATCTCTTCGTCCTCTTTCTCAGTCCTGGTATACTTTAAGTGTACGTCATTGAAAGGTACAAATCTTGGAACTTTTTCACACTCAGCGTCTCCTAGTCCATTCTTTATCCATTGATCATAAGGCAGGGGCAGGGACACTTTTTTACAGTGTACCCCGTGAGTCCAATTCTTTCTACCAGCAATCTTGACGGCTGTTCTCGTTGAGAGCAAAACCTGCTGCGGGGCTTTCCATCTAGGCTTGAGATTCTTGGTCCTCTGGAAGTTGCGTGCGCAGACCCAGTCTCCAAGTTGTATGGTCAGTGGAAGGTGGAGGCAAAGCGTCATGCGCCTGTTGGTGAAGGACATGCATCTTATTAGTCAATTCATGCAAGTAATTAATCAGTACAGGATATTCAATATCAGAGTATTTCTTTGGTCTAGGGACGCCCCAGACATTTGCTGGACGTCCAAACACAATCTCGTAAGGGCTGAACCCCATGCGTGAGTGTGCTGTAGTCCTTGTGGATAAAAGGGCAAGAGGCAATGCATCAGGCCATGCTAGGCCCGTGGTGGCTTGTATTTTCGCAAGTTTGAGTTTCAAAGTCCCATTATAGCGTTCAACCAAACCTGCTGATTGTGGGTGGTTTGCTGCATGAAATTTCTGTCGAATACCTAGACCAGTACAGACTTTCTGCATAATTTGGCCCACGAATTCACTTCCATTGTCACTCCAGATAATTCGAGGCAAGCCAAATCTGGGGAAAAATTCTTTCAAAAGGGCTTTGGCAGTTGTCAAGGCTGTGTTGTCTTTGAGGGGGTAGGCCTCTATCCATGTGGAAAAGGCACATACCACTACAAGTACGTACTTTAAATTGTTACATCTCTCCATGTGAATGTAATCTATCTGGAGTACTTCAAAAGGGTATGTCGGTGGTGCAAAGTGTCCTGCTGGAGTTGGCATTCCCTTTCCTGGATTATACATCAGGCACACCATATAGTTCTTTACTAAATTATCAGCGTATTTGGGAATGTTAGAGTTTTACCAAACTGGTGCTAGAAGCTTACATATCCCTTTGGCACTAATGTGAGTTGGACCATGTGCCATTGTCACAACAGGGAGAACATAGGCGTTAGGTAACAACTATCTCTGCTGATTGGACAAATCTGTCCAACAACAATTGTCATCTAGTCGGCCAGTCATTTCTCTCCATTTGTCTTTCTCTCCTGGTGTGGCTTCTGCTTGTATGTCTTTCATACTTTCTAGAGTATCCTCACACATCCCTCCTTCCACAATCCATCGTGCTGGACCAGCCATATACATTTGGTTGGACAAATCTCTAGCTGTGTCTTTTGCTATTTGGTCAGCAAAAAGCATTTCCCTTACCAATGTCATCTGTTATCTTTTTGTGAGCACTACACTTGAAGATCGTTATTTGTGTGGGCAGAGTGAGTGATTCAAGCAAATGACTAACTAACTGTATTTTTGTCCCATGAGAGGTAAGAAAACCTCTTTCCTCCCAGAGGTGTCCAAAATTGTGCGCCACTCCGAATGCGTATTGGCTATCCGTGTATATGTTAACCCTTTTATCTTTCGCCAATTCACAAGCTCTAGTCAATGCTACTAATTCTGCTGCTTGAGCTGAATGGTACAGTATTTTGGCTGTCTCTACTATTGTGTGCAGTGTTGTGATTGCGTAAGCTGCTTTAGTATCACCGTTAGGTAATTTAAAGCATAAACCATCAACATACAGTGTTCCGTCAGGGTTTGGAATTGGAGTGTCTTTAAGATCTATTGTACCTTTTGTCTCCTCTTCTGTTCGAGAAATGCAATCATGATGTTCAATAGTATCTGAATCTGATGGAAGTGGGAGTAAGGTGGCAGGATTCAGTGTAATTCTCTTTATGGTGATGTGGCTCGCTAACAGTGTTAATTCGTACTCGGAGAGATGGGTACTGGTAAGGTGTTGAGTTTTTGTTCTATTCAATAAAGTACAGTGTGAATGGTTTTGTATTTTCAGGAGTACCTACTACTGGTGCAGAACATAAAGAAGATCGTAGATCTGAGAAACTTTTCTGCCACTCTGGTGTCCAAGGTAGAGGGTGAGGTGTATCCTTCAATGTCAAAGCTAATAATGGTTTGGCCATTAAAGAAAAATTTGGTATCCACTGGCAACAATAATAGGTGATACCTATGAAAGCACATACCTCCTTTTGTGTGCGTGGGATTGTCATCTGTGAAATAGCTTGTATTCTTCCAGGAGTTAATCTACGCCCTTTTTTTGACAAAAGATGACCTAGGTAAGTAACCTCTTGTTGACAGTACTGTAATTTGGACAATGAGATCTTATGTCTACATTGAGACAAGTGTTGTAAAAGTAGAAGAGTAGCCTCTCTGCACAATGGCTCTGAGTCTGCTGCTACCAATAAGTCATCCACATATTGTATTAGGCCAGTACCTTGTGGTAAGGATAATGTGTCAAGCTGAGCTTTAAGTGTTTGACTGTAGATAGAGGGGCTCTCACAATAACCTTGAGGAGCTCTACAAAATCTAAAACTGCGACCTCCTAAGGTGAATCCGAAAATATCTCTGCTATCTTTAGCTATTGGAATGATGAAGAAAGCATTCTTGAGGTCGATGACAGAAAACCATGAAGCAGTAGAAGGTATCATGGTGAGCAATGCAGTAATGTCTGGGACAACGGAGAATTTGGGCAAAACCAACTTATTGACTTCGCGTAGATCAATGACAAAGCGATAGACAGGGGGCTGTGTTGGATCTGTGCGTTTAATCACAGGAAGTACGAGGCTGTTACACATATTACCTCTTGTTTCTTCGACGACACCTTTCTGTATCAAATCAGATATTATGAAAAGCAGAGCCTATTCACCTTCATTGGATATCTTATATTGAGGAATGCGTTATTCTTCAATGTTACAGAATAGGGTGGAATTTGAAACAATCAAACATCATTAGGGCCTTGCGCCCAAAGGGAGACAGGTTACAGTCGGAACTCGTGAGGTAGGGCATCAATGGATAAATTTACGGGGGACACTACTCGTTGGCCTAAGGTCAAATGTACTCCTTGAGGGGAACAATATAGTGTGGCATATAATCTCTTCAAAAGGTCGAGACCCAACAAGTTTTCAGCACAGCCAGTGGTAAGGATGAGAGGCGCCTCTAAATGATATGGTCCTATCGATATGGGCAAGGGGCTAGAAACAGGATTCTGTACGGGTGTCCCAGAAAATCCTACTGAAACATTTGTAATGCCAGAAAAAGGTGCCCCAGGGAGCTTGGAGCCTACCATTGAGAGCATGCTTAGGTTGGAGGGGCTGTTCCAATGCAACCACCCACCGACACGGTTGTACAATGCAAAGCTGGTTAAAATGTTAGCACTGGACCTTCTCCGTTTTTCATTTGTGGAAGGGGTGGGTTTTCTTGAATTTGTGATAGTCATCTGCCCTAAATGGAAGGTTCCCAGCCAGTCCTGTTTCGCAAGAATTGCTGTACCGGCACTACATCATGATGTCCTGGAATTCGTTTGACAAGCTTTGCAGCAGAGTGCTGTTGACAACAGACATGTGGACCAGTTGCCAAGCCACAGATTACATGTGCATCACTGCACACTGGGTCTCTTTTGTGGGGATTAAAAATAAGCTATCTGAACGAGGTGTTGTTGACACAGCTGAGATTTTAAAGCTACTCAGAAACATGCAACTGTAACCATGTTGGCCATGGAGAAATCTCATACTACTGTAAACATTTTGGAAGAATTTTGCAGCAAGGTTTTTGAATGGCTGTGCCCAAGAGGGCTTAGTATTGGTTTTGTTGCCACAGATAATGGCAGTAATGTACTTAAGGCCATTGACCTTGGTTCCTATTTCAGGGTTCAGTGTTTGGTGCACTGCATAAACATTATAGTTCAAGACTTTCTGAAAAAAGAACCCATAGTCAGCAACTTACTGACCACCTGACGAAGAACATGCACTCATTTCAGTCATTCTTTTAAATTTTGGTAGCAGCTGAGGATTATTTAACGTGAATATAAGATGCCAGCCAAAGCACTCATCCAGGAGGTGGCAATGAAGAACCCCGGCGCAGGGGATGCCTGAAATCTTCGAGATCACTTGTCCAGGTACACAGAGACACGGAACACTCTCTTCGTGAGAAAGAGCAAGCATTTATTTGACTGCTGCCATGAACAGTAGTCCCAGAAGTACAACAAAGTAAGTTCTCGGGAGACCGCTGCTTCAATCCGCAGCGTACATTTTTTATAGTGGTAGACACACCAAAACTTCAACCAATCAGCAGTGACTTCTCTTGTTTGTCAGACTACGGCGTGATCATCGAATGCTCTTGTTTTTCACTCGTGCAACATCTTTTATAACATAGTTAATCATCAATACATTTCATGACTTAAACCACCCGCCACAAGGACAGATGAGCCTAACTATAAACATGAGCCACAATGCGGGGCTGGGATCTCGCACAATCATCTTTGAGTACTAGGTTGACTCTCTTGCACAAAGCTAACAGGGAGTAGTTTACTTTTTATCGAGCGTTTGTATTCGTTCAGGGACAGGGAGCGCCAAGAGCATATCCTCGAAGTCAGGCCTGGGTAATGGCAATACAAAAATGGACAAAAATACAAGATGGACGAGG
Source organism: Lissotriton vulgaris (assembly GCF_964263255.1). Taxonomy (NCBI): domain Eukaryota; kingdom Metazoa; phylum Chordata; class Amphibia; order Caudata; family Salamandridae; genus Lissotriton; species Lissotriton vulgaris. The sequence continues at coordinate 241,559,729 of NC_141689.1, read as the reverse complement.
TATTCGGATATTTAATATTTCCTCAGACCCCCCTTTTTCCATACACAGGCAAATTCTAGTCCGAATCCACCTCAATGGCCATGAATTGGGAGACTTGTTTTTGCAGCATTATTTGGGCATTTTTCTTTTCCCTATTCATTGGTCGTGGTATGCATGATGTGGCGCAAAGGCCGCAGATGGCCGGGTTGCATTGTAGGCAGAGGCAACAGGTGATAATCACAGCTAACATAGCTCCAATAAATGTCATAATCCTCCAACCCCAAGTGGACAGCATTCCCCAGAACCATCCTGTTAATGACCAACTCCCTTCATCTTGGTGGATAGACTCAGCTATCTTATGCAGTTTTGAGATGGCCTGGTATACTGTAGGGGCATTATCAGGCACATAAATACAGCAGCTAGATCCAATCAATTTGCATACGCCTCCACGGTCAGCAAGGAAAATGTCTAGCACCATCCTATTTTGGAGCGTGACAAGGCGGTCGGCAGCAAGCTCTGCTGTAAGATTATTTAAAGCTCCAGCTGTTTCATTGACAGTTGCCTCTACAACTCGAATAAGTTGCCTTATGTCTCTGTTGTTGGCCATTGGACCCCAGATTGGAAGGAGCCCTTTTAAGAAATCTGCTGTTCGTTGTCCTGCTGTATCTTTGGCAGATACCACTCCTCTTTTCTGTAGGTGGTGTTTGGCATCTGCCATATAAGTAGGGGTCAGTAACCAAGCAATATAACAAGTGCCTCTCCAACTACCTGGTAAAGAAGTGTAGGCCTTACTCTCGCACCCAAAATATGTGTTACGTGAGGGTATCATGCGAGGCCAGTCTGTTCCATTCAGAGTCACACCGTACAGACACTTACTAGTACCTTTGTTCTCTGCCCCTCCTTTCTTAATACAAAATGGTGCCTGTCCGGACATTACTAAAAGCGTTTGTCCTTTGCGAGAGGTCTTATTAGAGGGCAGGAAATACAGGTCTGTAGACTTGTTTTGGCGGTCAGCATATTCTGACTTTTCGCTAATGGTTCCGAATACTCTTTTCCCATCTGGCCAACACAAATGGTACAAATGTAGTCTCAAACTCCATACATCCGTATTGTCTCTATTAGTACTAAATGCCCAACTGGCGCTCAACTCCCACCACGCACTACAGGAACCATTAATGGAAAAGGGAACAGGGATATATGGTGTCCCTGTTCTTGTAGAACTTGGTAGAAGTCTGCAAACCCAACAATTTGTGGTGTTGATAGCTAGCTGATGTTGATGTAACATAGAAACAAACGTATTGTTGTGGAACTCGCTCCTTCTTGACTCAAGATGTGGGGATAGAGTAACATGAGAATGCATTTCATCAATGATCTTAGTGGTAGGTTGTGCAAAAACCACATGAAACACCCATCCTATACAAGAAATCATAATGCATATTAGGACCACTATTATTAAAGTTATGACACAATGACTATGCAATAATTTACAATACTTTTTTCTCTTCATTTGTACGTTGTCCATTGTTTTAGGAACAGTCGATTCCATCTAGGCATTGCCCGTGACTGGTGGTTGCTTCACTCAGCCGTGATAATTTGCAGTCCTATGATCCTACAGGTCCCGCAGGCCTACTGCCACTACTCGGGTCACGAGTCTGAGACTTTATCACGGCCCTGCAACTTTGTTCAATCAGAACATGGTCGACAAAAATTCATGGACAGAGTCACTGAGACATTATTGAAGTGTTTTTGTTTAGTCTTGGCCTCAAATTGTATTTAATTAAACCAGGTATGGTTTGATCTTAGAAAAGGAGGTGAGGCTCAGTAGTGTCTAATTTCAATGAGGATGGCACCGCTGCTTGGAGGATCTCTTCGTCCTCTTTCTCAGTCCTGGTATACTTTAAGTGTACGTCATTGAAAGGTACAAATCTTGGAACTTTTTCACACTCAACGTCTCCTAGTCCATTCTTTATCCATTGATCATTAGGCAGGGGCAGGGACACTTTTTTACAGTGTACCCCGTGAGTCCAATTCTTTCTACCAGCAATCTTGGCGGCTGTTCTCGTTGAGAGCAAAACCTGCTGCGGGGCTTTCGATCTAGGCTTGAGATTCTTGGTCCTCTGGAAGTTGCGTGCGCAGACCCAGTCTCCAAGTTGTATGGTCAGTGGAAGGTGGAGGCAAAGCGTCATGCGCCTGTTGGTGAAGGACATGCATCTTATTAGTCAATTCATGCAAGTAATTAATCAGTACAGGATATTCAATATCAGAGTATTTCTTTGGTCTAGGGACGCCGCAGACATTTGCTGGACGTCCAAACACAATCTCGTAAGGGCTGAACCCCATGCGTGAGTGTGCTGTAGTCCTTGTGGATAAAAGGGCAAGTGGCAATGCATCAGGCCATGCTAGGCCCGTGGTGGCTTGTATTTTCGCAAGTTTGAGTTTCAAAGTCCCATTATAGCGTTCAACCAAACCTGCTGATTGTGGGTGGTTTGCTGCATGAAATTTCTGTCGAATACCTAGACCAGTACAGACTTTCTGCATAATTTGGCCCACGAATTCACTTCCATTGTCACTCCAGATAATTCGAGGCAAGCCAAATCTGGGGAAAAATTCTTTCAAAAGGGCTTTGGCAGTTGTCAAGGCTGTGTTGTCTTTGAGGGGGTAGGCCTCTATCCATGTGGAAAAGGCACATACCACTACAAGTACGTACTTTAAATTGTTACATCTCTCCATGTGAATGTAATCTATCTGGAGTACTTCAAAAGGGTATGTCGGTGGTGCAAAGTGTCCTGCTGGAGTTGGCATTCCCTTTCCTGGATTATACATCGGGCACACCATATAGTTCTTTACTAAATTATCAGCGTATTTGGGAATGTTAGAGTTTTACCAAACTGGTGCTAGAAGCTTACATATCCCTTTGGCACTAATGTGAGTTGGACCATGTGCCATTGTCACAACAGGGAGAACATAGGCGTTAGGTAACAACCATCTCTGCTGATTGGACAAATCTGTCCAACAACAATTGTCATCTAGTCGGCCAGTCATTTCTCTCCATTTGTCTTTCTCTCCTGGTGTGGCTTCTGCTTGTATGTCTTTCAAACTTTCTAGAGCATCCTCACACATCCCTCCTTCCACAATCCATCATGCTGGACCAGCCATATACATTTGGTTGGACAAATCTCTAGCTGTGTCTTCTGCTATTTGGTCAGCAAAAAGCATTTCCCCTTACCAATGTCATCTGTTATCTTTTTGTGAGCACTACACTTGAAGATCGTTATTTGTGTGGGCAGAGTGAGTGATTGAAGCAAATGACTAACTAACTGTATTTTTGTCCCATGAGAGGTAAGAAAACCTCTTTCCTCCCAGAGGTGTCCAAAATTGTGCGCCACTCCGAATGCGTATTGGCTATCCGTGTATATGTTAACCCTTTTATCTTTCGCCAATTCACAAGCTCTAGTCAATGCTAATAATTCTGCTGCTTGAGCTGAATGGTACAGTATTTTGGCTGTCTCTACTATTGTGTGCAGTGTTGTGATTGCGTAAGCTGCTTTAGTATCACCGTTAGGTAATTTAAAGCATAAACCATCAACATACAGTGTTCCGTCAGGGTTTGGAATTGGAGTGTCTTTAAGATCTATTGTACCTTTTATCTCCTCTTCTGTTCGAGAAATGCAATCATGATGTTCAATAGTATCTGAATCTGATGGAAGTGGGAGTAAGGTGGCAGGATTCAGTGTAATTCTCTTTATGGTGATGTGGCTCGCTAACAGTGTTAATTCGTACCCGGGGAGATGGGTACTGGTAAGGTGTTGTGTCTTTGTTCTATTCAATAAAGTACAGTGTGAATGGTTTTGTATATTCAGGAGTACCTACTACTGGTGCAGAACATAAAGAAGATCGTAGATCTGAGAAACTTTTCTGGCACTCTGGTGTCCAAGGTAGAGGGTGAGGTGTATCCTTTAATGTCAAAGCTAATAATGGTTTGGCCATTAAAGAAAAAATTGGTATCCACTGGCAACAATAATAGGTGATACCTATGAAAGCACATACCTCCTTTTGTGTGCGTGGGATTGTCATCTGTGAAATAGCTTGTATTCTTCCAGGAGGTAATCTACGCCCTTTTTTTGACAAAAGATGACCTAGGTAAGTAACCTCTTGTTGACAGTACTGTAATTTGGACAATGAGACCTTATGTCTACATTGAGACAAGTGTTGTAAAAGTAGAAGAGTAGCCTCTCTGCACAATGGCTCTGAGTCTGCTGCTACCAATAAGTCATCCACATATTGTATTAGGCCAGTACCTTGTGGTAAGGATAATGTGTCAAGCTGAGCTTTAAGTGTTTGAAAGTAGATAGAGGGGCTCTCACAATAACCTTGAGGAGCTCTACAAAATCTAAAACTGCGACCTCCTAAGGTGAATCCGAAAATATCTCTGCTATCTTTAGCTATTGGAATGATGAAGAAAGCATTCTTGAGGTCGATGACAGAAAACCATGAAGCAATAGAAGGTATCATGGTGAGCAATGCAGTAATGTCTGGGACAACGGAGAATTTGGGCAAAACCAACTTATTGACTTCGCGTAGATCAATGACAAAGCGATAGACAGGGGGCTGTGTTGGATCTGTGCGTTTAATCACAGGAAGTACAAGGCTGTTACACATATTACCTCTTGTTTCTTCGACGACACCTTTCTGTATCAAATCAGATATTATGAAAAGCAGAGCCTATTCACCTTCATTGGATATCTTATATTGAGGAATGCGTTATTCTTCAATGTTACAGAATAGGGTGGAATTTGAAACAATCAAACATCATTAGGGCCTTGCGCCCAAAGGGAGACAGGTTACTGTCGGAACTCGTGTGGTAGGGCATCAATGGATAAATTTACGGGGGACACTACTCGTTGGCCTAAGGTCAAATGTACTCCTTGAGGGGAACAATATAGTGTGGCATATAATCTCTTCAAAAGGTCGAGACCCAACAAGTTTTCAGCACAGCCAGTGGTAAGGATGAGAGGTGCCTCTAAATGATATGGTCCTATCGATATGGGCAAGGGGCTAGAAACAGGATTCTGTACGGGTGTCCCAGAAAATCCTACTGAAACATTTGTAATGCCAGAAAAAGGTGCCCCAGGGAGCTTGGAGCGAACAATGGAGCTCTTAGATGTGCCGGTGTCTAATAGAAATTGTTCCTGTACCCCTAACGTAGTGACATTAACATAGGGACCACTTTGATCCACGGGAATAAACACGGCTCCCTCACTCTGTCCTATGCTGTCCTATTGGGGAAGAAACCCTTGACCTTTTTCTTCAAAATAGTCATCATTGTAATAGTTTCCAGCCTGGGGGGCCGGATGATCAAAATAGTTGGCGGCACTGGGCTGTGTGCACTGCGGTGGTTGAGATCCTCGTTCTCTACCCCGGGGTGCCAATTGGTATCCACTTCGACCTCTTGGAATAAATCCTTCTTGATCTTTCTGTACTAAGAGCGGGCATCTACTTTTAAAATGACCATCCTCTTTACAGTATGCACATTGATTAGGACCAAGGGGAGGTCGCAGAACAGTGTATCCTTGACGCTGGTATAACTTCTGAGATGAGGGCCCATTCTGAAGTATCCTTTGTTGGTCTTGAGGGGCAAAAGCCTGTTGTAAAAGAATCTTTGTCTTGAGGTCCTTTGTTTTTGTTTCCAGTTTTTCCTTTTCTTCTGAATCCCTGTTCTCATAGTATTAGACCATGGTCAAGATGCCAGACGGTGTGGCGACTAGCCACACACTTTCCGACGCATTGAGTCTGGTAGCTAATTCCGACAATAGGTCAGAGACAAATTTATCTACAAATAGTCTCTGGCCTCCTGGTGCTGCCATATCTTGTCGACTGTGACCTACAAAGGACTCTTCAAACCTGGAGAAGAAGTCAGAAACCGACTCATATTTCTTTTGTTTACATGTGGATAGCTTATCCCAATTAACTGCCTGAGGGGGCATAAGTGTCTTCATAAGTGTAATTATATTTCCGGGCAAGTCCCGTATTATCTGTTCTGGTTTGGCTCCACCTACCTGTCCTCGTTCTGCCAACAGTATGGCAGCCCAGTCACCACCTAATTCGGCAACGTGGTCATCCTTACGTATTTTATTCCATTCCTCAGGTGGAACAACTTGACCCATAAGCATATCTATATCAGCCAATGTCAGACTGCTAGAGCTCAATGTCTGTGTCAATTCCTTATAGTAACCTGCTGGATTTTTCCGCGGGTTAGGCAAAGCTTGCTTAAGGGCGAGAACTTCAGATATTTTCCAAGGGACATGTACCCAAACCTGTTGGAAATGAGCAGGTATCGCAGGATGTCCTGCTATAGCGTTGCGCCAGACCGGCTGTACTTCCCGCATAGGGTAGCCTTTAGATAATGTCAGTATACCATCTTTACCCTCGTTCCTGCATGTAAGAAGATCTCGGAATGTTACTAACTTCGTGGCAGCATCCGCAAGATCCTGACCCATAACGTGTCCCCCTGCCACTTCTCTCCTAATGGTGATGAGGTCGGAGGGGGGCCATCCTCAGCCATGTCACTCCACAGTTGCATTAAAATATCGCACATATGGTCAAAAACAAATCGCTGAGTGGCTGGCGTCCACTGTTCGAATACCATCAGAATGTCTTCAAACCCATATATATTCCCATTCTCCATCCATCTCCTGGCTTGCTGTTCTAGGCCATATCTCTCATGCATATCCATTTGAGTCTGACTACGCAATTGTCTGTGACGAGAGAGAGGAGAATTTTGAATGATGCCCAAAAGGGGTGTCAAGGGGGAAAATGAGTCAGAGAGGCCCTCCCTAATTTTTCTACAAACAGTAGTCGGGGTCTGGACGGGGGCTTGTGGGGAGGATGTCGGACGGGAGTCAGTAGGTACGTTGGCGTCAACCTGACAAACAGGCGTTGGCAATAATGGCGGAGCTGTAGGAGCAGAGAAGACAGGCTGTTGTACTATAACTTGTTGAGGAGGAGGATGTGGAAGGGGATGCATAAGTGCAGGTTGTTGAGGAGGTTCAACCGGAGCATACAGCGGAGGTGCTATTAACATGTGTGACATTACGGGGTCGCTTCCGAATCATCATCTTTACTGAACGAAGTAGGCAACGCAGGATAGCATTTATCTATCTCCATTCTATGCTTCCTATCTACTATCTCTATGTCCTTTTTAAATCGATCGTCTTCATGTTTCTGAGCTTTTTGTATAATAGACATACAACCTTGTTTATTCAGAGATTTCTGCTGTTTAATTTTCAAATGCGAAATGAATCAAACATTGCCGGCCGGGCTTTCTTCTTAAAAAATTTTCTTCCAAATTGTCCAACACACGGGGCTCGAAACTACCATCTCGTGGCCATTGTAAAGTACCGTCATTCTTCGTGTACTTTTCCCAAAGGCCAGTGAAAATGATGGGACCAGTCCCGTGTTTGGAGTAAACTTCATATTGCAGAGTCCCCACTGGAGGCACCGGACAGGTATCCTCAAGTCGGGAGAACAACCATAACAACACCATTGACGAAATTTGCTGAAACCAGGCATCTTTAGAATCTCTGGTTCATAAAACAAACATCAAGAGGTAAAACTATAATCCTGTACTTTCTCAATTCAAGTACTTACCCCTTGGTTTCGGCTTTTGCAAAAGTCGAACAAACAAACCACAAATAACCAGACAAGTGGGAGCTATCCACTCTTACCTGACCAAATTCTCTTCTCACCAATAGAGGTCCGTCTAATGTCTCGCTCTCTCAACTAGAGGGACCAAGACAGGACGTCAGTCAGGGCGGCGGCCAGACACCCTTCGGGAAGGAGAAGTCGCGCTGCAAAAACCTCGGGTCCACAAAATACAAGCAGGGGTCAATCTGGTGGTGCGCTTCCTTCAGAGCTTGTTCACGAGACTCCTCACGACCCTCCGACTTGACCACAACTGCTGAAGACGCCCCACGTTGGGCGCCAATTGAAGAACCAGACTTTAATTTCACTCCGGCGGCGCAGGGGACGCCTGAAATCTTCTAGTTCACCTGTCCAGGTACACAGAGACATGGAACACTCTCTTCGTGAGAAAGAGAAAACATTTATTTGACTGCAGCCATGAACAGTAGTCCCAGAAGTACAACAAAGTAAGTTCTCGGGAGATCGCTGCTTCAATCCTCAGCGTACATTCTTTTATAGTGGTAGACACCAAAACTTCACCCAATCAGCAGTGACTTCTCTTGTTTGTCAGACTACGACGTGATCATTGCATCCTCTTGTTTTTCACACGTGCAACATCTTTTATAACATAGTTAATCATCAATACATTTCATGACTTATACCACCCGCCACAAGGACAGATGAGCCTAACTATAAACATGAGCCACAATGCGGGGCTGGGATCTCGCACAATATTCTTTGTGTACTAGGTTGACTCTCTTGCGCAAAGCTAACAGGGAGTAGTTTGCTTTTTAGCGAGCGTTTGTATTCGTTCAGGGACAGGGAGCGCCAAGCACGTACCTCGAAGTCGGGCCTGGGTATTGGCAATACAAAAATGGAGGCAAAATACAAGATGGACGCGGTATTCGGATATTTCATATTTCCTCAGCAACACGTTGGAACTCAATATATTACATGCTTGATCGTCTGTTTGAGCAGTACAGGCCACTCAATGAATATGTCATGTGAAGACTGGATGCTACTGTGAAAGGCATGACCCTTCAGATGGACCAATGGTGCCTAGTTAAATGCCTGACTGAGATGCTTCATCCTTTTGAGGTCTTCACACTTGAAGTCAGCAAGGAGGACTGTACAATGGGACAAACTATACCATTATTGCAAATGCTAGAGCATCAGCTGAAAAAGGTGTCTAAATCATACAAAGGTTTAGAGGACAAAAAGGAAGCCTTTGACTTGGTGGAGAGCTTACCCAGTCGCTTAGCTGAAAATACAAGTGTGCACAATAGGATTTAGTCACAATAACATTAAATTTCTGCCACAATTCTGGATCCACGGGCAAAATTGGGACTGAAGACATTCATTCCTTTTTCAGAGATGGATGTTGCCTGCTACAAAACTTGGATAGCTGAGGCAGCAGTAAGTTGGAAAATGAACGGCTGCTAATTAAAAGCCCGCAAGATCAACCCACAAGAAGTACTGCAGCACGGCATGCGGCATCAAGTGCTACTTCAGAGGCTGAGGGCAGTGCGTTTGGCTCACAACACTCACCATCACTATCTACAACAGCAACAACAACTGGATCATTAGGCCCAGTAGAATCGTTACACGATTGGTATTTACAGTTAGGCATTAATAAGCACAGTGCTGATGCACAGAGAAAAGAGCCCGAACGGTTAGCAGCAGCACCCCTGAACATTGAGCGGATGGTTCAGGCCTATCTGGATGACCCAACAGAGGTGTACATTGATCAAAACCCATTGCAGGATTGGTATAGGAAAAGGGCTGAAAGGCCACTGCTCAGGAGGCTGGCGATAAGCTATCTGGCTTGCCCTGTCACAAGTGTCTCTTCCCAACGCATTTTCAGTGCTGCTGGTTCCATCGTAACAGTGAGAAGGACCAGTCTCTTGCCCAAAAACGTGGGGAGGTTAACAATGATCAAAATGAATCAGCACTTCATACTACCGAATTAAACAATACATGAAGCAAGGGAGAAAGATGAGGACAGCGGCTCAGGTGACGGAAGTAGTGTGACACATGATTACATACTACTGGCTGAACCCCCAGAGTTTGAGAACAAGCTATACTTCCCTGACAATTAGGCTTGCACTTACTGTATTCTTCCCTTATTTTCCTTTATTTGTGTGTCTGTCATTACGGTTACAAACTTTGAATCACAGCAAATCCATTACCACCGTCTTCTACTATTCTTATTTCAATATACAAGTTTCAGGTGTCTGCTTTTCACAGTGCAGTACTCCGAATTCAGCTCCTTTGCTCCATCATACTGAATCTCTCTAAATCTATTGCCCTCATGATGATTGGATGAAGGAAAATAGGAGAAAAGATAAAAACTTTCCTAGTCCCGCCAAAAGAAGTGGAACATGATGACTACTATAGCTATCCAGAAGGAAAAAACAAGAAGTGGGAGGGGTCTAAGGGGGTAAGAGATTAAAGACCTGACAACACCCTACCCCAATTGAACTAGTAGAAAACACAAGGGGTGCTAAGGTCAGTGATGGCCTCGAATGTCTAACGTGTACTTGAAAGTATAGAGGTATAGACTGTAAAGGTGAGGGAGGAGCACAGACGTGAACCCATCAGCCCACCCATTGGCGGCACTTCATCATCTGGGTTTAGGAAGCACCAGCCTGGTGTCTACTAGGTGTCTCACCTTTGAAGGGAATGTGAGTACAGCAACTAGTATATGGTACACCAGTGATGGAAAGTAGGGTAACAGTGTCTGAGGGCTGTGGGAAGTGAAAAAAAGTTGCAGTGTAAAAAGCAAATGTGCTATAGAAAAATTGACTAGCATGGTGCCTAATAAACCTTTATTCAGATGGTCACCATGGTGCCAAGATTAAAAGCAGAGTGTAAATGGATGTAAGCATATATTACCATTTGTGGATGAATTAATCGGTCGACATGGTTCAGCCTAAGAAGGCTTTCTTCAGGACCTAATAAGACACTACTGCAACTGTGGTAGTAAGAATCAAAGTACATACCATGCCAGAGACATTAACCTACCAGGGGTAGGAGATGAAGTCATGGTATTCTGAAACCAACTGCTCCTGAAACAAAAAAACAGTGTATACACACAAACCAGTACACATGTTGTGAATACTAACATACAATCAAGTGTGAAAAATGAGACATAAAGGACCACAGAGACAATGCTCTGTTAATGTAAACTGATTAATTAATCACTCACCCGCACTTTGGCTAGGAGATGGCCTCACCTCGCCTGGCACTCGCTCAGGACAATGAGGCCCCGCTCTAGTAAGAGAATAAAAGGGAAAAAAACAAACAGAATCACTGATTTTGCTGGGAACCTATCTATTACTTTAACCACTTAGTGTTTAAAAGGCAAATGTCACAGGACATTAGTATTCGCTGGCCAATACTATTTCAAAAATTACTGGTAACAGTCTTGTTTTAAATTAATGGTAGGTTCTGTATGTAGACTCTCCATATCCTAAATAACTGGGCAAGAGAAGACTACCCAATGAATCTACTCGAGTTCACTCACTAAGTTCAATAAGCTTGAGTAAAGTCAAACTGTAAAGCTTAAGAACAACAATAAAAAGCATGCTAATAAGGTCAGGAGAAAGGCATCCAAGCGTGCCAAAAAAGGGCTAAGAGCCAAGAATTGTAGGACACTCACCTGTCCGTCGGTACCTCGAATCCCTTCTGAGTCGAGGGGAAGGTAACACGATGGACAGGGAGAGCTGTTTAAATGTAATCGTGGCGGACCAGATAGTAAGCTACCAGTTGCCTTAACCCCGCCCTGTGCACTAAACCAAAGGAACACGCCTTACGTGGAGCCGGTATAAGCAAAAGGCTTAACCGAACGTCATGACCGCTGATAGGGTATGGCAGTGTGTAAGAGAAGTGGATTGGACAAACCGTCAACCAATCCAGAAGCCAGCACTGCGCTGTAAAACAAACAATCCGTGTATTTATCTAGACGGCCTCATTGTCCGTGATGCAATCGCTGTAAGGGTTCGTGGCTCGAAGGTTCCCTTAGGACTTACTTAGTAATGAGCGCAAAGATAGATAGGCACGTAACATAAGTCGATGCGCGCCTGGTGCGGAGCCGAATATACACTAAAGGCTGCAAGTTGCATCCAGAGGGCTGGTTGGTCAAAGACGTGCACAGTGGATTGTGATTGAGAAACCTTTCATTCCACCACACATCAGTAATGTTTCACACTACCTGTTCGTCAAGGAACAGAAATGGATCTTCAGGCTGAATTGCGCAACAGGAGGGTTGAATGACGAGATCCCATGGATCCAAATCTAATTAGTTTAGTACACTGTCTGATAATCCCTTGCAGATTATGTTTACAACAGTCACTCTAGGTTTTCAGGGCCACTGGCCTATATGCCTTGGGAAACTTATCCAACCATTTTTTATACTGTTTGCATACCAAACTGGATTATACCAGCTTTGATTGTCTGTCAGACTATGGTTTTATCTACCTACCCTTGTCTGTTTAGAATGTGCATTTTTCCCTATGGATGCCGCCTAGTAGCTGCTACAACACATACTCTATCTCTGTTTTTTTGAGAGAAATAATGTTCTCTCGTACTGAGGTACTCTGACAAAAATAGTATTTTACCGAGGTTTTCACAAGGCACCCTGGATGAGTTGCACATTAAGATTGGTCGGCTCCTGATCTCAGTCCTGTTACATGACAGCCGATTCACTAGCCACGGTAACCCCAACACTGTCTACATACTTCTTTGTAGCTGTCATTGTGTAATTGGTCTCTATGCACTATGACGTACATGACACGCACACAAGGTCACATTGAGTCTGGATGTTTACATTCCGCTCTTTTTCGTGTTGAATCCGGTGCCCCAGTCTTTTGGCATTTTCCAAACACTTTCGAGATTATAAATACACAATACGATATCGTGTTGCAATTCCTTTATAAGTATGCCTTCAGTAAACACATCTGAAACGTTCTATAGTTCTAGTCTGATAGACGAGTACGCATCGAGGGTCTGGCTTTCTGATTGGCTGATACATCGAGCCAATCCAGACTGCCTGTGCACGTCTTTGACCAACCAGCCCTCTGGATGTAACTTGCAGCCTTTAGTGTATATTCGGCTCCGCACCAGGCGCGCATCGACTTATGTTACGTGCCTATCTATCTTTGCGCTCATTACTAAGTAAGTCCTAAGGGAACCTTCGAGCCACGAACCCTTACAGCGATTGCATCGCGGACAATGAGGCTGTCTAGATAAATACATGGATTGTTTGTTTTACAGCGCAGTGCTGGCTTCTGGATTGGTTGATGGTTTGTCCAATCCACTTCGCTTACACACTGCCATACCCTATCAGCGGTCATGACGTTCGGTTAAGCCTTTTGCTTATACCGGCTCCATGTAAGGCGTGTTCCTTTGGTTTAGTGCACAGGGCGGGGTTAAGGCAACTGGTAGCTTACTATCTGGTCCGCCACGATTACATTTAAACAGCTCTCCCTGTCCGTCGTGATACCTTCCCCTCAACTCAGAAGGGATTCGAGGTACCGACGGACAGGTGAGTGTCCTACAATTCTTGGCTCTTAGCCTGTTTTTGGCACGCTTGGATGCCTTTCTCCTGACCTTATTAGCATGCTTTTTATTGTTGTTCTTAAGCTTTACAGTTTGACTTTACTCAAGCTTATTGAACTTAGTGAGTGAACTCGAGTAGATTCATTGGGTAGTCTTCACTTGCCCAGTTATTTAGGATATGGAGAGTCTACAAACAGAACCTACCATTAATTTACAACAAGACTGTTACCAGTAATTTTTGAAATAGTATTGGCCAGTGAATACTAATGTCCTGTGACATTTGCCTTTTAAACACTAAGTGGTTAAAGTAATAGAAAGGTTCCCAGCAAAATCAGTGATTCTGTTTGTTTTTTCCCTTTTATTCTCTTACTAGAGCGGGGCCTCATTGTCCTGAGCGAGTGCCATACGAGGTGAGGCCATCTCCTAGCCAAAGTGCGGGTGAGAGATTAATTAATCAGTTTACATTAACAGAGCATTGTCTCCGTGGTCCTTTATGTCTCATTTTTCACACTTGATTGTATGTTAGTATTCACAACATGTGTACTGGTTTGTGTGTATACACAGTTTTTTTGTTTCAGGAGCAGTTGGTTTCAGAATACCATGACTTCATCTCCTACCACTGGTAGGTTAATGTCTCTGGCATGGTATGTACTTTGATTCTTACTACCACAGTTGCTGTAGTGTCTTATTAGGTCCTGAAGAAAGCCTTCTTAGGCTGAAACATGTCGACCGATTAATTCATCCACAAATGGTAATATATGCTTACATCCATTTACACTCTGCTTTTAATCTTGGCACCACCAGACCCTCCTTTTGCCATTGCTCAGGCAAAGACAAACCAACTCATGCTAATCTGAGTCAGAATCAACATCAATGTTTATAAGATTTTCAAGCTGTTGCTGCACCATCATCCTAAAATTCTCTGTCTTTGGTGTTATGGACTGTGGAACACATAGAGCAGCCAGTAGGCCACAAACTGCAGAACCAAATTGAATACACAGACAACAAGAGAATAGGATGGCTAAAATTGCTCCAAGGAACGTTAGGATCTTCCATCCCCAAGTTGACAATATTCCCCAAAACCATCCCATAAAAGACCAATCTCCTTTGTCCTGATGAATTGACTCGGAGATGGTATGCAATCTGGAAATGGCCTGGTATATTGTCGGAGCATCATCTGGAATATAAATGCAGCAACTAGATCCGATCAATCTACAGACACCTCGGCTATATCTAATTCTGTGGTGGTCTGACCGAGCCGTATATGTAGGGGGAAGGAGGAAAGCTATATCACAGGTTCCAGAAAAGTTAGAAGAGGGCCACATATAAGCTCTGTCATTACAGACAAAATATGTTCCTTGAGACGGAACCAACGGAGGGAAGTCAGGAGATGAGAAAATGTAAGTGTACAGACAACTTTGTTTGCTGTCAGTCTTTTTGCCATTAACTTGGAGACAAAAATTACCTTGATGGGGTACGGTCCATACTGGAGAAGACCCACCCTGTCGCCAAGTCTAGAAACATAATGGGTAACATTCCATCCCTCATAAGCTCTCTTCTCGTCTAATGGAATCTTGTTCTTCTCTACGATCTTAGCCATCACCACTATACCCTTAATTAAAGAGCTGTGGATAAAATCCAATCCATTCCCAAAAGTTTTAACGGAACTTCTAAGTCTGTTGTGGTATGCGGCCGAAAACATAGCCAGATAGGCCCAAGCTGAACCCTCATATGAAAAAGTAAGAACCAGATATGGCATTCTCTTATGTGTATTGTGTGGCATAAGTCCGCACACCCAACAATCAGTCATATTAATAGCCAACTGATGCTGGTGTAACAGCTGGACAAACGTAATGTTCATATATTCGGCTCTCCTTATCTGTTCATGCGGAGGTAGAGTAGAATTAACAACATTTTTCTGCTGTAAAACATGTACGGTCCAACCTGTGCAAGCTAATAAAATACACAAAAACATAAAAACACACAAAGTTACGCCAAAACGACTACGTAATAATTTACAATACTTCGATCTCATTTCATGCTTCCTATTTTCCCTACCTACAATTATTGTACCATCATGTTTATCTAAAAAAAAATGTCGCTCACAGCAATCTTCCTCAATCACTCAGCTAATCACATCTGTATATCCTGAGGCACTAGCCACTTGCTAAAAGAACAAAAACCAGGTTACAGTCTGAGTCTCCTACCGTGACCCTGCGACGAAGACGGATGGCACATCTAATACTAAACATAACACAAGAAACAAAGGGGCAAAAAAGATCAAAAAGAAATGTCTTTGGGTAAAAAGGAAAAAGAAAATGTCAAAGTGTTCAGTTCTTCTGGCCAACTTGTGACCTCAGATTGTAGCGTGTTTTGCTCGGCACAGTCTGGTCCTTAAACAAAGTCTCTGGATTGGTAGTGTCTATTCGAAGATGCGCAGGCACAGCGGCTTGAAGAATGTCGTCATCAACTTTCTCAGACTGGGTTCCATAAATTTGAGCGTCACTGAAAGGCACAAAACAAGGAATCGTTGCAGAGTCAGATTCTCTTATGCCACTCGGATCCCCTGATCAAAGGGTAATGGCAGAGGCACTTTCTTACAGTGCATGCCATTAACCCAATTTTTCTTGCCGACCACTTTCACAGCTGTGACAAGCAGAACTTGTCTAGGCGCTGACCAGCGAGGCTCCAAGTTCTTAGTCCGCTGAAAATTCTTGGTGCAGACCCAGTCGCCGGGCAAGATGGTGTGACCTGGGTCTGTAGAGGCCTCTGGCAAAGCACTTTGCACCTGTTGGCGAATAACACTCAGTTTAGCAGTCAAGTCATGCAGGTAGTCAATTAACAAAGGATATGGTATGTCTGAATATTTCTTGGGACGAGGGACACCCCAAACATTAGCTGGGCGTCCGAATACCATTTCATATGGGCTAAGTCCCATACGAGAGTGCACAGTAGTTCTGGTTGACAAAAGAGCTAGGGGCAAGGCATCAGGCCAGGCAAGACGTGTGCTAGCTTGAATCTTAACTACTTTAAGCTTGAGTGTACCATTATACCACTCAACCAAACCCACTGACTGTGGATGGTTTGCCGCATGGAACTTCTGTCTAATACCAAGACCAGAACACACTTTTTGCATAATTTGACCCACAAATTCACTTTCATTGTCACTCCAGACAATTCGCGGAAAACCAAACCTGTGAAAGAACTCTTTGAGAAGCACCTTAGCAGTGGACAAAGCAGTGTTATCTTTCAAGGGGTAGGCCTCTATCCAATGGGAAAAGGCACATACCACCACCAGAGGATACTTGAGGTTGTTGCATCGATCCATGTGAATGTAATCGATCTGCAACACCTCAAAAGGATATGACGGGGGAGCAAAATGGCCTGCCGGAGTTGGGGTACCCTTTCCTGGGTTATGCATTAAACAAACAATACAATGCTTAACCACATTCCCCTCACATTTCGGAATTCCTTATTTCTGCCACACAGGAGCCAAGAGCTTACATATGCCTGTCGCACTAATGTGAGCTGGACCATGAGCCATAGTCACAACCGGCAACACATAAGCATCCGGTAATACCCATCGCTGATGTTCCGACAACTCCGTCCAACAACCCATCGAATCTAACATTCCCGTACTTTCTTTCCAAGTACTCAATTCCTTCTCAGTAGCCTCTCCCTGAATCGTTTTCACACTCTCAATCGTGTCTTCACACATTCCAATTTCCCTAACCCAATTCGCAGGACCTGCCACATACTTTCGGCTAGTAGTGTCTCTAGCTGTAGTTTTTGCTACTTCATTTGCGAACGCATTTCCATGACCAACATCATCTACAACTTTCTTATGTGCACTGCACTTTACGATCGCTATCTGTGTAGGTAAAGTGAGTGACTCAAGAAGATCAGTCACCAACTGACCATGCTGAATCTTTGCCCCGTGAGAGGTAAAGAATCCTCTCTCCCTCCATAATCTACCGAAACTATGTGCAACGCCAAAAGCATATTGACTATCAGTGTACACATTCACTCTCTTTCCCTTTGACAACACACACGCTCTAGTCACGGCTATATGTCCGACACGTGCTGTTTCAACAATTGTGCATAATGTGGTGACAGCATAGGCAGAAGTAGTTTCCCCATTTGAAAGCTTAAAACAAGAACCTTCCACCCATAGGATTCCATCCGGGTCCTTGAGCGGAGTGTCCTTCAAATCAATCCTACCCTTCGTTTCTTCTTCCGTACGAAGGAAGCAATCATGTTTTTCCTGAACATCTTTCTCATCTGGGAGTGGCAACATTGTAGCTGGATTTAATGTATTACATCTTTTGATATGCAAATGACTCGCTAAAAGTGTCAGCTCGTATCCAGACAAACGAGCACTCGTGAGATGCTGTGTTCTTGTTCTATTCAACAGGGTATCCACTGCATGTGGAACCATAACAATGAGTGTGTTATCTAACACTAATCCAGCAGACTGTCTAATAGAAATCGCCGCAGCTGCTGTAGCTCTGAGACAACTGGGCAAAGCTTTAGCTACTGGGTCTAATGTAGCGGAGAAATAGGCGCATGGCCTCTGCTTATCTCCAAATTGCTGTGTCTGGACTGACAATGCGCAACCCTCTCTCTCGTGAACGTACAGTGTAAAGGACTTACTATAATCTGGGGTACCCAACACTGGAGCATAACACAGACCAGTACGTAGGTCAACAAACCTTTTCTGCCATTCATCCGTCCAAGGGAGCGGATGGGGCGTATCTTTCAACGTAAGTGCCAACAATGGTTTAGCCAAAAGTGAAAAATTAGGAATCAATTGTCTACAGTAGGAAGTGATACCCAAAAAGGCACGCACTTCTCTCTGCGTGGTAGGTATAGACATCTGAGAAATAGTCTGAATACGTTCTGGGGTCAATCGGCTTCCCTCCTTCGACAAGAGATGACCTAAATAGATAACCTCTTGGCGGGCATATTGCAACTTAGAGGGTGACACCTTATGATTTAGAGCAGACAAATGATGCAACAACGCAACAGACACACTCTTACACACATCTTCCGTATCAGCAGCCACCAACAAATCATCCACATACTGAATGAGCGTAGCGCCTGGAGGCAAGGAAAAAGCATCAAGTTGTGACTTAAGAGCCTTGCTATAGATGGAGGGACTTTCACAATAACCTTGAGGTGCTCTTTTGAATCGAAAACTTCGGCCACCTAGAGAGAAACCAAAAATATCCCTACTTTCTTCAGCAATAGGAATACTAAAGAAAGCATTCTTGAGGTCTATCACCGAAAACCAAGCTGCCGAAGCAGGAATCATCGTCAACAAGGCTGTAATGTCTGAAACAACAGGAAACTGTGGCACAACAATTTTATTGACTTCTCTAAGGTCAATAACAAATCGATAAACAGGGGGGTGTGAAGGATCAGTTCTCTTAAGAATTGGGAGGACAGGACTATTACAAACATTGCCTCTTGTTTCTTCGACCACGCCCTTCTGATTAACATCATCTACAATAGCCAAAAGCGCTCTCTTACCATCGCTAGAAATTCGGTACTGAGGAATGCGTGGCATTCTAACCTTTTCTTTAACTGTGACAACATACGGTGGGATCGCAAGACGACCCACATTATTTGGACCCATAGCCCAAAGACTTTCAGGAAGAGAGAGCAACTCAGGTGGAAACTGATCTCGGGATAAATACATAGAAGATGTAAATTTCTTCCCTAACGTAAGATGCACTCCAGAAGGAGAACAATGCAATGTTGCATGTAACCTTTTCAACAAATCCAGACCCAACAAATTCTCACCACAACCAGTTGTCATAATAAGTGAAGCATCCAATTCATAGGAACCAATCGAAACAGGCAAGGGACAGGAAACTGGATTACGAACTGGGGCGCCAGAAAATCCTACAGAAGTATTTATTAAGCCAGACAAAGGTGCCCCAGGGAGTTTAGAATGAATAATAGAACTTCTCATCGCACCAGTATCCAAAAGAAATGGCTCGGAAACACCCATAGCATTGACAGTGACATACGGCCCTTTTTGATCTACTGGAATCGACACAACTCCCTTGCTTCATCCATGGCTGTCCTATTCAGTATGAAAATCTTCAATCCTATCTTCAACACGATAATCATCATTATAATACTGCGCAGACTGAACTCTCTGCTGATCAAAGAAATTCGTAGCGGATGGAGGGAAAGAACGCTGCTCCTGAGAGGACACACCTCGTCCTCTACCTCTAGATCCTGACTGAAAATTACCAGCACCTCGTGGAGCAGATGTCCCATTATTACGCTGTAATAAAACCGGACAATTATTCTTAAAATGTCCTTCTTCCTTACAGTACGCACATTGATTAGGACCTACCAAAGATCGCGGTACAAAAGACTCAGGCTTCTGGAACACCTTCTGAAACTGTGGAGGTTGAGAAAACTGAGACCGGGCAGGACGTGGAGGACAAGCCTGCTGCAAAAGAACCTTCGTTTTCAGATCTTTATTTCTCTTCTCTTGTTTCTCTTTCTTCTCCTTATCTCTATTCTCATAATACTGTGCAGTAGCCAATATTTTAGCAGGGGAAGAAACAGCCCATGCACTTTCAGAACTCTTTAATTTATTCGATAATTCAGGAAGCAAATTATATACAAACTTATCCACAAACAATCGCTGACCACCCTCTACGCTCAGATCCTGACCACTATGGTCAATAAACGTCTCTTCAAAACGAGTGAAGAAATCCGAGACGCTTTCATCTTTCTTCTGCTTGCATGCGGCCAGCTTATCCCAATTCACTCGCACCGCAGGCATCATTGTCTTCATCAATTCAATTATTCTGACAGGTAAGGCAGAAATCAGATCATCGGGCTTCGCACCACCCACTTGACCTGCATCAGCGGCTCTAAGAGCAGCCCAATCACCACCTAATTCCGCATCATGATTTTCTCTACGAATCCGTGCCCATAATGCTTGCGGAACAACATTCCCAAATAACATATCAATATCAGCCAAATTCATGATACAAGCCTCAACTGTTTGAGACAATCCTTTATAGTACCCAGCAGGATTTTTACGGGGGTCCGGAAGAGTCTGTTTAAGCGCCAATACTTCAGACCTTTTCAAGGGTTCGTGGACCCATATACGCTGAAAATGAGCAGGGATCTGTGGTGGGCCAGCTACCGCTTCTCTCCATACGGGAGGAACTTCACGCATAGGATAATTCTTAATACCCTATTCAAACAAGAACAGGGGATTAAGGCTACTTAGCCCGCACTGGAGACAAAATCCCTATAATATGCATAAGTGTAGGTGCTGGAGGTCTGGGACACAATCCCCTAGATCCCAAAATTAGAAAACAAGAAACTTGTTTTACAATTTAAGTTACACAAGGTGATCCCGCACACTTCAACAGTAAATAGTACAATGTAATGACTTTATATATATAGTCACATAGACTCTCCACTTGTTCTCCCAAGAATTCCAAAGTGAAATTTCTTCTGTAAACAGATTCTTTTATTCACAACTGATGATAAAAACCAATAGCCAACGCGTTTCGTCCGTGACCGGACTTCTTCAGGGCTTTTGTTCAGAGTTTTGTATATATTACAGCTTCACATTGGTCTTCCCACTTGAAATTCACACATTTTTCAGAAAATAAATAAAGAACTCATGTTTTCTAAATACACCAAGTTTCCAAAAAGTCCAATAAGAAAGAGCAGTAAGGGCCGTTAGGAGGTATCGGCGTCTCGTAGTACATGCGGTTGTCTGGTTCGAACCAGACGACCGCATGTACTATGAAGCAAAAGGCGGAGCAGAGACAGGCAAAGGAGTATTAGTAGGCTGAACCAGTTGCTGAACAACCGGAAATGGAGCAGCCACTGGTTGAGCAACAGGAGGGGGTAATGGAGGTACATTAGGAGTTTGGGCATAGGGCGGAGGTGAATTCAATAAACAAGACATTAGGGAATCTTCTTCCAATTCCTTACTTTTATCTAAAGGGAAGTAGGCAACATCGGATAGCATCTATTTATCGCCATGCGATGTTGTCTTTCCAGTATCTCATTCGCACCATCTACTTCATTATTTTTAAACTGCTGCGCAGCCTGTATAATTGACATGTCTTGTCCTTTCTTATCTTTTTTCACTTTCTTAATTTCTTTCTGTTTGGCTTCCTTATGCCAAAGGCGGAAAGAGTCAAACATTGCCGGCCGGACTTTCCTTCTGAACAGCATCGCTTCCAAATTGTCTAATATGGCGGGGTCAAAACTACCATTTTGGGGCCATCTTAAAACTCCACTATTTTTCTTGTATCGGACCCATGTCTCATTAAAGGTAATGGGACCAATACCATGTTTCGAATAGAGCTCATAAGTGGGAGTTCCAACTGTAGGAATCAGACATGAATCCTCTAACTGGGAATCCCTAGTACAACCCAAGCAACAAATTCTTTTTTTTTTTTAAAACCTTTATTGAATCATCAAAGCATTATAAGCGCAGGCCTACAACCACAGGGGCCGGCCGCAAACTCAGGATATAGATTCAGGTGGCATGCAAATGTATACGACCGCGTAATATCAACGAGACAAGCATAGCTTATGATTGCATGTGCCATGAAGCGAAGGATATCAAAGGTTTCATTTTTTTGGTTATGAAGAAGCAGTAGTGGCTGCACTATCGATGGCGTCACACCATAGAATAGAATTAAGAAGAGATGGGGGGGGGACGCACCCCGCAGTGTAATCAGAACCAGGTGATGAACATTACAGCCTTAAACATACTACGCCCGCTAAGGCAGACAAGGAGCAAAAATCAGTATAATAGCGAGCGATTCAGCTAGAGCATCATCCCGAAAACCCACCCTCCAGAGATAGTAAGGCATAGGCAGGCATAGACGCCAAACAGAGAAAGAAGTGAGATAGAGAGAGACAGCCAACCTACTGAAGAGGAAGGGAAGCCCCACCTAAGAGAAAGAGAAAAGAAAGAGACCATAGAACAAAACAAACTAAAATAATAAACCCCCCCCCCAACACCCACCACCCTGCACCCCTGTAATGGCTATGGCCAACCCCACTAACAGCGTGCCTGTCGCCCCAGAACTGCCCTAAAGAAAGGAAAGAAAGCGGAGGAGGAGAGCAATAGACACACTCCCGGTCCTCATTACACCCCACCAGCAGCAGCCTCCCCAAATTCCATGTTGACTATTAAAGCAAGTATTGAACACGTACATGGGGAGAACTCCAATAAAAGCCTCCCGTCTCCCAGTAGTATACACGGTGCATATCCGGCATAAAACAGATAGAAAAGCTAACCCCGAATGTCAAAGTCAACCCTGACCAGTTCGGTTCTTCACGAAAGCCCATGTGGTCCAAGCCACAGCAATCACGAAGAAAGCGAAGCGTCCAAGACAGTTCAAAACAATGGCGACGGATCAAGGAGAGGAGACAAAATGGCAGCATCCGAAAATTCGACAATAGAGGATGAAGAAGGAAGACAAACCTCTCCGAAAGTCACTGAAAGAACTGTCCTTGGCGGTAAAAACCTTTAGCAACAATGTTCCGTCGAACAGGAATGGAGCAGGGAAAGCCAACGACGATCACAGGTGCACCCTCCATAAGGCCAGAGTCATCAAAATAGGCTAAAACAGGCTTCCGTCCGGGGGTCTCTAAATGGTGCGGAGAATAATCCACGGGGTCCAAGGCATGCTGACAACTTGTCGGATTATCCGCTTCTGGTTCCAAGTGTGCGTTATCCAGCTTTACAGACAGCCGTTGGCACAGGACGGCAAAGTGAGAGCGGAGCGCCCCAATGGCGGCCATTACGGACCTCAGCGATGGTGTACCGTCAGTCTCCCCCATCTCCTCCGGCATGAGACGAGGCAGGATTTGGATCCCTGAAACACCGTCCAGGAACCAGGCACACACGGGGCTGATGGCAACAGCGAGCGCTCACACAACAGGCAGGGTCGGTATTTTGCCACTCGCGGGGGCCAGCCCGACAACCCGGGCTCCCCAGGGGGTCACCGGGCATAGGACCCCCGACCGTGGTCACCGATATCACATGCGTCACTGTGCCGTGTCCTTGAATAAAGCCGATTGCTCAGTTGCCAACTGGAATTAGAAGGATTGGACCGAGGTCGGGAGACCGGAAGCAACCCTGGTCCCACAGCCGATGTTGATCACATCTAACCCGGATGGGCCAGAAATCGAGGTCCCGGCGGAAACTCTGAAATAGGGCGAGAAGTAAATTCGACGTAACTTTGTCACCCGCTAAGTTGGAGGGTCCGGATTTGCACCGCAGGAGTCAGGAGCACTTCATACGTGTGGGAGTCCGGCGTGCTTGAAGGATGAAGGGCAGGATATACGAGCTGCCGGTGGAGGTCGGCGGAGCCGGGAGCTTATGCGGTCATCTTGGATCGTAGCGTAGCTCCTCCCAACAAATTCTTTTAAACTTACTCAGTCCAGGCATTGTTACTTCTCTAGACTGCTCACAAACAACAAGGGGTATGAATTAATAAAACAGCACAAACGTACTCACCCCTTGGCTTCAGGTATTGCAACAACTGAATAGAAACCAAAAACAAAACAAAACAAAGTTTGTGGGAGCGACCCACCAAATACTTAACTAAGGATCGTCCTACACCAGCGAAGGTCTGCCTATCGTCTCGCTTTACCAAACGTCATCAAAGGGTCCAAGGCAGGGCGACAGTCAGGGAAGCAGTTGTCAGCAGCCGTCAGAAAAGAGTAGCCGCGCTGTAAAAAACCTTCGGTCCACTTTCGACATACAGGGGCCGATCACGTGGTGCGCTTCCTCCGGTATTTTCTTGCGGGGCTCCTCACGACCCTCGGGCTCAACTGCTACCACTGAAGTCGCCCCACGTGGGGCGCCAGTTGGAGAACCGTAGCCTTAAGGCCCAGAGGTGCAGGGTACGCCTGAATTCCCCGGAATTCACCTGCCTTGTCAAATACAGAGACACGGACTCTTCGTCTGGCGTAGAAGATTGTATTTATTAGCTGCAGCTAGTACAGTGGTCTTAGAAGTCGTTGATATAACGAGGTTCAAAAGAGACTGCCACTTAACTCCGTGGCGCACAGGCTTATATACGGTACAATACAATGCAAAATACAAACACACAAGAGCATGAGGCATAGGCAAATGTTGTAGACAATGCTTTAAGTCTAAAGTAACCCAAGTTCCCGGTTATGTTTGTCACTCGACCTTTTAAGTAAATTACAAACGAATCCACACAATTCAGTTTACAATTAGAGAAAACACAGTTGTATGCTCTAGAAGGACAGTCGTGAAACAGGAGAATGCATGAGACGTGTAGCTAAGGACAGCAGATAAGATAACCCACAGGAAAGAATGGTGCGAACCAACAAATAGTCTGCACAGGGATTAATCAGCTCAGACAGGAATTAGTGTACTCGGCCAGACCCTGACACTCGTTAGTAAACAAGGGCAAAGAAGCCACCTGACACGTGAATGCAGAAATGACAAAAACATTGCGCTCACCGTGCTGCCTGAGTGAGGGCAATACAAAATGGCGGCGGCTACAAAATGGAGGCTGAGCACGAATGAATTCGCTATTTACAGAACCTCAGTTGGATTAAGGTGGCAGGATTCCATGTAATACATCTCTTTATGGTGATGTGGCTCGCTAACAGTGTTAATTCGTACCCGGAGAAACGGGCACTGGTAAGGTGTTGTGCCTTTGTTCTTTTCAATAAAGTACAGTGTGAATGGTTTTTTATATTCAGGAGTACCTAATACTGGTGCAGAACATAAAGAAGATCGTAGATCTTTGAAATAGCTTGTATTCTTTCAGCAGTTAATCTACGCCCTTCTTTTGACAAAAGATTACCTAGGTAAGTAACCTCATGTCTACATTGAGACAAGTGTTGTAAAAGTAGAAGAATAGCCTCTTTGCACAATGACTCTGAGACTGCTGCTACCAATAAGTCATCCACATATTTTATTAGGACAGTACCTTGTGGTAAGGATACTGTGTCAAGCTGAGCTTTAAGTGCTTCACTGTAGATAGAGGGGCTCTCACAATAACCTTGAGGAGCTCTACAAAATCTAAAACTGCGACCTCCTAAGGTGAATCCGAAAATATCTCTGCTATCTTCAGCTATTGGAATGCTGAAGAAAGCATTCTTGAGGTCGATGACAGAAAACCATGAAGCAGTAGAAGGTATCATGGTGATCAATGCAGTAATGTCTGGGACAACGGGGAATTGGGGCAAAACCAACTTATTGACTTCGCGTAGATCAATGACAAAGCGGTAGACAGGGGGATTTGTGTGTTGGATTTGTGCGTTTAATCACAGGAAGTACGAGGCTGTTACACATATTACCTCTTGTTTCTTGGACTACACCTTTCTGTATAAAATCAGATATTATGAAAAGCAGAGCCTGTTCAACTTCACTGGATATCTTATATGGAGGAATGCGTTATACTTTAATGTTACAGAATAGGGTGGAATTTGCAACAATCCGACATCATTAGGACCTTGCGCCCAAAGGGAGACAGTTAACTGTCGGAACTCGTGTGGTAGGGCATCAATGGATAAATATACTGGGGACACTACTCGTTGGCCTAAGGTCAAATGTACTCCTTGAGGGGAACAATATAGTGTGGCAGATAATCTCTTCAAAAGGTCGAGACACAACAAATTTTCAGCACACCCAGTGGTAAGGATGAGAGGCGCCTCTAAATGATATGGTCCTATCGATTTGGGCAAGGGTCTAGAAACAGGATTCTGTACAGGTGTCCCAGAAAATCCTACTGAAACATTTGTAATGCCAGAAAAAGGTGCCCCAGGGAGCTTGGAGCGAACAATGGAGCTCTTAGATGTGCCGGTGTCTAATAGAAATTGTTCTTGTACCCCTAACGTAGTGACATTAACATAGGGACCACGTTGATCCACAGGAATAAACACGGCTCCCTCACTCTGTCCTAGGCTGTCCTATTGGGGAAGAAACCCTTGACCTTTTTCTTCAAAATAGTCATCATTGTAATAGTTTCCAGCCTGGGGGGCCGGATGATCAAAATAGTTGGCGACACTGGGCTGTGTGCACTGCGGTGATTGGGATCCTCGTTCTCTACCCCGGGGTGCCGACTGGTATCCACTTCGACCTCTTGGAATAAATCCTACTTGATCTCCCTGTACTAAGAGCGGGAATCTACTTTTAAAATGACCATCTTCTTTACAGTATGCACATTGATTAGGACCAAGGGGAGGTCGCGGAACAGGGTATCCTTGACGCTGGTATAACCTCTGAGATTGGGAGGCATTCTGAGGTATCCTTTGTTGGTCTCGAGGGGCATAAGCCTGTTGTAAAAGAATCTTTGTCTTGAGGTCCTTTGTTTTCGTTTCCAGTTTTTCCTTTTCTTCTAAATCCCTGTTCTCATAGTATTAGACCATGGTCAAGATGCCAGACGGTGTGGCGACTGGCCACGCACTTTCCGACGCTTTGAGTCTGGTAGCTAATTCCGTCAATAGGTTAGAGACAAATTTATCTACAAATATTCTATGGCCTCCTGGTGCTCCCATATCTTGTCCACTGTGATCTACAAAGGACTCTTCAAACCTGGAGAAGAAGTCAGAAACCGACTCATCTTTATTTTGTTTACATGAGGATAGCTTATCCCAATTAACTGCCTGAGGGGGCATAAGTGTCTTCATAAGTGTAATTATATTTCGGGGCAAGTCCCGTATTATCTGGTCTGGTTTGGCTCCACCTACCTGTCCTCGTTCTGCCAACAGTATGACAGCCCAGTCACCACCTAATTCGGCAATGTGGTCTTCCTTACGTATTTTATTCCATACCTCAGGTGGAACAACTTGACCCATAAGCATATCTATATCAGCCGATGTCACACTGCTAGAGCTCAATGTCTGTGTCAATTCCTTATAGTAACCTGCTGGATTTTTCCGCGGGTCAGGCAAAGCTTGCTTAGGGGCGATAACTTCAGATCTTTTCCAAGGGACATGTACCCAAACCTGTTGGAAATGAGCAGGTATCGCAGGAGGTCCTGCTATAGCGTCGCGCAAGACCGGCTGTACTTCCCGCAGAGGGTAGCATTTAGATAATGTCAGTATACCATCTTTACCCTCGTTCCTGCATGTAAGGAGATCTCGGAATGTTACTAAGCATGGGCGAATTTTGCGAATCTGGCGTTCGCGAATTTGCGTATTTGCGAACTCGCAATCCGCAAAATCAGCGAATTCTCGCAAATTTGCTGATTTTTTTTTGTGTTCGCAAGGGTTTCTGCCAGTTCGCGAGGGTTTTGTACCAGTTTGCAATTGTGAACTTACTTGTCGGCTCGCAACGGTCGCGACTATGTTGTTTCTACGTCTGGTTCATCATCACAGGTTCCCAGCACCCTCTGTTTCACCACTGCCACCCTCTGTTTCACCCATTCCACCCTCTGGTACATCAATGCCACCCTCTGGTTCATCATCACTGTAGATTATGGGGGGGAAAGCAAGCAAGCACACCTGCCCTGCTTCAACTGACATGAATTAATTTGGGGTTGATTTATTAATGTGTCACTGTTTTAAAATTCCAGTCTGGCACCTGCTTCCTTATCTGTAATTTGCTTTCTGTTGCAGTGCAATTTTTTTTTCCAGGCCCTTTGTGGCCTACTTGTAGCTATTCTATGAGCCTGCTGTGAGGGTCAGAGCAGGGTCATACAATTGTTGCAACTAGCAACTGAACTCTGGAGGGGCCCCAGTCAGGAAGCACTACAGGGAATGGTTACTAATGATGAGTTTGAACTTTTGCACCTGCTGAGTGCTTTCAGTTTTGCAAAACTCGTTTTTCTGCAATTTCGCGGGATTCGCGGGGGCGAACGTGCGCGAGATCGAATTCGGAAGCCGCGAATTCATGCGAATATGCGATTAGTTTTTTTGCGGCGTGTTAGTTCGCAAGGTTTTGTGCGTTTTAACGAGCCGCTTGTAGCGCATCGGCGCGAAGTTACCCTCACGGTCGTTCACGGGCGCAGCCATCTTGTTTGCATGATGTATTTCTGTGTCCGGGCGCGATGTGTAATCTCGCAAAGTGTGCGGCTCGCTAGTACAATTTCGCCAGTGTTCGCGAGGAAAATCTTGCGCAAACTTACCCACGCGGTCGTGAACGGGCGCGGCCATCTTGTTTCTCATTCATTGCTATTGTTCTGGGCATGCTTTTTCTATCCTCTCTGAATCTCTACCATCCTTTGCTTGTTTGAAGTTTTTTTTAATCTATTTTACTTATTATCTATCCCTCTATGTTTCTAGCTCTATATGTTTGTGTTTTCTGCTACTTTTGGTTAATTTTAAACTACTTTTTTAAACTCTTTTCTTTTCTTCTTCCCTATTCTATTTTCTTTATTATTTAGCTTCCTTTCTGCCCAGACCATGGTAAAGGAAGCCGGGAAGCATCCCGAGAAGGGAAAGGGTCCTGCACCCCGTGCCCGGCTCCCGTGCGGGCATTTGAGGGGGGAGCAGGTCGCACCCCGGGAGATCTTCAGACCGGAGGAGGTGGCCGCACTAGTTTATTATGTTCAGCGTCGCCTACCCAGGACCATCATGGCAGGCGGCAGGATCGCAAGTGGCTACGGGCTCCGGGAGCACCGGAAGCGGCGGGAGAAGGTGTGTCAGGCCATGTACCAACACTCTCGGGTCTGGCGCACCTACAACCAGGCCACCCACCGTTGGACAGATCTCCTGGACCGGGAACGCGATCTGCGCGATCTGCTCGACCTGCTCGGCCTTGAGATCCCCGGGCTTGGTGAGTAGCAGTAGCTATTTCTTTACTACTCTGTTTTCTCCTGCTCTGTGTGTTATTATATTGCAATTTTTTTTTGTACCAAGAGCATTAATGCTGCTGATTACATTGTAGGTAAATTATATTTCAAAATGTTCTGTGCATTTCAGGTGCACTGCTCTCCTTCTCAGTAGCGTTACTACTATGCTTATTTGTTTTCGATTTTGTGTTCATTTCATTGGCCTGTGAAATTATGTATGAGTATAGTTTAAAGAACTGCGTAATGCTAGACACTAAGGGTCAGATTTTTAATTACCGGCGCATCCCTGCAAAGTAGCAGGGATGCGCCAGTAATAGTGCGCCACGCCACCACCACCCATGGTGCGCCGTATTTCCAATGCGGCGCACCATGGGCCCAAAACGTCACCAAAGCGTTACGCATCTGTGCCGTAAAGGCGGCGCATTGCTGGAGTTGCGTCGCAACAATGGCGCAGCTCCAGCAATGCTCTGGGGTGCCCTATCTCCCCAATGCTGCGTCAAGCCGTACGTCTGCTTCAAGCAGGCGCAGGGTTTAAGTCACGCATCATTGCCCTCAAAGTGACTGATTGAAATCTTGTAGATTTCTCTCAGCCACTTTTAGGATGCGTTCCTGCGCAGGAACGCCCTCCCTTGCGCCGGAACACCCCCTGATGGCGCAGGGCTTTACAACGTGATGCATCTCCTATATGCGTCACGTTGTTAATATACGCCGCACCATGGCGCCTCTTTTGTTCTGCCGCTGCGTCACAAAAGTCACGCAACAATGGAGCAAAAGAGCCGCAAGGGGCTTCTAAATCAGCCCCTACAGACTCAAGTCCAGTCCTTCCTTTGTACACATGGCGATAAGAAGAAATTGTGGTGGTGGATTGATAGTTTGAGTATTTGAATGACTGGTTAATGTAGTAGGAAACTTTTTAGTGTTGTCGCTGATCTGCAATCACGATGGACTTTGTCTGTCACTTCGCGTGCAAATCAAGCAATACTAATAACGTAGTAGACCACATGAGATCGGTCAATATATCCCGTGGAATAGTTGTCTATTTGCTATTTCGCCAAAATATTTTGTTATTGTTCTTTTGAAATGTTTGATTTGGTTGACAAATATCAACCATGTTTTATGGTCTTTCTTTCTTTCATGTTGTACATCAGCTCCCCCCAGGGGCAAGAGGACACAGGAGTAGGAGGCTGCTGTTCAACAGGATGCAGGCCAGGATCGGGCAGGCGAGGGCTCCTTTGCTGGCCCCGGTAAGTTTTAATTTTAATATAGAATACCTATTTTTTCCTAGCGTTCTTCATTTGATTTTTTCTAAATCGTCTTTGATCTTCTTGCAGACTGGATCTAAATTCTTATCCTGCCTCGACTATGACTCCCTGTGGTATTACTAGATTATTCTTATTAGTCTGTCTGTGTAGCTAACTAAGATTGCACATTTGGCAATTCCATTGGACTCCCATTCTAGTCAGCAATAGCTCTATGCACTGAGTGCAGTCCTCTGGGATTGTCCATAATGTCTTTTCAAGTCTTCTAAATGTTTATGCTTTGACAATTGCCAACAATAAAAAGGTGAATGACCATCAAGAAAGAATAGGATACTACTTTACTTTTGGTTTGGATAGGAGGACAATCCATTCTACTATTGTTGCAGGGACAAATCTGCACAAACAGAACTATGGGCACTAAATAATGCATTGCTTAGCTTATCAATTATAATAGGCGCTGTTAGACTTTCCACATACCTCAGTGATAACAGACTTTGTAGTTGAACCCCCAATCTCCTTACTGACTAGATAGTGTGGCAGAGTCATTTAGCTCCCAAAGTCACTGATGATTGATCCCCAATGATGATTATCCAACGCAGGACAAGAGTACGGAGTCAGACTCAAGAAGTGTCAGAGGCACGGACTCATGCTTGCAAAAATTGCAAAATCTTTAGCTCAGCCACTCTAGTCTGGAGGACCAAAAACCACAGAGTCTATTTAAGTTTAAAAGCTTTATTAACAGTAAACACATTTATTAAAATCAAGTTTGTCATAAAACTAAACGTTTAACTGAAAATGGAAAAGTGCTTAGTGCTGACGATTAATTGAACACATTTCTTGTGGTCGAGCCGAGCTCTCACCTGGTTTGAACTTGATCTTGCTCGTGTTCTTAGAAGTCAAGCTTCTGTCTGTTAGGAGAAAAAGTGGTGCGTGTTAAAAATAAAAAGCAAGCATTCATCAGTTGTGCCAAAAAGTGCAGCAAGACAACAGCCTTCCCTGGAAAAAGGGACATTTTTACTTTAGAGTAGACAGTCACAAATTATTACATTGTTTTCTGTTTTTTTCACATTTCTTTATTCCTAGACCAAATATTATATAGTAGAGAGTGGTGTATTCTAACATTCTTAAATGTACTTTGTAGGTGGAACATCTGGTGGCGGGGCCAGCGCGGAGGTGGTGGTGCTGGATGAGGGGAACACTTCTGGGGAGGATGCGGTGCAAGTGCCGGACGACACCAATGTGCCTGTGAGGGTTCACACGGTGGTGGCGGGCAGAGGTAAGCTATATATTCCTTACTTATTGAGATTGAAGACTGCAGAGTGTGCTATCTGCACGGGTGTATTATAAATCAACCAGGTAGTAGCCTCCTCTAAATGTACTTCGACTTAGCTGTGAAGTTTTTGGTGAGAAGAATCCCAATCAGATCTGAGATGAACTTGATGGATGGGATGAACGAAAAGCGAAAGAAGGGTGTAAGTAAGTGTGGAAGGACGAAAAATGTAATGATGACTGGCAAAGAAGAATGATATGTGTTTGCTTGGTCCCCGAGGTGGCTAGGAAGGAAAGAATATGGTATGGTGCATGGCTGGGTGAATGATGAAGCAAGGATGGGTGGAAGGAGAACAGCCTGGGTGGGTGAAACAGAAACTGTATGTGTGCATATACTTTGAATGGATGGATGCCTGGATCATGGTACTATATGACTCTTAGATAGCATATGTGTATCTAGAGAGAGTAGACGGTCACTGGATGAACTAAGTGTTACTTTGAAGAGCATGTAACACCGCACCCGCACGTCCGTTCCAGTGTAGGAAAGGCAAGGAAAAGAAGTTGTAATTTTGTCCAAATACTACCATGAATAGTAGCAGTAGTTTGTATTGCAACTGCAAGCACAGCATATATTCGGTTATTTTGGTGGACACTCCCTACCTCTCTTAATAAGTTTAGTTTAGTAGTAGTACGTCATTCATGTGTGGGTGTATCACTGTTCACTCAATAAAAAGCAAAGCACCTAAAGTCATCCCATATGTAATCAAATACAACCCATGTGAAGTGATAGATAATCAGATTTAGCTTCTTCATTTTCCTTTTCTAGTACTCATTTGCACTGTAGGGTGAAAGTTAAATTAATTAAGCAGTAGCCCTTTTAACAGAGTATTCTCAGTGCCACCGGTAATAGAAAAGTAAGAGCTTCACCACCTGCATGTACTGGACCGGTACAGTAACGCAAGTCTGTCTCACTCATCATGGTGTGCGTCTGTTTTTCTAGGGTGCAAGTACACTGCGCTGGCATTATGCCGGCTTGCATAAGATAACGTACCAATTTTCCTAAACAAGAGAGAAGAAGAAGAATAAGACTGGTGTACTGTCATAGTCGACTGTAATGGAAGTCCATAGTGCTCGTAGAATTTGTTCCTTAAACTCCCACTAATGTTAGAGCAAGGATGAAGAAGTGGGAGGTTAGATAGATACTGGCCTCAATAGTTATGTACTGTGCTTTCAAGTTACTAGTTGTACTGTGACACAACTTTCTGCTCAATCATTTTGTGTTAATCTTAACCCCTTCAGCGCTAATGACAAGGGTAACTCGTCATGGAGTTTCCATTGATTTCAATGGAAATTACATTGAAGTTCCAGAAGAAGCATAGCATCCAAGTGGTTAAGGAGCATTGGTTACAGACTATGTCTTTCTTTCTTCATATAGTTGCTCCTTCCAAATCAACAAAACCAACAAGGAAGGAGCGGGCTCGAATGGCCCGGCAACGGAGGCTGGATGCCACTGTCGCCGAATATCGGCGGCTGGTGGCCCTGGAGGAGGAGGACACGCAGTCTACTGGTACAACATCCACTGGGAAAGCTGCATCCTCCTCCGTGCCCCCACGGGCTGCCAGCCAGCGCACTGCTCCAGCGGTACGGAGCCAGGCTACCAAAGCCAACCGCCACCGCCGAGCAGCAGAGACAGCAGCTGCCCCCCACAGGAGTTGCAAGGCATGCCAGCACCGCCTATGCCTCAGAGTGTCCTACCTGGAGCAGGAGGTCCTAACGTATAAGACCTTGGTGGAGGGCCTCCGCTCCGACCATGCCACCCTCCGAAAGTAGTATGATGCCCTGGCCGCTAAAGTGAACAGCATCCTGCCATAGTGTCCCTTGCCCCTTTTTTAGAGACTTTTGGGGGGTGGGAATTGGGAGTTGGGTTGTTTTTGAGACTTTTGAAGGACAATCGTTGGGGTTAGGGAGGGTCTTGCGGGAGATTATTTTGGAAGGGCTACACAAATATACTTTTTGAAGCTTTATCTGAGCATACCTGTTTTTTACTGCTTTCGAGTCTGGTGGGTGGGGGTTTAACAGTAAGTTTGTTTTCCTGAAACTTAAGTCTGTGTCATTTTCTTCCTTTAAGTGTAAATGGCTAAATGTTTTCAACACTAAGTGCCTCTCACAGAGTAAGTGAATTCAAGAGTCCTAGGACTTTAGTAGTACTACCGTCTCTCCTAATACTCCATTATACTACCACCCACCAAACGCTTATCTTACCTGTAATTTGTGTTTGAAAGTAGGGCTAGGCCCAGGGCTGGCTCCACGGGAAATGGAGATTAAGGTTGGCAATCCTGGGCGGATGAAATGTCCTCATTGCGGTGGTACCAGTGGTGTGACACAGTGGCAGTTGCATGCCTATGGAAAAAAAGAAAATGAAACCTGGTTTGCCCTTACTGTAGCATTACAACGGTACGATAGAGAATATAGCAGGTGACAGTACACTAGAACAGTGCTACAATGTAGCCTAACAAATGGTAAAGTATTGAAAGTATAACTAGTACTTGCGTTGAATTTCTTTGACATTGGCTACTACTACAAGAAATAGTACTGAAGCTGAGTAAGTCTAGAATATATCCTCGGATTCCTTCACCAGCCTGTTGCTATGACCTTATCCTCCCCAGCAAGTGTGTGGAATTATTGATGTCATTTAGTCACACATCAATCAAAACAACACAGCCCGGGGGAAGAGGGTTAGGGTTTGGAAAATGGATGGGAATGGGGGTTTCATTTTGGGTAGGTTTTGTTGAGAGAAGAAAAAAAAAGCACAGCATGGACAAACAATAATTGAAGATAAAGAAATCTTTGGGTACAAAGCTAACCATAAATCTTTTAAGTGACATAAAGGAAGTGCATGCACTACTGCATCCATTGTTACTGAAAAGTAAGTAGTACTTTCGACAACCGTGAATGACAGAATGCGACAGTACTGGGCTGCAGCGTTTTCACTTGCCTATCTCTGCACTCAGAGAAACACTTCTTACATTAAATTAGGTTTAAAAAATAGCCGAAGTAAAACCTATAGAATGGCTGTAGGGATCAATTTAGAAGCAGAGAGAGATCCAAGAAATGCAGTCAAACTCATAGAAGAAAACAATGGATACTGTATCTGTATGTTGTTGTAGTTGTCCTGTTGAATTTGGTAAGTAAGTTGCACGCATCAAACAATTCCTCTTATTAGCGGCACTCCTCCATTCCAGCTGACGCTTCGTCCATCAATGTTGGTGACCAGAAGACACCCTGTCCACTGCCTGCCTGGCGGATGCTGAATTGCGGCTCGCTAATGTGAAGCTTGACTCCATCCTTTTTTTCCCATTGCACAGACTGA
Source organism: Lissotriton vulgaris (assembly GCF_964263255.1). Lineage (NCBI taxonomy): Eukaryota > Metazoa > Chordata > Amphibia > Caudata > Salamandridae > Lissotriton > Lissotriton vulgaris. The sequence goes on along the minus strand of NC_141689.1, from coordinate 241,524,822 downwards.
AACCCGGCCTGTAATTATTGGTGGAAAAACAGGAAGTGATATTAGAACACCACTGATAAATAAATATGAGGTATGTACGCTGTGTGGTGCAAAAAGTCACACTTTGAGTTTCCTAATAGACAGTACAATATTTTTGAAAGTGCGTACTCTGTATTAGTCTCCTTTTGAATGATAAATAAGTATGGGCGAATTAATTTAGCGGATCTTTCCCCTCAAGCTAGGTGTACTGTAAACTGTGTTTTAGAACAAACTTAGACCTTCCCAGCAGTGCTCCCACCCAGACCCTTACTAAAGCCAGTCGCAAAAATGTAGAAGACCCCCAATCAGATCTCAAAAAACGAGGCCTAGTAGAAAACTGGTGACAAAACGTACTTTGAAAGTAAAAGTAGGCCCAAATACCCCCTTACCCACCGTGGATTGTATTCAAACCACTTGCAAGCAAGCAAAAGTATCCATACCCAGCATCGCTCCAAGACTCGCAAACCCCACCACAAACAGCCCCCCACCCAAACACATGCAATACAAATACTGCTAACCCTAACAAGCCCTAAGTTAAGAATAGTGGCAAACGCTTTCTTTAACTATGCCAAATCCCCCCTTTCCCACCATGGATTTTCTTCAAATCACTTGCAACCAAAATTACACATTCCCACGAGTGCTCTAAGACCCCAGAACTCAGTTGCAAAAATCTAGAACACAGCGAAACACATGCAATCCTGCTGCTAGGGCTAACCCTAACAAACCCTAAGTTACAAAAAGTGCCAAAAGGCTTTTCCTTATGGATTTTGTCCAAACCACTTCTGTCCGGTATTAGACCTTCCCAGCAATGCCCCAAGACCCACCAACCCACCCGCAAAAAAGCACAACATCCCCAAACAGCCAAAAAGGAAAATCTCATACTTACAATATTTATCGGCCTTCGGTCCAAACGCGCTGTGCAGCTAGGTCATAACTCCTGTTTTCCACCACGGATTTCCTGAAAAGCAAATGCAATCAAAATTAGACTGTCCCAGCAGTGCTCCCAGACCCCAAAACTCACCCACAAACACCCGGAACCCCCCCAAAGAGCACCTCAAAGGCAAGCAAGTCAGCAAAAACGCCAAAAACATTTTGCCTCCGATTTGGTCCAAACCACTTTTATCCGGTATTAGAGCTTCCCAGCAATGGCCACAGAGCCGTCAACCCAGGGGAAAACTAGTAGAAGACCCCCAAATGGCCAAAAAGCAAAAGTACAAAAATGGGGACTTAGTCATTTTCATGGCAATTTCCAAAATCACTCCGCGCGCGCTCTGCAGCTAGGCCCTAACTCCCCTCTGCCACCATGGATTTGCTTCAAACCTCTTGCAATCAAAAGTATCCATAGCCAGCAGTGCTCCCAGACCCCGAAACCCAACCACAAACACCAGGAAGCCCCCCAAACAGGCCCCCGAAAACGCTACATTGACCGAAATGTCGGAAATAGCAAAAAAAATGTCATCATGGATTTTGTCCAAACCACTTCTATCCGGTATTAGACCTTCCAAGCAATGCCCCAAGACCCGCCAACCCACCCACAAAAAAGCACAACACCCCCAAACAGCCAAAAAGGAAAATCTCATACTTACAATATTTATCGGCCTTCGGTCCAAACGCGCTGTGCAGCTAGGTCATAACTCCCGTTTTCCACCACGGATTTCCTGAAAAGCAAATGCCATCAAAATTAGACTGTCCCAGCAGTGCTCCCAGACCCCATAACTAACCCACAAACACCCGGAACCCCCCAAAGAGCGCCTCAAAGGCAAGCAAGTCAGCAAAAACGCCAAAACATTTTGCCTCCTATTTGGTCCAAACCACTTTTATCCGGTATTAGAGCTTCCCAGCAATGGCCACAGAGCCGTCAACCCAGGCGAAAACTAGTAGAAGACCCCCAAACGGCCAAAAAGCAAAAGTACAAAAATGGGGACTTGGTCATTTTCATGGCAATTTCCAAAATCACTCCGCGCGCGCTCTGCAGCTAGGCCCTAACTCCCCTCTGCCACCATGGATTTGCTTCAAACCTCTTGCAATCAAAAGTATCCATAGCCAGCAGTGCTCCCAGACCCCGAAACCCACCCACAAACACCAGGAAGCCCCTCAAACAGGCCCCCGAAAACGCTACATTGACCGAAATGTCGGAAATAGCAAAAAAAATGTCATCATGGATTTTGTCCAAACCACTTCTATCCGGTATTAGACCTTCCAAGCAATGCCCCAAGACCCGCCAACCCACCCACAAAAAAGCACAACACCCCCAAACAGCCAAAAAGGAAAATCTCATACTTACAATATTTATCGGCCTTCGGTCCAAACGCGCTGTGCAGCTAGGTCATAACTCCCGTTTTCCACCACGGATTTCCTGAAAAGCAAATGCCATCAAAATTAGACTGTCCCAGCAGTGCTCCCAGACCCCATAACTAACCCACAAACACCCGGAACCCCCCCAAAGAGCGCCTCAAAGGCAAGCAAGTCAGCAAAAACGCCAAAAACATTTTGCCTCCTATTTGGTCCAAACCACTTTTATCCGGTATTAGAGCTTCCCAGCAATGGCCACAGAGCCGTCAACCCAGGCGAAAACTAGTAGAAGACCCCCAAACGGCCAAAAAGCAAAAGTACAAAAATGGGGACTTGGTCATTTTCATGGCAATTTCCAAAATCACTCCGCGCGCGCTCTGCAGCTAGGCCCTAACTCCCCTCTGCCACCATGGATTTGCTTCAAACCTCTTGCAATCAAAAGTATCCATAGCCAGCAGTGCTCCCAGACCCCGAAACCCACCCACAAACACCAGGAAGCCCCCCAAACAGGCCCCCGAAAACGCTACATTGACCGAAATGTCGGAAATAGCAAAAAAAATGTCATCATGGATTTTGTCCAAACCACTTCTATCCGGTATTAGACCTTCCAAGCAATGCCCCAAGACCCGCCAACCCACCCACAAAAAAGCACAACACCCCCAAACAGCCAAAAAGGAAAATCTCATACTTACAATATTTATCGGCCTTCGGTCCAAACGCGCTGTGCAGCTAGGTCATAACTCCCGTTTTCCACCACGGATTTCCTGAAAAGGAAATGCCATCAAAATTAGACTGTCCCAGCAGTGCTCCCAGACCCCATAACTAACCCACAAACACCCGGAACCCCCCAAAGAGCGCCTCAAAGGCAAGCAAGTCAGCAAAAACGCAAAAAGATTTTCGCCTCCGATTTGGTCCAAACCACTTTTATCCGGTATTAGAGCTTCCCAGCAATGGCCCCAGAGCCGTCAACCCAGGCAAAAACTAGTAGAAGACCCCCAAACAGCCAAAAAGCAAAAGTACAAAAATGGGGACTTAGTCATTTTCATGGCAATTTCCAAAATCACTCCGCACGCGCTCTGCAGCTAGGCCCTAACTCCCCTCTGCCACCATGGATTTGCTTCAAACCTCTTGCAATCAAATGTATCCATAGCCAGCAGTGCTCCCAGACCCCAAAACCCACCCACAAACACCAGGAAGCCCCCCAAACAGGCCCCCGAAAACGCTACATTGACCGAAATGTCAGAAATAGCAAAAAAAATGTCATCATGGATTTTGTCCAAACAACTTCTATCCGGTATGAGACCTTCCCAGCAATGCCCCAAGACCCGCCAACCCACCCGCAAAAAAGCACTACACCCCCAAACAGCCAAAAAGGAAAATCTAATACTTACAATATTTATCGGCCTTCGGTCCAAACGCGCTGTGCAGCTAGGTCATAACTCCCGTTTTCCACCACGGATTTCCTGAAAAGCAAATGCAATCAAAATTAGACTGTCCCAGCAGTGCTCCCAGACCCCAAAACTCACCCACAAACACCCGGAACTCCCCCAAAGAGCACCTTAAGGGCAAGCAAGTCAGCAAAAACGCAAAAAAATGTTAGCCTCCGATTTGGTCCAAACCACTTTTATCCGGTATTAGAGCTTCCCAGCAATGGCCCCAGAGCCGTCAACTCACCCACAAAGAAGTAGAACCCCCCCACAAGTGCAGAGTCTTTCTTAATTGGGCGTAATCCAGCCCTCTGCTTTGAGGGAGATAGGAGTCTGGAGGAGGAGGATAGAGGAGCATGTTCTTGTGAACTGGTGAACCTGAGGAATGCAGACTGCGGCACCTTCAAATCAATAAGCAAACAAGTGAAGACAGTTCTGCTGATGGGTTTGTTTTTGTGATTAGGTGATTAAAGTTTTAATTATATTAACTGTGCAAAACAAAGAAAGACAGACACACAGGAATAAAAGTGAATAAGGACGAAAAAGAAATTTATTGATTCATTGTCTCATTTTCAGGGCTCGGTGTCAGGTAATAAGAATAAGTGTTCGTCCTCATACTCTGCGAAGTCAGGCAGGATGAGGTCAGTGTCACCTAACAGAGAAGAAATTCCCTCATCTACGTTGCTGTCCTCCTCGTCTTCATCCGGCGTGTTTTCTCGTACTTTGTAATCTGGCGGTATGAGGTGCTGATTCATCTTGATCATTGTTAACCTCTCCACATTTTTGGGCCAGAGGAGGCTCCGTTTGGAAGTTACAATGCCACCAGCAGCACTGAAAACACGTTCAGAAGACACACTTGCGAGTGGGCAAGACAAGTAGTTTATTGCCAGGTTGGAAAGCTGTGCCCACAATTCTTTTTTCCCATGCCAATACGCCAATGGGTCAGCATTAACATAGACCTCTGTTGAGTCATTCAGATAGTCCTGCACCATCGACTCAAGGTTCTCCAAGGTTCCTCCACTTGGCTTACTCTTTGCTGGGACCTTTTGAGAACCAAACCCAAGGAAAGTTAGCCAATCCTCTTCTCACCTAATGTTACTGTTGTGTCTGGTGCAGATGATCCGGTTGCCGGTGTCTTTAACGGCTGAGAGGTCACTTGTGCCACAGCCACAGGTGCAGAAGTGGATTCAATTGACTGGGGATGGCCTGCTGATGCTGATGTACTGCCTTTTCCTTCAATTTCCTGCTGTTCTCTTTCAAACCTCATGGCTGACAAGGCTAGCCAATGCTTGTACTTTGTAACATCTTCATCATCAAAAGGAAAGAATGCTGGGCCTGCCAGCGCCTTTTTGTAGCGTGGATCCAGAATAGTAGCACAAATGTAATGCTGTTCTGAGTGAATCATTTTAAGACGTTCATCGCCAAGTAGGCGCTCTAATAATTTCTCTGCCAAAACAAAAGCGTCTTTCTTTTCTTCATCTTTTTGAAACATAGAAGACACCGCCTTTAGTTGGTGCTCCAGCATGCGCAACAATGGGATAGCTTTTCCCAAATTACAGTCCTCCCTGCTGACTGCACGTGTGAAGACCTCAAAAGGACGAAGCATGTCTGTCAGGCTTTTAACTAGCTTCCATTGCGCCGCATCTAGCCTCAGGTCCTTTTGAGCTGCACCCAGTGTTAAGAAATAGTGATCAAGTACCGTATACTGCTCATACAGACTCTCAAGCATGTAGAAGGTTGAGTTCCAACGTGTTGCCACCTCCTGAATGAGTGCTTTCACTGGCATTCGACGTTCATGTAGCAGGCTCCTCAGATGCTTCCGGGCCTTAAAAGAAAGGCTGAAATGGTTGCACATTCTTCGGCAGGTGGCCACTAACTCGCACGCTGGACTGTCTTCACTCAAGAATTTTTTAACAACCAGGTTTATACAGTGCACCAAACATGACACTCTGAAATAGTGACCCAGATCCATGGCCTTAACTACATTGGCGCCATTATCCGTGGAAACATAACCAATTTGGTGTTCTTTTGGGGACAGCCAGTGAAAGACCTTTGTGTTAAACTCATTCAAAATGTTTTGTGCTGTATGACATTTCTCCAAGCCAAACATGGCTAGTGTTGCATGTTTCCGAGCAGCTTTAAAAACTTGGTCCGGGTCAACACCTGCGTTTAGCTTTGCTTTAACCCCAGTGTGCAGTGATGCACATGTAATCAGCACCTGCGCCACTGGTCCACATGTCTGTTGTCAGATGTATAGTGTGAACAGCACTCTTCTGCAAAGCTGCCCCAATCACCTCCAGCACATCTTCATGTAGTGCTGGAACCGCAACTCTGGCAAAATAGAACCGGCTAGGAACCTTCCATTTAGGGCAGAGCGCTACCACTAATTCTAGAAAACCATCTCTTCTACAAAAGAAAAAGGGAGAAGGTCCAGAGCTAGCATTTTAGCCAGCTTAGTGTTATACAGACGCGTCAGTGGGTGGTTGCGTTCATATGGCGCGTCTGAAAACAACATGGTTCTAATGTTGCCCTGGACCAAGCATTTACGGGATGATGATGATGATGACTTCTTCGACCCAGTTACGCTCGCTGATTAACTTTTTCGCATTGGTGTCTCACTCTCTCCCACACTCTTAGTGTGGCTCACATGGGGTGTGCTGCTGACAGGGGTACTGGGTGTAAGTGAAGTGTTTGACACTTCTTCTTCCTCCTCGTCATCATCAGATGAAACATCAACGTTTTATTGACTTGCAATTCGGGCTTCCTTGATCTCCTTTAGGTGCGCAAACCATTGGACAGCGTGCTGTCTCCTAAGATGACCTCTCTGGCCTCCGGTACCATAGTTGGTACCAAACTTACCACGACTAACTGCAAGCTTACAAATGCTACAAATGGCAAAGTTTTCCTTTTTTGGGCAAACACTAAAGAAGTCCCAAACTGCGGACTTGAAATGTCTGTGGGGGCCGGAGGAGGCGGCGGTCATGCTTCTAATGCCAGATGCAGTGGAGGATGTGGATTGACGAACTTTACTACGTTGTGCACTTTCACCACCACTAATTGAGGTTGAGGTGGATGGAGGTCCCTTCTGGCGAAGAAGAAATATGGAAGCGGTAGGTGTTGGTGTACTAGTTAACTCCAATGATTGTGGTATTTCCATTGCCTCCTCGTCGACATCATCACGCTCAGCAGCTTCTCGGGCTAGGGTCAAAATGTCTGTTTGCTGCATGCCCGCTGGGGCTGCAGTGACCTTTATGATGACTGGGTCGTCGTTGTGAGAGTCTTCATCAGCAGCAGTATCCGCCACTTCTTGTTGAGCCTCATCACACTCCATAACTATGAGACTTTGAACAAGCTTCCTTTTACGCTTAACTACCTTTGTCAGATCATGGTGTGCCTCACTCTCAGACGGCAGTGGTGCTGGTTCCCAATTTTGATCCGTATCATCAGAAGGTGTGCTTGAAGAAGATGTAGACACCACCCTTGATCTCTTCCTTGCTAGGGGTGTGGAAGACAATGAATGATCATCAGTAGGAGTGGCTTCCTCAAATGATACCTCGCCTTGATTGTCGATTTCCTGATGTGCCCCTACTTCGGGAGGAACAACTATTGTGGGCACTTGTGACCCTCCATGCACCTCTGCTTGCGCACCTCCTTGCCTGCCTCTCCTTCCACTTGTACTTGGGCTTGTACTTGCACATGTGGTTGTTGTTGCGGCTGTGGTTGTTCAACACTCGTCAGATGAGTTACAATAACCTGTGTTGATTGAGGGACATTGCTGCTACTTTCTTGCGATGAGCCAACATCACTGGTCGATGGTGATTGAACAACTAGTCTAAGTGCCTCTGCAGCACTCAAGGGCTTAAACTTAAGTTGGCGTGGTGGTGGTGGTGGCACTGAGCCCAATGGAGCGGGGGTGCTGCTCCCAGCTTGTTCCCCAGCAGATCACGCTGCTGTTGCAGGCGTGCTTTTTTTTTACTCCCAAAAAATGTGGCGGGCGGCACACCAGTCTCCTTGGTAACTTGCTTCTTCTGCTCCTTACTGGCAACTTTCTTGCTAGAGGAGCTACGGGGAACTTTTTTTGGGGCCATCTTCTTCAGAGGTCAGAACAGCAGGCCGCAGTTGCACGAGTTGCAGAGTTGTCTGTGGCCAGACGTGACGTCGCGTGACGTTATGCTGTACACACACACCGCTGCAGGACTTCTTACTGGCACTGGTGGTTCTCTTGAGTCTTGTGCACCTAAAAGCAATGGAAGACAGAGGAATATCAGTTCAGTTATACGCCCCAAAAAATCGAAAAACACAGAAAAATCAGCACAATCCCATGCCATCCATGATGTTTAAATTCAAGCCACCCCACAGAAAGACTAGGGCCATGCACCACTCACTACCCCTGGGCATAATGGTTGAAACCTAGGCAAAATGGTTGCAGACCTAAGAACACTGCCTGCATTTAAAATGGCCCCCTGTCTCCCAGCACATGGCCTGCCTGTAGCAGCACTCAAAATGGCCCCCACCCACATGGCCTGTCCCCATGAACACCGCAAAAAATCGAAAAACACAGAAAAATCAGCACAATCCCATGCCATCCATGCCCTCCATGATGTTTAAATTCAAGACACCCCACAGAAAGACTAGGCCCATGCACCACTCACTACCCCTGGTCAAAAGGCCACAACAACAGCCCAAAAAAACGAAAATCACAGAAAAATCAGCACAATCCCAAGCCCTCCATGATGTTTAAATTCAAGACACCCCACAGAAAGACTAGGCCCATGCACCACTCACTACCCCTGGGCATAATAGTTGAAAGCTAGGCAAAATGGTTGCAGACCTAAGAACACTGCCTGCATTCAAAATGGCCCCCTGCCTCCCAGCACATGGCCAGGGCCTGCCTGTAGCAGCACTCAAAATGGCCCCCACCCACATGGCCCGTCCCCATGAACACCCCAAAAAATCGAAAAACACAGAAAAATCAGCACAATCCCATGCCATCCATGCCCTCCATGATGTTTAAATTCAAGACACCCCACAGAAAGACTAGGCCCATGCACCACTCACTACCCCTGGTCAAAAGGCCACAACAACAGCCCACAAAATCGAAAAACACAGAAAAATCAGCACAATCCCATGCCATCCAGGCCCTCCATGATGTTTAAATTCAAGACACCCCACAGAAAGACTAGGCCTATGCACCACTCACTACCCCTGGTCAAAAGGCCACAACAACAGCCCAAAAAAACAAAAATCAGAGAAAAATCAGCACAATCCCAAGCCCTCCATGATGTTTAAATTCAAGACACCCCACAGAAAGACTAGGCCCATGCACCACTCACTACCCCTGGGCATAATAGTTGAAAGCTAGGCAAAATGGTTGCAGACCTAAGAACACTGCCTGCATTCAAAATGGCCCCCTGCCTCCCAGCACATGGCCAGGGCCTGCCGGTAGCAGCACTCATAATGGCCCCCACCCACATGGCCTGTCCCCATGAACACCCCAAAAAATCGAAAAACACAGAAAGATCAGCACAATCCCATGCCATCCATGCCCTCCATGATGTTTAAATTCAAGACAGCCCACAGAAAGACTAGGCCCATGCGCCACTCACTACCCCTGGTCAAAAGGCCACAACAACAGCCCAAAAAATCGAAAAACACAGAAAAATCAGCACAATCCCATGCCATCCAGGCCCTCCATGATGTTTTTATTAAAGAGACTCCACAGAAAGACTCAGTCCACCCACCACTGAGTACTCCTGGGCAAAGGGCCCCAACAACAGCCCAAAAATCAAAAATTCCAAAATTGTAGTTGCAGCAACTGTAATGCCCCAAACAAACTTACTTGTGAAATTTCTAATCCAAAAGCGATCCAAAGAAAGTCAAAAAGGCCTCAAATCCAAATATCCAGCAGCATCCACAAAAAGTAATCCTTCCAGGTGAAGAATCCGAATGAAAGTGACCAGCACATGAAGAAAGCACTGGGAGGAGCCTGCTGGACAGGAACAGGAAGTTGGAGACTGTGGGGCACTTCCTTCCTCCCACCCCCCTCCCCCAAAATGGACTCCTTGCAAAACAAAAGTGCAGGCAAATGTCAACCTGAGGAGTTATTCTGATAAAAATCATCATTTTCTGAAGGTTTATGCTGCTTGCTGGTGGATTTCTTGTGCAGAATTTCAAATTTTGTAATTTCGCGAGTGCGAGATTGTTGCTGCTCGCCGCATCTACATGTTCGCAATTGCGAACTCTTGCGATGCGTGCTGTGCAAGGTGGCAAGCCGCGATTACGTAATCGCGGTCGCCAAACTCCCGCGGGATCCCGCAGCAAGATCCAAAATGGTGCAGCACTCGCAAAATATCGAGAAAAACAACTCGGCAAACGCTGAATGACGGTAAGTGAACGCCGCACGCCGCAAAATTGTATCACCAATGTTCCTAACTTCGCGGCAGCACCCGCAAGATCCTGACCCATAACGTGTCCCCCTGTCACTTCTCTCCTAATGGTGATGAGGTCCCGAGGGGGACCTTCCTCAGCCATGTCACTCCACAGTTGTATTAAAATATCGCACATATGTTCAAAAACAAATCGCTGAGTGGCTGGCGTCCACTGTTCGAATACCGTCAGAATGTCTTCAAACCCATATATATTCCCATTCTCCATCCATCTCCTGGCTTGCTGTTCTAGGACATGTCTCTCATGCATATCCATTTGAGTCTGACTACGCAATTGTCTGTGACGAGAGAGAGGAGAATTTTGAATGATGCCCAAAAGGGGTGTCAAGGGGGAAAATAAGTCAGAGAGGCCCTCCCTAATTTTTCTAAGAACAGTAGTCGGGGTCTGGACGGGTGCTTGTGGGGAGGATGTCGGACGGGAGTCCGTAGGTACGTTGGTGTCATCCTGACAATCAGGTGTTGGCAATATGGGCGGAGCTGTAGGAGCAGAGAAGACAGGCTGTTGTACTATAACTTGTTGAGGAGGAGGATGTGTAAGTGGATGCATAAGTGCAGGTTGTTGAGGAGGTACAACCGGAGCATACGGCAGGGGTGCTATTAACATGTGTGACATTACGGGGTCGCTTTCCGAATCATCATCTTTACTGAACGAAGTAGGCAACGCAGGATAGCATTTATCTATCTCCTTTCTATGCTTCCTATCTACTATCTCTATGTCCTTTTTTACTCGATCGTCTTCATGTTTGAGCTTTTTGTATAATAGACATACAACCTTGTTTATTCTGAGATTTCTGCTGTTTAATTTTCAAATGCGAAATGAATCAAACATTGCCGGTCGGGCTTTCTTCTTAAACAATTGTTTTTCCAAATTGTCCAACACACGGGGCTCGAAACTACCATCTCGTGGCCATTGTAAAGTACCGTCATTCTTTGTGTACTTTTCCCAAAGGCCAGTGATAATAATGGGGCCAGTCCCGTGTTTGGAGTAAACTTCATGTTACGGAGTCCCCACTGGAGGCACCGGACAGGTATCCTCAAGTCGGGAGAACAACCATAACAACACCATTGACGAACTTTGCTGAAACCAGGCATCTTTAGAATCTCTGGTTCATAAAACAAACCTCTGGTAAAACTATAATCACGTACTTTCTCAATTCAAGTACTTACCCCTTGGTTTCGGCTTTTGCAAAAGTCGAACAAACAAACCACAAATAACCAGACAAGTGGGAGTTACCCACTCTTACCTGACCAAATTCTCTTCTCACCAATAGAGGTCCGTCTAATATCTCGCTCTCTCAACTAGTGGGACCAAGACAGGGCGTCAGTCAGGGTGGCGGCCAGACACCCTTCGAGAAGGGGAAGTTGCGCTGCAAAAACCTCGGGTCCACAAAATACAAGCAGGAGTCAATCAGATGGTGGGCTTCCTTCAGAGTTTGTTCACGAGACTCCTCACGACCCTCCGGCTTGACCACAACCGCTGAAGACGCCCCACTTGGGCGCCAATTGAAGAACCAGACTTTAATTACGCTCCGGCGGCGCAGGGGAAGCCTGAAATCTTCTAGTTCACCTGTCCATGTACACAGAGACACGGAACACTCTCTTCGTGAGAAAGAGCAAACATTTATTTGACTGCAGCCATGAACAGTAGTCCCAGAAGTACAACAAAGTAAGTTCTCGGGAGACCGCTGCTTCAATCCTCAGCGTACATTCTTTTATAGTGGTAGACACACCAAAACTTCAACCAATCAGCAGTGACTTCTCTTGTTTGTCAGACTACGGCGTGATCATCGCATGCTCTTGTTTTTCACTCATGCAACATCTTTTATAACATAGTTAATCATCAATACATTTCATGACTTATACCACCCGCCACAAGGACAGATGAGCCTAACTATAAACATGAGCCACAATGCGGGGCTTGGATCTCGCACAATATTCTTTGTGTACTAGGTTGACTCTCTTGTGCAAAGCTAACAGGGAGTAGTTTGCTTTTTAGCGAGCGTTTGTATTCGTTCAGGGACAGGGAGCGCCGAGCACGTACCTAGAAGTCGGGCCTGGGTAATGGCAATACAAAAATGGAGGCAAAATACAAGATGGATGCGGTATTCGGATATGTCATATTTCCTCAGCAACACAGTGGAACTCAACGTTTCACATGCTTGATCGTCTTTTTGAGCAGTACAGGCCACTCAATGAATATGTCATGTGATGACTAGATGCTACTGTGAAAGGCATGACCCTTCAGATGGACCAATGGTGCCTAGTTAAATGCCTAACTGAGATGCTTTGTCCTTTTGAGGTCTTCACACGTGTAGTCAGCAAGGAGGACTGTACAATGGGACAAGCTATCCCATTATTGCAAATGCTAGAGCATCAGCTGAAAAAGGTGTCTGAATCATACTAAAGTTTAGAGGAAAAAAAGGAAGCCTATGACTTGGCGGAGAGCTTAGCCCGTCGCTTAGCTGAAAATACAAGTGTGCACATAAAGATTTTGTCACAAGAACATTACATTTCTGCCACAATTCTGGATCCATGGGCAAAATTGGGACTGAAGACATTCATTCCTTTTTCAGAGATGGATGTTGCCCGCTACAAAACTTGGGTAGCTGAGGCAGCAAGTAAGTTGGAAAATCAACCGCTGCTAATTAAAAACCCGCAAGATCAACCTACAAGAAGTACTGCAGCAGGGCATGCGGCATCAAGTGCAACTTCGGAGGCTGAGGGCAGTGCGTTTGGCTCACAACACTCACCATCACTATCTACAACAGCAACAACAACTGGATCATTAGGCCCAGTAGAATCGTTACACGATTGGTATTTACAGTTAGGCATTAATAAGCACAGTGCTGATGCACAGAGAAAAGAGCCCGAACGGTTAGCAGCAGCACCCCTGAACATTGAGCGTATGGTCCAGGCCTATCTGGATGACCCAACAGAGGTGTACATTGATCAAAACCCATTGCAGGATTGGTATAGGAAAAGGGCTGAATGGCCACTGCTCAGGAGGCTGGCGATAAGCTATCTGGCTTGCCCTGTCTCAAGTGTCTCTTCCGAACGCGTTTTCAGTGCTGCTGGTTCCATTGTAACAGTGAGAAGGACCAGTCTCTTGCCCAAAAACGTGGAGAGGTTAACAATGATCAAAATGAATCAGCACTTCATACCACCGAATTATACAATACATGAAGCAAGGGAGGAAGATGGGGACAGGGGCTCAGGTGACGGAAGTAGTGTGACACATGATTACATACTACTGGCTGAACCCCCAGAGTTTGAGAACGAGCTATACTTCCCTGACAATTAGGCTTGCACTTACTGTATTCTTCCCTTACTTTCCTTTATTTGTGTGTCTGTCGTTCCGGTTACAAACTTTGAATCACAACAAATCCATTACCACCGTCTTCTACTATTCTTATTTCAATATACAAGTTTCAGGTATCTGCGTTTCACAGTACAGTCCTCCGAATTCAGCTCCTTTGCTCCATCATACTGAATCTCCCTAAATCTATTGCCCTCATGATGATTTGATGATGGAAAATAGGAGAAAAAATAAAAACTTTCCTAGTCCCGCCAAAAGAAGTGGAACATGATGACTACTATAGCTATCCTCCTTTCAGAGCAGAGAGAGACTGCCCATTAACTGAAAATGATATGGAACAGATAATGATTGATGCCATGCATTTTACTCAGAGTCGCAGACTGAGTGAGTATGTATGTTGTTGTTTGTTGTGCATGAAGTTATGTCATTGTGCACTAATCATCTTTCTTCAGTACACACTAAACGTAACTCAAGGCAACTTTCCCCTTCTTGCAAATATTTTTGATTAGAAATTTGTACTTCTACTGTAGCTTGATACATTGCTTTTGTTTGAATACAGGAAGGGGACTCAATCTGCACACTGACTATGACAACAGCACCGTCCATGATGATGTTGCCGAAAAAAGACGGCCCGTTAACTTAAGATGAGAAGGAACAGGTAATGAAAATGAATGTCATGCATTGGACACCTGACTCTGAGTGATTGGTGTTTGTGTTTTTGTTGTTTGTTTGTTGTGCATGAAGTGAAGTCAAAGTGTATTAGCAGTCTTACTGTACACACTAAAGAGTGACTCAAGTCAATATTATTTCTATTCTTGTTGTGTATTAACAAAATTTTACTTCTACTGCAGGCCGATCTTTACAGTCAGTCAGTACAAGTATCGGAGATGATTGATGGAATAATAACAAGTCAAGAGGACGTTTCATAAGTGGCATAAAAGGTAAACACATCAACAACCACAGCAGACCCAAATGTCTGTGTAGAAGTGGAGTCAAGTGTAGCGGTGGGATGACTGTGGTGCATTGATTTACTAACTTAAATTGTAAAATGCTATGTTTGGATATGTGCTTTGTCCAACTCTTTAAAAAAAAGTACTCTAAACGGAGGATGTGCTAAGTGACGTGCTGTCACTGTGGGCCTGCTCTGTCCTGTTGTTGTTGAAGGTCAATCCTGGAAACAGACTAGAGTAGAGATGATGCATACATGCCGCTTTGGAAAGTGTTCTTGTTGCACTTCACCATAACTTGTGTATTTCTTTCAACTTTGTTACTCAATATCCCTTTTGTTTTTCCATCTACAATTACAGGCCGGGCCTTGCCCTATACTTGGAAAAACATTACAATGCACACTTACCTTATCAATAAATCTATATTTTTTTCCAGGCGGGCAGTGGCGCCTGCGACACCCAAGATTGATGGACCAGAGGACGACCAAGAGATGCAAAGCCAGTCCACATTTTTGACCAGGATAACACAGTAACAGTATCAACTTCCATCATCTTTTAAATAATTTGATTCATTTTTTTGTCTACAGTCTTTACAACAGTGTGTTCTTCTTGTTTTTGTTATTATCATTAGGTTTGCTCTCCGTTATAAAAAATGTATTTGCAATCTATAAATGTATTAAGCCCGGAACAACTGAACAAGAAGTGTATGGAATCCGAGTCTCCTTATCAATCATCATCATCATGCATGCATTTCCTTTTTCTCCCTTAACATATTGATATGGATATGGTAGTCTACAGAGTTTGTTGTTTGGTGTTTGTCCATGTATACTGTCTGTTTTTCATTTTCAAACCTTTCCCCAAAGCCTTCCCATCCATTTACCAAACCCTAACCCTCTTCCCCCGGGCTGTGTGTGACTAAATTAAATGTACACCAATAATTAATCACACGCTTGCTGGGGCGGATGTGGCGAAAGCAACAGTACTTCAATTTCAAGGCAGAGCGATGATATTCTTCTGCTTGCCCACCCATGAGCAGTATATTTTAGAGGTGATTTTTATTTAACAAAGGACCATATACCTCTGCATTAATTGCCAGCATTGATTGGATTTGTTGTCATCCTCAAACACAGCACTAACTGTTGCGCTGTAGGCCTAGTCAAGTGACTCCACACAACTATAGTTTGTTATAAAATATTTTTGCATATTATTGTTGCTCGGTAAGTTCTGTACTGTACTTCATTCTACTACTCCTCGAACAGTCTCTGAAAGGCGACTGACTGTCTCATTTTCTTTTTTTGCAAATGCTGCTGCCCTGCCAGTGTCTACCACTACTACCACCACACCAATCATGGCATGTTAGAAAAATGAAACCATCATCACCATGCAGCCATCGCTGTGCCTAAGTTAAACATCAAGCAAAGGTAAGAGAAGTTTGGGAGAGGCATAACTAATAATAATAATGGACATGTTTTCAATGAATTCACACACCCCTTTGAGTCCATATAAAGAATACGTAGACTAGAAGAGAGAGACTGAAAGTACTAGTAGGACACTCAATCAGTGAGGTGTGTCGCATCTATCTGTTTGTGTCTTACACAGTCAGCCAATTATTTATATCAAACACTGGCTGTGGACAGACCTGCACCAGCAAGGAAACAGTGTGATGTAAAACAGTAACCCCACCTACAAAACATAACAACATTGCATGTAAAGCAGAAATATAGATTTAATATAACCCTAACAAAAATAAACTATGAAACCCACAAAAGCTAACCCACCCCCGTCCCTAACCCCAACCAATGCCTGTAACGAGAAAGTCCAATTGACCAAAACCCCAATGCCCAATTCCCACCCACCAAAACAAGAATTCAAAAAGGGGCAATAGACAGGAGCTCTATGTGTGGCGGGATTGGAGGACATGCACTTGCTTCTCTAGTCAGGCGACGCAGTGCTTTAGAGCGTGGCAGTAGCAGCCACAGTGGGTGGGGGGCACCAGAGATGGAAATGCGGCAGCCGGGAGCCACCAGAGGGTAGCACCGTACCACTGGAGGGTGGTGGCTGAGGCCTGGGGCATTCGAGGTGGCTTCAAGTGCTGCAGCCTCCTCCTCCTCCTCTTCCAAGACCACCACCCGCCGATATTCTCGCTGGATTGCCTCGAGCTTTTGGCGCCGTGACTTGGCAACCAACTCCTTCCGATCAGGTGTGGAAAGAGTAGCTGTATATCAAAAAGAAAAAACAAGACAATTGTAAAATATACTATTAGAAAAACAGTAAGACAAGTTAATTATACACATAGTGGCATGGTAGCACTATAAAGCACAGTACATAACATTTGTGGTATGTATCTATCCTCCCACTTGCTTGGGCTATAACATTTGCAGGTTTTTTTTTCAGGCATTCAACCAACCATGCATCAGATTCTTTGCTATCAGCCACCTTTGCAATTTGCATACTTGCATCACACGTATCCTTCTCTCTGTCAGTCATAAATATTAAATCTTGCCTGTCCTTCTTCCTTTCACCCGTCTTTCACTTTTTAGTTCAACACCAGGTGATCTGATCTGACTTTTAGTCTTCTCCATAAAACTTTCAAAGCGGAGTTGGAATCACAGATAGATGAGGCCCTTGGTTACTCAATACTCCCGCCCCTAATGCCTCTACTAATGCCAATTAATGGGTGTGTTCACTCTTCAAACGTTCACAACAACTCTTACTTACTTGGGGCATCATTAGGATGGCGGGCGGACTTTGTCTGCCTGCCATCCTCAAACTTAAAGGGACTGCCCGCCATAAGGACGGGGGTCCTGTGGGGGCAATTAGGATGCGCCCGCCCCTGTGGCGGGCGCAGCCTGTATTTCTAACATTGTGGCGGGCAGTGCTCAAAGCACCGCCCGCCGCAATGCTAAAAATACATGTTGTGCTTTTCCAAGCACAATGTGATGGGCCCCGCGCGGTGCCTGCCACGTTGTGCTTTGAAAGGCATGGGGTACCATAGGTACCCTCCATGGGGGCCCGCAACACGTCCCCCAAGCATACTCCGCATGCCTTTCTGTTGCGGCATTGCCGCCATGGAAAGGCATTCCAAAATGCACATTATATGGCTGGTGATGTATTTTAGACACCGCCACCATATTGAACCCTTTTCCGCCCGGTCGACATGTCGACTGTGCTTAAAATCGGCGGACGGTGTCTACCTGCCGCGGACCCCCCAGCCATTGTAATATGATGGGGGTCTTTTTTACAGGGATGGCGGGAGGTTAGGTTTGCCCCTGCCGGGCCGGCGGTGACTACCACCGGCCCGGCGGGGGCAATCCGCCCGCCTCCCTAATGGGGCCGTAAGTCTCAACAGTACAGTATACATACAGTACACCCTTGCAGTGAGTGTAATGTCAATAGTTAAGGATTATGAATCTAACTTACCACCGCCCGCCACTGGTGCTGGCTCGCCCCCTACCGCTCCATCGGCAACTGCTGCATCCTCTCCATCCGTGTCGCCTTCACCGCTGGCCCCGGTAATGGTGGTTGGTAGTGCTCCTAGAAAACATTACACATTTTTTAGGTGTGATATACACCTCCCCCTATTGGTCAGTAGCAAGATTGAAAAATGAGTTAATAGTATACAACATACATCACTAGTACAAATCAGGTAGTAGTAGAGTAGACCCTAGTAGTTATATGTGGTCCCCAGGGTCATTCTAGCATTTGCTTATTTAGCCCGAGCCATGCCACCAATTTACCTTTGTGTCTTTTATTTTTCCACATGTGACGTTACCTTGCAGCTTGTTGTATAAGACACCTTTGAGCCCACATGACCTCATACTGCTACTGTCTAAGCACTGCGTACAAGGTCAACCAAAACATTAACAAGCCACTTTTGAAGTTCTGGTGTATTGTTAGTCCATATTGCTTATCCATAAATGCTACACCTTTTGGCACGGCTGAGAAATGCTTGCAATATACTAACGCGCACCATTTCATTTTTCGCAATATAGATGGAAGATTCCCTTCTACGAACCAGAGCTTTGCAGAGCTTATGATGCAACAACTACCAGTACTAGGTTCTTCTAAGGGGAGAGGTCCCCAGAATTCACTCAGAGATCTTCATTTATAAATTTATATAAATTTTATTCCTACCTAGCGGATGGTGGTGCTTCCACCACTGTAAAGTGATCATGATTTATTTCCCAACTGTAAGTAAGTGTAACAATGTTTATTGTTTTAATGTTATTGATTTTCCTGTTGGTGCTACATTATAGAACAACGTACAGAGCTTGTCAATTCAAAATAAAAATTTTGAACTTACAAAGATTGGTGGTATTTGATGTGGATTTACACGAGTGAGCGAGCGAAACGAAGGGTGTGCATGTGCATTGCTTCCACGACTGAGAGGTTGGGTGTGTTATGTTCTGAGTTGTCTACTTGTTGGGTATCTTGGGGGGAGGGTTCGGAGAGCTAATGGTTATGACAAGACACTACTATAATCAGTTGGGCAGGGGATTGTGGTGGGTTCTGAACTTCTGATTGAGGTGTGTGAGGAAGGTCCAACCTCCCATCACCAACATCCTATTTTATTGTGCAAAGTTTTGTATGTGCAAACTCCATACAGCAGTAGCAGTATGTCCTATCATATCAAAATAGTAATAAATCTGGTTGGGTATTTGTTGCTATGAATTGTCAAAGCCTCAAGATTAACAAAGACTCAAGATCAATAAGACTAGAAGTAGTACAAGAGGACGACCCAAAGGACTGTACTCAATGGCTAGAGTTACTGGTGAATCTGAGTTTTATTTAAAACCTTTTAAAGAAAGAGTGGCCAACTGGGCAAGCTTAGCTACAATAGTACAGACAGACTAATAGTAGTAGTAGTAGTAGTACAGAGAGTCATCATAGCAGAGGCAGGGATAACACGATTTTCAAAACAGTACAGATCGAAGGATAATTGTTGGTAAAAAAATAGCATTAGGAAAGGGAAACAATAGTTCGGGAAAAATATGGTGCAGTAAAAGTTATGGAATAAGAATTATTATTAAAAACAAGAAGACTTACTAGGGTGAGCAGAAGAGCCTGCGTTGGTGTCCTCCTCTTGAGGTTGTTCTCCCGCCGACTGCGCCCCTGTCTGCCTGCCCCTGGGTGCTGAACAGGAAAGATATAAGAAAGAGACAAACATTGATGGATGGTGTCAAACAATTAAATATTTTTAAATCACGGTCAAAAAACACTTATGTAAACAACAATTGCAATAACTAAATTGACCAATCTCCTCTGGTCAACCAGTAGTATCGGGGGATTGGCGGATCGACTGCTTACTATTTATCAACACTTATCCAGTCTTCCATTCTGATTGCAGAATACTAACTAAGCCTAAGTATGGCGTACCACCTGACCTAGCCCACCTATTCCAGGCATGCCAATTGTACATTAAGTATGCATTTCCACTTCTTTTAGTCCTCAACAATGCGTATGGTCAAATGAAAGACACATACCTACATTTTTGTATACACCAAACTTTTGGTTGATTGATTGATGCTGATGTTCTGCTAGTGCTAAGCCTATTACCACTCATTGAATAAACTGGAAAAGGTTCTAATAAAGACTAGGGTACTAGCAGCACTTGACGTAACAGAGAGGGCATCACGCATACCACTAAAAAATTATAAACTCATACAAAGTAAAATCCGCCCCTATCTCTTAGTGACAAGACAAAGTAAGGACTAGAGTCACTATAGCATTACATAACTTAATTTCTGTAAAATAAACTCTTACATAATCAAGCTTAGTGAGAGCAAACGCAAAGTTGCAAAAAAGTAAGATTAGTAGTAGCGCAGAAGAGCACCTGCGTCATAACAATCACAGAAGACTTTTAAACGTAATAATTGACCTGTAATGTAAACAGCAGCATTCTAGCTAATTGGGAAAAAAAAATATTCACAATATAATTATATAACACAGAGCAGAAGAAGAGACACAAAGTAGTAATAATTAAATAGTTACTCACCAAGACCCGAGACCTCCACTCCTAGCAGGTCCAGCAGGTCCTGCTTCCGGTCCAGGATGTCGGACCACCAGTGCGTGATCTGGGCCTGTGTGCGCCGAACCCCAAAGCAGCGGAACACTGCCCGACGCACCTTCCCCCACCACTGCCATCGCTCCCGGAGCCCGTACCCGGACCCAGGCCTGCCACCTGCTGCCAGGGTTAAGGGGAGGTGATGTTGCACAAAGGAAATGAGTGCAGCCAACTCCACCTCCCCAAATAAGGCCTGTGCCTGCACCCCTTGTGGGCGCCACATTCTGCAAGGAAGGCTGTCGCGGCTCTGGCTCCTGCGGCGAGCCCTACCCTTGGACATGGTTCCGGGGTAGAGAGAGAGTGAGACGGGCGAGAGAGAAAAGGTAACAAAATTAAAAAAGTAAGTAAAATAAATGAAAATAGCAGGCAATAGAAAAAGAGTGAAAAAGTAGCTAAAAATACTAAACAAAAAACAAAAATATAGAAGAAGGAAAATAGTCAGAGAGAAAATAAATAAAAAAGATTTTTTAAAAGTGTCTTGAAACAAAGGATTTGAAAGATAGAGGGAGGATTGAAAATTAGGCCCCAGAACCATAACAAAAGAGTGAAAAACAAGATGGCCCGCCCATAGCGACCACTTGCGCAATATTTTCTCCCCAAGCACGCAAAAAGCATCGCAAACACGTAAAAGAGTTCGCCGAACAGGAAATACGTACCGCGAACAGGCGCGAACATGCATTGCGTGACCCGGAACAGGAATTAAGCATCGCGAGCGGGCGAGACAAGTGAAACACGCAGAAAATATCGCAAACGGGCGGGAAAAAAACGCCTGCGTCTTCGCGATATTTACGCGTGCTCGCAGAGATTTTTAAAATTTTCACAATAGTTTGCAAAAGTGAATTTCGCAAATTCCGCCCATCCCATGTCAATACCCAGGGACTCATTCAATGACCCAGGCCTTAGCACATAGACTGCTTCAAACTCCTATCCACTATGCATGCAGTCCTCTAACCACCTACACACTTGTCTTTCACACCTTCAATTCCCCAGTCAGTATCCATACACTTCCAGCAAACACCCTGTCACTGCCCTTGCACTTCTCCAGTGACCCATTCAGCACCATGTACTAATCCATTCACTGAGCCAAAACCGAACCACTTATAAATTCACCCAGGCACTCTCCTTGCAATATTCTAATCATTCAGTCAGGACCAAGTACTCATGCAGTGATCCAGGCCTTAACACATGCACTGCTACAAACTCCTGTCCACTATGCATGCAGTCCTCTAACCACCTACACACTTGTCTTTCACACCTTCAATTACCCAGGCAGTACCTATACACTCCAGCAATCACTGTGTCATTTCCCTTGCACTCCTCCAATCAGCCATCCAACAGCATGTACTAATCCAAACATTCTGCCAAAACCCAAACACTTATAAATTCACCAAGACACTGTCCTTGCAGTACTCTAATCATTGAGTCAGTACCCAAGTACCCATACAATGACCCAGGTCTTAGCACATACACTGCTACAAACCCCTATCTACTACGCATGCAGTCCTCTAACAACCTAAACACTTGTCTTTCACACTTTCAATTCCCAGGCAGTATCTATACACTCCGACAAACCCCTTGTTACTTACTAGGCACTCCTCCAGTCAGTCATCCAGCACATATACTAATCCAAACACTACGCCAAAACCCAAACACTTATAAATTCACCCAGGCACTCTCCTTGCAGTTCTCTAATCATTCAGTCAGTACCCAAGTAGTCATGCAGTAAACCAGGCCTTAACAAGTGCACTGCCCCAAACCCCTGTCCACTACGCATGCAGTACTCTAGCCACCTACACACTTGTCTTTCACACGTTCAATTCCTCAGGCAGTATCAATACACTCCAACAAACACCCTGTCACTCCTCTTGCACTCCTACGGTGACCCATTGAGCACCATGTACTAATCTATTCACTGTGCCAAAACCCAACCACTTATAAATTGCATGCAGTCCTCTAATCACCTACACACTTATCTTTCATACATTCAATTACCCAGGCAGTACCTATACACTCCAGCAATCACCCTGTCACTCCTTCAGTCAGCCATCCAGCACCATATACTATTCCAAACACTACACCAATACCCAAACACTTATAAATTCACCCAGGCACTCTCCTTGCAGTACTCTAATCATTCAGTCGGTACCCAAGTACTCATTTAATGACCCATGCCTTAGCACATAGACTGCTTCAAACCCCTATCCACTATGCATTCAGTCCTCTAACCACCTACACACTTGTCTTTCATACCTTCAATTACCCAGGCAGTACCTATACACTCCAGCAATCACCCTGTCACTCCCCATGCACTTCTCCAATCAGCCATCCAGCACCATATACTCATCCATTCATTCCATCAAAACCCAAACACTTATAAATTCACCCAGGCACTCTCCTTACAGTACTCTAATCATTCACTCAGTAGCCATGTACTCACGCAATGACCCATACCTTAACACATGCACTGCTACAAACCCCTGTCTACTACGCATGCAGTCCTCTAACCACCTGCACACTTGTCTTTCACACCTTCAGTTACCCAGGCAGTACCTATACACTCCAGCAATCACCCTGTCCCTCCCCTGCACACCTCCAGTCAGCCATCCAGCACCATATACTAATCCAAACACTATGCCAATACCCAAACACTTATAAATTCACACAGGCACTCTCCTTGCAGTACTCTAATCATTCCGGTAGTACACAATTAGT
The DNA here is from genome assembly GCF_964263255.1 of Lissotriton vulgaris. Lineage (NCBI taxonomy): Eukaryota > Metazoa > Chordata > Amphibia > Caudata > Salamandridae > Lissotriton > Lissotriton vulgaris. Next base: position 241,501,600 of record NC_141689.1, on the reverse strand, counting down.
CATGCAGTGACCCAGGCTTTAACACATGCAGTACTACAAACCCCTGTCCACTATTAATGCAGTCCTCTAACCAGCTACACACTTGTCTTTCACACCTTCAGTTATCCTGGCAGTACCTTTATACTCCTGCAATCACCCTGTCCCTCCCCATGCACTCCTCAAGTCAGCCATCCAGCACCATGTACTAATCCAAACACTACGCCAAAACCCAAAAACGTATCAAAACACCCAGGCACTCTCCTTTCAGTACTCTAATCATTCAGTCAGTACCCAAGTACTCATGCAGTGACACACTTGCTCTTTTTTTGCTATTCTCCTTCTTCTTTCTGTACCCCTGTTGCTTCATTCTGCGCTTTCCATGCTTCTTTCTGCACTTCTCTTGCTTTTCTCCACCCCGCTGTCTCTTTATGTACCTCTTTAGCCTCTTTCTGCATTTTTCTTGCCTTTTTCTGTATCTCTCTTCCTTCTGTCTGAATGTCAGTTGCCTCTTTCTGCACCCATTTCCTTCTTTGTGCACCCCTGTTGTCTCTTTCAGCACTCGTCTTCCCTCTATTTGTACCTTACATGCCTATTTTTGCATCTCACTTGCCTCTTTCTACACTTTTCTTGCTTCTTTCTACACCACTGTTGGTTCTTTCAGCAATTCTTATGCTTCCTTCTGCACCTCCTAGTTAGAGATAGTTTTAATCCTCTTGGCCTATTATGTACTAGGGCCATACAGCGGAGGTCATGCCAATCACAGTGGAATCCCAACCTATAGTGTACCCTACTGTATGTAGGTGTTTTCACGGTATTCTTTCAGCATAGCACTGGCTCCGGACCTGGTTTTCAGTCAGCTATCGCTAGTACCCATCAGCAAAAAGTTGGGGGCACAGGATGACTTTGCAACCAGGCCTCTTTCTGCTCCTCTGTTGGTTCTTTGTGCACATCTCTTGCTTCTTTTTGTGCCTTTTTCGTCTTTCTGGACTTCTGTTTCCTATTTCCGCATTTTTCTTGCTTCTTTCTGCGCCTTTCTTCCTCTTTCTGCACATGTCCTACCTTTGTAGTTTGAAATTAGCATTTAAAAAAACCTTTGAAATTCACTGAAAAAAATACACGTTTCAGGGACATTATAGTTAGAAACTAGCATTTAAAAAATCTTGAAAATTAACTGAAAAAAACATAGGTTTCAGAGACGTTATAGTTAGAAATAAGCATTTACAAAACCTTAGAAATTCACTGAAAAAACACAGGTTTCAGGGATGTTATAGTTTGTTGGTCATTTTACTCGTACAAAACCAGAGAAATTCAGCCGTTATAGTTAGTTCAGCTAACTATAACTCGCGCCCCCGCAATGCACTGCTGATGACCTCACATATTACATAATTCATGACATGGTCAGTGACATCACTGATCACATCTCAAATGACATCACTGATAACATCACTGATGACATCATCCACCTGATAATCTGATGCACCTCCTCATACCCTAATATAACCTTTGATACACCCAATCCAAAATACAGACTACCATTTTCAAAACAGTACACACAACAATGCCAGTTAGTGCATACCCACTCAATAATTCCAAGATCTACACACACATCCACTCATTCACCCAGTCACTCATATATGCAGTCATCCATCAATACAGCACTATTATATGCACTCACATATCTATATAGACACTCACACACCGCCACTCATCCATAGAGTTACTCACAGACCTAGTCAGTCATGCAAAGAATCAATCACACTCCCATTTACTCACCTATTCAGTTACACACACACTACCTCACTTATTCAAACATATACTAACACATACTTACACTCTTATACAATAACTAATGCAAGCACACACTTATCCAAACAGCCACTCTCACAATCACTCACATTTAGTCATTTATATACTCCAACAGCCACATATACTGCCTTCACTTACGCAGTTACTCACACATGTACCACCGAGGAAGGATCTATTCACTAACCAACGCACCCATACACACTCACCCACCTATACAGCACTTCACAGATACACTCTTGAACCCATACACCCAGTGAATCACCCACTCACAGATCAATGCACGGAGTCACACCCCCACCCACCCACACAGACACTCAGGCACCCATACAGATACTCAGACAACCAATCAATAACCCATATATAGACCATCATTTAGCTACTCACCAACCCATGCAACCGCTTACACACCAACTGAAAAACTAAATTGTGTGAATATCTGTATCAGTCACTAACCCATGCATTCAGTAAGACACATGTAATCACTCACTTATACAGTCAGTCACGCACCTACTAAATCATCCATTCAGAAACTCATAGCCCGCTCCGGTCCGCTCCTATCTTGAAAGTTTGGGGGTGATTCGTCAAGCGGGGCAGTGAAAAATGGGGGACCCATAATGTGTTTTCCCCATGCAATTTTTCTTGGGAACCTTTAGTCGCAACTACAGTCCGAACTGCTGAACGGAATCACACCAAATTTGGCAAAGAGGTAGTTCGTGGGTCAGAGTCGTGCCTTTTAGTTAAATGGTGTAAATCCGTTCAGTTGTTCCTGGGAAAACCAAAAGTAAAATCACATAAATATCTATGGCCGTGCAGGATCTGCGCACCCTCCTGATGACAAGCTGTATGCTAATTGGCTGTCAGCACGCCAAACCAGGAAGTGTTGGCAGCCGAGGCACAAGAAACCTAAGAAAAAAACACGCAAAACGCAAAAAGTGGGCAGGGTAGAAACACCCTGACCCCTTAGGCCTGCTCAGGGGGTCCCACAAGGACCCACAAGGCCCCAAAAGATCTTTTTTCTTTTTAAACAGCAATGTTTGAAATTCTCTTAAAAAACCATAGGTTTCCGTTACATTAAAGTTAGAAATTAGCATTTTAAAAAACCTTAGAAATTCACTGAACAAACCATAGGTTTCAGGGGCGTTATAGTTCGTTGGACATTTCACTCGTACAAAACCATAGAAATATCCCCATTATAGTTAGTTCAGCTAACTATAACTTGCGCGCCCGCAATGCACTGCTGATGACTTCACATATTACATCACTCATGACATGGTCAGTGACATCACTCATGAAATCACTGATGACATCTCAAATGAAATCACTGATGACATCACTGATGACATCATCCTTGTTGTAGAGTGGCAGACCTCCTCTCACCCTAATATAACCTTTGATACACACACTCAAAAATAGAAACTAACATTTTCAAAACAATGGACACACAAATACCAGTTACAACACACCTATTCAGTAATTCCAATAGCTACACACACATCCACTCATTCAGCAAGTCCTATATAGTCACTCATACCTGTAGTCACTCAACATATGTACTCATACACCTATACATCCTGTTACACACCGACACTCATCCATGGAGTTACTCACACACATAGTCACACATGCAAACAAAGTATCAAACATCTGTTTACTTTCATATACAGTTATACACACACCACTACACTTGTTTCTACAGAAACTTACACATACTTACTCTCTTAAGCAATCACTTATAGAAACACATATTAATTTATACAGAAACTTTTCCAATCTCTTACTCCCACATATATTCACTTATATACAACAATACTCACATATACTAGTTTAAAACATATTAATTACTCATAAAGACACTATTGAGACAGTCATTCACTCACTAAAACACCCATACACCCATACACACACTCGTCCACCCATACAGTCCTGCACACATTCTGTCTTCAACATATAAAAACAGTGAGTCACTCATTCCTGCATCTATGTGCTACGTAATACCCCCCACCGAACCATACAGACACTCAGACACTCATATTAATACTCAACAAAAACAACTAATAACCTATATAGACACTCATGTAGCGACTCACCAACCCATGCTGCCACTTATACACAAAGTGAGAGACTGATACAGATGTTTACATGATTAAACATTACTCACTAACCCATGGATTCACTAAGATACACTTAATCAGTCAGTTATACAGTCAATTTTACAAAATAAATCATCCGTTTAGACACTTATATACCCATTTATTCTTCCATCGACCTTGAGATATACATATATAAAACATATATCAGTGATGTCACTGACCATGTCATGAATGATGTAATATGTGACATAATCAGCAGTGGATTGTGGGCGCTCGAGTTATAGTTAGCAGAACTAATTATAACGGAGGAATTTCAATGGTTTTTCAGTAAATTTCTAAGGTTTTTAGAATGCTACTTCCTAACTATAACATGTCTGAAACCTATGTTTTTTTACGTGAATTTCAAAGGTTTTTTAAATGCTAATTCCTAACTATGACATGTCTGAAACCTATGGTTTTCAGTGAATTTCAAAGGTTTTGTAAATGACAAATTTTAAATGTATTAATTGTTATATTTATTTTTTTGATACTGATTTACTACATTTTTAAAACTATTTATTTTTGATATTTTATTTTTTAAATTACATTATAATTACATTATACATTACATTACAAAATAGACTTTCTCAGAATGAATTACTTTAGTTTAAATACTTTGCAAACAGGCAATAGACTTTTAAGTACAGTAGTTACAGTTGTTGCAATGGGCAAAACAATTTCAAACACAATGCAACATTAAGCTCAATGGGAATTTTTAGTTAAATGCAATTAGTTACTTTATGGATTACTTTTCTAACCACAGGACTGGATCCTAGATTTAGTCCTAGGACATCGCCTGTAAAGAGTTGAGTAAAAGCGTTTTGGTTACAGTAGTGATTTTTAAGGAATATTATTGTATTTTAAAAGTTGACACTTAGAAACTTTATCACATAGAACCACCAATGTTATCCTACGGGAGGAAATTCACTTAGCAGGTAAGTAGTGTTATTATTACTTTTTCTTACTCAGTGGTGGATCCTGGATCCAGCACTGGTGCATCTCCTGTAAACAGTTGAAAGAATGCGTTTAAGTCATACAGGCCATTTTTAAGGAATATTTGTAGATTGTGAAAATCGACAGAAACTTTTCTGGTGAAAACCAGACAATGGATTCCTATGGAAGGAAATACAAGTTACTGGTAAGTACGGTTAGAATTACTTTTCAGGGTCAGTGCTGGGCTAAAAGATGCAGCACTGGGTTCTTTCCTGATAACAGGTGAGTAAATCGGAATTCATTGTTCGGATGATTTTAGGTGAATATTTTAAAGTTCAAAAACTCCACACAAACTTTTTCAGCAAAAAGCAGGCAATGATATCCTATGGAAGGAAATTCAAGTTACTGGTAAGTACGGTAAGAATTACTTTTCAGGATCAGTACTAGTGACCTGCTCCTACCTTGAAAGTTTTGGGGTGATTCGTCAAGTGGGCGCCGAGAAAAAAGGGGGTCTCGAAACGCGTTTTCCCCATGTTAATTTCCATAGGAAAATTTAGACAAAGCTACAGCCCGAAGTGCTGAACGGAATTACACCAAATTTGGTGAAAAGGTGGCCCTTGGTTCAGAAAGAGCCCTTTTTGTTGAATGGTGTAAATCTGTTCAGTAGGTAATGAGAAAATAAAGATAGAAAATATTTATATATCTGAGCACCGAGGAGGGTTCCTCCAGGGCACGAGTTTAACTCTGATTGGCTGACAACACTCCAAACCAGGAAGAACTGAGTCACAAGAAACAGTGAAAAATAGGGTAAAAAAGGAAAAAGGGGGCACGGTACAAACACACTGACCCCATAGGCCTGCTCAGGGGTCCCACAAGGACCCCAAGGTCCCAAAAAAGCATTTATTTTTAAAAATCATTTTGGCGGAAAATCAAATTGGAATCGCAAATTCCACCAAAATATTTTTCAAAATTAAGCGCAGGCTCCCGCGCTTCATTTTAATGAGGCCCGGGGGCAATATGTTTTTAATTTGGAGGACCGCCACCTCCCCGGGGCATTCATGAAAATGAGTTGGGCGGGCCTTGTGGGCCTCCCTGAGCCCCGGGGACCGCCACCCCCCTGGGGCTATATAGAACTGTTAGTGTGGGGGGATCAAGCCCCCCCCACACTACCCCAGGGACCGCAACCTCCCGGGGCACTTAATATTTAAATATGGGGTTCCATTGCGGATCCCTGGGCCACGGGTACCACCACCTCCCCCGGGCTTTGAAATAGAGGGGGGGGCATGCAGCCACCTCCAGGAACCCTCGATGGCCCTGGGGACTGCCACCCCTTAGGACCGGCTCCTGCAGTGTACCGGGGTGCCCACCCTGGGACACTGCTTTTTGCTATGGCAGGGTGGCAACCATGCTTCTCCCGCCCTGCCATAGCAAACGCTGCTTTGATTCCTTGAAGCGAGAGCTGGGAAACCTGCTCTGGCTTCAAGGAAGCAAAGCAGAATTGCTTTTGAGCAAGGGGAGCTTAATGTCATCAGCTCCCCTTGCTCAAAATCAATGCCGGCCCCTGTAGAAGGGGGAGAGCCGGCGGTAATTCGGGGGCATTGCGGCTCCCCCCATGGTCCCCAACGGAAAGGACCGCCCGGGGGGGGATCCCCGGAGCCAGAAGTGGCCCAGGAGGGGGTCACGTGACCCCCCTACATCATTAAAATCTAAATGATAATAGAGGCAAATAGAGGCCTCAAGAGGGGGGCCACGCAGCCCCCCTTCTTAAAACATTTTTTTAAAGTGTAAATATGTGGTCATTCCCCGGGGGATGGGGTCCCCGGGGAAGAAATTGGCCTCTGGAGTAGGCGCGGCCACCTTCACGTTTTCTTTTACTGTTAAAAACAGGTCAGGCCATGGGGGATGAGGTCCCCAGGGCCTCAAACATTGTAAAAGAAGGGGGGCCACACAGCCCACCTTCTAAAAAAATAAAAATAAAAAAAAAACGGGATTTGGCCGGAAGCCTCACCCCCTCCCTGCAGCACTCAGTAAACGCGCCCCCCCTGGCGCATTGTAAATTGGGGAATTAATTCCCCTTGAATACTAAGGGTCCCTGGAAGCCAACTAGCCCACCAGGTACCTCCAGTGTGCGCCACAGAGCTGTGTTGCAGGGAGGTGTTCCGAGGCCATGCCCCTTTTTACACCTCTCTGCAATGCAGCCCTGTGTTGCGTACTGGAGGTTCCTGGTGGGTTAGTTGGCCCCCCGGGACCCTCAGGACTCAAGGGGAATTGATCCCCCAATTTACAATTTTCCAGGGCGTTTGGGGGGCTTTTGATCCCCTCCACCCACTAATGCTAAAAGCCCCAGAGGGTGCTATGAGCCTCACCGTACAATTTTTAATAAAGCCCCAGGAGTGGCGGTCCCCGGGGGGTCCCCCACCTAAATTATGTCATTGCTCCTGGGATTTGGCCCCCCGGAGGCTAATAACCAATATAGTGTGGGAGCCCGCAATTTGTTTTTTTTTTCCCATCGTGCGCACCCTGGGCGGATTTTGCCGATTCTTCTTTTTTTTTACTTTTTTGGGGGCCTTGGGGGTACTGTGGGACCCCCTGAGCCGGCCTAGAGGGTCGGGTGATTCTACCCTGCCCCTTTTTTGCGTTTTGTGCACTTTTTTGAAGGGTTTCTTGGGCCTCGGTTCTACCGAGGCACAAGATGGCTGCCAACACTTCCTGATTTGGAGTGTTGACAGCCAATTAGCATGCAGCTCGTGCTCTGCAGGGTGCATGGATCCTGTGCGGCCATAGACATATATGTGATTTTAATTGTCATTTAATCAGGAACTACTGAACGGATTTACACCATTTAAGCAAAAGGCCTGAACCAAGGACAACCTCTTTGCCAAATTTGGTGTAATTCCGTTCAGCAGTTCAGGCTGTAGCCACGATGAATGGTTCCTATGAGAAATTGCATGGGGAAAACACATTTTTGGACCCCCTTTTTTATTGGCCCCCACTTGAAAAATCACCCGGAGACTTTCAGGATTGGACCAGACCGGAGCGCCCCACCAGTTTTGAAAATTTCCAGAAGATTCGTCAACCGGCGTACCGTGGGGCATTGGAGCCCCCCCATTGGTCCCCAACGGAAAGGACCGGCCCGGGGGGGGGATCCCCGGAGCCAGAAGTGGCCCAGGAGGGGGGCCATGTGACCCCCCTACGTCATTAAAATATAAAAAAAATAGAGGCATAGCCCTGGGGGATGGAGTCCCCGGGGCCATTAGAGGTTTCAGGAGGGGGCCACGCAGCCCCCTCCTTAAAAACATTTTAAAAAATGTCAATATGTGGCCATGCCCCAGGGGATGGGGTCCTGGGGCTGTAATTGGCCTCGGGAGTAGGCGCAGCCACCTTCCAGTTTTTTTTAACTGTAAAAAACAGGTAAAGCCCTGGGGGATGAGGTCCCTAGGGCCTCAAACATTGTAAAAGAAGGGGGTCCACACAGCCCATCTTCTAAAAAAATTATTTTTAAAAAAAGCCGGCATTTCACCAGAAGCCCCGCCCCCTCCCTGCGGCACTCAGGAAACATTGTAAGTTGGGGAATTAATTCCCCTTGAATACTAAGGGCCCCTGGGAGCCAACTAGCCCACCAGGTACCTCCAGTATGCGCCACAGAGCTGTGTTGCAGAGAGGTGTTCCGAGGCCACGCCCCTTTTTACACCTCTCTGCAATGCAGCCCTGTGGTGCTTACTCGAGGTACCTGGTGGTTTAGTTCGCCGCCGGGGACCCTCAGGACTCAAGAGGACTTAATCCCCCAATTTACAACGTGCCAGGGGGTGCGTTTGCGCAGTGGTGCAGGGAGGGGGCGGGGCCTAACAAAACAAGTGTGCAAATGTGCCCCCTGGTGCGTTGTAAATTTTGGGCTTAAATCCCCTTGAATCCTCAGTGTCCCTGGAGGCCAACTAGCCCACCAGGTACCTCCAGTATGCGCCACAGAGCTGCGTTGCAGAGAGGTGTTCTGAGGCCATGTAATGGCCGGATTCTCAGACCAGATAGGATCAGCTCACCAGAGCACCACCAACCCAGCCGAAACGCAACCACCTCCCTCCTCAGGACCCATCTGTCCAGGCACCTGGGTACCTACCTGAGGATGGGGAACTCGCAATATACAAGCTCATATCATCAGAAACACCACTAAATCTATAGGGATTACTAGGAATACTCACTGATTACTAAGGACGTCCATGCCCTACACCACACTCATACCTCATTGTCTCGCGACCACATGGGTTCAGACTAATCTACCCTGGGGCAGTTCTGATTATTTACCATTACACACTGGTTACACCCAGTGCTCGCTCAAGATAGGCACTGTATCCCCCCAGTGCTCTCACTATTTCATCCAGGGCCCAAGCCACAATCCTGTGGGTATACACACTGACCTCAGTCAGTGCTCTCATTAATGCCACTCTCTCTCTAGCATCAATCTCACTATACACCGTGTCCCTCCGGTGCTCTCACAAGCCACAATCTTGTGGGTATACACACTGACCACAATCAGTGCTCTCACTAACGCCACCTTCCCTAGCAGCGATCTCACTACACACCGTATCCCCCCGGTGCTCTCATTAATGCCGCTACACAACGACGATCACTTTCCTATGAATACCTTTGGAAGGAATCTTTCATTGGCTACTAGGGATATGATACTACAATATTATGGATCACACAACAACTTACCGAATTAGAGGATGTACAATCTATTCTCCACCTCAAGGGGCCCCTCTCTCCCTCATTGCTCAGTCACTACTTACCTGACCGGGAATTACATCCGTTCATGAAAACAATGCCTGACTAGAAGAACAGGTTACCCTGATTGAACAAGAATACGAGGCACATGCTGGTTCACTAAGAACTGGAGTATCTTTATTACAATAACAATAACATGGGAATAGACACATACACAGATCTGCGGGGTCTCTGTAAAGCTCTATTAATATACCACATCCACATGTAACTAACAGGAACTGTAAATAGACTGCACACCGCTGAAAGAAAAAGGATTAGACATGCAATAGAGACAAGGTTAATATTTAAAAATTAAGGACCAATATCACCTAAGGAGTGTAAGGTCTTGCTCTAGCTGTCATCTGGGCTCCTCTCTCGTCTGTACCTTAGCTCGTCTTAGATCCTCTCCTACACTCTTCGACACACATCTGCGCTGATCACTCTGCACTGGATTCCTCTCCCCCACGAACTCTCTCCACCTTCCAACTTCAGTCTAATTGTTTCTGCCGCTATGATAACCGTTCGCTCCACCAGCTTCTTCACTCTGTCTGATTGTCTCTGTGCCAATGTCCAATTCACTCCAGCTGCTCCCACTGATTAATCCACGATATAACTTCAGTCTCTTCCAAAAGGCATTACTTCAGACTCCAGCTGTTCACAACTCCTCCTGATAAGTAACTGCTTCTGACTGCTTCCTTCAGTTCCAGCTCACTGACTGTCTGTCTGTCTTCTCTCTGTTCCAAGCATCTTCTGTCTCTTCTCCTCTGCTCCAACTCCGTTCCTTCTGCACTCAACTCTTTCTGCTCCAATCATCAACTGAACTCCTTCCAACTCAAACTCTTTCTGATTCTCCACTCCTTCTGCAACTCCACTCCTCTCCTCTGCTCCAATCCAACTCAACTCTGTCTGCAACTGTACTCCTCTCCTCTGCTCCAATCCAACTCAACTAACTGACTCCGCCTCTGCACTTCACTAATATGGAATGCTGTCTCCTCATGGAAAGTTCCAGCCAGTAGCCTCCTCCCACCAGGTCCATGCACCAGGCTCCTTGCTCTAGACGCTCCAACAGTGATCAACTGCTTGTTTCGTCTAGAGACCTGAGCCCAGGGACACTTCTTGATTAGATTCAGCTCTGGCTGGTTCTCTCCGGTTCGCTTAGGACGAACAACAGCTCAAAACTAAAATATTACCTTTACCCTGCAAGCATCTCAGTTCTGCAGGGACAGAAAGCAAAATGGAGTCTCTCTAGTTCTGGGCCTTGTAGGCCTGAGAAGGATGTTATAACACTTAGCTCTGTCAAAGTACCTACACAAACGATACCAATATGTAATATAAAGTCAGGACTACAGGATCCACCCTCTACTATAGGCAGGATGATGAAAGGACACATAATTATGTCAAAGCCAATAGGCAATAGATGGATTAGAGTCAAGAATAAGGGATCTATCATCATATTAAGCAGCTATCCTCTAGTTTATGCTTCTAGGTCTGGAAAAAAGGGCTTAAAAGGGCCAACACAAAGCAAGAATACAGATTCAAGATGTTAGCAAGCTTAAAGTCATCATCACTCAGAAATAGAGCCAAAAGCCATGTCAGAACAGGCCATTCCCCTTTTTATACCTTCTGCAAAGCAGCTCTCTGGTGCTTACTGGAGGTACCATGGGTCTAGTTGGCCCCAAGGGACCCTCAGGACTCAAGGGGGATTAATCCCCCAATTTACAACGTGCCAGGGGGCGCGTTTTCACAGTGGTGCAGGGAGGGGGCGGGCCTGATATAACAAGTTAGCAATCTTGCTGTGGTGGACTTACTGAAGGTAATAAAAGGGGTAGATGGCCCCTAAGGTTGATGTTGGGGGCTAACTACCCCTCCTGTTACCTCCAGTAAATCCCACACAGTGGGATTGCTAAAAGGTGTTTGGAGGTCATGCTCACCTTTCTCTACCACTCTGAAAACGAGACTGCTATGTTATAGTTAGAAATTAGCATTTAAGTGACCTTTGAAATTCACTGAAAAATCCATATGTTTCAGGGAGGTTATAGTTAGAAATTAGCATTTAAAAAAACTTAGAAATTCACTGAAAAAACCAAAGACTTCAAGCACGTTATAGTTAGAAATTAGCATTTAAAAAACCTTAGAAATTTACTGAAAAAAACATAGGTTTCTGGAACATTATAATTGGACATTTTACTCATACAAAACCAGAGAATTGACGCTGTTATAGTTAGTGCAGGTAACTATAACTTGCGCCTCCGCAAAGGACTGCTGATGATGTCACATATTACATAATTCATGACATGGTCAGTGACATCACTGATGAAATGATGCACGTGAAAATCTGATGCACCTCCTCATACCCTAATATAATCTTTGATACACCCACTGTAAAATATAGACTACCATTTTTGGAACCATCAACACACCTATACCAGTTACAATATACGCACTCACTTATTCCTAGGTATACGCACACATCCACTAATTCACTCATACAATCACTCATACATGCAGTCACTGAGCAATACAACACTATCATATGCAGTCATACACCTTAACAGATACTCACATACCACCACTCATCCAGAGTTACTCACACACCTAGTCAGTCATGCAAAGATACAATCACACCTCCATTTACTCACCTATACAGTTATGCACACACCAAATCACTTATTCATACAGAAACAAATGCATACTTATTCTCTTATACAATCACTGATACAAACTCATCCATACAGCCACTCTCACAATCACTGACTCTCACGGATAGTCATTTATATACTCCAACTCTCACATACACTGCCTTTTACATATGTAGTTACTTGGACATGTACCACAGAGATAGCCATTCACTCACCAACACACCCATACATACACACACTCACCCACCCAAACAGCTGTTTCTACATGCACTCTTGAACACACACACCCAGTGAATCAACCATTCAAATATCTATGCACAGAGTCAAACACCTCCCATCCACTCACACACACACTCAGGCACCCATATAAATACTCAGGCAACCAATCAATAACCCATATAGACACTCATGTAGCTATTGACCAACCCATGCAGCAGCTTATACAAGAGACAAACTGATACAGTTTAGTCACTAACCCATACATTCCGTAAGACACATTTAATCATTAACTTAAACAGTCAGTCACACACCTACTAAATCCTCCATCCAGACACTTATACAACCACTCATTCTTCAATGCACCTTGGCATATATATAAAACATATTTAAACTTTAAAGAAACACAGTCACTAGATGATGTCATCAGTGATGTCATTTGAGATGTCATCAGTGATGTCACTGACCATGTAATGAATGTTGTAATATGTGACATCATCAGCAGTGCATTGCAGGGGCGCAAGTTATAGTTAGCTGAACTAACTATAACGGCGGAATATCTCTGGTTTTGTACGAGTGAAATGTCCAACTAACTATAACGTCCCTGAAACCTACGTTTTTTTCTGCGAATTTCTAAGGTTTTTTAAATGCTAATTTCTAACTATAACGTGCCTGAAATCTATGTTTTTTTTCAGGGAATATATATATATACAGACACTGTCCTAGACTGAGCGAAGAAACAATTATTATCCTTGGGACTATCGTATTGCTTCGAAAGTAATTTCAAGTTCATTCGAAAAATCAAACTGAGAAAGTATTTTACAATCAAAAACAACCTTGAGCAAAAAAAAAGATCTGGAAGCAAATAATCCCACTGCACAGTGTGGTTTACAAGCCAAGGACATTGTATTAATGCGAACATGGCATGATTTAAAAGGGAATGAAACCAGTATTAGCAGTTCTCTAGAAGCAGCTGATGGTGTAGGGATCAATTTTATGCACACTGCTAAAAGTCCTTTTAAACCTGTGTCCACATTCGTACCAAACATGCCACGGGATGCCATTGACATTTACCATGACCGCTTAATTGAGGAACTTAAAAAGTTGCAATATACCACCAAAAAACAACAAAGGCCCCCCAGCAAACAAATGGAACAGTACTCCAACCTTATGAAGAAACTAAAAGACAACAATACCATCGTAATAAACCAGTCTGATAAAGGTGGGAATATTGTTCTAGGGGAAAAAAAGAATTTGTCAAAGAGGCCTATCGTCATCTTAACGATGCACAATGTTACATGAAAATAAATATGACATCAGTGAAGAAGATCCCAAAAACATACAAAGATGACCTGAACGAGTGGAAAAGAGAGGGGCTCATTTCCAGGGATGAGTACAATTTTCTCTGCAATGACTTTCCAATCCTTACCAATATATACTTCATTCCGAAGGTACAAAAAAAAGAAACACCAGTTCCGGGAAGACCCATTGTGTCCTCGATAAAAAGTACCTTTGAGAACACTTCGAAATATATTGACTTTTATCTACAGGAATTTGTGACAGGATTACCAGCTTATATTACGAACACCACTGAGTTCTTACACCTGTTGAATGATTGTGAATGGTCTGATGATTTTTTGTTTTTAACAATGGACATATCTGCACTTTATACCAGTATCGCACATGCAGATGGCATAAGAGCTGTAAAATTCTATTTAGATAAGAGACCTATTGAAACGTACCACCACAACCAAATGATTATCAAGATGATTGACAGATGTCTTCATAATAATGTTTTTATGTTTGACAATGCTGTTTTTAAACAATTGAGAGGTGTGGCTATGGGGGCATGTTTCTCCCCCAGCTACGCGGGGCTCCACGTCGGCTGGTGGGAGGAATATGTCCTCATGGTACAACATGCCATTGCATGGTCTACACACATCGTAAGATACTGGTGTTACATCGATGATGTGTTCATTGTCTGGCGAGGGACCAAGGAGCAGGTAAATGATTTTGTCAATAGCATCAACGAGAATGAGATAAACCTTCATTGTACTGCCAGTATAGATGCTAAGATGACTAATTTCCTAGATGTACAAGTCCAGGCAATGGATGGTAAGATCGAAACATGTCTTTACAGGAAGTCTATATCAGGAAACACTATATTACACACTGGCAGTTTTCATCCCCAACACACTATAGCTTGCATACCATATGGGGAATTCCTTAGGATCCATAGGGCATGTAGCACTCCTGAAGCGAGACAATATCATCAACAGGAGGCTAAGAAAAGACTAGAAGCAAGAGGATATAATTCCAGTCACCTAGATATAGCCATGAAAAAAGCTAATGCCCTCAGTCGTTTGTCTCTTTTAGACCCGGACAGGAATTCACACACAGTGGAGGCGAATGCAGCTAGCACGGGGAAATTAGGTTGATCACAGGCTACAGTAGACAGGCCAAACAAATTAAGAAAACTGTTAAAAATGAATGGCCCATCATCCTCACGGACCAGACATTGAAGGAGGTAGTTCGGAGGACCCCTACTGTTACGTTCAGAAGAGCATATTCCATGCGCAATTAGTGAATTAATTAGTAACTAGAAGCCCAGAGACCAGTCACACAGGAAATTGGTTGTCCCCTCGTAAAGGGTTTTTTAAATGCGCTCATGCCGAGCGTGTAAATTCGGTGTAAACACAACATCCTATTTGACACCTTTTTCTAACAGCCCAGTAGCTCTCAAAGCACATTACACCTTTTGCTGTGTACGTTTTAAAATGCAGTTGCAATATGTACTACGTGGGCAGCACCAAGTTGCAATTCCACGTACGCATATTGCGTGTTCCTTCCCACCGACAGCCTCTGAGGAATATTTTGAAACACGCCAGGCAGCAGTGGTTGGACTGCTAAAGGTATCAGCAGGCCGGGGCTCCTGAAACAGTATTTATAGGCTGCAGTTTGAGGCCCGTGTCCAAGTTTGAGTGCCTCTCATGTGCTGATGCAAGCAAGAGCTGGATCTATATATATATCTATATATATATCTATATATCTATATATATATATATATCTATATAGATATATAGATATATATATATATATATTCCGCTCAGTGGGGTTGTCCAACTAGCGGGTAGCACCCGAGCCTGCGTGCGCCTTCCCCAAGGCGTTAGTTGGTATGGGCAGTTGCGTGCTTGTAATAGGCCCGACGCGTTTCGGAAATTTTTTTCCTCATCAGGGGCCAGCAGTAAAGTGCAGGACGTCTACCATCTCCCTGTATGAAAACACGTATAGTGCTTATGGGAGATGTAGTCCATATATCCTGGATGGATGCACTTACAAGTTACTGCTCGTTCCAAAGGCTCTAACATGAGCCCCCAAACATCACTCCTGTCCTCATCCGTCACGCAGCTCCACTTACGAGACTCCTTGGATAGCGGGTCTCGTGGCCCCCGTTTCTTCGGGGTGGTGCTACCCAGCGGCAGGACGCCGCTAATGTATTCCGCTCAGTGGGGTTGTCCAACTAGCGGGTAGCACCCGAGCCTGCGTGCGCCTTCCCCAAGGCGTTAGTTGGTATGGGCAGTTGCGTGCTTGTAATAGGCCCGACGCGTTTCGGAAATTTTTTTCCTCATCAGGGGCCAGCAGTAAAGTGCAGGACGTCTACCATCTCCCTGTATGAAAACACGTATAGTGCTTATGGGAGATGTAGTCCATATATCCTGGATGGATGCACTTACAAGTTACTGCTCGTTCCAAAGGCTCTAACATGAGCCCCCAAACATCACTCCTGTCCTCATCCGTCACGCAGCTCCACTTACGAGACTCCTTGGATAGCGGGTCTCGTGGCCCCCGTTTCTTCGGGGTGGTGCTACCCAGCGGCAGGACGCCGCTAATGTATTCCGCTCAGTGGGGTTGTCCAACTAGCGGGTAGCACCCGAGCCTGCGTGCGCCTTCCCCAAGGCGTTAGTTGGTATGGGCAGTTGCGTGCTTGTAATAGGCCCGACGCGTTTCGGAAATTTTTTTCCTCATCAGGGGCCAGCAGTAAAGTGCAGGACGTCTACCATCTCCCTGTATGAAAACACGTATAGTGCTTATGGGAGATGTAGTCCATATATCCTGGATGGATGCACTTACAAGTTACTGCTCGTTCCAAAGGCTCTAACATGAGCCCCCAAACATCACTCCTGTCCTCATCCGTCACGCAGCTCCACTTACGAGACTCCTTGGATAGCGGGTCTCGTGGCCCCCGTTTCTTCGGGGTGGTGCTACCCAGCGGCAGGACGCCGCTAATGTATTCCGCTCAGTGGGGTTGTCCAACTAGCGGGTAGCACCCGAGCCTGCGTGCGCCTTCCCCAAGGCGTTAGTTGGTATGGGCAGTTGCGTGCTTGTAATAGGCCCGACGCGTTTCGGAAATTTTTTTCCTCATCAGGGGCCAGCAGTAAAGTGCAGGACGTCTACCATCTCCCTGTATGAAAACACGTATAGTGCTTATGGGAGATGTAGTCCATATATCCTGGATGGATGCACTTACAAGTTACTGCTCGTTCCAAAGGCTCTAACATGAGCCCCCAAACATCACTCCTGTCCTCATCCGTCACGCAGCTCCACTTACGAGACTCCTTGGATAGCGGGTCTCGTGGCCCCCGTTTCTTCGGGGTGGTGCTACCCAGCGGCAGGACGCCGCTAATGTATTCCGCTCAGTGGGGTTGTCCAACTAGCGGGAAGAGTTGATCTCGAAACGCGTCAGGCAGCGGTCTGCTGCTTTTTAAAGGACTGGAAAATGCGTGCTGTTTGTACCTAATAAAGGCTTGATGGGGAACAAGCGGTTTGGAGCTCGAGTGCCGCTCAATTCTTGGACACCCCAGTGAGCTTGATGTAAAGGCGGCGGTTCAGCCGTCGAGCAGTACCACCCCACAAACGGGGGCCACGGAGCCCGATGTTACTGGACTTCCATGTGGAGCACCAAGCATGGATAAAAACAGACGCACTTTCTGGGGCTCACTGAGGGCTTTATCGAAGCATTTATGCGAAAGGGGCATGAAATAACAAGGACTGCAACTCCCAGGCTGCAAAGTGTGACTCATTCAGGGCGGAGCAATTATATATCAGGAAGCTGCAGTCTTACATGCCTCTCCAGACCGCCACTGCCTCTGAGGAAGAGTTGATCTCGAAACGCGTCAGGCAGCGGTCTGCTGCTTTTTAAAGGACTGGAAAATGCGTGCTGTTTGTACCTAATAAAGGCTTGATGGGGAACAAGCGGTTTGGAGCTCGAGTGCCGCTCAATTCTTGGACACCCCAGTGAGCTTGATATATATATATATATATAGATATATATATATAT
Organism: Lissotriton vulgaris; assembly: GCF_964263255.1. Classification (NCBI taxonomy): domain Eukaryota; kingdom Metazoa; phylum Chordata; class Amphibia; order Caudata; family Salamandridae; genus Lissotriton; species Lissotriton vulgaris. The sequence goes on along the minus strand of NC_141689.1, from coordinate 241,483,802 downwards.
ATCTTGAAAACATCCAAGTATTGACTGCCTCCGCCAGATCGAGAGTTGCGTCGTCTAGATAGGACTCCTTGGATTGAGTCCCTTTCACTCCTTTTCACAAACGACCACGCCAAGTGAGATTCACTGTTTCTTTATTGCCGCTGCCAAACGCGTTTCGACTACACAGTAGTCTTGATCACTGGTTGTGGTTGGAATATCTTCAAATTCGATTGTATGACTCCTAATGGTCTAAATTCCAGTGAGGAACTTGCAGTACACCTGATTGAGTGAAACAAAATGTATATAATGATGTAATTTGCGGTGCTTGATTCAATTTTAATTCTTATTTGTTTTTAACTTTTTTAGATATAATTGATATGTCTAGGAGCCGTGGACAGCCCTATAATTATAATTGATTCATTCATGTTTGGCATAAGCCCACTTGGACAGGACTTCATGTGTTAAGATTATTAATCTAGAAGGGATTTCACCCGTTGGGTTGAATGGAACATTTGTTGAAAACGATATGTATAACTTTATTGTTCACACATGCGGCCACTTCAGACAAACTTGATTGTTCTTTATTAGTATGTGTAACCGCGCAATGTTGGGGCATGGAACAAAAACAAACGACATTAGTTGTGGCTAAAATTGCCGAGTAGCATGGCGATAATCTGTGTGTAAATAGGAAGTTGTCTTTTGGTTGTGCTAAAACAAAAGGAATGACCAAAAATGTTACCCTATTTTGTAGCGACTATTGACTATTATCTGTGTCATCTAAACATGTTGAGAATATTGAAAGTATTAGCAATGCCATATGAATCAAACTATGTATATACTATTACAAAATGGCCGACACGGTTACCTAATGTCTAATCTCATGGTGGGTGTTAAGTCCATTGTCTATGGTTAGGCGGGGATTTAAAATGTGTGCAAAGTGCGTTAACTTTGAAACGTGAGCAAGGCAAAAGTCGAAACGCGTTGTTTCCTGCATTACATCTACTTCACAAGCAGCGTGGTGTGTCCGGGTGATCTATTGACAAGTGGATCGTGGTGTTGCAAAATTGCGGGCTGCCGGTAGCCCTCTCTCGGACCGCCCTTGTAGTGGCTTGGCTACTCTTTCAACCGGGACTGGTGTTTGTGTATATATATATATATATCGAAATCCACAATCCTGCCATCACGGGGACTCAGACGGACACCAGTACAAAAGCAGGTACAGACCACAATGTAAAGTGCAGAAAGTATAGTTTATTCCAAAATGGGTAGCAGCATGACGCGTTTCATCCGGCTAAACCGGACTTGATCACATAATCTACCCAGAGACACAGGTGGTTTAAATATTCTATACAACACAGGTAGCTCCACCTATTGACAATCATAGACAAAGAGAACATACTTTATTTGATATTCTCCCTGAGTCTGTTTTTTACTAAAATGCTGTTTAAATATATATTTTAAATTTCAACAACATAATTTTCAGTAAACAGAAAAAAGTATATTGCGCTATTTTGTAGCAACATTTAAATTCATAATAGTTATAGAGGGCAAGTGCCCTAAATCATCAAATGAAGGTATATACATATAGTCAGATTCTAAAACGGTGGATAATTGTGCTTTTTCATATTTAAAAAACCACCCACAAAAAGTGAGTAAGTGCTAATAAATAAAGTGCTAAGCTTATAATTGAATGTTAATGAGCAATATTACTAAGAATATAAAAAGTAATAGCAGCAGATAAAGTGAAAAGTGCTAGTGCAAACGTGATAAAATCAACTGGTGGTTCTCAATATATCAAATAGCTAAAGGATGTATATTGTAGATCAAATATCAAGTCCTGGTTAAACAAGTTCATAATCATGACATAAAGATGGATTTCATACGTATTGGTGTATCAAAATTCAATGATAGTTAGAAAAGTAATCCTCAACGCATTCCAAAATTTAGGTAAAACCATAAAAACAGTAAAACCAGAATTTCATGAATAATGCTAAAACACGGTATTAAAAAGCTAGAATCTAAAAGCTGATTAAATAACCATTGCAAATATGAGGAGAGATAAGATAATGGATCTTCACACTAACCTTAAATGTAGATACACAATAATATATTATTATCACTGTTAAAATGACAGATTACAGAAAGTTATGAAGATCCTCCCCCATGTTGAGTCCATTCGGAATTTTACTATTGAGCAGCACTATATAGTGGCTTTCCAACTGTCGAAGTCTCTTCTCGCTATCCCCTCCTCTCTTAGATATGGGGACTGCGTCTATAACAAAATATTTCAAACCGTTCAAGTTATTATTATGCACCAATTTGAAATGACGCGCGACTGGATAGCTTGGATCGGAGTTGACTATCGCACGAAGATGTTGTAAAATGCGGTTAAAGACTTGTAGCTTTGTACTCCCAATGTATTGGAGACTGTAAGTACATTGTAATACGTAAACCGCATAGTCTGTCTTACAAGTGTAAAGGTTGTTAATCTTGATAATAGTCTCAGAGAACGCTGGTTTAAACTCTGTAGTGTTAACTCCGAATTTGCATGCTCTGCAAGAGCTGCATTTGAAGAAGCCAGATCTATTGGATAACCAATTAGTTTTAGTAGTGACTGCGGGGCTGGATTTAACTAGCATATCCCTCATAGAGGGGGCTCTACGGAAGGTTATAGATGGATATGTTTCCAACAAGGGATCTAAAGTAATATCGGTCATGAGGATTGGCCAGTTGGAATGGACAATTTGTTTAATTTTTCGTTCCTGGCAGTTATAGGTGGTGATGAGTCTAATTTTAGACTTATCAGTGTCCTTTACTCCGCTTTCCTCCAATGATGCGGAAGGAACCGATATCCCCAAAGGGACAGTTGGGTTTTTAGTCATCACCAACTTCAAAGATTTAGTGAGCTCTTTTCTGTCATAACCCCTAACTAAAAACCTTTGAAAGGATTCCTCAAGACAAATATTTAAATCCACCTCATTATTACAAATTCTTTGAATTCTTAAAAACTCTCCATAAGGAATGCTTTTAATCAAGTGTCGGGGGTGATTGCTTTGGGCATGTAAAATAGAGTTACCTGCCGTAACCTTTCTATGCATCTTGGTCATGATTGAATTGTTCAAAATATATAACTCAACATCAAGGAAATTCACTCTACAATCACTAATGGTTGCTGTGAATTCTAAATTTAAAGCATTATCCTTGATTGTATTCACAAATTCTTTGGCCAAATTTTCACAGCCCTGCCAGATAATAAAGACATCATCTATGAATCGCCACATGCTAACAATGCCAGTTTCCGTTGGAGTCAGTTCACCAGGAGGCCGCCCAAGGACATGCTTCTCCCACCAGCCCACATGTAAACATGCGTAGCTAGGGGAGAAGCATGCCCCCATAGCAACCCCCCGAAGCTGCTGATATACTTCATTATTAAATAAGAAGTAATTGTTATTTAAACAGAATTCAATCATTTTACCTAGCATCCTACTATGCTCATAGAATTTGATGTCCTTCTCACCTAAAAAATGTTCAATTGCTCTTAGGCCATCAATATGGTTTATAGATGTATACAAGGATGAGATGTCCATAACTAAAAATCGGTATTCAGGTTTCCAAACCACCTCTTTCAGTTTATTCAAAAAGTCACTAGTGTCTCTTATGTAGCTTGGTAATGCCTCCATAAAACCATGAAGAAAAAAATCCACATATTTAGAAATTGTCTCAAGTAATCCTTTTTGGGCCGAAATAATTGGTCGCCCATGTATTGGGAAGGTGCCTTTGTGGATCTTAGGTAATAAATAAAAGGTATGGGTAATAGGATGATCCACCTTCAAAAATTCAAATTCCTTCTTACTTATAAGGCCATCTCTCTTCCATTGAGATAAATTTGTGTGGATTAACTGTTTGACTTTATTAAGTTCATTGAAGGAGGCCTTCCTATAGCATCCAGAATCATTTAATTGTCTCTCAGCCTCTGCAATGTAAACATCTCATGGCCAAAGAACAACATTTCCACCTTTGTCGGCTCTATGTACTATAACATTTCCATGTTTGGTGATTTTTCTCATAAGATTACAATATTGTTTGTCCTTGAAGCTTCTTCGTTTTTGATTATTGGTCACCACTAGATTCAATTTTCTTAATTCCTCAATCACCCGATCACTAGAAATGTCAATAGCGTCCCTCGGCATAACGGGGACAAACGAGGATCGAGGACAAAAAGGACTATTTGCACCAACGCCACTTGAGATATATATATATCCCCCAAATGATACAAATAATCACACGCTCTCAGAGATTTGGACACAGTGTAGAGTTTTATCCTCAGTAGTGATGCGTTTTGACAAACAGTCTTGATCACACACTGAGTTACGAGAATAAGTGCTTTACATAGTGCAATATGTGGCTGTAAACACAAACAAAGGACTACCATGCCATTAGAATGTACTTCGTGTTGAAACACCACTGTAAGTTTCTACTCCCAAAGGGGCAGCCATCTTAGAGCTAAATAGTTCACAGTAAAAAACATGTTCATTTACAATAGATTCATTGTACATAGCTCACAGATATCTATTTAATAAACAGATTAAACTAAACAATAATTTACCGCTTACCGCTGTAAACAATTCTATGCTGACTGCGGTACAGGCAGTTACCATTTCTGCAGGGTAGTTGCCTCAACCATTGAACAAATGTTCATGACCACTTAATTGTGCTTATCGCATCAAAATGCCCATTGCATACACAGCCCACATCTTGTGCATGCCATCACAGAAGTACAAAAAAGTCAGAAACATCTGATACACGTTCAGCCGGTATTATATCATTTTATTACAAGTGGCACAGTGCCAAATGGAAAATTAAATGACAGGCAAATTTTAGCGGAAGGTAGGTACCCGGTACACCTCATTCTCCCCCTTGACATGCTTCTGCCAATAGTGGCTGGGGGTAAGTGCTTCTGCTACTAGTGACCAGGGGCTAGTTTGGAGAATGTCAAAGTGCAACTATGAGTTATTCAATATATGGGTAGTGCTGCGGCGGCAGAGGAAGCTGTGTTGTAAGAGAAATAAATAGTGGTCACTAAATATATATCTATATATACATATATACATATATACATATATATATATATATATATATATATATATATATAAATATATATATATATATATATATATATATATATATATATATATATATATATATAAATATTACCTACTGCCGGTCGCCAGTAGGTATATATAGTTAGGATTTTTTTCCTATGGGATTTCTGAAAATTCTATGTTGAATAACTTTGGTGTTTGTGGACGGAATTGGCTGAAATTTTCAGGAAAATGGCACATTTTGTTTCTGAGCAGCCCCTTAAAAATTGGGGGGGTTTCGTCAAGGGGGGGCTGAGAAAAAAGGGGGGTCCCAAAACGCGTTTTTCCCATTCATTTTTCCATAGGGCGGTTGGAATCACTTTTAGCTCGAACGGCTGAATGGATTTACACGAAACTTGGCAAAATTGTAGATATAGTTTGCCCGACGTGCCTTTGCTATGTCTCAATATATGTGCTCCAGTGGATTTTGAGAAATTAACATTTTAAAAAACAGATATATCTGGGACAGCGCTCCGGTTAGCGCCCCGGTTCGCGTACCTGATGCGTAACGGAACTTCGCGAAGCGAAGCTGATTGGCTCTCCGATGTCTGTCAACATTCTAAACAGTCCGGAGCGGCCGCCATCTTGTCTCTCGGTAAGATCGAGAGACAAGATGTGGTGAAAAACGAAGGGGGAAATGAAGGAAAGGGGGCAAGGTAGACCCCTCCTGACCCCCTAGGATTGATGAGGGGGATATTAAAGTGCCCCGCGGGGCAAAAAATAAAAAAATATAAAAATGTTCGCGATTTTTCGCCGTAGAGGCGCGTCCCGGTACGCGAACCGGGCAGCTAACCGGGCAGCTAACCGGCAGCGTAACGGGAGTCTGAGGAGAAGCTGATTGGCTGTGAACATTGTAAACAGTCCGTAGCGGCCGCCATCTTGTCTCTCGGTAGGATCGAGAGACAAGATGTGGTGAAAAATGAAGGGGGAAATGAAGGAAAGGGGGCAAGGTAGACCCCTCCTGACCCCCTAGGATTGATGAGGGGGATATTAAAGTGCCCCGCGGGGAAAAAAATTTAAAACATTTTTTTTTTTGCGATTTTTCGCCGTAGAGGCGCGTCCCGGTACGCGAACCGGGCAGCTAACCGGCAGCGTAACGGGAGTCTGAGGAGAAGCTGATTGGCTGTGAACATTGTAAACAGTCCGTAGCGGCCGCCATCTTGTCTCTCAGTAGGATCGAGAGACAAGATGTGGTGAAAAATTAAGGAGGAAATGAAGGAAAGGGGGCAAGGTAGACCCCTCCTGACCCCCTTGGATTGATGAGGGGGTTATTAAAGTGCCCCGCGGGGAAAAAAAAAAAAATAATAATCGATTTTTCGCAAAAGAGGCGCTTCCCGGTACGCGAACCGGGCAGCTAACCGGCAGCGTAACGGAATTCCGCCATCTTGTGTTTTTGGAGCGTCCGGTTCGCGTACCGGGTAGCATTCCGGTAAGCGTAACAAGGGGAAAACCAAGAGAAACAGTAAAAAAAAATTTAAGGGAATAGATTTCCACCAAACTTGGCAAAATTGTAGGGACTGTTTGTTTGATGTGCCTTTGCAAGGCCTCAAGATATGTGCACGTGTGGATTTTGTCTAATTAAGGTTAAAAAAAATATATATATCTGTAAGCGTGCTCCGGCGCGCTCACGTTACGGGTTTTGTTTGCGCTGCAGAGCCGATACGTCACGGTTATGAGACGCGTCATGAGGCGTCTCACGTGGCTACGTGAAACGTCACGTAATAAAGAATATATTTTACAGCTATAGATATTAGCTTTTAAAAAACCAATGAAATTCACTGAAAAAACCATATATAGTTAGGAATTTGCATTTACAAAACCTTGAAAATTCACTGAAAAAACCATAGGTTATAGACCATATATAGTTAGCTGGACATTTTATTGACATAAAACCAATGAAATTCCATATATAGTTAGTTGCACTAACTATATATCGCGCACCCGCAATCCACTGCTGATGATGTCACATATTACATTTTTCATGACATGGTCAGTGACATCACTGATGACATCACTGATGACATCTCAAATGACATCACTGATGACATCCCTGATGACATCTCAAATGACATCACTGATGACATCACTGATGACATCTCAATTGACATCACTGATCACATCACTGATGACATCTCAAATGACATCACTGATCACATCACTGATGACATCTCAAATGACATCACTGATGACATCACTGATGACATCATCTAGTGTCTGTGTGTTTTTGTAAAGTTTAAATATGTTTTACATATTGAAGAATGAGTGGATGTATGGAAGACTGAGTGTGTGTGTGACTCGCTGGGAGGTGTGTGACTCTGTGCATATCAATGTGTACTTGTATCAGTGATTGTATAAGAGAGTAAGTATGTGTTAGTATATGTGTGAAAAAGTATGGTGTTCTGTGTTTACCTGTATAGATGAGGAAATCGAAGTGTGATTGATTCTTTACAGGGCTGATGACATCACTGATGACATCTCAATTGACATCACTGATCACATCACTGATGACATCTCAAATGACATCACTGATGACATCTCACATGACATCACTGATGACATCACTGATGGCATCATCTAGTGTCTGTGTGTTTTTGTAAAGTTTAAATATGTTTTACATATTGAAGAATGAGTGGATGTATGGAAGACTGAGTGTGTGTGTGACTGGCTGGGAGGTGTGTGACTCTGTGCATATCAATGTGTACTTGTATCAGTGATTGTATAATAGAGTAAGTATGTGTTAGTATATGTGTGAAAAAGTATGGGGTTCTGTGTTTAACTGTATAGATGAGGAAATCGAAGTGTGATTGATTATTTACAGGACTGACTAGGTGTGTGAGTAACTCCATGGATGAGTGGCAGTGTGTGAGTGTCTGCATAGGTGTATGAGTGCATATGATAGTGTTGTAATAATGAGTGACTGTATGTATGAGTGATTGTATGGGTGAATGAGTGAATGTGTGTGTAGACGTAGGAATCAGTGAGTGCGTATGTAGTAACTGGTATTGGTGTGTCATGATGTCATCAGTGATGTCATTTGAGATGTCATCAGTGATGTCATCAGTGATGTCATTTGAGATGTCATCAGTGATGTCATCAGTGATGTCACTGACCATGTCATGAATGATGTAATATGTGACATCATCAGCAGTGGATTGCGGGTGCGCGATATATAGTTAGTGCAACTAACTATATATGGAATTTCATTGGTTTTATGTAAATAAAATGTCCAGCTAACTATATATGGTCTCTAACCTATGGTTTTTTCAGTGACTATATATATATATATATATGTCCGAAAGGGCTCCCAGCAAACATCCACGCCGGAACCACACAAAGAGACTCGCACTCCAGGGTCTGTGTTTTTAGAAGTTTTAATGGCGACGCGTTTCGACCAAACGGTCTTCTTCCATATATATATATATATATACGCATCCTATCCGAGTGCAGCAGGACATTGAAAGTGGGGTGGATGTCATTCCGACTGTTGTTTTAATCATCTATGGCGCTGAAGAATGCTAGATGCCGAAATGCATGCGCTGTGATGTTTTATTAATAAATTCCTCTGTGGTGTCTCCCAATGCTGGCCTCTGCCTTTTCTTTGAGGAGGTTGCTGTGGATATTATGCACGAGTGCCAGAGTCGTGCTACAGAGGCCCCCACATGTTTAGTTGGCCTGTTTTTTTCTGGATCTGCTTCGGCTACTTTCTCACCAAGTTATTGGATTACCGAGGCCCCTGTCACGACTGGAAGATTGAGGAGGCGGTGCGGGAGTTATCTAACTCCACGCCGGGTGGGAAGCATTGTCTCCTGCCCCCGCTGAAACTACACCAGTTCATGATGGTATGCGGTCCGGGGGAACCGAGGGGGAATGTGCTTGCAACAGACTACATGTGACATTGTTGGCAGCATTTCACGAAGTCCTGCAAATCTGGATACTCATTTTGTATGTTCCCTTGCATTACTTACCAGGCTCCGGACATTGGATTCTGGGATCAGCAGTTCCTCGAGGCCTTGAGGATTGCTACAGGTGTGCAGTAGAACTACCGGGGCGGGGCGGATACTCATCCTATCTGAGTGCAGCAGGACATTCAAAGTGGGGTGGATGTCATTCCGACTGTTGTTTTAATCATCTATGGCTCTGAAGAAGGCTAGATGCCGAAATGCATTCGCTGTGATGTTTTATTAATAAATTCCTCCATCGTGTCTCCCAATGCTGGCCTCTGCCTTTTCTTTGAGAAGGTTGCTGTGGATATATATATATATATATATATATATATATATATATATATATATATATATATACTACTGTACTGGCGCCGAGTGGCTATTTTCATAAACGGGTTAGCCACATAAGTCACATGATAATAAAAACAAAGTGAGGAAGTTCTTATCTCTTATAGACGTGCACTCCCAGTAGCAGGGAAAAAAAGGTAGGGAACCCGTGAAGTGATCATCAGCGTACGGTGCGTCCCTTGCTTTCCTCCTGTGAAAAAAGAAAAGAGAAGAAAAAGAAGTTATGATTAAAATATCGAATTATACATGTGAAGTCATGAGTGCACCAAATATACAGTGTCAAACATCAAGGTTGAAGATTCACAATTTTATAGATCTAGTCTGGAACAACTATATGGACAACACCCAAATGTCTCACTACAGTAAGCCTCATTCTTCAATTAAATGTGTTGCCAGTTCTTCATCAGACAAGGACCGAAACATGCGAGCGCACTTGCAGGAAGGTGGAATCTAACTATATGGTTACTCCCACTTTTTTCCTGCTGTTTTGCTGGTTTTAGACTTAGTTGGCCTGGGATCCTGCTATTCAGGGCCCCAGTCTATCTTCTTTCTCTCTAAAATGGATTCCCTGTACATTAGGTACACTCCAGATTTGTTACTGAGTTACCTTGTGAGCCCCTAGTATATGGTACCTTAGGTACCAAGGGCCTCACTTCAATACTCAATCCCAGGACCAGCCTTTTAGCCTTATCTCCTTTCATTTGGGGGCGGGGGGGTTGTGTAGGAAGGTGGAATCTGACAATATGGTTATCCCCACTTCTTTCCTGGTGTTTTGCTGGTTTTCGATTTAGTTGGACTGGGATCCTGCTATTCAGAACCCCAGTCTATCTGATTTCTCTCTAAAATGGATTCCCTGTACAGTATGTGCACTCCAGATTGGTTACCGAGTCCCTACTATATGGTACCTTAGGTACCAAGAGCATAGGTACCCCAGAGGCCTACCAGGGGCTGAAGCATGTATTATGCCACCCCTGGGAAGCCTTCCAAAATGACATCATAGGTCTCCACTTGCAGCCTGGGTAAGGTGGTGTAAGCACACCTTACTGGGATATAGTATACCTATATCCACCATTTATAACAGACACATATTAACCTATAAGTCACGCCTATGGCAGGCCTTGACAATCCTAAAGGCAGAGTGCTTGGTTTTGTGTTAGAGGGTGCCCTAGCATGAGCTCAGCCCCTCTGCAGCTTTCAGAATCCCTTCCTTATAGCTGTTCTGTGATATGGCCATACCATATACTCTTAACCACTTGGATGCTATGGTGCTTCTGGTGCCACAATGTAATTTCCATTGAAATCAATGGAAACTCCATGACGAGTTACCCTTGTCATTAGCGGCGAAGAGGTTAAGTGCATTATAATCCTCGTGGTTAAAGCTAACTTTGGTTTGGCTTTATCAAAACATGTCATGTTTGGTGTCAAAAACCTTGGAATTCTACCCCCCATCCCTCCCCCACCAGTTCTGGCGGCGGGGGTAGCATTCCACCCTTCTAGAGAGAGAAGACATGTACACACACTTACTTACCCGGTAAAATGTTTGAAAGATCCTCAGCATCACAAAATGGATGCTGCTACAACAGACACGAATCTTACCTGCTGCTGATGGATGAAACTCCAGCAGGGGAGGCCTGGACAATAGGTTTCCTGCCCAGGGAGGTGCTAGCACCTCCCCAGACAGGCTTTAGTGTATTGGGGCAGGGTGGGTTGCATTCAGTGAATGCTTTTCAGACACTGCCTGGGGTACACAAGGTGCTCCATGCATTTCCCAGTTCATACTGGTTGCTGGGGCACTCAGCCCCAGCTCTGGTACAAAACTGGACAAAGGGGAAGGGGTGTAACCACCCCCTCCCCAGGTCCTCCCATAGGTGGGACCCTAGAGTTAGTCCAACCCCTAAACTTGGTATGAGTACAGAACCTAGTCACTGAGATTTTAGGTTACCCTGGACGAAACTCTGAAGACAAAAACCTTCGACATTCCATATCGTCTGGAAGACGGAAGAAATCTCCCTTGGGCTCAAGGAGTGACCTATCTGTTCAAACAGGCACTAAAGAATCATCATGCCAGTCTGCATTTTTGAGGCTCCCGCTGGATCCCAAAGAATCTGTGACACAGGACATGGACTTCCAGACATCTCCGAGGCTGACACGAGTCTCCTGCAAAGCTGAGACCTGTAGCTATCACGCGAGACGTGGGACCAGAACTCCTGGACATCCTGCAAATTTGCAAGTGCACCTACTTCCTGAAGTTTCCCAAAGTTGTGCATTGGGCTGTTTATTGCCCTTGCTCCAAGCACCTTTTCCACCAAAGCTGAGAGGCCTACACTCAACGAGTGTTCCTTGGGCCAGTTTTCTTCACCGCAGCACGAGGCTCCTTTGCAATCTCTAGTCCATTGGCTAGTGGGTCCCCACAAAGGACAATCCTTTGTTTCTGGAGCTTTCGTGGTTGCTCCCGACATCCTCTGACTCCCCTTCAAAGGGTGTGTCCCTCACACCTTGTTGGTCTGCACCGTAGCCAATCTTTGCATCTTGTGTTGGTTGCTGTTGCCAAGGCTTGTTGGGTCCAATCCTGATTCTAACACTGCAGCACTCGACATCCTTTGTGGTACAGCTCGAATACAGCTCCTGGTTGTCGTCGACAACTCCTGGTCCTCGTGGCTGAAGAGTCAAGCTTCACCTACTTCACCTTAAAGCACCCGACATCGGCTGGCATCTTCTTGTCGCCATCCTGGTCACTGGCTAGTGACCCAGACTCTGTCCCCTCTGCTTTCAGGTTCTTCAGCTCTCTGATCCACCCTTGGATCCATCCGGACACTTTTCCTCTGGTCGCCAGCAGCACTTCTTTGCAGCTCTGCATTGGATTCGACGACGAAACCCGACACGGAACGACACCTATGCACCCGGCTTCCCTGGGTGAGGTAACACGAGTACTCCGGTGCTCCCATGGGTCTTGACTCTCGAAGTGTCCTAGTCTAAAGGGGTTTCACCGCAGTCCACTCCTAAGTCTCCTTAAACTTTAAAATTGTAACTTAAACTTTCATCATGGAAGTTTATGGTGATTCGCGGCTGTGTTTAGACACTGCACGAGTCCCCTGTGGGTCTCCTGCGTCCCTACCTTGCGTGGTTCCTGGTTGCCCTAGCGGTTCTACAGACCCTAGGCCTCACTTCTATCCCTCATGTGGTTCTTATACCACTATTTTAGTATATGGTTTGTGAGGCCCCTAGGGAAACACGTATACTGTGCTATTTAAAGTCCTTGTCCGGTGCGTCACTTTTTGTGACGCACCAGTGGCGTAAAGAATGTGCCTTGTTGCGCCATATTTACAAAGTGACGCATCTAGGGAGATGCTTCACTTTGTAAACCCCTGCGCCACATTATACCTGCGCCAGGTATATTGTATGCAAGGGGGGCGTATTGACGTTAGGAAGGGTTGTAGAAGTGACGCAGTGAAATCTATGAGATTTCACTGCGTCACTTTTAGGACGCTGTTGCGTCAAAATCTTGCGCCTGCCTCACAGCAGGCGTAAGACTGAAGCAGGCCCTTTCATATGGGGCTTGCCCCATGTGAAAGGACGCATTGCTGGAGTTGCGTCACTTTTGTGGCACACTCCAGCAATGCGTCACTTTTGCGCTTACAGATACGTCAGAAATACTGACATATCTGTAACTCCTTGCGGCATGATACATTAAATATGACGCATGAGGAATGTCGCAAGGAGTGCGCACTGAGAAGTGACGCATTGCTGCTTTCACGCAGCGATGCGTCATTTCTCATAAATGAAGCCCCTGGTGTGGTGCCCTCTGATTTGATCATTCAAGAGATTATAGACTGGTAAAACAAGCTGCTTTACATTCCTTCAAGACTTAGCCTGAAGGCTGCTGTAGGATAGCTTTCTATAAGGTTGTCTTAAACCTACCATCAATAAGGGTCGTTTGGACTGGTGCAAGGTGCCCACTAGATTAGTGTACATCATACGCCAGGCAAACTTCTCACAGCTCTACTCCCATATAAGGAAGAAGGCAAGTGGAGTTCAATCCACTGCATTAGGAGGGCTGTTTATAATTCAGATTCATTAATCAGGCAGATACTACCATGTGGAAATTGCCTGGGCATTGATAGGCGCTATTTGTAAATCGAGTATCTTTTTCTTCGATTCACGAGTCTTGTCATGTGTAATTTGGGAATGAAAGGAGCTCTAAGCCCCGAGCCAGTTCTGAAACGGTAGGTATTTACCAAATTTAAAAAGAAAAGGTCTGATCCAACCTTTAAGGGTCATTGGTTTGGGATAATCCCTAACAGCAAAGGAAAAACTGTCCCTTTAAGTAAGTAAATTGGTTTCCCTCCACTTTGTTGAAAATATTCAGTCAGTGGATGTAGTTTTCTGGTTGACATTTTGGTAAATGGATCAGAAAGTAAAATTGGTTTGCTGAACCCTCCCCCCACCCTCCATTGTTGCCACTCAGCACAATTACCACGAAGATTATAATATATTTACTTTCGTGGGGCTCCACGCCAGCGTGGGTAGCGCAGCCGCATTAGGACTGCCTGCCTGAGCGCCTCAGCCATAAACACTCCCCCGGCCTTACTGTGTTTAAATCTGTCACGGATGTCGGATATTGCCTACTTAAGTGGACTCCGCTGTATTACAGGCTTCTGCAGTAATGTTGACCTGAAGTGTATCTCCATTTTATGTTCTTAAATATTCATAAGAAGCTTTGCAACATTAATATCTTAGATGGCTTACAAGAACACTTAAACAAGGTGCCCTACCGCCCCTCTGCCATCAGCTCTCCCCCCTTCCCAAAACCGAAAAAAGACCCAGGCTTTTGTAATTTGTGTAATGCATCGAGTCATTGTAATAATTGTTCAGGGATTTACTCCGGGGTTCCGCTGTTTAGTTGCGCAGAGTGTAATTACGATCTGGAATGCTCTCTTCGTGAACTAATCCTGCTTGTTTTAACAGCAGAGGAGGAAGATGTGTCTGGGGCAAACGGGGCACTTCGGCTAATGCATGCACCTTAGGATGTGTCTGTCACTGTGGTGGTGGGGTAGGGTGATGTCTGTACCTCCTGGGGTGGCTGATGCTTGAAACCTAGCCTCACCAGCCCCTTTTCGCAAGATGATGTTTATAAACACCTACTGGTAGATGGCCAATGAAACGAACCGTGGACAAAACTTCAATAACCTATATACGGGTCACTTATGATTTATATTTCTTCAGATTTGTGTTTCTTCAGCATTTTTTTATTTTGCCTAGATTTCATACAGCGCCAACATGATGCTTTTCAGCCACCTCTGAGCGCTGAATAATATAATGGCTTACATTCTGAGTTATCATATAGGGGTATATTCGCAAAGATGTTTTCCAAGATTAAATAGGATGTGACCCTAGAAATAGTCCTGTTTTATCATAGATAGGTTGTTTTATCAGTGGCAGGTGATTGTTTAATTTGTAAAAGAGTAAGTTATGCTTGGAGGCCTATGGCCTGTGCTGCAGAATGTCGCGGATGGCGAACACCAAGGCTGTCTAGTCTTTAATCTGCACTCTGCCCCTTTTATCCACAGCCATACACCCTCTGTCCCCTTAGCTCACTCTTGCATGTTCTTTTTTATCCCTGCTTTAACCCTTTGTCACTGTTTCCATCTTTCTCTTTGTCCTTCTTTCCCCCTTTTGTGTCTCTTGTTCTGGGTCAAAGTTTGATGATAAAATAGAGGGTTCTGCCCCCAAAAATGAGTGCCGGTGGGCCTTACCTGCAGCAGGACAGCAAGGAAGCCATGGCCCTGGTGTAAACAAGGAACATTACCCCTTTGACTGGTGTTGGGGCAGGGTAATACATCAATTATTGGCGTTCAATAGGGCCCTCAGACCTCCTGGCGTCACTGCAACTACTTCACCTATAGTGGATAAACGTAAACCCCTGTCCATCAGCAAGCACCGGCTCAAATTAAGCACTGCCTCAGACACCGATGCATGCACAGCATGAAACAAGTGTAGTTTTGAAGGTATTATAGTTAAGGAGCTCTCATGCAATGCCAAATGACTGGTTATGTGAAGCACCTGCACGTGTGTTACTTCAAGTATGTAAACATATATTACACTTATCTGTACTGCTAACCTACACCTTCAGTCCCTGGCCCCCAATGCTGCAGAAAGTGTGGCAAACGCACCAATTTAACTTATTTGCGCAGTGCGTGTGTGTGTGTCTGTGTGTGCGTTTGTGCGTGCGTGTGTGTAGGAAAGTGATAGCATTACTAGGAAGATGTTTAAAGGAGGAAGTTAAACAAAAACAAATAAGTATTTTTCTGCCCCTAGACATGCCTAGTATACAAGGAGGCTTAGGGATAGACTGAACAATCATCAGTGAACCAGAATCGCTATACGTCTAGTTGTATATAAGAGCACGCATAGTGTACGAGATGGGCGATAAGAACATCACGGATCGTTTCATTTGAGAATAGGCCCCGAAGTGCGCCAACAATATAGAGTTATTCACTAAGTGTAACATGGGTGCTTGTGCTGCGCAGTTTTGCACTGCTCCCATAGACTCTTATACAAGCATCTAAATTGACATAATACTTTGCGGCGCTTTGTGCCACGTGATCACCTGCAAAAACCATAGCACATAACCCATTATAGTTGTATTATTTGCGGAGATGCTAAGTGGTGTTGCGTACCATCCAAAGGCCAGATTCATCATCCTCTCATCTGGTGGTGGAACAGCCTTAGTTTGAGATCCCTTGAGGGAGGAGTTCTGCCAGCAGAACAGTGCTTAATTTGAACCGGTGATTTCCGGTGCTTGGCACCTGCACTTGATTATCAGCACCGGGGCTTGTAACAGACTGCCACATGGTGGCAGCTGTTCTGCCTAATTTAGAGATGAGCCCAACAACAGTTGTTTATTAATTCAATTTACATAAAGAACGACTATTGACTGCTGCCAGAGCCATTCTTATAGCGCAGGGGGCCTGGAATCGGCTGAATTGTCACACTTGTAGGACTGTGATGATTAGTAATTGTGTTGGTACTGTCATTGGCAGCGCTGGCAGGTGCAATGTCTGGTGCAAGCAGCAGTGGCCTCCTGATGAGGGCTTTGGCACTTCTTTTTTTTTTTTTACAAATTAAGCACTGCAGCCTGAGACTCATCCACGAAGAGGCAGGTAGTTAGCAACTGTGCACGATACACGTGCATAATACGGGGCTGCCAATGTAGCAGGTCAGCTGTCCAACCTGGAACAGCTGGCCCACCAACAGGTCTCCAATGGAAGGTGGTGCACTTTTAAGGGCAGGAAAATATTATGTTCTATTGGTATTTCTGTAGTATTTTACACACCCCGTGGGAAGCTTAAGGTGCTTCTGGCATGGCACATGCTGGGGAACCCTCACAGCATATCTGTTAAGGAGAACACGTCAATAACATTTCAAATGTATTTGTAAAGTAGGCCTGGGAGTAATTCTAATTACGCCAGAGTAACCAGAGTAGTTTCTATGATTCTCTGTTGGTCTTTGACACGAATTAGAATATTGCCCAATTACACCGGTTCGGGTAATGAAATGTAATGGGGGACAAATAAGCACAGAAACAACAAATTTTGCGAGCAGCTGCTCACCTTCTGTTTATGTTGTTCTGCATTTAGCTCTATTTTCTTACCATAAAATACATCTTTGCATCCATTTCGGAATGCTGGTAGTAAGTTGGAGGGGGTATTGCACTGCTATTTATGTTCTGTGGCATTTAGCACAACTTCTTTGCGAAACCTGCATCCTCTGGTCCATTTTGGATGCGAGGGAGCATCTTGTGCAAAAAACAGGGCTAAATACTAAATTACTCTTCTCACGTGATTACACTGAATCTTGTGAAACTTTGCTGTAATTCCATGTAAATATGCTACAGCAAATTACGCGAGTTACGCCCACTTTGAAAGTGCCTGATAAGCCAACGGTGTGTGGTGGTGTTGCTGTATAAATTACATTTATTGTTAACAATCTCATTTTATTAACCACAGGGGGGTGTAAGGCTGAGTGTGTCTCCTTTGAGTGGCAGGAATTTTAGCAACGTAAAATTGGTGGAATTTTCACCAAAGGTTCTCATTCCCCTCAAAGTGACTCCTCTTATAGCAAAACAGTCCTTTTGGTGGAGACGTCTTTGCCGCCTTGGCAGAGAACCTTAGATGTAGCAGATTTTCCAGCTGCCACAATGGCAGAAAGTGAGCCCTAGTAAACTCAAAACCAATCACTGATCGACACTATGACCTTACACCCGCCCCCTGTAACAGCTGTCCTACAACAGCAGGAAACAAAGTCCCGTTTGGAGCAGCTATAATAAAGTGGAGCACGATACAAGTCATTTACTTTAAATAAATTAAGTAGATGTAGCATACTTATAAAATAAGAAACTCGACAAAAGCATACATACTAAGTATTACGGTAAAAGCGAATCTAATTTCAATTCAAATCCTAGCGGGGAATGCAGCACGCAAACTCGCAAACATCCCCTTATATGGAATGTCGCTGTGAGCCTGGAAAATGCTGAACTCAGCATCTTTTCCCTTACTCCATTGAGCACTAATTACATGCCTGGTTAATTCAGTAATGGACGCAAATCCAGCGCGCTGCAACCCCTCCTCTCTCCCACTGCTTCAGGAGATTAATGAGGTTCAGCCAAGATTGTTACAAGCCTGTCTTGTTCTATATCTCACGAGATTACGGAGAATTGTGTCAAATCATGTGTGTTTGCTTTCAAGCGGCACGGTAACCAGAGTAGCATGTTCCATACCTGTTGAAAGAGTTGAGAGGTCGGCAACAATTATTGGAGGCAACGCTTTAAGATCTTATAACAACATTTGCATTCAAAAGGCTGATTTTTTTTTGTTGCATTTTTGCAAGTTTTGCAAAGACACTAAGTAACGTACCAGTTTAAATTTAACAACTGTCATCTTTTTAATTGAAATACAGGTACAACAATGTTGCACTGTCCTAGGGAAAAGATTCGTGGCACTTGGCTAATTTTTGTGAATTCAAAAGGCTGAAATACATTTTTTGCACAACATATTCAAAGCTGGTCTAAGAAAAAATCCTCATTTTGTACATATCATCATCATTGTATGGAGCAGTTCAAATGTCAACATGTTACATTTCCTTAAACTTTAAATATTAGGTCAGGTGTTCATATGGGTGGACAATGAAACATATTGAAGACAAAGGGTCTCCTTTAGAATTTAGTATGTATCAAAAATGGCGGAAGCCACACCTGACAATTTAGGGGCTGATCTCGTTGTCTCCGACTGCAGGTCGGAGGATTTCCGACTGACATCGTCGGTTTAAATTCCGACCGCCTAATTACAATCTAGGCGGTTAGAATTGAAACCGGCCGGTCATTCTAGCTGGCTTCCGACGGGCTCAAGGAGTCCGTTAGCCAGTCAGAGACTGGCTAGTAATCCCAATAGGACGGCGTTTCTGCTGTCAGGATTACGATGTTGGCTTCTGACAGCCTTTCTGTGTCGGCGTTGGAAAGTGACTTTGGTTGCCTCCCCCGCCTACGGTTGTGGGCCTGGGGGGGAGGGGAGGTGCACCTATGGTTTCTGTATTTACACAAACTCCTATTTATCTATGGGCTCCCATAGAGAAATGGGAGTATGCAGTCACATCCTAATCATGCGGTCGGGCCGCTGACCAGAGGGCGGTCGGTCTCAATTCCGCAAAGGTGCCTCTCACCGACATCGTAATGAGGCCCTTAGTGATTTCCGCCACCCCTTTGAGAGATGGACAAACCTCAGGGTTCTCCATTGGAGGAGCATAAGCAGGCTCTGCCGGCAGCAACCCTTGACTTGGTGACTGGTCTGCCACTGGGCTGCTCGGTGACAATGACGGTTTCTCCAATTTTCTCAGGGCAGATTGACTTTAAGGAGATGCCTCTTTTTTGTATAAACACCCCCATTGTTTTGACTGGTGCTTGCTTTTGGACTGTGCAATGGGACTCTGCTTCTTAGGACCCAGTGCATGTGCCGTGCCTCCTAAAAACCTGTCACAATTGGCCATACTTCTGATTGGCACATTTAACTTACCTATAAGTCCCAAATATATTGTCAAAGTGCATCCTTAGCCTATAAGTTAAATGTCAATAGTGAACTGCAGCATATGTCATTACCAGGCTGGCTGTGGAGGTTCAAACTGCAAATCTGACTTGTTAAAATATCCCCTTTAACTGGACTAAACCCTCCTTTTAAATATTAATGAGTCACCTCTAAGTTGGTCTTAAGTGTCCGTAAGGCAAGGTGCATGGCATTCAAAGAGTAGGACATCCATACATTTAAAGTAAAAATGTCCTCACAGTGAAAAGGCCTAAAAAGCCATTTTTTACTGATCCATGGTGGCTCTTCCATAGGAAAGAATTGGGGGTTAATGTTAAAATTAAAAAATAATGCTATGTCTGGCTAGGAACCAAATGAATAGTTACTTCAAGGATTTTGAAAAATATTTATTACAAATCTAATTTATTGATAAAATCGGGTTTGTAACAAATATTTCACAAAAGGTATTTTAACTATAACCTGCCTAAAGCCTCTGGTAACTCATTTGCTTGAGCTTACAACTGTAATCCAGGTGCCAAATGGCTCCTTGATTAGGTGTGAAGTGGGTCCTAGAGCTGTGTCAAAAGGCATGTGTGTGTGGAAAAGTGTCCTGTTCCTCTAACAAGATTGCTCTCTGGGCAGTGCCCAGGAATTTAGGGACTGATTAAGAGTCAATCCTAGGGGGGGCTGCCCCAAGAACACATTTTGAGTGACTAAAGGGAAGGGTTTGTTGATTTCTCTGGCTCCACCTCTAGGGTGGGCACAGGAACACTGTACAAGTAAGGAAAAGTTCTGCCATCCTGGTTTCAAGTAGAGCGGAGCAATGGGAATGCTTGTAGTAGCTCTCACAGAAACAACTACAAAAGTGGGTAGGTTTAACCCTGGTAACATTTTCCTATTATTCAGGGAGAGGCCAGGAGTAACCCACACTCACAGGCTAGAGTCAGGCATAAAAATGACACCACTGGGTTCCTTCTTCAGAACACCTCTGAACTGTGGAAGGAAGAAGAAGGACTAAACATATTGTTGTGACTTGTGAGAAGAAACCTAAGGGCTGGACCTGCTCCCACATATATCTAGGACTGAGAAGTGGTCTCCAAGGGTGAATTGAGTGACATCTTTTTAAGCTTCAGGGACACAAAAGCTGCAAGAAGCCCACTTTCCTGAGAGAAACAAGTGCACCAGTTACAACTGGACTGCCCTAGACCCTGCTGGTGACTTCTACTGACATGAGTCCTGAGCTCTTCCCTAAGGTCCTGGGGCCTCTAGGTAAGTATCCAAGGGCCCGCTGTAGGTGGCCGTTTCAGGCCATTTACCGACCGGTAACGGCCGATTTCGGCCGTTACTGACCGGTAAATGGCCAATCGGTATGTAGGGGCCTAAATCCAAGGCCACATGTAGGTAAATCTACATTTACAGAATCGGTAAAATTACCGATTCGGTAAAATACCGAATCGGTAGTTTTACCGATTCTGTAAATTTCATATGTAGGTGGGACTCTTCTGAGTCCCAAAGGCCTTAACGAATCGGTATTTTACCATGAAATCCAACTTCATGGTAAAATACCGATTCCGGTGTGCATGCACATGTGTGCATGCACACCTATGCCATGTGGCAGGCAGACCTGCCCCTAGGGCTTGTATGCCTGCCACATGGCACCCAATCCTGTTTAGGGGGTGCCAGGGGGTGTCAAAGTGACACCCCCTGCACCCTTGTAAAATTAGGTATTTACCGATTCGGTAAATACCGAATCGGTAAAGCCTATTGGGGCCAGATGTAGGTAAATGAGATTTACCGATTTTTAATTACCGAATTTTACCGATTCGGTAATTAAAAATCGGTAAATCTGAGGGGTGGATATGTAGGAACATCCAGATGTTCCTTTTACCGAATCGGTAAATATCTGTATTTACCGATTCGGTAAATACCGACCGGTAATGCCCCATTCATTCCTATGGGCTTTGAAGCCCATAGGAATGAATGGGGCATTACCGGTCGGTATTTACCGAATCGGTAAATACCGATTCTGACAAGGGTGCAGGGGGTGTCACTTTGACACCCTCTAGCACCCCCAAAAAAGGTTCGGGGGCCATGTGGCAGGCATACCTGCCCTAAGGGCAGGTCTGCCTGTCATATGGCACAGGTGTGCATGCACACATGTGCATGCACACCAGAATCGGTATTTTACCATCAAATAGTATTTGATGGTAAAATACCGATTCTGTAATGCTTGTGGGACTCAGAAGAGTCCCACCTACATATCAATTTTAACTTTACCGATTCTGTAAAATACAGGGCCCTACATCTCAAATTGCATTTACCGGTCGGTAACGGTGCCTACCTACATCTGGCCCTTGATTCCTATGGGCTTTGAAGCCCATAGGAATCAATAGGCTTTACCAATTCGGTATTTACCGAATCGGTAAATACCGACTTTTACCGATTCAGTAAAAGGGAACATCTGGATTCCCTGCATACCCACCCCTCACATTTACTGATTCTTAATTACCGAATCGGTAAAATTCGGTAATTTTCGGTAATTAAGAATCGGTAAATGTTACTTACCTACATCTGGCCCATAGTGTATTCCTTCTGTCTAACCTTAAAACCGGGTCTTCAATACTTTTTCAATGATTGTTTTCCTTGAGAACCTGCAGAATACTGGGACAAACCTGCCAAGACGATCCGCCACAGGTGCATTACAGATGGGCCTCACTTCTGCCACAGTTTTCTCCTCAGCAGAAAATCTGATTCAATGGATTTGGCACTGGCTATCGTCGAATAAAGTTAATCCTTCTCCGGCTAGGCGAGCTTTGCCCCGCTGAGGCAATACACTTTTCAAGAAAGAGACTATGTTTTAACTCCAAAGGTAGGAATCTTCACCAGACCCAACCCTGAGCCGCATCTAATCTATATCAATGGCTTATTAGGAACAAACTTCCCTCTTGGCACTTTTACAACCTTCGTAGAAGGCTTCACCAACAATGCGTCCTTTGTCAATCCAACGTCAATTAACCTATCTTCCGAACCATCCTGCTGCCTAGCTCCTCTCAGGACTCTACTTTCTTTGGAAGTCACTAGATAACTATTTCACCAGGACTAACCTGGTCCATATAATGGGCTCGCACTCCATAGCAATCAGCCTTA
The DNA here is from genome assembly GCF_964263255.1 of Lissotriton vulgaris. Classification (NCBI taxonomy): domain Eukaryota; kingdom Metazoa; phylum Chordata; class Amphibia; order Caudata; family Salamandridae; genus Lissotriton; species Lissotriton vulgaris. The sequence goes on along the minus strand of NC_141689.1, from coordinate 241,461,173 downwards.
AAACTCTTTGTCCTGGTCTAGCGCGACCTGTTGCCCGCAGCTGGTGAATTGCACTTTTAGAGTAATTTTAAACATTCGTATCTCTGATTCCCTTATTGGATTTTGTTCCTACTTTTATAAATTGGAGTAAGAGTTTAAATGTGTAGTGGTTTCGACTTTTTAACAGCTTTGGCACTTCTACATTCTTTACACGTTTTCTTAAGTTAAGCCTATCTGGTCTGTGTCATAACTACCAGGTGTTGAGCTCAGGTGTAATTACGGAAACCTTTACTGTTCCTAACAAGAATAGTACTATCATAAACTGTGGTGGATTACCATTCACCCCACAAATAAGGCTCTTTTATGGTATTTATTTTTTTGAAATTTCCATCTGTATTTATCCATATTTATTAATTGCTCATTTTTATTTTTATTTACCCATATTTATTTTGTGGTTGGTGTAAACAATGAAGCTGCAATGGATATTTTTTCATATTTATTTAACTGAGAAATGTTCATTTATGTTTGCTTGTCGGATGGGTTTTAGCCCTTTACAGTACAATACCGTCATTTGAAACAATTTGCATTGTAGAACAGCTTAAACAGCTGTACTGGTGCAGTTATTTAGCTTCTACAGGAAATTACTATAAACATTTTTAACTCCTTCACTTGTCAATCTGCACATCTATAGATGTAGCACTTGTGGTTAACAGTAGTGAAAAATTCCTTATTTATCAATATTTAAAAATAAATACAGACAGTAAAATATATGGTTTTTCATCTCTATGTACCTATATAAAACCAGTAAAAAAAGAAAACTGGGAGCTTTGCTAATAATCCACTTTCTCACAACAACTATCACTGTATTTCCCTTCCCTTGACTGCGACAAGAGGCAAGACAGCCCAGGGTAGAGAATGAACAATGGCTCTTACGCATTGGAAAAAAACTTCCTGTGCTTTAGTGCCATTTTATTTTTAACAAACTCCTGCTTTGGAGACAAATTGTAGATGCACTGCAGACAGAGGTCTGATCAGGAAGTGCAGCTTTTGACATATGGTGTGCAGTCCTCTGACATTAGCATGGAGGTCATAGCCTCCACTGACCTGGTGGATTGGGCCACCACCCCTCAAAGAGTAAATGAGGCTCCTAACAAAATAAAAAAAACATTACAAATCACTGACAACACAAATTGGTATGGCGTTTGTATGGTTAGAATCCTTTCACATCCTTCACTAGCAAAGAACCCAGATACCGGATGACCAACAGCAATCGATGTGTCAAGAACAAATAATTGGACTAAAGCAGGTGGGGAAACAACCTTTACCACACGGTCATTACCCCTCATTACCATTACTACGCAGGCATTGCCAGGCAAAGCCTTTACCATGAATTGCCTTTACTATGCAAGTTTTTACCATGCATATGCCTTTACCATGCATGCCTTTACAATGAAAATGTAAGTATTTATCCGTAGGTGTAGCCTGTTAAAAAAAATTATATACAATGAAAAAAACAAAGGTTACAGGAGCGTTATAGTTAGAGTGAGATTTATATGTACACAAAATCCAAATTTATAATTCCTCTGTGTTCTTATCCTACACCGTGATAGGCTTTATCACGGTATAGGATAAGAACACGGAGCACATGTAAATTTGGATTTTGTCTACCTATATAGGAAAAGTCCCATGTGTCAAGACATTAGCGTTTTCCCCGTGTTACCCCATTCTTCCTTAATTGAAATGTTTATGCATGTAACATCTTTTGAATGTCTACTAAATAATATGTAGATTTAAAACAATATTTGGATTGTGATGCTAAAGGTTACACAAGGCTACCAAGATAATAGGATGTATTATATACGATTTTTTTCACTCATGTATGTTTATATTGGGTATCACATACTTATTTTTGTTGTTTAATGTTTTGTGAATCATATGTACATAAGTATTGGCTGCATATAGACTTGAATGTCTCTTCTGCTTTGAATATACTATAAAGGTTTAAAAAGACATAAAAAAGGTATAAATAAAGTACCAGATCGAATGAAAATAAATAATTTGGTCTAGCTGTAATTTAAGACGCTAAAAATTACACAGGTCCTGGCTCTTTCCCTTGTCACAGATATATATATACGGCCCAGCCAGAACCTGGCCAATTGGGCCTAACTCCCCATGCTACCCACTTTTAGAAAGTGGGCATTTTCTTGTTTAACGATTCTATGTGCCTCTGCCTGTTTGTGTATTGACTGTCCAAACCCAGAGTGACAGGGGCTGGGGATATGCATTCCATTGCGCTGGGGTGGGGAGGGTTGAGGTGTGCCTGGCCCTTCCTGGATGACTCAGAGCTGAGCTGAATAGACCTTGGCTGAATTTAGAGTAGTGGGAGGAGATTTCTTTCCACCTGAATAGGGCCTGTCTCCCTTGCACAATGCAGTCTCCACCCCCTTTGGTCATACTACACCAGTGAGGACAGAACTGGTTTGGACTGGGCTCAGAGACCCTTGCACAAAGAGAACAAAGACATTTTGGTGTATAAGTACTAGTCCTAAAACCTCCGAACTTTAGAACATTTCTGGAATCCAAGAGGAACGTTTGCCAAGGAGAAGAGCTGGAGGAACTGAAGGAGAAGTACTGCCCCTTTGCTGTGTGCTGTCTGTGCTTGGCCTGCAGAAGCTGATTCTGCCAAGGAAAGGATGTTATGTAAAACAACAGTGGTCCTTAACGCATTTGATAATAATACTATAATGAAATATAGTCAACAATGTGAACTATATTCAAAGAAAGAAATGTCCAGCAAGGACACGGCATTTAATCAATGTAGGGTTATCAAGGAATTTTACAAGCACAAATATATACAGTGGTATACACTCATGTATCCAATACATAAAAATAAAACAAAAATGAAAATGAACAAAAAGGTTTTTCAGGCAAAAGCACGGTGGATGCTTGTAATCAGTAAAAATGCATTTCAAAGCTATCCATAAATAGTTAATACACAAATAAAACACATTGGTAGGCGGTTGTGTAACTATATCACTGGTCGATGGCATTTTGATCCCTAAAAAACAAATACTGGGATCATCATCAGGACTTGTATCTTATGTCTGAATTTTGTAAGCAAGCCTGTAAAGGAATAGGGGAAAAAGGCGAGGAAAAGCTTTAGAAAGGGACAACATTCAGCTTTGTTTTATCGTTTTATACTCGCAAACCATGCACAACGAGGCAACTAGGTTGCAGGGAGAGTAGAGCCTTTCAAAAAGATGTAAAGACTCCAGTGGAAGGATTAGGGTGCTGACCGAGTAGTGAAAGTCGCCGTGCCCGGAAATCAACTACCACAGACTCATTAAACAATTATAAACAATCTATAGGAATTGTGGTGAGCAGCGGAGTGTTGGGCGTGTCAAGTGGGCACATGTGAGCAAGTGGCCTATGCGGGTGTTGGCTATAGTGAGTGAGCTTGGAAAATTAAAATATACCACAACAGAGGTGAAGTGAAAGATGACTGAATGAGTGAACAGGCTGTGTAGAACACATGCGAGGACGACTGAGTAAGCCTTGAGGTTGACGTGAACCGTGGCCGCGCCTGGAGAGAATTCTAAAAACATTCTGACCTGTAGTGCAGGCAGTAGGGGTACGGAGTGCCTATATGAGGCAGAACCATAATTGATCGATATTGGCTTACACATTGTAAATGCTAGTATGCCAGATTCGGGACTGAAGGTCGCAGCTGTTGAGCATGAACCTGAACCTAGGGGGGTAAGAGAAAAGGGTTGAAAAGGAGCCTCTCGCACCGTGAGGAGCGGACGTGGAAAGGCGATTTACCTGCTGGTAAAGGATGCAGCGGGTATTGGTATGAATTGTCAGTAAACCGCGGGGAAGAGTCTCCTCATCGGTTGGCATCTACGAAGGATAATACCTGTGGGAGGAAATGGATTTCAGTGAGCAGGCAACGGCTTGATATTGGGCTGGCAATAGCTCGGGAGGCAGTCAGGGATGCTCACTTTCCAGCCGAATGGCGGATGTTCGTAAGCTGCTGTGCGTGGTGGCGTGAGCAGGAGCGACACTGCAGTGGGTGGGGTCAGGGGTTTTAATAATCGTGAAAGAATGGCGGCCATCTTGGGTGAGGGAGTGAGAATGGGAGTTGGCTGAGGCAATGAATCCGGGCAGCCGTGAAGTAGAAACAATTTTCAAAACCACAGAAGAAATAAGGAAAAGAGAAATAAAGAGAATAAGGAAAAGGTGCATTCACATTGTTGACTGTATTTCATTATAGTAATATTATCAAATGCGTTAAGGACCACTGTTGTTTTACATAAATTGCTACCCTTGGTCCTTAACTACCTAGAGGGTTCCCTTGTTTACTTATAAAGGAAAGAATAAGGACTTTGCTGTGTGCTGTGTCCTTGCTTGAGGAAGATCTCCAAGGGCATGTGTGTGCTGGCCGCCTCTTCTGAAGTCTCACAAAGACTTCACCCTTATCTCCCCAGAACTTCCTTGCTGGGAGTTCTGTCCTGCCAAGTGGTGCCTTTGACTGTGTTGGGCCTCTGGAGGTTGTTTCTGCTGTTGGGAGCTGGAAAAGCAACGGAACTACAAGAAAATCGATTGATCGCTCTATTTGCGGCAGTTTTACTGACGCAGCCCTGTGGTGCGAGAAGAATCGCGACGCATGGATGCTCTACTGCCGAAACTACAGTGAACAGAACAAAAATGCTAGCCCTTCAACTTATTTAGTCTCGCCTTAAGTTTATGAGACAACAAACAAAAATCAACGTTTCTTTGTTTGTGTGGGTAATTTTATTTAACCCTTTTGTTCATTATTTTTAGTAAGATTTATCTTTTTCATAGGCAAGAAGAACACTTTATATACACCTATATACAAATACAAAACATTTATACATATTTACAACTACTATACAAATAACACATAAACAATGAATCAAACAGTTATCAACAAACATCTCGTATGAGAAATATATAGCAATTCCTTGTTCACAAATAGTTAATCTTTGCGAAGTAATCAAAAACCGCTACTAGACCCAAAAGGTTGAAAAGAAATAATGCGACAGAAACCAGAAATTAATTCACAGTTAATTCCAACAGTAAAGACTGCACCCGTCAAGGGCAAATATTTTGAACTGTCTGTCTGTCGTTTGCCTTGCCAACGCGTTTCGAATCTGTCAAGGATTACAGATTCTCCTCAGGGCTCTCTCAATGTTTTCAATCTAAACAAAAGAATAAAACGAAGCTTGTTTCAATGTTTGTGACTTATTTATAAAGAACCCCCTAAATTAGCTGGACTGTGCTGAACTGGTTACCTTTATACAGAATGCGGTGGGCTCTCGTGATTCAATTGTACACGAAGGGCTGTGCGCCGCAGGAAATCAGTAAAATAGAAGAATGATTCTGAAAAAAATAATTTAAAGACTTACAACGCCATCTGGAGCAGTGCCAAGCGACTACTACAGACCTAAAACTACATGCTCATACCTTAGTCGAGTGTGGCATTAGATGCTATCTTAGGTCCTCTGTTTGCTCATTCTATCCTTTCCGTGTGACCTGTAAAGCATAAGGGTGACGCTCAGTATTGACATTAGTTATGGTACAAAGACGCTCGTGAAGTGCTGCGGAACAATGTGAAGCCACCTACCTAGACTCCTGGTAGTGAGCACGGGGCGTCGATCGCCATGCCGTGTGCTCGTTGTCTTAATCTAGCTCGGATTCAATCAGTTGCGGGGGCGCGTGTTCCTCACCGCTGTTTACAGTTGCGCGGCTCACTCGCGCTGTAAGACATAAAAGGCCCCTTAGTCCCTGACTTACTACAGTTTAGATGTACTGAAGTCTCACGCATTGGGAGCCTCACCCACGCTCACCTTTCTTCCACAGGAGCGAACCAGGAAATGCAAACACAGGGACAGCCTGGTGGCTGTACAGGGCTCCTACATCATAGTGAGCCTGGAGCTAAGCATTATGGATGTTGTAGTTTCCAAATTTTGAGTGCATGAACTTCTTACAATCTCGAGATTTCTGAAAGTGTGTTCAACCCCGTTTGGGTACTGTTGAACTTGAGTATCAAATAAGCCTCTTTTTTTAAAAGGATCTGTTCTATATTGATGCCCGTTTTTGGTTGATTATTGCTAAATAACACGGTCCAAGTGAAATCATTTTCCCCGTGTTGTTTTTCGGAGAAATGTTGGACGAGGGGCGCAGTTAGTACTTTCTTTTTAATGCGCGACCTATGTTGTGTCATACGTGTGTTGACCTGCTGATTGGTCTTACCAATATAAATTTTTTGGCAGGCGCAAATTATGGCATAGACGACATTTTTTGTTTTACAGTTGGTGAAACTGGTATGAGACCAAGACGTGTTGGAATGTTGAAAGGTGGTGCCCTTGATGGTTGTATCGCACGCGATACAATTCCCACACCTATGGTGTCCTTCGATGGGTTTGAGACCCCATTTTGACAACAAATCACTTTTAGGTTTGGCTATTCTGATGTCCGCACGGACTAGTTGTTGGCCAATATTCTGATTTCTTCTGAAAGCGAACATTGGGCGAGGAATAGGTGTCTCTAATTGTTCCAGCAAGTGCCAATGTTTCAATACCATTTGGCGTATGTTGTGAGTTTCGGCACAGAATGTCGTCACGCACACTAGATTCTCAAGGTCACGTTTGACTTTTGTTTCAAGAAGGCACTCCCTCGGTGTACAACGTGCTCTTTTAAAAGAATGCTTAAGAAGCTTTTTAGGGTACCCCCGTTGCGTTAGTTCTTCACAAAATTTTGATCCATGTTGCTCAAATTGTGTCAGCTCCGAACAATTTCTCCTGATTCGCAGGAGTTGTCCCTATGGCAAGTTTGCCCTCAGGTTTCTGGGATGTGAGCTCCCATAGTGGAGTATGGTATTCCTGTCCGTTGCTTTCTTGAAGAGTGAGGACTTCAAGGAACCGTCAACATCTCTCACTTCCACATCAAGGAATGTCATTTTGACATTACTTGAGTCAATTGAAAATTTTATGTCCTTATGTCTATTATTGAGCCACTGGTGAAAGTCACCCAACTCGGCATGGCTCCCCTGCCACAGGAGCCACACGTCGTCGATGTAACGATACCAGTGCACAATGTGGTGCGAGAAAGGGTGGTCTACCTCCACATATTCTTTCTCGTATTCGGCCATGTATAGAACGGCCATTTCTGGGGCATAAGGGCACCCCATAGCGGTGCCCTTGATTTGCATAAAGAAATCATCGTTGAAGCGGCAATAATTTCTTTTGAGGGTTATTTCGGCCAATCGCAAAATGAAGGATGTTGGGACTCTATGTGGTCTTTCCCTTAAGTCTAGATAGAGTTCCAAGACCTCCAGTGCCTCATCTTGTGGTATCTGGGTATATAGGGACATCACATCCATGGTTACCATGAATTGTGACGTATGATCGAATGGGGTCCCTTCAACCTTGACCAGGAAATCAGTAGTGTCTCTTAAATAGGACCTCACATTTGCCACAAAGGGCTTCAGGAAGAAATCTAAATATTTCGACAAGGGCTCAAGACATGAATCACAACCAGACACGATCGGTCGCCCTGGTGGATTGGACAGGTTTTTATGAATCTTTGGTAAGAAATATGCCACAGGAGTTCTTGGGCATTTCTTTACCAAAAAATCACTCTCTTTGGGCCCCAGGAAACCACTTTCTCTACCTATTAGGACAATTTCTGTGATTGCAGACTGAATCTGTTGTAGTGGGTCCTCCTGCAGTTTTCTATACCATTCTTGGTTGTTTACCTGCAGTGCCCCTTCCGCAAGATATTGTTCTCGGGGCCATAACACCACTGCTCCGCCCTTGTTGTCCTGTTTAATGATCAATGAATGATCTTCTTTCAAACTTTTAAGGGCCAATCGTTGTCCCTTCGTGATGTTTTGCTTCACGAATTTATGCTTACTCTCTAGTTTGTTAATTGAGGATAACAAAATTTGTTCAAATGCGTGTACCTGTTTAGGAATATTCTGATTGGGTACAAAAGTGGACTTATTCCTGAGGCCTGTTGTTTCCATACTGGCACTAGGGGGCTGGTTAGCAAAAAAGACTTTAAGTCGGATTTTGCGGCAAAATTCTATTGCCTCCAGTTTAATCTTGGTAAAGTCTGTTTGTTTGGATGGAACAAATTTGAGTCCTAAGTTAAGGACAGATTCTTCCTCTTTTGTCAAAGTCCTAGTTGATAAATTCACTATGGTGGAGGAGCCCACTACGTTTTGTAATAGTTTCTCCTGGTTCGCATCTCCCATGCCGGTTTGAATCTCACCTTTTGTTGTTGGCCTTTCTCTAAAAAAGGAGTTTGTTTCTTATTAGTATTCCCTCTCGCTTCAGAGCCAGAAGACCCTGAAGATGAAGTCTCAGAGAATGTTTTGAATCTGTTTCTGGATCGTCCTTGAAAATTTGTCAGTGCCCCTCGAGATTCGATTTGGGAGTAATAATCTTCTTTGAGGAATGGATAAGCTCTCTCCAGTGTGAAGGATTTAGAATCCCTTTCGAACTGAGCTGTTTTATTATTGATGGTATTATCCTTAAAAGTTTGTATTTCTTTATCTAATTTCTCTAGCAATGCCTTAGAGTCTGGAATCACTTGGCTTTCTGCAATGGCCTTAGTCAGTTCATCGATTTCTTCTAGTTCTTTAACACACAATCTCTGCGCTGTTTCTATGGTATGGACCATAAGATCCCTGCTGCACTTCGTATTTATGCAGCTAAAGCCCTTCTTGTAATCCGCATCCTCAGTAAAAATCACCGGTACATTCTTAACCTGAAGTCCCCAAGGGATGGTCCCACCCCTTAGGTGCTTCAGAAGAAAGTATCCGTGAAGTTCGGTACGAATGTGTTTTTTACGAAGCCTGGTCAATTTGTCTGTTTCATTCTGCTGTTGGGCAGAAGAACTTAAAGAAACCTCAGCAAAGGGGGAATTTGCCAACAAGTTTTGGATATGGCTTTCCGAAAATGATAAAGTGTCCTTCTCGCCCATTACTTTGGAGGGACAAGATGTCTCTCCCGGTTTTCAGTTCGCAGAACTTCTCCCGTAGAAAAATCTTGTTGCCCTTTTGACTCTCGCGGGTATGCACCCGCTCTATAGTTAGTAAAACCACGGAGTTTGGTCCTGGGACAGGGGGCAGCTGGACCCAATTTACAGTGAACAGAACAAAAATGCTAGCCCTCCAACTTATTTAGTCTCGCCTTAAGTTTATGAGACAACAAACAAAAATCAACGTTTCTTTGTTTGTGTGGGTAATTTTATTTAACCCTTTTGTTCATTATTTTTAGTAAGATTTATCTTTTTCATAGGCAAGAAGAACACTTTATATACACCTATATACAAATACAAAACATTTATACATATTTACAACTACTATACAAATAACACATAAACAATGAATCAAACAGTTATCAACAAACTTCTCGTATGAGAAATATATAGCAATTCCTTGTTCACAAATAGTTAATCTTTGCGAAGTAATCAAAAACCGCTACTAGACCCAAAAGGTTGAAAAGAAATAATGCGACAGAAACCAGAAATTAATTCACAGTTAATTCCAACAGTAAAGACTGCACCCGTCAAGGGCAAATATTTTGAACTGTCTGTCTGTCGTTTGCCTTGCCAACGCGTTTCGAATCTGTCAAGGATTACAGATTCTCCTCAGGGCTCTCAATGTTTTCAATCTAAACAAAAGAATAAAACGAAGCTTGTTTCAATGTTTGTGACTTATTTATAAAGAACCCCCTAAATTAGCTGGACTGTGCTGAACTGGTTACCTTTATACAGAATGCGGTGGGCTCTCGTGATTCAATTGTACACGAAGGGCTGTGCGCCGCAGGAAATCAGTAAAATAGAAGAATGATTCTGAAAAAAATAATTTAAAGACTTACAACGCCATCTGGAGCAGTGCCAAGCGACTACTACAGACCTAAAACTACATGCTCATACCTTAGTCGAGTGTGGCATTAGATGCTATCTTAGGTCCTCTGTTTGCTCATTCTATCCTTTCCGTGTGACCTGTAAAGCATAAGGGTGACGCTCAGTATTGACATTAGTTATGGTACAAAGACGCTCGTGAAGTGCTGCGGAACAATGTGAAGCCACCTACCTAGACTCCTGGTAGTGAGCACGGGGCGTCGATCGCCATGCCGTGTGCTCGTTGTCTTAATCTAGCTCGGATTCAATCAGTTGCGGGGGCGCGTGTTCCTCACCGCTGTTTACAGTTGCGCGGCTCACTCGCGCTGTAAGACATAAAAGGCCCCTTAGTCCCTGACTTACTACAGTTTAGATGTACTGAAGTCTCACGCATTGGGAGCCTCACCCACGCTCACCTTTCTTCCACAGGAGCGAACCAGGAAATGCAAACACAGGGACAGCCTGGTGGCTGTACAGGGCTCCTACATCATAGTGAGCCTGGAGCTAAGCATTATGGATGTTGTAGTTTCCAAATTTTGAGTGCAGGAACTTCTTACAATCTCGAGATTTCTGAAAGTGTGTTCAACCCCGTTTGGGTACTGTTGAACTTGAGTATCAAATAAGCCTCTTTTTTTAAAAGGATCTGTTCTATATTGATGCCCGTTTTTGGTTGATTAATGCTAAATAACACGGTCCAAGTGAAATCATTTTCCCCGTGTTGTTTTTCGGAGAAATGTTGGACGAGGGGCGCAGTTAGTACTTTCTTTTTAATGCGCGGCCTATGTTGTGTCATACGTGTGTTGACCTGCTGATTGGTCTTACCAATATACATTTCTTGGCAGGCGCAAATTATGGCATAGACGACATTTTTTGTTTTACAGTTGGTGAAACTGGTATGAGACCAAGACGTGTTGGAATGTTGAAAGGTGGTGCCCTCGATGGTTGTATCGCACGCGATACAATTCCCACACCTATGGTGTCCTTCGATGGGTTTGAGACCCCATTTTGACAACAAATCACTTTTAGGTTTGGCTATTCTGATGTCCGCACGGACTAGTTGTTGGCCAATATTCTGATTTCTTCTGAAAGCGAACATTGGGCGAGGAATAGGTGTCTCTAATTGTTCCAGCAAGTGCCAATGTTTCAATACCATTTGGCGTATGTTGTGAGTTTCGGCACAGAATGTCGTCACGCACACTAGATTCTCAAGGTCACGTTTGACTTTTGTTTCAAGAAGGCACTCCCTCGGTGTACAACGTGCTCTTTTAAAAGAATGCTTAAGAAGCTTTTTAGGGTACCCCCGTTGCGTTAGTTCTCACAAAATTTTGATCCATGTTGCTCAAATTGTGTCAGCTCCGAACAATTTCTCCTGATTCGCAGGAGTTGTCCCTATGGCAAGTTTGCCCTCAGGTTTCTGGGATGTGAGCTCCCATAGTGGAGTATGGTATTCCTGTCCGTTGCTTTCTTGAAGAGTGAGGACTTCAAGGAACCGTCAACATCTCTCACTTCCACATCAAGGAATGTCATTTTGACATTACTTGAGTCAATTGAAAATTTTATGTCCTTATGTCTATTATTGAGCCACTGGTGAAAGTCACCCAACTCGGCATGGCTCCCCTGCCACAGGAGCCACACGTCGTCGATATCTTGCGGAAGGGGCACTGCAGGTAAACAACCAAGAATGGTATAGAAAACTGCAGGAGGACCCACTACAACAGATTCAGTCTGCAATCACAGAAATTGTCCTAATAGCTAGAGAAAGTGGTTTCCTGGGGCCCAAAGAGAGTGATTTTTTGGTAAAGAAATGCCCAAGAACTCCTGTGGCATATTTCTTACCAAAGATTCATAAAAACCTGTCCAATCCACCAGGGTGATCGATCGTGTCTGGTTGTGATTCATGTCTTGAGCCCTTGTCGAAATATATAGATTTCTTCCTGAAGCCCTTTGTGGCAAATGTGAGGTCCTATTTAAGAGACACTACTGATTTCCTGGTCAAGGTTGAAGGGACCCCATTCGATCATACGTCACAATTCATGGTAACCATGGATGTGACGTCCCTATATACCCAGATACCACAAGATGAGGCACTGGAGGTCTTGGAACTCTATCTAGACTTAAGGGAAAGACCACATAGAGTCCCAACATCCTTCATTTTGCAAGTGGCCGAAATAACCCTCAAAAGAAATTATTTCCGCTTCAACGATGATTTCTTTATGCAAATCAAGGGCACCGCTATGGGGTGCCCTTATGCCCCAGAAATGGCCGTTCTATACATGGCCGAATACGAGAAAAAATATGTGGAGGTAGACAACCCTTTCTCGCACCACATTGTGCACTGGTATCGTTACATCGACGACGTGTGGCTCCTGTGGCAGGGGAGCCATGCCGAGTTGGGTGACTTTCACCAGTGGCTCAATAATAGACATAAGGACATAAAATTTTCAATTGACTCAAGCAATGTCAAAATGACATTCCTTGATGTGGAAGTGAGAGATGTTGACGGGTTCTTGAAGTCCTCACTCTTCAAGAAAGCAACGGACAGGAATACCATACTCCACTATGGGAGCTCACATCCCAGAAACCTGAGGGCAAACTTGCCATATGGACAACTCCTGCGAATCAGGAGAAATTGTTCGGAGCTGACACAATTTGAGCAACATGGATCAAAATTTTGTGAAGAACTAACGCAACGGGGGTACCCTAAAAAGCTTCTTAAGCATTCTTTTAAAAGAGCACGTTGTACACCGAGGGAGTGCCTTCTTGAAACAAAAGTCAAACGTGACCTTGAGAATCTAGTGTGCGTGACGACATTCTGTGCCGAAACTCACAACATACGCCAAATGGTATTGAAACATTGGCACTTGCTGGAACAATTAGAGACACCTATTCCTCGCCCAATGTTCGCTTCAGAAGAAATCAGAATATTGGCCAACAACTAGTCCGTGCGGACATCAGAATAGCCAAACCTAAAAGTGATTTGTTGTCAAAATGGGGTCTCAAACCCATCGAAGGACACCATAGGTGTGGGAATTGTATCGCGTGCGATACAACCATCGAGGGCACCACCTTTCAACATTCCAACACGTCTTGGTCTCATACCAGTTTCACCAACTGTAAAACAAAAAATGTCGTCTATGCCATAATTTGCGCCTGCCAAAAAATTTATATTGGTAAGACCAATCAGCAGGTCAACACACGTATGACACAACATAGGTCGCGCATTAAAAAGAAAGTACTAACTGCGCCCCTCGTCCAACATTTCTCCGAAAAACAACACGGGGAAAATTATTTCACTTGGACCGTGTTATTTAGCATTAATCAACCAAAAACGGGCATCAATATAGAACAGATCCTTTTAAAAAAAGAGGCTTATTTGATACTCAAGTTCAACAGTACCCAAACGGGGTTGAACACACTTTCAGAAATCTCGAGATTGTAAGAAGTTCATGCACTCAAAATTTGGAAACTACAACATCCATAATGCTTAGCTCCAGGCTCACTATGATGTAGGAGCCCTGTACAGCCACCAGGCTGTCCCTGTGTTTGCATTTCCTGGTTCGCTCCTGTGGAAGAAAGGTGAGCGTGGGTGAGGCTCCCAATGCGTGAGACTTCAGTACATCTAAACTGTAGTAAGTCAGGGACTAAGGGGCCTTTTATGTCTTACAGCGCGAGTGAGCCGCGCAACTGTAAACAGCGGTGAGGAACACGCGCCCCCGCAACTGATTGAATCCGAGCTAGATTAAGACAACGAGCACACGGCATGGCGAACGACGCCCCGTGCTCACTACCAGGAGTCTAGGTAGGTGGCTTCACATTGTTCCGCAGCACTTCACGAGCGTCTTTGTACCATAACTAATGTCAATACTGAGCGTCACCCTTATGCTTTACATGTCACACGGAAAGGATAGAATGAGCAAACAGAGGACCTAAGATAGCATCTAATGCCACACTCGACTAAGGTATGAGCGTGTAGTTTTAGGTCTGTAGTAGTCGCTTGGCACTGCTCCAGATGGCGTTGTAAGTCTTTAAATTATTTTTTTCAGAATCATTCTTCTATTTTACTGATTTCCTGCGGCACACAGCCCTTCGTGTACAATTGAATCACGAGAGCCCACCGCATTCTGTATAAAGGTAACCAGTTCAGCACAGTCCAGCTAATTTAGGGGGTTCTTTATAAATAAGTCACAAACATTGAAACAAGCTTCGTTTTATTCTTTTGTTTAGATTGAAAACATTGAGAGAGCCCTGAGGAGAATCTGTAATCCTTGACAGATTCGAAACGCGTTGGCAAGGCAAACGACAGACAGACAGTTCAAAATATTTGCCCTTGACGTGTGCAGTCTTTACTGTTGGAATTAACTGTGAATTAATTTCTGGTTTCTGTCGCATTATTTCTTTTCAACCTTTTGGGTCTAGTAGCGGTTTTTGATTACTTCGCAAAGATTAACTATTTGTGAACAAGGAATTGCTATATATTTCTCATACGAGAAGTTTGTTGATAACTGTTTGATTCATTGTTTATGTGTTATTTGTATAGTAGTTGTAAATATGTATAAATGTTTTGTATTTGTATATAGGTGTATATAAAGTGTTCTTCTTGCCTATGAAAAAGATAAATCTTACTAAAAATAATGAACAAAAGGGTTAAATAAAATTACCCACACAAACAAAGAAACGTTGATTTTTGTTTGTTGTCTCATAAACTTAAGGCGAGACTAAATAAGTTGGAGGGCTAGCATTTTTGTTCTGTTCACTGTAAATTGGGTCCAGCTGCCCCCTGTCCCAGGACCAAACTCCGTGGTTTTACTAACTATAGAGCGGGTGCATACCCGCGAGAGTCAAAAGGGCAACAAGATTTTTCTACGGGAGAAGTTCTGCGAACTGAAAACCGGGAGAGACATCTTGTCCCTCCAAAGTAATGGGCGAGAAGGACACTTTATCATTTTCGGAAAGCCATATCCAAAACTTGTTGGCTAATTCCCCCTTTGCTGAGGTTTCTTTAAGTTCTTCTGCCCAACAGCAGAATGAAACAGACAAATTGACCAGGCTTCGTAAAAAACACATTCGTACCGAACTTCACGGATACTTTCTTCTGAAGCACCTAAGGGGTGGGACCATCCCTTGGGGACTTCAGGTTAAGAATGTACCGGTGATTTTTACTGAGGATGCGGATTACAAGAAGGGCTTTAGCTGCATAAATACGAAGTGCAGCAGGGATCTTATGGTCCATACCATAGAAACAGCGCAGAGATTGTGTGTTAAAGAACTAGAAGAAATCGATGAACTGACTAAGGCCATTGCAGAAAGCCAAGTGATTCCAGACTCTAAGGCATTGCTAGAGAAATTAGATAAAGAAATACAAACTTTTAAGGATAATACCATCAATAATAAAACAGCTCAGTTCGAAAGGGATTCTAAATCCTTCACACTGGAGAGAGCTTATCCATTCCTCAAAGAAGATTATTACTCCCAAATCGAATCTCGAGGGGCACTGACAAATTTTCAAGGACGATCCAGAAACAGATTCAAAACATTCTCTGAGACTTCATCTTCAGGGTCTTCTGGCTCTGAAGCGAGAGGGATTACTAATAAGAAACAAACTCCTTTTTTAGAGAAAGGCCAACAACAAAAGTTGAGATTCAAACCGGCATGGGAGATGCGAACCAGGAGAAACTATTACAAAACGTAGTGGGCTCCTCCACCATAGTGAATTTATCAACTAGGACTTTGACAAAAGAGGAAGAATCTGTCCTTAACTTAGGACTCAAATTTGTTCCATCCAAACAAACAGACTTTACCAAGATTAAACTGGAGGCAATAGAATTTTGCCGCAAAATCCGACTTAAAGTCTTTTTTGCTAACCAGCCCCCTAGTGCCAGTATGGAAACAACAGGCCTCAGGAATAAGTCCACTTTTGTACCCAATCAGAATATTCCTAAACAGGTACACGCATTTGAACAAATTTTGTTATCCTCAATTAACAAACTAGAGAGTAAGCATAAATTCGTGAAGCAAAACATCACGAAGGGACAACGATTGGCCCTTAAAAGTTTGAAAGAAGATCATTCATTGATCATTAAACAGGCCGACAAGGGCGGAGCAGTGGTGTTATGGCCCTGAGAACAATATCTTGCGGAAGGGGCACTGCAGGTAAACAACCAAGAATGGTATAGAAAACTGCAGGAGGACCCACTACAACAGATTCAGTCTGCAATCACAGAAATTGTCCTAATAGGTAGAGAAAGTGGTTTCCTGGGGCCCAAAGAGAGTGATTTTTTGGTAAAGAAATGCCCAAGAACTCCTGTGGCATATTTCTTACCAAAGATTCATAAAAACCTGTCCAATCCACCAGGGCGACCGATCGTGTCTGGTTGTGATTCATGTCTTGAGCCCTTGTCGAAATATATAGATTTCTTCCTGAAGCCCTTTGTGGCAAATGTGAGGTCCTATTTAAGAGACACTACTGATTTCCTGGTCAAGGTTGAAGGGACCCCATTCGATCATACGTCACAATTCATGGTAACCATGGATGTGACGTCCCTATATACCCAGATACCACAAGATGAGGCACTGGAGGTCTTGGAACTCTATCTAGACTTAAGGGAAAGACCACATAGAGTCCCAACATCCTTCATTTTGCGATTGGCCGAAATAACCCTCAAAAGAAATTATTTCCGCTTCAACGATGATTTCTTTATGCAAATCAAGGACACCGCTATGGGGTGCCCTTATGCCCCAGAAATGGCCGTTCTATACATGGCCGAATACGAGAAAAAATATGTGGAGGTAGACAACCCTTTCTCGCACCACATTGTGCACTGGTATCGTTACATCGACGACGTGTGGCTCCTGTGGCAGGGGAGCCATGCCGAGTTGGGTGACTTTCACCAGTGGCTCAATAATAGACATAAGGACATAACATTTTCAATTGACTCAAGTAATGTCAAAATGACATTCCTTGATGTGGAAGTGAGAGAGGTTGACGGTTCCTTGAAGTCCTCACTCTTCAAGAAAGCAACGGACAGGAATACCATACTCCACTATGGGAGCTCACATCCCAGAAACCTGAGGGCAAACTTGCCATATGGACAACTCCTGCGAATCAGGAGAAATTGTTCGGAGCTGACACAATTTGAGCAACATGGATCAAAATTTTGTGAAGAACTAACGCAACGGGGGTACCCTAAAAAGCTTCTTAAGCATTCTTTTAAAAGAGCACGTTGTACACCGAGGGAGTGCCTTCTTGAAACAAAAGTCAAACGTGACCTTGAGAATCTAGTGTGCGTGACGACATTCTGTGCCGAAACTCACAACATACGCCAAATGGTATTGAAACATTGGCACTTGCTGGAACAATTAGAGACACCTATTCCTCGCCCAATGTTCGCTTTCAGAAGAAATCAGAATATTGGCCAACAACTAGTCCGTGCGGACATCAGAATAGCCAAACCTAAAAGTGATTTGTTGTCAAAATGGGGTCTCAAACCCATCGAAGGACACCATAGGTGTGGGAATTGTATCGCGTGCGATACAACCATCGAGGGAACCACCTTTCAACATTCCAACATTCCAACACGTCTTGGTCTCATACCAGTTTCACCAACTGTAAAACAAAAAATGTCGTCTATGCCATAATATGACACAACATAGGTCGCGCATTAAAAAGAAAGTACTAACTGCGCCCCTCGTCCAACATTTCTCCGAAAAACAACACGGGGAAAATGATTTCACTTGGACCGTGTTATTTAGCATTAATCAACCAAAAACGGGCATCAATATAGAACAGATCCTTTTAAAAAAAGAGGCTTATTTGATACTCTAGTTCAACAGTACCCAAACGGGGTTGAACACACTTTCAGAAATCTCGAGATTGTAAGAAGTTCATGCACTCAAAATTTGGAAACTACAACATCCATAATGCTTAGCTCCAGGCTCACTATGATGTAGGAGCCCTGTACAGCCACCAGGCTGTCCCTGTGTTTGCATTTCCTGGTTCGCTCCTGTGGAAGAAAGGTGAGCGTGGGTGAGGCTCCCAATGCGTGAGATTTCAGTACATCTAAACTGTAGTAAGTCAGGGACTAAGGGGCCTTTTATGTCTTACAGCGCGAGTGAGCCGCGCAACTGTAAACAGCGGTGAGGAACACGCGCCCCCGCAACTGATTGAATCCGAGCTAGATTAAGACAATGAGCACACGGCATGGCGATCGACGCCCCGTGCTCACTACCAGGAGTCTAGGTAGGTGGCTTCACATTGTTCCGCAGCACTTCACGAGCGTCTTTGTACCATAACTAATGTCAATACTGAGCGTCACCCTTATGCTTTACAGGTCACACGGAAAGGAAAGAATGAGCAAACAGAGGACCTAAGATAGCATCTAATGCCACACTCGACTAAGGTATGAGCGTGTAGTTTTAGGTCTGTAGTAGTCGCTTGGCACTGCTCCAGATGGCGTTGTAAGTCTTTAAATTATTTTTTTCAGAATCATTCTTCTATTTTACTGATTTCCTGCGGCGCACAGCCCTTCGTGTACAATTGAATCACGAGAGCCCACCGCATTCTGTATAAAGGTAACCAGTTCAGCACAGTCCAGCTAATTTAGGGGGTTCTTTATAAATAAGTCACAAACATTGAAACAAGCTTCGTTTTATTCTTTTGTTTAGATTGAAAACATTGAGAGAGCCCTGAGGAGAATCTGTAATCCTTGACAGATTCGAAACGCGTTGGCAAGGCAAACGACAGACAGACAGTTCAAAATATTTGCCCTTGACGGGTGCAGTCTTTACTGTTGGAATTAACTGTGAATTAATTTCTGGTTTCTGTCGCATTATTTCTTTTCAACCTTTTGGGTCTAGTAGCGGTTTTTGATTACTTCACAAAGATTAACTATTTGTGAACAAGGAATTGCTATATATTTCTCATACGAGAAGTTTGTTGATAACTGTTTGATTCATTGTTTATGTGTTATTTGTATAGTAGTTGTAAATATGTATAAATGTTTTGTATTTGTATATAGGTGTATATAAAGTGTTCTTCTTGCCTATGAAAAAGATAAATCTTACTAAAAATAATGAACAAAAGGGTTAAATAAAATTACCCACACAAACAAAGAAACGTTGATTTTTGTTTGTTGTCTCATAAACTTAAGGCGAGACTAAATAAGTTGGAGGGCTAGCATTTTTGTTCTGTTCACTGTAAATTGGGTCCAGCTGCCCCCTGTCCCAGGACCAAACTCCGTGGTTTTACTAACTATAGAGCGGGTGCATACCCGCGAGAGTCAAAAGGGCAACAAGATTTTTCTACGGGAGAAGTTCTGCGAACTGAAAACCGGGAGAGACATCTTGTCCCTCCAAAGTAATGGGCGAGAAGGACACTTTATCATTTTCGGAAAGCCATATCCAAAACTTGTTGGCTAATTCCCCCTTTGCTGAGGTTTCTTTAAGTTCTTCTGCCCAACAGCAGAATGAAACAGACAAATTGACCAGGCTTCGTAAAAAACACATTCGTACCGAACTTCACGGATACTTTCTTCTGAAGCACCTAAGGGGTGGGACCATCCCTTGGGGACTTCAGGTTAAGAATGTACCGGTGATTTTTACTGAGGATGCGGATTACAAGAAGGGCTTTAGCTGCATAAATACGAAGTGCAGCAGGGATCTTATGGTCCATACCATAGAAACAGCGCAGAGATTGTGTGTTAAAGAACTAGAAGAAATCGATGAACTGACTAAGGCCATTGCAGAAAGGCAAGTGATTCCAGACTCTAAGGCATTGCTAGAGAAATTAGATAAAGAAATACAAACTTTTAAGGATAATACCATCAATAATAAAACAGCTCAGTTCGAAAGGGATTCTAAATCCTTCACACTGGAGAGAGCTTATCCATTCCTCAAAGAAGATTATTACTCCCAAATCGAATCTCGAGGGGCACTGACAAATTTTCAAGGACGATCCAGAAACAGATTCAAAACATTCTCTGAGACTTCATCTTCAGGGTCTTGTGGCTCTGAAGCGAGAGGGAATACTAATAAGAAACAAACTCCTTTTTTAGAGAAAGGCCAACAACAAAAGGTGAGATTCAAACCGGCATGGGAGATGCGAACCAGGAGAAACTATTACAAAACGTAGTGGGCTCCTCCACCATAGTGAATTTATCAACTAGGACTTTGACAAAAGAGGAAGAATCTGTCCTTAACTTAGGACTCAAATTTGTTCCATCCAAACAAACAGACTTTACCAAGATTAAACTGGAGGCAATAGAATTTTGCCGCAAAATCCGACTTAAAGTCTTTTTTGCTAACCAGCCCCCTAGTGCCAGTATGGAAACAACAGGCCTCAGGAATAAGTCCACTTTTGTACCCAATCAGAATATTCCTAAACAGGTACACGCATTTGAACAAATTTTGTTATCCTCAATTAACAAACTAGAGAGTAAGCATAAATTCGTGAAGCAAAACATCACGAAGGGACAACGATTGGCCCTTAAAAGTTTGAAAGAAGATCATTCATTGATCATTAAACAGGCCGACAAGGGCAGAGCAGTGGTGTTATGGCCCCGAGAACAATATCTTGCGGAAGGGGCACTGCAGGTAAACAACCAAGAATGGTATAGAAAACTGCAGGAGGACCCACTACAACAGATTCAGTCTGCAATCACAGAAATTGTCCTAATAGGTAGAGAAAGTGGTTTCCTGGGGCCCAAAGAGAGTGATTTTTTGGTAAAGAAATGCCCAAGAACTCCTGTGGCATATTTCTTACCAAAGATTCATAAAAACCTGTCCAATCCACCAGGGCGACCGATCGTGTCTGGTTGTGATTCATGTCTTGAGCCCTTGTCGAAATATATAGATTTCTTCCTGAAGCCCTTTGTGGCAAATGTGAGGTCCTATTTAAGAGACACTACTGATTTCCTGGTCAAGGTTGAAGGGACCCCATTCGATCATACGTCACAATTCATGGTAACCATGGATGTGACGTCCCTATATACCCAGATACCACAAGATGAGGCACTGGAGGTCTTGGAACTCTATCTAGACTTAAGGGAAAGACCACATAGAGTCCCAACATCCTTCATTTTGCGATTGGCCGAAATAACCCTCAAAAGAAATTATTTCCGCTTCAACGATGATTTCTTTATGCAAATCAAGGGCACCGCTATGGGGTGCCCTTATGCCCCAGAAATGGCCGTTCTATACATGGCCGAATACGAGAAAAAATATGTGGAGGTAGACAACCCTTTCTCGCACCACATTGTGCACTGGTATAGTTACATCGACGACGTGTGGCTCCTGTGGCAGGGGAGCCATGCCGAGTTGGGTGACTTTCACCAGTGGCTCAATAATAGACATAAGGACATAAAATTTTCAATTGACTCAAGTAATGTCAAAATGACATTCCTTGATGTGGAAGTGAGAGATGTTGACGGTTCCTTGAAGTCCTCACTCTTCAAGAAAGCAACGGACAGGAATACCATACTCCACTATGGGAGCTCACATCCCAGAAACCTGAGGGCAAACTTGCCATATGGACAACTCCTGCGAATCAGGAGAAATTGTTCGGAGCTGACACAATTTGAGCAACATGGATCAAAATTTTGTGAAGAACTAACGCAACGGGGGTACCCTAAAAAGCTTCTTAAGCATTCTTTTAAAAGAGCACGTTGTACACCGAGGGAGTGCCTTCTTGAAACAAAAGTCAAACGTGACCTTGAGAATCTAGTGTGCGTGACGACATTCTGTGCCGAAACTCACAACATACGCCAAATGGTATTGAAACATTGGCACTTGCTGGAACAATTAGAGACACCTATTCCTCGCCCAATGTTCGCTTTCAGAAGAAATCAGAATATTGGCCAACAACTAGTCCGTGCGGACATCAGAATAGCCAAACCTAAAAGTGATTTGTTGTCAAAATGGGGTCTCAAACCCATCGAAGGACACCATAGGTGTGGGAATTGTATCGCGTGCGATACAACCATCGAGGGCACCACCTTTCAACATTCCAACACGTCTTGGTCTCATACCAGTTTCACCAACTGTAAAACAAAAAATGTCGTCTATGCCATAATTTGCGCCTGCCAAAAAATTTATATTGGTAAGACCAATCAGCAGGTCAACACACGTATGACACAACATAGGTCGCGCATTAAAAAGAAAGTACTAACTGCGCCCCTCGTCCAACATTTCTCCGAAAAACAACACAGGGAAAATGATTTCACTTGGACCGTGTTATTTAGCATTAATCAACCAAAAACGGGCATCAATATAGAACAGATCCTTTTAAAAAAAGAGGCTTATTTGATACTCAAGTTCAACAGTACCCAAACGGGGTTGAACACACTTTCAGAAATCTCGAGATTGTAAGAAGTTCATGCACTCAAAATTTGGAAACTACAACATCCATAATGCTTAGCTCCAGGCTCACTATGATGTAGGAGCCCTGTACAGCCACCAGGCTGTCCCTGTGTTTGCATTTCCTGGTTCGCTCCTGTGGAAGAAAGGTGAGCGTGGGTGAGGCTCCCAATGCGTGAGACTTCAGTACATCTAAACTGTAGTAAGTCAGGGACTAAGGGGCCTTTTATGTCTTACAGCGCGAGTGAGCCGCGCAACTGTAAACAGCGGTGAGGAACACGCGCCCCCGCAACTGATTGAATCCGAGCTAGATTAAGACAACGAGCACACGGCATGGCGATCGACGCCCCGTGCTCACTACCAGGAGTCTAGGTAGGTGGCTTCACATTGTTCCGCAGCACTTCACGAGCGTCTTTGTACCATAACTAATGTCAATACTGAGCGTCACTCTTATGCTTTACAGGTCACACGGAAAGGAAAGAATGAGCAAACAGAGGACCTAAGATAGCATCTAATGCCACACTCGACTAAGGTATGAGCGTGTAGTTTTAGGTCTGTAGTAGTCGCTTGGCACTGCTCCAGATGGCGTTGTAAGTCTTTAAATTATTTTTTTCAGAATCATTCTTCTATTTTACTGATTTCCTGCGGCGCACAGCCCTTCGTGTACAATTGAATCACGAGAGCCCACCGCATTCTGTATAAAGGTAACCAGTTCAGCACAGTCCAGCTAATTTAGGGGGTTCTTTATAAATAAGTCACAAACATTGAAACAAGCTTCGTTTTATTCTTTTGTTTAGCCCCTTCGAGGCTATTGACGAGCTGGGCTCGTCATCGCGCTTACCTGTCCTGCGCGGATGACAAGGCCAGCTCGTCACGTAACGCGGTAATTTCGAATTTGCCGCGCACAGCGGGAAAAGCCGCCGCAGCGATGCGGTTAAATTGAAAACGTTGAGAGAGCCCTGAGGAGAATCTGTAATCCTTGACAGATTCGAAACGCGTTGGCAAGGCAAACGACAGACAGACAGTTCAAAATATTTGCCCTTGACGGGTGCAGTCTTTACTGTTGGAATTAACTGTGAATTAATTTCTGGTTTCTGTCGCATTATTTCTTTTCAACCTTTTGGGTCTAGTAGCGGTTTTTGATTACTTCGCAAAGATTAACTATTTGTGAACAAGGAATTGCTATATATTTCTCATACGAGAAGTTTGTTGATAACTGTTTGATTCATTGTTTATGTGTTATTTGTATAGTAGTTGTAAATATGTATAAATGTTTTGTATTTGTATATAGGTGTATATAAAGTGTTCTTCTTGCCTATGAAAAAGATAAATCTTACTAAAAATAATGAACAAAAGGGTTAAATAAAATTACCCACACAAACAAAGAAACGTTGATTTTTGTTTGTTGTCTCATAAACTTAAGGCGAGACTAAATAAGTTGGAGGGCTAGCATTTTTGTTCTGTTCACTGTAAATTGGGTCCAGCTGCCCCCTGTCCCAGGACCAAACTCCGTGGTTTTACTAACTATAGAGCGGGTGCATACCCGCGAGAGTCAAAAGGGCAACAAGATTTTTCTACGGGAGAAGTTCTGCGAACTGAAAACCGGGAGAGACATCTTGTCCCTCCAAAGTAATGGGCGAGAAGGACACTTTATCATTTTCGGAAAGCCATATCCAAAACTTGTTGGCTAATTCCCCCTTTGCTGAGGTTTCTTTAAGTTCTTCTGCCCAACAGCAGAATGAAACAGACAAATTGACCAGGCTTCGTAAAAAACACATTCGTACCGAACTTCACGGATACTTTCTTCTGAAGCACCTAAGGGGTGGGACCATCCCTTGGGGACTTCAGGTTAAGAATGTACCGGTGATTTTTACTGAGGATGCGGATTACAAGAAGGGCTTTAGCTGCATAAATACGAAGTGCAGCAGGGATCTTATGGTCCATACCATAGAAACAGCTCAGAGATTGTGTGTTAAAGAACTAGAAGAAATCGATGAACTGACTAAGGCCATTGCAGAAAGCCAAGTGATTCCAGACTCTAAGGCATTGCTAGAGAAATTAGATAAAGAAATACAAACTTTTAAGGATAATACCATCAATAATAAAACAGCTCAGTTCGAAAGGGATTCTAAATCCTTCACACTGGAGAGAGCTTATCCATTCCTCAAAGAAGATTATTACTCCCAAATCGAATCTCGAGGGGCACTGACAAATTTTCAAGGACGATCCAGAAACAGATTCAAAACATTCTCTGAGACTTCATCATCAGGGTCTTGTGGCTCTGAAGCGAGAGGGAATACTAATAAGAAACAAACTCCTTTTTTAGAGAAAGGCCAACAACAAAAGGTGAGATTCAAACCGGCATGGGAGATGCGAACCAGGAGAAACTATTACAAAACGTAGTGGGCTCCTCCACCATAGTGAATTTATCAACTAAGACTTTGACAAAAGAGGAAGAATCTGTCCTTAACTTAGGACTCAAATTTGTTCCATCCAAACAAACAGACTTTACCAAGATTAAACTGGAGGCAATAGAATTTTGCCGCAAAATCCGACTTAAAGTCTTTTTTGCTAACCAGCCCCCTAGTGCCAGTATGGAAACAACAGGCCTCAGGAATAAGTCCACTTTTGTACCCAATCAGAATATTCCTAAACAGGTACACGCATTTGAACAAATTTTGTTATCCTCAATTAACAAACTAGAGAGTAAGCATAAATTCGTGAAGCAAAACATCACGAAGGGACAACGATTGGCCCTTAAAAGTTTGAAAGAAGATCATTCATTGATCATTAAACAGGCCGACAAGGGCAGAGCAGTGGTGTTATGGCCCCGAGAACAATATCTTGCGGAAGGGGCACTGCAGGTAAACAACCAAGAATGGTATAGAAAACTGCAGGAGGACCCACTACAACAGATTCAGTCTGCAATCACAGAAATTGTCCTAATAGGTAGAGAAAGTGGTTTCCTGGGGCCCAAAGAGAGTGATTTTTTGGTAAAGAAATGCCCAAGAACTCCTGTGGCATATTTCTTACCAAAGATTCATAAAAACCTGTCCAATCCACCAGGGCGACCGATCGTGTCTGGTTGTGATTCATGTCTTGAGCCCTTGTCGAAATATATAGATTTCTTCCTGAAGCCCTTTGTGGCAAATGTGAGGTCCTATTTAAGAGACACTACTGATTTCCTGGTCAAGGTTGAAGGGACCCCATTCGATCATACGTCACAATTCATGGTAACCATGGATGTGACGTCCCTATATACCCAGATACCACAAGATGAGGCACTGGAGGTCTTGGAACTCTATCTAGACTTAAGGGAAAGACCACATAGAGTCCCAACATCCTTCATTTTGCGATTGGCCGAAATAACCCTCAAAAGAAATTATTTCCGCTTCAACGATGATTTCTTTATGCAAATCAAGGGCACCGCTATGGGGTGCCCTTATGCCCCAGAAATGGCCGTTCTATACATGGCCGAATACGAGAAAAAATATGTGGAGGTAGACAACCCTTTCTCGCACCACATTGTGCACTGGTATCGTTACATCGACGACGTGTGGCTCCTGTGGCAGGGGAGCCATGCCGAGTTGGGTGACTTTCACCAGTGGCTCAATAATAGACATAAGGACATAAAATTTTCAATTGACTCAAGTAATGTCAAAATGACATTCCTTGATGTGGAAGTGAGAGATGTTGACGGTTCCTTGAAGTCCTCACTCTTCAAGAAAGCAACGGACAGGAATACCATACTCCACTATGGGAGCTCACATCCCAGAAACCTGAGGGCAAACTTGCCATATGGACAACTCCTGCGAATCAGGAGAAATTGTTCGGAGCTGACACAATTTGAGCAACATGGATCAAAATTTTGTGAAGAACTAACGCAACGGGGGTACCCTAAAAAGCTTCTTAAGCATTCTTTTAAAAGAGCATGTTGTACACCGAGGGAGTGCCTTCTTGAAACAAAAGTCAAACGTGACCTTGAGAATCTAGTGTGCGTGACGACATTCTGTGCCGAAACTCACAACATACGCCAAATGGTATTGAAACATTGGCACTTGCTGGAACAATTAGAGACACCTATTCCTCGCCCAATGTTCGCTTTCAGAAGAAATCAGAATATTGGCCAACAACTAGTCCGTGCGGACATCAGAATAGCCAAACCTAAAAGTGATTTTTTGTCAAAATGGGGTCTCAAACCCATCGAAGGACACCATAGGTGTGGGAATTGTATCGCGTGCGATACAACCATCGAGGGCACCACCTTTCAACATTCCAACACGTCTTGGTCTCATACCAGTTTCACCAACTGTAAAACAAAAAATGTCGTCTATGCCATAATTTGCGCCTGCCAAATAATTTATATTGGTAAGACCAATCAGCAGGCCAACACACGTATGACACAACATAGGTCGCGCATTAAAAAGAAAGTACTAACTGCGCCCCTCGTCCAACATTTCTCCGAAAAACAACACGGGGAAAATGATTTCACTTGGACCGTGTTATTTAGCATTAATCAACCAAAAACGGGCATCAATATAGAACAGATCCTTTTAAAAAAAGAGGCTTATTTGATACTCAAGTTCAACAGTACCCAAACGGGGTTGAACACACTTTCAGAAATCTCGAGATTGTAAGAAGTTCATGCACTCAAAATTTGGAAACTACAACATCCATAATGCTTAGCTCCAGGCTCACTATGATGTAGGAGCCCTGTACAGCCACCAGGCTGTCCCTGTGTTTGCATTTCCTGGTTCGCTCTTGTGGAAGAAAGGTGAGCGTGGGTGAGGCTCCCAATGCGTGAGACTTCAGTACATCTAAACTGTAGTAAGTCAGGGACTAAGGGGCCTTTTATGTCTTACAGCGCGAGTGAGCCGCGCAACTGTAAACAGCGGTGAGGAACACGCGCCCCCGCAACTGATTGAATCCGAGCTAGATTAAGACAACGAGCACACGGCATGGCGATCGACGCCCCGTGCTCACTACCAGGAGTCTAGGTAGGTGGCTTCACATTGTTCCGCAGCACTTCACGAGCGTCTTTGTACCATAACTAATGTCAATACTGAGCGTCACCCTTATGCTTTACAGGTCACACGGAAAGGATAGAATGAGCAAACAGAGGACCTAAGATAGCATCTAATGCCACACTCGACTATGGTATGAGCGTGTAGTTTTAGGTCTGTAGTAGTCGCTTGGCCCTGCTCCAGATGGCGTTGTAAGTCTTTAAATTATTTTTTTCAGAATCATTCTTCTATTTTACTGATTTCCTGCGGCGCACAGCCCTTCGTGTACAATTGAATCACGAGAGCCCACCGCATTCTGTATAAAGGTAACCAGTTCAGCACAGTCCAGCTAATTTAGGGGGTTCTTTATAAATAAGTCACAAACATTGAAACAAGCTTCGTTTTATTCTTTTGTTTAGATTGAAAACATTGAGAGAGCCCTGAGGAGAATCTGTAATCCTTGACAGATTCGAAACGAGTTGGCAAGGCAAACGACAGACAGACAGTTCATAATATTTGCCCTTGACGGGTGCAGTCTTTACTGTTGGAATTAACTGTGAATTAATTTCCGGTTTCTGTCGCATTATTTCTTTTCAACCTTTTGGGTCTAGTAGCGGTTTTTGATTACTTCGCAAAGATTAACTATTTGTGAACAAGGAATTGCTATATATTTCTCATACGAGAAGTTTGTTGATAACTGTTTGATTCATTGTTTATGTGTTATTTGTATAGTAGTTGTAAATATGTATAAATGTTTTGTATTTGTATATAGGTGTATATAAAGTGTTCTTCTTGCCTATGAAAAAGATAAATCTTACTAAAAATAATGAACAAAAGGGTTAAATAAAATTACCCACACAAACAAAGAAACGTTGATTTTTGTTTGTTGTCTCATAAACTTAAGGCGAGACTAAATAAGTTGGAGGGCTAGCATTTTTGTTCTGTTCACTGTAAATTGGGTCCAGCTGCCCCCTGTCCCAGGACCAAACTCCGTGGTTTTACCTACTGCCGAAACTGACACAGTGCCTGTCGCCACTGCAAGAACTGGCTGCATCGAGGGGTCATGGCTCAAGAAACCGATGCAGCACCACTCGACGTCACCACATCGATCGCCAATGCCTCATCGATCACCGATGCATCCTGGATGCCACGCATCGTCCCTGTGTGGCAAGTTGTCCTTACGCATCACTCGCAGACCAGAACCATCTCGGAATCGACACATCACTTCTCCCTACAGACCAATTTCGGAGCATCACTTCTGCATGCAGCATAACTGTTGCATCGCCTCCCTAGGGTCTCAGGAACTGAAGCAGCTCTTTGTTTTTAGATGCTTCCCATCTCTGTGGCTGTTTGGCCTTGTGAATATTGACGCAATTACAGATACTTTGAGAGAAATCACACATCCATAATAAATCACAGAAACTAATGCTCTGATTCATGGCTTTCTGTATACTATAGACATACTGCATGTGGTATAGAAAGTGCTTTGGAGAAGTTCTTGTTCTTGTTAGCAATGTTTAGTTTACCTGCTCTATTCTCCAAACTTATCTAGTAAAGCCAGGGACCCTCTTGTGTTCTCTTGAGCACCTATAGGAAAGAGGAGCTACAGAAGGCATTAGGGGCCTGGTGGGGTCCAGACAAGCTGGGGAGACAGATGATGCAGATGTGGATAGGGGTGCACCAGATGGTGCATTCTGGTCTTAGGATTTGCCTGTTGGGAGAACAGCCTTGAGGGCTAGCAGCAATCATTCTTCCAGGAATTGGGCTCCAGAGGAAATGGAGGAAAGGCAAAGTGCCAGGGATCATGAATTGGGGGTCATGAGGCTAAAGGCATAGGAGAGCAAGAATGCGTGAGCATTAGAGGAAAATAAATTGCTTTTGGCACAATGGTGGCAGGGCACAGCCAGTGCAAGGGGGTAAGGTTTACATTCACAAGGACCTATAGCAGAATTTTCAGAAGGGGGAGGATATTTATGCATGGTTTGCATCTTATGAGGCACATTGTGTATGAATGAGGTCTCTGGGAAGAATGGGGGACAGGCCTGTGGAGACACTTTGAAGCCAATGGGAGGAACACACTGACAGCTTTGGAGGAGGCGGGTGCTCTGATCTATCCCAATGTGAAGGAGGCTTTATGCCTCAGGTATGGGCTCACACCAGAGCAGTTCAGGGAAATGTTTAGGTCCTTCACGAATCTTGAATCCAATACTTGGGTTGAGTGTGTGAACATTTATTGCAGAGCAATGGATGGTTGGATAAAGGGCAGCAAGGTCACTGATTACCAGAGGTTGTACAACTTGATTGGTTGGGAGCACTTGAGTACTCTGTGTGTTCCAGAGCTGAGCCTGCATCTGATTGATAGTAAGCTGACTGATCCCAAGAAGCTTGATCAGGAGGCGGAACGCTTGACGTGTACCAGGATCTACAAGGGGTATGTGGGAAACCCAGCCAAAGGTGGGCAGGGTCTCCAGCAGAAGGGTGGGGGAAACAAGGGTAAATACAAGGAGTTCTCTAAAGGGTCCCAAAATAGTTCCCAGGGTAAAGATTTCCAGCCCCCGGTTCTAAGAAGCCATGGCCCTATAAGGGTAGGCCAGACAACCATGGTCCCCGAAAGTGTTATTCAAGTGGTCAGGAAGGCCACCTGGCGAATTATCCCAAGTGCCCCAATGGTGCACCGCCACCGGAGTTATTTAGTTTAGTTCTGGGGGAGGGGTTGGTTCCTAGTGAGGGTGGGGAGCCAGCTGTGATAACCCAAGGGTCATTAGGAGACAGAGAGATGGTCAGGGAAACCTGCCAGCCATATAACACTAGAAAGTTCCTGCAGTGGGTGACCATCAATGGGAGGATGATGGAGGCTCTAAGAGCCACAAGAGCAGTGTGACATCTGTCAGGTGTCAATGGGTGTCTGAAAGACAGGTCATCCCCAATGTGCTCCATCCTTTAGCTGCACAAATAACAAATTTCCCCCATGGTCAAATCTTAGTTTCTTTTATGGCATTGCTCTCAACAATTCTACAAATAGCCTTCAATTTAGTCCAAGGACACCAGTGTGTTTCTTCTCATTAATTTATTTTATTGCTTTTTTTTGGAGATAAGTTTATCAAAGTGTTATTAAAACAATTTTTTCTTTTTTTGAATCTTTTTTGAGGTTGATCATCAATTCATCAACATAGATATTAATACAATTCATATAAATAAGTGCAAAGATTAATACTGAAATTATAACAGTCTATACAGTGTATACTCTGTGATTTTAGCAAATTAAATAAAAGACTAACAATTACCCTATCTCACACACCAACTTTCATACACACCACTCATTCATCCAGTGTCCCAGTCATACACGTTCTGAAACAATTTCTAAGGTTGAGGTAACCCGGATCGTCAGTGTTTTTGTTACACGCCAGGTCTGTTACACGCCAGGTCTACGCGCGTTTCGGTGGGTTCATACCACCTTCCTCAGGACCCGCTTAGAAAGAGTTTTACTCATCCCTCATGTCGTGTGTGCAGGGTATCTGAAATTAGAAGACACACTGTCATGGACCTGTAACCAAATCAAGCTGAAGGACATATCTCCAATCATGTAATTTCTTATCATCTAGACATTGACGTGAGAACATGTAGTTACACCATGGAAAGTGGCACCATATCCATGAGTAGGTCATTTGTTCTGGGGCTTGGACTATAGTACTTCATAGCAATGGAATCCTGGACTCACTATTCACTCAGTCTCAGGTTACAAGCTTACAATTAGACAATTGACTTTTGAGCTCTATAGCAGTTATTACACCTAACGTGTTAGATCTTAGAATGTTCATTATTCCATATGTTCTAGTTCGTAGCCTCACCTTCCACTAGATGAGAGCCAGGTTCTGTCTGGGCTGTTCAGTTGTTATCATTAGCTATCTCTGTTCAGAGTGCTACAACGACACCTAAATAGACAATATATATATATATGTGTGTTACGGACCTGTATTTTAAGTCTTCCTATTTAACAAAGACTGACATATGTACAAGGGAGGGTATTTCTTACCACTATATTCTCGTAACCGAGCCTGGATGGAACTGCTTCTTATCGTTTATTTATTTGTCAAAGTCTTCTTCATGATTATTCTAAATGAGACAATTCATATAATTATAATTGTATCTTTAACTTTTAATTATTTGGGTCCTATAGGCCAACCTTATAAGATTCTTACCTCAGCTATCTTCTTGCAGTTCGTTACTTGGGGGCCTGTTTTTTCCTTTTTGTGCAGGGGAAGCACAGGTCGAGGTACTTGTGTTCTTAAAATTCTTTTTATATATTTGTCCTGGAAAGTAATAGGGAATAATTGGTTTCTTATTCTACATGCATTATATTAGACGGAAAGTCTCTTCAATTCAAATGACCCACCTTTAAATAACTTTAGACAGGAATAGCTTTAAGTTCCCTTCTTCCTCCGCTTCGTCTAAATACCGGTCTGGCCCTTTCTTCTTTGCATCCCTTTCTTGCCAGGTGCCGTTTTCTAGATCGAAGAGGTGTATTTATCATTATTATTTTCTTTCTAGTTCTAATGTACGAAGCTATTCTTTTACTTTTACTTTCGCCCTTTCTTTCAAGCCTGTCACTGCTTTATCCCCTATTCTATAGGTCACTTTTGCTATGTTTGACATCTTTATAAGTGAAAACGAATTACCTTATTGTTATTTATACATTTCCAGCATTTCCAAACACAATATCATGTGCATACTATCTCTTTTTGAGGAAACCGTTCACATATTAACAATGAGTGATGACCCAGACACTTTGTTTATATAGGCTCAATAGTAGCAACGTTACAATAAATGCGTGTCATTTTGGTTATTGTGACCGCACAAATACTCATTAGTGTGTTAATGCTGTTGCATTTTAAACTCCCTTCTAAATTTTGGGTTTGGTATCTACATATACCCAATTTAAATAGATCACTCGAAAATTATTTGATGTTACGATGCCGAAGTGCCAATTAGCAGTTAGCACACACGATTCAGCTTCATACCTGGTAATAGCGCGTTCTTCCGCATATACGGTACCCCCGCTTCTTCTCCCCTCACGAGGCAGAAGTGGTTACTGAGGGTTAAGGTTTAGGCTTTTAAATAGTGCCCAATACTTCCCGCCATGGATGTGTATGCGGTCCGTTGTGCCGGAAATAATTGTTTCTACTTCCGGTCAAATCGTGAGCGCCATGCTGTAATGGTCACTAAGCCTGTTTCTCCGCCCGTTTTTGCATGCATTATAGAATTATTTTGCACGAGTGTAAATATATAATATAGCATTCTTAGCTTTAATTCAGAATTGTTAGTATATGGGGTTTCATTGCGGTATTTGATGCTAAATAGCAGACTAATGTAAGCTGTTATATTTTGTTTTTCAGCATTTATCGGCGCCATCATAGATTGGGGATATATATAAGGTGTACAATTTTATTTGGCATCGTGGAGTATGCCAACTTTAATGTATCCTCTCCACACTAGTTGTTCTTACAACAATGAAAATATCTAGTGTTTTAATTTCCAAGTTCCATTTGAATAGTGACTTTTTTTATTTACCGTGTTGAACCCAACAGTTCCATTGGGGGAAAATAATTAGATCTCAATAATAGTTATTTTGTTGATTATCAATATTAAGAACCCCCATCAGGTACCTTATTATTACAGCCGATCTACAGGTCCTACGAGTATCACAGATATGATATGTCTATTTATGTATGTTTAGTGACAAACCAAGAGATATTTTCATTCAGTCCTCTTCGGACGCTATCACATTGGAAAATCCAGAATCTCTCTCGTTTTTTGCGAGTATGTTCCATGTTCTGACCTGGTTTATGTTGGACTTTCTCTAAAATACACCAACGAAGTTCACTTTCGTTGTGATTTAGATCTATACAGTGTTGTACCAAAGGTGCTGTTATTTTCTTCATTTTAACTGCCGACTTGTGTTCACTAAATCTAGTGCGGAATTCTCTGCCTGTTTCTCCAATATATGCCAGGCCACAAGGGCACAAGATGATATATACCACATTGCTGCTCCTGCAGTTTGTCAGTGATCTCAGGGTTATTTTAAAGTTGTTATAGTTGATTGATTCAGTTGTGATTGCCGCCTCACAAGCATGGCAGGACCCACACCTATGATTGCCCAGTACTGGGGTTTGTCCTGTTAACGATATTTGGATGCTTCCTGTTTTTTGTTTGCTCCTAGTATGGACCAGCCGGTCTCTTAAATTTCTATTCCTCCTATAGGCTACTAGGGGTTTAGATATAAAGTTTTCGCTCTCTTCTGTTTCCAATATGCTCCAATTTTTATTGATTATATTATTGATTTTATAATTCAATGTAAAGTGATTGATGACACAGGTAATACGATCTATTGGTTTCCGTTTTGTGCCACTTAACAGGGAATCACGATCATAGTATTTCGCTCTTTTAAAGGCTTGCCTAATCAGCCGATGAGGATAGCCTCTTTTGAGCAATCTGATTTTAAGATCTTCTCCATGTTGTTGGTATTCCATCAGGTTAGTGCAATTACGGCGTATCCTCAGGAATTCGCCAAAAGGGATTGAATCTTTTTGACAGTGTGGGTGGAAACTACCATATTGTAAGATGGTGTTTTTAGCTGTGGGTTTCCTGTATAGATTTACTTCTAAAACTCCACTGCTGCCATTTATCTCGATGTCCAGAAACTCCACTTTGTTAGTGTGATAATTGGAGGTAAACTTTAGGTTAGGATCGCTTGAATTTAGCCAAAGTATGTACTCCTTCAAGTGGGCTTCCGTACCGTGCCAAACAAAAAAAATATCGTCAATAAATCGACGCCATAAATGAACATTTTCAAAAAAAGGTGCAACTTCGTTGTATACATGGAGCAATTCCCATTCGCCCATGTAGGCATTCGCTACACTGGGAGCACAGGATGCCCCCATGCTGGTGCCCTTCACTTGGTTGTAAAGTGCACCATCATAGTCGAAATAGTTGTTCAACAGAACAATCTCAAGACATTGCAAGATAAATCTGTCTGGGCGATCTTCCGGGTATCTCAGTAGCAGAGATGATACCGCTTGTAACGCCCGACACTGAGGTATGTTGGTATACAACGCCTCAATGTCGAGCGTTACAAGTATATCAGTGTTTGCATTAAATATAATTCCCTCTGTCTTGATAATCATGTCCCCCGTATCACGAACAAATGATTCATACTTCTGTGTCAAAGGACACAGGAATCTATCCACATATTTGGACAGGGGCTCTGTACTCGAACCAATCGTTGAAATGATAGGTCTCATGGGGGGGCTGGTTTCATTTTTATGCGTTTTAGGCAAGCCGTATAAGGCTGGGATTATTGGACAGGTTTTATTGAGAAAGATAAGTTCTTATTCACAAATGTATCCCTCTTCAAATGCAGTATTGGTGAGTTCTTTTATAGTTACATTGAGCCGTTGCAGTTCTCTTGGATGGGCTGGCCTATAATGTTCCTCTACACTCAACATTTCCAACATCTTTTTGTTATATTCGCTTTTGTCAAAAACTGTAATGCCCCCACCCTTGTCGCATGGTTTTATTATCAGGTTAGTGTTCCTTTCAATATTTGTGAGGGCTAGATTTTCTTGTTTTGTTAGATTAAAGTTAGGCCTGTTGGTTATTGAGAGAAGTCGTGTGATGTCTTTTAAGACTCTACGTTCAAAAATTTGGACTTCAGGTCCAACAACATCTAGGGTAGGTGTGAAGCTAGATGGAGGTTTACAACCAGATAGGTTCAAGTTTCCTTCCTCTCGCAGTCTACCTTCAAAGAACTTTTTTAGTCTAACTTTTCTGAAAAATGCGAATAAATCCTCATGAAGTTTGAATTTGTTTAGTGGGGCACAGGGAACAAATGATAGACCCCGACTCAGGACAGACATCTCCTCACTATTCAGCTCAGTGGATGATAAGTTATAAATCGGCATTATATCCCCTATTTCGTCTGTGTTTTTATCTACCACCAGTATTGCTGGTTTCTCGTCTTCACATATCTTTGCTGAGGTTGAGGGCTCATCGTTTGGTGACCTCCCCTGTCCTGTTGCCAATGCACACTCTTTCCTCTGTAGTTGCCTCTCGATAATAAACCACAAGTCTGAGTGTTTTGATATCCTTGCCTGCCTCTGTAGGGGGGTCTGGCATTGTAGCGTCCTCTCCCTGAGTCTTGATAATTGTCTGGGTCAGAATCGGAGGAACCTGTATCTGAAAAGTTGGTATAATTTCTCCTGTAGGTGTTGTCATAATTTGGATTGTAATAGGCTTGGTGCCCTCCCTGATAATAATTGGGATTTAAATAGGGATATATCTTTTCTTTTGTAAACCAACGTACATCTTTCTTTAATTTATCCGTCTTCTTGTTGGTTAAATAGGTATCAAAATCTTTCATTTCTAGTTGAATCTTTTCAAGTTTATTTTTTGCTTCATCAACTGCATCAGAGGTTTTTAACTTTTCTTCTAGCTCTTCTATTTCTTTACTAAGAGCTATCAGAAGATCTTTCACAGTTTCGATGATTAACATCATCCAATCTCTGGAGCAGCGGTTTGAAATTAAAGACCACCGCTCCAGAAATTTACGAACCTCAATGAATAAAGCAGGGGCATTGCGGACCCTAAGGCCAGATGGAATTACTCCTCTTTCAAGTATGCAAGCATATAGAATGCATGTGATTCTATACGTTTCCTTTTCTTTTTTAGATTTATTAGATTTTGCCATTCGCTATTGTCTCCCAATGTTGTAGGCACAGGGTTATTTCCATCGGTTACTAATCCTAATAGGGAACTAAATTCCTCATCTGAGAACCCAAACGTTTCAAGTTTGTCCATAGTAGTGTAGGGTTTGTTCGACAGCTACCTTTCTTATGTAATAACTGGAAAGTCAAAAGTAAAAAAGCCTCCACTTCCTTGGTGCCACTATCCTGATGCAACAATTTCCCCCAACAATGTCAATCTAAACTGCAAGGAAGTTAATTCCAGACTTGATTGTAATAGAGTATCCCACAGTTCAAAAACCGTGAATGTATTACCATGAAATTTGGGACCCCCTCTAAGGTTGCTTATATGACCAGGGAAAAGAGGGGACTACGCTTATACACAAAAATAACAAATTTCCCCCATGGTCAAATCTTAGTTTCTTTTATGGCATTGCTCTCAACAATTCTACAAATAGCCTTCAACTTAGTCCAAGGACACCAGTGTGTTTCTTCTCATTAATTTATTTTATTGCTTTTTTTTGGAGATAAGTTTATCAAAGTGTTATTAAAACAATTTTTTCTTTTTTTGAATCTTTTTTGAGGTTGAACATCAATTCATCAACATAGATATTAATACAATTCATATAAATAAGTGCAAAGATTAATACTGAAATTATAACAGTCTATACAGTGTATACTCTGTGATTTTAGCAAATTAAATAAAAGACTAACAATTACCCTATCTCACACACCAACTTTCATACACACCACTCATTCATCCAGTGTCCCAGTCATACACGTTCTGAAACAATTTCTAAGGTTGAGGTAACCCGGATCGTCAGTGTTTTTGTTACACGCCAGGTCTGTTACACGCCAATGTGCTTCATCCTTTAGCTGCTTCAGACAACTCTGACCATCCGCGTAAGGTGGCACAGGTTGCCTTTAAGTGGGGGGGGGTCGCATGTTCCTTGGAGGTTGTTGTAAGCCTGTCCATGCCTGTTGATTGTCTGCTTGGCAATGACATGGAGAGCTCACCTTGGAGGGAGGTGGAGCGCCAGGCTCAGTTACAGATGTTGGGACTGCCTGAGTGGGTCTATGTGACCACTCGGTCAATGACAGCCATTAGGGGTGATCAAGAGTACCTGGAACCTGAAAGAGTGGTCCAGGTGCCTGCCAGAAAGAGGAAGGGCAGAGGGCGTGTGAAACCAGCCCCCAAAGTTCCCGCAGTCCAGGAGGAGGAGACAAAACTGTAGGGGGATGCCCTGGAACCTACAGGTAAACAAGTGACTGAACTGGGAGACCAGCCTGAGCTGCCCTGTTGGCAACAGGAAGGAGGTCCCTCCAGGGAGGTGTTCTGCAAGGTGTAGAAGGAATACCCTACTCTTGTTGGTTTGTGACAGCATGCTGCAGACCAGGCAACAGGTGGTCCGTCCGGATCACATTTGATTTAGTGGGAGAATGGTCTCCTTTATAGTAAGCCTAAGGTTGCTCAACCCGGGGAAGCCCGTGTGCTGCTGGTACCCACGTGCTACAGGACCTTCCTACTGGATCAGGCTCATGACATGCCTTTGACAGGACATTTGGAGTGTGACAAGACCTATCACAGACTTGTCACCAAATTTTACTGGCCCAAATGCAGAGGCACGTTTGTACACATTGTAGGTCTTGTCAGGCTTACTAGGCAAGTGGCAAGACAGGAGGGAAGTGTAAGGCTACCCCCAACCCTTTCCTGTGGTGAGCTCCTCCTTTGAGCGAGTGGGCATTGACATTGTGGGGCCACTGGAACCCAAGACAGCCTTACGCAACAAGTTTATCTTGGTTTTGGTGGACCATGCACCAGGTACTCTGAAGCTGTCCCTTTCAGGACAATCACAGCTCCTGTAGTGAGCCATGCATTGATGGGGATTTTTCCCCCCCGCGGGGTTCCCAAGAAAGATTGTCTCTGACCGTGGTGCAAACTTCATTTCTAGGTATATGAAGTCACTATGGGAGGAGTGTGGAGTAAATTACAAATTCACCACTCCTTACCATCCCCAAGGGAATGGGTTGGTTGAGAAATTCAACCGAACTCGGAAGCCTTGATGAAGGGTCTTGCAGAACCCATGAGATGTAAGTGGGACATCCTTCTACCTTGCCTGTTGTTTGCCTACAGGGAGGTACCGAAGAAATCCTAAGGGTTCAGTCTCTTTGAATTGATGTACGGGCACCCTGTGAGAGAACCTCTGAGTCTGGTGAAGGAGGGCTGGGAGAAAACTCCTGGTACGACCCCCCTAAATATGTTCAGGTACATGCTGGCCTTCAGAAATCAGACTCAAAGCTTCAGGAAACTCGCTCAGGCAAACCTGGAAGCCAGGACGAGATGAAACGATGTTATGACCAGAATACCACTTTGGTTGAGTTCAGCCTGGCCAAAATGTGTTGGGGATGGTACCAGTGGAGCCTCGTGCGTTCCAAGACAAGTGGACTGGTTCATTTGAGGTGGTGGAGTGCAAGAGCTATGTGACCTACTTGGTCAACTTGCAAACTTCCAGGAACCCTTTGAGGGTCCTACACGTGAACCGCCTCAAACCTCACTTTGAGAGGTCTGAAGTGACAATGCTTCAGGATACAGATGATGTTATAAAATAGGAAAGCGAGCCCTTTCCTGACCTCCTGTAAGCCATGGAACATGATGGGTAAGTGGATGGAGTGAACCTCTCTCCCCCCTGACCCCAGAGCAGCAGAGGGACTGTCGCCAGGTGCTGGGACAGTTCGTCTCCCTGTTCTTCCTGACTCCAGGAATCACCAATTGGTGAGTCCATGATGTGGACACTAGGGACAGTTTATCTGTAAAACATCACATTTTGAAGAGTAACTGACTAAGTCAGGGCCAGCATTAACCCCTCCCACTCTCATGATGAGCTCAGCTCGTCATGAGCCACGGTTCTCGTGTGCTCATGACGAGCTCAGCTCGTCATGACCGTTAGAACGTACGCACACTGTGCAAATTCCCCTGCTGTGTGGGCGTTCTAATGAAACAGGTGTGGTCATGACGAGCTCAGCACGTCATGAGCACAGGACCACCGTGGCTCATGACGAGCTGAGCTCGTCATGAGCACCAGGGGGCTGTGCGCTCCCTCCCCTCCCCCCAGCACGGCAGGGGAATGACCCCAGCAGCCAAGGGGTTAAGAAAGAGTTTTCCAAAATGTTGGTGCTAGGGGTGATAGAGGCCTCCAGCAGCCCCTGGGCAAGCCCAGAGGTCTTGGTTCTGAAAGCTGCTGCACCCAGTGCCACTCCTGAACTCTGGTTCTGCATGGACTACTGTGGGCTCAATGCCATCCTCAGGACTGATGCACACCCCATCCCCAGAGCTAATGAGCTCATTAATCGGCTGGGAGCTGCCCAGTACCTTAGTATATTTGATCTAATGTCTGGTTACTGGCAGATTGCATCGACCAACGGGGCAAGAGAGAATTATCTCCGGAAGCGGATGGCTTTCTACGCTCCTAGGAGGTTCTTGAGGTCTGCTATGCAGGCCAAAGCAGCTGTTCCCATCATAAAATGTGCTCGTACTGGAGGTCGTTCTTTCCGGTATCTGGCACCGTGCTGCTGGAACAAGCTTCCGCTTGCTCTGAGAACTACCTCTAACCTGCTTGCTTTCCGAAAGGACCTAAAGACGTGGCTCTTTGCCCAGTAATTTCTCTGCTGCCATGTGGAGGGTGCTGTGTTATGTATTTTCCTAAGCGCTGGGACACTCCATGGAGTAGCCGTGTGCTATAAAAGAGCTTTTATTTTATTTTTTATTTTTTTTGAAATATATTTTTATTGCAGGAATCAGTAAAATTTTACAAAGTGGACCAGCATTATAAATTCAATCAAAATTAGTAGAATACATCCCATCTCCCCTCGGCAAGACAATCTATTACACAGCCATTCAGCCCACAACCTGAGGGTCGGGCGGCGATTACCAGTGGGGACTCAACAGGGAGTCGAAGCCGGTCCCGATGATCCACAGTCCGTCATCTGCTTTTCTAAACCATCCTACAAAAAGGACAAAAGAAAACCCCCCCCCCCAAAACACTATGAACTAGGCAGAACCCCCCCCAACCCCGCCATCAGTGCACGGTAATAGACGTAGGAGGATCCATGGAAGGACCCCCGGGGAAAGCTACAGACATGTAAAGTACAATCGTCTATCGGGACTCGGGGCGAGCTGCATCCTCACTGTCGGAATCGCTGGGAGCGCAATAATCCCTGAGGGCCTGCACTAATGTCTGCCATTCTAGCGCTGCCTCCTGCGCCTTCTCGCTGTGTTGTCTCCTAGCTAACTGGTATCTCAGTGTGCTTTCCCCCGTCGCCCATTTCAAAAGTTTGCTGTGCCACCGAACCCCCGTTGGACCAACCCGTGCCTTCCAGTTCCTGGTCACCTCCCGCTTAGCAAGGAGAAGCCCCAAATCAATAAATTTACTAGAAATTTTATTTTTGGGGGTATGCGGAAACCAGTGCAGGAGCCCCACTGCCGCATCAACCGATAAGGACCTCCCCATTACCTCCTTCAGGGTATCCCCCACTTCAAGCCAATAGGAGGACAGCCCTGGGCAAGACCACAGCATGTGGAGAAGGTCTGCATCTGGCGCACGGCACCTGGGGCAGTCCGCAGAATCCGTGGCAAAATATTGTTGGATCTTCGCCGGGGTCAAATATGCCCTGTGGAGTACATAGAAGTGGACCAATTGAAAACGGGCGTGGCGCGTGCCCTTCCAGGCCCGCCTCATGAGTTGCGACCAGGTCGACTCCGGGATCTCCTTCCCTATGTCCGCTTCCCAACGGGTTCTTGAGGTAGTGAGGGGGGTCAACCCCTCATTGATCAGTCTGCCATACAGGCAAGTAACCGTTTTAACCGTTCCCGCGGACATCATAACATACTGGCACACCGAAGATGTAGGAGGTTCCTCCAGTCCGTTTTTCCAGTGCGCCTAAATCGCTCAGACCAGGGCCGTGTGCAAAAGAAAATCGCCACGAGGAACATCGAAACGGTCAATGAGCTCCTGAAAGGGCAATAGCGCCCCGTCCTCGTAAAGGTCACCCACCAACTGCAGACCCGCGTCCTCCCAGTCCGCTAGTCGTGACCAATCACCGCCGTGAGGCAGGGCCGTCAACATACCCAGAGGCATTTCGGGTGCATATGGTATCCGCAACTGGCCCCGGGCGTGGGCACGGTTCCAGCATAATCGAATGGTCCTTTCTTCGAGCGTCAGGTCCTGCAAGGCCAAACGTTGTCGCAGCGCGATGAAGGAGATAACATGCCTAGCCATCCCTGTGCCCCTCCTGTCCTCGGGGCCTCGGAACTCTCTGGCGACCTCCTGGGTGAAGGTCTGCAGCTGCGCCGCCAAGTAATACTTCTCGAAGTCCGGTACCGCAAGACCACCCTCAGCTTTCGGTCTCGTCAGGGTCTTAAGGGCCACTCTCCGGCGGCCCGAACCCCAGAGGAATCCCACCACCATTGACCGTAACAGGCGAAAGGTGGCCGGCGGGATCCAAATCGGCAGCGCCCGGAAATAATACAGCAGCCGGGGGAGCGCCACCATTTTAAGCAAAGCGATCCGCCCCGCCACCGAGAGCGGCAGAGTAGCCCAGAAGTCCATACTACCACGCAGCGCGCGAGTGCTGCGAGCTATGTTCCCATCCAGGAGGTCAGTCGGGTCGTGGTAGACGTACACCCCCAGGTACTTGAAGCAGTCAGGTTCCCACCTAA
Organism: Lissotriton vulgaris; assembly: GCF_964263255.1. Taxonomy (NCBI): domain Eukaryota; kingdom Metazoa; phylum Chordata; class Amphibia; order Caudata; family Salamandridae; genus Lissotriton; species Lissotriton vulgaris. The sequence continues at coordinate 241,419,453 of NC_141689.1, read as the reverse complement.
TCTCCCTGCCGATATCGGGGCTGGGCGTACCCTTGCGAACCGGGAAGAGACAGGTCTTAGCCCAATTTACCCGAAGGCCCGAGACCTCCCCAAATGCCGTGAGCGCCGAAGCAGCCCCGTTCAAGGCAGCAACCGGGTCCTCAAGGAAGAGCAACAGGTCATCGGCGTACAACGAGACATAATGTGGGCCCGAAGGTGTCCACAAACCGTTAAAGTGGGCCCCCGACCGGAGCAGCAGCGCCAGCGGCTCCACCGCTAGCGCGAAGAGAAGCGGGGATAGTGAACAACCCTGCCTCGTGCCTCTCTCCACCGGGTATTGCGAGGAGATCAGCGGGCCCGCCCGTACCCTGGCCGACGCCGAGGCATACAGTACCATGGTCCACCTAACGAAGCCCTCACCGAGGCCGAACCGCAGCAATACAGTGCGCAGGTAGTCCCATTCCAGGCTGTCAAAAGCCTTCTCCAAATCTACTGAAAGGATCACCGGGCATGGGGCGTCCACGAGCGGTTCTCCCAGCAAGCGGAACAGCCTACGGATGTTCATGGTCGTGTTTCGCTTGGGAATGAATCCGGCCTGGTCCTCGTGTACCAGAGAGCTCATGTGACCTAGCAACCTCGATGCCAATATGCTGCTCAGTATCTTATAATCGACCGTCAACATTGATAAAGGACGCTAGGACGCCGGATCGGACGAGTCCCTTCCCGGTTTGAGGAGGGGAACCACCAAGGCCTCGCACATCGAGCCGGGGAGCCGACCCAGTCGCTTCGCCTCCCTGTAAACTATCAGCAGCCTCGGTGCCAGGAGATCAGTGTAGGCGGCATAAAATTCAATCGGAAGGCCGTCTAGGCCCGGGGTCTTATTCCTCGCCATCTGTTTAATGGCGCTGCGAATTTCCCCCAGTTCGATGTCGGAGCCCAGAACTTTCGCTACGTCTGGCTCCACCATTGGGAGCTCCAGGGGTCGCAGGTAGTCCTCAATCAGGTCGGGGTCCCTGGCAGAGCGGCTGCGGTACAAGCGTTCATAGTAGCGCAGGTAACAACTCAAGATCTCAGGCTGAGTGTGCACTTCGGCCCCTTCCGCCGTGCGCATGGACGTCGTTAGAGAGGTCTGGCGCGTGGGATTAGCTAGCCACGCCAGCAATGCGCCCGAACTGTCCCCCTCCGCAAGCGACCTAACAGTATAGGCCTTATAGTCGAAGCAGCGCAGCCGCTCGACCTCCGCCGCTACCGCCTCCTTCGCCACTGCCGTGCGCTCCCGAAGTGCAGGACGCCCGGGGCGGCGGAGTTCCAACTCGCGGAGTTTCCGATCAGCCACAGCCAAGTCATCGAGGATGATTCGCCTCATGCCCACCTTTTTAGAAATACAGTAGCCCCTGACCACCACCTTAAAGGCGTCCCATTCCAGCGCCCTCGATCCCGCAGTACCTCCATTGGACGCGAAGTATTCCGAGATTTTGTCTTCTAGGTCCGCTTTGAAGACTATGTCCTCCAAGATTTCCGGATGCAGTTTCCAGGTGGGCACAGCAGGAACCCCGGGAAACCAGCGAAGGTCCAGCAGGAGCGGGTTATGGTCCGAGATAGTCCTGGTCAGATATTCAGACCGGACCGCTGCGGAAGCCAACTCTGCCGAGCCCAGAAACCCGTCCAGTCGGACGTGCAACTCGTGCAGGCCCGAGAAGTAGGAGTAGTCCCTAGTGTCGGGGTGCTGTGCCCTCCAGATGTCCGTAAGTCCCCAGTGCGTCTGCCATTCCCTCCTACCCTTAGCCACACGGCGAACCGGAGAGTCAGGGAGGGGGGGGTGCGAGCGGTCGGCCTCGACGTCCACTATTGAATTAAAATCCCCTCCGAGCAGGAGGGGCCCAGAGAAGAAGTGGGCCAACGAACCCGATAACCTGGAAAGGAAGGCTAGCTGGTCCACATTAGGCGCATAAACACAGCAAACGTTTAGGTCCCTCCCCCCCAGTGTGCCTGAGATGGCCACGTAGCGACCCTCTGGATCCACCACTGATTTCGTAACCTGAAAAGGAACCCCAGCTCCAATCCAAATCAGCGCCCCCCTGGCATACGCTGAGTATGAAGTGTAGAAGACCTGCCCTCTCCACCTACGCTGTAGCGCCGCCCCTTCCTTCTTGTTGAGATGGGTCTCCTGCAGCAGCGCCATTTGCACCCCTCTACGCACTAAATAAGCATGGACCTTGTGACGTCTAGACATAGTGTGAAGCCCCCGTACATTCCAAGTGATGCATTTCACATTAGCAACATCAGCCATTGTCCCATATCGTTCGTGCCGGGTCTCTCCACCCGGGTCCCAACAAAGAAAGAGCAACAATCAACCCAGCACTGATGGCGGCCATTTTCCCCAACCAAAAAACAACAACCCCCGTTCGAACCAAACCCCTGCCCACCCTCCCCAGAACAGGACCCAAATAGTACCATCTAGTTCCCATCCAAACCATACCCCCAACAATCCCACAGTCCCCAACTAATTCTGCAGTCGCCACCGCAGGAAGGCCTTAAGGGCTAGGTGCGGGCTGGGCGCCGGCAATGGGCCCTCGATTCTCGGGCCACCGAGACTAAAGTGAGCCCAAAACAAAAGACTATGTCATGAGCAGGGCACCCCCCCCCCATTTTCACCGGAGTTCATGAGCAATCGCCCATCCCCGCCACCCCCGCCGCGGGCCCCCACCCAAATGGAAGTGTCTCACCCCGTCATCCCTGTCCATCCAAAAGGTCCTCAACCGAGTTTGGAGTGATCACCGGCGTGTGGACACTGTCGGTCACCGATTCTTCCGAGTCCGTTGGTGCCCCCTCGTCTCCAAGGTCCGCTTCCTCAATAATGGGACCATCCCGCGAACCAGACAGCGTAGACAACACCTCCAACACACCCTTCCGCTCCGCCGACGTCTCCACAGTCGAAGGTCTGCCTGTCTGGCCACGGCGACTCCGAATTCGTTTGGACCGTCGCCGCTGTCCAGGCTCCACTGCCAGTTGAGATGACGAGCCTAAGCCATCTTTTCCAGCCCTATAGAGTTCGAGCCAGCTACAGACGTCTCCCGGGGAATCAAAGAACTGAGTCTTGTCATCAACGATTATGCGGAGCCTTGCAGGAAACAGGAGCGAGTATTGGATGCCCTCGCTCCGGAGCTCGCGTTTGACCGCCAGGAAAGAGAACCGCCTGCGCTGGGTCTCATATGTGTAGTCCGGGAAAATATTCACTTGGCTATTCTCCACCTTGTAGGGGCCATCATGTCTGGCGGCATTAAGGATAAGGTCTCTGTCCCGAAAGTGCAGCAAACGTGCCACCACCGGTCGCGGGGCACGGCCCTGCTGCGGCGGCCTCGCTGGGACTCTGTGTGCTCGCTCCAGGGTGTAGAAGGAGGACAGACCCTCCGGGGCCACTGTGTCCCGGAGCCAGGCTTCCAAGTAGGCCACCATGTCGCCGTCTTCAATCTTTTCCGGCAGGCCCACCACTCGAATGTTATTTCGCCTATTACGTCCCTCCGCATCCTCCGCTCGCCGCTCCAGGGCCTCAATCCGGGATAGGGCATCCTTCATCGTCGCGGCCAGGGTCCTCTGTGCTGGCTCCAAGGTCTTTACTGAGCCCTCCACACCCTTGACTCTATCCGAGAGCTTGCCATGGTCCGCTCTAAGGAGGCCCAGACTCGTCGCAACCTGGGCAATGTCCTGCTGGAGGGCCGAGCGTGTGGTCGCGATCGCCTCCAGGACCCGGTCAAATTGTTGTTGCAATGGAGCACCACCAGAGCTCTCCGGGTCCCCACGATCATCTTTGTCCGGCGCCTCCGAATCTGAGGCGGCTGGGGTGGTCCCCTTGGGTCCTCTCGGTTTTCCCATGGCGCAGGAGTCCCACGGTGGAGAGTCAGTCAGAGGCGCCACTGAGTGCGGGCGTCGACTATGTCCCTCCCGGCAGGTTGTCTTTGGGCCAAGGGCCGATGATCTCCGTCTCCAGGGCCTGTTGGTCCTCCACAACCTCGGGCCGCGCCACCACCGCGTCGTCGGAGGGCACTGAGGAGGAGGCGGGGACAATCGGCGCCAGGTCGGGTAGGCCCGTTTGGCCGATGAAGATCTGGAACGAGGGTCACCAACACCACCGGAGGCTTTGTGGCGCCAGGGCGCCGTGCTGCCCATGAAGGTTAGTCGCTCGGCGGGGTGTGGACGGGTGTGGACAGGGGGTCGGCACCACAGACAGGGCCGCCAGGCGTCCGTGATTCGAGGTTTACGTTAGTGCGGTCCTCCGACCCTCCAGGAGCGGACACCGCGCTCAAATTCCGATCAGAGCGACACCCAGACCATCACATCACAGGGAGACAGGAGGTGGAGGGTGCGCCGCGGCCAACGACGCGCCTCCAGACTAAGGGTCCCGGCCAAGGCGACGAAGAGGTCCGGGCGCCATCTTGGGTCGCACTCCGCGGGTCCCCAAACTTCGATTTTCCGTCGGGTTGACCCGTTTTCGAGTTTCACCGGGTGCCTCGGCAGGTCCCAATCGGTCCGATCATCGGTTTGCGGGGGCTAGGGTGCCCCGCGGACTCCGATCTGCAGGATAATCGCGGGCTCAGTCCCGGAGCCGAGCTCTCAGGCGACCATCGCCATCGGCGTCCAAGCCACGCCCCATAAAAGAGCTTTTATAACATAACATAACATAACATAACAATCTGTGGGTTCAATGCTAAGGGCACTACCAGTTCTATGTCATACCCTTTGGGTTGAAGAACACGCCTGCCACATTCCAGAGACTGGTCAACCAGGTACTGTCCGGGCTGGAGCAATTCAGCACCACTTTCCTAGATGACATTGCTGTGTTCATCTCCAGCTAGAAGTAACACTTGCAACACCTCTGTGAAGTGTTGAAGGCTCTGCAGAAGGCAGGCCTCACTATCAAGACCAGTACGTTCCAGATAGGGCAGGGATCTTTGGTGTACTTAGGGCACCAGGTAGGAAGCGGCCAGGTGTGCCCCTATAGCCTAAGATTCATACCATTCTGACTTGGGAATCCCCCAAGATCCAAAAAGAGGTGAGAGCCTTTTTAAGACTCACTGGGTACTACAGGCGGTTTGTCATGGGAAATTGCACCATTGTTGCCCCCTTGACAGAGCTGACTTCAAAGAAACAGCCAAGAAAGGTGATCCGGTCCAATACCTGTCAGACCGCTTTTGATGCCCTGAAATCTGCCATGTGCACTACACTACATCCGTGCTCAATGCACCCAACTTCTCCCAAGAATTTGTTGTGCAGACTGATGCTTCGGAGCATGGTGTTGAAGTCTACTTTCCATGGAACAGAGGTAGAGTGCAATTGAAAGAGAAGCTTTTGCTGTGCTCTGGGCACTGAAGAAGCTAAAGCCCTACTTGTTTGGGACTCACTTCCATGTTCAGACAGACCACAAGCCCCTCAGATATTTGATGCAGATGAGGGGTGAGAATCCAAAACAGTTGAGGGGGTACATCTCCCTAAAGGGAATGGACCTTACGGTGGAACACCGCCCTGGTACAGAACAAGCCTTTGATGATGGTCTGTCAAGATTCTTCTGTGTTAGTGATGAGAACTCCCAAGAGGGTGGATAGTTCTCCCCATCTTTTAACTGGGGGGACACTTGTTAGACTTGGAATCTCTGGTGTGGTTTCGCCAGAATTTCTGCCTCTACCTCCTGTATTTTTAATGCTGTGCTGAATTTTGTTTTTGCTTGCTTATTTGCTTTGATGTTGCAGTTAGGTCTCCATTATTGGCATATTTAATTTACAGAGAAGCCCCTAGTAAAGTGGCGCAGAGAAGGGAAGAATTGTAAAACACAGCAATGCTTTAGTCCTTGGGAATGCGATGCAACAGTTCCTCTATGCGCAGGAGAAGTGATGCGTCGTATCCAGACTGTAGGGAGAAGTGATGCGTCGATTCCAAGATGGATCTGGTCAGTGGGTGCTGGGTCGGAGAACTTGTCCCATAGGTGCAACGCATGGAAATTCGAGATGCGCTGGGTGTCAATGCAGCGGTGGCACACAGAAGCAGCATCAGTTTCCTCAGTCCCAGTGCCATGATGTATCAATTCCTTCAGCCACACAGCAGGGCCTGCATTGGAGTTGGTGTGGTGATCTCAGACAATAGAGATCACTGCACGTGACTCCGCATGCGGCGAATTTTCAGCCGTTGGCAGGCACTGCATTGATTCTTCAGTGGCGGAATGTGGAAAGTTTCTCCAGTTCAACAGTGCTGCATCGGAAAAACAGGCCCTGATAGGGCGATGCATCGATTTTCTTTGTTTCTTCAAGCTTTTTCAGCTCCCAGCAACAGACACCATCTCCAGAGGGCCAGAACTGGAATAGACACCTCCTGGAAGATCAGATCTCCCAGCAGTGGAGTTCTAGGAAACTGGAGGTGAAGTCTTTGCGTCCCTGAGACTTCAGAACAGGAGGCTAGCACTTGGAGATTCTTCACAAACAGGTTCAAAGAAAGTTACAGTCTTTGTCCTCTCCTTGGCAGAAGCAGCAACTGCATGCCAACCCAGCAAGGAAATGCACATCAAACTGGCAGTGCTCCTCCTTACAGCTCTTCAGCTCCTCTCTTTGGCAAATGTTCCTCTTGTTTCCAAAAGTCATCTAAAGTTCTGGGGTTTCAGGTCTAATATTTATATCCAATTTTCTCTTTGCAGGCTTTGTTTCAAGATTCTCTGAGCTCAGTAAAAAAGAGTTCTGTCCTCCCTGGTCCAGCTTCTCTACTGGAGTTGGATACAGCATTGTGTGGACCAGACATACACAGTATAGATGATAGTGAAAACTCTTCCCACCAATCTAAATATAGAAAGGTCTATTCAGCCTGGCTATGAGTCACAAAGGAAAGGCAGGAAACACCTTACCACCCCTTGTGACTGTCTAGAGTGAATGCACATCCCCAGCTCCTGTCACTCCAAAACCAGACAGTAAATACACAAACAGGCAAAGGCACACAGGATGGTTAAACAAGAAAAACACCACTTTCTAAAAGTGCCATTTTCAAACATGCAATTTAAAAAACACCTTTGCTAAAAGATGTGTTATTAAATTCTGAGATAAGAGGGTCAAAACCTCAAATCTTTAGCTGTTCCCAAAAAAATGTTCCACATGTAAAATTTTACGGAGGCAGCCAGCCTTTCAAAAGTGACAAATGAAATACACAGTATTTCACTATCAGGACATATGAAACACACCACTACATGTCCTACCTTTCACATACACTGCCCCCTGCTCATGGGGGTACCTTGGTCCTTTTGAGGGGAGCCTTACATGTAAGAAAATTGCAGGTTAGGGCCTGGCAGGTGGGTCTACTTTTTTTTTTTTAAACAACTGAAGAGTGACTTAGTGAAAAAGTAAGAAACCAAAATTTTTTATTAATATTTCTGTGTTATCCTATCCCCCTAAAAAGGCAAAGTAGAATTAGTGAGAAACTAAAATAAAAGGGCAAACCTTGCCCTTATATGAACACTAAAAGAGAAAGGAATCTTTCTCTTTTAAAAAGGACCCTCATTCACCACTAGATGGTGACTTGCTTCATCATAGGGTCCCCGCTGGGGTGGCCGAATGCCTCCCCAGCGTGCTACAACGCCTGAATTACAGCGGAGCGGGTTGATGGTGTGTGCAACAGTGATACAACTAATATGTGCTTCAAACTGTGAGTGAAATTAAAAAATACATGGTGTATCCTATAGAATTTTTTTTAATAAAGGCCAACCAGTATTGGATTAAAAACAGTGCAAGGCGGACAGCAGGTGGTCAACATGTTTCTGCTGTTATGATAGCTAATTCGCTCAGCATTCATCAGGACCTATAAATATAAAAAAGTAGTCCTCCGATGGTATGCACTCGCTAAGGTGCACCCTCCCGTAAGGCTCTCAGTGTGAAAAAGATTATCGTTCCATAGTGTTACTCTCGGCTATTACCCGTGGCGGCTCACTGAACTTCTCAGAAGCTAATTGCCTGCAAAAAAAGGAGGAGAGAAAGGGGACAAACATAATAACATATAGAGACATAATCTGACATATAACTAGATAGTGGCTATTGTCAGGTAGTCCCATGCAACATGTATATACCACTCTCATCCACATGTGGCATGCATGAACCATTCCAGTGTTAATACCCAAATGGTGATCCTCTATTTGCCTTCTTAGAGGATATGACCCCTCCCCTTTACTTTTTCTAAAGGTCCGGGTTCTGTTTGCCGCATTTCGTAACGGCGACATATTATTCAAGTGAAGCGCACCAGAGGGACTGTACGGTTGGTCCCGACTTCCCAGTGCACTAAAGCAAATACTAAAATCAGGGTAGCGGCACTCATTTCTCATTATTAACCACGTTTTAATTTGTGTTACCACCACCTGTAAGGCTCGGACTCGTGATGTAATAGGTAAAAGTGGGGCACTTCCTTGGTAGAGGACCAGACCCCTCTTCCTGAGCACAAAACGGCGCGGGTAATCTTCACGCCATGTCCAGACTGTGTATAGAATAGATATGTCCACAATTACGCTCAGGGCAGGTTCTGTTACCAGGAGCTCGTATTGCGAAGAGGCTCCGTCTTTTGCAATTGTTAGAAAAAGCCTCTTACTTCAACACGCGCGTCTCCCCGCAGAACACCTACATTCGGTATTGCCGTCGGCTCGAACGATAATGGAGCCGGCGGTGGCAGCGTATTTTGAATGCTCATACTTCCCGATCACGTGATTGACGTGCAAGGGCATTCCGCGTTAGGTGCTAGTAGCTTAAAGGGGACGTAACCCATTAGTCAAACAAAGATCAGTGTTCGAGCCCCGTTCTAGGTTGGTAGTTGGGAGTGTTAATTATTGATCGATCTTAATTCAATGTAGATTTTCCTTTGCTCAATTAAATAAATGAATACAAACTGCGCCACTATTTTTGTTAATTACGGAGGAGCCATCAGTAGTATTCAAAGTTCTAATGCTTTATTGAGCACCTTGGTTTTTCAACACCAAATCAAGCTTATGCCCTCATATCAGCATTGGGGCTCGCGATAGTTAAGCTAATGAATACTTCCTCTGTATCAGGACTGGGTGAACAAAAGGATACTATGTTGACTACCATTTGTGCCATTCAAAAGTAAAGCTAATCTTACCCACTGTTGTTATTAGGATCATAACCTTCGGCAAACACCAGTCAATCTACACCTCTGTCTTGTTGTTGGTATAGGACACACATGTTATGGACCATATTACATCATGTATCCATTTCCGGGAAAGTTCAGGATAATTCTTTACAGTGAAGACATCATAGCCCATCGGACCATAGATCATCAACAAACTTATAACTCCAAGGGCAACATGTGTGTAATAGTTGCACATGACTCTCAAAGGAACATGTTGTATGTTTCTAGGTATTAAAGATACACTTACATAGATCAATATTTTGCAGGTAACAGTTACCAATATCTAGCAAGTATCTGCTATTAGAATCAGACACGATGTCTACCACATTGTATGTAAGGGATACATGGGCTAGCAGGATATATTGGAGGACCAAAAGTACTCCTACACTAACAGAACAAAAGGGGTGGTTAAGATGTGGAATTCAGATATTTACCAACCCTTTGCTCTCACCGCCTCATGACTGTGCCCCAGGGGATATCGTCATTTAAACCTTTCTTATTAGTGGCTAGACGATAAATCCACCTTTGCTCCTTTTCAAACAACTTTGTCTCAGATCCTGCGGTCAGGTGCTCTATTACCGTCCAATGCATATCATTTGGGGTGTGTCTTTTCTCCAAATAATGCGCAGTTAGCTTGGTGGTTGTTTTCTGGCATCGGATGTTGCTGCGATGTTCGCATATCCTAAGCTTAACGCGTCTTGTTGTCATGCCTATATACTGTAGGCCACATGGGCATGTTATTAAATAAATAACATTGTTAGTATTGCAGTTTGTATGACTGCGCTGCTCCCATTGTTTCCCTGGCTCGATGTTCAGTGATTTGGTGTGGGTTGTTAAGTGACTGATGTTACAATTCCCACAGGGGAAATGGCCAGTCACAGAAGGTAGGCCCCAGGCATTCAAGACAGTTGCTTCTTGTCTTCTCACTGTGTCCCTAGGGCGAGTGTGAACCAAAGCATCCTTAAGACTTGTGGATCTTTTGTAAGAAAAAAGCGGCTTTTCCCATTTATGTTTGTGACTGGTGATTATTTTCCAGTGTTTGGAGATGCATTTGCTAATTGCATTAGAAATGGGATTATAAGTAGTCACGCAAGTCAAAGGGATTTCATTACTGTTCGTCTTAGGGTAGTTGTCTAAGAGCATGTCCCTTTGTTGGTTCCGGGCTCTCTTCTGGCTCTTATCCAGAATTTTTCTTGGGTACCCTCTCTGTTCCAACTTGCAGGTCAAATCCCCTGCCTGTTGTTTATAGTCCAACAATTCACTGCAGTTCCGTCGTATACGGAGATACTGCCCATACGGGAGATTCTCCCGCAGGGCCCGAGGATGAAAACTTGAGAAGTGCAGTAAATTGTTTTTTGAAGTTGGCTTATAGTAGGTTTTTGTCTTTAGCTGGTTGTCCTGTTTCGTGATTGTCACATCCAGAAAGGTTATAGTGTCCACTGCATGTTCATGAGTGAACTTCAAATGTGGGTCACATGTGTTGACCCAAACAAAAAAGTTAAATAGTGAATTCTCCTCTCCTTTCCAAATCATAAGCACATCATCTATATGGCGCTGTCATAAGATGATGTTAGCTGAGTATGGATTAGTCGCGCTCAAAATGTGATTACACTCAAAATTAAATACGTACAGGCCCGCTACCGAAGGGGCAAATGTGCTGCCCATCGAGGTGCCCGTCGCCTGGAGGTAGATCTTACCCTCATATTCAAAGAAGTTTCTTTTGAGAGCTAAAGTGGCACATTCCACCACAAAGGAACGAGTCGTCACGTGGTTCCATGGTGTTCTGTCTAAAGCCTCCTTCAACACCTTTATAGTTTCATCCTGGGGGATGCAGGTGTAGAGGCTTTCAATGTCCATGGTGACTAGAAAGCATGGTTCATCTGGCATGTTGATAGTTCTCAGCATTGAGAGGAGACTCTTCGTTTCTTTTATAAAAGTACTTGTGGATTGTATTATTGGTCTTAAAAAGAAATCACAGTACTTTGAGAGGGGTTCTAAAAGGTGGGTGTACTTGCCAGGTCAACTTGACAGTTAAAAACCACACGCACAGACACTGTGGCAGTGGCAGGTCTGCGACACATTTGAAAGGCTACTGGTGTGAGTGGCACAAGCAGTGATGCAGGCCCATTAGTAGCATTTGATGTATTTACAGGCCCTAGGCGCACACAGTACAATTTACTAGGGACTTTACAGCATGAATAACCAATCATAATCACAATTTTCACAAGGAGCACTTACACTTTGACACTGATCAGCAGTGGCAAAGTGCCCAAAGCATCTATGCCAGAAAATACAAAATCTAGTACCTAGTCAACAATGCAGGAGTTTGCAAGTGACCCCAAAAAAGCAGCTGTGCTACGCCAAGTTCTGCAAGTGGTGGAGTGTCTTTGATCACACCGTACGCGTTCATTTTTAGCGACGGGTGTTTGTGCCGCGTTGTAAAATCAGCCTGTTCAGCACCATGTGCAGCGCAAGATGGCACTGCTTTTTTTCTACTTGAGTGGGCCCTTTCTCAACACAAGTAGAAGGATTCTCAGCGCCGACCGCCCACATTGTGAAATCTGACCATCTGTGTTGAGAAATATCACTGAGAGGTGGATTTTCTTCACGTGAAAACTTGACGTTGCATTCCACCAGAACAACCCTTGCCTTTTGATGCTGCCCCAGATTTACAATGTTGAGGCAGTACCAAAAACTAACACCATGGAATACCAAGCGTTAGAATGGTGCAACAAGGAGAAATTAATAATTTCTCTTTGTTTTTTGCTCTCTCCATGTGTGGTGCATTCTGCAGCACATATAGAAGGTGAAAATCGCCATTATTTATTTATTTAATTCTTTTTATTTAACATTTCAATTATGTAACATACAGGCCACATTAATTTCTTACATACTTAAATGGTATATCAATTCACATATTTTATGCAGACACTTTCACCTGTGATTCAATCGGTACATCTTCTTGTCTTAGCTGACCCTTCTCTTGCCGCCCCCAGATAGCACCGTCCTTGGGGAGATCTCTCCTCTGTAGGTATTCCATTTTCCGCATTTTTTGTCCCATTTTTTGTGGTAACCTCTACTCTTGAAAACATCTTTCTCTGCGACCATACACTTATCCATGTCATTCGCCCTTCCCTTCACTGTTGGCGTCTCGCACGAGCCCCATCGTATGGCTATACTGCGTTTGATTAGTGTAAATCCTAGTTGACCCATTGCTGTTCTATGGCCATGAGGTCTGTGGGGTCCCATATGTTGAGCAGGCCAGGCTTGGGTGTCAAGTGAATCTCTTTTTCGATCGCATTTTGCATCTGTAGTGTAGCGTTTTCCCAAAATTATGTAATAGTCGGGCAGCCCGATATCACATGGTGGAATGGTCCCTCCCCCATACATTGTCTAAGACACCGTGCATCCTCCCTCCATCCCATTTTGGTCAGTATGGCGGCATATAGATACGCCGTATGCAATACCTTAAGTTGAATGAGCTGGAATCTTAGCAGAATGGCTGCTTCTCGGGGGGACATCAGTGTGGTTTGCTACTCATCGTCTTCCAGTGGTCCAATCTCACCCTGTCACCTCTCTCAGAGTTGTTGGAGTGGGTCTGGTTAGTTACTACATCGTTTTTGATATGTCATCGCAATTGCTTTCTGTGCCACGGGTTCTAACAGTAGCCTATCTTCAAGTGGGGATGCTTCTGCCACCTCCCCTTCTTTTGGGATAGCTGTAATGAGTATGTGATGGATTTGTATGTATCAGAACACTTCCTGATTAGCCAGGCTAAACTCTTTTTGTAGTTCTGAGAATCGGATTATGTTTCCTTTTTCCATAGGTCGCCTACTGTGGAGATGCCTATGGTGTTTTGTCAAACCCTTGCTGTGTGCCCAGTTTGCCAAGTTGTTAAGCTGTCCATAATGGCATAGCTTTTGTAATTTTCCCTTGCCATCCTAGTGTTTTGTTCATTTGGTGCCGTAGGTCAATTGTGAGAGCCATAGGGCTGGTGTATTTTCTTTTTTTGGGTTTTGTGTATAGGGCCCCATAATAACCCTATTTTCCCATCAATAGCCTATCCATCAGGTTCAGTTTGCGAGTGGTAGACCCAAGGGTTGATGACTACTAGTTGAGACGCCCAGTAATATAGCCATATATTAGGCAGTGCTACCCCTCCCGCTGTCGTATCAGCTTCTTGTTAACTTGTGTGTAGCAATGCGTGGGGTTTTGCCATCCCATAGCAATGTTCTGACTTCGCTATCTATGCTTCTGAAGTAGCTTTTGGGGACCTTAAATGGGCTGTTTTGCATGACATAATGGAAACTCTGCAATGCCAGCATTTTAAACAGAGCTATGCACCCTAGTAAAGACAGTAAAATACATCGTTTTGCAATTGGTTTAAGGGGCTCATGAGATTTTTAGAGTAGAAGAGCGCTGGTTCAGGGGTAATGTACATCCCTAGGTAGCGGAAGCCATCTACAGTGACTGACGCTGCACAGTCGGATGGTAGTTTCGGGTTTGTCTGTGAAGTGTATATATTATGGATTTGGAAAAGCTAATTGTAAAGCTTGAGTATTTCCTAAAGTGTGTGAATATGTGGAGCATTCTATTGATTGATCTTGCTGGTGATGCGAGGTATAGTAGGATGTCTTCAGTGTACAGGGATATTCTGTCCTCATAGCCTTCTGCCCACTTTAGCCCTCTTATTAGTCGGTCTCCTCTCACTCAGGTTGAGAGGGGTTCTTCCATCGGGGAGAATATCAACGGTGATAGGGGGTAACCTTGCCGCGTTCCTCTCCTTAATGGGAATGTCCATTAGGTGTGGTTATTTACTCTCACTTGCCCCCTGCGGTCTATGTAAAGGAGCTTGACCGATTTTAAGAATTTAGGGCTGAAGTCCATGTGCTCAAAGACCGCATAGAAATATGGCCACTCGATCGTATCAAATGCCTTCTTTGCGTCTAACGAGAATATCACGCGTCTTCCGCGACCGTGTCCTTTCTAACGAGTACATTATGAAGCAGGCAAATATTCATGGTCGTGTCGCAACCCGGCATGAAACCGGACTGGTCTACATGCACTACTTTGAGATGATGGGAATAAGGCAAGACACCAGTATCTTCGCTTTGAATTTGAACTCAGCATTTATTAATGAAATCGGTTGATAGGAGCCACAGCTCTCTGCTGGTTTATCTTTTTTATGTATTAAAACTATGGAAGCTAGTCTTTGATCACCAGGTAGGGCCTCCTTCTTGTTGCTTTCCAGGAACATATCCCATAGATTTAGTGCTACCTGGGATGCAGTGAATTTGAGAAATTCAATTGGGAGGCTGTTAGGTCCCCGATTGTATACTGCTGATTGCTAAGCAGATTGCCTCTTCTCTGGGATCTCCCTCAAGCGAGTCCCGGTCGTCAGTGGATAGAATCGATATAAGAATGTCAACCAATAGTTCTCGGGAGTCCTCTGCAGAGGTTTTAGCGGCTGGTGTGTACAGCCATTCAAAGTGATCAGCACTCTGATATCTCTTGTGGGGCTTTGATTATTGTGGCATCATCTATTTTTAACATGGGTACCCAGCGCAGGGCTTGTTTCCACATTTCTAGCCAGGCCAAAAGTTTGCCTGCTTTATCCCCTGTTTCGTATAATTTGTGCAGGACTGCTTTATATTTGGCCTTGCCTGCATTCATCACTAGAGCTTTATATTCAATGTTCTTGCTGTCTAGGATGTGTTTATTGGACTCATTTGGGGCCTGCACATATTCGTCTTCTCCCTTTGTGAGTTCCTGAAAAACTAGCTGTTCTATTCTTGCCTTAATGTTTGTGTTGAGTCGACCGAATCAGCGTTTTCTTTGAAGTAGAGATCGGAATAATGTACCAGTTTTCTCTTATATTTGGGATTTTGAGGAGCCAAGGATTGAGTGTTAGATTTGTCCTTTGGCGACTTTTTTCAAAAGTGAGAGTAGCTAAGACCGGGGAGTGATCTGATAAACCGCGTGCTAGGCATCGGGCATCTCTATAGCTGCCGATTTCTGTTGTGTGTGTCAGTATATAGTCTATGCAGGACAAGCTTTCATGTGCTCCAGAGTGAAACGCAAATTGTAGTGTGTGGGGATTGAAGTGGCGCCATACATCCTTCAGACCCATGGCGCCAAAGAAAGCCTGATAGAGGTGTATTATCTCAGGACTGGGCTCCTGGTGGTTGCCTATCCATGAGGTCATTCAGGATCATGTCTAAGTCTCCTCCCAACACTAGGGTTCCAAGTGGTATTTCCAGGATTCATTTACTTAGGTCAGTAAGGGCTGTTTTATGAAGCTCAGGGAGGCATAGACTGATATTAGGATGATCAGTTTTTCTTTCCATACTGCCTCTAATACCTCAAATCTACCCAGTGAGTCGGCTCACGTCCTCTGTATCGTTAGCGGGAGACTTTTGCGGATCAGTATGGCTGTTCATCGGGAGTCAGATGTAAAACCGGAGTGTATTACCAATTTATACCCCCATCTATTCATGGCCATGCATGTGTTCCCCACTAGGTGGGTTTCCTGCATTAATATTACGTCAGGGGTTTGGCGCTTGAGATATTGCAGGACTATTCCTCTTTTTAGCTTATCTCCTAGCCCGTTTACATTCCAAGTGAGGATCTTAAGTGTGCTCTTAACCAAAATTGTGGCCAGATTTGGGTAGAGGTCTCTCATTTCCCGCTGCTTTGTGGCCAAGTAGAGTGCAACTAATGTCGTTCTGGGCAACAAGGGCAGTGTCCCCATTGTAGCCCTCATTATTGGTCTAGATATTGTGTGATGTGTGAGTGTCTTTAAGTACTTTTCTGTTGAGGTCGTTGGTTTGTGGTCTGATACCCACCCAAACTTGCAACTGGCCCTCCTCATCCCCAACATATCCCCCCTCCCTGCTTGATGGATTTAGAACTACCCCCCTCCCAAACAATGCAGAGTGCCTGTAGCAACTCCCCAAAAGAACAAGGGTTTGCAGTTGTGCCGGACCCTTTCCCATCCTATTACATCCCTTTATTTGAGACTGTTGTGTTAACTTTAGACTAATGTGTAACCCTGAGTCACAATACCACCATTCGTGGCTTACCCTATTTTCAATACCAGTCTCGGTGTGGTTTTCAGTTTAAGTACTTTGGGTGTTTATCACATCTGCCACACTACGTGTATACTGATTCAATGTTAGCGGAAGTGCCAGAGTGTTCCTACTTTGTCTGATCAGCACATTTTCTTCTCATTAGTTTCATTGTTCCTTTTTTATTTTGTTTCAGTGTCATCGGTCCCTGTATCTGAGTCTTCTAGAGTGTTGTGAGGTTGTTTTTCCAGTTCCATTTCTGCCTTATATGTCCGTCCTTGCTGTGGGTTCATATTTGACGCCATCCTTTCAACCATTTCCACGTCTCTTACGATGTTGAGAAAAAACATGCTTTGCCTTCTGCCTCCACTCGTAGTTTCGCTGGAAATAACATTGCATATTTGATGTCTCTTTCCCTGAGTGCTTTCTTTACCTCCAAGGAACTCCATCTTTGCTTCTGCACTCTGATAGTAAAATCTGGGCAAAATGTTATCATGCTGTTTTCAAACATGGTTGGTGGGGCGCTGCGCCCCATGTGTAAGATAACGTCTCTGTCCCGAAAGTTAAATACACTGACCAATATTGGCCTGGGGGGAACTCCAGGTTTCAGCCTACCTCCTGGTTCCCTCTGAGCCCATTCAATCGAGAAGTAATGTGAAAAGCCATTCAGTTGAAGATGCTTTGTAATGAACTCTTCTACAAAGAAGTCTGTTGATTGCCCTTCTGCACGTTCTGGCACTCCAAGGATGCACCATGCGAGGGATACATTATTCCGCCGTACCCTGCCTTCGTAATTGTCCAGTTGTTCTTCCATCACTTCTTGTTTGGTCTGTAGTGTTTGTACTTGCTGTTTGAGACGGGTTGTGTCTGTAGATACTGCGTTGGTTGCATCATCCAGGTCTTTAACTCTTTGTCCAGCCTCGACTCCAGTGAGGTGTGTAAATTTTTTATAGCCACCATTATGTCCTGAAGGGTAAGTTCGGATTGCACGGTAGTGGTCTGGGCTTGCGTTTGGGTGGTTGCATTCTCTGTCTCTGGTTCTTCCCCACTTTTTTGCCACGCATATTTATCTAGCTTGGTCTGCAGTGCGGCCTTCCCACCTTTTCCTCCTGCCATATTCCTGTGGGTTGTTAGTGGCTGTTCGGTTGTATCACACGGAAGTCCCCGCCACCTGTTTTGGCAGTTTGCTTTTTCCGGCCTGTCGGGTTTTCCTAATATATCTCAAGTGCTTTGTAGCCACTGCACAGTTCTTCCTTGCTTTTGTGGGGTCTGTTTTAATGGGGATCCTTCATCAGGAGGTGTTTTACCACTTCTCTGTCCTGTGATATGTGGGTCTTCCATTGTATTTTCTATCAGGCTGTTTGCTTGGTGACTTGCACGTTTCTACTCTGGGGGTTTGGGGCTGAGCCACAAGCGAAGACTCGCTTCTCTGTGTCAGGCCCAGCTCTAGCCTGGCGCAGTTACCCGCATATCTCATCCACTGTTGTAGCAGTAGACCTCGCAGCTCTCTTGCCGATTTCACATGTTGATATTTACCCGCAGCTCAAATTTTTGATCTTCTGGTAGATGACGGTCCGGATTTCCTATTTCTCACTGAAACATGTTTACTCGAGAACAGGAATGGAGGTGGTGTCCCTATCATCTGTAAATAAGAGTTAGACTGTTACCCGCTCTCGTTAGGTCCGATCGAGGGAGCTGAGTGTCTAGTTCTTTACTGCTCCCTATCCCCCTAACAATGCTTAGCTGGGATACTAACGAATAGACCTCCAGGAGCACTTGGTAACTTCTTGCCCTTATTGAATGAAGCTCTTACCCCCCTCACCATCAAATATGATTAGTACCTCCTTCTGGGTAATTTTAACTTACATATGGATAAGCCAATGGATCCCAACATAATCTCCCTGACTGAAATTATGGCAGTATGTAATTTGACACCGTCTATCTCTGCACCCACACATAATATGGCCACACCCTTGACCAGATGTTCTGTAGTACAGAACTAAAGACTGACCTTCCGGCGCCCATTACCTGGTCCGACCACTTTCTTATCAATTTTAAGATACTGGACCTAGGCTCAGGCCCCCTGCCTAGGTACATGAGAACTGAACACAAATATAGAGGGTTCCATAAATTAGCCCTTCCCACGCTAGTGGAGGCTCTGGAATCATCCGCACCTTGGCTTGCTGGCGATCTTGAACTTGACCCCTCTGCATTGGAACGGTGGCTGAGGTCCAACTTGGAAGATGCTACCCCTCTGTCCTCTCGTTCCTCAAGGAGGACCCACCCTTCTGCTCCATGGTTTAACGAATCCTTCAGAGAAAGCAAAAGAACATGTAGAGGTCCTGAAAGGAAATGGCACAAACATTAAATCTTATTACCTTCGAGTGAAAGAGGCCAAAAGGAATTATGTACTGGTGAAGATAGACACTGCTGAAAATAAGGGAAAGGTAATTTTCAACATGGTTAAATCTTTCACCTCCGCGTTGGCAATGAAGAAAGAATCCCCCTTCTCGGAAACTGGACTAAGTAGGCTGCACTATCCTGCCACATTAAGATTGCTTTAACCCCTTCGATGCGATTGACGGAACGGTTCCGTCATGAGCGTCGGTTGGCCTGTGGTCATGACAGAACCGTTCCGTCATGAGCCCGTTGGCTCATTAGAACGTTCAGCACAGCGCAGGAATCTGCGCTGCGCTGAAGGTGTTAATCCAACAATCTTTCTCGGAAAATACTGAAGAAAACCAAGTGAAAGAGCAATCTTTGATAAGATTGGTAGACGTTCCGCTGACTCCAATGTTATTAGCGTTCTTTGAAATGCAATTAGCCGACTCGCTCAATTACCTTAAAGGTCCCAGGTCCAGCTCTCAAATTGACGCCTGCCCTGCTAAAGTCTTGGCTTCCATTGCCTCTATGATTAATACCACAGTAAATAAGGTACTGAATTAATCTCTCTCTGCTGGGAAAGTGCCACGTATTTGGACAACGCAACGAGAAAATGATGTTTAGGGATTGATATGACACCCTTATTATTCCCCTGTATGGGAACCAAGTCCCCCAGTGTTATTCTCCCAATATCTTTTTTGTGTAAGCACACACGGAGCCTGCCTCGATTTCTTCACATCTTTTTTAATATCTTTTTTAGATATAAAAATATATATGTATATTTTTTAGAACACAAACAACATTATACATACACAACTCAGTAATCCAATAAAACACCTCCTAGACCTTTCTGTACCCATCCATTTTAACCCGGATGCGAAGATAACATATAAGCAGTCCAGGGGGAGGGAATCATATTGCACACAAAATATCATAGGGAAACTTCTCCTCTACTCAATCAGTTTATTGTGTGTATTATCACATTTGTATATACATTTTTAATTCATTCGATCCCTCCTCTTCTTGTGGTCGACGCGTTTGGGCCCATTGGTTCGGGCCTCATCAGGACATGGGTGACACAAACACCATCCAAACAAACAAATACATTTGAGCAGGCCAAGGGCATATGCAGAAATAAATCATCTAATCAGCCAAACCTTTGTCGATCCCCTGTAATGGATCACCACAATGGATTCTTCAGAGCAATTCCCCGAAGAGAACTTCACACCCGTACTGGTCGGTCAGCGTGTAATAGACAAGTTTTTCTTTAATTCTTAGCGTTCTTAAATGGAGCAGAAACCTTCCTGTGCTCCTATGCGGGCGGTCCACGTAGCTGTCTCCGTATTTGGAAGCAGGCCAAATCCTTTCACTTTAAAAAAAATCTTCTGTTGATCACAATGATTCCGCCACTTTCAGGCCAATATCGCTCCTTCCAGCTCTCTCGAAAGTCTTAGAAAAACATGTGAACAAAGCCATTTCAGATCACGCAGAAAGCTACAATCTACTTCATTAGTCACAATCTGGCTTCAGGGCTAATTTTACCACTGAGATTGCCCTATTGGAAGTGACTGAGTACATCAGAGAAAAATTGGATCAGGGCGGTAGGGACGTCCTGATATTACTTGATCTGTCAACAGCATTCAATACTGTCCCGCATGAGAGACTCATTGAAAGATTGAGGAATCTGGGAATTGGTGGGACAGCATTGGCCTGGTTAGCCTCTTTCTTGTAGGACAGAGCCTAAGAAATATGGTTCCCCCTTTCTCTGCCCCCATGCCTGGCATGAAGGTAGGAGTTCCCCAGGGCTCTATTCTAAGCCCGACTCTTTTTAACTTTTACATGTCCCCCTTGGCATCCTTGGTGGAGACAAACAGATTATATCCTACGTGGATGACAAACAACTGATTTTCACCTGCAAAAAAGGAAATGAGTTTAATGGTGTTAATATCAGAGCATGTCTTACAAAGGTGTTTCAGTGGCTCAAGGTAAGTCCGCTGAAATGCAATTCGGATATATCCGATATTGTCTTCTTTAGCCAAACCTGCAGTTCAGTAATTGGAATGCATGGTGGCCAGAAGAGTATTCACTGCCTCACGTAGAGCAGTCATCTGTGAGAAACCTGGGTGTTTCTCTGGAAAACGTCCTTTCCATGAGGTCTCGGGTCCAAACTCTGGTGGGCACCTGCTTTGGCATTTTACGTATGTGAAAAAAATTCTTCCACTTCTGACAATAAATACTAGGAAAAATAGTGGTCCAGGCCTTGGTGATGTCAAGACTATCTGGGCCTTCCCAGCTGCCTTATACAGTGCCTGCAAGTAGTGCAAAATGCCGTGGCCAGGGCAATCCTCAGACCCAAGTCAAGGTCTCATATGTCCTCCCCTTCTAAAGTCTCTCCATTGGCTTTGACTGAAAGAAAGGATCATATTCAAAGCCCTTGTTGTCTTTTTCAAGGCCCTTCATGGAAAAGGAGAAAGCTACCTTAGCAAACGAATCAACCACTATCCTCAAGCATGATCGCTAAGATCTCCCTCCTATGACCTTGCCCATACTCCCAAAGTACATCTGGCCCAAATAGGCGGTAGGTCTGTTGGCTTCCTGGGTACACAAGCTTGGCACAGACTCCCTGCTGCCCTGCGAGCCATCTAGGAAGTCTCAACTTTCAAGAAACACCTGAAAATGTGGCTTTTTAAAACGTAACTGCATATCTAGCTCCCTGCCTCACGTTTCCGTCAGCGCCGGGACACTCTTTTTGAGTAGCTGTTGCACGATAGTAAATACGTTTCATTCATTCATTCACCCCCTCCCCTTGTCCGTACTTTACTGCGGTAATCTGCCATTTATTTCCCCCTTGGGCCGCTCCTGTGTCAGTGCGATGTTAAGGCACGCACACCTTCACTCGACTAGGGCTTCTTAAGCTCGGTCCGCTCCCCTCACATCTGCCTTTGCTACAGGTCACAGCAGGCTATTTGGGGACCTCTTCTGATCCAAGGCATGCATACTTTCACCAGGGCACAAGTCCTCTAAAAAGAAGTGGGGGGAATGACAATATGCAAATCACCTCATGAAGTCACGTGCTGAACGTGTCCCGGTGTCTGACAATTACACCGGACACGTTCAGCATATTTCTGTGGGGCCCAGCTTATTGGCAGGGGGAATGAGGTCTTCCCTGTGAAAAGAGTGGGGGGACGCCGTGTACCTGCGTGTACCCCCGACTCGAGCCCTGACTTTCTCTCGGCTAGGGCTCCATAAGCTCCGTCTGCTTTCCTCTCATCCACCATTGCGGTTGGTCATGGTGGGCTATTGTGGCACCTCTCCTGCTCTGCTGGGCATAGAAGCAATGCGGGCCGCACTCACCGCCCATGCTCACAGCTGCTTGTGGGATATGGTGCTGTCTTCTTGATCTCGCACTCGCTCAGCTATCAGCTGAGCGATTTTCCAGATGCTGCCATTTTCTTCTTCACCACCACCGGGACAGGTACACTTTACTTGCCACTCTCCCTCAGTGCTTCGTCGATTTTCGAGCTACTATGATGTTGCCCGTGACTTCATGGGTTTGTATCGCTGGGTACGGTGCTATACGTCCGGATTTGAGTGTGGATTTTGTGGGAATACGGGGTGAGGGATTTGGAGCCACGCTAGTCAGAAGCCATTTCCTTTGGCTACTGGTCACTCCCACAATTAATACCTGGGGGTCTAAGAACATATAAGTGGGTCAGACAAATCGGATCACTATACCAAGACTACGCAAAATAACACCAGTGAGAGAAAGTTGGTAACTACAGGCCTAGTCAAGGCTCAAGAGTATATGGAGAATATAGTTCCCATCAGAAGCCACACTGTACCGCCCTCATTGTCATCATTTGGGTTCTCCTTACCCAGGAGACAAAACGGCCAGTAAGTTGTTACCGTGACCGGAATGTGGTATGCAGGAAGTACAGAAAAGAATGTAAGTGGCTAATGAAAAAGCAGTGTATGGTGGTTAAAGTGAAAAGTGAGGGGTAATAGTAAAATTAGGTGAACTGGGTAGAAAAAAGAAATTTATTAATATCTCCCAATCCCTAAGATTAAAAGGCAGGTGTGGGTGCGGGTTTTAAATAATAACCGCACTTTATAGTGGTCAACATGTTTCTGCATTACAAAGAAAAGAGTTTCTAATGCATTCTTCAGGACCTAGTTGGAAATACACTACTGCTTGTGAATAATAATGAAAAAATATCACCTGGGAATCCCAGGCGTGCTCAACCGTATACTGTTAATGCATAGTGGCATTGGATCCAAAATGAAAGACAAACGAACAAATAAACAAAGAAATGAGCATGAATAATTACTCAAGTAGTTCTTATTTCAAAACATACTGAAATTGCAATATGTTCACTCATACCAGGACACATTCTCTAGTAAACACTCACCCATGTATGTTGGTTGAGAGGCTTCACCCCACCTGGCTGCAGCGCAGGTAAAAGGAGCACCGCTCTAAAGATAATCATAAAACATTTACAGCGCGGTTTCATTAAGAGAAAGGAAATCAAATAGAGTTTACTTGGAGACAGGAGGTAGTGTGAACCTCCAATGCATCGTTTGATGGTTAAATTGTAGACACCCCGCCGTGATATAGCAAGTTCAGAGAAGGCAGGTACCAGATGTTAGCGCATATAAGGTCTGCCAAATTATACAGTGACCAATGCGTTGAGTTAAACAAGAACTGCGTGGCTTAATGATGAAACTCAGGAACGAGTTAGCACTGTAATAAAATGCCGTGATTGTATACTGGTAGATGGGTATCGTCTCTGCTACTACCAGATGTTAGCGCATATAAGGTCTGCCAAATTATACAGTGACCAATGCGTTGAGTTAAACAAGAACTGCGTGGCTTAATGATGAAACTCAGGAACGAGTTAGCACTGTAATAAAATGCCGTGATTGTATACTGGTAGATGGGTATCGTCTCTGCTACTACCATATGATATGCAACACCCTTTGTCTCAGAAAAACGGAGAAAAATACGAGCTTACAAAGAAGCTCTGCGATTCTTCGCCGGTGCCCCCCCAAGCAGTACCGAGGACTGCCCGGAGACACCGACGGAAAGGTGAGCGTGCCATCGCGCTCCTCGCTGCGCTTACTGACAAGCCTGCTAATACTCACATGGAGAAGTTACCGCTCCTAATGGGCTCTCCGTTGTTCTGAGATAAAGGGCTTTGCGCTCATCGCGGCGCTTACTGACAAGCTTGCTAATACTCACACGGAGAAGTTACCGCTCCTAATGGGCTCTCCGTTTTTCTGAGACAAAGGGTGTTGCATATCATATGGTAGTAGCAGAGACGATACCCATCTACCAGTATACAATCACGGCATTTTATTACAGTGCTAACTCGTTCCTGAGTTTCATCATTAAGCCACGCAGTTCTTGTTTAACTCAACGCATTGGTCACTGTATAATTTGGCAGACCTTATATGCGCTAACATCTGGTAGTAGCAGAGACGATACCCATCTACCAGTATACAATCACGGCATTTTATTACAGTGCTAACTCGTTCCTGAGTTTCATCATTAAGCCACGCAGTTCTTGTTTAACTCAACGCATTGGTCACTGTATAATTTGGCAGACCTTATATGCGCTAACATCTGGTACCTGCCTTCTCTGAACTTGCTATATCACGGCGGGGTGTCTACAATTTAACCATCAAACGATGCATTGGAGGTTCACACTACCTCCTGTCTCCAAGTAAACTCTATTTGATTTCCTTTCTCTTAATGAAACCGCGCTGTAAATGTTTTATGATTATCTTTAGAGCGGTGCTCCTTTTACCTGCTCTGCAGCCAGGTGGGGTGAAGCCTCTCAACCAACATACATGGGTGAGTGTTTACTAGAGAATGTGTCCTGGTATGAGTGAACATATTGCAATTTCAGTATGTTTTGAAATAAGAACTACTTGAGTAATTATTCATGCTCATTTCTTTGTTTATTTGTTCGTTTGTCTTTCATTTTGGATCCAATGCCACTATGCATTAACAGTATACGGTTGAGCACGCCTGGGATTCCCAGGTGATATTTTTTCATTATTATTCACAAGCAGTAGTGTATTTCCAACTAGGTCCTGAAGAATGCATTAGAAACTCTTTTCTTTGTAATGCAGAAACATGTTGACCACTATAAAGTGCGGTTATTATTTAAAACCCGCACCCACACCTGCCTTTTAATCTTAGGGATTGGGAGATATTAATAAATTTCTTTTTTCTACCCAGTTCACCTAATTTTACTATTACCCCTCACTTTTCACTTTAACCACCATACACTGCTTTTTCATTAGCCACTTACATTCTTTTCTGTACTTCCCGCATACCACATTCCGGTCACGGTAACAACTTACTGGCCATTTTGTCTCCTGGGTAAGGAGAACCCAAATGATGACAATGAGGGCGGTACAGTGTGGCTTCTGATGGGAACTATATTCTCCATATACTCTTGAGCCTTGACTAGGCCTGTAGTTACCAACTTTCTCTCACTGGTGTTATTTTGCGTAGTCTTGGTATAGTGATCCGATTTGTCTGACCCACTTATATGTTCTTAGACCCCCAGGTATTAATTGTTGTTGTATATTGTGTTCGGGGCACATATCTGGTCGGTCGGTAAACTTGCCCTTAGACCCTTCTCAAGTGTTTGTTGGATGTGTACTGGTCACTCCCCACAAATTACCAATATTGATTGATTATGTGCAGGAAGGTATTCCTTCCGTCAAACAAGCAATTGGCCCTGTAGTACAGGAACCCTTGCAACATGGCGGCAGGGTGCTGGCGCTGGCACTAGTCAGCTTTTTTTGCGTTAGCAGATGGAGAAACACAGGGATGCGTCATTGTTGGAAAGTGAGTTATTGGTAGGGGCAAATGTAGGTCTGCCACTGGAAATAAGGGCACTAACACATGATAGGACTCAGCATAGGTCTTAGAAAAGTATTCCTTTGCTCAACCCTTGGTAACGTGGCTGCGAGCAGACAGGCTTAACTTCAAAGACAGGTGTGTAAAGCATTTAAAACACCATTTCAGTAAATAATTAAGACACAACACAAAATAAAAATCCACCACCAATTTATAAAAATAGGTAATATTTTTATCTTTTAAATGACACCAAAAAGAAAATAATCCACTCTTGGGAACCAAAGATATGATTTGTTAAAGATTAGTCACTTTCTAGTGCTTATAAACCAACAGTGCCCCGTAAGGGACACACCTTTATAAATTGTTCTGAAGAATTCTCACCATTGTAGTGGGCCGCCTTCTTCAGCAAGCGGGGTCCAGTTAGAACACCTTCCTAGCGTTCTGCTTGCGGGTCCCAAAATATCCAACACACAATCCAAGGTTCTGGAATCTCCAAGAGGGTCCTTGAAAGTGTGAAACTTCAATTCCGCAATCCACTTGAACAAAACCCTTACAAATCCACTGGTACTCCAGGCTTTGAATTCTTTGTGGGGCTGTCCAGGTGAGCTCTGTTAATCTGTAGCTTGAAGGGAGTTCCACTCTTGAGTCCTTTGGCAGCAAGGTAATCCACAGGGCTGCAGATTCACCTGGTGCAGTCTCCAGAGGTCAGGCCTTAGAGTTCCTTGCACAGCACAATCATCAGCAGGGCACTTCTTGCTTCATTCAGTTTCAAGCAGCAGATCTGGAGGGTTCTGCCCCTCTCAGATACTTACTCAAAATTCTCTTGGTCAAGCACCAGGTCACTGCTGACCAATGAGAGCAGGGCAACTCCTCATAGTTATGACCACATCCTGTGGAGTGTGGCATTAGTTTGTCCCAGAGTGCATCATTCTTCCAAATCCATAATGGCTGATTTTCCAGCAAGGAGGTAAGAGCTGGCTAAACACACCCCCTGGGATGTCTTATTTACATGGACTCTCCCCCTACCATCTGCACATACCTTCGTTAAGCCTAGCCCTGACTCCGGGTCAAGACTGTCATAGTGGACTGAAGCCCAGGCCTCCCCTCTTCCTTTGAAGAGCATAGTTTACGGCGCCACCTCCTGGCCTGGTATTCCTATAGAACAGCACACTGCCCGCCCAGCAATCTGGTTAATCCACTTAACTCTGGCCAATCAGGGCAGACCACTGAAAGGTTGAATTTGGACTTACAAACAAGAAAGTCTCATAACTTATTGTATGTACACTTTAGGAGAAATTCAAAAATATAATATTGTTGGATTTACTACTGCCATTCTGGGAAGTGTTTGAATGGTCTGGATAGTCCTCTCCTATCAATATTTATTAATCAATCACTTCCTACCATGTTAGCCTATTGCCATGGAGTTTGCAATGGGGAAAATGACCTGGGCCACATTTTAGGAACCAGGGCTTATAAAACCATATTTATTAAGTAGTTCCCTACTTTCTACAGGACCCCCACCCCCTGTGCAACTAGGGGAAGCTTCAGGGGTTATGAATCTGCAGAAATATTGCAGATCATCCTTACCCAATTCTTCTAGCATCAAAGTCGAATTTGAGCAGCTCTTTAATACAATGTACGGAGTGAAATGTAAAATTTCACTTTACCCAGTCATATAAAAACTCATTTTATAAGGGCGCTCTTATAGATAACTGACCCCCCACCCCTGGGATACCTAGGGGTGACCCTGGGGGTCCCTAATATGCAAACACATGGTGGGTTTTTCATTTTTGAGGGCCCCTACCCCCAAAGTCGAGTTTGGGCACAATTTAAGGTTTAAAAGCTCTCCTGGCCACCAGGGAAGCTTTTAAACTGACCTCAGGCTTCAGCACTGCAAACATGCTAGTGCAGAAAATCTGCTGGCCTCTAAACTGCCCTGCCCCAGATTACTGGAGACTTCTAGGTAGTTTCAATCCCCTGCCCTAATACATACTAGGGGCTTATGGGGTAGGTCATGCCAAGTACAGGGGTACCTCACCATACCATAGTGTACCCTAGTGTATGTTGGCTGTCTTAACTGTATTCTAATGTGTTCCTTTTAGCTTGGCACTGGCCCTGGGCCTGGTTAAACATAGCACAGTCAGAGTCAGTTACCACCAGTTCCAATCAGAAAAAAAGTTGGGGTGTGCCCAGGGCACAGGATGACTTTGCAACAATCATATTCTTGTGAATACGGCACATCACTGCTTTTTAAAAAGTTTTGTGATTCTGTATTTTTAAACTGAGGAGACCTTCCATAGTTTCTTCTTGATTACATCATATACAGACACCCAGCCAAGAGGGAAAACTTGTTTGGGTTTGCATCGAAGATGGCACAATTCAGGCTTTGCCCACTCAAACAGAGTGGGCTCTGTGCTCTTTGCATGTAATACATCACATCTACAGCCCTGTGGCATTCATTATCTCCTAATGCTGTGCTCCTCTTAGCTCATTAGAATGAATCTTGACCTGACCTGCGAACTGTGAAATTGATTGTTGCCTTTAATGGTCAACATCCCATTTTCTAATCGATGCGCAAAATAATTTTATACATACTTAAATTATATATCAGAGTAATGCTTGTTAAGTTTACCATCCGCTTTTGTTCTGTAGTTATTACACATTCATCTGAAATATAGATGGGAAGTTTGCAATTTGCAAGCATTTAAAATGAGCCGGCCTAAAATAAATACATAAGAAATGAAGGCACAAACATAAATTCTACTGCTTTCAAGGGTTCGAGGAACACTCGGCCAAACATCATTATTTATGTGAGCTATCTTTAGATACACGGAGACTTCCCCTGCCCAGAACCAGCCAAGTATTTTCAATAGATTCCAACTTCCATCACATAAAGATTTTTGAGAAAGTATAAGAGTATAGGGGTTCAATGCTATACACTTTTTTGTAGGTCTCAAAATTGTATTGTCGGGTTTTGTGTATCCTGCACTGTTGGAAAGCACGTTTTTGTTAGAAAGTCACCTCGAAACATTGTGAAATTATTTTATAATAAGATTATGTGACACTATATTAAGATCCACCAATATATACAATATGTATATAACAGAGAACCCAATGACTCATAATGTGCATGTAAATAGTGTGAAGATTAATCTACAGAATGGGAGGAAAAGTCTAATCCTGCTGCGAGCTGTGGTCAGTGAATGGTATCTAAAATGTACATTCACCCTTCACATCATTACTCAACATTATCAAGTGGCATTAAAGTGGCTCTATGGGGAGGGGTGGGGACGTCCCCAAAGCACATTAGATGAGAATGGTGGGTGGGGCAACAGTAGAGTGAAAATAAAACTAATATAGCATATCTCGAGGGATAAGTTACTACTAAATTCAGTGATCTCATAGAAACAGATGTAAACACCGCTGACAGCATGGTTTATTGATGCTCGCAGAGAAGCAGATGCCCATGTCTGATGCAACCCTCCCTGTGCACCCCTCTCGGCCTGCATTCGGGCTAATGAAGTGGTCCCCTCTGAAGAAAAAAACAGCGAGATCAGACTCTGTGCCAATGGAACAGGATATCACACAGGCAGACTGCATACAGAGGAACTAAACATGATTTTGAAATATAAAAGGTTTTTAGATAACTTGGTTGAACATTTTTAAGATTTAAACTAGGTGGGAGTGACCTCTGTGAATAATAAGTCTTGAGGCTTTTGTATATTCAGAGGACAAACAGCAGTCCTTTTTTATTTTTATTTTTTAATTAAATGCTTATTTTATTCTGTAAAGGCGACGTTTTTAAACCGTATGTAGGTATACCGTGGAAAAAAATAAGTATGAACAAATGTAATATGTTAATCATTGTGCAAAATAGGAAAATACCTTTAAACGGCAGTAGTGCAGGTCCATTCCTTGCAGGAGCTGCTCTCTATGCG
Source organism: Lissotriton vulgaris (assembly GCF_964263255.1). NCBI lineage: Eukaryota > Metazoa > Chordata > Amphibia > Caudata > Salamandridae > Lissotriton > Lissotriton vulgaris. The sequence continues at coordinate 241,390,054 of NC_141689.1, read as the reverse complement.
AATAGCAGCTGTTCACACACAAGCATCAGTTGTTTGTGTTCAAGCTCAGATGTGGTGTAGTGGTTACAAAGCGTACATTGGAACCTGGCATCCTTATCACGGCCTCCGCAATTGGCACAATAGCATGTGATTCTAGGCTAATGATTTACTCTCCCTTTATGTTTATTTATTTTTTGTGCCAACAAGCGTAAATAAGTGGAATGCAATTGTGTAATTCAAAGATCTCACTGCTCACCTGAACGTGCATAGCTTTACCCAGCAAGGTTTGTACTATTGCCAATATATCCCTGTCAAAGCATGGCAACATTCCAAAGAAGGAAGTGCTTCTTGAGACATAACTGGGAGCAGCACTAGAGTCCCTCCATACCCCTTCGCTCAATCACAAAGCCGAGCCCTGCGGACCAATGTGTACTGCTGACACTGCCTAATGTTCACCAAAGTCGAATGCTGACACTGTCAAATGCTGACACTGTCAAATGCTGACACTGTCTAATGCTGACCAATGTCTAATGCTGATACTGTCTAAGGCTGACCAATGTCTAATGCTGACACTGTCTAATGCTGACCAATGTGTAATGCTGACACTTTTTTTTATTATTGTTATTATTGTTATTATTCTTATTAATATTGGGCGGAGGACGACTGGTGGGGGCAGAAGTCCTGGTGCTGCTCGTGATTATGTGATGGCGAGAGCACGTCCCCACAGAGTCCCGGGTTCAAAGAATTTTATATGAGCTTGTGAAGTGGTTCCCTCACAGAAATCCTGGAGAGACCCCAGTGTAAGAAGTATTTCTTACAGACCATAAGGTAATACAAACCCAATTAGGATAAGGATTACAACGAAGGGACCAACACCCTGATGAAAGCCAGTGCTACCCATGTGGGGGCCTAGAGTTGGCAGAAACATGTTGGTATCTGCAGTGGGGATATAGGGACCATCACTTTCCCTTTATACCAGTTTCCTTAGAGATTGTAATCCTTCCAGAGGCCCACAGCCAGAATAAAAGTATATATGTTGACCCTTAGGTTGTTTTAAACTTAAAAATACTGCACTATATTGGTCCCGCTACAGAGGGGATGTAAAAATCTCGCCCTCTGACCTTGTTGTTTGTCTAGTACGTCACATTATTATTTTTTCGTGTTGTATGTGTTTCATCACACTTTCTTACTTTCTTTAATCTCACCACTTTTCTTCATCTACAAAAAATCTTGCGCTCCATCCAGTGGGTTGGTCTGCACCTGGGTGTATGATGCGGCCAAATGATGAAGCATGACACTGTAAAGTGTGTGAGCGCAGTATTAAGACATGTTTTGTCTCCCCCTAAGGTGCTATAAGAACAAATAAACACTTTATGTCTTAGAACTAGGACTATGTTTTGTCTTATGCATTAGCACTTCTCTGTTGTGCGAGTTGAAATTGATAACAAGGGAATCAGAGAAGTCTTAGTCCCTTGTCTCTACAGGTGTGTTTTTCACTGTCTAATGCTAACCAATGTCTAATGCTGATACTGTCTAAGGCTGACCAATGTCTAATGCTGACACTGTCTAATGCTGACCAATGTGTACTGCTGACACTTTTTTATTATTGTTATTATTGTTATTATTCTTATTATTATTCATAATAGTCGGATTACAAATATTATAGAATCAACATTCGTAGTAATAATATTCATAATCATAATTATTGTAATCATCACTTCTACAATTACTACTACTGATAATAGTAATAATCAGTACTTACAAAAATATATTACTTTTATCTTAATTGTTGTTACTAATATTAGAATTAATAATCACAATCATCATAATCAACATCTCTACTACTACTCCTACTACTACTATGACTGCCCTCAGTTTTTTCAATTCCACAGCTACTATCAAGAATAATAATAATATTATTATTAATATTATTATTATTATTATTATTATTATTATTATTATTATTATTATTAACAATACACTAATAAGGACACCGATACTACCAGTAATAATAAAAATCATAGTACTAATAATATTGACACAACAAACATGCAATGTATAATATCATTATTATTATTGACAGAGTTGAAAAAGTGGTGAACTTTCAAGAGATGAGACGTTCAATAGGAGAGTTTGGGAACCAAAATCAGTCCTAAAAGTGAGGTACCAGGCCATCTAAAATCAAAGCAGGCAGGCTTAACCTAAGGAGAAGTGTGCAAAGTATTTAGCTGTACCAACTCAATTTAAAAGAATAATAACACAATAAAAGTCTCACAATCAAATTCGAAAACAATAGAACATTAAAAAATGACATTAAAATATTAAAATGTCTTAAGGGTAATCAGAGATAAGAATGTAAATACATTTGGGCAAAAGAACCAGGTAAAAGTAAAATGCCAAGCAGGAGTCATCGCTCATGGCTGACCTGGACCAGGACCCAATTTCAGGCTGACTGTGATGGAGCGGAGCTCAGATACACCAAGCAGATCTTCTTGGGCAAAGAATTTACCTTCTGACTTAGGGCCTGATTTTCTGCTTGGCAGATAGTTACTCCATCACAAATGTAACAGATATCCTGTCCTCCGTATTACAAGTGCATTACCAGTTTATTATATCCTAATGCACTTATAATAAGGTGCATAGGATATCCGTCACATTTATGATTGAGTACCCTTCCACTAAACTCTAAATCAGGTCCTTAGCCTCTGAAATCAACCTGAAATCCTTCAAAGGGTCATAGTTGAAGGCTACATTTCGCAAATTCTCTCGAATTTGAATAGCAATTAGATGAGGTCCCACTGAAGCACCTGATTTTGGAGGGAAAATTCAAATGTTTTTGCTGCCAAAGCCCTCTCATCGAGTGGATACTGTTTGTGCCTTTGCCTGGTCCAGATTTCTACATTCAGTGAGGCACACCTAAAGCTGTATCCTGTCACATCTTTGCCACACTGTCCCTCTGAAGCTCTGGAGGTCCTAGAAGTTCAAAAGAATTATCTAATTCCCAAGTTTTCAGGCTTTTTAGAGCATGTCCTCTTGGTCACTTGGTCTTGATCTAGACTCCTAGAACATTCGGGACAGCACATAGGCACCAGGGCTGACTTCAACAGAGGCCATCATCAAAGTCCAGTTGCTACTGGTCGGCTGGTGATGACAGGAAGAAGGCCTCTTGCAACTTGTTGTGTCTTTGTAGCCACACAGACATTCAGCGAACTGACCCTTGGAGTGCATTTTTTAAGTCTAGGTTCCACTTTTAGAAGATATAGCCCTTTTCACATAGGTCAAAGAAAGCAGGTCCATTCCTTTTCTGTTCTCCTAAATCTGGAGGTGTTCTGATGAGCAAGGAGTGAAGTTGCACGTTTCACTAGCCAGTGGGTGGGGATGATTACTGAAAACTCCCTAGCCAAAAGGAAAATTGTTTCCAAGGGCAAATCTTCTACTTTTGCAGCACATGCTGTCTGCCTTAGTGCAAGCTATCCTACAGTGAACTTTTCTTTGTTAAATCCACAATTGCACAATCATTCTGCCCTTTGAGGTGCCTGTCATATCAGCTAGGGATGTGTTTATGGAAATTAACAATCCCATCCTTGTTAATCGCACAAAATATTTCTCGGACCAGCCCCTCTTCTACTAGGCTAGTGCCACACTGTCTACGCTGAACTCTGGGATCAAAGGGCTACTCTTCCCCAGGTCTCTATTTACACTTAATTATGAATGGAAAGGCTTCAACTTGGTCCCTTTAACGTTAATGAAGCTCCTGAACCCTCCCTATCTCCATTTCCTGAGCTGAGTCACATACCTGAGGTTTTCATGTCCAAAGGTCTAAACCATTGTTCTTGCTGTGGGAGCAGTTTTCACAGCTCATTAAGGAGAAAAGACTATCAGGCAGCTGCTGGCAGGCTAATGCTAATTTGCTCACTGGAGCTTCTGGCAGGTTGTGTGTAACTTTTAAAAGTCACTTTTCCTAAATATTTACTAAGAATTGGACTTCACCAATCACCTAGATTTTGAATAAATGTTAAAAATAGTGGTCTAATCACTTCTGTAGCTTATCACAATTCAAAGACAGCAAAAGTAGGCCTGAAGCTATGTTTTCTTTGTCACTCTATTAGATAGTCCCAAACCACCAAGACACTTAGAAATTCATTATTCCCATGTTATACCATTTGTTACAAAGCTTTGGCAACTGACTCCTCTTTTTTAATTATTGAGGTAGGAGGTATAACCATGTTGTGTCATATTAAAAAATTGCCCAAGCCCTTAATATAAAACAAACAGTTGTGAGACGACGAATATCACACACCTTAGTGTCAGAATCAGACAAACATAAGAAAAAGTGTGTGAAAGCGAGATGGCGCCTCACGGGCGCACCACCAAACGGGAACCTGGCAGGTACTCACCAGGATTGCCCTGATCTCATCATTGGCACCATCAAGCTCAAAAGAAGAAATGTGTCCAGATAACAAACAAAACAATGTGTTTGTGAAAAGTGTGCAGTGAAAATAAACCACAGACAACACAAATAGTGTCAAAACAACATATAACTCACAAACAACACAGATATATGCCTTTATTCTGTCTCTTTCGTGTTGGTTGTGGAATCTAAAAAAGTGGGTATGGCTACTCCTTATCCAACCATACTCTACTTGCCGACATGTTTCATTGCCATCTACAATTTTGGCAATTTCTTCGTCTGGAAACACAGGAGGGTTTCGTCCTCTCGGCTGGTATGAGTCCATTAGGCCGATTGAGGTTGTGAAGACTACGTTTGTCCAGTGCAGTGGCTTAAAAATTTGTGAAGCCCTAGCACACTTGGTTCACTTTACTAGGGGACTTCTTGGTGATACAAGTATGCCAATCATGGATAACCAATTACAATAACAATTCATACAGGGAGCACTTGCACTTTGACACTGATCAGCAGTGGCAAAGTGCCCAAAGCATCTAAACCAGCAAAAATGAAATCCAGCACAGCGTCAAAAATACAGGAGGTAGAGGTAAAAAGACTGGGGAAACCACGCCAAAGATGCCAGGTATAACAGGGGGATTATATGTTTTTTTCCTTTTTTAAAGGGGGGTACGTGGCCCACCCTCCCCAAGCCTTGACACGGACCTGGAGACCCCATCTCCCAGGCTGTGTTTTTTAAGTGGAGGGGGGCGCGCAGCACCCCTCCCCAAGGGAACCCACCATACACGTGTTAGGGTCTTTAGAGGGAGCCCTAAGGCCCCCATGGCCCCAGCCACCTTCCCACATCTTCAGGAACCCAAGATTTTGCTTCCACACTATCAAGCAATCAGGGCCAGACTGAGAACCAAAACCGGCCCTGGCAAAGTGCTCGGCCGGCCCCCTGGGGGTGCGACCGAGCTCTTTGCCGGGGCCAGTTTTCGAACGATTTTGTTACAGGGCCGATTTTGCAGCTATGCTGCAAAAAAAGCCCTGTAACAAAAACGGCCCCCAGGGCCCAAAACCGCCCCCCACCCTTGCGGCGCACCAGGGGATTGCCCGGTTCCCGCAGCGGCCAGTCCGGGCCTGCAAGCAATGCACCTGGTAATATTGAGGGTTGGAAACCTCCTTGAAATGGTGTTGATGGACTATAATTTCGACTAGGAACAAGTAACAGTATTCTTTGTGGATTTCTAGATTATATTTTTATACAAGGTCTTGATTTATGGATTGTGTGAAAAATGTGGTTCTCACTGTGAATGATGATGTCAGCATGGTAGATGTTGGAGCCTTAATTATGCCCAGTGTGAAGTTAACATAGGTGGGGAAAAAATTCTGGTCTTGGCCAACACATGTTCATTTTATACCATGATTGGTGACAACATTTCGGCTGAACAATGGAATGTTGAATTGAACCCTCCAAACATCAACACAGTCACTTACCAGGGGTACCAAGATTGGCATTCTGGTGTATGTGAAAATGAGGATTTCTTTCCGGAATGGGGAGACTATTGGGAAAGTGTACATTGCCAAAAAGGGTGAAAATCTTTTGTGGTGGCATCATCAAAGAGACATGGGAACTGATCTCAATTCCGAAGCCAAGGATCAAGTAATGCTGCTTGACAATGATTGTGATTTTATAATGAGTTTCCGAGTGTGTTTCAGAATGAGTTAGGCCTACTTAAGAATTTTCAACATAAATTTGTCCTTGAGAGTGGTGCAAAGTCTACAGTTCACAAAGTGCATAAGATCTGAAACCTAATGCTTTTCAATATAGATTATAAATGGGGTATTTCTTAAGTTTCCTTTTCTGTTATATGTTCATTTTTCTTGGACTTTATGTATTTTCTAGTCTTTAGAAAAACTAAAGTATTCAAAAAAGTGATGGATGGAATGTTTGAAATGCTCTCCGCAATTGGTAATCACTCTGGCCGCATCCTAATCTATCGTTACTATGAGCACCATGCATCTCAGTTTGAACCAGCTATATGCAAATCAGTCTTGACCCTGCTCCAATAGGAGCAGCCCAGTCCAAACTGCCAAACCAGGTCCTCCCTGGACCAGAACACAAGCAACCTAGGACCGGTTTTGCCTTAGTTATGTGCTCATCAGCTGGGTACGACACAAAAACCACTACAAAAACAAGCAACTATCCTTAAATTGTGTTTGCAATAGTTTTGCAAAAACCATTGGAAGATGGCCACGTATGTGTACATATGCGTGCACATGCATAATCAGCAATATTCGAATAAAGCACCATACCATAGAAACTGCTATAAATAGATGTGCTTTAAAAAAGTATTTTCTTTTAAATAAAGTCTATTTTGCTATTTAGCCATTATAAGAGCGATGGTGTGTTTTCCCGTAATTTCCCGTATATATCCTCAGGTGCAATGGCAATTGTACGTCACATGGATAATGGGTGCGTATGGAAAATGCTCAGCAGGACATATATGTTTAGGGTTTAAATGTCTATCATTTACTTTTAAATTGTTGTCTTTGTTCCCGGAGCCTCCTGTATAAAAACGCATGACAGGGGCTGGTGTGCGCAGTTCTCCGGGATACAGGACAGAGTGACGCCATCAGCACGAGGCCCGGATGCTGGAGACGCGTATTAGACAATATCTTCCTTCAAGTAAGACAAATTTGTGTTGGGTGCCGGGGCTTTGCCGGGGAAGTCAGTCGGAAAAGAATGATAGAGACACAGCTGCAGAGGTTCATCAAAGTCATCTGTCTCCGGTGAGCTCGTTTTTCACCGGCCGTGGCGCTGCTTACCTGGAGCCCACCTGTGAGGTACAAGTGAACAAGTGACAGGACGGAATGGAGCCGGCCTTTATTATATTTCACACCTCGGTAGTCCAGCGCGAGGGTGGGGGAGGCGCAAAACAACAGAGAGATGGTGCTCGGAGGATCTGTTCTCTGTGCAGTGTACAGGCTCTTTTACCGAGCGAGACTGCAGGGAAAGATGTGGGTAGAGAAAATATGATGGAGCAATATGCATTTTCAATGGCTTATTATAAGTCCCTTTATTTACATATGATTTATTTTACCTTATGTGCTTCTTTAAATAAATATCTATCTCTGTTGTCCTGCAGGTATGAATTCTCCAATGAAGTCCCCAGATATACCACAAAATAATGATTTAATAAATCACATTAGGAATTATTGCTCTTTGATCAGGATGTTAACAGCTGTTAACTCTCTTTAGAGGGCGGTAACAGCTATTAATTACCTGTCACTAAATTATTGGCCTGAGCAGACGGACAGCATATATTGGGGAAGGAAAATTACCTATTTTGGAGAAATACTTTTTATATTTCATTCTCTTCATTCCCTGAAAACTTTGAAGCAACGGCAGATACCAAAGCGTTTGGGTGGGGGGGGAGGGGGTCCGGGGGGTGGGGGGGTAGAGTGGGGGGGGTCGTCTCTGTTGCTGTCACTTCTATCTATCAGTTGGAGAGTACTACAGAATCGCAGAAATACCTAGAATTGTCGACCTATCGAAATGAAAGAGGTTAAAAAGTGGCCTAAACAAGTGCCATGTCTTCTCCACCGTTTGCACTTCGCCACACACATTTGAAAGGTGATCCTAAGCTGTTACAAGGAAAAGAGTGACCTGCGCTTCGCACCTCCATTTCCTTCAGGCCGCTCTGTTACTCATTAAATAGACATCATTTTGCAATTTATCATACATTTACCTTATCTTAATATTTTCACATTTTAATGACTACACTTCACGGGTGCTTTCTTAATTTAAGTTTTCCCCTCTGTACGAGTCTGATTTTGAATGCTAAATGTATCAGATTTTCATTATATTTGTTGATTTTGCAGTTTGAAAAACGTGTAAAATGTAAACACAGCTCTTCGTACTCAGTTGCTTTTATAGGTAAACCGATCAGAATATCTTCTTCGCTAAGAGGGTTCACTATCGAATGGAGTAGTTGTATTTGAGTTATTACTATTTTCTTAACTTTCTCATCCTTGCCCATAACCACAATTTAACAATGATAACATTTTGAAGCAGAATAAGGAAAACAGTGAAGGGAACTCAATAGGAAAATTGAAAGTCATAGAAAATGATATCTTAGATTCACTATATTAGGGGTCTCCAAACCGGTCCTGGAGGGCAGGATCCATGCCAGATATTTGGGATATCCCCATTGAGATACATGTAGTAATTTTAAAAATCTGGCATGGATCCGGCCCTCCAGGACCGGTTTGGAGACCCCTGCTCTATATAGTTTAATTGTGCAGAATGTGCATAGGTAGTTAAACTCACAAATTGAATAGTAAGACTTGTCATTTCTTTCTTTTGATATATGGATATCTGCATCACTTATCAACATGTCTAGCCATTATTATTTTGTTTTGTAGGGCTCTCATTAGGAGCCATTAGTGTGAATTACTGGATTCTAAATCCAGTTCATTCACTGCCAGGACGCAGCATCAGTGGGTAATAGAACCTGTTACCCACTGTGACTTCATTTAAAGATTTCAGGCTTCTCTGGCTGGCCTCTGAGAGACTGTCAGAGCCTGGTAAAAATCAGGGAGAACAGCTTTTGGAGGGAAGGGAAGAGAAGGTAGAGAGAGCGGTGGCGGTGTGGCAGGAAGCCTTGTATTTTCTTTTAAATTTGGGACAAAGACGAGAGGCCATGTTATTTATGACTCCTGCATTATTCAGATGATTTTGAAGGCTATACACCACATACACTTATAGATGGGTATGGTAAAAAGTGAACTACTGAGCTGTTTCTCATGTTGTGGTTCTGAGTGACATCATAGAAATCTTAAGCTTCACTCTTGTTGTCTATTTAATGTCACTCACAACCCAATGGAGCTCTGTATACAAAACAATTAAAATTCAATATCTCTGGTTCTACTGATTGGATTTTTGTCATACAGGTATCATTTTTTTTTTAAATAAATGTTTTTTTGAATTGGTGTGGGATTATTTTTGTTGTGTTTTTCATTTTATTACTCTTTGTGTGCTGCATAAATACTTTACACATTGCCTTTAAGTTAAGCCTGACTGCTTTGTGCCAAGCTACTGGAGGGTTAGGAACAGGTTAATTTAGTGACTTCTGTGGTTCATCCTGACAAGAATTGTGGTATTAGCTTGAGTGGGGCTTCCACCCCTCACATCTAACAACCACATTTCCAACACTCTTTCACTATTTCTTTCCAGGAAGCACTGACATTTTTGTGTTAAATATTAATCATGTTCAACTTTAATCGAACATGTCACAGTGTTTGTACCCCAGTGCTATTATGCAATTTGTGTGCACATTGTGGAATTTATAACGTTCTCCTTCACCTAGAGGTCTCATGGTGCTATCTGTTTTAACATTTAAGACTCCAGTGGCAACAGAAGTGACAAAATACCCATGTTGAAAGAAAAGAGATTTTCAAGCTTCTCCTCAATTTCAGTAACTTGGATTTCTGACGAATATCTAGTGGAAGACGATGGGAAGGGGCAAAAGCCACTACCGAAAAGGCAATCCCTCCAATTTTGACTCTTCGTCGTGAGAACATGGAGTATGAATTGTTACAGATATCTTTATGACGGGTGTGGCTGATACAACAGGTTACTTGCAGATAGTGAAATTAGGCGTCTAGGAACATGGATTTAAATAGAATCTGCTTTTTGTTAGGATGCCAATTAAACAAAGCGAAGCAGTTGTAATTTTATTATGCCCCATAACCATACGATCTGTCAATGGCTACACATTTTGATCTGTTTGAACAGCTAATAGTGTTCCCCTGACTTCTTACTTAAATGCTTAGTGGCCTTGGATTCCACTTACTAAGAGAATTGTACTTAACACTTTTTTGCTTGGTTCATCAGACCTTGGTCCAGAAAGGCTCCGTCATCTGGCAAGCTTAGGTCTAATTGTATAGTCCATCCAGATCCTTAAGGGTCCGTTAATTACATTTATCAATGAATCCCCCTGCCCACAGATTTAGAATGTGAGAAGATGACTTTTCCTATATTACCGCTAAAATGGATTCATCTCCCCTTATTCAAGATTTCTGGAGAACCTTCTGAGAGTCTGAAAGCGTTTAAAAACATAGTTTTTTCAGATTCTAGTTATGCTAACGATCATGTGATCGCAGTAAACTACAACATAAATATTATGAATGAGACTTATGTGTAGAAAAAAGGAAGTGTGCTGCCCAACAGAACTTTGCAGCTGCTGAGCCTCTGTAAAAATGAGTACATGAAAAAATAACTACAAAAATGGGACCCCGTTTTTAACTTTTTAATTTTTTAAAATTTCTTAATCTAATTTAGGTATCTTATTATTGACATGTCTTCTATGTCATGTGTTTCATGAAACTGACTGTATTTTATCCACTGTCCTCTGACCGGGGATAAAATAAATAGTTTTGAACTCTCTAATGCGGCTATATTTATGAAACATTTTTATCATGTGTTTTTTTATGGCCATGACGGTCCGAAAAAAGTTGTGTGACTGACAACTAAAAAAATGTTATTGGGATTGGAGCAGGAGCATTAGGGACCAGAGGAGGGGGGACAAAAAAGATCATGCGGTGAGGAAGAGAATCAGAGGGAGAGAGCAAGGAAAGACATGCACTCTTATTTTACAATTACAATTTGACTTTATTGTTTGATTACTTAAAATCTTGTCAAATGAAAGGAGTGCTTCTTACATACAAAATGAGTTAAAAGGCAGGTCACTGATACAGATGATTTAAAAAGCGGCGGTAATGTTAAAGCAGATCGTGGATACAAAATGGTTTAAAAAAGAACAGTGATGTTGCTAAAAGTTCATTAGAACAAAATGTTCCTGGTGGTTATATGTTCATAATTGTCTGAATTAATGGTTTATCTAGTGTTTAGCATCAGTGGTGTAACGAAAATTGAGGGGGCCCCCCTGCAAACTACATGGAGGGGGCTCCCTCCCATCCTCCGTGCTACTCTAGAGCACTCAGGCCAGCGACCCGCCATACTGCAGGGGTTGCGGGGCTATTGTTACACCACTGTCACCAATACAGCCGTTATAAGTAACACTGGATGGTGAAGTTAAAAGTTGAGCTTAGTCTGCCCTCAGGCTATCATAGGTGGTGGTCCATTCATTAAAGGGTCCCTGCCATCAGTAGGCCGGGGAAGTTTGCCCAAGTTTAGGTGGGTTTCCTGATGCAGACTCCTGTCATGATATACAACATCGGGTCCACTCATCGTTCAGTTTTGACAAAAGTGCATCCACTGCTCCTTCTAGTTTCCATTTTTAAACATTAGACAATGGTGTATTTCAAAAGCAGATGTAACTACAAAGAGCACATTTTAATAACACATTATTATTAGTAGACAATAGCAATCTTAAGAGGCATTGCATAGCTTCATACACACTGTGCCCCCAATTCCATCAGTCTCTCTCTCTCTCTCTCTCTCTCTCTCTCTCAGTGAGTCCGTCTCTATCTCTCAGTCAGTCAGTCTCTCTCAGTCAGTCAGTCTGTCAGTCAGTCAGTCTGTCAGTCTCTCTCTGTCAGTCTGTCAGTCAGTCAGACTCTCTCTCTCTCCCTGTCAGTCTCTCTATCTCTCTCTTTCTGTCAGTCTCTCTCTCTTAGTCAGTCAGTCTCTCTCTCTCTCTCTCTCTCTCTCTCTCTCTCTCTCAATCAATTTCTCAGCCAGTCAGTCTCTCAGTCAGTCAGTATTCAGTCTCTGAGTCAGTCAATCTCTACTTTCTCTCCACTCTATCTCTCCATTATCTCTCTCAACTCTTTCCACTCTATCTTCACTGCCTCTCTCTCCACTGTCTCTCCACCCTTCTCTCCACTGTCTCTCTCCACTGTCTCTCCACTCTCTCTCTCTCTACTCTCTCTCCACTGTCTCCCTCCACTGTCACCCTCCACTCTCTCTCCACTCTCTCTCTTCCTTCTCTCTCTCTACTCTCTCTCCACTCTCTCTCCACTCTCTCTCTCTCCCCTCCCTCTCCACTCTCTCTCCCCTCTCTCTCTTCTCTCTCCCCACTCTCTCTCCACTCTCTCCACTCTCTCTCCACTTTCACTCTCTCTCTCCACTCTCTCTCTCTCCACTCTTTCTCCACTCTCTCTCCTCTCTCCTCCACTCTCTCTCCTCACTCTCTCCTCTCTCTCTCCACTCTCTCCATCTCTCTCCACTCTCTCTCGCCACTCTCTCTCTACTCTCTCACTCTCCACTATCTCGCTCTCCACTCTCTCTCCACTGTCTCCCTCCACTCTCTCTCCACTCTCTCTCCACTCTCTCTTCACTGTCTCTCTCTCCACTCTCTCTCTCCACCCTCTCTCTCTACCCTCTCTCTCTACTCTCTCTCTCTCCACTGTCTCTCTCCACTCTCTCTCTCTCCACTCTCTCTCTCCTCTCTCTCTCCACTCTCTCTCTCACTCCACTCTCTCTCTCACTCCACTCTCATTCCACTCTCTCCCACTCTCTCTCACAAAGTAATGTGCGTTGTCATGGGCATCCGCAGAAATGTTTCCGGGGGGGCATATTTTTTACTTCATCACCATCCCCCTTGCACCCTTCTCCCCTCTGCCTTGCACCCTTCTTGCCCTCTCCCTTGCACCCTTCTCCCCCTCCCCCTTGCACCCTTCTCCCCCTCCGCCTTGCACCCTTTTCTACCTTGCACCGTTCTCCCCTCTGCCTTGCACCATTCTCCCCTCTGCCTTGCACCCTTCTCCTCTCTCCCTTGCACCCTTCTCCCCTCCACCTTGCACCCTTCTCCTCTCTGCCTTGCACCCTTCTCCTCTCTATCTTGCACCCTTCTACCCCTCCGCCTTGCACCCTTCTCTCCCTTGCACCCTTCTCACCTCCGCCTTGAACCCTTCTCCCCTCTACCTTGCACCCTTCTCCCTTCCACCTTGCACCCTTCTCCCCTCCGCCTTGCACACATCTCCTCTCAGCCTTGCACTCTTCTCCTCTCTAACTTGCACCCATCTCCTCTCTGCCTTGCACCCATCTCCTCTCTACCTTGCACCCTTCTCCCTTCTACCTTGCACCCTTCTCCTCTCTACCTTTGGCCTTGCCCCCTCTGCCATGCACCCTTCTCCCCTTTGCCTTGCACCTTTCTCCTCTCTACCTTGCACCCTTCTCCCTCCGCCCTGCACCCATCTCCTCTCTGCCTGGCACCCATCTCCTCTCTACCTTGCACCCTTCTCCTCTCTGCCTTGGGCCCTTCTCCCCTCTATCTTGCACCCTTTTCTGCCCTCTACCTTGCACCCTTCTCCCCTCTGCCTCGCACCCTTCTTCCCACTGCCTTGCACCCTTCTCCCTTCCCCCTTGCACCCTTTTCCCCTCTAGCTTGCACCCTTCTCCCCTCTGCCTTGCACCCTTCTCCCCACTGCCTTGCACCCTTCTCCCCTCCCCCTTGCACCCTTCTCCCCTCTACCTTGCACCCTTCTCCCCTGCTCCTTGCACCCTTCTCCTCTCTACCTTGCACCCTTCTCCTCTCTACCTTGCACCCTTCTCCCATCTGCCTTGCACCCTTCTCCCCTTTGCCTTGCACCTTTCTCCTCTCTACCTTGCACCCTTCTCCCTCCGCCCTGCACCCATCTCCTCTCTGCCTTGCACCCATCTCCTCTCTACCTTGCACCCTTCTCCTCTCTGCCTTGCGCCCTTCTCCCCTCTATCTTGCGCCCTTCTCCCCTCTACCTTGCACCCTTCTCCCCTCTGCCTTGCACCCTTCTTCCCACTGCCTTGCACCCTTCTGCCCTCCCCCTTGCACCCTTCTCCCCTGTAGCTTGCACCCTTCTCCCCTCTGCCTTGCACCCTTCTCCCCACTGCCTTGCACCCTTCTCCCCTCCCCTTGCACCCTTCTCCCCTCTACCTTGCACCCTTCTCCCCTGCGCCTTGCAACCTTCTCCCCTCCGCCTTGCACCCATCTCCTCTCTGCCTTGCACCCTTCTCCTCTCTGCCTTGCACCCTTCTCCCCTCCACCTTGCACCCTTCTCCCCTCCGCCTTGCACCCTTCTCCTCTCTACCTTGCACCCTTCTCCCCTCTACCTTGCACCCTTCTCCCCTCCGCCTTGCACCCTTCTCCCCTCTGCCTAGCACCCTTCTCCCCTCCGCCTTGCACCATTTTCCTCTCTGCCTTGCACCCTTCTCCCCTCTGCCCTGCCACTCCTCTCCGTCTTACACCTTTCTCCTCTCTACCTTGCACCCTTCTCCCCTCCCCCTTGCACCATTCTCCCCTCCGCCTTTTAACCTTCTCCTCTTCTCCCCTCTGCCTTGCACCCTTCTCCCCTCCGCCTTGCACCGTTCTCCTCTCTACCTTGCACCCTTCTCCCCTCTGCCTTGCACCCTTCTCCCCTCCGCCTTGCACCCTTCTCCTCTCTACCTTGCACCCTTCTCCCCTCTGCCTTGCACCCTTCTCGGCCCCACTTGCCCCCCCTGCAGACGCCCATGGTACGTTCTAACAAGAGTGCTTACCTGAGGACACCATTTTGCTACCTCATCTCTTCTCATATATGAGCTTTGCCCTGGAGAATGCTCTCTCTAGGGGCCCCCACTCCTACCCTTGTCAGGGTCCTGAGCAGTGGTCTGTGCGGCCTCCTACTCTCTGGGGCCCCCACCCCATCGCCTTTTCGGGCCTCCCGTGCTCTGACTGAAGAGAAACAATGTTAACTTGGTATATTGTTTCTCTTCAGTCAGCGGGAAGGGCTCAGAGCAGGCTGCTGACTGCCTGCACCTGCTTTGGAGGGAGAAAGGCTTGCTTTAGCGCAAGCCTCTCTCACAGCTCTCACGGAAGATCTGAGGGGCCCGGGTCCCTTTCATTTACTGAAGAGAGTGGGGCCCCCCGCACCGCGGGGGCTGCGGGCCGTTTGTTACTCCCTTGTTTAGCATAGGCTAGCTAGAACAAAATAATTGTTAATGAGGGCATTTAAAGAACGGTCAGGCATTGACATACTGGAAGAAGTAAAATGAGGAGAAGTGAAACTGTAGAAAAAACGCGGTTTGAGGATTGGCTCAGAGTGTTCAGAAGATCGTTGGAGGCTCAAGTGACTTCACGGGAGTGCAGGTTGAGGCGGGACTGCTAGCAGACCTGACGTTCCTAGATTTTTGACCGCTCTTGTGACAAATTTGGTGAACTGAATATTGATCATCATATTTGATCAATAGAAAATAAAATGCAGTTCACTTAATTATGCGGTGGAAGGATACAACTCATCCAACCACAACACTGTGAGCCCAAACTGGTCCAGTGTGGGCTAACACAAGGATAGAAGGAAAGCCATAAAATGAAGAAGACAGGTGAGAGAACAACAATGCCATCCAATCATGAACAAGAGTATGACCCAAATCTCACACTAAGCACATGGTATATATTGAAAACAATAGGCTTCCCCACAGGAGTTGAAGCTGTCATAAGTGTTGTGTTGAGGATAGTGGTAATTGTCAGAGCAAGTACTGTAGCTTCTGCAAGAGCCCCTCCTGTAACTCAGTGGAGGGAACTATTCTTCACTTTGACTTTTTTTGTCCCGCATACGCTAGGCTACCCAAACATTCTCTAAAGCCAATATGTTAACTTTTGGTTTTCATCCTTATGTGACTGGACTATGCACTTTACACTCTGACGCTGGAGAGGTGATTGTTGTCGGAATTATGACATTTTCAGACGCTGCTTGGCTCATCCATACTCGTAATGCTAAAGCGATGAAGCAGTGATGTCTCAATGTATTTACTTTTACTTTACCACTTTATCCATCATGAATACTGTTTGTCGGAGAGTTTTTTTCCCTGTTATTTATCATGTCCTCTGATGACAGTAGCGCTGGTAGGTAACTGATGGTATTTAATGTTTTTAAACTAAAATGATTGGTTTTATATATTTTTAAAAATGTTGCTGCACTGTGTTTTTGGGACTATTTTATCAGAAATAAATAATTTTGATTAATTAAATAACAATAAATTATATTAAAAAAAATGAACACAGTACACTGATTGCTGGTTAAGTATGAATCACGCTAAGCACAACCAATAAAATGAAATAAAGTAGAAAACACAAAAAAAAAGTAAAAAAATAAAAATTACTTTCCTATAGTCCAGCCAG
The DNA here is from genome assembly GCF_964263255.1 of Lissotriton vulgaris. Taxonomy (NCBI): domain Eukaryota; kingdom Metazoa; phylum Chordata; class Amphibia; order Caudata; family Salamandridae; genus Lissotriton; species Lissotriton vulgaris. Next base: position 241,373,584 of record NC_141689.1, on the reverse strand, counting down.
AGATTTCGGCACAGCCTACAAAGGACATGCACGGGAGTGAGACAACAATTGCAATTAACATTGAACTAAAAAGAGAAGGATAACTTCTCGTATGTGAGCACACGTAGACATGTCTGCAAACATAATAAATGACTAGACTTATACAACACGAGAACATCCAATACAGTCAGACAGATATATTGGAAGGCTAGACATAAGAGCCAAGAGGTTAAAACAAAAACATCATGGTGCTCCGCATTTAAACCTTTCTGTGATGATGTAACATTGATTGTGCATTTATTAATCAATATCTTGCCACTTCAGAGCCCGATATTAGTGGAATTTGTAATCAATGATCAGACATCTTTCGTTTCTTCCACTTCTGAAAAAAGACCTACTCCCTGTGTGTATATGTTTATTTACCCCTAACTCCCAATATATCTGCTCATCACAGTTTCATAAAAAAAAGAAACCAATGCAAGAATTAGACTGACAATCACAGTCACTGAAATCGGGTCAGAGATAAATTTTAATATGTTTATTTTAAAAGGAGGCGTTTCCACCAGAAACGCTGAGGCAAGTACATTAGCACGAGCATCAGATGGTTCGCATAGATCCATGGTGGAGGTGACTCATGGGACAAAAAATGAGATTATATTATCTATAATGTACTCATTTACATTACTCATAGTCACAAATTGTATTCTCGCAACACATATTTACACTTGTCAAACATCACACACCATTTAGTGTTTGTTTCAAACCGAAATTGGACCACAAATCCCTACCATATAGAGTTTAACTGGCAGTAAAAACAAAAATAATAAAAACGAAGCAAAAGCTCGTGCTTCAATTTTGCTGCTTTTGTAATTCGGTTCCAGTCCAAATCCGTGGTTTTGGGAAGTTTTTGAACAGTAATAAAATGGAACAAACACCTTGGAAAACCAGATGTAACTCATTTATAGTTTATGCATTATTTTAATTGAGCGATTATAACACAGACATCGTCAGACATGCATATTGCTTTTATAAAAACAGAAAGGAAGGCGGACTTGCAGTATTTTTACCACTTATTTGATAAAATGAAAATGCAAGTTCTGTGACTGGGGTGGATGTTTTGCAATTGTGCAACATTCCGTCCATCACCTTGTGTGTTTTGCTTTTTACCCTATGTGGGAAGGGTATGCCCAGACGTAAGTCCGGTGCTCACTACGCCACTGGAGTCAAGCTATCCTGGCTGATGACGGCTGATAGCCAGAAACCGGTCCTAGGATGCTTGATTCCAGTACAGGGAAGACATGGCTTGGCAGTTCGGGCTGGACTGTTCCCATGAGGCACAGGGTCAAGACTGATTTGCATATGGCCATTTCTGAACTGGGGTGGCGTAGGGAGCAAAATGACGATGGATTACACCCAGATCTGTGACTGGGGGTGAATGTTTTGCCTATGTGCAACATTCCGGCCATCACCTTGTGTGTTTTGCTTTTTACCCTATGTGGGAAGGGTATGCCCAGACATGGGTCCGGTGCTCACTCCACCACTGGAGTCAAGCTATCCTGGCTGATGATGGCTGATAGCCAGAAACCGGTCCTAGGATGCTTGATTCCGGTCCAGGGAAAACATGGCTTGGCAGTTCGGGCTGGACTGTTCCTGTGAGGCACAGGGTCAAGACTGATTTGTATATGGCCATGTCTGAACTGGGGTGGCTTGGTGAGCAAAATAACGATGGATTAAACCCAGATCTGTGACTGGGGGTGAATGTTTTGTCTATGTGCAACATTCCGTCCATCACCTTGTGTGTTTTGCTTTTCACCCTATGTGGGAAAGGTATGCCCAGACATGGATCCCGTGCTCACTACGCCACTGGAGTCAAGCTATCCTGGCTGATGATGGCTGATAGCCAGAAACCGGTCCTGGATGCTTGATTTCGGTCCAGGGAAGACATGGGTTGGCAGTTCGAGCTGGACTGTTCCCATGAGTCACAGGGTCAAGACTGATTTGCATATGGCCATGTCTGAACTGGGGTGGCGTGGTGAGCAAAATAACGATGGATTAAACCCCGATCTGTGACTGGGGGTGAATGTTTTGCCTATGTGCAACATTCCGTCCCACCACCTTGTGTGTTTTACGTTTCTGGGTACCCACACATTTACAGAATCTAACAGCGACCATTGTTCTTCCTAGTCTGAAATCTCAAAAAAATCCTAATGCAGCATCACCACTACTGCTAAACCTGCATGACCACATTACACCAACCTCTCCATGTGATTCACTTGTTGCCCAGGGTAAATGTGCTTATTTCAAGGCATGTTGCATTGCCCATAGGTCACGTATAACATGGATCTACCCTTCATTCATGTAAAAATCCAAAAGTTATTTCAAACTAGGATCCTCCACTTCAGGCCAGCACCCGTGCAGACCTTCACACCTTGGCATACACCATGGAACCTTCCTTTCTCCACTGGCACCAAATTTTGGGATTCTTTCTGAATAATGACAAGAAACATGAAAGACCGGGCATAACAAAGAACACTGAAGCCCCCTCTGTGCCGGGGCCCCAAGACTTACCCATACTGGAGGGGGCACCCTCAGCCCCTATTGATGTGTGAGGGGCCCTTTCAGCATATCTTGCAGGGGGGGCCCTCCCTGTTTTGTTACGCCACTGATGAAAGAGGGCAGGGATTTCAGAAAAGTGGTAAAGACCTATGTCCTTCCCAACAAATAACTCTGAATAGCAGCAGGAAAAACCAGACTCAATCTCCCATATAAGGTTGCTATGAAATCTAGATGCTTTAGAATCATACTCCATCAAAGACCAGAACCAACTCTCACATGCAGGAATGGTGGGCATGATCACAGTTACATCTGTCTCTCCATTTCATTCCCTCCATACATATGAGCTGCTACCAGATTAGGTCACATGATAGGAAAACCCCACTGCCCATCACGCACAAACCCAAAACATTCTCTACATGCACCATACTTGAAGCTTACATCATCCCAACAAGACACAACAATGACACATATGTGTGACCATTCTATTTTCCAATCCTCTTGGCTCTCCTACACACTCGAGTACAATGATATATGAACATGATAGGAGCATTACTCTGCTCATAAATCATGGCTTTGAAACACTTCTCGCAAAGGCCACTCTATAGACCCATACCCTTCAAAGGAAACACAACCCAAAGAATAATATGCTACCCACTATCAAAGTATTTTGGCACCTTGCTGTGAGTATGAAACACTACATAAATGCAACTATAATCTAAAGCAATACAAAGTGAGTCTATTCAGTGTGCTTGTCATTGTCTTCTGCCCTTGTGCCAGTTAATACCTAACCAAAGAATCTGTGTCCATGCCCAAATATCAGTCTTTTTCTCGTGACAGTGTGCAACCCATCTGATTGTAAGTGTTGAAATGCAAGTGTCCACATACCCAAGTGTCAGTGGACCACCTGTCCCGTTAAGGCCTCAAGAAGCAGTGTCTCCATCAATGTATTGTATGGGCCTCTTTTGGTTGTGATACTGTGTATTCCTTATTCTGTTGTACTTTCCTTCTTTCCCTTTTACTTCCCTTGTTCCCTACTGTTGATGTTGTGTTTCCCATTTTTCAGCTCTCTGTCAAATTCTCTGTTGAATTAGAAATATCCCTGTGACAAACTATCTTGAAAGCCTACACTTGGTTACAAAAAACAGACATTGTTAGAGTTAGCCAAATGCTGTCATAATGTAATACAAGAATGCATTCGAGTAGAGTCAAGGCATGTTCGAAGCAGCGCAATATCATTCGAAAAAGGAAATTATATTGATAGTTTGAGAGAAGTCTATTAGGGAGCCAGAACTGTACTGAGGGGCTATTGATCCATTTAGAATTAATAATATATTTTCTGGGTGACCTCTTTCAACCTGGTTCAGAATGTGGCTGGTGGCTATTTCATGTGCCACTTCTGTGGGATTACTTCAGCCAAGAGAGCTAAGGAAAATCTGTCAAATTAAGGGCCATACTGATGATCCGATTTGCAATCCTTAAGTCATATTTTCTAAGCCACTTTGCATGGCTTTTGAATGTCCTAAAAAACATGAAGTTATGCAGCACATTGCAAATTGATGTGTTGCATTACTCTGAGCAAGAGAGGCGTTTCATGGGCATTGTGTGGGTGTTCCCAACCCACTGCCATGGTTTTTGAATCATTTCCAGATTTACCAAACCTGGTAGACCTGGGAATGCACCAAAAAGACTTCCTTCCCCATGAGAGGAGTAACATGGAAAAAATATCTTTATTTCTCCTCACTGCTTCCTCCTTCTATGTGTGCTGCATTGTGCAGCACACATACATAGAGGAGTATACCTCTAAGGATTGTTCCTAAGGTGTTCCTTCCTACACAAAAACAATCCTGCATGCAATGCAGGCACCCTTGCACCTTGGAGCAAGAGTGCCTGCATTGGCACTAGACAGCCCATTTTGCGACCCAAAGCTTAAAGACAGCGCATTCCTGGCATTTCCCAGTGATTCAGTGCAGCAAGGTGACTTACTGCGCGGCACATCTTTGCTATAAATATGGCCCTTAGGGGTTTGTGAGTTGTGACTATTCATAAAAGTGATTGTAACCACAATGGGTGGAATTGGAAACAATTTGGTGGAGAAAAAGTTTGATGGAAAAGGCACCATGTCCACCCCTACTGCCGGAAATGCTACCAGCAAATGTGGGCACTGAAAATGTAGGTTGAATGGGATTTTTCCTGACATTTTAAGGACACTATATTTGTCTTTCAATAAATGTCCACCATGGTTTACATGGCAGACTATCACAGTGGTATCTCCAGCAGCCAGGTTGATGAATCAGCCATGCTTGTCTGAGCCCTGGACACTTCCGGCTGAGTTACCTCTGTAGCGTTCTAGTGTTTGTAGGACGTTCCGGTCTAAGCCGGGAATACATGCACCCTCTGTATCACTTTCTGGCCAGGCGTGGCCAGAAGGGTATAAATAAAAGAGCCGAAGTCGCTTGTGACTTCCAGCCCAAGCATATAGTAATGGTGTCTGTCTCCTCTTATTTCTTTACCTCCCCTTCTCCCCAATAGTAGTCCCTTACACTGGCGACGAAGAGTGGGACAACATTGAAACCCCAGAAGAAAAGAAAAGCCAGCGGAGGTACCTGACGGCGGGCTGGAGCGCCGACTGCAGGAGAGAAGACTGGTACGAAGCGAGCACCCGACGCGACACCGCAGGCCAGGGTGGGACGCCCGACGACATCGCCAGCCGCACCGGTGAGCAGCGTGAGTCCCGAGCTGCGTGGGGGCCCCGGCGCGGCAAGCGGTGGAGAAACACAAGCACCAGCGGCCTGCACGCACGCTGAAAGGCCTGACGAGGGAGAGAGGCGAGCGAGCATGCGCAGAAGGTACCAGAGGCCCGACTGAAGCCTCAGAAAGTAGCGCGTGTGCAGGCAGCGTGGAGGACAGCAAAGTTAACCCCGCGAATGCCCAGAGAAACAGCGTGTCGGATCCCTAAGCAGCAGCAATAACCATAACACACTGGAAAGGAAGCTGAAGGAGAAGAAGAAGAAGGGAAAAAACAAGCACAAGCAAAGCCAAGAGAAAAAACAAGCACTGGCAAAACCAATAACAACACATCAAAACAGTCAAGTGATCACATCCCAAGCACCAAGAGACACAAGAAAAGAGCACCACAATGTCAAACCCGCCAGGTGCTGGGGGAGGGAACCAGCAGCAACAAGCAGCACCACAGCAAGCAGCGCCGTTGCAAGCAGTGCCCCCAGCAGTACAACCAGCGCTGCCGTCGGCCCATTCACAAATCCAGGCTCTGCCCCCGTTCAGCGAACTGATCGATCCGGCAACAGCGGCACTAAGATAGACAGTGTGGGTTGGACAACTAAACAACTACTTTGTAGCCACCCGAGAAACAGACAACGCAGTCAAACGATCACTACTGCTGCATTTTGAAGGGACCAAGATCTACAAACTTTTCACTCACCTCCCGAACACTGGAAACGCCAATGACTATGATGCCGCAGTGTGAGCACTCAATGCACACTTTGACCCTCAGCTCAACCCGCACTATGAAAGGTTCAAATTCCGTCATTCAAGACAAAGAGAAGACGAGACGATGGATGTGTTTCACGCCCGGTTGAGAGAACTAGCGAGCACATGTACCGAGGATGACCAAACAAAGGAAGTCACTGCACAGCTCATTCAAGGCTGCCGAAACAAAACTCTGAGAACACTGATATTGCGTCAGCCGCGCATCACACTAGACAAAATATTAATACTTGCAAGGTCGCACGAACTTTCGGATGCCCGATCCACAGCGATGGAAGCCGCCCTGAACTTTCAAGCAGAGGTAGGAACCACCATAAAGACAGAAAGAGTAGATGCTATTCGCACCCCAAGCAGGGGTGGTCGAGGAAGATGGCCGACGAGAACACCACGATGGCCACCGTGCGGTTACTGTGGACGAGATGAGCACAACCAAGAAGGCTGCCCCGCGCGAGAAAAGACCTTCTCCAAGTGCGGAGTGCCCAATCATTTCGCAAGCGTATGCCGAGGAGGATTCCGCAGGAGAAATCAGTCCGGGAGGAAAACCATCACAGGAGCAGTCAGACAACTGAGCTTAGAAGACACACAGCAAGCACGATCCACAATGTCCAGACACCACCGCAACATGCGACTGGATGACTCCTCCACTGAAGAGGATGAAGAGTGCCATTACGTATCCTTCGCGAAAGATTTGAAGAAAAGGCGAAGACCACAGCCAAAATGCCAAATACTGATCGATGGCTCAGCAGTCACCGGAGTAATAGATACTGGCGCTACGGTAAACGTGATGGGCATACAGCACTACAAAAGCCTCAATCCAAGGCCACATTTAACGCCATCCAAAGTGAGAATACTAACGTACGGCAGCCAAACACTGCTTCCTCTACGAGGCAAAATGCTAGTACAAGTCAAGACGGAGGATTGGGAGGTAACAACTACGTTTCACGTAATTGACAAGAAAGCGGACCTTCTAGTCGGTAGCCACACTGCAGAAGATCTCAACCTCATTGCGTTTGCCAACGCGGTCAAAGTACTTCAGACTGAAGACATCCTACAGCTAATCCGGTCCCTATTCAAAGGACTAGGTACAATAAAACAACAACCTGTCAAGCTATATATATTGACAAAGCCATCCAACCCATTGCTCTGAAGCATCAGAGAATTCCGTTCCACTTAAGAACTGCAGTCGAACAAGAATTGGCTGAAGTAGAGAAACAAGGGGTCATAGAAAAGGTAACTGGCCCAACACCATGGGTATCGCCCATGGTGATAGCAGAGAAGCCCCGACAACCAGGGAAGATAAGAATCTGCATAGACATGCGGATGCCCAATAAGGCAATAAAACGGGAGAGACACATCACACCCACTGTCGATGAGATACTAACAGACATGAACGGGCCCAGTGGGGGCGCGGCTTGGACGCCGATGGCGATGGTCGCCTGAGAGCTCGGCTCCGGGACTGAGCCCGCTTTGATCCTGCAGATCGGAGTCCGCGGGGCACCCCAGCCCCCGCAAACTGCAGATCGGACCAGTGGGGACCTCCTGGGACGCCCGGTGATACTTGAAAACCGGTTGTTCCGACGAAAAACCGAAGTTAAGGGGACCGCGGAGCGGGACCCAAGATGGCGCCCGGACCTTCTCGATTGCTTTGTTGAGACCCTAGACCCGTGGGAGCCTAGCAGGGCTCCGCGCTTCCTCTCTACACCCTATCTCTCCGAGACACGTTAGTCTGGTTGACGATTTGGAAGGACCCGAGCACGGTGACCATCCCCAGACGAACTGTTAGTCGAATTTTCGTCGAAATCAGAACACGGACGACCGGAGGCCCTGTGTGGAAAGACTGTCCCACGAGCCACACCCGACTGCCCCCCACTGAGTGCCTGAACTCGCCGAAACCCCGTGCACTTCATGGGCAGCACAGCGACCTGGCGCCACAGAGTTTCCGGCGGCACTGGTGATTCTCGTTCCAGATCCTCATCGAGCAGGAGGACCTACCCGACCTGGCGCCGATCGTCCCCGCCTCCCCCTCATTGGCCTCCGACGACACGACGGTGGCACGGCCCGAGGAATCGGAGGAGTAGTGGACCCTGGCGACGGCGGTCGACGGCCCTCTGCACAATGACTGCGTGCCAGGAGCGCCATAGTCGTCGTCCACACTTGGTGGTGCCTCTGACGAACTTTCCTCCACGGGATTCAACCGCCATGGGGAAACCGAGGGGGCCCAAAGGGACCACCCCGGCCGCCTCGGATACGGAGGCGCCGGATAAGGATGAGCGAGGTGACCCGGAGAGCTCTGGTGGTCCCCACCTACAACAACAATTTGACCAGGTCCTGGAGGCGATCGCAACCACGCGCTCGGCCCTACAGCAAGATATCGCCCAGGTCGCGACGAGCTTCGGCCTCCTCAGGGCAGACCACGGCAAACTCTCGGACAGGGTTAAGGAGGTGGAGAGCTCAGTGAAGGTCCTGGAGCCGGCACAGAAGACTTTGGCCGCGACAATGAAGGATGCCCTGTCCCGGATCGAGGCCCTGGAGAGACGGGCGGAGGATGCTGAAGGACGTAACAGGCGGAACAATATTCGGGGGGTGGGCCTGCCGGAAAAGATCGAGGATGGCGACATGGTGGCCTACTTGGAAGCTTGGCTCCGGGACAAGGTAGCTCCGGAGGGTCTGTCCTCCTTCTACACCTTGGAACGGGCACACAGGGTGCCAGCGAGGCCGCCGCAACAGGGCCGCGCCCCGCGACCGGTGGTGGCGTGTTTGCTGCACTTTCGGGACAGAGACCTCATCCTCAGTGCCGCCAGGCACAACGGCTCTTATCAGGTGGAGAATAGCCAGGTGAACATTTTCCCAGACTACACATATGAGACCCAGCGCAAACGGGCTTCTTTCCTGGCGATCAAGCGCGAGCTCCGGAGCGAGGGCATCCAATATTCACTCCTTTTCCCAGCAAGGTTCCGCATTGTCATTGACGACAAAACCCAGTTCTTCGATACCCCGGAGGAAGTCTGTAACTGGCTCGAACTTTATAGGGCCGGCAAAGATGGTTTCGGCTCGTCGTCTCAGCTGGCTGTGGAACCTGGGCAACAACGTTGTTCCAAAAGACTCCGCAGCCGCCGCAGCAAGCCGGGCAGGCCTTCGACTGTGGAGACAATGGCGGAGCGGCGAGGAGTACTGGAGATGGTGTCTACTCTGTCTGGTTCGCAAAGTGGCCCCTTTGTCGAGGAATCGGAACCCGGAGGCGAGGGGGCGCAAACAGACACGGAGGAATCAGAGACCGATAGTGTCCACTTGCCAGTGGTTACTCCAGACTCGGCTGAGGGCATGCTAGATGGACAGGGATGACTGGGTGAGCTACTTCCATTTGGGTGGGGGTTTGTGGCGGGTGTGGTAGGGGAGGCGATTGATTGCGAAATCCGGTGAGGGGGTGGGGGGGCCCCGATCGAGCTGTAGCTTTTTGTTTTGGGCTCAATTTAGTCTCGGCAGCCCGAGTATCGAGGGCCCATTACTGGCGCCCAGCCCGCACCTAGCCCTTAAGGCTTACCTGCGGTGGCGACCGCAGGATTAGTCGGGGATTGTGGGGTTGTTGGGGACATGGTTTGGATGGGAACTAGATGGAACTATTTGGGTCCTGTTCTGGGGAGGGTGGGAAGGGGTTTGTTTCAGACGGGTGTTGCTCTTTTGTTGGGGAAAATGGCCGCCATCAGTGTTGACTTGACTGTCGCTCATTCTTTGTTGGAGCCTTGGTGGGGAAGCCCGGAACAGACAATATGGGACAATGGCTGATATTGCTAATGTGAAATGCATCACTTGGAATGTACGGGGGCTTCGCACTATGTCTAGACGACACAAAGTTCACGCTTATCTAGTGCGTAGAGGGGTGCAGATAGCGCTGCTGCAGGAGACTCATCTCAACAAGGCGGAAGGGGTGGCGCTACAGCGTAGATGGAGAGGGCAGGTCTTCTATACCTCGTACTCAGCGTATGCAAGGGGGGCGCTAATATGGATCAGGGCTGGGGTTCCCTTTCAGGTTGCGAAATCAGTGGTGGATCCGGAGGGTCGCTACGTGGCTCTCTCAGGCACTCTGGGGGGTAGGGACTTAAACATTTGCTGCATTTATGCACCTAATGTGGACCAGCTTGCCTTCCTCTCCGGGTTATCGGGTTCGTTGGCCCACTTTCTCTCGGGAACCCTCCTACTCGGTGGTGATTTTAATTCAGTAGTGGACGTAGAGGCCGACCGCTCGCACCCCCCCTCCCAGACTCCCCAGTCCGCCGGATGGCAAAAGGGAGGAAGGAATGGCAGACGCACTGGGGGCTCACGGATATCTGAAGGACGCAGCACCCCGACTCTAGAGACTACTCCTATTTCTCTGGCCTACATGAGTTGCACGTGCGACTAGATGGGTTTCTGGGATCGGTGGAGTTGGTATCCGCTGCGGTCCGCTCTGAATATTTGACCAGGACCATCTCGGACCACAACCCCCTCCTGATGGACTTCCGCTGGTTTCCCGGGGTTCCTACTGTGCCCACCTGGAAAATGCGCCCGGAGATCTTGGAGGACATAGTCTTTAAGGCGGACCTATGTAAATGTATGTATATGTATTTGAGCTTATATAGCGCACAGCTACCCACAAAGGGTTTCCCGGCGCTTGCTTAGGGAACCCGTCCTGGTATTCCCCTGTGAGAATACCCCGGCAGGGTATCCACAAGGTGAAAGCCAGGCATCCCGCCGCGAGGGGCCGTTGTGGAGATTAAGCAAGCTATTGCCCAGAGTCGCAGAGTATGAACCCGTGAGTTGAGAAGGCACCGGAGCGAGAATTATCGAGTCAGTGGAATTTTTGAGCCCAAGACCCGCCGAGGCGGGGAATTGAACCCTGGTCCAGGGCCGATCTCAGCTTCCGGGTCTGCCGCCTCTAACCCCTGAGCCACACTTCTCCACAAGACCTAGAGGACAATATCTCGGAGTATTTTGCGTCCAATGGGGGTACTGCGGGATCGAGAGCGTTAGAGTGGGACGCCTTTAAGGTGGTGATCAGGGGCTACTGCATTTCTAAAAAAGTGGGCATGCGGCGAGTCATCCTTGATGACTTGGCCGCGGCTGATCGGAAGCTCCGCGAGATGGAACTTCGCCGCCCCGGTCATCCTGAACTCCAGGAGCGTACGGCGGCGGCGAGAGAGACGGTGGCGGCGGAAGTCGAACGGCTGCGCTGCTTCGATTATAAGGCCTACACTACTAGGTCCCTCACGGAGGGGGATAGATCGGGCGCGCTGTTAGCGTGGCTAGCCAATCCTACGCGCCGGACCTCTCTGACGACGTCCATGCGCACGGCAGAGGGGTCTGAGGTGCACACTCCTGCGCTACTATGAACAACTGTACCGCAGTAACTCGTCCAGGGACCCCGACCGATTGATGAGTACCTGCAACCCCTAGAGTTGCCAACGTTGGAGCCGGAAGTAGCGAAGGCTCTGGGCTCCGACATCGAACTAGGTGAAATTCGTAGTGCCATTAAAGGGATGGCGAGGAATAAGACCCCGGGTCTGGATGGCCTTCCGGTTGAATTCTACTCTACCTACGCTGACCTCTTGGCGCCTCGGCTATTGATAGTCTACAGAGAGGCGAAGCGATTCGGTCGCCTCCCTGGCTCGATGTGTGAGGCCTTAGTGTTTCCCCTCCTCAAACCTGGAAGAGAATCGACCGACCCGGCGTCCTACCGACCATTATCAATGCTGACGGTCGATTATAAGATCCTGAGCAGCATATTGGCATCGAGGCTGCTGGGGCACATGCGCTCTTTAGTGCACGAGGACCAGGCTGGATTCATTCCCAAGCGAAACACAACCATGAATATTCGCAGGCTGTTTCGCTTACTGGGGGAACCGCACATAGAAGCCCCGTGCCCGGTGGTTCTCTCGTGGATTTGGAAAAGGCCTTTGATAGTCTGGAATGGGACTACCTGCGCAGAGTACTGCTGCGTTTCGGTCTGGGGGAGGGCTTTGTCAAGTGGACCACGGTATTGTATGCCTCGGCGTCGGCCAGGGTAAGGGCAGGCCCATTGATTTCCCCACAATATCCGGTGAGAGAGGCACGAGGCAAGGCTGTTCACTATCCCCGCTACTCTTCGCGCTAGCGGTGGAGCCACTGGCGCTGCTGATCCGGTCCGGGGCCTCCTTTAACGGTTTGCGGACACCATCTGGCCCGCATCATATCTCGCTTTATGATGATGACCTGTTGCTCTTCCTTGAGGACCCGATTACTGCCTTGAATGGGGCTGCGTCGGCACTAACGGCTTTTGGGGAGGTCTCGGGCCTTCGGTGAATTGGGCCAAGACTTGTCTGTTCCCGGTTCGCAGGGGAACGCCCAGACCTGACATCAGTGGGGGAATTAGGTGGGAACCTAACTGTTTCAAGTACCTGGAGGTATATATATACCACGACCCCACTGACCTCTTGGATGGGAACATTGCCCGCTGTACTTGTGCGTTGCGTGGTAGCATGGACTTTTGGGCTACCTTGCCGCTCTCGGTGGCAGGGCGGATCGCTCTGTTGAAAATGGTGGCACTCCCCCGGTTGCTCTACTACTTCCGAGCGCTGCCGATTTGGATCCCGCCGGCCACCTTTCGGCTATTGCGATCCATGGTGTTGGGATTCCTTTGGGGTTCGGGCCGCCGGAGAGTGGCCCTCAAGACCCTGATGAGGCCGAGGGTGGCCTTGCGGTGCCGGATTTTGAGAAATATTACCTGGCGGGGCAATTGCAGACCTTCACCCAGGAGGTCGCGAGGGAGTTTCGTGGCCCGGAGACCGGGAGGGGCACAGGGATGCCTAGGCATGTTATCTCCTTCATCGCATTGCGACAACGTTTGGCCTTGCAGGACCTGACGCTCGAAGAAAAGACCATTCGATTATGTAGGAATCGCGCCCACCCCCGGGGACAGTTGAGGTTTCCATATGCACCTGAAATACCACTAGGGATGCTGACGGCCCTACCTCACGGGGGAGATTAGTCACGCCTGGGACACTGGGAGGACGCGGGATTGCAGTTGGTGGGGGACCTCTATGAGGACGGGGCGTTATTGCCCTTCCAAGAGATCATAGACCGCTTCGACGTTCCCCGAGGCGATTTCCTTTTGCACACAGCTCTGGTCCGAGCGATTCAGGCGCACTGGAAAAGTGGGTTGGAGGAGCCGCCTACGTCCCTGGTGTGCCAGTATGTGATGATGTCTGCGGGGACGGTCAAGACGGTCATGTGCCTGTATAGTAGATTGATTAACGAAGGGTTGGCCCCCCTCACTACTTTACGGACCCGCTGGGAGGCAGACATAGGGAAGGAGATACCGGAGACGACCTGGTCACAACTCATGCGTCGGGCCTGGAAGGGCGCACGCCATGCCCGCTTCCAACTGGTCCACTTCTACATACTCCACAGGGCCTATTTGACCCCGGCGAAGATCCAGCAGTATTTTGCCACGGATTCTGCAGAATGCGTCAGGTGCCGAGCGCCTGAGGCGGACCTCCTCCATATGTTGTGGTCTTGCCCGGCGCTGTCCTCCTATTGGCTTGGGGTAGGGGACACTCTGAATAGGGTGACGGGGAGGTCCTTATCGGTCGATGCGGCGGTGGGGCTCCTACACTGGTTCCCGCATACCCCCAAAAATAAAATCTCAAGTAAATTTATTGATTTAGGGCTTCTCCTCGCTAAACGAGAGGTGACCAGGAATTGGAAGGCAAGAGTTGGTCCGACAGGGGTTAGGTGGCACAGCGAACTTTTGAAATGGGCGGCGGGGGAGAGTACTCTGCGATACCAATTGGCTAGGCGGCAGCATAACGAGAGAGCGCTGGAATCAGCACTAGAATGGGAGACGTTAGTGCAGGCCCTTAGAGATTATTGCGCTTCCAGCGATTCCGAGAGTGAAGATGCGGCACATCCCGAGTCCCGATAATCAATCATATTTCAGTTCTCTATAGAATCATCTGGGGTTTTTCCCATAGGCTTTCCTACACGCACTACAACACACACTGATGGCGGGGTTGGGGGGGGTACTAGTTGAACCATTGGGCTGTTGGGGGGGGTTTCTTTTGCCCTTTTTGTAGGTTGATCTAGAAAAGCAGATGAAGACCATTGGATTATCTGGACCAGCTTCGACCTTCTATCAGATCCCCTCTGGTGTTCGCCGCCCGACCCTCGGGTTGTGGGCTGAATGGCTGTGTACACATGTCGTTTTTTAAAGGGGGATTGGATGTGTTCAATATTTTCTGATTGTACCTGTATTGTTCGTCCGATATGTAATTTTGGCTAATTCCTGCAATAAAAATATATTTAAAAAAAAAAATGAACGGGCCCAGTGGTTCTCAAAACTGGATCTGAATGCTGGGTACCAACAACTAAGACTAGCAGAAGAGAGCAGATATATAACAACTTTTTCGACTCACCTAGGCTTCAGGAGGTACAAGAGGCTAAATTTCGGAATATCATCAGCAGCTGACATATTCCAAAACACGATAAAGGAAATACTGTCTGGTCTGCAAGGAGTATTAAATGTCAGCGATGACATCTTAATACACTCCAAAACCAGCGAAGAACACCATCAGCGACTGAGGGCGACTCTTAGAAGGTTGGCCGAGCGCGGAGTAACTCTGCACAAAGACAAATGTAAATTTTTCCAAAAGTCGATAGAATTTTTTGTTTATGTCTTTAACTCGGATGGAGTTCAAGTTGACCCTAGAAAATCGCAGGCTATCAAACACGCCCCGGCGCCAACCACAGCTTCGGAGGTGAGAAGTTTCCTAGGCATGGCTCTGTACTGCACAAGATTTATACCGAACCTAGCCACCATTGCTGAACCATTACGAAACCTAACTAAAAAGGAAAATTCGTGGAGATGGACTAACACTGAGGAGGAAGCATTTGCCAAGATTAAAACAGCACTGCTGGATGGGACCACCATGGCCTACTTTGACACCGCCAGGAACACAGAAATATTAGTCGATGCCAGTCCAGTTGGGCTAGGAGCCCTCCTTACACAAGAAACCGAACCAGGCATGTGGGCGCCATTGGCATTCGCAAGCAAGGCACTCACTGCCACTGAAGCAAGATATTCTCAAATAGAAAGAGAGGCCCTAGCTGTGAAATGGGCCTGTAACCACTTTCACCTCTACATAACTGGGCATCCGTTTAGGATGGTGACAGACCACCAAACACTCATACCGCTGTTCAAAGGTACAGCACCGCACCCGCCACCGAGAATCGAAAGATGGGCCATTCAAATACAACAATATCAAATGGACCTTGTATACCGACCTGGAGCAAAGAACCCGGCGGATTTCCTGTCGAGACACCCGGCCAAAGATATCGCAACGAGTGAGGACCTGGACAATCAAATAGAGGAATTTGTAAACATGGTGTCACAGTGGGCTTGTCCTCAAGCCCTGTCAGCGGAAATGATCGTAGCCCAAAATGCCAATGACGTAGTCCTGAAGAGAGTGACAAGTGCTGTACACACAGGATCATGGGAAGGCTTCCTACGAGATGTACAAGGGTGGAGTGATCATGACCGCCTGCGTCTCAGTCAATTCTGGAAAGTGCACAATGAAATTAACATTGCCGACAATGGACTCATCCTAAGGGGATTGAGAGTTGTAATCTCCGTAACACTGCAAGACAAGGCAACAACGCTAGCCCATGAAGAACACCAGGGCACTCGGAGAATGAAAGCCAGAATGCAAGAGAAAGTGGGGTTTCCCAACACGGAAGACAGCGTCGATAATGTAGTACAGAATTGCAGAGCATGTCAACTGACAGGTGGAACAGAAGCACCTGCGCCGATCATCATTGAAGACCCTGCACCATCACCATGGTCATGGGTCAGTTTGGACTTCGGCAGTTTTCCAGATGGGAGAGTCACAGTAGTGCTAGTGGACAGCTACACGAAATACCCTAAAGTGGAAAAAGCCCAATCGACAAGCTTCACAAACATACAACCGATTCTAAGCAAAACGTTTGCCATGTTTGGAATTCCACGCCAGCTCAAAACAGATAACGGACCCCCCTTTCAGGGAAGTGAATTCAAGAAGTTCCTGCAAAGACTAGGGGTGCACCATCGCCGCATAACACCACAATGGCCTCAAGCCAATGGAGAAGTAGAGCGGTTCATGAGGACTATCAACAAAGTTTTGAGAATATCCACAGTAGAAGAAACCAATCCTGAGGATGCACTCCAACGCTTCCTCTGAGAGTATAGAAGCACCCTGCACAGCACAACCCAGAGGTCCCGCTGGTCTCTCATGTTCTCTGGACCAAGACATGACCTTCTCCCAATGGCAGAGAATCGTACGCCTGACCCGTACATCCCGGAAGACACCCAGGCCCGACGGAGGAAGACCAATGACAAGGCAAGCAAGAAACAAAGAGCACAAAACAGAACACTGGTTCCCGGAGACTCCGTGCTCATTCGAGCGAGAAGGCCAGGAGGAAAATTCAGAACACCCTACGAAGTCGAACCTTGGACAATCAAAACAGCCAGGGGCACTACTGTGACAGCACAGCGCCATGGAGAAGAAGTGACAAGAAACATATTGTGGTTCAAGCGAATACCATCAATATCGCTCGGAGTGGAAAGCCAGAATGATGCGCCTGAACGGCGTGACATCTCCGGTGAGCCCGATGAACTCTCACACTCCAGCCCAGAGACAACTTGTCCAGCTCCGGTTCCCGAACTACCGAACTCGCCACCAAGGAACTATCCAGAGAACACACCGGTGAGAGGACGACGACAGTACAACCTAAGGCCTAACCCCAGGCCCAATCAGAAACTAGCAGATTTCGTATGTTAAGTATAATTTGTTCAAAAGACTAACCTGGGAAGGAATGTAGCGTTCTAGTGTTTGTAGGACGTTCCGGTCATAGCCGGAAATACGTGTACCCACTGTATCACCTTCTGGCCAGGCGTGGCCAGAAGGGTATAAATAAAAGAGCCGAAGTAGCTCGTGACTTCCGGCCCAAGCATATAGTCATGGTGTCTGTGTCCTCTTATTTCTTTACCTCCCCATCTCCCCAATAGTAGTCCCTTACAACCTCCACATATTGTCGGGCAGATAATGGCTCCCGAGAAGTTTTTGCACCAGTGCATCTTGCCAAAGCCACAGACAGAAAATCTGACATTTTTCAGTAGAAAGTTTGTTTCCTTTGTTATCCATGACATAAACACGACTCTAGTATCGCGTAGCAGGTTTCCTATTTTCTATGTGGTGTACCTGCAGAGCACTTTTAAAACCATCTCAATAAGCGGAGTTCACGGCTCTGCACAAAAGAAATGGGGCTCATCCAAGGGTCCCCTACCATCACCACCTATCCTGAGAATATCCTGCATCTGCGTACTCTACTCATATCTCGGATCTATTGTTTATTGGCTAGCTGTATTCGAGTTTTGTATGTAGTAACTGTGATCATGTCTGTGGAAAATTGACTTGTTACTTATCCATTTTGCACAATGCACTTTTAAATGCCAGTACTGTCTCCATTTTCGATTAATTTACTGCCATATTTGGCGTGATTGCCCCTCTGGTGAAGTGGCCTAGAGCGCACCATATACTTGTGGAAGGCCATACTCACCTATAAGCCTGTGTCAGGCAATGCTTACCCCTGTTTTATTCAATTGTTTTATCATATGTATTCAACTTTCCTCGCCGTTTTAAATGTATCTTTTTAAAGTAAATGAACTGTATGCATCGTTAATTGTACTTTTAAGGTCATACCTACCGAAATAAAGTTTTTACTGACTGACTGACCATGACATAAATGGTTCTTTATGAACGTTGTATTAAAATATTAAATGCATAGAAAATAGATCCCCCACAAAAAAGAACAACCTATTGTGTCTTCTAAGGGCAACATACTACTTTTAAATGGAACTAATTTACAATGAGCAATGTATATGCTTAAGTTTCCTAACAGTTACTTTTAGTATTAACAGGTACCTGCACTAATGGGATATTTAAGAATATAGGGGCATATTACCAAGGGTCTTACCGCCGCTTTAGCTGTAAATTTTCCCGTTAAAGCGGCGATAATTTTATCGCCCTATTACCTAGCTGTCGCTAATACCAGTTAGCGACAGCTTTAAGGAGATAGCGATCATCTTGGGGCCCACTTTGCATGTCAGCGATAATTATCACTAATGACATGCAAAGTGGGCGTGCCAAGATGTTAGCGACTGGAAACAGTCGCTAACATCGCTATCTCCTATTACCTACTTTTGGAAATATTCGCGCTAAGCACGATAATCTCCAAAAGCTAACGTCTGCCAAAAGCCGTTCTTAGCCTTGTTATCCAATGGAAGGTGGATAACATGGCTAAGAGCATTGTCACGATAATGCATGATTATCTCAGATTTTTCAGCGATATTCATGCATTTCGCAGGATTTTTACCGCTTTTGAGATAAACCTTGATAATATAAAGGTTTCTCAGCGGTAAAAATCCTCGGTGCTCGGCGATATAATTTTTCCCGCTAACCATGCATAGCGATAATTATCGCTATTGCTTGGTAATATGCCCCATAATGCTGTGCCCAATACTACAACTGTTGTATATGCCAGTGAGCTTGCTGCTCTGTTTCACTGACGTCTTCGTGATATAGGCATTGCTGTGTATTTAATACGACACTTTCAAAACAATAAACGGTGTTTTGTAAAATAGAGATATTTTTTCCCCATGAAATGCTAATGCGCCTCTTTGATGGCTGAACATTTTTGCATGCCTGGAGACCATTAATCAACATGGTAATAATTTGTAAAATAAAAAAAAATCAATCTTGAGGATGCAAAGCCTCTAGTTCTCAAATAATTGACTGCCAGAGCCTTCCAACGTGAACTTTGTTAAAAATGAGTCGAATGTGTAATGGCCTCGATTTGCATTGGTGCCTTCTCCGCCCACTGAGCACCTAATCGAATCACTAAATGCAAAGCGTTCATTAATACCCGTCATTCCCTAACCTGCCTTAACTTTCAGATCATTAGCGCCAAAGCTGCTTCAGACAGAGCAGTCGTCACCCTTGTTAGGGGACGTTAAACGAAGCTATTGGGTTCGTCTGTATCCAAATCCTACCTAAAAGTCAAGCCAGTGTGAATGCAAATTTGCATAATACCCATAAGCAAAACAATACTATAATTGGTTTGGTATCTGCAGAAATAGTCTATGCTTTGGGAACGAGGAAAACATGTTTTGTTTTTAATAGTAAATGTATTGCGACTTATATAGCGCACATATCACCCGAAGGCATCAAGGCGCTTGCCTTGGGAACCCGTCCTGGCTTTTTCCCTGTGAGTTAACCCCTACTGGGCATCCCCAAGGTGAAAGCCAGGCATCCCGCAGCGGGTGGGCCGCCGTAGTGGAGATTAAGCAGGCTATTGCCCAGAGTTGCAGTGTGGGACCCCATGATTAGAGTAGGCACCAAGGCGAGAATTATCGAGTCCATGGACATTTTTGGGCTCAGGACCTTGCCGCGTCAGGAATTGAACCCTGGTCCCGGGCCAGACCTCTGCATCAGGGTCTGCCACTCTAATCAGTGAGCCACACTCCTCCTGAAGAGAAACACACTCCTGATTTTTGATAATGTATGTAGGTAGGTAAATGCAGCTCCTTCAGAGGTCAGAGGTTTCTTACATAAATCATGTCACTGGGATGACGATTTTTTAGCTACATTTGTGGAGTTATGCATGGTGCAAAGAAGTAGAAAGCCCCCCAAGTTTACACGAGGCAGGTGCAGTTTCACTTCACCCATTCCTGTAATTAATTGTACACCCAACATGAATGTAACATGAGGCTGCATGAATTTAAATGTTCCCACTGTCACTTGATTGGCAGTGAGGAAACATAGTAGCATCTACCCAGCCACGTCACCTTCTTATTTTCAAATCTCTAAATGCGGTTTCTGGTCTGTGAAAAAAAATGTCCGGTAATTTATTGGGGGTATTTTGCATGACGTAGATTGATCTGGGAGGGACATCATTTTGAATAGGGCTACACGACCCATCATTGTCAATGGGAGTGCTTTCCATCGTGATACAAACCGGGCTAATTGTTTCCCGGCATTTCTGATATAGAAGGCCAGAGGGTCCTGGTGATGTTGATCCCCAAGTATTTGAAGCCGTCAAACTCACACGGTATCACGCATTGTCTTGTAAGTATTGGGGCACCTCCCGCCAGGGGAAACAACAAGTGTTTGTTCCAGTTAATACGGTACCCTGAGTAATCCATATATATGCAAAAAATGTGAAGTATCCTGTCAACTGACTGCTTTGGTCTCTCAAAGTACATCAGGATAACGCCAGCATATAGGGAGATGGGCTCTTCCTACTCATCCCCCATTGGTATCCCCAGATTAGGGGGTCCCGCCCAGGGCCGGACTGAGAACCAAAACCGGCCCTGGCAAAGTGCTCGGCCGGCCGGCCCCTCCCACCCCCAGGGGTTGGGGTTGCGACCACGCTCGTTGCCAGGGCCGGTTTTCGGCCGATTTTGTTACAGGGACGCTGCAAAAACTGCCCTGTAACAAAAACGGCCCCCAGGGGCCCAAAACCGGCCCCCACCCTTGCGGCCCACTGGGGGATTGCCCGGTGCCCGCAACGGCCAGTCCGGGCCTGGTCCCGCCTTACCCATGCTGCCAGAGGTTCCAGCGCCAAGGTGAAGAGTAAACCCCTCAACATTAAACTAAAATAAAACCACCTTACCAGAATTCTCCATGCGCTAAATTTGAAGTGAATTGAGGAACTTCAATTACACACTATTGATCCATCTATTTGCCATGCAGACAGCCAAATATATCACAAATGTACCAAATGTACCAAAATTGTTCTACCTTTTACTACTGTGAATCTGCTCTTGTTCCCTAAGGCAAATAGGTTTGTGTAGGAAACTGGATTGCTGGTTGAGAGGGTAAAACCATACGCAATCAGCAGCCACAATTTATGTTAGAGTGAAGTCACAAGAAACCCCATATTAACCTGTTCTCAACCATCTGGTAGCTTGGCACAGAGCAGTTAGGCTTAACTTAGAGATGATGTGTAAGGAATTTAGGTAGTGCTATAAACAGTAACAAAGTGAGAACACAACACAGGAAAAATCCCATATCAATTTACTGCAATAATGTAATAAATTATTTGAGACTAAAACGGCAAAAATCCAATCAGTAGAACTGGAGTTATGCAGTTTTAAAGATTCTGTGGCAAATAGTGGCTAAATGCACAGTGTCCTCTGTGATTATCTGGCGGCACTGGGCTGGGAAAAAGTCCCAAGTTCAGGCTCACCATGATCGAGAGCAGGCCAGTTACAGAGACTAAGTTAGAACCACTGCACAAAGTACCTTAAATCCAGGTTGCAGAGTGTTGTGAAGTTCTGGGCAGAGGAATTGTTGTTCAGTCAGTGGCGGTTCTGATGGGCTGAGGGACTGCGATACGAGGTCCTGGCAGTTCCAAGGAGTTGTGGGGCAGCGATGCTTGGTCCTGTGTTGGGAAGCATCATGCAGCAGCAGTTTTGAGGGGCTATAATCCGAGGTCCTCTATTGAGATGCGTCATACAGCAGAGTCCAATGCGAGTTCCAGTGTCAAGATGTGTCATGGAGCGGTGGCTGCGAGGAGATGCGTTGAACTGCATTGGTTCAGCGGGGACCAGAGTATGGCTGGCTTAGCACCTTCACAGCCACTTCCATGGGTCCAGGACAGGACCCATGAAGTGTTTCACAAGTGGTTCCCCCCAAGTGGAACCACTTGGGGGGAGAGGGGTACAAAACTCACAGCGAACAGAGTTCATGTGCTGGCTTCAATGTGGTTGAAGCCTCTTCTGTACCTGTGGCTATGATCAGGAGACCAGCCAACTGGCCCTTGGAGTCACTCCCGTGGTCCTGTGTTCAAGATGCAAGTCCAGTCCTTCTCACTCAGGCAGCAGGGCGGCAAAGTACCAATCCTTCGTGCAGATCAGAACAGCAGTCCTTTTGTGTAATTTACCGGTCAAGAAGTGTACTGAAGAGTTGGATGTCAAGGTTTACTATTTATATCTGCTTCCCACTTTGATGTAACGGACGATGTTAGAGGCTCTCCCTAAAGGTGTTTGGAATTTCCCGCATCCCTGTCCTGGTCCCAGGTTGTCTGGGGGCACAAAAGACTAGTGTCAATCCCTTAGTGAGTGTGCTGGAGCAGAAGCTTTGTCTCGTGAAAATGTGGTAGGTGACAGCTCTGCCATCCTAATCAAGTCAAAGAGGATCCATCATGTCAACACCTATTTTCAACTTTGTCTCACTGTTTGGTAGCAAAAAACTAAAACCATCTGCCAGCTACACCTAGTTATGTTTCCCAGGATACAGGCTGCATGCACCAAATGGTTAGTACAAGCTAATGCCAACTTTCTAAAAGTGGACTTCAAATCTGACTTTACCATTTAAGAAGGTTTGAAATTACAATTCCATAGACACCAAATTCGATATTCTTATCTAATCCCAATTGAAATGTAACACTTATGAGTGAACTCAATGTTATCTTATGGGAGAGGTGAGCCTCACAGTAGAAAAAAATGAATCTAGGAGTTTTTAACTACTGGGATACGTAAAAGTTAAAAGTGCCTTCCCAACGGGTGACTTAGACGTATTGAAAGGGAAGGTTTAGGCCTGGCAAAAGGTTGATTTTTCCAGGTCAGAATGGCAATTTATAACTACACACACAGGCTTTAATAGGAGACATCGTTTACCACGCATCCATTTCAACGTGGTACTATGACATTGTGGTTTTCACTACGCAAGTTGTTACATCGACTTGCACTGGAGGGCGCTGTAGACTAAGGAATAGTGTAAATTAGTGTTTCAAAGATCTTCCATACTGTATGTAGACTGGAGTTGGAATAGTAATTACACTATTCCTAAGTCCAGCGCCCCTCCAGCGCAAGTGGATGTAATGACTTGCGTTGTGAAAACCGCGATCTAACAGACCGCATTGAAATGGCCCTCGTTGTATCATCATACATCTGCTTTAATGGCAGTCCTGAGATGTTTAAAAGGGCTACTTGAGTGGGAGGCACAAAAAGCCATGCAGACCCACTTGTAGCATTTAATTTACAGGCCCTCTGTACATGCAGCACCACTTTATCAGGGACTTCCATGTATATTAAATGTGCCAATTGGGTGTAAGTCAACTTTACCATGTTTAAAGGAGAGAGAACAACACACACTTTAGCACTGATTAGCAGTGGTAAATGGCACAGAGTCCTAAGGCAAACATAAGCAAGATAAGTAAAAATGGAGGAATAAGGCAAAAAGTTTGGGGGAAGACCTCCCTAGGGCTGAAAGGTCTAACAGTTTGTCATTGGGTTTTTATGCTATACAAAGTTTTTTGTTCACCGTAATGAAGTGATGTGGTGTTGTCTGTACCTCTGAGAAAATACAAAGTCAGATAGATTTCATCAGTTGTGTTGTCCTCCACACATGGTCACAAGTAAGTGAGAAGTGGGAGGGCAGAGTGGCTCACAACACTAAGGTGCATGTGTTACCAGTCTACCATCTACCAGTGTTCCCGTGTTCTAACTCATCACTCTCTAGCCCACCAATAACATGTATAGTCTATGCTCTGCACCAAGCCTCATCACTTTCCTGTTGCGCTCTGACTGGCCAAAATATTTATTAAAGTTGACTTTGAAACGCCCTATTTCACATTGCATTAACAAGCACAAGGAAACCCAGGCACCCATTAGAGGTACTCCGCCTCAACAAAAATGTGGGAAGCACTACAAGCTAATCCCAACAATAGTACAGGCAAAGAAGGAAAGAAGCACTAAAAGGTCAAAACAAAATTAAATTAAATAGATGACAAGCTAATAAGTGCACACAAAAATGAAGAAAGAGGGAATACATTATTTGAAGAAAGAAATCTGTTCCATTCGAAAATCTCAGAACTCCAATTCAATGTATATTAAGTAGACAAATAAATCCAGAAGCGAGTGACTCATTTAGGTCATCCTGAAAACACGTGTGGGCAGCTTGAACTTCGTACAAATCAAATTAAGCAGATCAACTAATTCGGTATGTGTGTAGCCCTAGGCCTGGAGGGTCAGCTCTCATACCCACCACCTAAAGGTACTGGCCACAAATCGGGATGGGGTCTAACATCAAAAGACATAGTCCACTTAATCCTGTAATCCTGTGAAGGGATTTAAAGTGGTTTACAGTGGTCTATTGCCACTGGAGCTAGTTTTTAGGATGTCAGTTAATAAGTATAAGGTAGCTGTCAATGCAAGGCTTTGTAATGTCAGATCCACTGTGGTAGTTGCTGCACGGGGGTCTGTGAAAAGCATTACATTTTAAAAGAAAGACGCGCTTGAGAGCGTGACACCTATTTAACAAGTCCACACCCATAATAGAGGTAAAATGCCCAGATGTGAAGGATTAAAAAACAGAGAGCACACACAGACCAGATAGAATATCCTACATGGTGTGAAGAGAATATTCATTTAATATCACTAAAAAGGGTATTTTAGATCGAAGTGCTAATTTTAAATACGGTCACAAATAAATTATAGATGGGAACAGTGAATAACAGATGTTTTTCATCAAATGGCTTTCAGATATAAATAGCAAAGCTTGAGTTATCTTTGATGTCCTTCAGAACCTCGAGGTGAAAAACAGCCCCATTTTTCGCTTTTTATCCACCTTTAATTTTATGTTATGTATGGCCTCTAAAAACATCTGCCCAAGCTTGCAACTGCTTTACAGGAGTAAAATAGTGATAGGGAAGCCATACATACCATTGCCTCTCCACCCTGTTTCATTTTTTTTTAAATACCTGTCTAGCCTATAAATTCATCAAGCATCCATTCTGTGATTCCTTATCAGCGAAAAATAAGGATTCGCTAATAAGGAATAGCAAAAGGCCGTTTGTGTGTAAAATGGAACTTTGAAAAATGCACTTTAGTGCATTCTTCAAAGTTTTTGCAAATTACCATGAAGTTCAACTTCATGGTAATTTGCTCCCCGTATTAGCGAAATCGCAATTTTTTTTACTTTAATGCATTGCATTTAAGGAATCTCAATTTGAGATGCCTTAAATGCAATCACAATTTAAGCAATCGCAATTTTGCGATTTCTTAAATTGTGATTTTTGCATTTGGGATGATGCATCCCAAATGCAAAAATACCGGTCGCAAAGGGGCAGATTCTGAGAATCTGCCAGTTTGTGACCGGTTTTTAGCTTGATGCATCTATGCCTAGGAGCCCTGTCACAACAGCCTACCATTCCTATATGACCTAGCATCATGGGGACACAACCTCTGTGTTCCACTTTTGCTAGGTCCTAGCAGTAAATATTCAGATTTGGAATTTGGTGTTCTGGAATCTAATGTAAATAGCACTGATTCTGACTTTGGCTCTGGCACTTACCGTCGACTTGACGTCTGTAATTATAAATAATAATAATGAGGTCATAGCACATAGGTTTAATCCCAAATAATCAGCACTTAGTAAGTAATGGAGTGGAAAACAGCCAAAACCAAGCCAAATGGTATTTGTGGAAAGTTGTTACTGCCGCCATTATTAAAAGAAGGGGGTGATGTGTCCTATTGGTGCCTAAAAAATTGCAAACAAATGTGGGACATTTAATAGCACACATGAAATCATAACAAGAGACATTTGGACACAGGTTTGAGAACGGGACACTAGCAACAAAGAGGAGCGGGCTCTTCAAACCTACGTGTTCCTAACATAGAAAACCTATGTCAACAAACCCGCTTGGAGTTCATTCCTCATCTGAAAGCAGGAGAGGCAGAGAGCGCATTATTACCTCAGTCTGATTTCCACGGGGGTGTTTTTCCTATTTCTGTAGCTTTAAGTCTGGTGCATTTGTAGATAAACGCCCCAGGTCACCTCCTAATAAGAGACACTGGGTTTGTGTTTTTTCCTCTTGCCTGCCTCGGCACAGCTCTATTAGTAAGTCGCAAGCTACCTTAAGCAGCAAATGACATGTACAAACTGTTGCCTGTAGGTTGCTTGTTTGTTTGATTTTCTGCCATGTGAAGGTTGAGTCGAGTCATTTTGCACCCAATTACTTTGCAGTAAATTTGTCGGATGATTCCTGTCGCGCTGTATTGATCCCACGTGTCACCTTGAACTTGTTTATTGACACATCACAAGGCAGCCCTCTTCAATTTACCATTTCCCAATTATGGCATTTATATGATGTCACAGGCACTTCTTTTCATGTTTAGATTAGGGCCGGTTTTTTTCCCTCCCACCCAACAATCGCCTGAGTAACAATGGCCATTTTCTCTGACCTTTTCCGAGACAGATGGCGCTTCATAAAATACATCATTAGCGCACGTGTCATTTTATCTTGCCTCAGATTTTTTAAGTGAAAGGTACTTGCTCATCAGGCGACGGTTCAATCTCTCTCCGCAGACAGTGTGCCTAAACAGTTCTGCTGAGCAATGAAGAAAAACGACATATGCTAGTTTTACCATTTTGTGCAAGGATTCATCTGCAGCACTGTGTTAGCGCTGTCCTGTGCAGTGCTAGGTCCGCTGGTTTACGGCAGTTGAATTCCAGGTCTAATTTTCGCTCTCTTTGTGGCAAATTTTGCAGACGCTTTTACTATTATAGGATAAGTTACTATAGCCTTATAGCCCGCCGTACAGGGCTATACCGGCTATTAAAGGCCCTCTCCAGCGTTAAAGGCCCCGAGCCGAAGGCGAGGGCCTTTAACAAGGGAGAGGGACTTTAATAGCGGTATAGCCCATCTACGAAGGGCTTTAAGGCTATTAGAACATTCTGTCACTAGAGGACGGAATGTTCTAACAAAAAAAACAAATCCTTTTGGGGGCGTGACGGGATTGGAATCCCCTCAGGTTCCCTGAAGCCTTTGTTCACAGCCAGACCTATGAACAAAGAAACATTGGAATGTTGGAGCTCCAGGCTTATACCAGCCATTATAAGCCCAGAGCACTCCATTGTTTTCAATGGAGCTCCCAACATTCCAATGTTCTTATAGTGGTTGTTAGGCTAGCGTCTGTTAGCTTTTGTTTGGTGACCAACCCTTTAGCTCCATTAAGGATTTTTTTTGTGTTTGTTTTAATTTGCAATGCCTCAATCGGTGTCAATGTCATATTGGAGAAGTTAGGCTCATCACTTATTTTCAAACATCTGCGGATACTTGGATGGCTCTGCTAGTAATATTCTGCCAGTTGTTTTATTTGCAAACCTTGCTTCTGTCTTTCATTCGATTCTTCCCATCTAGGAGGTTCGAAGGCTATTGCAGCGATGTCTGTGGAGACAGATGCAACAGTCCTGGTATGCTTGTACACACTTTTAAGATTTTGTCCCTATTTAGAATATCACCTCTACCTCTGGATTGATATTCAGGGTGCAAGGTGAGACTAGTTTTGTCGTCACCTTTTTGAAATTGTTCATTTCTTATTTGGAATGTTTGTGCTTCTTTGTGTCATTGACTCTTAGTTCGCTTGTTGGACTTAGAGGCAATGACATTTGTCGAGCCAATGGTTTCTCTATTTATTTCTACAAAGTGCTCTGAGGTCACGCGTGTTGCTTCTTGGAATTGTCTTCTCAGGAACTTCTATTAGCTTGTTTCATCCTCTTGACCCTATCTGTCCGACTGCGTGGATGGAAATCTTTTCATGTCCAACAAGGGTGTCCTAATTGTCATTTACATTTGGTTTGGTTGGGGGCATAATTCCTCCTGGTTTCCTAGGTCTTCAGGATTATGCAAATTATCCCTCCCTTGATGTTGATGGCACAAGACCTAGGTTCTTAACAAGGTTAATTGGGCGTGCAGTGAGTTGTACTTGAATCTTTTTAGTTCCTGTGCTGTGGTTGCCCGGGGTTCCCTGGTATTCGTGGTCTTTGGTCTTGCTTGGGATTTCAGTTTAGATGGGCTTTATGTTTGCTCTCGTGGCTGCGATCTTGTTCTAGATTATTCAGGCTTTTTTTCCTCTTTTGTGCTCTCATTTATATTTTCCATGTCCTTAATGGAGGTATTATCATTTATCATGTTTTTCAAAAATGAAGAAAACTCTTGAATTTGTGGATTAAAGACCACCTTTGCACCATATTGGTTAGGTTTTTTGTTCAAATTCTTGAATAATTGTTTTCTTTTTCTTTGCTCTCATGTTTACAAGAACTTCTGCTGTGAAGTGTTCTATAGGCTTCTCATTATCTTCTTTCGGTGGGATCGTAGTTCCATATTTTCAATGTAATCTAGTGTTTTGTCTGCTTCTCATTGGGTAGAGGGGCTCTTCATCAACACTATAGTATGATATGTGACACTTTGGAATTGACCCTCTCCCTGTAAGAGGTGGATCGTACTGTGCGGAAAGGCGAGGGGGCCAGAATCAATTATTTTACATTTAACAGTGAGACATGCATGTAACACATGTTTTCTTAAAAGTAAAATAAGCCTTTTTGCATAGGAATCTAATAGTGGAAAATCAAACCGTCAAATAATGAAAGTCATGTTTAAAGGTACACTGTAAGAGAGTTGATGCATATTTGACAATAATTGTAATAATGTATAGTCAAAAGGATTGTCTAAATAGATGACTCAAATTGAAAACATTGTTGTCTCATGGAACAATATATGTGTATCCTGTGGCTGTCGCAGCCTGATATCTCAGAGACATTTCTAAAAAACAATCTGTGTCCCTATGAGAGAAGAGTTGGCTTTGACGTTAGCAAGAACATCCCTTGATCCATGCTCTCATGGGTCTTGTGTGGTCTCATTCCTCTAGAAACTGAAGAGAAACATCACAATTGCACCCTATTCCATTAGACATCACGCTAAAGGAAGCAAGTGTAGTCAAATGTCATTGACTCAGAGCCCTGCCCATGTCCCCTTTAAATCTCTTCCCAGTAGGATTAAATGCTTCGGAATTTTTACCAAGGCACAACTTGCCAATGAAGCTTTTGTGTCCCTGTAGCTTGCCTGGGACACAAAAGCTGACCCTTGTAGTCCACTTCTCAGCCCTGAGTACAAGTGGGAGCAGGTCCAGCCACTTTTTACAGCACCCTCTTTGATATTCATTGTAAATTATCCAACAGTGCTACCTAGAATAAAAATGTCACAAGATTTCGCCCCCTGTGCAGAGCTCCCTGTGCCCACCGAGAGATGTGGCAATATAATCTACAAACCCACACTTGAGGTCACTCAAAACTAGTTTTAGAGGAACCCCTTTTCTAGTGGGATTTGTGAATGGTTGGCAAGCAAGATAATGGAGAGGGCAGGCTCAGGTATGAGCTACTTTCACTTGTGAAAGAAGAGGAAACTTTTAAAGTTAATTAACTTCCTGGGTACAGTCCAGATGGCTAACCAGTCAGGGGAAAAACATGTTGCCACACCCAAGCTTGTTGTCTATTATCTGGGAGCAATACACATCTCACCATAGAATAGCCATAAACAATCAGGTGACATTGACTACTGCAGATAGGCAAATTTGGCTTAAGCAGGAACATGCCAACATTCTCCAACTAAAAATGACATTTTCAAAGTAGTTATATAAAATCCGACTTGACACTTAAGTTGGATTTTAAATTGCCATTCAAATGAGGCATTGAATAATTTTTCTAGCTATTCCCAATATGAGGTTATTTATTATAATGTGTTATAATGTAACTCAGTGTGTTAGAAAAGGGGCTTCTGGTTGGCTAGGGTATCCACCTAAGCCAGGCAGAATCAACCACTTTAGTAGGGCAAGAAGCTACACACCAAAGATAACCTGTGCTCACCCTCTGATAGCTTGGCGCAGAGCAGGCAGGCTTAACTCCAGGGGCAATGTGTAAAGCATTTCTGCAACACAAGACAGTGAATCTATAACAAAAGACTCCACACAGGATTAGAAAAATACTAATTCTTTATGTAATAAAACCCAGACTAAAAAGACAATCATGTAACTATGTCAAGATTAATGCAGTTTTAAAATAAATAAGGCAGAAGAAGTAGTAATAGTTTAAAAATGGTTTTATGTTGGAACAACGCATGTCTTTATCACGCATGCCTTTCCTCTGCAGTCTTTCCAACGCATTCCTTTACCATGCATATCATTACATGGCATAACTGAGGGACTGGACTTTGTGCTGGACTTTGGAGCGGTATAATTTACTATTCCAACTCCAGTCTGCACAACAGTAGGGAAATTGTTGGACTTTAAAGCCCACTACCACTTTCTATAAGGCATGTCATTGTAACGATATACGTAGTGGTAAAGACACATTCGATGTAACACAAGCATTGTAACGGCAGCGTGTGGTTCAAGCCGCATTGTAAATGCTATTACCAATCAAAAACATCAAGAATCCATCAATAAACCAACAATGCCACTTTGAAAGGGTTAAATGTGGAAGCAGTGCTTCTCAAATTGTAGTCAAATGCTTATTAACAAAAGATTGGTCCTTAAAAACATATCAACTTTTGCAGGAAATACATGAAATCTTGGATTCCAGAAGCTGATGCACTTCTTTTAGGTGAATTGGGGTCCCACTGGGGGTTGAGTTACCGATGACGGCAAAGTACATGTCTCCTGACTGTGAGGAGCACAGGACAGAGATGCCAGGCCAGCTCGGTGCTAATCCAGGTAATCTGAAAGGAACAGGCAGGCCGCTGCATGGGTGCAGCGCAGTGAAGTAGGGGCCACTCGGGTCGTTTTCAATTGCAATCCAGCTACCAGCTGCGTGGAGCACAGCGCTGCTAAGTAGGGACAGTGCTGATCCAGTTTTGAATAAAATAGGAAACTCCTTAACTGCCGCAGTTCAGTGCGATTGCCCTCTGCGTCTCCACGGCTCTTGGTACCTCAAGAATAGAACTGTCAGTGATCCTCACTGACTCTGGTACTTGGCACCAAGTTGTGTTGAGCTGAGGGGAGGATCACAGTGCTTCACTTCCCTTGAATGCAGGTTGGCAGAGTGGAGCGCAGACCTTGCTGGTGATGAGGGCACCCTCAAGTAAGGTTCCCCTTTACTTTTGTCAATTAGTGCTTCTTTCAATAAGCAGAACAGTACTTTAGTCCCTGGTACACCACATCAGTGGGTTCTGTCTCCCAAGGGATGCCAATAAAATGACACCTTGACAAAGGAGTGCTTGCGATGCCGATCAAACTTCAACATGATTGGAGTGCTGTGAGATGAGGAATTTGATAGCTGCGAGACCGCGCAGAGAGAATGGGGGGCAAGCCAACAAACCTTGAAATCACACTGGGGATGTCTTTCAGTCCTTTTTCCGACAGGGCAAAGATCAACAGGCAGCAGAGCAGCTCAGCAAAGCCGAGTAGCAGTTCCTGAGAACAGTCAGGCACAGCAAAGTGGAAATCCTTCTCGTGCAGCAGCCTTTACTCCAGCAGGGTTTTGTTCAGGTCCAGAAGTGTACTATTTTGATAAGGCAAGAGAGCTCATACTTATATCCCAAAATGCCTTTGAGTTAGGGGTGACTTCAAAAGAGCCTTCAGAAGTGCATAAGAATCCCTTTCAGCCCATCCCTAGCTCCATACTACCAGTAAGGGTAATTAGCCCTTTGTGTGAGAGCAGGACACAGCCTATTCAGTGTGAACCACCTCTCTCCTCTCAGCCCATGATGGGTTTTTAGTATGTAGATGAATGCAGCTATATCCCTGTCACACCCAGAGCTATCTTTGAGGTAGCTATCTAGAGAGTATGCTCAAAGTGTAGGTGTCGCCCTGGCCAGACATGGATTGGAGACAGGCTGCTTGCACACAGAGCTAAGAGCAGAGAAATGTCTACTTTCGAAAAAGTGGCATTTCTAAAATAGTAGTCTTAAATCCAACTTTAGCAGTAAAGAGGATTTGTCATTGCTATTCCAATTATACCAAACATGACAAGCTGCTCCTTTTTGATAGTGAATTATCACTTAAAAATATATATGAGAATTACCAATGCTGGCCTATTAAATGAGTAGGCCTCATAGCAGTGAAAACCAAATTTACCAGTTTTTCACTGCCAAGACATATAACACTCAAAAGTACATGTCCTGCCTTATATACAGCACCCTGACCATAGGGCTACTTAGGGCCTACCTTAGGGGTGACTAATGTTGAGCAAATGGGGAGCTTAGGGCTCGACAAGTGGTATTACATGCCAAGTCGAACTGGCAGTAAACTGCACAAACAGGCCTTGCTATGGCAGGCATGAGAGAGGTTTGAAAGTCTACTTGTATGGGTGAAACAACAAGTGCTGCAGGCCCACAAGTAGTATTTAGATTACTGGCCCTAGATGTATGGTATACCACTTTACAAGGGACTTATAACTAAACTAAATATGCCAATCCGGTATATACCAATGTTAACATGTTTTTGGAGAGAAGTAAATGCACTTTAGAACTGGTTAGCAGTGGTAAAGTGGTCAGAGTTCGAAGGCCAAAAAAGATATAGCAAAAGGTGGGAGGAAATAGACAAAAAGTTGGGGGAAGACCACCCCAAAGATGACAGGTCCATCACAGCATTTTCCTGTGGGAAAGCTAGCCTTGCTACAGTAAAAAATGGCATTGGAAGGTTTTTACTGCCAGGTTATATAATACTTAAGAACACAGGGCCTATTATTAAATATACTATTCACCCTGCCCTGTGGGCATTTAGGGCCTATCTTGGGGGTGATTTATAAGTATTAAAAAGGAAGGTTTAGGCCTAACAAAAGGTGTATTTTGCTAGGCAGGTTTAGGCCTGACAAAAGGTGTATTTTGTCAGGCAGAATTGGCAGTTTAAAAACTGAACTGCCAAGCTGAAGAGGCAGGTCAGGAGATATATTTTACATCGTCACTTTAGGGGTGACATAATAAGTGCTTCAGTCCACTAGTAGCATTTAACTTACAGGCCCTGGGTATTCTTTTGTCTTAAATACTACAGACTTCTAGGTAAGGTAAATATGCCAATCAAGAGTGTACCCAATTTCAACATGTTTTAGTGGTTCGAGAACATGCACTGGGACTTGGTTAGCCATGCCCCACTGTGCAAAGTGAAAAACAAAGTTTCCCTACTGTCGCACAGTTTGGAGTACGAATAGTAAATCTCAATCCTCCAAAATCCATTGCTTTCCCCACTGTTTCACAATGGGAAAAGTGTCCAACACTTTCTCTACTGTTGTGGCGTTCAGAGTGGGAATAGTACATTTTACCACTCTGAAATCCATTGCTTTCTCTATTGTTGCAGAGACTGGAATGGGTATTGAAAATTTTACCCCTCCAAAGTCCAACACTTTCCCTACTGTTACGCTGACAGGAGTGGAAACAGTTAATGCCGCACCTCTGAAATTCAAACCTTTCCCTAGTGTTGCACAGACTGGATTGGGATAAGTACATTTTACCCTTCCGAACTCCAAAATCTTCCCTATTGTTGTACTGTTTGGAGTTGGAATAGTAAATCTCACCCCTCCAAAATCCAGTGCATTCCCTACTGTTGCAAAGACTGGAGTGGGAATAGTCAATTTTAACTCTCCAAAGTCCTACACTTTGCCTACAGTTGCACTGACTGGAGTGTGAATTATAAATAGTACCTGTCCAAAGTCCAACACTTTCTCTACTATTGCACTTATTGTAGTGGGAATAGTAAATGTAACCACTCCAAAGTCCAACACTTTTCCTACCATTGCATAAAATAGAGTGAGCATAGTATATTTAATATTCTTTGGACTTCAATATTTTAATAATGTTGGTTAAATAGAGTTTATAGCACTAATTTTTTTTTAAATTTTACAATGTTTCGTTTTATTCTAAAATGTACTTCAGTGGTCATAGTATTTTTTTAATTCATTTTTAATTTCTCAACTTTTAATATTTTATTTATTGTGTTAATTAATATATGCAATTGTATGAAGTTTGTTATGTATTATTGTGTGTGTGTATGTGTGTATATATATATTCACTGAAAAAAACATAGGTTTCAAGGGCTTTATAGTTAGTTGGACATTTCACTCGTACAAAGCCATAGAAATTCCCCCGTTATAGTTAGTTCAGCTGGTATGCAGACAAAATATCGATATTTAAATATCGATATACAATAATATCGAAGTTTAAACATCGAAGGGACATAATATAGAAGGTAAGTAATATCGATAGATTTAATATCGATATTAGTAATATCGAAGTTTTAAATATCGATGTTAGTAATATCGATGTTAATAATTTCGATGTTACTAATATCGATTTTTAAAATATTTTTGTGTATATTATTATGTATTTATTATGTTTTTAATTTATTTTTATGTAATTTTGTATTTTATTACTGTTGCGGTTTGTGGGTTTGTAGGGGAATAGGGTGGGAAGTCATTTAATTATGTTAAATTATTTATTAATTAGTAGGAATTATAAATTAATTTTTATTAATTGATAATTATTTTTAATTAATTGGTAATTTATTTTAATTAATTGATTAATTGATAATCATGTTCTGTAGCAGGTTGTGGGGTTATAAGAGAATAGGGTGGGAAGTAATTTAAATGTACTTAAGTAAAAATGTTTTTTAATTCATTGTTTTGTTAATTATATAATTCTTAATTAATTAATGATTGGTAATTAAATATTATTAAATGGTATTTTTTATTATTTTTTTAGTTAAATATATTTTGCTAGTCATGTTTTTAATAATTATGTATTGGTATTTGTAAATGGTTCATATTTATTTAATAGTTAAGTTTTTATTATTTAAAAAAATACATTTATTTATAAGTATGTTATTTTTACCCCTACTCTTTCCAACACTTTTCCTACTGTTGCACTCTCTGGAGTTGAAATAGTAATTTTTACCCCTACGCTATCCAACACTTTCCCTACTGTTGCACTCTCTGGACTGGGAATAGTAATTGTTCCCCCTGCGCTATTCAACACTTTCCCTACTGTTGCACTCTCTGGAGTGGAAATAGTAATTTTTACCCCTACGCTATCCAACACGTTCCCTACTGTTGCACTCTCTGGAGTGGGAATAGTAATTTTTTTTTATTTGTTTTACATTTTTATTCATTGTTATTTATAATATTATTTGATGTATATAAATTTATTTGTAATTTATTATATTTTCATTTATTTATAAGTTATTAAAATAATTTATTAGAGGTATTATTAATGAAGTATATACTATGTAGTATATTTTTATTATTAGTTTTTATAACATTATTTATTAATTTTAAATATTATAATATATTTTTAACTATTATTATTACATTTATAAGTATTATTTTGTTAATATTCCATTTTTTTAAATAAAAAAAACGATATTTTTGACATCGATATTTATTTTCCAATATTTTTGTACTTACCTTGTTAGAGATGGGATCTCGATTTTAATGTAATCGATATTTTTGTAGCGATATTTTTGTAGGTAGATATTTTTGTAGTCGATATTTTGTCATAGATTCAGTTCAGCTAACTATAACTCGCGCCCCCACAATGCACTGCTAATGACGGTACATATTACATCACTCATGACATGGTCAGTGACATCAACTTTTAACGCACCACAGGGCATATTGCACACATGTCACCACAGGCCCTGTCCCCTCCCTTCACCACTGTGCAAACGCGCCCCGTGGCGCGTTTTAAGTTGAGGGATTAAGTCCCCTTGAATCCTAAGAGTCCCTGGGGTCCAACTAGCCTACCAGGTACCTCCATTAAGCGCCACAGAGCTGCGTTGCAGAGAGGTGTAAAAAGGGAAGTGGCCTGGACCACCTCTCTGACACGCAGGCCTGTGGCACTTACTGGAGGTACCTGGTGGGCTAGTTGGCCCCCAGTATTGAAGGGGAATCAATTCCCCATTGTAAAACGCGCCACAGGGCACATTTGCAGAGTGCTGCTGTGAGGGGGCGGGGCCTCTGGCACAATCCGTTTTTTTGTTTTTTTTAAGAAGGGGGGCTGTGTTGCCCCCCTTCTTTTTACTTTTTTGGGGCCCCCAGGAACCCCATCTCCCAGGGCCTTACTATTTTTAAAAAAATGTTATTGAACATTAAGGGGGCCGTGTGGGGCCCCCCTCACATGGCCAGTTCCAGCCCCGGGGAACCCATCCCCCGGGGCATGGTCACATACATTTCTTTATTTTCTTATGGAGGGCGGCTGCTGGCCCCCCTCCTGGGGCCTCTATTTTCTTATCTTTTATTGGCCCTTTGCTTTCCTTGTGGGACCCCCTGAGTAGGCCTAGGGAGTCGGGTGTTTCTACCCAGCCCCCTTATCTTGTTTCTCCGCGCTCCATTCTTCAGGACTGAAGTGCCAGTGGCAGTGGCAAGTGGAGTGCTTGGAAAAATATATATATATATATATATATATATATATATATATATATATATATATATATTCCCTCAAAGCGATCCTTTCATGCAATGAGAGCGCTCCACAGTGTGTGCTCGGCCCAAGGGCTGGATCAAAGCCCGAAATTGAATTAAAGCACAAAGAGGGCGGCACAACCGGATACTTTAAGAAGCCTTTATTAGCACTTCACAACACCCCACCGACGCGTTTCAGCCTCACGGCTTTTCTCACGTCAGCAAGTCCTTTTTTACTTTTCATTTATATACTGCCCCATGTTAGCCTTAAAGTGGCATTATGGGATACGTATTTTATGAAACGATTTGTTAAAAAAACACAATTATAACAGACAAAGGACTGGTGTGTTCTTTTCGTTCATGTATAGTACATTACGTCCAAAGTTAGTTTCACTTAGGGCATGTAACATTTCATTTTCTTTATCTTTATGCAAGTGAGTTTATCATTGTTATGGGTATAGTGGAAAAGGGTACTATGCTCAGATTTCACTCATACAAAACCATTAGAAATTAGCAGCTGTAGTTACCTGAGCTAACTATAATGTACACCCCTCGCAATATTACATCACTCATGACATGGTCAGTGACATCACTGATGACATCTCACATGACATCACGGATGACAATATTTTCAAAACTAGCCCCGGGGAGGTGGCAATACCCGAGGTAGTGGGGGAGGCGCTACGGGCCTCCTATGCATTCATTGTTATAGAAGCCCAGGCGCCCCACTCCCATATTAAAACAATGTCCACGGGACATGGCCCACATGGGGACAGATAATGAACAAAGTGTGGGAGCCCATGCTTCATTATTATTTTTTTTGGGGCCGGATCCGTGGATCCCTCCGAAAATAAAATAAATGCTTTTTTTGACCCTTTGGGGTCTCTGTGGACCCCTCCCCCCCACAAGAGGCCTAGGAGGTCAGGGTATTTCTACCCTGCCCCCTTTTCTTTTTTTGTTTTTACATGTTTTGTGGGACTTAGAATTAAGCCAAGTCCCAAAATGGCTGCCAAAACTTCCTGGGTAAAGTGTTGGCAGGCAGGTGAGGCTCTAGGGGGCGCACGGCGACATGGCTGCCTGAGAAGCAGCTCCGCCGGGCGATCGCCAACTATGGTGAATATCGCCGATCTCACCCAGGCCACCGACCCCTCGATCGCCTAACAAGATGTGTGAAATGGTGGAGCACATAACGTGTTGAGAAACGGCCCCCGGCGGACAGCGACTACCCTGAAATTTGCGGATGACCGTGGCGAGAGGTCCGGACGCCTGACAAGATGGCCGCCGCGTTGGGACGTGCACACAGCGGCCAGGCGGAGGACAATCACCACTCTACTGTCCAGGAGTGGGGAAACGTGGCGGAGGTAGGATTCTGAGGACTGGCCTCCCCACTGCCCCTGCATCCAAAATTGTAGCGCTGCGGTGCGCCAGGGACCCACGTTCAGGCGCTGGAGGCGCTGCCTGACAAAATGGCGGCCGCGACTCGAAAAACGCGGGCATAATCAAATAATCCCCAACTCCGGTGGCAGTGCCGAGACACTGGCGGTAGCCTGACACAGCGGAGGGGAGACCAGCAAGCGGAGGAGCGCCCAGCGTGGAGAACGGTGCGGAGCGCTAGCGGAGAGGGAGACATACCCACGCTCCTGCAGGGTGGATGGTGCTGGCTACTGGCGGCGAGCGCTATGAGAAGCAAACAGTCTGCGATTGTCGGTGCTGCCTAAAGATCTGCGTGGGCTCGCCCATACCTCGGAGACCTGTGGCCGCCGCTGCCCGACCCCATCAGCCCATGAGAGCAGGTATCTTCATGTTGTTGCGCCAGGGTTGGTGTCTGCTGTGAATAACGTGTCCTTCCTGGCGACCACGTGCGGGGCGGCCCCTCTTGGTAGGACGCTCGCAGACCCCGGAATTACAGGCCCGTGCGGGCTGCACGGAGAGACAACGACCTGGCATGCGTTGGGCCTGCGGAAGCGACACACCTGCGGTGATGGCTGCCTGCCTTAAACACTGAGTGTAGAGGGGGTGTGCTGGCCATATTGCGACGACACGCCACCTGTGGGGTCAGAGAGGCCTGAGATATCCTCTGCCCAGCGAGCTGCCACACTGGGACACTTTCTCTGCACGATTGAGGGGCCACCAGTCCACTAAGTGGAGGGGGTTTGTTAGACGGCGGTGCGGACAGCGAACAGCCGGCCTTCGGTCACGTTGCCTCACGACCGGGGGAGTGTCACCCTCGCCCGGTGCTTTCAGCGCTGTGACGATCTTTTAGGCGGCGATCGCCCCAGGGGTGGGGTTCAACACGGCGTCAGCGACCAGACATACGAGGGCATCGGGGTCCACGTGCAGGAAGGCGACCTCCCCACCCACAAGCATGGGCAAACCAGACAAACACCAACAGAAGCTGCCCTTTGAGACGAAAAAAACGCAGAAATCCACTGACGGGGTGCTGGAGGAAGAGGCAGGTCAGGCGCCCAATAACAACATCGAAAAGATCCTGCTAGCGATACAATCGAACCTACAGGATATTAATGGCAAGTTGGACAACTTAACTTGCAGAATGGACACCATGGCAGCGCGACAGGAAAAGCATGGAGAGAGACTGGATGAGGCCGAAACACGAATATCCGCGGTTGAAGATGAGGCGCGGGCCTCCACCTCAAAATGCGCAGATATGGAAAGGCTACTGGAGGTTATCAAGGCGAAGGAGGAGGATTTAGAAGCGCGCTCGAGGCGCAACAACGTACGGATCACGGGCCTGCCAGAGTCCACCAACACAGGCCGCATGGAAACCTACGTGGAAACACTGTGCAAGGATCTGTTCGGAGCTGAGGCCCTGTCGCCCCTCTTCATCGTAGAGCGTGCTCACAGGTCGCTGGCCCCGAAACCACCGCCAGGTACCACGCCGAGACCGATTGTTGCGCGTATCCTCAATTACCGCGACAGGGACACGATCCTTCGGCTAGCAAGAGAGAAAGGGAAGATCCAGCATCAAGGGAACTCCTTGGAATTTTACCCGGACCACACAGTTGCGGTCCACCAGGCCCGGAAAGAATATACTGCAGTGAAGACCAAATTGCGTGAGTTGAACATTGTCTACTCCATGATGTATCCAGCACGCCTCAGGGTGGTGTGGAAGGAGAAAGCGACAGTACTACCGAAACCGAAAGCAGCACAAGAATTTGTCAAAAGGGTTCAACGAGAGATCAGAGACAATTCGCAAAATGAACAACGACGAGACTCGGACTAACAATGAGGGGTTGTTTCATGGTATGCCACTGGTGAGTGTACAGTTCAGTTACCGATCATGCGTTTTAGCATGGACTTTAATCTCCGCACTTGCTAGACTGCTTGAACCTGTTTTCCAGTTTGCCCGGTAGTGGGATTGATTCAACATGCACGGTGTGTCTGGGTGGAGAGGTCCCGATGGGGCTAAGAGGCCTCTGATCGGAGATGCGGCTCACTACGAACTTTGTCCTGGGAATGCATCACGACACATGCACATTACATAAGGCAATATTGGCGTACACAACTGAGTGACACTATTACCCTGTGGCGATTACTCAATGCAGGCTAGTGCGCGAGTGGCGAGAAACTGCCCCCTTGTCTGCTGTGCTCTGCTCAATATGTTTTAACTATGGGACGCCTCCGTCACTGACTGTGAGAGATCCCCAATGCACTCTGTGCGGCGAGCAGTAAGGGTGGGAGGAGAGGGATTCTGTGCCTTGATGATTAACTGTTGAAATTGCATTGGAGACGCACTGTACCAGACATGTTGCTCAGCCAGTGGCTTTGTTGTTGGTTGTTCGGGGGGTGGGGGGGGGGACGGCGAGTATTCACCTGAACTGCGTTTCATACAGCTTCTTTAGCATCGCCCACACCTGTACACCAGGTGGTGAGTTGTGCCCCTGGCGGACCTCTACAAGGGTATTACCCAGTAAGAGTTTGGTTCTGGCACTGTATTACTGTTTATGGGAGTTCTGGATTGGTGCACTGGATGGGACTGGCTTCGGCAGGTTGGGGTTGCTGGAGTGGGTGGGTTCTGGGGGGGTGGGATGTATGATTGTACTGTTAGGCCGACAGAATGTGTAATGTCTTTTTGTACTGGTTCCAAGTTAGTCCCGGCTGCTGCTGGGTCGACTGGAGCAACTAAAAGGGAGATACTAACAATCCCTATGCAATTGATTTGTGATGAGCGCTCATGCCTTATGTCATTGGCTTTTGATGGGGACCAGGGAGGCGGGTAGACACAGTTTAAACGTTCTAACCTGGAACATTAGAGGGTTCTCACAGCCACGTAAAATACGGCAGATTTTTGCAAGCCTGACAAGGTGGAATGTGGATATAGCGTTCCTACAGGAGTCTCACCTGGCCCCACACTCGCATGCACAACTGGGGGCAAGATGGGCGGAGGAGGTTTTCAGGGCCTCGTACTCTTCTTACTCTAGAGGGGTGATCATTTTGGTGAAACGAGGGGTGGGCTTTGTGAATCACACAGTAACACAGGACCCTTCAGGCAGGTTTCTAATGGTATCAGGTACATTGAGGGGGCAGAAGGTGACATTGCTGAATGTATACGGTCCTAACACAGATGCCCCGGATTTCTTCAGGGAGGTATGGGGACACCTACAGAAACACAATAGCGCACATATATTGTGTGGTGGTGATTGAAACGTGACACTACGTGACGGTTTGGACCGTTCAGCTAACTCGGTGGAACAGCACAAACACTCACGCACAATGGTGGGACACATGATGAAGGATCTGGGTCTAG
Organism: Lissotriton vulgaris; assembly: GCF_964263255.1. Taxonomy (NCBI): domain Eukaryota; kingdom Metazoa; phylum Chordata; class Amphibia; order Caudata; family Salamandridae; genus Lissotriton; species Lissotriton vulgaris. Next base: position 241,332,505 of record NC_141689.1, on the reverse strand, counting down.
AGGATCTTTGGAGGTTGAGGAACACCGACGCACCTGGGGCCACGCACATTAATGCTTCCCACAACAGCTGGTCCAGGCTGGATTATTGGCTGGGCTCCTCTGACCTGGCGCTATGGGTGCGACACCTACAGGTGCTCCCTCGCACGCTGTCTGATCACAATCCTGTCCTCCTGCAGCTGGACATTCCACGATACGCACCCCCCCCTTCCAATGGCGCTTTAACGCACGTGCTCTAACTGATGCAATTAATGCAGACATGATTAAGAAGGCGATTAAAGATTACTTTGACCTTAATGCCCCATCGACTGATGACCCTGGCATCCTCTGGGAAGCATTCAAGGCCACGATTAGAGGGGTCTGTATTAGCACCACAGTGGGGGTTCTGAAGGATATTAGAACTCAGATACGCAGGTGTGAACAGCAAATGAGAGACCTGGAATCCCTATATGAGTCCACTCAGGATATCATACACCTGGCCAAACTCCGCGAAATACACACAGAACACGAGACCTTTCTAGACTCTGAAATGAAATATTTAAACCGCACGCATGTGGCTAGAGCCTTTGGGGAAGGAGGTAGACCGGGGGCTGTCTTAGCTCGGAAGATCTGTACAGGTCGCGGCCCGACTGCGATCCTTAGGGTGAAGAACGGGGAGGGTGACACACAAACCCATGCTAATGACATACTGAAATGCTTTGTTAATTCATTTGGATCCCTGTACAAATCCCAGCCCACTGCTCCGGCAGATGACACCTATGAATACCTGCACGATGTAGCGATAGGGTGGCTGTCAGATGCGCACAGGGAGTACTTAGCAAGGCCTATCACAGCAGATGAGGTTACAGAGATCATAGGCTCACTTCCGAATGGCAAGGCACCTGGCCCGGATGGGTTCACCCCGGAATTTTACAAACAATATGCAGACATACTAGCGCCACACTTAGTAGATATTATGGCACCTCCTTTGAGAAAGGCATGCTCCCCCCCACGTTACGCGAAGCCATGATTATCGCTCTCCTGAAACCATCTAAAGATCCGGAGGAATGTGACTCGTACCGACCATTATCTTTAATAAACGTAGACTCGAAAATTCTTGCGAAGCTTATAGCCAAGCGGCTGTCACCACTGATGACCAGTCTGGTGCTGCCAGATCAGTCCGGCTTTGTACCCTCCAGATCGACAGCACATAACACCCGGACTCTATTTGCACTATCGCACTATCTGCAACCTTCAGTCAAAGCTGTAGCGGTCATGTTAGACGCGGCGAAGGCATTTGACTCCATTGAATGGAGGTATATGATCACTGTCCTCAATAGAATGGGGTTCCCTAAACGTTTTGTGCAATGGGTCACCCTGCTTTACACGCAACCAAATGCCAGGGTCAGAATTAATGGGTATATTTCGGATCAATTTGCGATTGAGCGAGGGACGCGGCAAGGCTGTCCACTCTCGCCGCTATTATTTGCGTTAGCACTAGAACCTTTGGCGTGTCTGATACGACAGAACTACAAGGAATCGGCACTGCACTTCATAGCCAGGCCGCTTCACATATCCTTATATGCGGACGACATGTTGCTATACGTCCGGGACCCGGAGACTCACTTAAACGCCATACTCAGGGAATACATAAGGTTCGGGGGGCATTCGGGTCTGGCCATAAATTGGTCCAAGTCATCTATAATACCCCTCACGGACACCACTTCTACGTTTGTGGTGGACTTTCCGCTGGGATGGCAACAGGACCCTATCAGATACCTAGGGGTCATGTACCACAGGGATCCGGATGAGGTGCTTAGGGCAAATTACGGAGTGGTGCTGTCGAAACTGGAGGACAGTGTAAAACGTTGGATACATCTGCCCCTTTCATTGGCAGACAGGATAGCGATTGTCAAAATGAACATACTGCCCAAGCTACTATACCTGTTTAACAACATACCAATCACTCCACCGCAGGCTGTATTCCGACACATAAACTCCCTGGTGCGGACCTTGATTTGGGCGGGTAAACAGGCCAGTGTGGATTTGCGGACTCTGACACTTCCACTTGCACGGGGCGGCTTCGGGGTACCTGACTTCCTCCTGTATTACTTGTGCGCACAGGCACAATATGCGGCGTATTGGTATCACGCAGTTCCGTACCTCACTCACACCGCTATAGAGGAGAGCGACGCACACCCTATTCCACTCACAGCAATAATCTCACACACCCGCCCCCCGCTGCATGCTAGAGATATCAACACGGTGGATGCTACGGTCAAAGCCTGGCATAGATTAGGGCAACTAGCACACAAGACCCCACTATATGCACCAGCCATGATGCTACACCATCACCAGGAGCTCTCGGTAACTGGGGAAAGCGTCGGAATGTCTCTACTGGCCAAAGCCGGTATTGATAGGATGGGGGACGTGTTCCGAGATGGCGAGTTCGTGGGCTTAGACAAACTGGGTTATGTTCATAACCAAACATCCATGTTTCGCTTCACATATTTCAGACTCACTAGAGCCCTGAGGGAGCACTACCCTACGTTCCCTTCGGAGCCGGAATGCCTTGCACCACTGCAACTGTTAATCACAACTAATGATTTGTCACACCTGGTGTCTAGGCTGTATTCAGCCGCACAATCGGAACTAGACGGACAAGTGTTGAAGGCGAAGGGGCGGTGGGATGCACTACTGGACACACCATTGTCTGAGGACGAATGGGCTAGCACATGCGCTCTGACACAGATACTTACACCAAATGGTAATCTGAGGTTAATTCACTTTAAATTCCTCCATCAAGTGTATTACACACCAGAGAAATTGTTTAAATTTGGGCTTCAGGAGGAGGACAGATGTAAAAGGTGTAACCAGGAAGGTGCGGGCTTTGCACATTTGGCGTGGGACTGCGCCAAGGTGGAAGGATACTGGGGGGAGGTAACTGCCACTTTATCTGTTATGCTGGAGGAGGAGGTACACTGTACACCCAAAGTCTGCTTACTGGGGATAGTACCGCAGTTCAGGGCCTTGAAGAGGAAGTTCTGTGCGATAGCACTCTTATTGGCTAAGAGACAAGTGGCACAATGCTGGCATAGTCGCAAAGTGCCGAAGTTAAAAACATGGTTGCATGACATGTCCACCTGTCGTGACAAGTTACAAACTTATGAAGAACTGCTGCCAGTTAAGTCGCAACCAAAAAATATGTGGGTTTATCTGGAGGATTATCTGACCTCCCTGCAGGATGATGAGGAACTTCCACCCATGGACTGAACGGGTTGCATGACTGCATGAGTGCTGATGGGACGGGTGTGAGATGACGGCGGGAAGAGGGGGACCCTAAGTATGTCAACACTACTGCTAGGTAGTACATTAAGATTACACTGTACGGTCTGAATTGGGGTATGTTGTTTTATTGTTCTTGTTATTAAAAGAGAAAAAGTGAGACTCAGTTCTAATGCCAGCTATTAACCATGCATACGATACCCTGCAATATTCTGAGACGTGTGTAACATTCGATCACAATGATGGTTAATGGAATAAACGTAGCGAGCCGGCCTCCGGGTTGTAGGCTCATGCTGTGTCAAATGCTTGATTTTCAATAAAGGTCTTGCGCAAAAAAAAAAAAAAAAAAAAAGTGTTGGCAGGCAATTAAATGTCAATAGGATTTTGGGCTCCCGCATATTTATATTTTTAAAACTTAAATATCTCTGTAAAATACTGAACAGATGTACACAAAATCGGAAAAGCTTGCTTTCTGGTCCAACATCTAGCTTTCTGCCAAATTTTGTGTAATTCTGTTCAGCAGTTCGAGCAATAGTTGTGTTGAATTGAAAAATCCCCTTAGGCATAACATGCTTTGTGAGATCCCCCTTATTACTCGGCCCTCGCTTGACGGATCACTCTGAAACTTTTACCACAGCAGCTGACTTAAAAAATGGACGTCTTTGTAAACTTTCGTGAAGAATCGTGAAGTAGTGCCAAAGTTAATTACAAAAAGCGCTTTTCCTAATGAAACCTTGGTCCTAGTTATGACTACCTACTGGCTGCCGCCAGTAGGTTTTATATGTATATATGCAAAAAAGAAGGAGCGAACTCTGGGTAGTTCTCAAGTTTAGGTGGAAAGCAGCTCCTGTTAGAGCACTTTCAACACCAGCAACACTATAGATCTGCTCACCTCAAATGTCTGTTTTTCAATCAAAGTCTTTAAGCATAGGATTAGCACAGTGCCATCCAAGCCGAGATAGAAAAGGACAACGTCTTTTGCCATTTGTACAGAAAAATCTTTAGGCATAGGACTAGCACAGTGCTGTCCTTGCCGAGCTGTAAATTGACAAAAGCCATTTATCACTCCAGGCACAGTATTACAGCTTTGAATTGGTAAAACACCAACTCAAGCCAACCTGAAATGAGTAAGAGCAACCCCTGACACAGTGTTTCGCTCTAATTAGAGCTCTTCAGAGAAGTATAGCTTTGTCCAATAGGATGTATATATATATATATAAGCACAACCTCTGCTCCCAAAGAAAAAGAGCACATACACGAGGGCTGCAGGATTAAGGCTTCTTTAATGCGTTGCTCCTCCCTCGACCCAGCCACCAGGAGAGACACCTTGATAAATCTGGTAAACGTAATTTTCCTCAAACTATTTATCGTGTCACATTAATAAATATAGTAAAAATACCTCATGTTTCTATATATTAAAAAACCATCAACTCATGCATGAAAATACATTGCAATTTGTGTGCTTATGAATATAGTGGCACTGCTTGACCTCTCAAGATTATATAATAATAAAAAAGCACCAATTGTCCCTTTGTTGCCAATGCATGTTTGTACAGTCTACTAAAATACGATAATTGCTTTGCACAAAACATGAAATATAAATAGCTTCTGACATCTTTTTAAAACACCTTCTATTTTTCTTTCATAGAGATTAGAACAAATCTCTTAGGGGGTGTTTTGCTGTTTTCGCTCCATCTATCATTAGGGACAGGGCAAGTATATTTGTTGTTGTTCCCATACCCCTGCAAAAGCCCATCTGATTGATGGGTATAATTGTTTTTACGTCTGTCCAGGTAATGAGATCTTCCAGAAGTAGGCCAGCGTAATATTTCGCCTCAACATCGATTAAAGCCACAAGCCTATAGCTGTTTGCTAAGTTCTTATCCCCGGTCTTGTATATTGGGGATATCATTTACCCCCTCCAAGAGTCCAGGATGGTGTTTCCTTCTGTGATTTGAGCAAACAACGGTAACAGTTTAGAAGCCCAGTATTCCGGTTCTGTTTTGAAGAAGCTTAGTGGGATCCCATTAGGGCCCGGAGCACCCTCCCTCTTGCCTTTACCTATCCTGGCCTTGATCTGGTAAGTTGTGAACGAAAGATGATTGTTTCCTGGTGTAACATTTTGGTTGGGAGGGATTGCCTCAAATCAAATCAGGTGTTTGTTAAGCACGACTACTCACCCGTAAGGGTCTCAAGGCGCTGATGGTGTGGGGGGGGTTTGTAAGTTTCAGTCCATCAGGGAGGGGGTCTGTCGAAGAGCCAGGTTTCGAGGTTACTTGTGAAGATGGGGAGCGATGTTATCTGTCTGAGGTGGAGTGGAAGGTTGTTTCAGGCACTGGCCGCGTAGAAGGAGATGGAGCGGCCTCCCGATCTGGTATTTCTGGTGCGGGCGACCACAGCGTAGGAGAGCTGGGCTGATCGTAGGGTCCTTTGGGATGCATGGAATTTGAGTCGGCTGTTCAGTAATGCTGGTCCAGTGTCATGGAGGGCCTTGTGAGCGTGGGTTAGCATCTTGATTGTGACTCTAGCTTCGATGGGGAGCCAGTGAAGTGTGCGCAGGTGCTGGGAGATGTGGCAGTGGCTTGGCAGGTTGATGACCAGTGTTGCGGGGGTATTTTGGATGTTCTATAGCTAGTGGGTGAGGTTTTTGTTTATTCTGGCATAGAATGCATTGCCGTAGTCAAGCCTGCTGGTGACCAGGGAGTGAGTGACGGTCTTTCTGTGTTCGAGGGGGATTCATTTGAAGGTCTTAAGTAGGAGGCGAAGAGTGTGGAAGCAGGAGGACAAGATGGAGTTGATCTGGCGGTCCATTTTGAGCTCTGAGTCCAGAATGATTCCGAGGTTGCGTGCGTATCCATGGGGGTGGGCGGGCTTCTGAGGGCGGGGGCCACCAGGTGTTGTTTCAGGCATCTGGGTTTGGGCCACTGATGAGTTCTTCCGTTTTGTTTGTGTCTAGTTGTAGGCAGCTGTTTTTTATCCATTTGGTGACGGCTTTCATGCCTTCTCAAAAGTTGTGTTTGCGGTGTTGAGTTTGTTGGATAGGGAGAGGATGAGTTGAGTGTCGTCTGGGTATGACACAATGTTGAGTCCGTAGGTTTTGACGATTGAGGCGAGTGGAGCCATGTAGACGTTGAAGAGCGTAGGGCTGAGGGAGGATCCCTGGAGGGACTCCGCAGGTGGTAGGTGTAGGGTCTGAGAGGAAAGGGGGAGTCTGACCTGCTGCGTTCTGCCAGAGAGGAAGGAGCGGATCCAGTTGAGGGCCTTCTCTTGGAACCCTGCATCGTGGAGTCTGCGTATTAGGGTGCGGTGAGAGACTGTGTCGAACGCCGCTGAGAGGTCGAGGAGGGCTGCTGTTTCTCCTTTGTCCAGTAAGGTACGGGTGTCGTCTGTTGCGGCAAGGAGGGCAGTTTCCGTACTGTGGTGTTTTCTGAAGCCGGATTGGGACGAGTCGAGGATGTTGTGCTCTTCAATGAATGTGGCAAGTTGGCTGTTGATGGCTTTCTCAATGACTTTTGCTGGGAATGGGTGCAGGGAGATGGGTCTGTAAATTTTGAGGTTAGTGGGGTCCGCCGTGGGTTTCTTCAGGAGGGGGTTGTTCTCAGCGTGTTTCCAGTCATCAGGGAATGAGGCGGTTGCCAGGGAGCGGTTTATGGTGTGGCAGAGCATGGGTGCGACGGTGTCGGTGGCTCTGTTGAAAATGTGGTGGGAGCAGGGGTCCGTGGGGGCCACGGAGTGGATTGACTTCATCGTCTTCAGTGTGTCGTCGGTGGTGAGGGCTGTCCAGCTGTCGATCGCTGGCTTCAGGGTGTCATGGGTGGTTGGTGAGGGTTCAGTGTGTTGGTTGTCTTTGTTGAAGTTGTCGTAGATGCTCTTGATTTTGTGGTGAAAAAGGTGCTGAGTTTGTCGCAGAGGTCTTGTGAGGGAAGGATGTCGGTGGACTCGCTGGTGGGTTGGGCAAACTCCTTGATGATGTTGAAGAGTTCCTTGCTGTTGTGTGCATAAGTGGAGATTCAGTCTTCAATTGTGTTTTCCTCGTTTTTCTGATGAGTTGGTGGTGGGCATTGGAGGCGGCCCTGAAGTTGTTGTGGGTTTAAGTGGCTTTGTTGTTCCTCCAGTCACTTTCAAGGCGGTGGCAAGTGCTCCTGCACTCTCGGAGTTCGGTGGTGAACCATCTAGCTTTCTTTGTGTGGGTGTTGTTGTTTTTCTTGAGTGGGGCTATGGTGTTGGCGCTGTCGGAGATCCATCTGTGCAGGGTTCAGGCTACAGAGTTGGCGTTGTTGTTCTCCGCGATGGTTGGGGTGGAGTTGCTGAGTGATGAGGTTAGCTGGTCGTCTGTGATTCTGGTCCAGTTTCTTCGTGGGAGCAGGTGCTGGTGTCTGTGGATGGTGGGTGTTCTTAAGGTGAGGTGGACGCATCGATGGTCAGTCCATGGGAGGTCGGTGGTGTGGCTGAAGGTGATGGAGTTTCCTGTTGTGAAGAGGGGGTCGAGGGTGTGTCCTACTGAGTGCGTGGGTTCAGTCATGATCTGGCGGAGTCTAATGTTGTGGAGGTTGTCTAGGAGGGATGTGGTGCTGGGGTCCAGTTGGTTGTCGAGGGGGAAGTTGAAGTCTCCCAGTAGGGTGTAGTTGGTGGGCACAATGGCATGCTGGGAGATGATGTCAGTGATGGAATTGGCAAAATGTCCGGGGGGTCCAGGGGGTTGGTAGATGAGGGTTCCACGGAGGGTGGTGGTAGGGCTGGCCAGTATTTTGAAGTAAAGGTGTTCCCTCAGGTCTGTGGGCTCGTCGGGGGGTGTGCTCAGGCGGAGGGTGGATTTGTGGACGATGGCGATTCCTGCTCCAGGGCGGGTGGAGCGGTCCTTCCTGGAGGTCTTGTATCCTTGCGAATTGGCGATGGCGATGTCTGGTCTCGAGGTGGTGTTGTTCAGGTTTTGGTAAAGAATTCTACGTCTGGGGTAGTGCTGTCGAGGAGGTCCCAGATTTCTGTGGCGTGTTTGTGGAGGGATCGTATGTTGAGGAGGATGCATTGCAGGGTCTTCGGTTTGGTTGTGTTCTTGCGGGCGGATTGCGCTGGGTCAGTGATCTTGGCGGTGCTGCAGGTGTGGCAGCAGCGGTCACAGCTGAAGGGTTCGTGGGTGTCTAATGGTGATGCCAGCTTGCAGTTGCTGTTGCGGCCTGGGAAGGGCCGGTCGCACTGGTCCTGCTGGGCGATGAAGGGGCCGTGGGGGCAGCAGCAGTGGGGAAAAACGGGCTATAAAAGCAAAAGGGAAAAGGCAAAAAGAAAGAAAAATGTGCAAATAAGGCAGAAAAAGTGCAAGAGTGGTGGAAAGACACGGAGGACACAGAAGAGTGAAAGGGGAAGATTGAGATGAGGGTAAAAAACGAGTGAAAAATGGAGGAAAGACACAGGAGAGTGAAGGGGAGCTTGAAATGAGGGGAACACAACAGAAAATGGAGGTTAAGACCCAGAAAGAGAGTGAAGGGGGGAGATAGAAGTGAGGGAAAAATTAGTAAAAAAGGAGAGAAAAAGTGGAGCAAGAGAATAGAGACAGAGGTCCACTGGATCACCAGGGATGAGGCGCAGGTGAAACCTGCAGGTGGAGGAGGGCCTCGAACACCAACACTCGAGGGGGCAGGGGCTTGTGGGAAGGCCTCACTTAATGGTGGCGCTGCGAGGAAGGGAGAGCAATTTCACTGACAATGAGTAAAGAATGTGGTTCTGATCAGAAATGAAATAATGCAGCATATGAGAGGCCCAAGCTTCATCCGTAAAGTGTGAATTGATTCTTGGTGCATTCGGATTGGCTAGGCTGTTTATTGTGCGCCATAATCTTGTGCTGTTGTTTGATTTTGAGTCATGTAGCAATTTTGCCCACAATTTGTTGTCCGAATCCCTTTTTGCCTGCCAAATCATTTTTTTTCATTTTTGCTTTGAGTTCCGCTAGCTCCCTCTGTAAACTCAGATCCTGCCCTGTACACCGAAGCCTGCGTAGTATTTTGTTTATTGCTTTCTTGAGATTGCGAAGATTTGGAGTTTTGGTGATTAGAAAATGGTTGTCTTGAAGGTCCAACTGCCTGTTTGTCATTAAGACTGGAAGAGCGCTTGCAACATGCTTTGCTCCTCAAGTTTTAATGAGTTGTTCTCAGTGCGTTATCTAATTTTTGTCTGTCTCATCCCTTTGTTCCCATAATGACTTCGCTGAGGCCAGCAGTTCATCTATTATGCTGGTTTTGAATTTGATCCTCCTAAAATTGTCTATATATATATATATATATGTATATAGACTCGGGGTCCTCAGCCGGTTGATCTAGTGGTGATCCAGTTATTCTTTTGGAGATTTCCTGTGGCAGGTAATCACTTAGATCTAGGGTCCCTACCTGGAAGCCTGTAATCCTACTAAGAATGGTAAAGATACAAATGTGTAGTCTATTAATGAGCTAGAGCTTGTGCTGTGAAATCTTGCCACCGTGGGCTGATCTCCCTGGAAGCGCCTATTTAGTGCCACAAAACGTAGGTGTTCCAATTCTTTGACGAAGTTCCTAGTGAGTACTGGTTGCTGCTTCTTGGTGCTCAGCTCCTGACAAGGAATATTCCAGGCGGTGTGTTGTTCCTCGAGTAGCTCGTCCCTCATCTGTGGCCCCATTACGTACATGTTGAAGTCACCTGTCAGCAGTAGATTTGAAATTGGTTCTTCCGAGAGGAGCCTAGTGATTTCTGCCTCTAGCATTTTGACCAATTTAAATTTGTCTCGAGGATGTATGTAGATGTTTAGAAGCAGTAATTGTTGTATAATATTTCCATCTTGTATACTTACTCTGAGTGCTTTGATTGCATTGTTGAAGGATGTAGAGGTGTCAATATCTTCAGTCGCTGTTATTATTTTTATTGATGAATAAATTGTTAGACCATCCATTGGATGGCCACATTTGGAGGCTTTCACTGCTGGAGTATGATGGGTTTTAAAACCAAATAAATGAAAAAGGTTCTTCTAACCATGTTTCCTGTAGCAGGATGAGATTGAAGCCTTGAAAGTAAATCAAAAGACCTTTATCCAATGTTTTATTGCCCAGTCTGTTTATATTCCAGGAGCAGATTTGTAGAGGATGTTTGCTTGGAGGTGGTTGTTTTATCCTGCATCAAGTACTCTCCTGTTGTTGGTTTATCGTCCTCGCTAGCCAGGACCAGTCTTCCGACCTACTTGCTCGATGTTAATCATTCCTTTTTGATGGTCGTGCTTCTGAACTGCGCATGCATTTAAGTACTGATTGTGGCTGCATGCCCGCTGATGAGTTAACTACCATTGCTTGCTCTCTTTTATTTGGAATCGATGGATCCGGGTATCCAGGTAGCTGGGCCTTTGATGGAGTAGTATTTTTATTTCCCATACTTTTAGTTGGGGTTCTTTGTCCAGAATGTTCCTCACTATTTCTTCTGAGGACTAGGTTGTCTTTGTGGTTCCTCTGTCAAAAATGTCTTTGATGTTTTTAAATACTAATCTTTCCAGATCATTTGTACTTATATCCGCCAAGTTTCGAATTGCTTGGATTAAATGAAGAATGTTCCCTCTTTAAGGATTTTCCCACAACCTCTGGATTTATATTCGGGGATAAACAAAATTGAGTTGTTTTTAGGTTGTAATTGTCTGACGGTTAACTCTTTTGCCTGGATAGCTGGTTCCTCATTGATTCGAGTGTTGGAAGGATCCACTCGGAGACTGCAGTCTTCCCTGGTGATTTTAGTTGCTTCCCTTGAGCTAATTGTCACTCCAGGTTTTGTCTTAATGAAGTGTACTGGAGCTCTCACACATTCGTACTTTCTGTCGTCATCTGAAGTATTGATAGATGGCCCTGTTATTTCAGCCGCTGGGAACACCAGTTTAGTATCTAGACCCCCTGATGTTGGAGTTATCAAAGGGCTTGTCTTATTGTCTCCTACTGTTTTTCCATGGGTGACTCCCTCTGCAGATCTTTCATTGGTGGAAAATGCTAAAGCTCTAGTATTTGCGTTCTTTGTGCTTCATCTGAAACTGATGGCCTTGTTGTTTCTTCCACTGTATCATCCGATTTAATTTCTGAATCCCTTAATATTGAAATGATCGAGTGGCTCAGTTTATTATCTCCTTCTTGGGACAGTAGTTCAGTTGTTTTGCTGGCAGCTTGTCCTTTTGTTCCAGGTCTTACACGACCTAAATGGAAATATTCCACTATGGTCTTTTTCTTTTTCCTTCACTTTCTCCTGTGGCTATGTGTTTGGTATTCTTTCTCTCCAGCCTGGGTCTTTTTTGAGGATTCTGGATCAAGATTTATTTGCGTTAGGTTCTCCGAATGGTGGTCATGACTATGTTCCGAGCCCCTTCTATACTCTGATATGTTGTAGCCGCCAGGAACCTCCCTTTTTTGATCATCAGTTTCTGAGACAGTGCTGAGGGGTCTAACAGGTGGGTCCTTGACTGGTCATGTTTCATTGTAAGAATCCTTTGGGGAACCCTTGGTCCGTTCAATGTTGGCCATAACCTCCTAGCTGCAGGTTGATCCCGTCGAGGGCCCTTTTGTTTGGGCCTCCTGAGGTATTGTGCTAAGGCTATTTGATATTTTCCTGATGTCTGCCAGGATATCCCCCATTACCTCTGGAAGGATAGAGAGTTTTTCAACAATAGCAAAGCAGGTACAGTGAGTTGGAAATAGTTGCGTGTCTGCCTGGGCCCTTTTGCTCAAGTTGTTCATGTGGTGGAGCGGGCCATAAATGATACCAAAAGTAACAAGGCGCCTGGCCCAGACGGCGTGCCTGCGGATTTATTCAAGAGTAATCCAAAGGAGTGGGCAGACATCCTGACAAATGTTTTTAATTCAACTGTTAAAGCAGGTTTTCCTGAAACATGGGCTAAATCTATCATAATACCGCTGTTTAACAAGGGACAAAGAGGGGACCCGCGCTGCTACCGACCCATTTCATTGATTGATTCATCGGTGAAAATTATGGGTAGAGTCATACTGAACAAATTGACAAAATGGTCTACGGACAATAACATCTTGTCGGATTGTCAGTATGGCTTCAGAGCAGGCAGAAGCACAGAGGATCAGTGCCTGAATCTTTATCTGCTATCACAGAAGTACACTAGAGCTGCCAAAGGGACGATTTATCTTGGTTTCATGGACCTCTCCACAGCGTTTGATCTAGTTAACAGATCAAAGCTGTGGAGGATGTTACTGGACCTTGGTTTTGAGCCTGGCCAGGTATATTTTTTAGCAGACCTACATAGGGATTTAATCGCGAGTGTAAGGTTAACTCAGGAAGGAGCTTGCTCACGGTCTTTTAAATCAGGTAGAGGGGTCAGATAAGGGTGCATTCTGGCCCCTCTCCTTTTTACTCTATATGTTAATTCTTTAGATAAATATTTGTTAACATCTACACTGGACATCCAGCGTATAGGAGAAACTTCCATCCTAGTTCTCCTATACGCGGATGACGCGGTCCTAATAGCCTGTACCCCACTCAGTCTACAAAGACTTCTGAGTGCGTTTTGGGTTTTTATGGATTCCCTGGACCTGGTTGTAAACAATGCTAAATCTCACACCATGGTAATGGGGCCTGGAAGAAAGAAGGCTAGAACATTTTTCTGCAAGGATGCAGAAGTAAAAAGGGTAAAATCCTTCATATATCTGGGCATTTTGTTCGATGAACAATGCTCTTGGTCCCCCCAACTTATGGCAAAAAAACCCTCAATGACCAGGGCAACTTCGGCCGTCAAAAGTTTTGCCCAAAGACTAGGAGGCAGGCCATGCAAAGCTGTACTTTCCATCTATAAGGCAGCAATGTATGGTTCAGCAATCTGGGGGTATAAGCAAGCGGAGGAATTACAAAAAGTTGAGAACAAATTCTTCTGTTCTATCCTCGCAGTCCCTCAATCTTCCCCTACCTTTTCAGTACATCAGGAGCTAGGGATGGGGTTTGTGGCAGATTCTATTAGTGTGGCCCCCCTTATTTGTTGGCTGAAAGTATGGATTAATTCAGACCTACACCTAAATAATCTGATAATGAAAGACTGTCTTAAACGTGATAAAGCTAAGGATATCCAGTGGTTATCCTACGTTTGCCATGAGCTGAGGCAACTGGGCCGACCTGAACTATTTGAAAACCTGGCTTCTATTGTTAAAGCGGACATTGTTTGGGTGAGAAAAAATGTATGGCCCGTAGAGTCATGGAGAGGGAGGCGATTGAGCTTAAAAAAACCCTTGTCAGCGCACATTATTTACTGTCCAAGACACCAGTGATAGAGCCGTATCTACAGATAGTTACAAGGCCTTCCCACAGCATTTTATTGACAAAGTTTAGATTTAACCTAATGCATTATGCCTTGGGAGTCTTTGATGCGTGGAGTAAGCCTGAGGATACGGCACTTTGCAAATGCGATGAAATGTCTATACAGGATACAATGCACTTTACTTTCTTTTGTGGATATTATAACGAGAGCAGGTCAAAATTTTTAAAACCCTTGTTAAGATTTTCGGGGGTTTCCCAGGCGAGGCCTGCTTTACTATACTTACAGATGCTTAATACTCCCTGGGTAATTTTTAATGTGGCTAGTTTTCTGGTTGCTGCTATTCGTGCAAAGAAGTTAAGATGTATAAATAATGTTGTGGTATGGATATTTTGTGCTCATGATCTCTTCAACTGCATTTTCACCTACCTCATGTTTTTAAAGTATGCCTTTTGATACATTTTTAAATACACTGTTAATGATGGTTTTTTAAAACTTTTTATGATGTTTTTACAGAGTATAATGAATGGAATTTTTGTATGTTTGTGTGTACTTTGTATGAATTAAGGATCGATAATTCAACATCCATATTGTCAGAATGATACTGCATTGACTTGATGGAGAGCTGCATGGTGTCTAGTAAGGATTCTCAGAGCTTATCTGAGACTAATTGATTAAATCCTGTAATGTCGGTCCACTGAGCTGGGGTGCCCTTTGCCTGCCAAGCAGCAGAAGAATGAAAAAGCTCTTGTTGGACTTAGTTGTGTGTTATTTGTGCTGGATTGCTGGTTTTTGCGCCTTTTACGTCCTCTGTGGTTCAATTTCCTTTCCCCAGGAATTTGGTCTGAACTGCTATAAGAATTGGTAAGTTGTGAGTTGGACTGCGTTGGGAGGTCAATGTTGGAGCAGTTGTTTACCGTTGAGATATCCTTTTTTGGTGTTCTTTTATCCTTTACCCTTAGGCTCATTGCCCCATAGAGGGCTGTTTGAGCAGTAGACAAAGTGACGGAGGAGGAGGAGGAGGAAAACCACACGTGAAGCGCAAGCAGAGGTGAGCCGAACCGAGCCGAGCCATGCTCTGCCGTGAGGCGGGAGCTGCGGGTGATCTCCCTGAGGCTACAGTCGGAGGCAATCGGCAGTCCGCAGAGTCAAGCCGTGTCGTGTGCGGGTGCTGCAGGTAATCACCCCGGACCCCAGGAGGCAGGTGGCAGTAAGCAAGACGGGTCCACGGGGGACCACAAAAGACTCTGACAAGACTCTGACAAGGACCTTGAGGAAGAAGCGGGTAAGCGCAAGTGTTAGTCCAGCAGTCTAGCGGCGTACAACGCGGCCCTCTATCTCCCTTCCATCTACTGTGTTCCTTGATTTCCCGCCCTGCACTGCCCTGCACTACAGTAGACAGTCACATTGGAAACCTGTTGGAAAATCGGGAGCGCAGAGGCTTGGGTTGTGCCGGGGAGGCGCACTGCATAGCACTAGGGATCCTAGAGCGCACCAGATCCCCCAGAGCACCCAGACGCCCCCAGAACCTGCAGCATCCTAGAGCCACATGGGAGGGTCAGAAGGGGAACAGAAGGGGGCCAACAGCAGACTGGCTGTCTTGGCGAGACTTGTCACATGAGTTGCTCACTCCCTCAGAGCCTCACAGCACGTTTTTAGGAGAGCTTTTAGAGGAGAAAGGTAACATAAGCCTGCCAAACTGCAAAACTGCCAAATTTGAAGCTCCCCTTGAAGCTGCTCCCCAGTTTAAGAAACTACGAGAGATTACAGTCCAGGAGACTACAAGAGATCACAGTCCAAAAAATACTACTTACAAAAAATCACAAGCAATTATCGGCAAAACTGTTGCATACCTCCAGCATTAAGGCAACGGCAAGTCAAGACTCCATGGACAAAGATATCTTAAAATCCATCATATGATGCTACCATCAGCAGTTCTGAAACACCAAACACACAGTTCTCACAGATCGTATTGAAGCTAGCACAAACAGCAGCAAGGAAATTCTACAGCCAGATCACCCCTTCTCAATACCTCAGCAAAAAGCTCATGGAATTCTTCTGTAACAAAATCACCTCCAACTACAGCAACTTTGAGGGCCCCTTCCCCCTTTTTAAGCAGAGGGGAGCCACAGGGCCCACCTCCCTAAGCCATTATAGGCCCCAGGAAGTTCTTCCCAAGGGCCAAATCTTACAAAAGGGGGGGCCGACAGTCTCTTTTGGCCCTGGGGACCCCATCCCCCAGGACCTTTTTTATTAAAGGGGAGGGGGCTGTGTACCCTCCTCCCCGAGACTTATTAGGCCCGGGGGACCTCCTCTCTTATATTTTAGAAAAGCAGAGGTGGCAAATTAGCCCTCCCTTCCTGAGCCTTATGAGGCTCTGGAGAACCCATCCCCCAGAGCCATTTTTTTAATTAAAGGGGAGGGGGCTGCACGGTCCCCCTTCTTGATTGTTATTAGGCACTGGGGACACCATCCCCCAGGGCCACTAGTAAAAATAAAGGGTACGGGGCCAATCAGCCTCCCTCTCGGAGCCTTGTTAGGCCCCGGGTACCCCATCCCCCAGGTCCACTATAAAAATAAATAGGAGGGGAGGACACGCACCCCCGCTCCCCGAGCCGTGTTAGGTCCTGGAGGCCCCATTCCCAGGCCCCTTGTGACCCCCCTCCCTCACCCTTGTTAGGCTCTGGGTACCTCATCTCCCAGGGCCACTAGTAAAAAAAATGGGGTGGGGCCACATGGCCCCCCTACCCAATATAAGCCCCAGGGACCCTGGCACCCACCATGCAATCGTTGGGGCCCCGTGGCCCCAGCTAGCCCCCTGCAAGCTGCGGGAGCTGGCATTGCTCCTGCCAGGAGGTAGCAGTTACTAATGCTACTCCTTAGGGGCAGGAGCAATATTTTGGTCTGGTTCCCTGCCAGCTTAAGTGTGGGCAGGGAAACAGATCAAACGCCTGCTCCCAGCCAGAAGGAGCATTTTTAAAGCTCCCCATGGCTAGGAGCATCCTCGGCTTTTAATTCCGCTTGACGGGAATTTTGAAAATGCTCCCACCAAGAAGGAGCAAATACAGGTTTTGCTGCCTGTGAATGCAGGGAAACTGCTATTAATATTATTGATGAGATTTATAGAGTGTATGGCTACCTAACCAATGGTTTCTCAGCGCTAAATCACGGTGTTGATACCAGAGAATGTCCTGATTGCTGATCCTAAAGTCCTTGATTAAAACAACCAGGTTTTAAGATTCTTACCGAAATTTGGGAGCAATCTACATGCTGTAAGATCTGAAGGTAGAGAGTTCTACATCTTTTGTCCTAAGAAATAGAAGGCAAAGCCTACTTGCCTGGATCTATGAACTCTGGGCACCTCAATTTAGATCCATGTTATCTGAGCGCAAGGGTCGGTTTGGTGTATATAATGGCACTAGAGATCTTAAGTATCTAGGACCAGAGTTGGAAAGACATTTTTACACATAACATAGGGCTGGATGTAGGTAATTTTATTTTACCACTTCTTAAATACCGAATTTTCCCGATGTAGGTATTACAGAATCGGTAAATACTGAATCGTTAAGATTCGGTATTTACCGATTCTGTAAATACCGATTCGGTAATGCCCATTGATTCCTATGGGCATTGAAGCCCATAGGAATCAATGGGCATTACCGAATCGGTATTTACCGATTCGGTAAATACCGATTCCAGCAAGGGTGCAGGGGGTGTCACTTTGACACCCTCTAGCACACCAAATACAGGCATGTGTCTGTCACATGGCATAGGTGTGCATGCACACATGTGCATGTACACCTGGATTCAGTATTTTACCACCCAATTGGATTGGGTGGTAAAATACCAAATCTGAAAGGCCTTTGGGACTCAGAAGAGTCCCACCTACATCTGGAAGTTACCGAATCGGTAAAAATACCGATTCAGTATTTTACCAATTCGGTAAATTTACTGATTCAGTAAATTTACCGAATCGGTAAAATTGGCCCCCTACATCCCAAAAACCCATTTACCGGCCGGTAAATGGCCACCCACATCGTGCCCTTAATGCTTTATTGAACTCGCTGCTCAATTGGGAGCTAATGCAGGCAGTGGGATGGTCTGCATAGGACAATTTTTGAGGCCACATGCTTCTACAATGTCTGCACGGGGTCTTAAGTAAACATTGAAGAGAGTCTGTGGCTCAAAGCAGAACCCTAAGGGACCCCAGATGGTAAGTGATGTAGTACAGAACAATACTGATGCGTGTGAACACGAAAGACGTGGTCCTTAAAGTTAAGGAATTAAGTAATTCAGCTATGTGGGCTCCCTGGGACATAGCTAGTGAGCCAATACGGGGGATGGGGTCCCTGGGTCCATCAATGGCTTAGGGTGGTGGCTGCGCAGCCCCTTTACCTTTTAAGTATTTTAGTGGCCCCGGGGATGGGGTATCCTGGGCCTTTAGAGGCTCAGAGTGGGGGGCCAGGCAGTCCACCTCCCTTTTAAAAATCTTCGGCCCGCGGCAGGGCTGCCTGGCGCATTTAATGGTTCAGGGATGGGGGCTGCATGGCCCCCTCCAGTTTCTTCATGGTTTCAGCCCTGGGGATTGGGCACCCTGTGTCCTTTCATGGCTTAGGGAGGGGGCCGCATGGTTCCCCCACCACACATTCAATAAGGCCCCAGGGGGCTCCCTGGTGCCTATAATTAATGAATGCCGGATGCCGTTTTCTTTTTTTCCTGGTCCCGAATGTTATTTACAAATTATTATACTGAAGAATTTCTTTTGAAGTTACATGTATTTTTAAGTATTGCATTTTTTTTAAAAGGTAATATATTTTTTTAAATACGTTTTTTAGGTTTTGTAGATTTAAATATACTACATTAAAAAAATGATTTAACTTTTTTTTTTTAACTACCAGAATCTTCTTTGCATTGAAATAAATTTAGTTTTGTTTTGAAAACCTTTATTTCGGTTGCTAGGACCACAACAAGTGTACACAAATCAACAAAGTGACAAACATACATGAGCAGTTCATAAAATTCTATACAACACTCCTTGGAATAATACAATTACTAATTATAACTCACAGTACTAGGTTTTACCGGATATATGAGGGGGGAGATGGGGAGGCGATAAAAGTGGGCATGAGTAGGAAACAGTTATTTCAGTTGAAGTTGATGCACTCAGCAGACAGAGAAGAGGTGACAAAAATATTTCGATACATAATTTAAGAATAGGCTATTTACAATAAAATCACATTCATCATGAATACTTGTATATACAAAAACAATCAAAAAATCTGTATCTCAAAAAACTAATCTCATGCTAGTCACATTATAATAAAATTGGGTGCTCGAGCACCTGCTTTATTTTATCTATTAGTGCTTCCTGTTGAAGCTAACTTAGTAACTATTTTAGGATGGCGCTGGCAGCTTGCCGGCGCCATCCTAAAATAGTTACAACAACAACTTTAAGCTTGAAGGCTTGAACTTTTGCCCCCCGAATCCGCCGCTCACGGATTCGCGGATTTTCGGTAAATTCGCGAGAGTTTGCGGATTGCGGATTTACCGAAAATCTGCGAAATCCACGAGCAGAACGGATTTTGCTCTCATGCTTAATGGAGACCTTGTGAAAGGCCTTTCTCACACTTTGCCTGCAAGAGAGCGAAAGAAACTGCCAGGTGGGCATACAGTCCTTGGTACAACCAACTAATCAAATGGCAGCCATGACCCATAACATGCATCGCTGGTATGAATTTGTGGGTATCTGGTTCAGAACCACATGGCAATCCTTATTGGGGAATATATAACGAATAATATTAGCATGTGTTAAAAAGACTGTTTCCGGCAAACCATAAGTCTGGGCAAAATCTTGATGAGTTGTTAGAGTGTTCTCTTCAAAGAGCGCACCAACCGTTGCTACTTACCCCTGCTCCCAGGGCCACAGTATGCTAGCTGTCAAGGTACCCGAGGACATTAGAAGACCCTGCAACAAGATGCTCAGGGCATAATGCATCCACAGGGTAGTATATCAAATGGCCACCTGCCAGTATGCAAGAACTAGGCACAGTAGAAGAGAACAAGGCTCATGCTGGTGAGAACCGGGGCAGATCAGATGGTGTGTGTTTTGCTGTTCGCCCTATGTGGGAAGGGTATGCCCAGACATGGGTCCCGTGCTCACTAAGCCAGTGGAGTCAAGCTATCCTGGCTGAAGACGGCTGTAATGCCAGAAACCGGTCCTAGGATGCTTGATTCTGGTCCACGAAAGACATGGCTTGGCAGTTTGGTCTGGACTGTTCCCATGAGGCACAGGGTCAAGACTGATTTGCATATGGCCATGTCTGAACTGGGCTGGCGTGGTGAGAAAAATAACGATGGATTAAACCCAGATCTGTGACTGGGGGTGAATGTTTTGCCGTTGTGCAACATTCCGTCCATCATCTTGTGTGTTTTGAAGTAACTGGCGCAACAGCACCTTGCTCAGGATTATATATTCAGTGTTGAGCATGGATAAGATCTGTAAGAGGACATATCGTCTGATGGCCTGCCTGGCTTTAAAAGAGAGGGGACCAACACTTGTCTAGTGGTGGAGGGCAGCATTCCCTTCTTCCAGATAGGTCTAATAAAGCCACTCCGGTGTCAGAAAATTAAATAGGGGGCCATTCAATCCCAGCATTTTATTACAGGCGAGATCATCAAAGGGAGCACCCAGAGCCTCTTTATCCATGGCCGGCACACTAGGCAGGTGCAACTGCTCTAGAAGTGAGTGTAAAGTGGTGGGGTCTACCGGGGGTGCGCACTATAAAGGGGGGTATAAAAATCACAAACCACCATGTTAATATGTATCTGAGTGTTTACATGAGCGTGTTGAGGCATTAGTAGTGATAGGATAGGTGTGGATGTAGCCAGGGCTCATATGATGTGTGCTAGGTGCCAGATTTATCATCCTGGGAGTGGGCCCTCTGCAAAGAGGCCCTATAATCAATAACGCTCATACTCTCAAGGAGCTTTGGAAAAATAATCATATCCCCTTGTAGCTGCAGCACACATTTCTCTTTCTCTACTGCAGACATTTCCAACTGGCCTAGACTTTTCTCAATGTTTGTGAGGTCTCAGAGGAATCTTTGTGGGCCCCTACCACCTGTTGATGGATGCTCCATGCACAACTACTATGAAGGACTCCCATTCCACTAATGACGAGAAAGCAGTGTATTTTCAAGTATTTATCGATCGTGTTGGCCTTGACATCACTAAATACTGCATCCTCTAATAGCTGGGGTTGCATTTGCAAAGTGGGAACAGGAACCGGAACCCGACCCCATGACACTGTAAGCTCTACTGGGTTATGATCTGATAGCATGGTACCTAGGTATGTCGCATGAGTTACATTTGTTTAGAGAGACATGGTGCAGAGGACTCCATCAAGGCAAGCGTGTAATTTGAGTGGGGGCAAATAGAATGAACATTCACACATGCCAATTTTACAATTGTTCCCCTCCTATTACCCAAAGATATGTGCCCAATCCGTAGGGACCATAGACAAGTGTGCCAGTAAAACACCCTGCTCTGAATTAGGTGCATAAACACTGCCAAGTACTATCAGTGTCCCATTTAAGGTACTCTTTACAAGAACATAACAGCCATATACATCAATTATATTGTCCATAACTGTGAAGGAGACCCTTGAATAAAACCAGATTACCTCTACCCATGCGCAGACAGAATAGGAGGTATGAAATAGCTGACCCCTCAATTTTTTGCTCAGATTAAGGGCTTCAGGGGTAGTAAGATGGGTCTCTTGAAATATAACCTATCTGTGCCTTGCGAATGTGTGTTGCACTAGCATTCTACACCTCTTCTGTACTGATCACATGCCCCTCATGTTCCAAGTTATAACATTATATTTAATCCCAAGATCCAGCATTTTAGGATACACTTGAATTAAGAATTCCACACCTCTCCCAGTGCAAAACAATGATACGAACAGTGTGTCAATGACGTGTACACTAAAACAAACTTAAAATATCAGGTCCAGCGAAGAACAATCGCTCAACCAAAACTGTAAGGAAAACATTAGAACAGAATAAATAAATATGCATTTGTGTCTGGAATGGGTAGCGTTGAACCCGTCGCGGAGCCCTCAGGGAAATGAAGATACCAATCTCCACTCAGACCCGAGACTCCGGAATCAAAATTATAAGCATACAATGAAAACAATGATTATATATAAGAAAGGAAGCAGAGACATCTACAATCATGGCTGGGGTTCTCAGATCCCACTAATGTCACTGTGAAGGCATCAAAGGGTCACATCCAGCCAGTGCCAGGAGGATTATTAACGTGTCCACCCAAGGGGGCCCATACAAAGTGCTTAGCAATATCTCTAGAGGAGGTAATCTCTTCATCCGTGCCATCAAACAGGGGTGACCCACCCTTGCACCAGTATTCACTGTAGTCCTCAAAAGATTTCTTCAGTAGGAGTCGGAATCTGAGCCGCTGCCAAGTGATGAACTGGAGTTGGTCTGTGGACACTGGTCCCGAAGAGAAAGAGAAATCACTGAGACACATGCAGCCTTCCGGCCTGCCAGGACCTGCAGTGGTGAGGGGGGCACACCGTAGAGTGCACAGAGGCTAGGACCATGACAGCGTTTCTGGGGAGGGCACTGAGCTTTAGGCGCTGGCTGCTCAAGGACCTCAGGTGTGCGGGAAGTGGGAAATTGCTGTTCCACCCAATCTGAGGCAGCCTCCACCATATCTAAGAAGAGGACATGCTGATTATGGAGCACCTTAAGTGAATACGTCAGACCCATTGTGCGCTACTCTCGCTTGACTTCATGGTAGAAGGTCTGCTGATGCTAAACTGGTAGTTTAGTCTGCCCTGTTCCCATGATGCACTGGGCCAGGGACAGACTGATTTGCATATAGCCAGGTTCTGAGCTGGGATAGTGCAGTGAGATAAATAACGGTGATGGATAAAGCCCTGATCTTTGGACTGGGTAAGAGTGGTCTGCTTAATTCAGACACTCTGTTCATCACCACCCCCTTTTCTGAATCATCAATAAATTACATAAACAACCATTGAGACAATACACTGTGTAAACAAAATGAGTGGCTGAGGAAAGTTACATACATGAAATTTGTGAAAGACAAAAAAAGAAATAGCAAAAAAATGCGTCCTATTTAATCATGACCACATGGAGGCGTCGACGGTGTATTGACCACATTAAAATTTGGTGGTCATCATTAGGACAGACAATAATGAATACCAGAACATTTAATAGGACATTCCAGCAAAAAAATCTACGAGTAACCGATCCACAGCATGTAAATAGGGTGGCTCCACTTGCTCCAAATGCAATTACACCAAGGCAAAACATGAATGAGAAAGCATTCTATCCACTAGAATTCATAGTGATTCACAACTCATTGAAATCACAAATGAGGTCAAATTGTAGCGGAACCAAGTAGCCAGACATTAGTTAATTGGTCCTTGAATCAAACAAAGTTGCTCCAACTTCAAAGAGGTCTTCACAGAGGGCCATTTATTAATGAAACAGTTACACCGAACATGCAGAGCTGCTGTTACCGTGAGCCGGTCTACACGAAGTGCACCATTGCGGTCGGGTAATAAACTGGACTGTAAGCTGGAAAGCTTTGGAACCAAAATTATAAATGTAATTTCTCTCCTCACGCTGTGACCCTTGATAATGGTTTTTCTTATACTTGATTCAAATTAGGCAGCAGTGTTAGACAAGAGTATACCCATTCCTATTTAATTTAGCATTGTGTCCAGAAAAAACCAAATTAGAATATGATGATTAACATATTAAATAGTCAGAATAGGCAGATGATGTACATCTATTTTTATCAAAACCTCAGTATTTCATTGAAGTAACATTGTTCTCCTCTATATCTATTTATGAATGAAACCCTAATAAGTGGGAAATTCTGCCTCTCAAAAATATTGTTTTAAATATGATTTTATAAATTCTAATTTTACTTTGAATACCTATAAGATTAAATACTTAAGTACATCTTCAATATAAAATACAGTTACACTAAGGCGCCGATTCTGATCTTGCTCGGAAGGGCACCGAACGGGATCCGGCTGGAAAAAGTACGAGCCGTATGTGTGTTTTCTGCCCGACTCGTACAGCTGTACGAGCGAGCAAGTACGATGCGAGCACCACGAAATTCACCGACCGAGTCATTTCCGTGTCCGAACCGCTCCGTACGAGTCTCGTCCGTTAGCAAACCATGCCAGGCAATGGATGCAATTTACGACCGAGCCAGTGCGATGCACACGTCGGACAGCCAGTGCAAGCCGAAGTTTCTGGCTCGCAAAACATCCAGGAAATTGCCCTTGGGGGTCTGCGTCGGACCCCCTGTCACCCGCAGCCTTACGGCTCGGAAACAGGGGGAGACCCAAGGGTCTCCCCAACACAGGCATGTACAGTGTGGATGGCACCGACGCGTACCCACTAAAGGGGGGCCCTTGTGCAAGACGTACCCATTCAGTCAATGGGAGCCCATGTACACGTCGTACGACCGACTCCCATTGACTTCTATGGGAGTCCGACCCAACTGAGTCTAGCAGCATGCGGCCGCATCGTATTCGCTCGGTCAGACTGCAGGACTCCGGGTCGGTTAGAAAGCACTCCGGATCCGGCTCGGTCTGAGAGTTTTCCGACCCAGATCGGAATCAGCCCCTAAATGTGGAAAAATGCATTGATCAACAAATGTAATCCTTTACAGCTTTCTTTATGAGGTTGTTTAGACTGTCTTAACATTAATGTTAGTTACTGCCATTTTACATATAACATCCACACTGCTCATTAATATTCCCTCCAATTTTTTTAAGAGAATACATTCTATATTTTTCTCTTTTCTTTGGAATAATATGACATTTTTATGTCTTTATTAAAGTTAAAGAAAAACAAGGAGAGTGGTGTTGGGTTTCCATATTTTTGTAATCGTCATAAAGCCTCTTTGTTGAAGCAGTCTGTACAGTAAATATTGGAATATAAACTTTTTTGTCACTTATGGGTAGAACTACTGGAGAGTTTAATTCATCCTTGTCAGCTTAAATTCCAACTGACTGATTATGTATCAGCCGGTCGGAATTGAAACCGGACATAAATTCCAGCTGGCATCCAACGGGCTAAAGAAGCCCATTGGCCAGTCAGAACAGGCTCATAATCCCAAAGGGCGGTCCTATGCACTCTTGGGATTACAATGCACGCTTTCCAGCATGGTTTCCATGCTGGCCTGTCTCACACGGAAACCGTGTCACAAAAAGCGTGTTTGTGGGCCCCCAGCAGGGCCCCCTATGTGTGCGGCCTCCAGTTGGGAGTTGAGGGGACACCTATGGTGCCCCCCTGTTGATCCCTGTATCCTGTGGCAGGTACCTAGAGGTGCCTGCCACGGGGTGCAGGGATGAACAACCCCTCACATTTCCCTATGGGAGCATGTATTATGGCAGGTTCACGGCTGAAATGCATACTCCCATAGGGAAATGTCAGAATGGGACCAAACAGTGTTCGGTCCCATCCTATGGAGGAGGGTGGAACCCCTGACTGGAGGTTGGTTAGTCCCGTTTATGAGACAGTGTTGGGTAGAAGCAAGTCCACCCAACATCGTAATCACTCCTTAAATGTTATAACCACAGATTACATAGAGCATATGTATCTACTGTCTTGGTGTTAGGAGGGTTCCAATTTTTCTGGACAATTCTGTACAAATTCCTAAATTATATTTACGAAATTATCAAGCCTTCTTGTCTTTTATTTCCACTTTTTTTATAATTATCTATATAATTAACAAGTTTATTTTTATTAATACGCTCTGAATAAGTCTCACATTGTCATGTATTATTTCCATTAGATTTAGTATTAACACATTTTATTATATGCTGTACATAGTATCTACTATAAATAGTGCCTGTTTAAGCACCTAAAATGGACTCTTCTTTTCCTCTTCCCCTTTACCTTTTCTACTTCTAAATGTTAAGGTGTAATCTGTATATTATACTTAAATAAATAGTTTTTAAACTGGAACAAAAATATGAATCAACATTTATACATTGCTAAGTGTTTTCATGTTTAATCATGGTTGTCAAGCCGAATAAGACTTACTTAGAGAGATGGTATATTAACAATTTGAAAAGTTGTCGAGTTAAAAAACATATATAAATGCATGTAGAGTCAGATACAGACAACAGCAGGAAATATTCCTTGTCCATAGATGCATATTACCTAACAATAGGTTAGGCTGATTTGTAGAGCGCAGAGCTGCCCCAGCAAAGGGGCGTCCCGGCGCTAAAACAAAAAAAGGCCTCTAGCAGCATGAAGCCCATCTAGCAGAAGAGAGGCCAGAGGGCAGCCAATATTTTTTCCTTATAATTCTTCCCTTCCAGGGATGCAGGTGGATAATGTCCAACCAGACTTCATAACATTCCTTCTACCCATAGGTCTTAAATCAAAGAGAGAATCGCTGTCATCCATTTAAGAAGGGTGTTCAAGGCTCACATGTATTCCATTCATAACTATTGCTAAAGATGAATATATATTTATAAGAAGAGGGCTATCAAAGTAAGGTGAAACATTGAGCGTTAAGATCACCTCCTAAGATCAATAGATAACAACCTTTTTCTAAAAAATGAATTGTATAGAAAAATTGGGTTTGATAGGTGATTATTTCGATGTTTTTACTTCCGAATAAGTTATCTGTTACTTAACCCCATTAACAGAAAGCAAAGTTCTGGCGCATGTCGAGATTGTACACATTTTAACTATGAAGTTGAAAATCAATCAAGTTATCTCAGAGAATCTCCACCATTCTAGGTCAGAAGTGACAATATTGGGAGTCAGAGGCCCTTTGTTTCTGTCAAACCGACCATGCACTCTCTTACCTAAACTGTACTTGGTTAGATTTCACAGAGACGCCAGGGACCAAATTCCCAGTACCCTACCTTATAATCATCTTAATAGGATTCAGGGAGGCGGGCCGGACACTGGATGCTGGTGAAGGCTCTTGTTGTTGACCTGCAAGGCAACAAGATCCTGATTACTTTGGTATAATAGTTGTGTTTTACTATAACTCACAGTGTCCTTTTTATGTAGTTGGGTGTCATTACTAGTTTTTCCCTACCTGCAATCTTGAGATGGTAAATGTTGCATCCTAGTAGACTTAAGAACCTTCTATTGGGAGGTGTGTATTTGAATAATATTGTTCCTCAAGTCTCTTTTTCTGAAGAAATAAACAATACCAATTATTTCTCTGCACACTTATTAGTATTACTCATTTGACTTTACATCATCAGTTTTACCACTCTTTAGTTTAACACTCACTTTTCTCTTTCAGGTTCCCCTCCAAGTGTTCATTACTACAAAATAAAAACTTACAAGACAAAACTACAAGTATCCACAAGAATGCACAGAAGGATTACACTGTTAAAGATGAGTGTCTGTTTTCTTTTTGTAATGCTTTATGTCCAAAAGTACTTAGGTTTTCTTCCTTAGATAATTGTCTTTTCTTGTCGTAGAAAAAAGTTCCAAAAATTATACTTAATTAAGTAATTGTACTTACTACAACTGTCTTGTGATGGGCGCCCTAATTAAAGATTTACTTAGTTTTCTCATGTTCTTTCTTTTCTTTAAGGTCCTTCTAGATTGCATGTTCTTTCTTTTCTTTAAGGTCCTTCTAGATTGCGAGTTGAGGAGCACTCTACAAACGCAATGGTCGGAAGAAGAAACAAGATTCAGTTTCGGTAAGCATCCTTGGAAACAGGTCCTTCCCTGGAAACTGGCGAAAGGCAAAGCGCTTTCCAGAAGTTGGGAGTGGCTTTAATAGTAAAGCCACACCCAAGATGGCCGTCACGCTATGCACGCTCTTAGTAACGCGGCGTGTCATTTTCTTGAACACTGTCAGTTCCATTAAAAACTGCCACGGAGATGACAAGCCGTGTAAGTCTCTTTGCACTCTGCCAATCTTCTTCTGCGGCCACAATAGCAGAAGTGTGAGACCGACCAGGTCAGTGTTTACAATTGTCAGTTTTATAAACAACGCTCGAATTCCTATGCCTAATTACAATATGCTTGGGATCCTCTGCATAATTAGTAAATCACTACAGTACAGTAGAACATGATGTCATTACAGTAAACATAATGTAAAACACATTGAAATATTACACCCATGACTTTACATTGCTCTACATTACGGTCGTGCGTGGTTGCACGGGACAGGGGTGGGTTTTTTAATACTGAAAACTCTGCGCTTTAGCAGAGAAATCATGACAATTTCTGAGTCCCTTATTGTTGAGACTCCCCACGTAGAATTCTTATGGGCTATACATATAGGGCTTCTATTTACTCTGTGTTTAAGTCTGTGTTATGCATCCCTCCCCTCGTTTTAGGTTCAAAGTAGCTCTGAACAAGTAATATTGGCACAACTATGTAACAACTGGGTAAAAGTTTCAGGGTAAAGCTCTGAATTTAAAAAGTGATCCAAGCCTTTTACAACAAGGCATAAACATAACCTCTCAGAGTGCATGTAGTCAAATACCTATCTATATGTATGCACCAGAAGACATGCGTAAAGTATTTTTCTGCTTTGTTTTTCAACCTTTGTTATGGTTGCTAATTTCCCAGTTATTATTTGGCTTTGCCTGTGCATCGCCATCTACATAGCAAGATCATTTTCATGCCAACCATGCCAATCAGGACCCAAATTATGCAATTCATGTACATGCATATTTGTGAGAGTGGGAACATTTTAGGGAGTCCCAGGGAAGCCAGGGATTACTGCACTCTGATAAAGACAATCAGAACCTTATATCACTGGTGTCACAAAGCTTATGCTTACTATTAAGCCCAATATTAACCACTAAGCACACACACCCCTTTAGGGCTTGACATTCAGGGTACCGAAGTCTAAAAGTCCAAAGCTTATTCAGGGAGGTGATGTGGGATTATAGACTGACAACTCAACAAATGTAAAAGGCCATGGCAACTGGTTCCTAGGGACAAGAGCTTTTTATGGACAAATAGGCACAACACCAGAGTTTGGAGACAACAAGAATGAATGCGTCAAAGCCTACCCGTTTGATCTACATGAACACATGCTTACTTGTTAATTATAAAAGGTTCCCGTTCACCATGGCTGCCAACACCAGCAGCCCGAATGGTGGATCGCTCCCTGAAGTTGGCTTCAGTGCCTTTAAGATCACCTATCCACCTACCCTCACTAAGAATGCATCAAAACAATTCAAACACAACTTAATAAAAATAACTGAAACACTTATATCATATTTCAGTATGTACAATGGCAACATCATGTCTGACCTAATTTTCTTCACGAATAAGAAAGCCCAATGGATGAAAACCCTCATTTCATTTTTTCAGTGCAAACAGAGAAGGAAAACACCCCATGGATTTAGTCTTCCTATCACTTCCTCCCTGATCTATTTATTAGATCTAATGATTACTATCTATAATAAAGGATTTGTTCTCATTCAAGCTGCCAATTGAAACCTAAAGCAGTTCAACAAACTCTTTTTGAAGATTAAAAGCTTTGTAGCTAACTTTTCAACCCCAAGGTGACTAGATACAACACTATCTAGCTCAAGTTCTCTCCAAATCAATGCTCCCATTCCCTCCTCAGATTCACATCCCTCCTCTACTACCACCCTACCCTTGCCCCTGTCGGGTTCAGAACTGTTCAAATCACATATTCTGCAACCATTAACCCTATCACCTCTTCCAACCTCCTTATCAATACTCCCTAGTATACCTCTAACACTCCGTGACCAATCCCCTCCTTGGGAATCTCCCATTATCGCCTCTGACCCCCCTAACACTCATGGGCACCCTACCCCCTCTGCAGCTCTCCACATTCAATCAACCTCCTGATCCATGCATCCTGGAACACTGCTCATATTCAGGGACCTACCTTCTCCAAGGGTATCCCCCATTACTGCCTCAAATCCCTCTAACACACTTAGTCATCCTCCCCCTTCCCAGATCTCTACACTAAATTTCCTCCCCTTTCCCAACACCCAGATGTGCTGGCACGCTTGAACGATATCTCCCTCCAGCTGCACCGTCTCTCCCACGAACTCCAATGTTTGAAAGCCCTCTCATTCGAATATCTCCCCGTTAAGCCCCCTCCTCTTGAGTCCGAACCGGCCCAGATTCCCCTCCAACGCCACTGACCCAGCTCCCCGCGACCATCCCCGGTCGGCCTACCATCTCCAATTCTGTTCCACTACCTAACACACCCTGTTGCCCAAGAAGCGCATCCTGTCTCACGCCCAATGAAATTGACAGCCTTCTCATGTCATATTCGTCCAAATCGGACTTCAACACGAGTCCAAAGGGAATAATTCAAACCATTCACTCTAACCCTTACAGAGAACCCTACCACAACCTCAGAGTCATAAATAAAGACAACCTCAAGAGAGTAAACATCACGCAGACTCCTCCCCCCCTTTCTCCTGCTCCACTCAAATGCATACTACTCAATTGTAGGTCTGCCAGCAAACACGATTCCGAGATCTTCGACCTCGTTCAACAGAATGAGATAGATATAATTATCCTAACAGAAACCTGGCTCAGCCCTTCATCCACTCCAATTCTTGGCCTCTTGGTGCCTCCCACCCATAACATAATTCGTCTTGACAGAGTTAAGAAGTTGGGTGGAGGCCTAGCTGGTATACATCGGAGTACGCTTGTAGTCTCCCTTTCAGAGTCATCTCTGCCAGCAGCTTGTGAATACCTTTGTCTCAACATCTCTAATAACAATCATCTAGTTTGCAAACTTCACACATCCTATCACCCCCAGCGACAATCTCCCCTTCATTGAACATTTAATGGAAACCATCTCTGGCAATGTGGACTCAGTCCAGTCCCACATCTACCTTGGGGACTTTAATCTTCACTGGTCTAACACTAACAATCATGCAGTCTCATGCCTCAATTCCTTCTTGCATGACCACAAATTGATTCAACCTTGTGACCAGCCCACTCACATTATAAGGAAAACTTAAGACCTCATCATCTCCAAAGTTCATACCATCTCATTGGATTCCATCATACCATGTGACTGGTTGGACCACCACATCATTTCCTACCATATCAACTCTGAGGTTCATCAGAGTAAGGCACAAAAAACTGAACCAAATATTTGGAAAAGGGACATCAGAGATATCAATACAGCTGACCTAGCAACCCGCTGTAATCGGGCCCTCTCTCCCCAATTGGATATACTTTAAGTCCATGCTCTCACAGACTTCTATAACTCTTCTATTTCCAACATCATGGACTCTTTGGCCCCACTTCAACAAAAAATGCACCTGCAAAAATTTCAAAACCTTGGTTCAATGGCAACCTAAATTCGGAACGTCGCAATCTAAGAGCCATAGAAGGTTCCTGGAGATCCCCTCCATATGCGGACCATCTAAAAAACCTTTGGGAAGCTAGAAGTGCATATAACAAACAAGTCAAGTCAGCTAAGGCTGAGTATTTCAGATCCCAACTTAACCAAGCGTTGAATCGACCCAAGAAGCTGTTTGAATTGGTTAAACAACAATAGGTGGTAGCCCACAACGATCAGCCTCGGAAGTCAGACCTCCCTCATGCGATGATCTGGCTGTCTTTTTTACTGAAAAAACAAGACTTATTAGCATTGATCTGGAAGCCAGGAGGGCCCTATTGCTACCTAATGAACCTGCACCCCGACTGACCGGACTAGACAAGATTGCACCATGTAGCTGGGATATCAAGACCAACCCTTCCTGAGACACCTTTACCCCCTCAATGAAAATGATATCAAAAAGGTCCTTTGAGCATAAACCTATCGAATCACTTAAGTGACCCGTTGCCACCTACCATCTTCAAAGTAATTAAGGATGAAATCTCCCCCTTCTGGACAAAGATCGTCAATGCGTCTCTGTCACAAGGCACTATCCCAGAATGCCTAAAAGATGCTCAGATAACACCTATGTTAAAAAGCATCACAGTCGACAGTACAGACCTTAACAATTTCCGACCTCTCACCAGCATCCCCACTCTAGCCAAACTCCTGGAAAATTGCGTCCAGTCACAACTATGTGCACACATACAAAATGTCCATCTCCTGGACCAACACCAATCTGGTTTTCCTAGGGGGCACAGCACTGAATCGGCTCTCACCCATGTGATAGGTTGTAGTGTAGTTCCTAGTTTCCCACTAGGCCCTGCGCATTGGAATAACATAAACAGTAGTATCGACGTGGAACTGCGGATATTCCAGGCCTCCACTGACTATGCTAAACTTAATTGGGTTGTGTTACCAACTAGCTCAGAGGTCACTGGAAACTTTCTTCTCTGCATAGGAAGTGATCAGCTTCCTTGGCACAGACAAGAAGGGATTCAGCTTTCCAACAACCGTGCAACATGACAACTTTGCTCCTCAAATCAAGAGTCAATCTCTAGGGTCGTGTGAAACAATAGACATGTATTTCACTCAGTCAGTCTAGTGCAGTTTACTTTCACGAGATGTAGAGAATAGAGAGACGGGCGTTTGTCAATAAAAGGTTAACATTTATTGAACAGTCTTTCTTCTCGTACAATAGAAATGTATTGCCACAATTGCAAGAATTGTTATTATAAAAAGTACGTACAGTAAGATAAGTATTGCGAAATAGAACTGTAAAAGCATTGATATGGTTTCTTAGCCATACAATGGTTTAAAAGTAATAAAACATATATACAGTCATATATACATTAGGCTAACATACTCAACTGGTGCTTCTAACTAAGCCTACCCCAGTGTGCCTGACCTAAGCCTAACACGTGGAAGGGGAGTAAGTAAGTAGCTTTAAGTTAAGTTGGTTTTGCCAAGGTTTGTTTCAAGAATTCTCGTCTAAGGGTTTAGTCAACACCATACCTCTGAATAGAATGATGGAGGATTGGTATCTCCTTCAGGGGTCTCTCTCGATATCCCAGTCACCCGCGAGGGTAGACCGGAAACGCCGGAGCTGGATTTCTCTGCACGAGAAAGGCAGCGGCTCTTCTTCAGCGCGTCGAGGAAGGAGGGGGGACAGCGTCCGCGGGCAGCTGGAATCTGCTGGATGTCTTCGCAGAGGGACGACTGTTCAACTCCTAAGCGTACTGCACCATAGTTCGCGCTTTAGCAGCGATAATGGTATCAGCAGCTTCACCACCACAGGGACAGCAGGCTGCAGCGACAGAGTGCTAGATTTACCAACACGGGGTCTTGCAGGCAGCTGGCATCAGCAACAGTAGCTCTCATTGCTTAAGGCAACGTTGGAAATATTTATACCTGACAGGTGCCGGGTTTGATGCAAGTTTGCTGGACATAAGACGTCAATTAAAGATGTCACTCGGAAGTGATAGTTATCAGTTGCTCATTAGAGTTCCATTACTAATCAAAACACAGCAAGCGGGGATTTCCAGGTTTGCTGAGTTTTTATCTTGTTGAAGAACTCGGAGTGTTATCTAGGAATATCAGATAGTGACTACTGCTCTGTCATTGCACTAATTGGTCGCAAAGGAAGTGGCAGAGAGAACTATGCTGGAATGTGGCTCTGTTCGTGTGAGGCCAGAGATGACTTTTCAGAAAATCGCACTTGAACGGTTATGCCAATATAGGGAATAAATGGATTTATAGCCGAATAGGGGCATAAGGTCACAGTATCGATCAGGAACCTAGATAAACACGCAACACCCACTCCACGGGTTAATGTCCATCAAAATTACTAAAACTAAAGCAATTAGATGCATGTGTAACATTGCCCACCCCAAAATACATAAATGCATTCGAAATAGGCGTATTTGTAATACATGAATTTAGGTACTGTACGTTTTTTAAAGCATAGTAATCATTCAAGAAATTATTGCATATGAAATCAATGAACGATTATGCAAAAGGAATTACACATGAAGTATCTCTGACAGAAGAAAAGCGAGATAAATCATCACATATAAATGCATTGTAATAACATGTGTGCTAGAGGCTGGTGTAATGTTGTTATGTCTCTAGAGGTGTTTAGAAATAGAAGTGTGAAGCTTCTGTTCTCTAAGAATAGTTTTTACGTTAAGCAAAGAATTGTTCGTGCCAAAAAAGGGTCAATATTAAAAAAAAAAATTGTCCAATCCAAAGAATTATTGCTTGAACGGGGAAAAATAGATTTCCAAAGCTCTTGGCAGTTTTTGTTGATCAAAACTGAAGGCCGAATTCAGAGTTCATGGGAACACTGTGTGTCGGAAAGCTTCTAAAAGTTATTGTTTCTGTACGGGTGAGAACATCGTATCAGACAGGCTCTCAAAGAATTGGTCTACAAATTCAGGTGATAGTTCAACCAAATTAGATAGCGCTGTAACTTGGCAGGTGTGAGAATGATTGCTGTCATCATAGTCGGGACCAGCAATGCTCACAGAACGTTGTACCTGGATGATGTTGCTTTTGTCACTCGCTCCACTGTTACCACTTGGTTGTAGCACAGGAGTCTCCACGAATGCCGTCATCAGGATTGGTAGCCGCTGGGGACAACACAATGCGTGAGCCGTTATTGGACTGAGCAAAGTATCGACGTCCATTGGTACTGCTGATGGAAGTGAAAGACAGATGTCCAACACGCATTCATCGCCGCAAAGCATACACCGTAGCACAGGTAAAATGCAATTTTGCCATATCGGTCTGAATGAAAGGAACCAGGTCATGTTTAGATCTCTCAGCCTGGCCAATCCAAGGACGTTAGTTATCCTGTCCCGGTAGCGCATTGCTAGGATTGTCTCTTCCATTCCCATGGGAGCTATGTCTGAGCCGAGGCTTGCCATAACGTAGCAGGAGGGTCAAAAATAAAATCCCTGCGACGAGTCCCAAAAATAATGGTATGCCGCCAAAAATGGAATGCACAAAATTAGGAAAGATTCCCAAAATTGCCTGGAAGGGTGTTAGCAGTCCCGTAAAGACTGTCTTAAATATGCCTGGGATGCTTGTTGCACTAGACATGTTAAGGAGTTGGCTCAACATTTCTACGAAAGGCACGGGGCAATTTGTTGATAAAAGGTCATGAACTTCAGTAGTTGTCCTTGCAACTAGAAGATCATACGTCTCTTTAGGTGACGTTATAGGCACTATTGTCTGTAAAAGTACAGATTTCATTTTGCTTAATGTATCAATTCGTATAGAATAGAGATTCAGACGAGGCCAGATGGGAGTCACTATGTCTGCAGGCCCACTCGGAAACAATGCTTGCATACAGCATTTGACCATGGATGTTACTTCTACTAGATAACTTTTCCCTGGCACGAGGCCACAACATCTGTGATCCATTCTAAGAATGTAACTCCCGTTCGCGAGTTGCATAAAGAAGGGCTCTATCTGAGTTGCAGGTGTGACTAGCTGGTGGGATGAAAGGTTGTTTGAATTTCCATCACATGCTCCGTGTAAATTAATACCCTGACACAAAAGTATACCGCTTAGTGAATGTTTACAATTTTCACCACTAAGAAATACATTTTTGTCGCTGTCACTATAGCAAGAATGAGTGTATGGTAATTTCCATTCAGATTTTACATATCTTTTACCCAATTGTTCATATTGGCCAGCAGGTATGTACTCAAGGCACTTTTTAAATCGGAAAGTTGTTATCGGAATTGTGATAATTCTGTGTATTATCCATTCAATGACAGGACTCTCTGACATTGTCAATGGTAATCTCTCAAGTTTTTCGATGCTCAGGATTGTATAGTCTGCTCCTTTCTGTGCCAAACTGATCTGTTTATCAGTAAGGTTAAAACTGGAAAATAATGACGTCGTGTTGATTAAACGCCAAGGCACATAGCCTGAACGAAGATTTTGCAGCGTCCAGCCTAGTTCTATAATAGAGCGTAATTGAGACTGGCCATGTTGTAACATTAGCAAATCTCTGTCTATCACATCAAAGGCAGAGGATAAAATATTGTCCAAAGAATATATTCTGGAAGACAGAGTCATTAACCCATTGCCTACTACAGAAAGTGATTTCTCCAAATTAATACGATCAATTTCTCGTATTTTTTCAGCAGTTTCAATTTGCTTTACTTTCCAAGCCTCGTTGTAAGCAGCATAGATACTGGTCGCTATGAAACGCTTTTGACGCTGTTTGCGTGGTCCAAGAATGAAATCGCGCAAATCAGCACCATCTTTTAGTAAAGACAAGTGTTGCTTAATTTCAGCCAGTGTGGACGAAGTTAGCCATTCAAGGCAGAGTTTCCCTACACTGTATGTTGTTATAATCCCTGGATGTTGTCTCTGGGAATATCTCGAGTCTAATCTGGTCATTTTTAACCCCTGTGTTTTATTCAGGAATCTATCTTGACAGCTATTTGTGTCTGTAGGCCAGATTAACCACTTTTTCCAATCAGGATGTGTTCTGTTAAAATGTAAAATTTGTGACACGTCTAACTCAATATCTGTGGTTGCATTTTCAGGTATTGGCTTGGGTATGGATGGTGTTTTAAGGTCTTTAATCTTAGCTAGGCCAAGACAAGATGTTTGGTGTATTGTGTCATTTAAAAATAACATTTGTTCTGGTATCATGCAGGTTCTAAATAGTGCTTCTATGCCTTGCACCTGCCAATCTTTTGTACCCCAAATTGTTTTCGTTTGAATATTAGTTTTCCAATAATCAAAACCAAATGTCATCATTTTGTCATAAAATGCTTCTGAATATATCAATTTAGAATTTGTCAGCATTGTTTTCATTCCTGTTTTATCTAACAGTTTGTAATAAAACGTTTCTGCATCACTGGTGTTAAACCCTGAGAAGTATTTGAATTTCTCAAAAAATGCTTTAGAACTGCTTTTTGGTGGTGTAGAACAATGTTCCCATTGATTATACATAAAAACATTTCTAGGCTGTGCAGATTTATGCAAGTAATGATCCCCATAGTGGGTGTAACAGAATAGCTGCTCATAACTAGATGAACCTTGTAAATAATCATGATCTGTGAATCTAGCTGACATTACTAAATCAGACATCATGTCATTAATACTGTTAAAGTCCCAATCATCAGAGAATGTACTAGGTGTCACAAAGTCACTTAAGGAAACCTTTAGTTGATGAGGATACTTCAGGATTTCGACCGGACCATAGATCTCATAGTCTGTTTTCTCCCATACTACCCCACCAGGTATTGGAATTGCTGTGACATTTACTGTTGACAGTTCTCTTTTCTTCACGTGGGATGATCTGTGTGGTTTCAGGACTAGGTTGATGTTCTGACTTGCTGTGTCCATTCAATTGTAATAAACTTTCCTAAAATTAAAACTAAAATTAGGCATAGTAGGAGTATGAATACCCCTGGGATAATCCAATGCTCAATCAACGGTGAATCCAGATATAGTTCTTTGATTTGTTGAAGGAGTCCTGTTGTATTTTCTTTTAGAAAACTTTTTTGTTTCTGGCATCACTTCGGGGTCGTTTTGATCTTCATCGAAGTTGTCGAAGTTGATGAAATAACCAGAGGCAGTTCTGTCAATTGATGGGATTGTTCTTTCAATCTGTCTTTCGGTAGCACTTTCTGATGCCACATCATTGTAGACTGGTGTTGTTTCTTGACGAACTGTTTCAATCTGTGTTTCAAGAGGCACGAGTTCCATGGCATTATTGCATAGTCCTTCATTGTGCACTGCAGGCGGATCGAATGTGATGAGTCTTTCAGTTTGAACCTCTTGGATTGTTGCAAGTTTGGGTATTCTGTTGTTTCTTGGGAGTCCACTGGGCCTACTGTTGATTATAGGCCACATGCTTGTGGTTTTACCAGATCGATAGACATGACTCTGTTCTCCTTTTTACCAGCAAGGGGCGGTAGCACAACTGATCTTGTTCCGGTGACTGCCAAGACAGGTACTGCTTTTCTGTAAGAAGGCCCAAATTCCTTCTTCACCGCGATCTTTTCTCTGACTAGATCCCCAATCTTTGGAATCCAGACAGGCCTTGCTGGGGCTGTTGCGGGTGGTGCCTCGTCAGTGGTACTTGGCTGTTGCTTTAACTTTATGTTGCTTAATGATTTTCTTGTTTCATTCAGTTCCTGTAAAACAGCCAAACGATCCTTTACATCAAAGTGCGTTGTTTCTTTTTGTACCACTGACATCTGACTATCGAGGTCCTGAACTCGCATTCTAATTCCGAACAATAGTTCGTATGGGCTGAAACCTTTTAGAGAATTTCTTGGCATGTTGTTAAGACTAGTCTGGACACTTATTAAATGTTTGACCCACCCAGCGCCTGAACCTAATACCTTCGCTGTTATAGATTGCTTTATGTCACGGTTTTTTCTTTCTACCACACTGTTCCCTTCGGGGTGCGACGGACAAGAATACCGCAACCCAATTCCCATGCTGGCCATGGCCTCCTTATAGGCTCGAGAGCTGAAAGCAGGACCCTGGTCAGAATGGAACGTGGTAATTGCGTATGTGCCGATAAAGACTCGCAAATCTTTTATAACCGTTCTAGCGTCAGCCGAGCGCTGGGGCCACATCCATATGAACCTCGTACAGGAATCCACTGCTACCATGATATATCTATAGTTGCCGTCCCTTTGTAAGGGACCACAGTGGTCCAGGTAAACGCATGCAAATGGTTTATCCGAGATGAGAAGGGGTGTCTGCGCTGGTCGTTTTACTGTTGATACTTTTATCCTTTGGCATATGTCGCATTCTAATACATACTTTTTAGTTTGTATTCTTAAGCGAGGCCACCAATATCTCTGTTTTAATAGTGATATTGCTGCGGAAACGCCAGCGTGTGCAGAAGCAAGCCCTTCGTGTGCCGCTTTGATTAGTCCTAATCTGTGTTCCCTGTTTGGAATTACTCTATCCCCCACTCCAGGGATTCGAGCAAAAAGAACATTATTTGTATCCGTTAAGTACAA
The DNA here is from genome assembly GCF_964263255.1 of Lissotriton vulgaris. Lineage (NCBI taxonomy): Eukaryota > Metazoa > Chordata > Amphibia > Caudata > Salamandridae > Lissotriton > Lissotriton vulgaris. The sequence goes on along the minus strand of NC_141689.1, from coordinate 241,294,087 downwards.
GTACTTTTCAGGAAAGCCTTTTGGGAGTGTTTTCTTATCATTTTTTACTGACGCACTGACAGCTTGTAGAATATCGCTGTCTATTTTTGTTTGCGACCGAGTTATCGCAGCTACGGAAGCCGTTTGCACAGCTGCCTTCGCGGCTTCATCAGCCAATGAATTCCCTGCAACGTGAACGCCATCACGTTGATGACTCAGTGTATGTATCACGTGAGTCTTTTGTAGTTCTTTCTGTAAAAGAACTACCTGTTCCCAAAGCATTTTATGCTTTATTGTGCCACCTTTTGCATCTTTGAAACCATTTTCCACCCAATTCTGCAAGTATTCATTATAAGATTGTACGCAATAAAAAGAATCGCACACTATTAGTGTGGGGAATTCGCGATCGGTATTTTCTAGCGCCATCTTAAATGCTACTAATTCAGCTCGTTGAGCCGAGCAATCTCCTAGAGATTGTGTTTTAGTGACCACTGGTCTAAATTTTCCTTTGTGCCAGCGACCTTTAACAATCGCGCACGCAGCACTGTAAGCTTGCTTACCCCCAACTGCGGGTTGTGCTGATCCGTCAGTATATATAATACTTCCGTATTCTTCGAGAGGCAGGATTTCAATTGGCAGAGGACATTCATATTCATATTGTAAGAATTCCTGTGTTTTTAAGTTAGGATCAACTTCGTAAACGACGTCTGTTGCAGCAAGAGAATTAACCCACTGAATCCATCTCGGATGCAAAGCTTTAGCATTAGGAATGCTTGCTTTAGTTACCGCTTCTAAAGCCGGTATTGGTGTTACGATTATTATTCGTTTACCTTGTGCTAGGGGCCTTTCTTTCGCTACAGCAGTCTGAACCGCAGTTAGAATTTTCTCCGTTGAACTGAATTTTATTTCAGCCTTTGTGTACAAATGTGATTTGTAAGCTATTGGTACCTTTTCTCCCTCATTAGAGGTCAGGTACGTGAATCCGCATCTTCCTGGGATGACTCGGATTACAAGATCGATCGTGTTGTCACGTGTATCTAATTTTGTTTTTGCTAACATGTCTGTTTGCAGTGATCTCAAAATTTCTGTGTGTTTTTGAGTCCAATTGAATTGTTTAAAATCAGGTTTAATTAGTTCGTAGAGAGGTTTAACCCTCTCTGCGTAATTTAGTATGTAAGTTCTTCCGAAATTCAGAAAACCTAGAATGGATTATAAATTCTTCAGCGTTTTTGGAGCTTGGAGTACAGCGCACTTCTCTAAGAAGTTGTCCGCTAGGCTTTTCCCTTCACTTGATAATTCGTACCCTAAAAATAGTACTGTCAGATGGGCAATTCGGGACTTTTTAAAGAATGAATTTGTAACCCTCTGCTGCGAACCCAAGTATAATGGTGTTCACTCTTTTCAAGTGAGTATCCAAGTCGTCGTCTGTGAGATAAATATCCTCTACGTAAGATAATGCTTCATCATCATAGATTTGTAGTAACTCTGTTACTCTAGCTGAGAATAGTCCTGGGCTGTTCTTGAACCCCTGTGGGAGTCGACAGAATTTTTTCTGTGACCCAAATGCAGAGAAAGCGGTCAAATATCTGCTTTCTGGTGCAATGTTTTGACAAAAGAAACCATTAGAAATGTCTAATGTTGTTTTATATATTTTTCTAACTATATTATTCATTAGGGCTGCACTATGCGAGTTTTGTACTGCAAAAGTTTTGCAACATGTATTAAGATGTCTGTAGTCCAAAACTAGACGATATGAATTGTCTGGCTTGGAGACAGGAAACAAAGGATTGGTCATTTGAGAGGTGCATGTTTCAATCACCCCCTGGTATTCAAGTTGATCTAAGATCTCCCTGACTTGTTTTTTAGCTTCTTGCTTTATGGGATACTGCCGTTGGGCAGTTGGTTCACTTTTTAATTGGATTTTGTGAGGCGGTGAATCCTCATCCCATCCTACATGATTTTTATATAATGCAGGTGCCTGGGCTACTGCCCATTTCCTTGCATATGTATATTTTTTGTGAATCGGAATGTGATTCGAGAAGGCAGGCATAATCACTTCTTCGCCACGAGGGCACTCCCTGACAAACTCTGGGGGCCAATCTTTTTCAGCTAACAGAATATCATAGCCTTTTGAGAGCTTATCCCAAAATAGACCCTTAATTTTCCTAGTCTTATCACCCTCTATACGCAATGTTATTTCGTATATTTTATGGGGCTCGCTAAGTCTGGTGTCGGCAGTTTCAACTTGAATGTATTCATTCGTGTCCACTGTCTCCAGGTGACTCATCAAGATCTTGCGCGCTATACTGATTTCTGCTGCACTGTCCAACATTGTCAATGCCCACTCCCCGTTTTTCAACTGTGTCCTCAGTATTCTCGGCATGGTTGATTACTCTAATACTGGCTACCTTCTTTTTCTGAAATTGAGATTTTTTATTTTGAGCAGGTTCCTTGTCTTTGGACTTGGTGTGCTCTCCTGGGTCTGACCGTCCTCTTCTTTCCGAATTCTGTGGAAAAGATCGAGAGGGACGTGTATCAATACTTTGATATCTATCAGGTTTTTTCAGATTATCCCTATTTCTAAGGGTATATCTTTTCTCAGAGGGCTCCCTCTGGGGAGACTGGCGTTCTCGAGTCGGAGTTCTTTCCCTCCGTCAAGGAGACCTTCCTCTGGACTGGAAAACTTTTTCCTTGGGAGTGGATTGTTTATTTCCATCCCAGCTCTTTTTAGGACTGTTTGAATTATTTTTAATAAATAATTTTTCAGGATTTTCGAGCAGTTGGGGCTTAACTGGTTTTCCACCCAAGCTGTCTCTACCTAATTCTTCATAGCATTTTTCTATGATTTTGGCAAGCTCAACAGGATCTTTTATATCTGTTTCCTTCAACTTCTGGCGGATCGCCACAGATGCTGCTTCTCCTTTAATGTTGGCTAATAATATAGCCGTGACCTGCTTGAAGTCTTTCAGTAATTTCATACCTAGATTTAAAGCGGGCTCTGGACCGAATTCATTTTGAATCTGTTTTAGCACTTCTGGTATTACCGCCACAGACGGAACACCGTGTGTTTTTGTGTAAATGGAAGCAAAGACTGTACCCCAAGTGTCGCAGTCCTCCACGTGTGGTGCGATTCCCATAGGAAGGCAGATGGTCAAGATTCTGTGTTTCTCAATAGGGGTAGTATCAGGAAATACTGCCTCTATTTGAGTGATTTTCTGTGCTAACCAGAAAGGAATTTGTTCCCGTTTTACGGGTGTTTTACCAAGACATGACTGTATGTTCTGTGGTGTAATTTTATTTGTGTTCCCCTGATGAGGGGTCAGCTGTGGTACATTAACAGCTGGCTGGACTGTTGCAGTCCGCATTACATATTGGACTAATTGCCTATGTATTTTTATTAATGTGTTTAGCTGTACTAACAGCTCTTCTCTAGACATTTTTTCAATGTCAGGATGTGGTGTGTAGCTGGCTAGAACCGGTCACGTGGCTCCTGGTCTACCTAGAGGACCGAGCCTGGTAATGTGATCAGTATGTTTTAGGGCGCCATTAAACCAGAGCAGGTGCTCTTGAAATTTAAGTGGAATTTCAATCTCCTCGAAAGGAGCGTACTCTTCCGGAGGTTTCTCTATTTTGTAATAGTGAAACTCTTTTGTTCTAGCGTTTACTGCTGTAAGTTTATCCATGAATAGAATACCTCTGTCTGCCGATACTCGTGAGCCTCTATCACGAAGATTACTGTACCACCTTGAGGTGTCAGTCCGTTTTCTATAAGTTTGAACGTTATAGATCTTCTTAAGTGGACCGGGATGTTAATAGCATCCGGGTCTGTGTATTCGGGACCTTGCTGAGTCGCATCTGCTGCGGCCCCATTGGTTCCGTTATTTTCTGGCATTGTAAAAATGCGAGGTTTGCAGAGTAGGTCTCCAAGGAGACAAAGATTAGATGCACAATATTTTGGAACACTGTATCCTTCAACGTTTAATAAACCAGAGCTTTACGTAGGAATCTCTTCCTACTAAGGTCGGGCGGATTTTAACCTTTCACCCACTCCAGACGTCTATTGGAGTATTTACGGGAGAAAGGGGTCTGTGTGAAATATGCACGACTGAGTTACTCTAACTGCCTTGCGTTAGTTTATCGCCTTACCAAACGTTTGGCGCCATGTAGTGTAGTTCCTAGTTTCCCACTAGGCCCTGCGCATTGGAATAACATAAACAGTAGTATCGACGTGGAACTGCGGATATTCCAGGCCTCCACTGACTATGCTAAACTTAATTGGGTTGTGTTACCAACTAGCTCAGAGGTCACTGGAAACTTTCTTCTCTGCATAGGAAGTGATCAGCTTCCTTGGCACAGACAAGAAGGGATTCAGCTTTCCAACAACCGTGCAACATGACAACTTTGCTCCTCAGATCAAGAGTCAATCTCTAGGGTCGTGTGAAACAATAGACATGTATTTCACTCAGTCAGTCTAGTGCAGTTTACTTTCACGAGATGTAGAGAATAGAGAGACGGGCGTTTGTCAATAAAAGGTTAACATTTATTGAACAGTCTTTCTTCTCGTACAAGAGAAATGTATTGCCACAATTGCAAGAATTGTTATTATAAAAAGTACGTACAGTAAGATAAGTATTGCGAAATAGAACTGTAAAAGCATTGATATGGTTTCTTAGCCATACAATGGTTTAAAAGTAATAAAACATATATACAGTCATATATACATTAGGCTAACATACTCAACTGGTGCTTCTAACTAAGCCTACCCCAGTGTGCCTGACCTAAGCCTAACACGTGGAAGGGGAGTAAGTAAGTAGCTTTAAGTTAAGTTGGTTTTGCCAAGGTTTGTTTCAAGAATTCTCGTCTAAGGGTTTAGTCAACACCATACCTCTGAATAGAATGATGGAGGATTGGTATCTCCTTCAGGGGTCTCTCTCGAAATCCCAGTCACCCGCGAGGGTAGACCGGAAACGCCGGAGCTGGATTTCTCTGCACGAGAAAGGCAGCGGCTCTTCTTCAGCGCGTCGAGGAAGGAGGGGGGACAGCGTCCGCGGGCAGCTGGAATCTGCTGGATGTCTTCGCAGAGGGACGACTGTTCAACTCCTAAGCGTACTGCACCATAGTTCGCGCTTTAGCAGCGATAATGGTATCAGCAGCTTCACCACCACAGGGACAGCAGGCTGCAGCGACAGAGTGCTAGATTTACCAACACGGGGCCTTGCAGGCAGCTGGCATCAGCAACAGTAGCTCTCATTGCTTAAGGCAACGTTGGTAATATTTATACCTGACAGGTGCCGGGTTTGACGCAAGTTTGCTGGACATAAGACGTCAATTAAATATGTCACTCGGAAGTGATAGTTATCAGTTGCTCATTAGAGTTCCATTACTAATCAAAACACAGCAAGCGGGGATTTCCAGGTTTGCTGAGTTTTTATCTTGTTGAAGAACTCGGAGTGTTATCTAGGAATATCAGATAGTGACTACTGCTCTGTCATTGCACTAATTGGTCGCAAAGGAAGTGGCAGAGAGAACTATGCTGGAATGTGGCTCTGTTCGTGTGAGGCCAGAGATGACTTTTCAGAAAATCGCACTTGAACGGTTATGCCAATATAGGGAATAAATGGATTTATAGCCGAATAGGGGCATAAGGTCACAGTATCGATCAGGAACCTAGATAAACACGCAACAAGGTGACATCCTGTTATTTGCTTGATCGTAATGAATCCTGCCTCCTTATCCTACTTGACCTGTCCTCCGCATTTGACACTGTCAATCATGACAATCTCCTATTCATTCTGGAGTATAGGATGGGCCTTTCTGGTAAGGTATTTCAGTGGTTCTCGTCCTTTTTGCAGCACAGAACCCAAAGAGTTCAAGCGAACCACTCACTCTCCCAGCCATCCCCAGTGAGCAAGGGGGTTCCCCAAGGGTCCTCCTTATCTCCCATTCTCTTCAATTTGTTCCTGGAACAATTAGCTAATGTTCTAAAATCCTTGGACATTCGCTTCCATATGTGTGCAGACGACACCCAATTCTATCTGAAAATCTCCTCCCCGGATGACATCACTTCTATTGACTCCACCCTGCTATCTACCCAAAACTGGTTAACTGCAAATCACCTCCTGCTAAACACCTCAAAAATAGAATTCCTCCTCATTTCTCCCCCGAAACATACTCCTAACATCGACCTATGGATGAACCAGCTCACAGCCTTCAACTGCTCCCCCCGTATTATCGACTCAGCTAAATCTCTAGGAATTACCCTGGACAAGCATCTGAATATGAAGACCCACATTAGCAACGTGTGTAAGGGAGCTAACCACCTTCTGAGAACACTCAGGAATCTCAATCCTTTCCTAACTCAAGCAGATTTCAAGCAAGTGGTCCAAGCGCTTGTTCTGCCGAGAATTGACTATGGCAGTGCTATACTATGTGACCTCCCCAAATACACTTTGGCCCCCTTAAAGGCTTCTCTGAACGCTGAGGCCAGACTGATCACAAGCACCAAGCGTAATGCACACATCTCTCTGGTTTTAAAATCGCTAAACTGGATACCCTACGAAGCGAGAATTCAACTGAAGATTACCTGCCTATCCCACAAAGCCCTCCACTTCAAAACCCCCATCTACCTTGCTTAAAAACTAGAACTATCCAGGGGGTTAGACGGTCAAGGAGTGCTAATTCCCTCCTCTTGAAACTACAGATCTTCCGCAAAAAGAGAACATGCCAACAAGCCTTCTCTGGCGCCGTTCCTAAAATTTGGAACTCTCTTCCACCGGAAATTCGAAGGATCTTTTCCAAGGCTGCTTTCAAACTGGAAGCAAACAAATTCCTCATGAACAAATTCTTACCTTAACATGAAGGGCAATTTTTAGCTCTATGCACATCGGACATACTTTAGTATTGTTTATTATTCTTGTATATGATCATTATTTTTGTTTTGGCTATTTTTCCTGCACATGATTATTGAATCTACTCCCTTTAAGTCATTATGCTCCATCGTGTAGCATATTCTTCATTCACCCAGGTGTATAAATGATCTGTTAGATGTTCAACATTTGATTTAATGCCTTTTAGACTCCACATTTGACCTTTGTTTTGATTATTGTTTAGGGTAATGGTTATTATTCCTGAATATGATTGTACGTTTTCACCTTATCTCTATATGCTCCATCGCATAGCCCATTCCTATTCGTACACTCAAGTTTTATATTGAGCTGTTATGCTCGTACTAGTTGATCCAATGCTTATTAGATTCCCCGTATTAGACTCTTCTTTTGATTTGTTACCTTTGCCTCAAATTGTAAAGCCCTCTGATATCCCTCTGGATCAAGTTTGCGGTATATAAAACTTTATCAATAAAAATAAATAAATAAATAAATCTTGCACAGTTTGGACACAGACTAGTGTACAGTGATGCACGTGGCCCACCTGTCCATTCCCCGCTTATTATTGATATTGGTTGTGAACACCACAAGGAGCCTCTGGCAATGCTTTATAGACACAAAAGAAACCTGACCTATATTCTCTGTACTCTCATATTTTTCTTTGAATGCATGTAACTGGTATGGGATGTCATCTGTGCTATGATACTAGTGCTACTAATCCATAGATTATTTCTTCTATTAATTAAATTACACTTTCATTTATTTTGATGTGGTTGTTTTGTCTTGTTTTCAATAATTGTTCCCACTTCGCAGCATTCCAACAAATATGTTGGATTAGGTGTTGCTAGCTGAGCACACTTGTCCAGGACAACAACCCATGAACCACACACCTACTTATTTATATAGAATGGTGCTTACAAGGCCACAATCACTCCTGTGGGGCTTGAGCATTATTTATTGTATTAGTCTGCTCCAAATATATTTTTCACTATGGGCAGACGGAAACAAGAAATCCACACAACATATTTAAAATACTTAATTTAATGAATGCCCTAAACTAGTGCAGATTAAATAAATAGAGGTATCTATAAAAATAAACAAAATAGTGGCAATGAAAGTGACTCATAAACAATATATTAAAATTAGGGCTCCCTGTTTTATGATAATTTTTTGTTGACATTTCCGTCTGTATTTATCCATATTTAATTTTTGTTAACTTTACCTGTATTTATCTATATTTATTATGGGTTTTGTGAAAAAAATAAAGCTATAACTTGTGTATTTCCACCTGTATTTAACCAGAAAATATACAGTCATGCTTGAATGCCTGACAGGTTTCAGTGATATGAACACCTGCAGAAGATAAATCAATTCACTTCTAGGAAAATTTGCACATTTTGGATCAGCCTTTTCTATATCTACTTCTGTTTAAGCCTCTTTCCTAAAAGTCCTTTCTTTTTTACCTTTCAATCCACACAGTTATTGGCCTGGCAGTGATGGCAAATTGTATTTAGAATCACTCAAAAAAGCACCCAATTCCCGTTTTTATCCCCATTTTGAAAAACATATGTACAAGAAAAGAAATGGTTTTCTGTCTGTATATATCTGTAAAAAGCAGTAAAAATAGAAAACAGGGAGCCTTAAATTAAAATGAATGTCAACATCTTCAATGATATTCATGAAATGCTAAGCCTGGGCGAAGTTCACGGAGTTCCGCAATGAAAAACTCCGCTATGTGACCAGAAAACTCCGCCGTGCTATGCGAGTTCTGCCAGTGACGGAGTGTGCTTGAGTATGTCTCTTCGCGTTGATTTTCAGCACCGGGTGTTTGTTCTGCGCTGGGAAATCAACGCAAATGGCACCATGCGCAGCGCAATAGTGCGCTACTTCTTTCCTGCCACTCGATCGCCCGCATTGAGAAATCCAACCACCCACATTAAGAAATCTCGCCAGGTGCTCGATTTTTCTCGCTCACCAACTTGACATTGGGGAGGGCGAGCGAGGAACAATCTCACCGGGAGGTAGATTTTCTTTTCTCGCCAACTGGATGTTGGGAAGCGCAAGCGAGAAAAACCCCGCTCCGCGTAGTATTTCGGAACTCCATGTCCTCTTCCGACCATGGAGTGTGGAAAACTCCACGATCAGAGCAGAGTTCATCACCCGGACTTATGAAATTCACACATTCAATGATGAAACCAGCCTTTGCTAACCAGCTCCTCCCTTCTAGCTCCTCACTGGACATTATCGATTTGAGTTTATTGCATGGCCCCTAGCCCACATATTGTAGCTGAATAATAGAATCACACTCAGTTCGCTTCTGTACTTTTAGAAGGACCCTCCATGTGTCTGTTGTTGCGTTTTTTTTAAGCCGAGAAATGTGCAGATAAGGGTCCGTCTCCAATGGCCTTCACAAAGGTTTTTTTGCAACGCACTGCTTGCTCGAATCTTCCAAAAAAAGCCGAAGATGGCTCTTATAAATATATATGTCTGTGCTAGACTTAAATACCATGTTCTGAATATTTTAAAAAAGACCAGACCTCATTTTGATGGATGTAAAATGCTAAAATGATCACGAGACTTCTGTTGATATTTACTTAAATACTACATATTATAAAGCAATTGAATTCTTGCATATGGATTATTGATGCAAAATCAATCTATAATAAAGCAAAATGTTACATGTTGTACATGAGCAATTAATGCTAAACTTAGCATATACTTATATTTGGAAAAATGTGCACTCAAATGCATTAAAATATGAAATGCAATGTGGGCACATACGCAGAAATGCAAAGAACACATCAGTCCAGGGAGGCAGGCAGTACTCACAGCTGTTCGCTGGGAGCATCACTCCAGATGTGGAGTGTGCTAAACACAGTCCACTGAGTGAAGATTGGGGTGTCTATGCCCAAGCCCTGCTGACATGCTCACAGCTTACTTTATTTGGGTGAGCATAGGCAGCACCAATACTATATAAGAAGAGGCTACCGGCGGGTCTCGCTCCCAGAGATATCCTCAGACCCAATCATAAACCCACCACGCAAGCAGCCAGGAGCCCATTCAGGGTTGCAGTGATCAGTATGCAGTGTTGGACAAAGTCTCTTCCAACAGAGGTGTATATTTTCCTCCTCAGTACCTCGTAGGGTACTCTGGTTCTTCCTTGAAAACTAGTGGAAAGTATTTATGAGCCTTCTCGTAGTTCTATGTGCTTGGAGCAGAGCTGTTGCAGATCCATAGCCGTCAACGGGACCCATGAACATTTGCGCCCACACTTCAAGACACATTTCTAAGAACATCTGTGAGCATTGAGGCCCTTCTCGGGCAGAGCAATGCGAGGTGGCTTCAGTTCATCCTGCCTCAGCTTCTTCACAGTCCATCTCCGGGCCAGTGTCTTCCTCAAGCAAGACCACCCCTAATGCCGCTCCTGAGTGACAATGAATTCCCTCCTACAAAGTATGATCAAGGCATCCCCCCCTCATGTTTCTAGTCCTGAACCTGCGATGAGAGGTTATGGTCAATACCCAAAATCTGGAGCATCCAAGAGCTTCTTGAGCACCACTGGTGTGAAACCTCTGGATACTAGTGGTGCAGTCTCGGCATCATGGCTGGAGGTTTCTATACTATCTGATACTGAAGTTGCAGACAGCAGATATACATTCCAGCAGTCAGTTCTGAATGTTTTTGGGGCAGTTGTTGTGCTTTTGCTTTCTCTAATCATACTAGTCCAGCCATAGTCTTAACTTTGGGGTGCCAGCAGGAATGTAGAATGTAGCTGTGAGGGTGCTGTCAGAACAGACCCGAAACAAGGGCACAAATGAGAGAGAGAGGCTGTTGTATTTAGGTTTTTTTTCTTTACCTGTAGGGAGTCGTCCTTCCAATGAATAATAGGGCAGGAAAAGGAAGGTGAAACACAGATCGAAGGAACCCTCTGTCTCCTCTCCTCTACATCAAAAAGTCAGACCATTTACAAAGGATGTCTGGAGTGTTATAGAGGAACCCCCTCCCTAGCCCCCCTCCTCCCCCTGTAGTTCAGATTGCTGTGTGGGGTTTTCTGCACCTCTAATGATATTTATCACTTGTAAGTAGGAAAACACATTTTGCAATATTCTTACATTGGTAAGTGTACTTTTTTCTGATATTGTATTCTACATTTTACTTTTCTCTGTCAAACATGTTGATGCATAAACAAGATGGTGTCGTTTTACCACTTATCTTGTAGTCTGGTGAAATTCCTGTTTCTACCCAAAATGGAGTTATGGGTAAACGTGCTATTAGAGCATTTTTATTTTCTGTGAAGGGAATATGTGCAGAACCATTTTTAGCATTAAGCAGAGATATATGCAACGCAAAATGTTGCAAAAGGCTTTCTTTTCACCCAGAAATTCCAGTACACAAAGTTGAACATTTTTGCTAAACCTTAATGGTCGCAAAAAGAAAAAAAAACTTCGTACAAACCCACAGATGACTCCTTGACACTAAAGCACCATTTTGCGAAATTAGGTTTTTATTTAACTTAACAGTGTATGCTGGAAGCTGTCGTCCTGAGTCAAATTAATGCTTTAAACGTGAATAACACACCGGAAAACAATGATTACTAAAAGGAAATTCCTGGGCTTGGAATTGTTTTATTGTAATCGAACCATTTGGTCACTGCATATATATTTCTCAACAAAGTGGAAGCAAAGCACATAGGGGCACATTTACAAGAAAGTGACGCATCTGTATAGATGCATCACTTTCCCCGCGCCACCCTTAGATACCCTTGCGCCACCGTGGTATGCGCCGTATTTACAAGGATTGACAGATGAGTCAGAAATTCTGACGCATCTGTTTGCTCAAAAGTCACACATTGCTGGAGTTGTGTCGCAAGCATGACACAACACCAGCAATGGATGAGGAGGCCTATCCTCATTGTGCTGCGTCACTCCTCATGCCTGCTCCAAGCAGGCATAGGATTTTGATGCAGTGGCATCCTATAAGTGGCGCAGTGAAATCTTATAGATTTCACTGTATAACTTCAACAAGTCTTTTTTGCATGGGAACGCCGACTCTGCATGCATTATACCTGACGCAGGTATAATGTGACACAGGGCTTTACAACCTGATGCATCTCCCTAAATGCGTCACATTGTGAATGGGCTGCATTTTGACTCCGCCACTGCGTCAAAATGCGGCCCATTAACAACGTGACAGATCTAGGGAGATGCGCCATGTTGTAAAGCCCTGCGTCACATTATATCTGTGTCAAGTATAATGTGTGTACGTTGGGCGTTCCCACGGACTCGACTCCAGCAATGAGTGACTTTTGCGCAAACAGATGCGTCAGAATTTCCGACGCATCTGTCAATTCTTGTGCCATGGTGCACCATATTGTAAATACAGCACATTCATAGTGGCGCAAGGGTTTCTCAGGGTGGCACAGGGAAAGTGACGCATCTCAACAGATGGCTCACTTCTTAAAAATCTGCATCTTAGAATCTAAGCGCAGTGTCGGACAGTGATTGAACATAAGCCCAGACGCTAAAATAAAAATGTCCCCAATTAGTAAATTTGATAGCTATGGACTGTATTTACAAATTGGGGTACTTTTGACCATTATAAGTGTTTACAAGACATGGAAGACTGAATGGATTTCAGCTTGCTGTAGGCAATTTTTGTTTTAATATCAGATAAATCAACAGTAAAAATCGACTGCAGACCACAAAACAGGCCCACAAACCAGCCAAAAAACAGGACACAGACCTACCTGTCAGACAAACCGTTCGGGCACTGCCCGATTGTGCAATGGGCCAGTCCCTCCCTGCATAGAGAAAGTATAAGGCTTCCTGACAGGCAGGATTCATTTTCTCTCCACTCTGGATTCTAATTGCATCACTACAGAACGGATACTTACAAGTCACTCCAACCATAACACGTCAAATAAGCAGACATAGGTGCACAATTTACCCACTGAGTGTATTCCTCACTCTACATATCGCTGCAGATCTACATACCTCTGTCTTCGTTCCGCACATTCAGGTTCTACGATTTAATCAGACTTTTTTTTGCACAAATGGGGGCATTAGCCGAACAGTAGACCGCGTAGTTTTTTCTTTTAAGTTTCAAAACCTGAAACTGCAATTTGATAACTAGCGACAGCCCCTAAGCTACCAATTAACCCCGGTGCCAGCGCTCCTGCGCCTTGTAAAGTCCACCCAAGATGGCACGTGTTAAATAATTGATGACCCAACCTGAGCGCAGCGCCGTCACGCCACGCTACGTATCCCCCCTGTTAGTTTATGTTGTGGCTTCTCCTTTTTGTCATTGATTGATCCCTCGCTCTAAGTGGCTGTCTGTTTTATCCACTTCCGATTATGTTATTTTGATAAGCAAATTAATTTGGTAAGTAGCCAAGAGCCCGTCCTGTGAGTCAGAGACAAGCAATCATGCTAATAAAGAAATAACACAGGAAGCACAGCGTCCAGGTTTATGTAAAGATCACACATTTATCATAAATGATCAGAAATGGGAGCCATTTCTCACAGTCACTCTTTGGAGTGTATTTTCGTTGTTGTTTTTGACTGGAACCCACACTCTTCAGATCACCTCCAGGGGGTAATGTCCAGCAAATAGTTTTATTTAGCCGGTCCCGCCTTGTTGAGCACGCTGTCACTCTAAACTGGCAGTTCATTTGTTATTCTTGGAGCATGAAAAAGATCCGGAGTGTGGAGCAAAGACAACAGAAGTGCCTCCAAGGACATTTTTTTTTCATATCATCAGACGAAATATAAGAAGGCAGCCTGGCGACCATGGTCCGATGCCAGTCGAGCCTACCGAAGGATGCAAGCACAGAGATTTCTTAAACATTTATGGGCCGGTTTCTATTCTTGCTCGTTGTTCTTTCAAGAGAATACTGTATAGAGTAACAGTGAACAATGGAGCAGGTGCATGTTGTGTGACGCTAATGAAAATGCCCTTTGTTGCTTTTCTGGGGATTTGAGGTGCAAGTCCATTCCAGCAAAATAAAAGCAGAAATGCAGGTCAGAGATGTAAAGTTTAACTATTAAACTATGGCTAATTCAAAAGACAAACAATATAATGACTAAAAATATCAATATTAAAATGGAAGGACTGAGTTAGAGGTAAAAGTTTCGTCAACATGTCACACGAAGTTATAATTATTATTAGAAACGTATAATGCGCACAGCTGCCCCAGAGCGGGAGGGGAGGATGCGAGAAGCCGTAATTAAACAAATTTAAAAATCCAGTTCTTCAGGTCCCTGTGAAATAGTTGAAGGCGCCCATCATTGACTTAAAAGTCAAGTTCACAAATGTTTATTTAGACCACGGTCTTTTAAACAATACAAAACAAAGGACAATCAGAGTCCAAAAATTCCGAACAGACAGAATTTCTACTACATCATAAATCATTAAAAATCAATACCGGCTAAAAAAGATTAAAAGAGGGTGACTCCCTCCAGCACACAGTTCATTAAACCCCAATTTTATGGAAGTTCTCACATATCTTGAGGAAAAAAAAAAAAAAAACAGATTTAAATTTTATCAAAAGGCTTAAAATGGACTTAAAATTTGTGTCCCTCCTTCGATAGCTCCCTTCCAAAATATTTTATGGCCTTCAGGAATTTACCCAATCCAATTGCAATTTCTAACTAATGCATTTCTGTAAGTAAGCATATCGCCTGGGCACGTGAAATTATCTTATGTGATAGGAATATAGGACGTAGAAACAGTTTCCTTAAATCATGTACAAATGTGCAAACAAGCAATATGTGCAACATGTCGTTTCTTTGTCCAAGCCCACAATTACAGTTACCTTCTGGGCCAATCAGTACGGACTTTAACTTCCCATCTATCTTCCAGAGTTAATCCCCACCCGGAACCTTAGTATTTCATATCTTAGCCCTTGGTTAGGCAGTATATCCAGATGTGGGAACCGACCTTCATTTACCCAGGAGTTCTTTAACCACTGGACCGATTTTTTCTCCAGCATGCAATCTAGGTCATGTGCCCTTGAAAACGACTGGCCTTGTTCCCTAAGTGTTCTCTTTGTAAAGTCGCCTATCCGGGCGTTCTGGGTAAATCTCACATTAAGGCAACCAGATATTTTCTGGAGGGTTTTTCTCACATCATTTGCCCAGCCGAGATTACTTGTTTGGATTTCCTCTCCACACCATTGTGAGACCTTAAGTGTCAATCCTGGGTCTTGGTGCTTCCAAAATCTTACCAGGGCCATTTGGGATTGTACACTCCAAGAAGTTAACCCTAGTTCCATTCTAATTGCTTGAACCATTGTACAATTAGGTAAATACAATAACATTTTAAAATATTTTCCCTCTTCCTGATCTCACTCATGTTTACCGCTCAAGTATAACACTTCTGCCCCATACAATACTTGGGGGGGGCGATCCTTGCTTCAAATGCCTTTATCATTGGTTTGTGTGTCATGTCTCCTTATTCTTTATTAAACTTTTTTAGGCCACATGTGGATGAAAAAGCTTTTGCTTTTTGAGCCTCCAGATGGGTACGCCATTTTAGCGCACTATCAAACCAGAGGTCTAAGTATCTATTGCCCACATGCATCAAAGTCAATTGCATTCGCAAACGGTGCGAATCGCAATTTTCGGCCGTTTGCGAATGCAATTGACTAATTTGGAATGCATCATGCATTTCGCAATTTTAGGAATCGCAACCATTTTGGAAGAGGTAAATTAGCATGAAGTTGAACTTCATGCTAATTTACTGAAAACTTTCAAATATGCACAAATTGCATTTTTGAAAGTTTTAATTTACACACACACATGCCCTTGGGAGAAGTGTGGCTCACTGGTTAGAGCAGGCAGACCCTGAAGCAGAGGTCAGACCCGGGACCAGGGTTCAATTCCCGACGCGGCAGGGTATTGAGCTCAAATGTCCACGGACTCGATAATTCTCGCTTCGGTGCCTGACCTAATCATGGGTTCACACTCTGCAACTCTGGGCATTAAGCTTGCTTAATCTCCACAACGGCCCCCCCGCGGCGGGATGCCTGGCTTTCACCTTGGGGATGCCCTGTAGGGGCTATCTCACAGGGAAAAGCCAGGACGGGTTCCCAAGGCAAGCGCGGAGATACCCCTTCGGGGGTTGAATCTGGCGCTATATAAGAATATAATAATAATAATAATAATAATAATAAATTGCATTTAAAGTTACATTTCAGGGGTGCAGGGAGGGGTTCATTGTACCCACCCCTGCACCCTTGAAATTGCATTCACATTTTGCGAATCGCAATTTGAAATTCGTAAAATGTGAATGCCTTCCCAATGATTCCTATGGGCCTTTTGGCCCATAGGAATCAATGGGAAGGGTTTTCCTTAATTGCGATTCGCAAATTGTGAATCGCAATTAAGGAAAAATACCGAATCGCAAAAAAAATGCGAATTTTTAATGCATTGCCGTTTGCGATTTCTTAATTGCGATTCCCTAATTTTCGCAATTAAGTAATCGCAAATGGGCACTTTGATGCATGTGGGCCTATATTCCTTGACTTCCTCTAGTTTGTCATCACCCAAAAACCAATTGAAATTCTTCTTACTCTTTCCAAAACATAAAACCTTGTTTTTTTCCATATTTACAGTCAGTATTTTCCTATCACAATAGTGTCTAAAAGCAGTTAATATCCTTTGGAGTCCTATTTATGGAAGTTCTCAGTTTGGTCCAGGATCACTAGGTCGTCAGCATATAAAAGGCAAGGCACTTTATGCCCATTCATTCATGGACCTGCGCTTCTTTCCACTTCAAGTGCTGTGGGAATATCTGCCAAAAAGATTGAAAATAACAGGGGTGCCAAGACGTACCCCTGTCTAAGACCATTCCCTACTGATATCGTATGAGTTAAAGTCCCATGCACATCTGTAATGACCTGGGCCCAATTCCCACTATGGAGCTCTTTTAGGATCATCAACAAGCCATCCGGTAATCCATATTTTAGCATATCTTCCCAAAGTTTATTACGATCCACAGAATCGAACGCAGCCTGAAAATAAACAAAACAACAATGTAGCTTCCCATTTTGTTCTATTGATTTCCGAGCCAGGGCCCATAGGGCGAAATAATGATCTATTGTGGAGTGGCCTTCTTTTAAGCCTCCTTGTTCCACTGGGATAATTGCTCTCTCTTCTGCCCAAATCTTTAATCTACCTAGTATTATCTTGGCAAAAAAAATTTCTCCAATATCGAGTAGATTAATTAATCTATAATTCCTTGGTGCGTTGGCGTCCCCTTTTTTATGGATAGGTCTGATTATCGCACCCTTCCAATTACTAGGTATTGTCCCTAGTTCTTGGATTATTGCAAACATGTTGGAGAAAAATTCAGCCCACCAAGGTGTACATGACTTAATTATCAGGGCTGGCAGGTTATCTGGGCCAGCAGCTCTTGTTAAGTTAAGGGTCTTTATCGTATTAAATACATTTTCTTCTGAGAAGTCTAGTTTTAGATCATCTACTAGACCTCTCCAGTCCCACTGCACTTCCTCTTCAATTTCTCTCCCCGCTGGGTATAGTTCTTTCAGGTAAACCTCCCAAGCACCCTCTTCTACCACACAGATCATTGAAGCTGCTGAGGTCTCTGATACTGATCAGACTAGATTCCAGAACAGCCGTATGTTTTCGGATTCTATTGCCTCCAGCAATTTCCCCCAACAAATATCCTTATGGGCTCTTCTTGTGCTATTAAGAAGCATGATATAGTCTTTCTTAGAAGTCGCATTTAAAACAAAAATCCCCTCACGAGATATTCAATGCGACCCAAATCACAGGTGATACAAGTTCATGAATGAATGCATTTAGGTGATGTACAAGGGATTTGTCTGTCCATAAACAGCCTAATTCATAAAATCAGGCAGTTTGTGATTGCAAAAAGGCCTTTTAATATGCACAAACCACAAATTTCAATTCAGTAAAACTTTACTGAATCTCAATGTGAGGCTGGGGTCCAATACTGATTCGGTATTTATCAGCAACGTGTTTAGGGTGTCCCTTCCAAATACAAAATGGGAAAGATATGTATTAATATTTTACGACTGACATCCAGCTGCAAAACCTTCACATATTGCCAGCTACAAACATGTAGTGGTAACCAATTCTCACTGGGGAGTGGGGCCATAAAGGACCCCTTCTCCTTTGAGAATGAGGAAGAAAGCATTTTGTAAGAGTGGACCACCGCCTACTCTTATAAAATATTACTTTAACTTTTCATCTTTATTTGAAATGCATTGTTGACGTCCACAGGCCACTACCCTTGTAATGGCTACTATTTCTAGTATGTCGCAAATTACAACCTACTGCATTAATAATCATGATATAGACCAACATGAGACCCACGAAGAATCAGTATTTTGCGAACCAATCTATTTTCACATAGATCGGTTCCCTGAATACCTCACTGGCAGTAAAAATACTGGTCACGAATTGTGACCCGTATTTAATGACCTTTTACGACCTAGCCAATTATCTTCAATCTCAGGTCATGATTCCAAGTGGACAAGAAGGTAATGGAATATAACCATACCTGGTAAATACACTTACCGTAGGTTGCCTTACCTATTGGGTGCTGCAAATACATCTAATTTTGAATTTTCCCCTGGGAAATGAGCAATAGCTTCTGGAGCTCTGTAATTTCAGATGTGCAGCAATGACAAATCTTGGAGATAAATGCTCTCGGTGGGGAAAAAGTATTTCCTAAATTTCCTTTTAGTGAGAAAGCTGAAAATTATTCTTTGGTTTATCATATACATTTTAAGTCACTTGTAAATTTTATGGAGACTGTTGCTTGCTTTATGATTGAGAATACATCGAGTTTCCTTCAGTTGTTTAGATCTTGGCACTGAAAATAAAATCCTCACCTTGACAGATACCCAGTTCTAGCTACAGACAGGGTTGTAGGCCCCCCGCTGCACTGGTGTGGACTTCCAGACCATGGCGAATGGCAATGGCTGCTCATGAGGTTGCTCTGGGCCAACCGTAGACCCTGCAACAAATGCAGCATCTGATTGCTTAGTCACTAATAATGGAAAAGTGCATAGGGTTGCTGAACAAGGCAGTGGATATGTGTGGCTCTTGGAAGACTTCAGGGACAGTGGTATCGCAAGCGTGTAGCATCCTACAACAACAAATAGAAAATGTCTTACTTGGGGGAATTTCGGCTAGTGATAGTCATTACCACCACCCAGTCATGTGTTGGATCTGTTGACCTTTAAAGGATGAAACTCATACTTACTCCAATCAGAGGAATGGAGATTGAGGGACCGATTAGGATATCATTCGGAAAGCCTTCTACCGCAGGTCAAAGGCTTTCCGACAGACATCCTTGGTTTAAACTCCACCTGTCTTATACAAAGAGGGTGGTCAGAGTTTAAACCAGCTGCTCATTCCGGCTGGCTTCTGATGGGCTCAAGGGACTCATCGGCCAGTCGGACACTGCTCATAATCCCTTCAGGACTGTGTCTGGATCATAATGTCGGTTTCAGACCGGCTTTCAATGTTGGGCTTTCCTACATGGAAAGCATGTCGGAAAGCGATTTAGGGGGGCCCTAGATGGGTCCCATCCCTCAGTGGCCTCCGATTGGAAGCCTGAGATGCACCTATGATGCACTCCTATAAATCCCTGTACCATGTGGCAGGCACCAAGGGGTGCTTACCACGCGGTGCAGGGATTCACAGGAACTCCCATTTCTCTATGGGAGCTTGAGCTTCGGACAGTTTCGGACGGTTTTGGAGTGCAGCACAAGCTCCCACAGAGAAATGGGAGTTTGCGACCGCACCATGTGCAGTTGTATTGTAATAGGGGGTGCGGAACCGCCGACCTATGGTCGGTAGTTCCTCACACCGAGACGGTGTCGGGTGGACTCAAGTCCAGCTGACATCATAATAGGCCCCTGACTGTGTTAGGATGGCATAATGGCCTTCTAGATGCGCCTGGTCTAGCATCACCACGTAAAGCTTGTAGTTTGTTACTTCTGCCAATATATAGCAGGTATAACATCATCATAATAATAAGATTGCAACCACCACATGCCATGGGTGTAATATTTCTACGCCATGAGTGAACTATCATGCGTCAGCTGCAAGGACTCCCCCCATAATATTGAACCCCAAAACTCTCCAAAGGTTTTACTGCAAAAAAATTACTGAGTACAAATTAATCATCAATCTCACAAGAACCTGCTCTAGATTTAGGAACCTGAATCAAACCTAACATTCATATGCTGAGCTGGCTGTTGGATACTCTTGATTTGGTTGGCACGACACCAATAAGTCAGTTAGTTTTTCTTTACATATAACATCTAATGTGAAGTGCCATAAATTGCTCATGTTCAGCCATGGCATGCAGGCGGCGAACTCATCATATATCACTGATGCAGTAGTAACTAGGTAGGAGTGCAATAAATATTTCAGTGTCAGAACCTAACATGCCCTTGACACTCTCCTATTCAAAGGCCTACTCCTATCTCAAGAGTCAATGTCAAGAGAGTTCAGAGAGACTACCAGTGCCCTAAGCTTAACCTGTAGAAGATGAGAGTTCATGATATTCCGGGTCTCTGAGGGTAGGAACCTCTCAATACACGTAGAAAGGACATGGAAAAGAGGGCCATAAGGTGAGAGATATAAAGTAAGGAAACATTGATCAATGAGACACTTCCATGTATCCCCTACATGTTCATTAATGATGTGGCATTGTCTGGAGAAGATGTCCTGCCCCATTTTCCTCTCTGGGCCAGGGAGCAACCCATTATAGGCCTCTGAGTGACTATGAAAGAACAGTGGATTGATCACCATGGAGAGCACCGACAAAGACAAAAAACGATTGCTGGAAATGTGTGACTTACAACCACTAGCGCTTGGTCTGGGAGCATCTCATTGCATCTGTTTTTCTCACAGTGCTAATATTGACAGGCACAAGCCATATGCACACAAGATGTGGCCTCGCTTCAACAGAGAGTCCAATCCAAAATGCTGGGCCGCGTTTCCTTTGAATCATATTACAAACAACCCAATAGATGTTTCAGGCTTCTTCATTCTTGCTTCAGGTGAAAAACAAGTAATGGCTATGGAGTGTGCATGTAAACAATGCCTATGTGCATCACTTTTTAAGGAACACTCCTCCTAGTGAAAGGCCTCTGTTTCCTTGGGTACTACTAGCATGACCTGCATTGACTCTCTTAAAGAGACACTCACCTTTGGAAGCTCCAGGTTGCTCTCCAGTCTTCTGCCTTAGGGGTCCAAAGATCTCTAACATCTCTTTTTGGACATTCTTCATGACTGCCAGGAGCTCTGCAGCAGACATCTTTGTTTCTTGAGTCAACCAACCTCAAATCAACATTGGTGAAAGTGGAGAAAGAAGAAGATAAGCCTTCGCCTGCTATTCGCAGAGGATCTGCACTTCCATTCAACCCAGGTATGACAAGCTAGCACTTCCTTAACTTCTTGAATGGGCCAGATATCTGTCTCTTAAAGCAACACTTAGTTCAAGAGTATCCATTTTCCAGATGCTAAACTACCCTAAACAGATCCCACTTCCTTACTTTCAATCCCTTTTGTGCCTTACCTGTAAATCTGCCCCACAGCTCTTGTTTTTTATATGTAGCCATTCAATCATCCTTCGTCTGCACCTCAAGCACTGTGCTACAGTTCATGCAGGGAAACCAAACTACTTTTAAATTTAGATTTCCTTATTACTTATGCAAAACCCAAGAAAGAACTCTGGCTAAACTCCCATTTTTAGCAGCCAGTATTCCAAGTGAAACACATCAATCCATCAACATCACTTTATCCTTGATCTGTTCTCACTCCCAGTGCTGACAGCAGTGTTACATGACCAAATAGTGACAGATAAAATGTCAAATTTGAATTCTTGCGAGAATCGTTTAGGTAGAAATTCAATGACACACTCCTGCCTTTGAGGTACAAGCTCTCACTAAGAAGGCCTTTCTACAATTAACAAATGGACATTTTCTCTCAAAAACAGAACAGCATGATACACTGATAATAGATTTGTTGCAGGGTCTGTGAAGTTGGAGCAGGAAGCCAGTGTGAAAACATTAACATTGACTACATATATGCTACACTGGCTAAAGGTGTTTTTGTTAGGGGAGGGCGAATACTTCCGATCCGCCTGCAAAGTTCGCTGAATTTTGCCGACTCACCGTTCAATTTGGAATGTGGAGTTCTGGCAAAACTCCTCAAACCTCCACCAGTGTTAAGTTGGCAAGCGCGAACAAGAATTTATGTCCTCAAGCGTGATTTTCGGGTGCTAGAACGCCTCCCGCCAAGATTTCTTAACTCAGGTCGAGACCGTTCGCATTAAGAAAGCTGCAGCCTGAGTAGAAAATTTACTCAAGTGACAAAAATAAGCAGCACCCTCTGGCACACCGCGTGGTGCCGTTTGAGCTGATTCTAGAGCGCAGAACAAGCTCCCAGTGCTAAAACTCAGCACGAGCAGCACAACATACCATATTCCACTCACTCACAGAAATCTGCGGAATATCGCTGAGTTTTTATGTGTTGCCCACCCCTAGTTTTTGCGTGCTATATCTCTTCTGTAGTGCATAATGTGTGATTATGTTACTATTGACTGGTCCTTATGTATTGCATAATCTGGCATATATGCAACACTGCACTGGTTTGAGTAGTCCTGGGAGGATTTCCCGAACAGTTCCATGACCGTCCAGAGTATGATTTGGAGCTATGCAAGTAGAGTGATTGAGAATGTGTCAATTATCAGTCTGATGGGTGAAACTGAAGGGCTGAACCAAGCAGCTTGTATGGTATGTCCACTGAAGAATACAAAAAAGTGATGGATGGAATGCTTGAATTTATCTCAGCCACTAGTAATGACTCGGGCCGCATCCCAATCCATCATTATTTTGCACACCATGTCACTACAGTTTGGACCCAGCGATATGCAAATCAGTCTTCACCCTGCTCCAATCAGAACAGTCCAGCTTAAACTGCCAAGCCAGGTCCTCCCAAAACCAGAACACAAGCAATCCAGGACTAATGTTACCCTAGTTTTGTGCTCATCAGGTGATATAGCTTGGTTCCAATGACACAGTGTTCATGGGAAGGTAAGGATAATCACTTCTGGGCAGATGAATGTGTGCCCTAAGCAGCATGATGGAAGCATGCGCTGTGGTGTGCCCTGAAAGTCAGTTAATTTGCATATTTGGACTGTGGTTGATGAATTTTTAGATTCTTCCTAATGTTTTCTGTTGTAGATCGTGTGGTACGTCTTGTTGTTAACACAGCGATGCTCAAATATGGTCCTCTTTTTGACTGCCCTGGTCATTCTGATCAGGAATCACAGGGAATTTGCGACCAAGTCGTGATTACAA
Source organism: Lissotriton vulgaris (assembly GCF_964263255.1). Classification (NCBI taxonomy): domain Eukaryota; kingdom Metazoa; phylum Chordata; class Amphibia; order Caudata; family Salamandridae; genus Lissotriton; species Lissotriton vulgaris. The sequence goes on along the minus strand of NC_141689.1, from coordinate 241,270,855 downwards.
ATTGTGTGCAAAAGGTTTACCAAGAGCGTTTTTTCACCTGTACACATTTTTCCATATAATTCCTGGAGATTTTTACAGGAAAAAAAGGAAAATAATGTTCCACATCAGAATGGTGGCAAACATGGTACTACCATGTTGTCTCCCATCCCGACCTGCAGAAGTTGTAACCTGATACTGTGGAGTCTGTATCTTCCAGGTGCAGAATTACCTGTTCAAACACCACCCACGTGGAATGAGAAACAGTGTGGTGAATCTGTGCCACATTATATGTCTGTAATGTTCTGTCAAACATGTAATACCGGACATGATGCTAGAGATGTGTGCTATGGTGAGGGCTGGTACCCAGGTGCATGGCACGGTGGTCCATTGCACATTCTGACACCATCAGATTTATGCAATGCCAATAAAAGATCTAATGGAGGCCCGGCCTGGGATGTCCCAAGGTTTGGCTCGGAGGAAATTGCAGGTTAGGCTGCAAGCCAGGCTGAAGCATGCACTTAACATCTTCCATTAAGTGAATGAAAGAAATAAGCTCGCGGTATATTAACGCTGTTTGTTTACTGTTTTAGAATGCCCTGTGTTGGGGGAAGCGCCAGGCCATCGACAAAATATTTATGGGTCGTCCGTAGCTGGGCAGCGAAATGAAAACCTTTTAAGTATTATTGTACGATGAACATACTAGATTGCATTGGGCCTTTTTTTTACTCGGCCTGGGTTTTACACAGTATGCGCGTAACCGGTCAAGGTTAAAACGCAGTGCAGTGTTCGCCAGAATTCCAAAGTCAGCAAGCAGTCATGTCTTTTACCCCAAAAGACATGTCCTAAACCTGGGGACAATCCATGATGAGGTCATTATCGGAATTGTGCCGCCCCGGAAGCCAATTGTTTTTTTGGTTTCTGTGTAGACCCTGCGGCCAGAGGAGGGGTTTGGGGGGCAGCCGAAGCCTCCAAGGTATGCCCCCGGGCAGATTGGGAGGGGGTGGGGCTGGCCGATTAGCGACCAAGTTGTGTGCATGTTGGGCTTCTTGAAAGATAGCCCAATATAGCTCAACCTATATAAGGGGTGTTCACGCCACTCCCAGCCACCATTTTAGGTTTGGTGACTTGATGGCTGGGAGCAGCGTAAATTAGTGCAGTTTTTTCCTACCCTCTCATCCCTTTTTTTGTTGATTTTGGCTGGGGTTTTGCTTGTGGAAGTTATATATTTATTCTCTGGCTAGGTTTGTTGAACTCAGGTACATAGGGGAATCCTTTTGTTCTATCTGTCACTTGGAACAGGTGCTGGCCGGGTTATTAAAAGTTGGCCAGGGTTGGCAGAAGTTTTTGGTTAAGTGTTGGAAGTTTGTGAGCATGGGCAGGGAGAGGGTAGGCAAGTAGGCTAAGTTTTAGAGTAGACGTTGGTTAGTTACAGTGGCAGAAAGGCAGGTAGGGAATTTGGGTTAATTGGAGGGCATGAATTTTATCTGCAATACTGTGTAAGGTTGTTGTTATGTTAACGGCGGGGAGGGGGTACTGCTGAGGGGATCATAGGGGTGGGTGGGGACCAGGGGGTCAGTTATTTGATGTATAGTGAGGTTTTAGTTATGTAAGGCAGTTGCCAGTGTTTTTTATTGTGATATGCACCCGTTTCAATAAAGCAGCCTTTTACACACAAAGATTTAGTCTCGGTTTGGCTTTACCTCCTCCCTCCCAAGGCTTTTGCACTGAGATTTTAAATTCTTTTCATGGAAGGCCCAGAGGCTCATGTGAATCTATCGCCCAGCCTCTCCCCCAAAGGCACAAAAGGCATAACCACACTTCATGGCTCACTGGGCGAAGGCATTGGCTTTGCAATGGTTGTTGTGAAACAGATTGAGTGGAGCGCAAAGATCACAATGATGAAAACCTGGAATTGGAGTTTTTGGGGCGATGTTTCCTCATCCATCAAAAAAATCAAAAGGTCATAATGATTCCCATTAATTTCAGATTAGCTGTAAGGAACATGGTCACTCTATTTCCCCCCCTACTGTTGACCTAGTCCTATATTCTACTTGAATACATATGGTGGCGCATGCATCATTTTCAAGGAATCGCTATTTGGTAATCGCAAATGCTTATGCATGTAGGAATTGCAAATAATTTTGGGATTCCTTAACATTCCCTAATAGCGATTTGCAATGTAATGTACAGGTCCATAGGAATGAATGTTATTGCATTCTCAATTTGCGATTGCCAAATTGGTAATCGCAAATTGCGAATGCAAAGGCAAGGGTGCCCAGGGCTCTAACGCTCCCCTGAAGTACCCTCTAAAAAAAGGTAAGTGTGCACATGTATAGCACACGCATGCCCAAGGGCATGTGTGTGCCCCTGGGAATTTCTCCGCTGCATGCCATGGATATTTCTACAGTATGGACACGGACCCAAGTAGGTGCTTTTAGAGTGTGTTTATTCTCCCATCGTCATTACGCGTTTCGGCTCGTCCGAGCCTTGATCACATGACATGGTTAGCTGAGTTTGTTTAATATTTAAAGTGCCAAGTACAAGCAATCAACATACCACCTGGTAACTTCACAATAGATTATGAAGACATGTATTGTTTGTAAATATAAATTTTAAAAACAATATGTGCAGTTTATCAATGTATATAATATAAATAAACATTTCATAATAAACTTGATCATAACTGGTTAAATACCATAGCTACATTTTTTCTTTTGTTCACGCTATTGATTACATACATTTAAATCAGAGTCTAAACATTCTGTACAGTCAACTAGCTATGATTTTTACGGCATGATTGCTGACGTGAAAGTGCAATGTGCAAAAAAAATTCATTACTGACTGTTGTCCTTAATAGATTCCGTTCTGTTTTAGTAAGGACATTTTATAAAGATAACCTCTTTGGTCAGGACTCTACTATGTTTGGGATCGCTCTGTAGCCATGTTTGTGATTTAATCCACTGGAATCTCCTAAAATGTGGAGTTGGTTCTGGGTTTGGATTATATCATGCATGGAAGAATGAATAAATCTATAAATAAAAATTAAATAAATAAATCCAGTATTTGTATAGAGCACAGCTACCCGGAGGCATCCCGGGGCTGGGGGCGTAGGGAAGATTAAGCGAGCCATTGCCCAGAGTCACACGGTGCTGGGCTGACCTGCTGCTGGTGCCAGGGATTGAACTGCGAACCCCCGGGTCCGGTGCCAGTCGCCCTGGCCGTAGCACCACACTTCTTCCCCCCCAATCTATATTGTAAACCCGACCATAGGTGCAAATTGCAATTTGTGTACATAAATATATTTATACATATATTTAGAAATAAATACATAAATAAATATGTCCAATAAATATGAGTAAAATACTATATACATTATTGGCTATAAATAACTAAATACATATAACAACCTGCAATTTACCCCATACATTTTTTTCACATGATATGTGCTCTTTGTTAAGTCATAGTCCAATGGATAAATCATTACTATAAAATTGAATAAAACACCTTTTTGGTTTACCCCGCTGTATCTATCCTAAGCATGTGTCCAGATCCTCAGTTGCATTCAGTCCCAATGGGTGTTTGGAATCCAGTTGTAAAATATACCTGGTTTCTACCTTTCTTAGTTTGTTTACCCTATCACCACCACGTCTGCTTAGAGGGACTGTATCAAGTGCAAAATATTTGATGCCTGCATTGTTGGAATTGTGTTTTTCTTTAAAATGAAGCTCCACAGGATATTTGTTGTCTTGGTTTATAATGGCGGGTACGTGTTGTATTACACGCTTGTGCACCTGCAAAATAGTGCAAAACAGTGCTACCTTTGTACTGTAGGCCACACAGGCACAACAAAACATAGACAGCATATTCTGTTCTGCAGGTCAACAATTTGGAAGTCTTAAATTCCCTATCGCTGAAAGGTGTTTTATATGTGCTTTTGTTGATACCATGCAAACATGCCATATATGTTTTACATTTGTAAAATCCTTTTTTCATATGAAGCCAACTCCCACTTTCGATTATTTCAGGGCTTGTTTTGACTATCTTGTCAAGTGTAGATGGCCCTTTGCTATATGTGATGGACACCCTCTGCGGTAGCTGGGGTCCTATTACAGGGTCATTGAGTACCATAGCCCAGTTTCTTTGAATGATTTTCTGCAGGGGTTTATGCTGTTTGCTATATTTCATGATCATGCAAAATGCTTGATCTGAATCTGCACTTAACTGGCTATCCCTCAGTTTGTTCTCAAGGGCCTCTGCTCTAGTTAACAGCATTGATTTAGTTATGGCTTTAGTTATGATGTTTTCAGGATATCCCCTTTCTAGGAGTCCCGCTCTGTTGTTACTCTGTGCTATTGCTAAGTCTCCATCATTGCTACAGATGTTTCACAGACGCATCATCTCTCCATTGGGTATACAGTTTAAGAGATGCTTGGGGTGCCAACTGCTTGCATGGTGAGTCGAGTTCCCTGCTAACTTTTTCCTAAACCATCGAGTTTCCATCTTATGGTTGTTGCTATAGACTGAAGTAGTGCTAATAGTTGCAGTAAAATGAAGGTTAATGGTTTTGACATTGATAGCATTCACAAATTCAGTAGCTTCTTCTTTTGTCCCCTGCCACACCACAAACGAATCATCTATGTAGTGTAGCCACATTCCCACATTGTTAGTCATATAGTGGCTATGGTCACCCCTGAGGACCAGCTCCAATTCTTCTGCTCCAAAACATTTCATGATGCTTTGACGGCAGCCACACTCAGCCCCAGAGAGACACAATACATCTATTTTTCACTTGTAAATCACATCCATCACACATCACACTTGCAAACCTCCATTATTATCTCATATGAGACGCATGCTTCTTTTGCCATGATCTCGTAGCTTGGCTAGAGGCACTCTCACCAGTGATTCGTAAAGCACAAGTCCATAGATCGGCCAACAAAACATGCTGAGAGGTGTAGATACCTGTGGGGAAACCGCAGCAGACAGGTGTAAATAAGGTGCCTGAATTTACCAAAGATGAAATGCTCATTCTAGCACTCAAAATCCAACTTTGTGTGAAGCTGATCGTCCATTTTGCCAAAATGAAGACAAGTATGGAAGCAATTGAGAGCAGAGCAAAGAGTCAACATAGTTGAACTGTGAGACAATACTGCAAGAGAAGCTGCCAGTGAAGTAACATCTCAGTTGAGATACGAATGGAACTCCACAACAGATGTCTAGTAAAATATCACTTCAATAGTGGTGTTCACCAATCAAATCCAGAACCATACACAATGCAGTAGACACATGATAGAGAGACAACGTCATGACCTGTAGATCCTGACACTCACTTCTGCTCTTCACTGAGAGGTCCATGGAAGTGTGAACTCCGATTTACATGCCAAAATAAGGACTCAGGGGCATATTAACTCACTATTTACAAGGACTCACTAACAAGCTTTAACTCGAGTTTCCTTGAGTTAGCTTCCTTTTTCTTTCTACTTTGCATGTCGCTAATGACATGCAAAGTAGGCGTTCCTCACCTAATCCTCATGGAATCGGTCGCCAACACATCGCCCTATTATCAATGAGGGTCAAGCAATACAAAAAGCTGTGCGAACTGCGGTTATCGCCGGAATTTAACACCTGCTTCAAACTTGACTAGGCTATATTCACAATGGGAGGTGGATTGACATGTTAGGTCCACACTCCCCTATCAGCAAGGTTTTCAATAGCGCACTAACATTATCGCTGCTTTACTCACACAAATGCCGATTATCACCGTCTATCGCTGGAGTGTACATTGCCATTGTGCAAAGCGGTGCTAATACGCCGCAAACACAGGGATGGACTCCAGCGATAGACGGCGATAAGGAAAATCGCGCTAAGGGCGATTTGAGATAATTATTGCATGTCCTTGATAATATGCCCCTCAGTGTTTATGCATTTCAAGCATCTGCATCTATTCAGGGTGCATTCGTTTTGATGGCACCCTGACTGTGGTGGAGCTATGGTGAAATAATAAAACCTCCAGAATTCATGTTAGCAAACCATGCACATTGAGCAGTGCCTAACATTCAGGATGTGCTGAGACAGAATATTGAGTAAAAAATAACGAGTTGTACAAATATCGAGTTATTAATATCGTGGTTCAGAAATACGACAGCAAGAATATTGTGGTCAAGAATATTGACTTAAGGTAAGTATTATTAATTTTAAAAATATTGAAGTGTTTAATATTGTTTGCAAAAATATAGGGGCCCATTAGGATGGTGGGCGGATCGCCCCCCCAGGCTGGCGGTAGTCACCGCCGGCCTGGTGGGGGCGATCCGCCCACCATCCTACCTGGAATGACCCCCCGCCATATTAGTATGGCGGTGGGGCTGCGGCGGACGGAAAGACCATCCGCCGCTTTTCCGCCCCAGTCGCCTTGCGGCCGGGGTGAAAAAGGTTTAATATGTTGGCGGTGTCTATCAGACACCGCCAGCCATATTAGCATGGGCATTTCGGCATGCGGAGACACCCTGCGGGGGCCTGTTGCGGGCCCCCAGAGACTCCAGGGGGGTAGGGCGTGCACATGAGGGGTACCTAAGGTACCCCCCAGCATTGCAAAGTACAATGTGGCAGGCACCGCGTGGTGCCTGTCACGTTGTGCTTTGTAATGCACAACATGCATCTTTAGCACCGCCCGCCACAATGCTAAAGATACAGGATGCGCCCGCCACTATGGCGGGCGCATCCTAATACGCCCAATATGACCCCCGCCCTTGTGGCGGGCGGTCCCTACACACAACATGATGATGGCCGGACCAAGTCCGCACGTCATCCTAATGAGCCCCATAGTTGTTAAAAATATCTTTTTTTTTATTAATGTTCAGTATTTTAGTATATATTTTGTGTTGTATTTTTTTGTATAAGAGTTGTTTGTATTTACATCTGTGCTACACTTTTAGTAGATGTCATTATTTTTTATTTGAATATTACATTTTTAGTTCCGTTGTGGGTTGTTGGTTTACAGGAGAACAGGGTGGGAAGTAATGTAATAATATTAAATGTAATGATTATTTTTTATTTATTAATATTTGTTTTATTTACATGTTAAAGTGGCCCATTAGGATGTAGGGCGGATTGCCAACGCCATCATGGCGGTGGCGATCTGTCCTACATCCTAGCCCGCCCGCCCGCCCGCCACCCATTTCCCCCGCCATATTAGTATGGCGGGGGGACCGCGGCGGATGGGAAGACCGTCCGCCGCTTTTCCACCCAGTTGACCGGACGGAAAAGGGTTTCATATGGTGGCAGTGTATGCTAGACACCGCCATCCATATAAGGATGCAGGCGGGAGGGAGCCTTTCCGTGGCAGCATTGCCACAACGGAAAGGCATGCAAGGTTTGTGTTTGGGGGCCTGTTGCAGGGCCCCAGGATGTTGGGGTTGGGGGGGGAACAGCAGTTTCATGCACAACATGGCAGGCACTCACTGGAATTGGAATAGTAAATTTAATTCCTCTGCTATCCAACACTTACCCTACTTTTGCACTCACTAGAGTGTGAGTGGGTATTTTTGCCCCTTTGCTATCCAACAATTTCCCTACTATTGCACTGATTGTATTGTGAAATGTAAGTTTAAATATTTTGTAATAGTTAAATGTTTTAATTTATTATTGATTTTTGTTTTTTAATATTTTAAATCATTAATATATACAATTCTTTATATTATTTTAAATGTTAAAATAATGTTAATTGTTCTAAAGTAAATATATATGTATAAATTATTATGTTTTTGTGTTTATGTTGTATTACGTTTATTTGTTCTATTTTATTAAAATGCATATTAAATGTATTATATTTTGTTAAAATTAGATATAATAATTTATATATTTTCTTTAATTTTTAATTTTAAATAAAAGTCAATATTTTACTTATCTATATTTTTTACATCTGTATTTTTTAGTCGATATTTTTGTACTTACCTGTTTAAGTATAGTAGTCGATATTTTTGTTATCTATATTTTTACATCAATATTTTTTACATCAATATTTTTACATCAATGTTGTGTCAGTGAAACATTCAGGACTCACTCTTTAGTTGGTGTACATGTCAACACTCTATTTATGTCATAGGCCCAATGTGTGCATCATTCCATAAAAAAGACGTTTACAAACATCTCTGGCTGTCATGCTGTCTGTACTATACCATATATCTGTAACAAAGTCCCAAGGAGTAACTGGCCATATTTCCAGAGATTTAGCCCACCGACCCCAATGTTCCTGGTCTTGAGACATTTGATGATGTAGAGACATCTTAGAGCAAGGGCACACAGGAAAACTTGCCATCCTTAAGAGTCAATGTCATACTATGCAGAAAGCGTGACCAGGTCCACAGCACCTTTCCAACCAGGCCACAATGCAGTAGACGAAAGCCTAGAGGCTAACCCTGGTCAAGATGTTTACCTCCTGATAGTCTTTATTATAGAAGTCAAAAACCTTCACCAGTGTAAGGAAGGTAACACTGGCCAGGATGTGCTCCATGAGGTCAGATACATCAACTTTTCTACTCAATAGAAGCTATGAAGTTTGGAGTAAAAAGATGTCTACATAAGTAGTGTCATCCATAAGCACGCTTCTTCTTCCTGTTCTTGTGTTTTACATTCACAGTTAAGCCCTGATTGAGACTTTGGCAGATGAAATACTCTTTTCCAAAACTGAAGGACATCCTGTCCGCTGTATTACAAGTGCATTATATTCTATGGCACTTGTTACACAGCAGAACACCTGAGAAAGTTTGCCTACTAAGAGCCTGATTCTGATGCAGTTCGGTAAGCATTGCCATCTAGGGCCTGATTCTGATGCGGTTAGGAAGTCCTCCTAATGGCATTTGCTCCTTCCAAATCGGATCAGGAACATGTCTTCCGGACCCAGTGCCCAATTAGGATGCGGTTAGGAACATATGCTCCCATTGAAGTCGATCGGAGTCTAACCAAATCGTATCTGGAAGCATCTGGATGCATCGTACTCCATCGGTCGGACTCTCCCGATCCGAGTGGGTCGGAAACCATTTCCAAACCAATTTGGTCAGGAAGCTTTCCAACCCACATCAGAATCAGGCCCTCAGTGTGAAACAACTGGTCTTGCTTAGTGTAGCCGCCAGCTGTTGCGCTCACAATGGCCTCACAAGCAAGTGCACACTATATAACGCAATTGTTATGTTATTATGTTGTATATGTTTGGTCAAATATTGTTTTACGGTTGGACCTTGTATTGGGGATTGTTGGTTGGCATGAGATGGGTGTTTCTTCCTTAACGGGCATGCAGTATAGCCCTAGCTCAGACATACACACAGGCATAAGTTGAACATGAGATGCACTCATGACAGCGACCCAACATTATAATTTCACTGTTTTATTGTATGAATTTAATTTGTGAGTTACGGGTTACCTGTTTGGGGTATTCAAGTATAATGTTCCATTCCTTATCTAGAAGTACTCTGCCCACATCACCCTCCCAATGTTCCCGTAGTAGACTCAGAGACGAGAGTTGGTGGGTGCAGTTGGCTCTGTATAACCAGCGTATCAAATGTCTGCCAGCACCCATCAAGTACATTGAGTGGACAAGTTTATTTGTTGCAGTTTCAGACCCGTTGGGAGCCCAATCCTGTTTGACCTATGTTATTAGACTAGAATGTGTTATAAAGAGTGTATCTGTGAGTGCCTGTTCATCTAGGAAACCTGCATGACTAAGTAATGTTCAATCCCTGAACAGTGCTTCCACATTTGTTGCCCATGAGCCCATGTTGTAAGCCTGTGTCAAGTCAAGTCAAGTCAAGTCAAAGAATTTATATAGCGCACTACATACCCAGAGGGTCTCAAGGCGCTTAGGGAGGGGAAGAGGCTTACTTGTCAAATATCCACGTTTTAAGTTGCTTTCTGAATGCTAGGTGGTTCTGGGTAAGGCGGAGATAAGTGGGGAGTGAGTTCCATGTTTTAGCAGCCAGGTATGAGAAGGATCTGCCTCTCATGGTGGTCTTGTTGATGCGAGGTACAGTGGCGAGGGCTTGGCTGGAAGAACGTAGTTGGCGGGAGGGGGTGTAGAAGGACAGTCGTGAGTTGAGGCATTCTGGTCCGATGTCGTAGAGTGATTTATGTGCGTGGGTTAGCAGTCGGAAAGTGATCCTCTTATTGACGGGTAGCCAGTGGAGGTCTTTCAGGTGACCAGAGATGTGTTCGTTACGCGGGATGTCTAATATGATCCTGGCTGATGCGTTTTGGATTCGTTGGAGTTTCTTCTGGAGTTTAGCGGTAGTACCTGCGTAGAGGGTGTTTCCGTAGTCCAGTCGGCTCGTGACCAGAGCATGGGTGACTGTTTTTCTGGTTTCGGTGGGGATCCAGCGAAATGTTTTTTTGAGCATGCGAAGAATGTTGAAACAGGATGAGGATACGGCGCTGACTTGTCTGTTCATTGAAAGTGAAGAATCCAGGATAACGCCTAGGTTCCGTGCGTGGTCTGTCGGGATGGGTGCTTTTCCAAGGGCTTCCGGCCACCAAGAGTCGTCCCATGCAGAGGGGGATGTGCCTAGGATGAGGACTTCTGTTTTATCTGAGTTCAGTTTCAGACGGCTGTGTTTCATCTATTCGGCAACTTCTTTCATTCCTTCGTGTAGGTTAGTTTTGGCGGTGCTGGGGTCATTGGTGAGAGAAAGGATCAGTTGCGTGTCATCCGCGTAAGAGATGATGTTGAGGTTGTGTTGGCGTGCGATGGCCGCGAGGGGGCTCATGTATACGTTGAAGAGGGTGGGACTGAGTGAGGATCCTTGTGGTACGCCACAGATGACTTCAGTGGCCTCGGACTTGAATGGTGGAAGGCGGACTTTCTGGGTTCTTCCGGTGAGGAACGAGGTGATCCATTCAAGTGCTTTTCCTTGTATTCCGATGTTTCTGAGGCGTTGTAAAAGGGTGCTGTGGCAGACTGTGTCGAAGGCTGCAGAGAGGTCGAGGAGGATGAGGGCGACTGTGTCTCCATTGTCCAGTAGAGTTCGAATGTCGTCTGTTGCTGCGATGAGGGCGGTCTCAGTGCTGTGTTTTGCTCGGAAGCCAGATTGTGGAGTCGAGGGATTTGTTGGCTTCGAGGAAAGCGGCGAGCTGGTTGTTGACAGCTTTCTCGATGACTTTGGCCGGGAAAGGAAGGAGTGATATGGGGCGGTAATTTTTGAGTTCGGTGGGGTCCGCTGTGGGTTTTTTCAGAAGGGCGGTGAGTTCAGCGTGTTTCCAGCTTTCCAGGAAGGTGGCGGAGTTGAAGGAGCAGTTGATGACGTCTCGGAGGTGCGGTGCTATGACGGAGTCTGCTTTGTTGAAGATGTAGTGAGGACATGGGTCTGTGGGGGATCCTGAGTGGATGGAGTTCATCAGGCGGATGGTGTCCTCAGTGGAGATTGGGTTCCAGTCGTTAAGGGTGTTCAAGGGGGGAGAGTGTTCAACATATGGTTGGGTGGGTTGGTCTCCGGGTCGGTTGTCGAAGCTGTTGTGGATGTCTGCAATTTTGTTGTGGAAGAATGAGGCTAGGGAGTCGCAGAGGGCTTGAGAGGGGGTGATGTCGTTGGAGTTGGCTGAGGGATTGGTAAATTCCTTGACGATGTTGAAAAGTTCCTTGCTGTTGTGGGCGTTGTTGTCTAGTCGATCCTTGAATGCTGTTTTCTTGGCCTTTCGGATTAGTTGGTGGTGTGAGCGGGTGGCGTTTTTGAAGGCGTCCTTGGTGCTAGTGGTTGGGTCTTTTTTCCAGGCCTTTTCAAGGGAGCGGTAGAGTTTCTTGGACTTCTTAACCTCTTCGCCGCTAATGACAAGGGTAACTCGTCATGGACTTTCCATTGATTTCAATGGAAAACAAATAAGGAGTAAAATAATGCCTTAGCAGCCAAGTGGTTAAGATCATCATTGAACCATGAGGCCTTCTTGCTGCCAGGTTTGCTTTGACGTTTTTTCAGTGGTGCTAAGGTGTCGGCGGTGTTGGATAACCATAGGGTGAAGTTGGCGGCGGCTTGGTCTGGGTTAGAAGAGTGGGCTGGGGTGTTTAGAAGGAGCGATGAGGAGATCTGGTCGATGTTGACTTTGTTCCAGTTTCTTTGCAGAGTTGGTTGGAGGTGGTTGATGGGTTTCGGCTTGTTGTAGGTGAAGTGCACGCAGCTGTGGTCAGTCCAGAGGAGATCCGTAGTATGGCTGAAGAATACATGATTGCTGGAGGTGAAGATGGGGTCGAGAGTGTGACCTGCGATGTGGGTGGGGGAAGTGACCAGTTGTTTAAGTCTGAGGTTGGCGAGGTTGTCCAAGAGGGTGGTGGTGTTGTGGTCGTTGTTCTTTTCAAGGTGAAAGTTGAGGTCTCCCAGAAGGATGTTTTCTTTGGAGGGGAGCGCGTGTGGAGTGATGAAGTCCGTGATATCTTCACTGAATTTTGCGCGGGGTCCTGGTGGTCTGTAGAGGAGTGTGCCTCTGAGTGTGGTCTTGGGGTCGATGTGGATCTGGAAGTGGAGGTGTTCAGAGTTGGCGAGGTTGACGTCAGAGCTGGTTGAGATGCGGATTGATTTTTTATGGACGATAGCGATTCCTCCTCCTGTGTGGCCGGTACGGTCCTTGCGTGTGATCTTATAATCTTCAGGGATGGCAATGGTGATGTCTGGGGCGGAGGAAGCGTTCATCCATATTTCTGTTAGGAAGGCGACGTCTGGAGAGATGGTGTTTAGTAGATTCCATAGGTCAATGGCGTGTCTGTGGACCGATCGGGTGTTGAGAAGGATGCATTGTAGGTGATTGGGGTCGGGAATCTGTGGTGTGGTCGTAGCGAAGATGTTGTCGGTGCCGATGAATCTGCAGGAGTAGCAAGAGAAAGGTCCATGGGTGTGTCCAGGAGCGGCTTGGACGCAGTTGGGGGAGCGGCCGGGGTTAAGGGCTAGGAGGGTGGCGGCATCGTAGGAATGCGGGGGGGCTGGGCAGCGCGAGGGGCAGGGGGTCTGGCGCTGGGCGCGGTCCAGGCGCGGACGGGCGTAGACGGGCTTACCTTTGGCGCACCTTCGGCGCGGATTGGGCGCGGTCGCTGCGCGTAAACGCATCAGTGTGCCTGTGGGATGGGGAGGTATAGGAGCGGTGTATTAGGGGCATAAGCAGTAGACTTCACAGTGTACTTCAAAGCCATTTTCCAATGTGTGAGTGCCACCGTGAGTAATTGCAGAGCCGATGTTGGAATATTCACCTCCAGGCATAACAATCTGTGCAGTTTTCCTTGGGCAGTCAGATTGTGTTTAGGCAGCAAGTAAGAGAGCCACTGTAATTGCCCAGCCAAACAGTATGCCTCGGCGTCTGGTGGCAGCTGCAGCTTTGCCAAGCTGATATGTTGCTGTACCTTACCCCGTACCAAATCTATTAGCAGAGTATTGATTGTTTTAAAAAAATTTCAACAGGATAACTACTAGCAAATTGGTTAAATAATTGAGAATGCGTGGGAGCGTAACTATTTTGGATATTGCCACCCCCGCTACCGAGAGGGATAGCAATGTCCAAAAGGTGACCTGGGATAGCATAGAGGCAATTGCTTTCTAGATTTTCCCATCCAGTAGATCATGTGGGCCCTTAAATACCTGGATCCCCAAGTACCGAAATGTGGGGGGGACTACTACAATCTCCTGTTCAACAAATAAATTCGCTTTTATTTGGAAGGTGTCCTTACAGGGGATTCAGTGGAATTTCTCAACATTTATTGCTATCCCCGTGAGGGACTCAAAGTACATTAAGGTGTGGGCTACTGTGAGTAAGTTTCCTTGGAGGTCTTTGGTGTATATCACTATATCGTCAGCATACAGCGACAGTGCATGACTGTGTGTCCAATAAAAATACCCCACTCTTGAGCCTCACTGCACAACCTGTATACCAGGGGCTCCAATGCAAGCACAAAAAACAAGGGGGGAAACAAGCACCCCTGTCTTGTCCCACGCTGTATGGTATAGGCTTCCAAATGGTGTTCCCTGTGTGTGCCATGGCTGTTGGTAATGTGTTTAGTAGTTTGATCCATTTAAGGAATTTGTGGGGGATACTGAACCATTTAAGGGCAGCAAGCATGTATTCCCAGCTCAATGTATCAAGGCCTGATGGAGGTCCGACGATAGACACCCTGCTCTTGGGAAAACTTCCGGGCAGGTGGCCTTGACATGATAAAGTCTGCGCATATTTAACAATGCATTTCTCCCAGGCACAACGCTCTATTGGTTTGTGTGTAATAAGGGAAGAAGACTGCACGCCAGCTTTTTGCTTACTATTTTGTATTCCATATTGAGCAGTGATAGCGGCCTATAGGTTGCAATGTCTGTGTGGTCCCTGCCAATAAATCATATCATATCATTATTTCATAGGTGCACAGTCTTGTGCAAAGTCATTGATACAGTATATCTCACCTAAGTGAAAACAAATCAAATTCACTTCCACTCTGGGGCAGCAGAGTAATTGAATTGTATTAGAAAAAAACTGAAAACACTGTATTGCTAGCTACAATCAAAGTGTAGTGTTGAGGTAGATATACACCTGATAGTGATTCATTGATACTAAAAATGTACAGTCTCAGTTTTAAAAGACTCTTCCCATCTACAATTAAAATACGAATGATTTGCTTGAAATACAGAAAACATCATTTGGGTGTGAATTACAAAGGACATGTAGAATTGACCTACTCTATGTGCACATTATCCTAACTTCCATATTTCATTTCGTTTATGCAGTTGTGCCTTATGGGCTTCAAAGCTCCCTTACAGTTAGCTTATTTAAAGTCCAACTGTTAGACCTGACATCCTTGGCATGTTATTCCCCCAGACCTTTTGCCTTTGCTTCCCTGTTTGTGCTGAGCTCGTTTTTGTTCGAATTTGAACTCCTGCTCTTTACCCCTGCTAACCAGTTATAAAGTGCTTGTTTCCTCTCCCTAAAACATAGTAAAATTGGCCACACCTGATTGCTACATTACATTTACATATACATCCCTACCAAATAGTACTACATGTACCAAGGGCCTACAAATTAAATGCTAATAGTGGATCGCAGTCCTGATTGTGTCATCCACTAAAGTAACACTGGAAAACATGTCTCAGGCCTGCCACTACAACCTGTAGTGCAGCTCTAACCTGCCTTTTGTTTCTTTTGCCAGGTCTAAACCTTCCTTTTTGATACTTACATGTCACCCTTAAGGTAGGCCAGAACCATTCCTTGGGCGAGGAACATGGAATTTTAAAAGTAGGACATGTTTATTAAAGTTCTACATGCACTGACAGTGGAAAACTACCAAAGCCGATTTTCACTGTTGTAAGGCTATCTTTGCCAAAGAATGTTACTTAATAAGTGATAATCAAATCAATGTTAATTTAAAATCATATTTCAGGGTAAAACGACTGTGATTGGCTCTCCCATTGTGTTTTGTGTATTCCATCCAGAGAAAGGGACAAAAAGGGATAGGTTATTTATCTCCTGAGCAGGATGTCCTGGAGGTTGAACTCAGCCTTTGTGAGATTTAGAGGGTAGCCTCAGGGCTATGCCCACCCCCTTCCTGACTTCTAATGCATGTTTGCCCTGCCACTGAACAATGCAGCTCATACCTAGGCCTGTATGCCCATGTTACCCTAGACAGTTTGGAGCCAAACCCGGCATAAGGCAAAGGTTAGACAAAGGGTGCATTCCCCACCAACAGGCTGGCAGTGGGAATAAAATTGACCCCTTCACAACCTCTCATTAGAACACTCCTGGACCTGTTTAAGATCCAGAAGAACGACTACCCTGCTTTCTGAGGAAGGAAGATTGGACCTGCTTACCTTGACCCCAAACGTCCCAAATGTGACTGCAGGAATCAGTTGGCCGGCCTTCTGTTTGAGCTACAGAGACATAACAAGCTTCCCGAGGCCTCCATGAAACTGGTGCTAGACCAACTGAACCTGCCTGGACCTTCCTGAGCCCTGCTCCTGGCCTCTGCTGGAGTGAGTCTTGATCCCCAAGGGATATCCTTCCAGGCCCTAGACCCTTGGTTGGGATCAGAGGCTACTCCTCTTGTCTCAAAATCACAAGCCCTGAGCTTTAGGTGAGGATCTAGTAGCTTTTTGGCTTTTTACAAGCGCAAACGGACTCCTCATGTCGCCAAATGACTATTTGCGATGCCTGCTGACCCAAATCTCCAGCGACGATTCTCTATTCACATCAGCTCCAAGATCCAGTGCAACTAGTTGCCACCTGAGTCACCGGACAATGCAAAGTTCCAGCGAAGACCAACTCTTAGCAAACAAATAGTGACCGTCCGCAACGCCCAACCTGCTCCTCACACTTGCAACAATGTCCTCACGTCAACCAACAACACAAACCTTTGCTACACCTCTCCTCATGGACTTGGAGAAGGTAAAATGTTCAGCTGGATGAACCTGATGCTTGCAGCTGACTTGCGCTCCATTGTGGACAACCTGAACCTGTGAATTTGGCCCGGCCCAGCACGACCAGATGACCAAAATTGGCACCTTAGGCTTTTTACTGCTATTTTCAATATGAACTTAAAAAAATCAGTAATCCAGTTCTACTGAATGAATTCTTTACATTTTGGTATCATTTTATTTATTGCAATTAACTCTATGTTTCTAAATTGGTTTGGAATTCCATTGGTGTTGTGTTTTCACTTTATTACTGTTTGAGTGCTGCATAAATGCTTCACACACTGCCTCTCAGCTGAGCCCGACTGCTTTTGTTCCAAGGTACCAGAGGGTTAAGCGCAGGTTTATTTAATCACTTTTGTGGTTTACCCAGCCAAGTATTTTGCTCATTATTTGAGTGGGTATTACACCCCTCTCAACTAATAACCCAAAAAATACATCACACTATCACCAGCTATCAGCAGCAACTAAAACTAGATGTAAAACATACTGTTTGATTCACACAGCTTTACCATTTCAACAAACATTATACACGCATGTGCATTATATTGACCATCTCAGGTTGTTCTCATAATATGAGAAGCTAACTCTGGGGCAGATTTACACGCCCCTTGCACCTCTTTTATGCCGCTGTTGCGTCACTTTTGTGACGCAGCGGCGGCGCAAAAGATGCACCATGCTGCGGGGTATTAACAACGTGACGCATCTGGGAGATGCGTCATGTTGTAAAGCCCTGCGCCAGAAGGAGGCGTTCCTGCGCAGGGGGGGCGTTCTGGCGCAGGAACGCCTCCCAAAAGTGGCTGAGTGAAATCTACAGGATTTCACTCAGTCACTTCTGGGTCCATGCTGCATCAAAACCCTGCGCCTGCTTGAAGCAGGCGTAAGGATTGACGCAGCATTGTGTGAATTGGGCACCCCTGAGCCTTGCTGGAGCTCCGTCGCGCTTGCGACACAACTCCAGCAATGCGCCGCTTTTACGGCACAGATGCGTCACGCATCTGTGCCGTTTTTGCCCCACGGTGCGCCGCATTATAAATGCGGAGCATCCATGGTGGCGGAGCCGCGGTGCTCAATAACTGGCGCATCCCTGCTGATATGCAGGGATGCGCCAGTTATTGTAAATCTGCCCCTCTGTATACAGATAAAAATTCTGGAAGTCAGAAAAACAAAACAAAGAAATCAGGTCTTCCACCGGTCATCTAAGTTTTGGAATTCGCTCACAGAAACTGTAAGACCTAATAATGCTTTTTGATTTGTGAAAGCGTTCAGAGTCCAAGACATTCTTTTTATGCTTCTTTTGAGGTCTGCTGCGACCAATGTGGACATGTGTCAGATTGTTGTTGCTCATGGATGCTTCTTACATTTAAGCGCATTGCATTACAGTTATCTGGAGAGCAGGAGAGGGTGTCCACGAGGCTTCCAAAATGTGCGCTCTGCACCATCTGGCATAATGTTTTCAATTAGTCCAATAACACAAGTTTCAAAACCCGGAGCATTGGGACAGAGTGCTGTTGCTTCGTCCTCAATGCCTCTGCTTATAAGGGGACATCAGCGTTTCTTGGTGAGTGATGATAGTCGCTTCCCTACACTCTATTAAGAAATTGTATTTAATGTCCCCCATAAACAGCTGTTCATGAATGCAATATTGCATAAATACATTAGTGGCTCATTAAATAAGCTGTTTTCATGCCCATTCATAAATATATTAATGTCTCAATTGCAAGATGACGCTACACAATGTTTCTAATAAGTAAGCATGGACATTTATTTCCTGATTAGTTATGCTTGATTGCACAACCCTAATAAATAATCAATAAGGTGAAAATAAAGCCATATCAGCGTATGGAGTTTTTTTTTACACACGCAGGCTACATTCATGTATCAATGCAGACATATTTCACAATATTATAATGTGAATGTAGTTGGCACCACACACTCCCAAAAGGATACCCTTCTTAAAAGAGTCCCATATTATCCCAAAAAATGTATTCTAAAGAACTACATAGACTAGCATTTTGAATGGTTATTCACAATGTATCATGATATAAGTGCTGATCCTTTCATCTATGTCTTTTTACGATCATGGCCTTGACGGCACTTGAATATAATGCAGGGCCTGGAAAATGGGCTGAATTCTCCCTAACCCCCACAATTTACTAAAACTAGGAGAACCCCTAACTCTGAAAGTGGAGTCAAGTCAAATCAAAAATCACTTTATTCAATTTTGTTAAAAATCATAAAAGCATACTACAACAGTTAAAAATCGTTCCGAGTACATATTTAAAAATAATTTTTTACATGATTGTTATGGCAGAGTTTTTGGCTCTATTTAGCAGTGATATAGATCTTAGTCTTGCTCACATCTAGGATAGGTATTCTTAGCCTGTGTTGGCCCTTTTAAGCCCTTTCTTCCAGACCTAGAAGAGGATAGCTGCTTAATATGATGATAGATCCTTTATTCTTGACTCTAACCTGTCTATTGCCTATTGGCTTTGACATATTTGACACATTGGTATGGTTTATGTAGGTATTCTGGCAGAGCTAAGGGGCATTTCATCCCTTTCAGGCCTACAGGCCTAGAGCTAGAGGGACTCCATCTTGATGAAGCTGAGAGGCTTTTCAGGGTAAAGGTAAAGTTTATAGTTAAGGCTGTTTTTCACTTGGAGAGAACCGGTCTGGGCCAGCCCTTATCGGTAGGCTGTATTATTCTCTGTGTGGAAGACACAACAAAAGGCCGGCCAGCTGGGTGTGTGTCCTTGATGCGAGGTGATGCAGAGACCTGGTGGGCGGCAGGCTGATGGCTGGAACTTTCCATGAGGAAACAGCATTCTATATCAGTGAAGTGCAGAGGCGGAGTCAGTGAGTCGAGTGGAGGTGGCGGAGCCAGTCAGTCGTGTGGAGGTGGCGGAACCAAGCAGTTGAGTGGAGTTGGCAGAGCAGAGAGGGTTCAAGCTAGAGAGAGAGCTGACTTGAATTGAAGGAGCAGAGAGTGTTGGTAGAGTTGGAGGAGTGGAATTGCAAGAGGAGAAGAGACAGGACATGCTTGGAACAGAGAGAAGACAAACAGACAGTCAGTGAGCTGGAACTGAAGGAAGCAGTCAGAAGCAGTTACTTATCAGGAGGAGGTGTGAATAGCTGGAGTCTGAAGTAATGCCTTTTAGAAGAGACGGAGGAGAGATCGTGGACTAACCTGTGGGAGCAGAGGGAGTTAATTGGACATTGGCGCTGAGACAGAGTGAACAAGCTAGTGGAATGAAAAGCAATAGAGCGGCAGGAACCATTAGAGTGAATCTGGAAGGTGGAGACAGTTCGTGGGGAAGAGGAGTCCAGTGCAAAGTGATCAGCGCAGAGGTGTATCCAAGAGTGCAGGAGAGAGAGAGAGTCTGAGATGAGCCAAGGCACAGACGAGAGAGGAACCCAGATGACAGCTAGAACAAGACTTCACACTAATCAGGTGACATCTATTTCATCACATTAGTTTACTTTACACTTGCATCTTAATCTTGTCCCTATTCCCTAAGCTATTGTATTGCTAATCTTTTCTCTTTCAGCGGTGTGTTCTATCTATAGTCTTTATCAGTTACAGATCTGTGTACTTTAATATTGTTCTAATAAAACCCCCAGTTTGTAGTAAACTAAAATGCGCCTTGTATCCTTGTTCAATCTAGGTAAATGTATCTCCTAGGTGTTTACTAGTTATATGAATGGATGAGTAATCCCAATCAGGTAAGTGGTGATCACATAAATAGGGAGTGAGTGGACCTATGATGCCAAGAATAAGAGGTACATTATATTAATTGGCTAACTCCTAATATTGTAGTAGCAGACCCTTAGTGAAGAGACTTCCCAATATATATATATATATATATCTGAAGGTGTTCATAGGAATGTGGTCGTCGTTGATATGCGGCGTTAGTGAGAACGTTGGGGAGGATGACCAGCGTGTATACCCACAGGATTGTGGCTTGTGTAAGTGAGAGCGTCAGGAGGGATACTGGCGTGGAGGTTTGCCGGATTGCGAACCGTTTGGAAAAGAGAGCATTGGGTTCTGCAGGCCCATGTGTAGACGCACCGGATTGTGTGTCATATCTGCCCTAGGGTAGACCGGTCTGGGTCGGGGTGGCCGCGAGACCAACTGATGTGAATATAAGTGTGGTGTAGGGTATGGATATCCTTAGTAATCAGTGAGTATTCTTAGTATCCCTATAGATTTAGTGGTGTTTTTAATAATATGAGCTTGTATATTGCGAGTTCCCCATCCTCAGGTAGGTACCCAGGTGCCTGGATAGATGGTCCTGAGGAGGGATGTGATTACGTTCTGGCTGGGTTGGAGGGGCCCCTAGGGGCTGATCCCATCTAATCAGAAAATCCAGCCATGACATCTGGCGTCACGAACTGCTTACCTATCCTGTGTGTCCTGGCCATGTGCTTAGAGAGTTTCCCATGTGTTGTGAGGGAGTGCCCTGAACGCCGGTTCCATCTGGCGTAATGTTGCAGTTTATGTAGCCTGTGTGACCTATGGGCTTGAACAGTTGCAGCGTGAGGAGATTGCATTACATCATGGCATTTGGTTTATTCAGGGTGGAAGGAATGGTTTTTATCTTGGTGTTTAACCTGTCAGGGTTGAAGGATGGCATTACATGAGGGAGCCAGTTACATCTTTGTGATGGTCCAATTGTATAAATGTGTGTAAAAAATGCTTTTAAATTGTCCATTAAATTGCTTGCTGCATCTGCTTATGCTGTGCAATGTGAAATGTGTTCATTGTAATATGATTTGTGGAGTTCTTTACATATTGCTCCTTGTAAATATGGCTTGTGAATAGCGCCATGTTATTGTGGCTTGTGAGGTGCATGTTCTCATGTTGATCTGCTGTGTTCCTTGTGCATTGCGCCTTGGATATATTCTTTGTGAAAAGCTTGTCTTGTAAATATGGCTTGTGAATAGCGCCATGTGGTAATGGTTTGGACAGGGCATGTTATCATTACGTTAGGCAAGAGAGAGCTGGATCTCTCTCGGGTGCTTGGGGATAACGTTTTGAAAATGTGTGTACGTGTTATCTGTAAACGTGAAGAGATGTGCTCATGATTTTCCCATGTATCCGCGGACATTGGGGAATGATTCTGCTTGAGCTGCCAAAGGGTTAATATCTTGAATTGAGATGGCAGTCTTTATTTTTAAACATGCTGTTTTACCTTGCATGGTTATTTGAACTGACTATAAAAGTCAGTGTATTATTTTAAGAATTGATGGTTTGATTTTGACTTTTACTGATTCCTGGGTCTGCCTATGTGCTTTGTCAGCTTCTTGACGGAAAGGTAACATCTTGTGCTTTGCAAAGGGCTCTGTTAAATGCGTCTACAAATTTGTGTGGGTTTACCTTGGAACGGATGTCTCCATGTGTCTGACTACTAGGGCGCTAGGTTATAAATCAACCAGTCGGATTGAGATAAGGGTTTGCACGGAGAGAGCTGTGTTCTTTTAAATGTGCTTTCTTAATATTCACCCACAGACATGTGGAGAATTATTTTTGAATGCATGGTTTAAAATGTGTGAAATATTAGAAGATGGCCCAGTTGGTGTGCGCACGCTACGGGCGGTTTTCCTTAATTATTTCTTTGAGGGTTTTCCATTTAGAAAGGAATGTGCTGGTTGCAATGATCATAGGTTGAGAATAATTAATCTTGCCCGACAGTGCATGGTAACATGTGCTTTTAATTAGTGAAAGGCAACCGTGTGCTTTTGAAAAAAAAATGTGTGTGTTCTCATTATTATTTTCCAAAATGCAAACTGAACTTTTTTTTAAATGTGACTGTATGCAGCAAAACCGGCATTGGTAAGTTAGCCAACTCAGTTAGAAAATAAATAGCTGTTTATTAATATATGAATGTGGCCCTTTTATTAGGTTCAATTTAAAAGTTTGCGCTATAAATTACATTGTAATGCATATTTACATGTTGCCCCTGGTTGAACAAAATACAATGGTGAAATGTGTCTGCATTTTGTGTTGTTTTAAAATTATTTCTCTTTCAACAGCTGATAATATATATTTTTAATACCTTGCACGATAAACGTGCTGCCTGATGGATATATCTGCAGAAAAATTAAACCCAATGGTCCATGATAATTCGTTTTTTCAAATGCAGAATGCATAATTTTGTGTGCAGAACTAAATTGCCCCTTTTTGTATGTTGATCTGCATGTTGCATAAATGCTGAATTAGTTAGACAAAAGTCTTTTTAGAAAGTGTAGCTTTTAAGTAGCAGTACATTGTAACAGAATTGTTTTTTTAAAAATGCTAGCTTTCGTTAGTTAGAAAAATCAGGCCTGGAAACAAGCTTACAAGGAATTTGTTTGTCGACCTTGGCAGACCAGCTGGTTTGTGAAGATGGGTTTTTTCCTCTGCAGTCTTCGACTGCAGCCTGTCCTGTTATGATTGGCTATAATCCAATTTTGTTCCGCGGACGGCATGTTTATGTAAGGGTGGGGTGAACTCGCTCTTCCTGGCTGTCAGCGCGGGCAGCTTCATTGCCTGCTGATAAGGGATTCTTGTAGACGCTTGGCCCTTGGAGTTGGTTGGATACAGTGGGCCTGGGCAGGCTTCTCTGATCAGGAAATGGGAGGCTTGCAGCGCCCTACTCCTGCTGTGAGATCATCATTTGGCAGTGATTCAAATTACTTCATACTGTAGCCTGGCTCCTGCTCTGAAGGGAGGGGCTGTTTCATAGAGGATTAGGGTATGTTAGGCCCTACTACATGTCCTCAAAAATTGGATTTTGAATGTTTTTAATTAATTAGGATATTTTCTTTTCAATAATGAAAGGCACCCGGGGTGCTTTTTAAATGGAAAATTTTGTCATGCAAGATTAATGATACTTGTTTTCTTGTCCTAGGATTGCTGGGTTGTGGTGTTGGTGCGTGGGTCGCCCCCCCCCCCACTTCCTTTATTATTTTAGTTTTTTACTTTCATGTTTTTATGTTAGTTTATTATTTTTGGAGGATGGATCCAGACCAGACCAGACCGGAAGGGTGGTGAATGGCCGCATCGGAGGAAGTGTCCGGATACCGAAGATGCAGGGTGGTGACCTACACTGATGTCCCAAAATTGACATTGGACTCTTTTTTTTTTTTTGATGAAAAATATACCAAGCAAAAGGATTTTCTTACATAATTCCTTGGCCTGCATTGTTCCCATGTTTTTCTTTGCAATGACTATGAGCAGGCCCCACTTTTAAAAAAAAAACACAAACATGTCACCTATTATAGTTTTCCTGTTTTCTTCAAAACAGTTTTTGCCAATGAAGGACTTTTTTTTGAATGGTGGTGCACACATGTGTTCCACAGTGTGAAGAAATTAGGTGTTATATATATACACCAGCTATCTTGTAGAAATGGGGTTGTCTTTTACTGTTATTACATTTTCACCTTGATTAATCAAAGGGTGGTTACCCTAGACTTTAGGTTGTCCTGGGAGGTGTGTCTTTTAGTATGATTATGTATTAATGTTTGCCCAGACCTTGAAAATAATTTGTCATGTCTATTTCTCAGATTTCACCAAAATGTTTCCTTAAGTTGACCATAGTAGGTAGGCCTCATTTAGGCCCATTGTTATTTTCATCCCTCAAACAAGCCCCTACACCAATAGATTTTATGAGTCATCATTAGCTTAAGTTGACCATAGTAGGTAGGCCTCATTTAGGCCCTTTGTTGTTTTTTCATTAGACTTTGAAACACATTTAGTTCTTAAGTTGTCCGAAGTAGGTAGGCCCCATTTAGGCCCCTTGCTGTTTTCATTCAACACATAAGTCCCTACATCACTATACTTCACCAGTTATCACTAGAAGTTGAGGCACATTTAGTTTGAGGATGCTTTGGTTAGTTTCTGTTGTTATCAGATCCAATCTTAGATATGTTTTAGCATTCAAGTCAAGGGTGCTTTAATTTGTTTTCAGTTGGTTGTTAGGTTTGTATTCCCTACAATTGAGTTTCAGGTGGTATTTCCTTAAGTTGTCATTCTTTTAGAGAGTTTTTTAGTTTTTGATTTGTTGATAGATTGTGTTGATGTTTGTTTATATGGATGTTGTTGTTTATTGATGTTCGCAAGATAAGGATCTAAGGGTGGAATGTTATGGCAGAGTTTTTGGCTCTATTTAGCAGTGATATAGATCTTAGTCTTGCTCACATCTAGGACAGGTATTCTTAGCCTGTGTTGGCCCTTTTAAGCCCTTTCTTCCAGACCTAGAAGAGGATAGCTGCTTAATATGATGATAGATCCTTTATTCTTGACTCTAACCTGTCTATTGCCTATTGGCTTTGACATATTTGACACATTGGTATGGTTTATGTAGGTATTCTGGCAGAGCTAAGGGGCATTTCATCCCTTTCAGGCCTACAGGCCTAGAGCTAGAGGGACTCCATCTTGATGAAGCTGAGAGGCTTTTCAGGGTAAAGGTAAAGTTTATAGTTAAGGCTGTTTTTCACTTGGAGAGAACCGGTCTGGGCCAGCCCTTATCGGTAGGCTGTATTATTCTCTGTGTGGAAGACACAACAAAAGGCCGGCCGGCTGGGTGTGTGTCCTTGATGCGAGGTGATGCAGAGACCTGGTGGGCGGCAGGCTGATGGCTGGAACTTTCCATGAGGAAACAGCATTCTATATCAGTGAAGTGCAGAGGCGGAGTCAGTGAGTCGAGTGGAGGTGGCGGAGCCAGTCAGTCGTGTGGAGGTGGCGGAACCAAGCAGTTGAGTGGAGTTGGCAGAGCAGAGAGGGTTCAAGCTAGAGAGAGAGCTGACTTGAATTGAAGGAGCAGAGAGTGTTGGTAGAGTTGGAGGAGTGGAATTGCAAGAGGAGAAGAGACAGGACATGCTTGGAACAGAGAGAAGACAAACAGACAGTCAGTGAGCTGGAACTGAAGGAAGCAGTCAGAAGCAGTTACTTATCAGGAGGAGGTGTGAATAGCTGGAGTCTGAAGTAATGCCTTTTAGAAGAGACGGAGGAGAGATCGTGGACTAACCTGTGGGAGCAGAGGGAGTTAATTGGACATTGGCGCAGAGACAGAGTGAACAAGCTAGTGGAATGAAAAGCAATAGAGCGGCAGGAACCATTAGAGTGAATCTGGAAGGTGGAGACAGTTCGTGGGGAAGAGGAGTCCAGTGCAAAGTGATCAGCGCAGAGGTGTATCCAAGAGTGCAGGAGAGAGAGAGAGTCTGAGATGAGCCAAGGCACAGACGAGAGAGGAACCCAGATGACAGCTAGAACAAGACTTCACACTAATCAGGTGACATCTATTTCATCACATTAGTTTACACTTGCATCTTAATCTTGTCCCTATTCCCTAAGCTATTGTATTGCTAATCTTTTCTCTTTCAGCGGTGTGTTCTATCTATAGTCTTTGTCAGTTACAGATCTGTGTACTTTAATATTGTTCTAATAAAACCCCCAGTTTGTAGTAAACTAAAATGCGCCTTGTATCCTTGTTCAATCTAGGTAAATGTATCTCCTAGGTGTTTACTAGTTATATGAATGGATGAGTAATCCCAATCAGGTAAGTGGTGATCACATAAATAGGGAGTGAGTGGACCTATGATGCCAAGAATAAGAGGTACATTATATTAATTGGCTAACTCCTAATATTGTAGTAGCAGACCCTTAGTGAAGAGACTTCCCAATATATATATATATATATATATATATATATATATCTGAAGGTGTTCATAGGAATGTGGTCGTCGTTGATATGCGGCGTTAGTGAGAACGTTGGGGAGGATGACCAGCGTGTATACCCACAGGATTGTGGCTTGTGTAAGTGAGAGCGTCAGGAGGGATACTGGCGTGTAGGTTTGCCGGATTGCGAACCGTTTGGAAAAGAGAGCATTGGGTTCTGCAGGCCCATGTGTAGACGCACCGGATTGTGTGTCATATCTGCCCTAGGGTAGACCGGTCTGGGTCGGGGTGGCCGCGAGACCAACTGATGTGAATATAAGTGTGGTGTAGGGTATGGATATCCTTAGTAATCAGTGAGTATTCTTAGTATCCCTATAGATTTAGTGGTGTTTTTAATAATATGAGCTTGTATATTGCGAGTTCCCCATCCTCAGGTAGGTACCCAGGTGCCTGGATAGATGGTCCTGAGGAGGGATGTGATTACGTTCTGGCTGGGTTGGAGGGGCCCCTAGGGGCTGATCCCATCTAATCAGAAAATCCAGCCATGACAATGATACAATACAATTTAGTATAATAAAATTCCATATGATACAGTACAAATTAGTATAAAAAAAAATTCATATGGTACAGTGCATTTTTAGGACAGTAAAAAGATCAGTTTAAAAAGACTCATCGTGTGCAAAAAAGCAAGAGATACCAAATTCATTACAGTCCCGACAGTTGGGCTTGTACTTTCCTCCTCCTAATTCGAACAGCAGCGACGAGGTAATTTGCCACACTGAACATTACCAGTGGAGAAAATCCAACCTAGTTTCAAATGGACACAATCTAGTATGCTGTGAAATAGTAGCAGTCATAAAGCAAAACAACCCAACAGAAATTTACAGCAGCAGTGGCAGGAGATTCTATCTGAGGATGATGGAATGTGCATCCAAAGTGTCCTGCTATCACATCAGGCTGTAAAACAAAGGCAATTATAGTAATAATAGAGTAAATGTAAAATCACTGACACTGAAGGGAACTATCTTGTGTGCGGATGTGCTTCTTCTGAGAGAGCAAAATTAAGTCACTCAAAGTGAAGTGCTGACCCACTGCCCCATACTATTTGCTGTAGTGGCTGGAAGCAAAATACAAATGACACAACAACAGACCAATAGATAAAGAGAGGTGGCTGAATGCCCCTATATGTAAGTATATTCTATATGTTTTACTAAAATCAAAAGGTCTTGGCTAACACCAGGACTTAAAAACTGCAGGAGATGCTGTCACTGACCTTAGTTCCTTTGTGTGACAATGAATTGGTGTTTTATTAAGTAGGCAGCAATGTTACGTATTTATGAAGTAGTGCAGTGGTTCCCAAAGTTTTGGCTCCTGAGAACCCACATTGAGTCAGCACTGGAAGCAGGGGACCCCCAAGCAATCTGTATGATTTAAATTTCAAACATTAAAACAGTCATTCAACAAAAATAAACACAGGTGTGCACACAAAACAAATAGTCGAATTACAAAGGATTTTAGTATTTTATATTGAAAGAATCTTCAAAAAACTAAAAACTTTATTGGGAAGGTTGGTGCTGCATCTCCATGACTAACTTTTAAATGGTTGGTTTTATTTCACAGTACAAGGCTCCTGCCAGGACCAGACTGGAAACACAAAGCAGCCCTGGCAAATGTTTTCAGACAAGTCCCCACAGGGTGCACATCAAGTGCAGTGAGTGAGTTGAACCACTACAAAGGGGACTTTGGGAGGCTCCCCCCCCCACCCCCAAGGCAATTTAGGAAACAATAGTGCATTCTAAAACACATTTTCATTAAATATTGAATTGTATTTGTTTTGAAAGAATAGTAAATGATGACCTTATTATGCACCAGGATAGGATAATCTTTGTTTGGGTTCTTCAATGATTCCCTTTTTATCACACTCCAACAGTGCATCTCAACTGTCCATAGTCCCTCTGTCACGTGTATTTCATTTGTTTTATAGCATCTCTCATACCATTGTAGGATGTCAGAGCACTGTACAACACACACACACACATAAAGGGCAGATTTAAAAGTCCCTTGCGCAACCAATGCGTCACAAAAAGTGACGCTCCGGCGGCGCATTTTAGTGCCCCATATTTATAAGGACAGGATAAGCCACCCTGCGTGACTTTTCCTGTTCTTGTAAATATGTCCCCTTTGCACACAGCACTTTGTGCGGAAGGTGCGTTCCATGGGTTTTAGTGTGAGTTTTCCCAAGCAACACCCATGAAACCAGACACATTTCCAGTTTATGAGAAATCGTAAATCTGGAAATGCGAGTGAATGCTATGCCTCCCCAAGGGAGGCTTAGGGAGGTGCAACAAGAAGAAATGTATTCATTTCTCCTCGTTATTTAGGAAGATGAAATCCCCTCTAGTGTTTGTTTATGTGCAGAAAGGGAATCCTACCTAAACATAAACAATCTCTCCACAACACAGGCATCCTTGCACCATGGTACAGGGTGCCTGTGCTGGCACATGGCAGCAGTTTGTGCACCAGCGAAGGGAGAGCACTGAGAATGCAGCATACTATGGTAAATATGTTGCATCCCTGTGCTTTAAAGCGACTAAGTGCTGTACAGCCAATTGGCTTGCAGCACTCACTGAGTCACTTTCCTTGTAAATCTGCCCCATAGAGACAATGAATCATACATGTAATTACATAAGGCAAAGGCAACTACAAGTTGTAGGATTCACATGTCATTCATACTGGTAGGTATAACACAGTGCTTAGCATTGACTTTAACAATGAAACTTTATTTCCATTCAAATAAACCTTTTTAGCAGCATCAGGATAATGATAAACTGGGAAAAAACTTAAGTTACTATCTTGTACTATGCAGTTTGCAAACATCTTTTTGATGCCAGTTTATATGTCTCTGTGCTAGATCAGGATTGTCACTTATAAACTGCACAGTAACTAAAGAATCTCTGTTAGAAAAGCAGTAACCCACTGACCTATGCAGATCAAACACAGTTTAAAAAAAATGCAGGCACACTTTCTGTGCAAGAGGCATATTAACCCTCTGTGCTACATTAAATAAGTCAAGCTCCCACTGGACAAAACTCATCTCTAAGCAGCAGGAACATTAATCACTGGTGTTATCTTGACACTTTTATTGTTGCCCGAAAACTTCTAATTATGCTCGGAACTTTGCAGTGCTTTTAAAACTGCTGCCTGAGGACCCCCTGGGAATGTGTCACGGACCCATAGGGGTCCGCGGACCACAGTTTGGGAAACACTGAAGTAGTGTATATACATATGGGTCTAGAGCTAGCCAAGCTGTTAATCAACAGAGCACTCTACATAGAGGGGGGTAAGGGGTGATTGAGAACAGAATAGAGAGGTGGTTAGGGTGAGTGACCCAGAGGAGCTTCAGGTTCTTTATCAGTGGTTACTCAAATGAGTAGGGGGTTTGCAAAAGTGCAGAAAAAAATGCAACATAATGCCAAATTTGATAAAATTACATGAAATTGTGTGTAATTACCTTTCAAGTCAAAACATGTAGGATAGTGACAAGGGGTAGAGGCTGAGAAGAAAATGTTTCAGAGCAAGCATTTTCAAGTCTTACCAGTGAGACATTTTCAGCTTAAGCCTGTCCCCTTCTGAGACAAACTGTGAAATGTAACACAATTGAAATGTCAGAACTTCAAGAGTTTCAAATAACACACAATTTGAAAAGTTCACAATGTCCACAGACACTGTAAAATGTTTGTGTGCCCATATCTGAGTGGAGTTTAAGGTCTGCAACAAGTGGCTGCTCAAAATGGAATTTTCACTTTAGTTTCCAATCCTTAGTAAGTGCCCACATATGGTTAACTTTTTCAGAGGAGCACGGAGCACGGATCCCTATGCACACCCTCATGGTGGCTATACCGTCCTGTGGAAGGTGATGCGTCGTTGTGGTTGGGGTTGCACTTAGGCCCACTTCCAAGGGTGTAGGATGGGGGCACCACTTGTCAGGGTAGACTTGCTGAAGGTAGAGTCATGGTGCTGGGTCAAGTTTGTTGGAGCCTTCTGTCCCTGAGGCTCAAGTCAGGACGCCAGCCAACTAGCCTGTGCAGTCACTCTGGGGTTCTGTGTTCAAGCGATTCAGGTCCAGTCCTTCCCACCCATGCAAAAGGGGAGCAGGCAGCTGTTCAGCATAGCAAGGCAGCAGCATAACAAGGCTGCCTTGCTGTGCAGTCCAGCATAGTGGCAGTCCTTTAGCAGCACAGCAGTCCTTCTTCAAGCCAGAGATTCCACAGGTCCAGAAGCGTACTGAAAGGATGGATTGTGAGGTCCACTATACCCAATTGTGATTTTGAAGGGAGGGAGAAGCTTCTAGAGGTTTTCTTTTGAAGTGCCCAGCCATTCTGCCTTCACTGTCCTGGCTCCAGACTAACTACAGGGGGTATCCGGCCCTTTGTGTGGAGGCAGAACACAGCCTATTCTGGTGTGAATGGGTTTGTGCCCAGCTCTATTCTCCCATCCTGCCAGTGATAGCCCATTCAGGCACACCTAAGCTCCCAATTGTGTGTGTCCAACTGTCAGCTCTACCCAGGCATGTGACCAGAGACAGGCTACAGGCACTTTAAGGGTAAGGCAGGAAAATGCCAGGTTTCTAAAAGTGGCTTTTTCAAGATTGTAATTTAAAATCCAAATTCACTAAGTTAGGATTTTAAGTTAGAATTCCAGAGACACCAAACATTAACTGGTTACCAATTCCCTTTTTAAAATTACACTTATGAATTGTAATAAGGTAAATCCAATGTTATCCTATTGCAGAGTTAGGCCTTGCAGTAGTGAAAATGATTTTAAGAGTTTTTCACTACAGGACGTGTAAAACTTAAAAACACATGCCCTACTTTTTGTGTACATTGCGCCTGCCAATTTGGGCTATCCGAGGCCTCCTCTAGAGGTTTCTTTGATAGGTCGAAATGTCAGCTTAAAACTGCACACTCACAGGTTGCAATGGCAGGCCTGAGACGTGTTTGAATGGCTACTTAAGTGGGTAGCACAATGAGTTCTGCAGTCCCACTAGTAGCATTCAATTAACAGGCCTTGGGCACATGAAGTACCACTTCACTGAGGACCTATAAGTAAATGAAATATGCTAATTGGGGAATAGCCAAAGTTATCATGTTTTAAGGAGAGAGCACATACCCTTTAGCACTGGTCAACAGTGGTAACAGGTATAAAGACTTAAGTCCAGCAAACATGAGATCAGCAAAAATGGAATGGAAGCCAAAACGTTTGGGGGAAGACCACCGTAAGGCTGACAGGTCTAACAACCCCATATTTCACTTCTGGTCTCTCACCTGAAATATGCACTAATAGAGAGCGCATGGCCAGGAGACAAAGAATTGAGTCTGTAGAAGTTATTTCACATTACACGCTGACTTTTAGTAAATCCATTCTATTTTTTGCAAACCAATATGTATTAATAGGTTGGTTTGCAAGCAAACAGATTGTAGTGGATCGTAAATTGACTTACATCTTGAATATTAATGAGCTAGGGCGCAAATTTCAACTTATTACATTTCGCTGCCATCACAGAGATGGTGACCTGCTGCAGTCAGTAGACCACCGTGTCTGTCCTTCCTTTTAAATGCAACTTTTTTTTAACGCATCCCATTTTCCTTGAAGAAAAACAGACGCATTACAAAAAAATAGAGGAAAGTTTAACTTACATTTTTCAGAAGTCGGAAGTGACCTGTGGTACCACTGCCAAGTCTTGAAAAATGTTTTTGTCAACATCCACAAAGGTTAAGGGGTCCCCTGGAGACCCCTTGACAGTTGCAAATGGGTTATTAATACAGGTTTGTCTGTAAATTAGTAATGTGTTACGACCACAGTTTGGTCACAAAACATTAATAATACATCCCACTGATAATCAGTTTTTGGAAGGGATATCCTAAACACGCCCCTTGCAAATACCTATTTAGTTTGTTTTCGCAAACCCAAATTGCAAATCTATTAAGTGCTACTGACTTGCAATTTGTTTTTTTTACAGACCAGAGGGCCTTTTTTACAGTCACAGCTGGCCTGATTCTTTTAATTCGGCCCTTTATGTCCACAAAAAGCCTTCGCACATGTGGCCCATAGCCATATGTCCTGAAGAAATCAAATGTCTATGTAGTTAGACACAGAGCTCCTGGTGCAA
The DNA here is from genome assembly GCF_964263255.1 of Lissotriton vulgaris. Lineage (NCBI taxonomy): Eukaryota > Metazoa > Chordata > Amphibia > Caudata > Salamandridae > Lissotriton > Lissotriton vulgaris. The sequence goes on along the minus strand of NC_141689.1, from coordinate 241,238,640 downwards.
AACAGTTGTGGACATCCAGTTACAACTTGCCACCCCTGGTGATCTCACATATATATATGACCACATGTAACCAGGCTAGGTTACATAAATTGCAGCAGTGCTTGTACAATTTTGCACTTATATGCATGCATTATGCAGTTTGCACATTTTAACGACTGGCCTGTAGAAAAACACATTTACACCAACTGACGAGCGTAAAAACATTTATTGAAAATGCTAATTTTAATTCATTTGAATTTTAATTCAAATGTCACCAGTTGCAGGAGTATAATAACGATGGTCAAGAGTCCATTGTGCATCATGCCAGAAATAAAACTAAAATGTCTCGAACGGCATACATCTGAAAGTATAACATCTTTTCCTATGGCATTTATTTCAGAGTAAACGCCTTTTTAAATAACTAAAGTACGAAAGCAAGAGAAGGGAGGTTAAAGCAAGGCTCAGTACTTTGACCTTTAATGCATTAGGAGTGAGGCTGGGTGGCTTTGCTGTCACTGTCCTGCAGGAATCTATACGTAATTGAAGAAATCCTTCCGGGCTAAATGAATGGCTTATTTCTTCCTTTAATTTACTACATTTCTACACTGATGTGTCCCTGGAACCCACACCACTTCCTGTCCTTCCTCCTGTCTTCAAGCTCACGCATTGCTTGAGTTATTGTGAACCACTTAGCCCACAAAAATGCTTTTACTTTAGGTTTGTTGATACTGTCATCAAAAATTGATAAGTAAATACCTTTGTGTACTTATCGGAAAGCTGAGTGCAATTAACCCTCCCTTTCCATGTTGTGATGAAGCTCAGAATATCTCTGATTCATTGAATTTCAAGATTTTCAAAACATTTCGTTTGCCAAATCCTGTGTTGCTATGGGATCTGTGACGCTCTGTGAGGTTTGGTTCATCCTCAGATCCACCAATGTACAAGGGGAAAATCCAAGCAGGTAGAGCGAAGAAGTGCATGTATTCAGTGCAACCATTCGAAAGGTTGGTACCGCAGTGTCCACATTAACAGTGAGCAGAGAACACGGCTACGTCAACATTCTAGGCGCAACCATTATCTCAACAATGACGGGGGAGGATGGAGAGGCCAGAAAAGGTCGGAAAATGGAGGTGGAAGGAAAGCAAATACAGTAATGCACCATATGCGTATGGATCTATGACAGAATTTCGACTACAAAAATATCGACCTACAAGAATATCGAGTCAACAATATCGAGGGCAAAAATATCGACATCCTATCTACAACATGGTAAGTACAAAAATATCGAAAAAATAATATCGTTGTAAAAAATATCGATGTTAAAAATATCGATTTTTTTTTAATATATATAAATGTAAAAGTAAGTATATAACACTAATAAATAAAATATACATATTTAAAAGTATCTAATAATGTTTAAAATTAATAAATAAAACATATATATTAATAATACATTAATTAAATATATACAGTAAAGATATAATATATATGTACTGAACAATAAGTATTAATAATTAATTTACTAATTTCTAAATTAATGAAATATATTCTAATTTACTAATACATGTACAAACATAAAACAATAACATACATAAAATGTAAGTAATATAAAAAATAAAATAAACATGTGATATTTTAACAATTAATTATATAAAGCGTTTGATAGCATAGGGATAAAATTACTATTCCCACTCCAGAGAGTGCAACAGTCGAGAAAACTGACCCTGAACCCAAAAACCACCCCTTTACCCACGAACTGAAAACTGACCCTGAACCCTAAAAATACCCCTTTACCCAAAAACTGAAAACTGACCCTGAACCCTAAAAATACCCCTTTACCCAAAAACTGAAAACTGACCCTGAACCCTAAAAATACCCCTTTACCCAAGAACTGAAAACTGACCCTGAACCCTAAAAATACCCCTTTACCCAAAAACTGAAAACTGACCCTGAACCCTAAAAATACCCCTTTACCCAAAAACTGAAAACTGACCCTGAACCCTAAAAATACCCCTTTACCCAAGAACTGAAAACTGACCCTGAACCCTAAAAATACCCCTTTCCCCATGAACTGAAAACTGACCCTGAACCCTAAAAATACCCCTTTACCCATGAACTGAAAACTGACCCTGAACCCTAAAAATACCCCTTTACCCAAAAACTGAAAACTGACCCTGAACCCTAAAAATACCCCTTTACCCATGAACTGAAAACTGACCCTGAACACTAAAAATACCCCTTTACCCATGAACTGAAAACTGACCCAGAACCCTAAAAATACCCCTTTACCCAAAAACAGAAAACTGACCCTGAACCCTAAAAATACCCCTTTACCCATGAACTGAAAACTGACCCTGAACACTAAAAATACCCCTTTACCCAAAAACTGAAAACTGACCCTGAACCCTAAAAATACCCCTTTACCCAAAAACTGAAAACTGCCCCTAAACACTCAAAATACCCCTTTACCCAAAAACCCAAAAATGACCCTGAACCCTAAAAATACTCCTTAACCCAAAGTTAAATAATATTATTTAATTAGCAATTAATAATTAATTAACAATAACAATAAAGTAAATATATTAGCACATAAGCTGTAATGAATATAATTTAATAATTAATATCATTTTTCCCCAATTAATTAATTAACAGTAACTAAAAATTATATATATAAATAAATTACTCTAATAATGTAATTAACTAACTAATATTATGTAATTACCAATTAATTACTAATTTAAAATATGTACCAAATTATATTAATTAATTAACTAATTAATATTAATTATTTGCCAATTAATTAGTTATAAATATTTAAAAACATATATTAATTAATTAATTATTATTAAATTACTCCCCACCCTATTCCCCTATAAACCCACATCCCGCTACAGAAAATATATATCAATTAATCAATTAATTATTTCCCAATTAATCAATATTAATTAGCAAATAATTATAATTAATTAATTAATCCTACTAATTATTAATCAACTTACCATAATTAAATTACTTCCCACCCTATTCCCCTATAAACCCACAACCCGCTCCGGTACTAAAACATCAAATTTCCTTATAAATTTCTATATTATTATAGAAAATGTATACACATATAATAGTAATTATTTTAAATACTTAAATTAAACATATAACACATACATAATAAAAAACTATAAAATAATACAAATATCGATATTAGTGTCATCGAAATTATTAACATCGATATATATGCTATCGATATTACTAACTTCGATATTACTTACATCGATATTAAGTATTTCGATATTACTTACCTTGGGTCGATATTCTGTCCTACGATATTCTTGCCTTCGATATTATGCTCCTTCGATATTTCAGACTCGATATTATGGTAGGTCGATATTTCCAACTCGATATTTTGACTGTCTACCTATACGTACATAGTACAAAATGCAAGAACATGATACATTTTTCTTCTAAAAGCAAAGTAAGATCAACTGTCATGAAGAACTTTCCAGGAAGGAACTCTGATGCATGCGTGGTTGATTTCTCACACTATCTGCAATTGAGTCAAATTCACTATGTGAGTCTTTCTAGCCTGAAGACTGGAAGTGAAGGTTTGTGCAATATTTTTTTGTACAGGATCAAGGGCCAGATGTACGAACATTCACATTTATGAGTCGCAAATTGCATCAATTTGCGACTTGCAAAAGTGAATGTACAGCAGTATCTCAGACACTGTTTGTAATTCCCAATGGGCAGGCAGTCGCAATGTGCGACCCCATTGGGAATGCCCAGCACTCACAGGGATGGTGGCCTGCTGGGGTCAGTGGACCACCATATCTGTGACTGCTTTTTTAATATAGCAGTTTTTATTTTTTTTAATGTAGTCCGTTTTCTTTACAGGAAAAGGGAGGCATTTAAAAAAGAAAAAAAATAACTTTTCAGTTTCATTTTTTAAGGGCAGGCAGTGCTCCCCGAGAACTCCAATGAAAGATATCAGGGAGCAGCTTATATGGACTGTCCCTAAACTGCTGCTGGTGGCGTCCATCTGCATAGAGGCTCAACATTTTGCCTCTTCTCGTCTACTTTAACGAGTACTTCAGCCTCTAATTTGTAAGAGTGCAATGCCCATGTGCGAAAACTGGTGCATTTGGGAAATAAAACTGGTGCTCACCGGACAAATTTGAGATGGACAGACACTTACAGACTTTCTAGGACTAAAAGAAAGGGGTGCCTGAACTGATCATGCTTTCCTACTTGGATACTATTTTTATAAGTTTCGAGCTTTGAGAAAGTTGTCTTACGATGAAACACGTGTCGGCTGTATGAATGTACACAACAACTATGTGTCAACAAATCAAGAATTGATCCATTTATGTTATACTTTTATGGATGTTATTACACTGATTGTCTTATAGTTGCATTTTTTTATTTTCATTTTACTGACAACATAGAACTATTGTGTTGTGCTCCTTTTGTTAAAGTATTCATTTGTGACCCCATTGGGAATGGCTAGCACTCACAGGGATGGTGGCCTGCTGGGGTCAGCAGACCACCATGTCTGTGACTGCTTTTTTAATAAAGCAGTTTTTATTTTTTTTAATGCAGCCCGTTTTCCTTAAAGGAAAAGGGAGGTATTTAAAAAAGAACAAATTTAACTTTTCAGTTTCAGTTTTTTAAGGGCAGGCAATGGCCCTTGTGACCACTGCCTGCTCTTAAAACATTTTTTTGCACACTCTCACAAATTGGAAAGGGTCCCCTGGGGACCCCTTCCCATTTGCAAGTGGTTTACCACCCTTTGGAAAAGAATGGTAAACTGCGAGTGTTTTGCGACCGCATATGTGGTCGCAAAACTATCATACATTGCAGTCAGACTTGCTATTAAGAAGGGATGCCCTTGGAACGCCCGTTCCTAATAGCAAGTCACAAAACAAATTTAGTGAGTCGCTAATAGGTTAGCAAGTCGCAAAATATGGTTTGTACAGCGGGCTGACCAATTTTCCAGTCGCAAACAGGCCAAATTCCCATTTGCGACTGCAAAAAAACAGCCGTACATCTGCCCCCAAATCATCAAAAATTCAGTTTTCAGAATCACACTGAGAAAGATAATAATTGCACACATCAGCACAAAGTTGAGTCGTTATAACTACTGGACACCCTTTTTAGGATCTAGCACTTGCCATCTTGGGTGGTGACACTCTTCTTGTTGATTTTAACCACCTTAATTGGTCTGTAAAACCTATTGTTTTATTTTCCTGCTAGTCTAGAATTGAGGAATCTTACCAAATCTCCCACTTTGACGTTGATTTATTCTGACACAGCTGTATTGTGTTACAAACATTAGAGGACCTGGTAATGGACTTTTCACAGGCATAAGTTAGATGTTTAGATTATTATTATTATTATTATGTTTCTTATATAGCGCCTGAATCGACCCCCGAGGGGTATCTCCGCGCTTGCCTTGGGAACTCTTCCTGGCTTTTTCCCTGTGAGATAGCCCCTACAGGGCATCCCCAAGGTGAAAGCCAGGCATCCCGCCGCGGGGGGCCGTTGTGGAGATTAAGCAAGCCTAATGCCCAGAGTTGCAGAGTGTGAACCCATGATTAGGTCAGGCACCGAAGCGAGAATTATCGAGTCCATGGACATTTGAGCTCAAGACCCTGCCGCGTCGGGAATTGAACCCTGGTCCTGGGTCTGACCTCTGCTTCAGGGTCTGCCTGCTCTAACCAGTGAGCCACACTTAAGCACCTAAGGTCAAATCGATGATGTAGGTTCTCTCCATTTCAAATGAAACAAGAATTGGCAAAAACCAATAGGTCTGGCATTGACTACCAGTATTTTAGCAATTGCTGTTTTGTTATGTCATGGTTTTTACATTATTCAAAACTTTATTGTTTGGGGCAAATGAGAGACAAAGGATTGAATGCAAAAAAGAAGGAATGAAGGCAAGAAGGAAAGCAAGAAAGAAAGGAGAGAAAGTACAAGAGATAGGTGGCATAAAAGAAAATAGGATAGAGAGAAGGAAAGAAAGATGGAAAGAAAGAAATAAAGATGGAAAGAAAAATGGAAACAAGGAAAGAAAAGGTAAAGAAGGAAAGAAAAAAGAAAAGAAAACATATAGAAATAAAGTACTGAAGATTAAATGAAAGAAAGGGAAAGAAAAAAGGAAAGAAGGCAAAGCTAAAAATAAAAGAAAGAAAAGATAAAGAAGGGAAGAAAAAATAAAAAAGGCAAAAAATATAGACAGAAGGGAAGAAGGAAAGAAGTAAAGGCAAGCATTTGCAATGTAATAGATCTTGCATTAGTGAAAATGTGAGCTATTGGCATTGCAAATGTTAAATTATTTTTTTTATTTAAAATTATGCCAGCTATAGCATACATAATAAGAAAATAAATGCTGCATGAAGGAAAAGGTGCAGTACCACAGGCTGTTACTATGGACACCTAGTAACAGCCTGCGGTACTGCATCATTTTCCTTAGGACCTAATATAGGAATGCCATTACCATGATGCTTAAGGAATGAGAGTGAATATTTTTTCCTTCATTCATAGAATTTCTGTTCTTATCGCAAAGGCTACAAAAGCCTAACAAAATGCCCAGAAATGCTTGTGCTTGTTCCTTAATCCTCGTGGTAATTGAATTCTTATATTTGGTTTTAAGGAAAGGGTGCAGGAACCACAGGCTGTTACTAGGTGTCCCTGGGTACTGTACCCTTTTCTTAAGACCTAGTGTAGTAATTCCATTACCGTTAGGCTTAAGAAACAAGCGCAAGCATTTCCAAGCACCTTCTTAGGCTTTTGTAGCCTTTGCGATAACAACTAAATTCCACTAATAAAGGAAAAAAGGCTTGTGCTCATTCCTTAGGCCTCATGGTAATGGAATTCCTACATTATGTCTGAATGAAAGGGTGCTGTAGCACAGACTATTAGCAGGTGTCCCCGGGACACATAGTAACACCCTGTGGTACGGCACCATTTCCTTAAGACAATGTTTAAATTCTATTTCCCAGATGGAATGGGCTTTGGTAAGGAGGCCCAGGAGCAAGAGAGTGCTCCACGAGGAAGCTGTGGTATGTGGTAGCACTCAGAGAAGCTGCAGGGGCTGGATGAGAGAGCACCAGAATAAGGCTTCTCTCGGGTGAAACGACCCTGGAACGAGGCAGCACTAGAGTTACTCAGGACTGTCACGAGTAGCCACTCAGAGGGGTGAGAATGAGGCTGCACTGGAAAAGGCAGCACTGGGACAAGGCTGCACCATGCCTCCAGTAAATAAAAAATTGCGGCTGTGGCTTCAGAATGCAGGTGGACGCTCTTGGGGTCACCGAAACTCCATCACATCAGGGGCTGACATTGTGTGCAAAGAAAGAGTCCACTAGGAAAAAAACAGAGAAAGGAGAAACAATAAAAAATAAATACATGCAGTAGTCCCTTAAACGAAACAGATGCAGCCCTACAGCGTAACTAAACTGTAGATGGTCGATGCTGCCTGACATGAAATGGAAGGGATTTCTCTGAAGCACCAGTCAATAAGGAGCCAGGAAAGAAGAGCAACGCCGGAGTGACCCAATGGCAAGCAGCATATACCGATTACAGCAGTTCATGCAGACAGTGCATGCACGCTGCCTAGGCTCGACCTAAAAAGGAAAGAAGAAAATAAAGAAGGCAAAATAGAAAGAAGGAAGGACAGACTGCAATAAAGAAAAAGAAAGAAAGGGCTAAGAAGCAAAGAATACAACTGAAAGGAAGAAAGACACGAAGATAAAAAGAAGATAGAAAGAAGGAAAGAAAGAAGGTGAAAATAAGGAAAGAAGGAGGGTTCACAGTATAAAATATGGGATACTAAAAGCCAAATGAAACTCAACCTGTGTTTCAATAAAAGTGTTGCAAGTGTGCGCAAATTAAACACAATAAAGTTTGGTTTTCATGCTAGGCAATGATTATTAAAGAAACATTGGGACTACACAGTCCAGAACCACAATATGGCATGCTGGATAATAGCAGTCGTCAGATCAAAAATAGTCATTTCAAAAAAAATTACAACAGCATTTGCTGGAGACAAGACCAGATAAAGCTGCAATGTGCCCTGTGCTCCCTTCAAAGGTGTCCTAATATCACATCAGGCAACACTAAAGAAATGTCAAAGGAACATTTTTAAAAAAACTGGCACTGAAAAGAACTACCTCGGTGCCCCTTGTGAAAGAGCAAAATGCAGTCACTCAAAGTTAAGTTAAGTTAAGCAGTGACTTAAGTATGCTAACCCACTGCCCCATGCTGTATGTATGCTGTATGTTGTGGTGGGCAGAAGCAACATATGAATGACACAACAGACCAATGGATGAGGAGAGTTGGCTGACAGCCCCTTTAAGAAAACCTATTTTACATATCATTTTAGTAAAATCAAATGGTCTTAGCTAACCCCACATTTAAAAATTGAAAATTACCTGTAACAGAAATAGGGGAAATCCTGTAAGTCCAAATACTTATTTTTTATAGTCATGCTGAAGGAATTCCTTCTCACAAGTGCAAGGTATATTCTGTCCTGAAGTACCTATTAAAGCTTTCTACTTGCCCATCACACAGTGGGTCATATAAGGCTGTATAAGGATAAGAAATCAGCCATATCTTCAGATGTAGATTGCACAACATTATCGGTTATGAGATATTCTGGGAAGCCCATGTGACTACAGATATCAAAAAGAAAGACAAATGTGCTATAGGAGGGCCTGGGCAAAGCACTACGCTACGCTCGCGTCATTTGCGAAGTTTGCGCAACTTCACACTACGCGAACTGCACGTAGCACAGTGCGAACGCGCTTAGGGTAGCGTAGTGTAGCGGTCTTTTTTTGCTTGCTCGTGGTCCTCAACATCAAGTTGGCGAACGCGAGCAAGCAAAATGACTTCCTGGCGAGACTTTTTCCTCATTTGCGATCAGCAACATCATGTTGCCAATCTCGAGCGTGGAAAATGTAACTCCGGCGAGATTCTCAACGCGGGGAGGTCAGGTTTCTCGTTGCGAGTGGTCGCGTATGCTTGTGATGGCTCACGATGAGAAACTACCAGTCCGCGTTGAGAAAGCTGCCGCTCGAGTAAAAATCTCGAGTGGCAGAAAACTACAGCTCGCACTGTGCAAGATGCCGTTTTCATTGATTGCACAGTGCCGGATGCTTGTTCGCACTGTGCAATCATTGAAAGCGGCATCTTGTGCTAACAGGGTACTACGCAGTTCGCGTAGTGCTACGTGTAGTTCGCGTAGTGCGAAGGGCACTTCTTGTAGCTACGCGTAGAGCTACTTCGCGAACTACGCCCAGGGTTAGTTATTAGTTGTTACTCTGTCAGACCACATGACCTCCGCCCATTCTGGATGGTAATCAGTTAGTACTATGGCATATTGCATGTCAGATTGAAGATTTTTGTAAAGGCCAGAAATATCAAGGCCCATTTTGTGTCAGGTAACAGTTGGTCAAGCAACATTGTTCATGGGAGAAATATATGTTGTATAAGTTTTGTTTGAAGCGTGAAGCCTAATAAGTACTACAGTTCTAACCCAACACCAAATCTATATTTGGCATCCAGAAGTAGTTTCTACAGAACTTCCTCAGGCATACCATACCATCTGTCCTTGTTGAGGTCCATTAATGAGAATCTCACTTAAACACTTTGGAGAAATGCATTTGCCATTTATGAAATACAAGGTCTCCTGCACACTTAGGGGCTCATTATGATCGCGGACGGACTTGAGTCCGTCCGCGACCATCGAGGAGGAGGGAACCTCCGCATGGCCTGCGGAGTTCCCTCCTGTCCAATTAGGATGTGACTGCCACCCTGGCGGTCACATTCTCTATTTTTAACATTGGGGCGGGTGCGACTTCAGCTGCACCCGCCGCAATGTTAAAAATGCATACATTGCATTTGTATGCAGAAAGCGGCAGGCTCCGTGCTGTGCCTGCCGATTACTGCATACAAATTCAGGGGGGTACCATAGGTACCCCCCATGTGAACCCACCAACCCCCCTTCACCCAGGGGGCCAGCAAATTGCCCCCGCAGTGAAGTTCCGTATGCTTTTCCACTGCATTTCTTTTTGGGCATCCTAATATGGCTGGCGGTGTCTGAGAGACACCGCCACCATATTAGGGCTTTTCTGCCGCGGTTGTAAGCCAACAGCGGCGGAAAAGCTGCGGACAGAAACCAGGACCCACCAGCCATCCTAATGTGGCGGTGGGTCTTTGGTGGGTCCGCTGCGTTTTTTCTGCATCCTCCGGGCCGGCGGTGGCTTCCGCCGGCCCGTAGGATGCGGAATAACCGCAATCCTAATCTGCCCCTTAGTTTGCTGTGACTTGGGAAAAGGATGTAAGGGGACCCTTCATATACTGAGATCTGGGTCATCCCTCACATATGTATTTTTAACTATATTTAAATCACCATATTTTATATTTTCAACATACAATGTATCCTTATATACATTCTCCCCATGAATGACACATTTTCAATTATTTTTAATTTTATTTTTAGTTTTATATAGCGCAAACAAGACCCAATCAAATGATAGAGCGCTTTACAAGTGTAACAAGTCATGTGCATCATTTATACAGACAACTATGCCTAATTCCCCATCACCTTGTGTCATATTTTCTATACTTTCACAGAGTAGCCTGTACAAACAGCCAGCAAAGTGATTAGTACAGTCTGGAGCATGTTTAAATCCTAACTATATTCTTGCATCTTGCTACATAACCTAGAAACTATTAGGGTTGGAATCACTCCCCCTCCTGGTGTTCTCAAATGCATCTTTTTGTTGTTCTCCCAAAGTGAATTCTATGTTTGTGCACAAGCTTGCACAATGGTGCTATTAGAGTTGCAAAGTTTTTGACAAATTTACCATAGTATTCATAAACCACCAATAATCTTAGTTAATCCTTGTTGTCTGGTCCAGGGGCTTTGCTATTGGCATCCAGTAAAGATGTTTGGGGGTATCACTCTTTGCTGATAAAGTGTGTCTCAGATAGTCAAGTTGTGTTTGGAAAGTTTGCACTTATTAGGATTCAATACGAATCCCACGTTGGAAGTCTCTTGCAAACTTCCTCTAGAATATTTAAGTGTTCCTCAGTGTTTTTAGAGAAAACCCTTATGTTGCCTTGAAAACACCTAGTATTAGCCTCCATGTTCTTAAAAATATGATTCATTCCACACTGGAGCACTGGCACCACAGAGGCAAGTTGAAAGGCATCCTTTTATGTTAAAATGCTCTAAAAGTAGAAAAAGCAGTAAGTGTTCTGGTTGTTTCAGTCAGCTCAACCTGATGGGACACTTTGAGTATGTCTAGGGTCACAAAGAGGGTAGCAGCATCTAGCATGGGAATTAGGTAATTCACTCTTAGTTTTGGGTGACAGTCACTATTGATGATGTTAGCATTTGAATCTCTGAGTTCAATACACTCTCTCAACTTCCTACTGTGTTTATTTGATAAAACAATTGGAGAAACACAACCTGAGGTCCCAGCCTTTTTAATGATGTACTCTTTTGCAAACTTTCTAACATCTGTAACTCTTTGCATATACTTTTAAGTACATTTATTAGTCTTTGTCTCACAGGAATAGCATTAGCTTAAAACTTTATCCGATGAGAAAAGCTTTTCAACCTACCTGTGTCATTGTTGAATACATTAGTAAACATACTAATCATTTTGTTGCTAACATTTTATTTTGTGATAGCTAGAACTTGCTCAATAGCACCAGGATTAAGGGTCATTTTCAAATAGCTTTCACATCAGGTGCTGAGAGCCTATTGACTTTAGTTGCAAACTGGGACTCAAACATTTCTTTGGATATAATGGTGAAAGGTGAACCTGAGTTTGCTAATATAGTGATGTAGAAACGGGGAAAGAAAAAATACACATTGGAGATTTTGAATGTGTCATTTCAGTAGGTTCATCTTCTTGTATCATCAGCACCATACCTATAAGAAATGTGTCAGAATTGTCTTCATTTTAAATTTCAGCAATGTGCGGTTAACGGTTTCCAGACTTTTCTGTGCAAACTCTTGAGAAATTGCCCATGTGCTTATATAGGCTGTGTTCTTTGTTAGGAGTTGAACATGCTTTGGAGTAAGCAACAGGTGAGCTACTGCTGCAGCCAAAGCAAACTTTTTTGACTTGTTCCTTTTCTGTGTCTCAGCATGTCCTCTGTTAATTTGACTTCTAGTGAAACAGACTTCGATGAGTCTTTTGACAGGTCTATCATCATATAATTCTTTGACCCATAACATCGACTTTTCTTTTGCTTTAGCAGACTTTATGACTTCATTTAAGGCTAGATCACCCATTATTCAATAATTTTCCTGTATACACGTGTTGTTGGTGTTAACCATCAACTGGTCTCTAATAATTTGATTGTTAGTTGACTCAAAATGCATGTATTTGGTAACAATCTCAAAGCAGTCAGAAATGTGTCAAAACTTGCATTCTCTTTCTGATGTTTAGTGTAAAAGTAATATCAGTCAAAGGTTCTAATCATAGTATATTTAAAACATACTTCCAGTCATAACATACCTTCCTCATACTCATCATAATCATCTTGTCATTCAGGAACTTTCATTTTAGGGAGTCACCTGAATATTTCTTCTGCTTCTGATTCACGTAGATTTAAGAGAATGCATTTCCTTCTTTCTATCATCATTCTACTGGCATCAATTGTAGTTAAGTAGGTTAGAAATACTTCTTTCCATGTCTTCCTCTCCCATGAGAGGACTCTCCTTTATTGTGGGGGAACTTCTTTAGTGGGCCAAACTGCATAATTTTGTGATGTAATAATATATTTATTTATCTATTAAAAGTTAAGAATATATGTAAGGAACTGCAAGATACTGAATATTATTCACTTATTTAATTTATATTTGCAGGATTCTGAGCATAGGGAGTATTGTAGTGAAGGCATAAATATTATACTGTTTGATGTATATACTACTATTTTTTTGTTAAGGTGGTTTGAGAAGGGAGCGTTGCTTTATTGATGGAGTTCGTTATTAAAATGTCCTCTCGCTTTGTGGAACACAATATGTCCATAGTGTTAAATGGGAAGCAGCATGGCCTAATGAAATCAAAATGAAGTTTGAGACACAGGGAAATAGAGCCTGAGGTGAAGAAATTGATGCAATGGGTTCAAGAAGTTCAAAATGAACATGGAGAGAGTTGAAGGGGTTGTACAATTGAGTGTACATGCATAGTTAAGTCTGAGGTGAATGCGTGAACCAGTGGAGGTGTGAGTGAGTGAAGACATACCTTTACTTCATAGAAGTATGATACAAGTGCTCTCACTGTTTAGGTTCTCTTGCACTGTAGCTTCCCGATCTGTGTTGCATTGGCACACAGTAAGAGTCAATACCCCATACCATATGTTTAAATCAAGGAATTTCCAATCAGGAAAAGTGAAGCAACAGCAGATTTACTCAGAACGACTATTACAACAGATCAGCACCACAGGGTGCCCATTAACGGTAAGGAGAAAACACAGCTCTATCAACAGTCTAAGTGCAACCAAGAGGAGTGCGGATGAGGGACAAGGAAAGATCAAAAACTGAAGTGGGAAGAAAAGCAAATTCAGTGATGTGAAATATTCAAGTGTGACACAACATGCAAAAAACATAACAACAAGCTACTGGTCTGGAATTTGGTTGTCTTGCTGTTTCTGTATGCCACTATGAAGGCCCTGCCGTAGAGTGTCCTAGAACAATAATTTACCCATGAGATCGTGAAACTGAAGGTGTGTGAGATTATCAGAACGTGATCTGAAAATGATCAAGAATTGGCACATCCAATAAGTTTGGCTATTGTATACTTGAAAATATTTCATCAAGGATTGGTGAGTTTGTGTCTGGGATGGATGACTGGATAGGTGAATGGATGGATGGCTGAATAGATGGATAAGTGCATGGATCAAGAAAGTTTAAACTGTGGATCCTACTCCCTGTGGGGGTTGAATTGATTTTAGAGAGGATGCTTGCTTCTGGCCAAAAGGAGTTTTTATTATGCCCCTATAGAATGTAGATTTGTACAGTGCTGAAACCATTGCTGTGTTTTAGTGAAAGAGAAGAGAATAGTAGTAAGCCACTTTGTAATTGACCATCAGTAACGTCCTTCATAGTTCATTTCCTGGCTGGTAGTATATGTCAAAGAGAGGTGGGGGATGCCTCCAAATAACCTTCAAATCTCTCACTCCCATTTCTGATACAAGATCACATGGTGGATACTTTTACACTTTTCGATACACCAGTCAGCCGAAGCATGTTGGCAATGATGTATTTGATTGTACTTTTAGAAGGGATAACTAAATATAAGTGCATTGCCTAACTTGTTAAGTTATGTTGCACATTTTTATATTTTTCTAACATATATTTATTCTTGGTAGACATTGTTGGCCTGTAGTCTCCACGATTAATTCCAGGGTCACACATATTATAACACAATGCCTTTTTTATTTTTGTGCTCATAGGCGACCACTCTTTCTTGCCAGACTAACTGAAGACATTGTTCTGCGCATTTGGCACAGTATAAGGCTGGAGAGGCACTTCAAGCCAAAGTTATCATGGTAGGGGCTTTGAGCTGTGAGACGCAGCTCTGCAGACCCAACCTTCATCCAGAGAAGGAAGACAACCTTGCAAGCGAAATGCTCAGGCAGTCCTGCACACTCAGCTAGGGTGCCTTTGTTAATGTACAGAGGCCGGCTTCTTAACACTTATACCAACGTATGGGGTTTGATCATTCCAACAGGTCTGGCAGAAGGCTATTCTTGCTAGTATAGGTGTATTAGTGATAGATCGGAGTAACATTAGGAACAATCAACATAGTTGAACTGCTAGTGTTTTCCACCATTCAAATAATGCTTATATCAATGATGTGTCTCATTTGTCTAATAATGGCAGCTAATGTTTTATTTAGAAGGATTAGATCTTTCAATAAACATTTGAAAGTGTACTCTTGTATCTTTTCTTTGTGACAACTTGGGCATGCAAAGGAGGCAAACGAATTCCTTGGGAAATGGAAGTGGTCATGTTTGAGGTTGCTGACAACATCTATAACTCTTGAAGGCTAGGAGTTTAGATGTGGGAAGGCTAGGAGTTTAGATGTGGGACTGTGAGCTAGAAAAAAAGCAACATTTCCTGGTGATATGAGTAGACTAAGTTTTCATATTGTGATGTTTTGTTGACCTAATACACAGTCCTACTAATCAAAGTCAAGAGTTCTTGTTTTCGATTTTAAAAGTAAAATTATAATAGAGGCAATACAACACAGTACATTATCTTACGGCAACCGTTAAAAGCTAATAAATACCATACAATAGAACAGGCTGATGCAATTACATCCAAAGGAGTTTAGTCTCTAAAAAGTGAAGGATGTAAGAGTCAAATAAAATGCAATTTCTGTAGCTGGGGATACCTCAATCAATATTAAATGCATATTTCGATCAATAGCATACAAATATATCCTCAACTTTCCATGGTTTTCGTATATCTGGTTGCCATCTTTAAAAAAAGCAGCATACGCAAACACAAATGTTGAGAGTGCATACCAACTGTAAATACAAAAGGGTATCTTTACATTTCGGGAAAGCAAGAGGTTTCAGAACATGCTTGAGGCAAAGTAAAAAAGAAAGGTCTATAGATTTTGCAAAAAAACATAAAATGCAACAATGATTGTTCAGCCACCTCATCATATGGGCAGGCTGATGGATCCCCAAAACTTTTGGTCATCAGAGAAACATAAAAGATGCCATACTGTACCAGCCCTAAATCTAAAAATACAAGACCTTTCCCACTGTGAAAGTTCCAGCTGCAAATAAAATGCCATGTCTCCTGAAGCTAGAATCTGTATTAAACACATTGATTACACCTGAAAAAAACCTCCTTCATTCTTTGCAAAATACAACATTCTGCATAGGGAGTTCTTCACTAATCACTTATCGAATTTATTTAATTTATCCAGGGTGGTGAACATTTCGGGGATTCCAATGTTACTAACAGCCTTTTTGACATATTTCAACCACGGAATAAAAAGGCCCCTATCTAAACCAAGGCAGTCCTAAACAACCTCCCTATTAAAACTTAGGCTAGGACTGGACCATATATTAGCCCACAATAAAAGTGGTTCCCGCTTGACTAAGTTGGGACTTATAGCAAATTGAGCTCCTCATGCAAAATATAATTAGACCTGGTTGGTGGGAGGTTCAGAAAGCATCTACATATCTGGTTTTCTTCAACTTGAATGGAGGAGGTGTTATGGTACCACCACGTGGCAGTAGAAACACACTGCGGAGTATAGATCTTAACATAGGGATTTTTTTTACCCCAGCCTGCCTTTCGAAAAAGGTTAAATAAAGAACCAGCCACCCTGCTTAGTTTCAAATGGGTGACATTTACCTGGGGCTGCAAAGAGCCTACTGAATCAAAAGCGACCCCAAGGTAACTGAAATTCTGCAGAGATCTCAGGGACTGATCTAACATTCTTAGGGATGTCAAATTCCTCTTTCTAGGGTCACACACCAATAAATAAGACTTTCCAAAATTGATTGACAGATCTTAAATCCCCAGGAATGTAACAAAAGATTCAACCAAGATACCCAGGGTGCTGAGATTACATGCCATTAAAACAGCATCATCAGCGTATAATAACACTGGAACATAAACGTTGGCTATTTTTGGCACATTTCCAGTGTCTATAGACAGATGGGTACTTAACTAATTTATGTTAATAATGAAGAGCAGCGGAGCCAAGTACACACCGGGCATGCCATATTAGATAGAGAAACCACATTACTATTTTCCCCTGCACGACTATATAGTATCCTGGCCCCCATGTTCTAATACAGGATATACAAGAAATTCACCAGGGGTACCTCCACTCCTATGTCACTTAAAGCCAACCAGAGTTTTGCCCTATTTACCAATTCAAATGGGGTGGATAGGTCCATAAAGGCCAAGTACAATGGACAGTGCCTGGCGATGGTACAGTTGCCCAAAATCAAATGCAGGTTCAGGCACTGACCCATTGTACCAAGCCGAGGACGGAAACTGTACTGACATGGTGACAAAATATTTTTTATGCTAATCCAGGTCTGTAAATTATTGCAAATTGCCCTCCCCAGAATTTTCACTGTGTTATTGATAAGAGAAATTGTCTGATAGCCCTTTGGTGACCGACGGTCCCCTTTAAAAAAAATTGGAACTAATATTGAATGCAATCACAAGTTCGGTATCCTGGCACATAGAGAGTTTGGTAAACAAGTTAGTGAGCATGGGGCCCCAGATCTAGATGTAGCACTTAATGAGATCTATGGCTATCCCATCTGGCCCCGGGGGTTTGCCTGTAGAACTCTGCCTAATGGCTGATTCTACTTCTTCTAGGGAAATCTAGTGTGGGGGAAATTCCCCATATGGGCCCTTAATAAATCAATATGAGTCTTAACCTCACTTGACTGATAGATGAAGGAAAAGTGCAGACCTACTCCGCACCAGAAATTTTACAAACCAAAAAATGGCTAGACAAAGCCTTCCTCATGTAAGATCTATTACAAATAACACAAAAAACTCTGCTGTTGTTCCGTGAGACTGCCAATTCCAGGTGATCCCAATCCCTGTTATTCAGAAACATTCTTCGATTCATAATGGTACCATAGTATTCCCTTGAGGCTTCGAGCACCTTCATAGTATCTCTTGTCTGTTCGTAGAGAGCTCTCCTTAAACGGCGGTTAGCTGCATAGCAAACTCCATCGAACTAGCATGGACAATCTTGGAATGGTGAAGGGGCTTCAATAATTGGGTCTTGATGCGTGAGCTTGGAAGCTGAAAGGCAGCGAATAAAACTTCTCAATTATCTTCGGTAAGACAGCCAAGAATGCTGATGAAAAAATGTTATGGGGAAGATTAATTGTTGACGTTGGATCCTTATGTGTCCAGGCCAATCTGAGCCCATCTCTTGAGTGTTGATTGACTTCAATACCAGTTACTTATGGTTTGTCCTTTCCTGTCCGCAGGAAAGACCCCCTTCAATACACAAATTGGAAAATATTCTCCTCACTGGGATTCCAATATTGTATATTTGAAGAGCCATGGAAGACAACTTCTCGGGGCAAAGATATAATCAATGCAAAGGGTAGTCAGGTTCAAACGGGACTGTGGCTGGAGTAAGGGGAAATATAATAGACTTTTGCCAGTTAACGCAGAGTCCTGAAACCGCTCCAAAACGCACCACTTCACGCAACATAGAGGAGAGGTTACGCTCAGGATCTCAGACGTATAGGAGTGTGTCGTCTGCGTAGGTGGAGACAATCAATGTGTAACATGGGAACCCTATACCCTTATACCAGTGGTATTCTCGGAGTTCACAGGCCTACGATTCTGCCACCAGTGCATACAAAATCGGAGATATCAGACAGCCCTGTTGCGTGCCCCTAGCAATATGTATCGTATCTGTCACTAGATTATCAATTTTGATCCTGGTGGTAGGTGCCTTGTACAAAACTCCTATCAACCGTAGGAAGACTTCCCCTAAACCCATCCTTGTTAAAACCTGTCGCAGAAAGGGCCATTCAACAGAGTCAAAGGCCTTCTCCATGTCGAGAAATACAGCCACTACTTGGATCTCCTGCCTAGTGTGCTTCTCCGCGCTGAACCCCGTATGAAAATTATAGGTTAGGTTCCAGTCTGGAATGAACCCTGTTTGTTCCGGGGCGACCAGGAGTGGGATCAGTGGGGTTAACCTGTTTGCTAGGATCTTTGCGTAACGTTTTGTGTCTACATTAAGCAAGGAAAGCGAGCGAAAGGAGGCTCTCTCATCGTGGGCAGCATAGTACTTGACACACATATCTCGGTGAATAGCATGGCCAAATGCGGGACCTGCAGGTCCATGATGTCTTATAAAAAGTAACTGTTAGGCCATCCACTCCCGGCGTGCTACCCAATTTCATGCCTGATAAAGCCATGATTATTTCCTCTTTCTCTAGGGGTTGCATGAGAAATTCGCAATGTGTGTTTGTTAGCCATGGAAGTTTTATACGGGTTAAGTATTCCAAGATTTATGCCTCTGTGTCTCCGCTACGAGTAGAGTAAAGATACGAATAATATTTTTGAAATCTACCGGCGATGGCAGTTTCTTTTGTGAGCCCGTCCCCCTCACTTGTCCTGACTTCCGCTACTATTGTTTTTTCCTGCCGCTTCTCTGGAAGTTGTGCCAGCACCGAATCCGGTCGCTCGCCCTCTCCGTAGCGGTGGCATATTTACCAAGGTGTTTTATTTCAGCGTCTGTGGCATCGTGATATTCTTCAAACTGAGTTTTGAATTCTTGTGTTACAACTACATCAGCTCTAGCTTGGAGGCGTTCCTCCAAACCAGCCAGAGTTTACTCAAAGTCCGCGAGTCACCCCTGCAGCACCCTAAGAACACCAGTGTGCTTAGACATAGTTATACCTCGGATATAACCTTTAAATGCCTCCCACACCACCTGAAAGCTGTCAACTGACCCCGCATTCATAGCAAAGAATGTTTCGATCACCTCCGCTAGTTCTTCTTTGAAAAACGCATCTAACAGAGAGTAAGGCGGGAACCTCCATGTAAAGGGAGGAATATTCTTCCGGGGGGTGTCGAGCACTATTAGTATTGGGGAATGGTCCAAGAGCATGCGGGCCAAAACCTCGCAGACCCAGATTCTCTCCTGTAACTGCCTGGCTGCCAGCCAATAATGTATTCGGTGTGCAAATTGTGGTACGCTGAATAATCTGTGTAACCCCCTGTATCCAGGTGCCTCTGTCGCCACACATCGCACAAGTCTGATTGTACTATTGCATCCATCACCGATTGGGCTGCAGCTGAGGTGTGTCTCTCTGGTCCCCCCGATCTATCCTTCATGGGTTCATAACCAAATTAAGGTCTCCACCCCAGAGCTGGTGTTTTTTGCCATCCAACAAATGTTGTGCATCTGCTATGAAAAGAAAAAGAATATCCCCCTCTCTCATTTACACATAGTAGCTAGTTCTACAATCATCTTTTCAAAACTCTTGCCTAGAGCATACCCCCCGCAGCAAACACCGTGCCTCCATCCGTGTCATAACGATCCCCAACTGCCCACATCACATACAGTCAATCTCATTCCACACAATCCCTCAAGACATCATGCGTGGCCTCCCCAACCCCTCCCCACAAATGACCTTCTTATCTGTTATTCATGTTGATCAGAGTTCAGTCCTGGTCGTCTAATAGTCCGCTCCCACCAAGGAACATGTATCGTAAAATCCAGGTATAGAGATATATTAGATCCCTCGTACTGCACTGATTGTTTCTTCCTGGCTACTTTGATTGCAGAATCTCTGCTTCGATAATTCAGCAACTTTGCAATTATTGGCCTCTGGGGTGCACCAGGGGAAGGGCGATTGCCCAGGGAGCGGTGTGCTCTTTCAACCACAAATATAGGGGAGCACGTTTCACTTCTGAGTAATGTAATCAACAGTTTCTCAGCAAACTTTTCCATGTTACCAGTCTGGGCCGACTCCGGAAGGCCTGTAATCCTTAAATTGTTGCAAAGGGATTTCGCTTCAAGATCTTCGGTTTCATCCTGTAGCACCTGCAGCCCCTTACTCATTTGCTTGTGTTCAGTGTCCAGCATAGTCTGTGCCTTTTCCACCTCAGTGACCCATCTATCTTTCCGTCATGTCCAACCTCTCTGCATGCTTGTCCATTCTCTCAGACATTCTGTCCATCCGATATTAGAGGGAGTCAACCTTTGTGCCCAGCACAGAGCGACTACTTTGTAAACGTTTTTCCATGGCAGTCAGCATAGTACGGATATCACCATCTGCTTCTTCCTGGGGCAGATTTTACGTGTTATCTCCTTCATCTGCAGTATTGTCCCGCACCCTGGCTTTCCTTTGGTCGAATGGTATTTTAGGCTGTGATTTGTCTACTTTGCCCATCATGCCCAATCCTCTACAACCACCAAGCTCTGTATACTTCGACCTTCAAGACAGTCGGCCACAGTCACTCAAATTTGTCCAAGGTGTAGTCTGTGCTCCCAACCTAGGCCACACTACTGTGCACTGACCAGGGCGAGCAAAGAGCGTAAAGAGCTCGCAGACGTGCCTCCTCGCAAAGTAGCAGGACCAATGCTCCAGACCAAAAAGGACAATCTGGCACCTCGTCTTCTTCTGCCACTCAGGGAATTAAACCAGTCTCAATATGCCAGGAGTTGAGGCGCTGTGGTGCTGTTGAAGTAGACACCTTCAGCAGTCCCCCACAGCCAGGGGCACCTCTCTGCCGCCTAACCTAGGGATTATGCTTCTTGGGTGACACCCTGTGATGCAGCACGCAACAGGGAAAGTCTTGCAGCGCTAATTGAGGGACCCCTCCAGCACCAGCAACAAGAGTATGTCTGTGTCTCTATGGCCCTAGGCTCCATGACCGTCAGCCCCGGCCCGCCGCGTTCAGCACAAAAGGCGTTGTTACAGTCCGGGCTTCCCCACTGGATCCGTCCAAGCAGCAGGGCACTTCCAGACACTCACTCTCTGCAACCTGCCTCTGGTGATTACAGGAGCAGGGGATCCACAGTGTGACGCAGTCCCCCTTAGTCAATACCGCTCACAGCCAGTAGTCATCTCTCCCAATGTAATGTAATGGACATTTCTAACGCGCAGCTTTCACTCCAAGGACTATCTTGGCGCTCACACAACTCAGATGGAGGAGTTGGAAGAGAAAGGGAGGTCCTGCTTCTACACCACAATTACACCAGAGTCCTACAAGTAGAGTCGGGCAGAGAGAAAATCCAGGTTTTTAAAGCCTTCCTAAAAGGTGCTTCTTGAGAGAAAGAGCGTAAAAAGAGAGGAAGCTTATTCCAAGCCTTAGTGCCCAACACAAAAAGGGATTTGCCACCTTTAGTGGCGAGCTTGAAACGAGGAAGAGTGAGTAAATTCTGGTTGGCAGACCTCAAGCAGCGCGTAGGGTAGTATCTTTTAAACTGTGTATATAGCTTGGGCCTCGTCGGTGAAATGCCCTGAAGGTAATTAGAAGGAGTTTGAACAAAATTCTTTTACCTATTGGCAGCCAATGAAGCATGTTAAGTGCTGCTGAGGCTGACGATTTACGAGGCCAACGCAGTACAAGGCGGGCTGCCGCATTTTGGACCATTTGTAGTCTGTGGAGAACAGTTTTATTAGCTCCAACGTATAGTCCATTACAATAGTCCAGCCTAGAACTTATTAAGGCAACTGCGACAGTTTTCCTCGCTGATAGCGGAAGTATATCGAAAAACTTCCTCAGTGCTCTTATGATCTGAAAGCACATGCCTGCTACTGCTACAGCCTGGGGCTTAAAAGATAGCTTATTGTCAAATGTAATGCCCAAATTGCGGGCAGAAGTGATTGTGTTGGGGGGTGCTTCTGCTTCCGCAGGCCAGCACAGATTTGGGGAAAAGAGATTGTGATTCCCTATTGGTAAAATTTCAGTTTTCCCGGCGTTACATTTTAAATGGTTGGTAGTCATCCATTTAAAAGTAGCTGCAAGGCATTCCTTAAGATCTTCTTCGGCACCAGGCCGTTCCCTATCCAAGACCAGTATGAGTTAAGTGTCGTCAGCGTATGAAATGGAACTGATCTGGAATGACGCGATCAGTTTCATAAGGGGTACCATATAGAGGTTAAAAAGAACAGGGCTCAAGCTGGAGCCCTGGGGAACCCCAGAGCTGACGTCTTTAGCCTCAGACTGGTATGGACCTAGCACTGTAACTTGGCGTCTATTGGTAAGGAAGTTCCTACACCATGCTAAGACCTGTCCTCCTACCCCTGCGGCAGCCAACCGGTCCATTAAGATGTTATGAGAGACCGTATCGAAGGCTGCTGACAGGTCGAGTAGGATAAGGACAGCCTTCTTTCCTTGATCCATTGCTGCCCGTAAGGTCTCTGCGGTGAAAAGCAGTGCTGGCTCGGTAGAATGTTCTGACCGGAATCCTGACTGATTGGGATGGAGAATGTTGTTATTTTTCAAGAAGTTAGTCAGTTGGCTATTGACAAACTTTTCAGTCAGTTTGAATATGATGGGCAACAAGGAAATAGGGCGTAGATTGGAAAGGGTGGTGGGGTCGGCAAGGGCCTTTTTTTGGAGGGGCTTAACAGCTGCAAGTTTCCACTCATTAGGAACACTTGCCGTAGTTAGAGAGGAATTAATGATCCTAATGATCATTGGATTAACCATCTCTACTAAAAGATGTAACACCGGAGGGGGACAGGGATCAAAAGGAGATCCCGATTTGCTTGCCAGGATTGCCTTAGCAGTTTCCTCAAGGGATACTGAAGCAAAGTCATCAAAGCAGGGAGACATTGTCGTCTCCACTATCTGCTCAGCGTCCGCCGTCGCCGTTGTTTCTAATGGGAAAGTCTTCGTGATAGCCAGGATTTTATCGTCAAAATACTCCGATATCGCATTACAGAGATCTTGAGATGGTGGAATCTCTTGCTTTAGGGCTGAGGGATTCATAAAATCCTTGACAATCTTGAAGATTGCTTTTTGTTCCTGGCCTGCCATCGACAAGGCCTGTAGATAGTGGATTTTTTTTGCGGCTTTTATTCCTGCATGATATTTCCGTCTTGCTGCAATATAATTGTTGCGAGCATCGGCATCATAATTTCGACGCCTCCTCCGTTCCAGTGTTTTAACTTCCCCTAGTTCAATTTTTAGGGTAGTGGAAAACCAGGGGGCACTTTTTTTAATCTTACTGGATATAGCATTACTATTCTTTCTGGATGACTTTAGCAAGATTCCCGCACTGGCAATCCAGTTACAGAAAGCCTGATTGTCTATCGAGGTGATATTGACTAGGGGGGGCATGCTATCTTTTAGATTATCAATTACATCAGGTCTGCTGGCTAGTGACTTCCAATCAGGAATGGAATTAATTATCGGTTTATTTGTACATTTCGTAGAATTAGAAATAGGTTTCAGATTCCCTACAATATTAAAAGGAATAAAAAAATGGTCCGTCCATGTTTGGGGGCAGGGGGATTTAACTCTAAGGTTGGAGTAATTGGAACAAATGCAGTCCAATAAATGTCCTGCATGATGGGTGGGTTCCAGGTTTACAAGTGTAAGTCCTAACACTTCGATTATGTCCCTGAAACAGCTAACACCAGGTTCGTTTGGGGACTCAAGGTGCAAATTTAAGTCGCCAAATATTGAAAAATTGGAAAATCTAAGTATTAAATCACTTAAAGCATCGCCTACTTTTTCCAGGAACTTCAAAGATGACCCCGGGGGACGATAGATAAGAGCCCCAGAGAAAACGAAAGTGTTGTGGATCTCCAAGGAAAATGCTAAGGCCTCTGCTCCTTTTATATCCGGCAGTTCTTGAGAAGAACATTTAAGAGTGTTGCGATAGATAATCGCAAGGCCCCCTCCCCGTTGTTCAGGTCTGTCCAAGCGTTGTATTAGAAAGTTATGTGGGAGGGCTATGGCCAGGTCAGGATTACACCAAGGCTTTAGCCATGTTTCGGTAGCCAGGAGCCAGTCTAGATGCGAATCGGTAATGAGATCGTAGATATTCTGGGCATTCTTAGGTAGGGAACGAGCATTAATTAAACCACCCCGTACTATGGACGAGTCTAAGGGAGTTTCCATAGGAGATTCAGGATTTAATGTCATATGACAATGGACGCAGCAAACGGGGCCATACCAATTATGAGGTGAAATAACACAGCTACACTGGGTTTGAGGTCCCCGATAAGACAACAGGAAGTCCCTTGACATACCTGGGGTGTGCAGTAGACGTAAACGACGATGGTTGCTCAGAGTCTCCCGCCTCTCACGCCTCCTTAGCGCTGACGGGCGCAGACGGGCAGACTCTGGCTCGACTCAGGCGCGATTCAGGCACCCCCGCTGCGCGTCAACGCTGCACGGGAGGGGTGAGCATTAAGTAGAGGCTCACCTGATCAACTTGGCTGAGCACTAGAGCGCTCAGGCGAGTGGCCCACTGAAGGTCTCAATCACCCCCAAAATGGCGGCCAGACGCCACGAGTAGCCGGTATTCCAGGGATTTACTCCACTCTACAAAGCGGTGGGGGCACAATTATGGTGCAGGTGTGAGGGCGCAATGGTGAAGATTAAAATCAGGGGGTAAATAACAGAAATTAACACAAATGAAAAAACGGGTATTTTTAAAATTACAGATAGTGCTGCAAGTCCTATAACACGCTGGCAATAACGCGCGTTTAAAAGCAGGTACTCCTTTCTCCAAGGCACCACAGAGGCTACATTGCATATCACTCTCGAGTCTCTGGGCCCCAAAATGGCTGGTCCCACAAGCCGTGGTCTTTCTGTGGTTAGATGCACCTCACCGTGTTTTTGGCTCTCAGGGAACTCCAGCCGCTTTCCCTTCTCAGTCGAATGCTGATAAAGTGCACAGGTCACCCGACTCCGTTTACCATACTCACCTAGGCCCATAAACAACACAAACTATTACTCGTGAGTTTAATCAGGTAACCTGTGCGCTTACTCTAATCAGTAATTTATGAATTTCATTTAGGACCTATACCATTGACTTACCAATCCTTCTAGTCGGTACCTAAAGTCCTAAGGGATCAAGGGTGTTAGAATAATAGGAAAAGAACATTTGCACTCATATAATAACCACGGACTCGGGAAGTTTTAAAATCTTTATCTAAGTTTCTTAAATGGTCATGATCCAAAGATTAAACACCAACAGACTTTCAATTATGAAGATCAGAATTATTGCGTAACTATTCAAAAGATGTATTTAACTGAACATTTAGCAATAAGGGAGGGTAAAGAAAAAGGAACATGATATGTAATCGAACGATTTTGGGCATTTAACAAAAGGAAAGGTAAGGAAAAAGGAATTACTTCAAAACTGTCTCAAAATTTCAACAAATAGGGAGGGTAAGAAAGGGAACATATGTCAAACTTTTAACGGTAGGAAGGGTAAAGAGAAGGAAATAATACAATGACGAACCCACACAAATTTATAATTACCTAGAATGGTGTGAAGACCAAACCCTGTCCACGGGCTGGACAAAGGACAGAACCCCGAAAATGCAGGCGCCAGCAAGGCAAGCAGGTGCAGACCAGAATTCAGGACAGGTAAAGCCAAATTGGATCAGGACAGGACCACCAAAGGTTAAGACCGGCACCCGCAGTTAAGTTGCAACGCCTGCGCTACTCCCTCTCTGCAGCTAACAGCCAGAACCCCGATTGAGTTATCGATTTTCCTGACAAAGTGCTTCGCCAGCACTTCAGCTTGCAAACCCGATATGAGTTTCGAACCTTCTGACTGAGTGCTCCGCCAGCACCTCTGCTCCCGATTACCTATTGAGTGCATTGGGTCAGTGACAGGGCAGCTATTCAAACCAGTCGGACAAAATAACTAGCTGCGCCTACTTTAGTTATACCATTTTCCAGGACAGTGTACCACCCCCCAATGTTGCAAGTGTAAGTATCCCCAATTTTGATTGGGCAAAAGGATGAGGAGAGGTCATCACACCATACCAAAATGAAACTTTCTGCATTTCGCATTTAAATTAACGTTCCCGCGCATCAATTTATTTTCTCATTACATCTTTCTTCCACCCAACAATGAATGTTCTATTAGTAAATACATTGTTTTAACATTGTACAGTTAAGCTTCCTCTGACAGAGGTAAAGGGTCAGCTTCCCAGGCGCATCTTGGATGAGACTGTTCCTGGCAACCATTCAATGCCATTTCTGAAGCGTCCCTTGATTTCTTGTGCGCATGTTCAAAATGGATGCAGTGGGATCTTGTCAGGCCCAAATGAGTTACATGTAAAAATAGAATACAAACAGTTTTAGAACAAAGGATAAGAGAATATTCTGTATACCAATTATCTCTACTCTGTGCGCATTACTTTATATTTAACTATAGCATTAAGATTAGGCAGAACGTACAGCTTAGCAAAAGCATCATTGCAAGCTTCATGCATGCTGTAACACAGAGCAGCCATTTTAGTACTAGTGCGCAGAAGCAAAAGTTTCCCTCCAAGCGAAAGATACGTCATGTCACGTGAGAGTGACAGACGCATGCGCAGCAAGAAATCCTGCGTAGCAGCAGCCATTTTATTTGCAAGCAGATTAACATTAGTAAAACACATAAGCAAGCTTCACTCAGACACCCATTTGTGTTGTGTAATGCGATATTAATAAAACAAACATGTTGATTAGTATATTAATGTTATGTCGAGAGGACTGATTATAAGCAAGTCGTATTACGTACGAATCCTTGCTCCATCGATCCCCTCTTTGATGATATTTATATCATCACTAATTAAGGAAACAGATGCCAACTTTTCAGAATTCACCCTTACTCAATCTCTTCAAACTTTCTATTTTGTTTCTTTTCATTGTTTGTGTAAAAGTTTTTCACTTTCTTGTATATATTTCCATTCAACTCTTCTAATTCAAGTTCATCAACATTTCTCTTTTTCCCTCTCTTATTTATTGTATGTGTCTTTTTCTGCTTCTGACATTTGCAACAAATAATTATCCCTAAAATCAGTAGGCCTATTACCAACATTGGCATCAGCATTCTACTTACAACATTTTTTCCTACATTAGAAAGCCAACTACCTGTAGAGGAGAGACCATCAGTAAGTCTCTTCCATGCACTATCAACTTCCAGTGGTTTGAGCTCTTTTTCCAAATGTGTAATATTTCTTACATACCCTTTGATTTCAACACTTTTGTCAGGTATGTAAGTGCAACAATGTTGCACTTTCAACATTCTACAGACTCCGCCCTCTTTTGCTAATAATGTATCAAGAGAAAGTTGGTTTTGTAAAACCATTGATCTGATCGCAACCAATTCGGTATTGACCATTAGGCATCCACCAGCAGTGTCAGTTGATAATCGATCCACTACTGTTGACAATTTGCAAATTATTTGCATATTCAGAGCCACTACCACTGTAGGTAACAATGCACTAAATATATCACCTACTATTTCTCCAAAACTAGCTCTTTTGCTACGTCTTAATCCATTGGTTCCTTCATTGTTTCCAGTGATTTTATTTACATGATATATCTTTGGGAATACTATTCCAAAATAACAGCTCCCATACCAATGATCTGGCAATTTGTAATAAGCCTTGTTTCCACATATAAAATAGATTCCAGGAAACACTGGTTATGTTCCTTCTTTGAAACCCCAACCCCCAATTACCTTATAATTGTGTTCACATTCACTGGAACCAATGAATATATTGTTATAATAACTTGTTCTTTCTCTATGGAGACAGAGTTTCCTTTCTTTTCGAAATCCAGCAACATAGCACATGAGTCTTGCCATTTGGGGTGAACCCTATATTTTCAGCCCATTTAGGAATTTTATGATTCTTATCATTTGCTTTTCTTCGGAAATTCTCTCTCCTTTTCTCAACTATATTTAAAAGTATTTTCTCTTTTTCACGTAATACGCATGTTAAATTATTCTTGTGTGCTTCAGCTATATCTAGTGTACCTATAGTTAGAAAATATTCACCCATATAACGTGTTACATCACTCTTAGTATGTACAGGATTCAGGTTACTATGTATAGGAAGTTCAGAAAATATCACATCTGAATTAGAATAGTAATATTGCAAAGTTCCTTTCTTATAGAATAAACTAGATAAAATGCTACATGAAATACCATATATGTTAATGGTAAATGGTGATAAGTAACACCTTCAGCTACCGAAGTAGGTAACTTCATACAAACATAGCAATCTTCTATTTCCATAGCTTCTACATAGTGTACTAATAGGTTTGCAAATACATTTAAGTGAGGTCTATTTTTAATTCCAGTATAATGTAGTCCTTCCTCATCTGATGCTTCTAAATCTACCTTCTGTTGTTTAATGCTAAGTGCTTTTTCTTGTGTATCCATTCTTCTAGGTCTATCTATCGTTTGTAGCTCCTTAGTATCATTCTTCATGTCTTAACTCATTATGTAAGGAATAGCTATTGTCAGTCCTAACCATACTATGAGTACTATCGCTATACTACATGTGCATATTCTACAGCATGTTTTTAGACAGTTTCTTTTCGGTCTTCTATTAACAGTACGATCTGCCATTTCTGACCAAGGAGACTAAACCCCTATTTGTAACTTTACACAGTCTTTTAACCTGTGAAATTTTTCAAGTGGGTCTCTCTTCTCCGTCAACCTGATCAGCAATCAATTCGTCATCACTTTCATCACTTATTTCTAAGTTTTCAAAATCTTCAAGAACGATGTAAGTCCATTCAGGGCCTCTGAATTTATTATTCAACCTTTTCAGTCGTGGACTTCTCCTTCTTGGTTGTATTACAGACTGTTCAGCTTGACTAGTTATTTCATTTACTTGTTCTGGTTCTTCATTTATTGTCTTTAGACGAAGTCTCAGTCTTTTGACAAACCTAGGCCAACTGTCTCCTTTTCTAAGTATTTTAGCTGGCACTGTACTCTGGCCTTCTTCCAATGCTCTTTTATTTTCATTCAGTTGTGGCACATCTATTTCAATGCTGTCTTCTGTATCCCTCTCTATCTGACTAGGTCCAGGTCTTATTTCCGTTTCTTCTGCCTGGTTACTAATCTGGCCTTGTTCAGGTATCTGCTGTATTTGACTTTGATTTGATTCACCTTCTTCTTCCTGAACACATTTTTCTACTCCTATCTGGTCCTGCTCAAGCTCTTCGAACCCTTGAATTTCTTCTGCCTGAGCTTCCGCCCTATTACCTATCAGTCCCTCCTCAGACTCTGGAGTTGTGACAGGTATTTGGAATGTCTAAGTATATTGATTTTCCCTTATCTGATCCTCTTCAAGATTACCATTGGCTTGGATTTCTGTAATATGAGTACGTTCTTCTAGACCTATCTCATCCTCACTATCACTCTGAGTGTCTAAATAAGTCTCGCTTCTAGTTTTCACGTATTCTGCAGGTATCTCAACTACTGGAATCCAATCATCTTGACTGGTGCTTGGTTGTTCCTCTTCAGCTACTTCAGGATCGATGTCTTTTGACCTCTCAGCTCCACAACCTTCAGCTTCAGTTTCATCAGGTTCAGTCACTCTTTTTGTATGACTGGCATGGATCCAGTGTGGAACTCCTTTGCACTTTACAGCTGTGGTGGTAACCAAAATCTCTTGACGTGGTTTTCCCCACCTCGGTGCAAGGCAAGATTTTCGAGTATGTTTCTTTAGCATTACCCAGTCACCTGGGTTCAGGTCTTGTGCTGGAGTTGCTTGTCTGGCAACAGCGTCTTCCCAATCTGGTGAGAGATAGAACGCACTTGGTCAGCCAGTTCTTTGCAGTACTCCAGTACTAAATCAACAGATATATTTATCAGTTTGTGTCCTGGCACCCATGCTTGCCTCATTGCTCTTCCCATTAGTATTTCATGAGGACGCAAGCCTGTGTTCCGATCTGGAATACTTCTGAGTCCCATCAGAACAAGAGGTAAAGCATCTGGCCACTCTAATCGGGTAGACTCATACATCTTTCCCAATCTTGACTTGATTGTGCCATTCAATTGTTCTACCACTCCAGGAGCCTCTGGGCGGTATGCACAGTGCAACTTTTATTTAACATTGAATACTTCACATATTAGGCTAATTATTTCATTATTAAAATGCCAGCCTCGGTCTGATTCAATCGTTACTGGAAAACCGAAACGTGGTATGAGTTCTCTGAGTAGAAGTTTGGCTACAGTGATACTATCATTCCTACGTGTGGGGTAAACTTCCACCTATTTTGAAAATAGGCAGAAAATGTCAAGAATGTATTTTAGTCCTCGACAAGGGGGTAACTAATGAAATCCATTTGCAATCGTATGAAAAGACCCTCTGCCTTTCCAATCCTTCCTGGTAATACTACAGTTTTCTTTCCAGGGTTCATCTGTTGACAAATTAAACATCTTTGGCAAAGTGCTTCTGCTACGTTCCTGAATTTCGCATTAAACCATGACTGTCTGAATAGACGTATCATGGCATCTCTTCCCAGATGAGAATCACCGTGGAACATCCTAGCCATAGGAGCAAGCACACAGTCTGGTAACACAGGCCTACCATCAAGATAAAAAATAGCACCATCTTCAACCCTTCTCTGACAACCTATTTTTCTCCACTCTTCCTTTTCTTTTGGTCCTGCTTCATTTTGGAAGTCTCTCACTTCTTCATGGGAGCCTCCGCCAGCACCAGCTCCCGGCAAATGGGTTTCGTCAGCGCCACCACGCCGAACACCTAAGCTTCCTCCGCTTTTCCGATTCTGCAAGCCCCAGTGTCCCCCAAGCACTCAACGCACCGGGTCGCAGGGCACTTCGTCGTTTCTGAAATTACCAGGTGAGCGCTCTTCTTCCATTCCAGCTCCAGGACCACAAACTACAGGGCAGCCGTCGGATGTCGGCCGCCCAACAACCTCCTTCACGCTAGCTCGGGGATCATGCACCGTGCTGGGCCGTCACCAGTAGAGTCCGTACACTCGCTTGTCTGGGGGAGTAGAGGGACCGGAGCCGGCTCCCCACACTCCTTAGGTCTTCCGAAACGGGGATCAGCCTAAATCGTGTCGTTTTCAGCTCGCAGATGCCGGATACTTTAAGAATTGTGCAATGGCGACACGGAGCTCTCTGCTCAAGCGGCCATCATCGTTTCGAGCAAGCTCCGCCCCAAAGGCATTTTTTTATGATTCTCCTAGCAGGATTATTGGTAAATAACTTGCTGCCAAGTTAACCTATGTATTTACAACAAGGGGTGGTGAGGGACAGAGTCTCTGAATTAAGCAGAAAGCTCTCACCCAGTCAAGAGATCAGGGCTAGATCCAACACCGTTTTTTAGCTCACTGCACCATCCCAGTTTCAGAACCTGGCTGTATGCAAATTAGTCTGTTCCTGTCCCAGTGCATGATGGGAACAGGGCAAACCAAACTACAAAAGCCAATTCTTACACTGGGAAGGAAACAAGCTCCCGGGGACCGGTTTCTGGCATTACAGCCGTCTTCGGCCCGGTTTGCTTGAGTCCTGATGGTGCAATGAGCAAGGGTCCTTCACTCATGGGACACCTAGAGGAGACCCTGGGGGTACCTGGTATGCCCAAACATTGTAGTTTATCAATTTGTAAATGCCCCAAACACCAAAGTAGAGTTTGGCACAATTTACATTTTAAAAACAGTCCTACACCTCAGGGCTGCTTTTAATTTGACCTCAGGCTCAGCAGTGCACACATGTAAGTGTCAAAAGGGCTGCTGGCCTCTTAATTGCCATGCCCTATTATATTCTAGGGCCTTAAAAGGTAGTTGTAATCGCCCTGCCCTATTATGTACTAGGGCCTTATAGGGAAGGTTATGGCAATCACAGGGGTACCCTAATCCATGGTGTATGTGTGTGTTTTCACTGTATTCTGAGTGTCTCTTACAGCATAGTACTGGCCCTGGGCCTGGTTAGGCAGAGCCCCGTCAGTCAAAGTCAGTTCAACCAGTGCCAGTCAGCAAAAAAAGTTGGGGGTGCACAAGGCACAGGATGACTTTGCAACAGGTAGGGACAATAGAACTCCTATGACCACACATACTCTTGTTCCTGCCCAATATAACCTGGGCAAATCAAGGAGATTTAAAATTAATAATAATACTGTCACCTTCTTGTAAACAGAATCTCCTCAGACAGAGCAAAAGTAAATTCCCTATTTCTGGCTAGCCAGTTCAATACTTTATTTCGTAGCTCTACATAGAACTCTGCATGATTATTCCATAAAGTGGGAATGCCAAGTAAAACCACAACATAGGAACAAACAGCAGGCGGGAGATTCTAAATAGTCTTATTTAGGCTCACCTTGATGTCCTTAGCCCTGAGTCCCCCTACTGAAGGGGCAGCCACTGATACCTGAGCTGCATAGATCGTTGGAGTGGTTGAAGGAACAGAGGCTGGGACCCCACCTGACAACGATAAAGGTAGGTCACTTAAAGGCTCTGAGTGCACAGTTAAAGGGACAGTTCTAGGTATAATATTCAGTTCAATGGGTACAGTAGCATTCTTTTCAGAGAAGGGGCACCGTGACAAAGAAGACTCAAGTTGGGATTCAATAGTCTACCGGGCATTCTAAAAAAGGTGAGAGTTCAACTAGTAGAATAACCTTAAATTTAGTGAAGCAATTGGTCAAACAGCGCTCACTGTCACAGGAAATCCACGGAAGTTCAGATGCATCTGTCGTTGATACACAGGGCAGTGAAGGAATTCCGACTGAGGTTGACAAAATGCCTGTCTGAGTAGATGCATTGGTCGAATTGGCAGTCAAATTGCCCCGCAGCCCCCGCTTTGGCTTGTTCCCCTTGTTAGGCACCTTAAGATCAGTTACAATGGGAGGATTCGGGTTTGTCTCCACTAAAGGATCTTCCAAAGGGTCTGGAATGGCACAAACAATGGTGCGGCTTACAGGAGGGCTTTGCAAAGGATCCGAAAGAATAAAATCAACTGGTGCTGGGATAATGCCTGAGTTAAGGGACAGCCGTCAGTAAGTAAGGGCTATTTCAGTACTTATAACTCCCATTGCCCTCTCCAGAATCTTGTCTATGGAAATACATTTCATGGGGGACAGAAGTAAACAATGCTCCAGATGCTTTCCACTTACCCATAACTAACATTGCGGAAACAGAGCACACTTGGAGAGCTTTGCATACAAGGCAATAGTCCTACTAAATTTGTCGGACCTAGATAATAGTGTTTGCTAATTTTACAGAATTGTGAGAAAATATGTTTGCCATTCTAGGGGACTCTGCAAAACTTTGGCTACAGGGGGATGCAGCATCCAAACATTTGAAGACCATTTGTAAAGACTGATAATTGAGAAAGAACATGAGCAAATCAATAATTAAGTAGATGAGCTGAGAGTGGATTTATGGGCGAAGGGAACTTCTTGAAAATATGTATGTAGCCTCAGGCATGGATTGGCGTGTAAACTTTAAGATGCAAGCAGCCCATTACTTAACCTAAATTCATCTTGCTAACTACACCTCTGCTTACACCTAGCTGGTAGTGTCTATCAATGAATGTCCACAGCATTCTAAGGACTGCCACAGTGATTCTACGGCTAGAACTATACAAAAAGTAGAAACGAGGTTCTATCGGATTTCAGGACAAGTATTATGCCAGGCGTGTGAACCATTATGCAATGGATATAGACAACATGCCAATACTTAGCACCAATATGCCATGGCAAGTTGAAGTATTATGCCACAGATGTGCACAATCATGCAATGGATGCTTACATTATCCCAAGATTTGCACATTTATGCTAGGAAGTACCACCACAGCGTCATTTTCCTCTACATTGTTATGTTAAACAGGTCTTGTGTTAATCAGGGTTGAAGGCATAATGGGTGCAATAGAAACATTTGCATTTTATAGCATTTTGAAATAATCTCAGACAGAGGTAAATGCTCATATTAATGTTAAGTGTTTCTTGTAATGCACACATAGACCTGGAGATTTCACAGAATTATGGGTGGTCAAAGTTATATGAATTTTACCAAAGAACATTAAAAGCATCCTAAAAATAGATGAGTCTTCAATATGTGATGAAAAGACAGAAGAAGTGAGGTCACAGAATTTGATAATGATGGGGCAATGATGGAAAAGTTGCAAGGACAGCTATGATGTGAAGAGTCAGTGTGAAAAGATATGGAATTCCTTCTCAGTTTAATTGTGACTATAACCCTCATTTCTGAAATTAAGTGTGGTATCAAATCTGACTTCTTCAGTTAAATCTATCCTCCGGTCCAGTAAACTCTGAGATGAACAACATCTAGAGATATGCCACCTATAAGGCAATATAGTACTGTATCAATCGTGGAACTGCACCATTTTCTGGTATTGCAGGAATGAACCATGGTTCCCACTCAGTGCCCTTGCACCAATGAGTGCACCAGTCTACCAGTCTGTCCTGTGTGGTCTGACAAAGCATTCACTTCAACTCGGATGAAACGTACTATAATGCGAATTCAGCTGGTTTGCCATGGAATGCCAAAAAGTGCTGAATGACCCTTACACATACTCATTGCAGTAGAGGCATAGATAGCTGTTCATACTTGGCACAAAGCTATTACCTTAAGAGGCCTGATGAGGGTGACTATCCTGCACCTCACAAGTGAAGCTTTGTTAGAATCATGATCCTCTGCCTATTCTAACTTGAATATGCCAAGTTGGCTTCTTAGATGCTCAAGTCTTCCATTACAGAGAAGATCTGTGGTGCAGGGCAGGTTGTTTGAGCAACTTGGTGTACGGCTTCCTGTCTCTAATGATTACACAACACGAAACACACAAGTGCACTCAAGAGAGTTGACATATTCCAGAGCATCATAGTACTCTCACTAGACTTGTAATGGTGATGGGATCTTGGAGTCACAGAGTACACATTCCTCATGTTTAAAAGCCTTCCTCGGTAGGCAATTGAGATACTTTGTTGCCAGGTCATTAGAACCCATTTCGCTTTCATCAGAAGTCCTCAAAGACTTGAAAAATATCACTTTTGGTGATTATGGCAAGATGGCCAATGACAGGCCGTAGGAGGTAGTCACTCCTCTCCTTGCTCCCTGCTCCTAGAGGATTTGGGACGTTACTGCTGAATTGTTGTTAATGTTTGCTGCCCGGAATCACTAGTATGATATATCCCTTGGCTCTAGCTCAACATCTTCTGGTGTGGATGCGCAAGAGTAGCTCTAAGCTCTTATTCTGGTTTGGCCGTTCTAGTGACTGTGCGAGGGATACTCTAACCCCTGGACGGTGGTATTCAATGGCAGAAATGGCCCCTCAAGGTCCCAGGCTCCAGAAGGGGACACAAAAAGAAAAAGAGAGGGACAATGCTGTTTCCAGCGACCCTGGCGGGGCAACAATAAACACAAATTTAAGATCGATGGCACAACTCCGCAGGAATGCGAAGAGAGATAACAATAATCCTGAGGACGGAGAAAACGCTAACAGCGAGAAACCCAAAGGCAAAGAAAAGAAAGAGAAAGCTCCGACAAGTAAAAAAGGTGCTCAACGCCGCAACAGCGAAGCCCTGATTAAAGAGGGTAATATGCGACAACCTACCCTCCACGAGGCATTTGCGGGTCCGCTGCCGGCCGCAGTGATCTCCCCATCACAGCCAGCTCACGCTGCAGGCAGTAATTCCCAAGGCGTGGGAGAATCGGGTCCGGTGCAGGCTCCGGTGCTTGCCCCTTCGCGGCCAGCTATCGATGCAGACAGGAATGCTGGAGGCGGGGGAGAGCCGAGTGTGGGATTCAGCGGCGATACGAAGATGGAGGAGGCCGCAGGGAAGGTTGACTCTCGGATGCCAGACGATGCGACACGATCGATGTCTCTCACCGCGTCTCTCACCACGGCATTGTCAGACCAAATGCTGGCGGGGCAGAACAAACAGACTCTCGAACAGGCTTCTGAACGGAATTCTCAGGCGGCGTATCCCAAGGCGGATATTGAAGATTCTGAACGTAATGTTCTACCCGGTAAGGACATTGAGGAGGGGGGAGGACTAATGCTCAGGGAAGTCTGTTTAAATGACACTGATATGAGCATCACGAACAATGCAAGGGAAAAGCCTATGAGTTCAGGCACAGCAGTAGTGCAGGGGGCAGAGAGCAGCATCAAGTATGGGGGCCACGCAGTATGCACAATAATCCTCCAATGGATATTAGTGTATCTATTCCCCTTCTTCAGTCTAAGGGGGTACCAGAGCCTACTGATGTTGGCACTACAGATGAAAATCATGGAACAGCTCTTGGAGAGCATACTAATTCACTAGGGGCAACACAAGGAGGAATCTGTGTAGTAAATAATCCAGGATCCCCTAGTGATGACTGCTTCTTCTCCGTTAATGATGATGAGGATGATGAGAATGAGGAGGACAATGAGGATAGAGATGCATCCATTTCATTAACATAAAGTGAACTTGGGAGCTCAGAAGCAGAATCAGAATCCGAAGTATCGACACCTGATAGCGAGGAAGTTTATAAACCTTGCACCAAACGTAGGGTAAAAATTTTGAAAAATAAACCCCGCACAAGATCTAGAGGGAATATGAGTCCATCACAGCCTGAATTAAGTAAAAAACTTGATTGGGAATACTCAGCTACCTCTCAGCTGTATCAAGAGGGAGTGACTCTCCAGCGCAAGCAACAGCGCAAGCAATAACTATGGATATACTTTTTGCTACTTTGAAGCAGGTGCAGGGGGAGGCCAGGAATGAATCTCGTAGGGCTAAGCATGCCAACCAAAAGATACAAGCATCACTACGGAAGGTGAATACACTTTATTCTGATATGGCTGCAAGAGTAACAGAGGTAGAATCAAAGACGGAGAGACTGGAGGAAGACGTTAGCAAATGGAATGACTTTAAAAGGGAACAAGAAAAGATGGCAACTGATGTGCATTGGAAACTTGAGGACTATGAAAACCGTCAGAGGCGGAATAATGTTAGATTGCTTGGAGTGGCAGAAGGACTAGAAGGGCAGGATGTGCGAGAATTTGTTATTGGTCTACTCAGGGGGGCCTTTGCAGAGTTAGTGGCTTGGAACTTTTTGAATGAGATACAACGAGCCCACAGGTTCCCTTTTGTGCAGAGGAAGGGCCCAGTTAATGATAAGCCTATGGCAATCCTGATTTATGTTGGAAATTTTTTATTACGGCAGGAGATCATGGATAAGGCTAAGCCGGAGGCCAGACGCTCTTATAATGGTTGTACATTCTTTATCCGCCCAGATTTCTGCCATGTGACTGTAGAAAGGAGATGACGGATGAGGTAGATGATATCCCCTTTACAAAAACTGGGCTGTGAGGCCTACTTGATGTTTCCCTGCAGCCTTAAAGTGGTGGAGGACGGGCAGCTTTAATTTCTTTTCAGGAATTAAAGCTCAGGAATATCCAAATGAGATTAAGGAAAGGAAAGGGGGGCATACAAATATGCGGGTTGTCTTGAGACAGAGGAAATAGAATGGTTTCTCATGAATTTGAATGAGCCAAATGAGGATAAAAGTAATTGGCAGGATTAGTGGCAGTAGGCACAGTAGTATTGTTGGAAATAAGGAGATGGGAACATTTGGAGCAGGGGTGGGGGGGGGGATTACCACTTGGGGCTATAGCTGTCACATATAGGTCAGGATTGACCTATTTGCCTGTAAGGGGGGGGCGGGGGTTGAGGAGGGGGAAGGTAGGGGTACAGGGCAATGTGCGTGCTGATTCGATTCTGGATATGCAGGGAGTGAACATAACATTGAGGGTTAAGAAATTACATGAGGGTAGTACACAGGTGGCAATGGTAATGGAGATAATAATTGAGGGAGGGAGTGGTGGGGAGTTATTTTGTAAAATGGAAGATTGGGTGGGACAGTCACCAGATGTGCATTAATGGGTACTCAAATTATTACGATAAATGTATGCGGATTGAATGACCGTAGTAAGAGGCAACGGGTGGCTACATTCTTAAGATCTCTGAGTGTGGATTTAGTATGTCTACAAGAGACCCATATAGATGCGGCTAGGGGATATTTATTAAATCAGCTGGGATATCAAGTATTGGCATACTCAAAACAGGGGGCGAGAAATAGAGGAATGGCAATTTTGTCTAAATGAAGGAACATTATAGTAAGGAGAAAGCTGGAGGATCAATGGGGAAGATGGGCACTTTTAGAATGCAAAATTGACAAAGAGTGGGTTACTTTAGGCAGTATATATGGTTCAACAGAAGATGACCCGGATATTTTTGATCTTTTGGATTTGGAGTTAGCCACTTGGTCTCCAATCATCATACTGGCTGGGGATTTCAATATTAACGGGGCAGGGGGTGGAGGCTTAAGTGGTGGATATCAGGGCAGGAAGAAAAGAGTTTGACGCGCAATATGTAACATGATTAGGAATAATGCTATTTTGGATGTATGGCGGCATCTATGCCCTGCTAATCATGGGTTTACCTTCTTCTCGGCCCCACATAAAGTCTGCGCGAGATTGGATTATTTTTTTGCTTCAAGATCATTGTTGTCTGCACTTAAAATAGAAAGACTTCCTCGGATAATCTCTGATCACAACCCTCTGATCCTTACATTAAACATTGTGCCCATTAGAGGCCCTGATCGGGTATGGACGTTCGAAAGAGGGTTGTTAAAAGATGAGGCCTATGTTTCACACATGACGGAATGGATTTAAAAAAAATTGATTATCAATAGGGGTAGTACTGCCTCAGGCAATGTGTGGGATACGTTTAAGGCTGCGGTCCGTGGGGAGACAATACGTTTTAGTGTCTATAAGCGAAAGAAGGAATAACAAAAGGAGGCAGCGCTAGTTAAGGCCGTAGCAGAGGCAGAAGATGAATTAACCGAGCATGGCTGGAGCCGCTATCAATCAAACTAGCAAAGGCAAAGATGGACGCTGGGGAAAATATATCTAGCAAATAGAGAGAGGTGTTATGAGTTTAATGAGACTGTCGGGCGTACTCTTGCTATTCGGACGAGACAGAATATCTCTATGGGGGAAGTGAGGGAGATTCAGGACACTGCAGGTAAAATAGTCTCAGACTCAGAGGGGGTGCGAGAAGTATTTAGGAAATTTAAATGTCATTATATGATGAAGAGCACCCACGCGATCTTTCTAAAACAGTGGATTATTTGCAGGATATTCCTGTGGCTACTCTTGAGGAGAATCGAGCGAGGATTTTAGAGGAGCCTTTGAATGTTGAGGAGACTTTGGCTGCATTGTTGAGTCTATCTTCTGGGAAAGCTGCAGGGCCGGATTAAATTCCAGCTGAGTTCTATAAGACCTTCTGAGAGGTAATCAAGCAAGATCTGGTTGATACATTCCAAAAGGCACAGATAGGGGCATCTGTTCCGGCCAGTTGGTCAGGGGCAGATATCGTTATAATCTTAAAAAAGGGTAAACCACCTAAAGCCCCTGGCTCGTATAGGCCGATAACTTTAATGAGCGCTGATACCAAAATATATTCTAAGGCCTTGGCACTTAGAGTGGTGAAGGTAGTGTATTTATTAGTAAGTATTAACCAGCATGGTTTTATACCAGGAAGAGGAACCACACACCATACCCAGAAGGTTATAACCCTCTGTGATGCCTCGGAGGTTGCAGGAGACCCAATGGCGGTGATGCTTTTAGACACCGAAAAGGCCTTTGATCGGGTCTCCTGGGACTTCCTGTGGTTTATCTTGGAGAGGGTTGGCCTTGGGGGTGGGATGGTGAAGGCGCTACAAGCACTATATGTGGCTCCTACTGCCCGTATTCGGGTAAACTCAGGATATACACTTCCATTCCGGATTAAAAGGGGAACACGGCAGGGATGCCCATGTTCTCCTCTTATTTTTGCGTTATATATGGATCCCTTTATTCGGCGTATGGAGCTAAATGATAATATTTCCCCATTAAGTACGCTGATGACGTTGCGGTCATCACCCCTAACCCCTCAGAGGCTATAACACAGGTGGCGGCAGAAGCGTGAAGATTTGGGGAAGTCACGGGCTATGCCCAGATTGTCTCTAAGACTCAGATTATTAAAAATAGTGAAGTAGACTGCATAGATCCCCGTGTGGTACAAAGTGGGGTATACTTAGGGGTAACATTAACGGCTGACTTGGATACGTTGGTAGAGGCAAATTTAGAACCAATAATAAACGAAGCTAAGAAGGATTTAGACAATATACACTTTTCAATAGTAGGTCGAACAAATATTGTCAAAATGATCTTGTTACCGAAGGTGCTTTATTTATTTAGGGCTATTCCCTTACTGTTCGAGGCAAAGTGGTTTAAAATATTACAACACGTGATAAATCGATTTATTTGGTCCCATGGAAAGACCCGAAGATCTTTGAAGTTTATGGCACTCCCTCGGGAAAGAGGTGGTTGGGCTGTGCCCGAGTTAAGGTTTTATTACAAGCAGCATCTTTACAGTATATGACTGGGTTACTGGGAGGAGCAGAAACGGAAGGGCAAGATGCAATAGAGTCCTTAGCAATTTATGCCTTGGTGTTAGGGGCAGACGCAGAGGACATCTTCTTGAAATTTACTGAACACAGTTATTATAAAAGGACTAAATTTAAGACTGTGATTGCAGCACATAAGATCTGGATGTCGCAAAGAAATATGGCTTGGGTAGATACAACGTGTAAACTAGGTTGGCTAAGAATGCTGCACTCCCCTGCGATCTGTTTGGAGATTCTGTGTTTTCAGAATGGGGGAAACAGGGGATAAGGAAAAATGGGGATGTTTTGGGTGTAGGGCGGGTGATGCAGTTTAATGGGATCCAGAGAATATATGGTCTGGACTCAACCCATTTTTTTAAGTACCTGCAAATAAGAAGCTTCATTTCAACAAAAAGAGGTGGCGCAGCTGGATTTGCCACAAATTCCATTTTGGATATCATTCAGGGGGTACAGACTGTACAATTAGGAGATTTTATTCGGAACTGGTAAAAGATAAAACAGATGATCTGGGAAAGTATGAAGATAAGTGGGTACAGAAGATAGGTATAGAAAAGGAGGCCTTTTATAGGTCATTGGAATTGGGGCAGAAAGTTTTATGCTCTGCGCCACTCCAGGCCCAACAATATAAAACATAATTTTTTCTGTATTACACTCCTTCTAGAATAGCGCAATGGGGAGGCTCGGTCGGCATTACATGTCCCAGGTGTGATAGTTCGGAGGCTGACTTTGTTCACATGTTATGTACATGCCCCCATTTAAAAACAACACGGGATGAAATAGAGGTATTCCTTAAGAGATCATTAAGGATAGAGATTAGTTTAACATCGGGAGTAGTATTACTTGGAGTACTTGAGAACGTTAGTGAGACACAGTATGGATTATTCATCTTTGTGGCTATGGCTGTATTGAGGCTGTGCATTGCTACAGTATGGTTGGAGCGTATACCGCTGACTTTTCATCAATGGTTAGCCAAGCTGTTCACAGCATATAACTTGGAAAAAGCAATTTATGCAAGGAAGGCTCGGAACGGCAAGAAATTAGGTATAGAAATATGTGATCCTATACAGAGGTGGAGGGAGGGAGAATTGGGGTAATGGAAGGATTACGGATTACGTATAATATCTTTTTCTCTTTTCTCTTTATCTCCTTTTTTTCCTTTCTGCCCTCTCTTTCTTATGGTTTTCCATTTTTGTATGTCCTTGAATAGTCTGCGCTTGCTTTGATCCTTGCATACTAAATGTATTATTTTTTTCTTTTTTTGATTGAATTTATCTGTCCTGTCTATAGACAGGTTGTATTGTTTTGATCCTTGCATATCAAATGTACTTAATCGTGACTGAATTTACTTGCCCTGTACAAAAAAAAAGGGGAGGGAGGGGTAAAAGTAAAATTCTAATAAAAATATTTTTTTTTAAAAAAGGAGTCATCAAAGACTTATTGGATGCAGAGAAGTATTCGGGATACCACTGGCGATCACAGATTTAGGTTTTGGTTCGCTCAACACTAGTACTGGAGTCATCCTTTCTGATGATTGCACACTCTAATGCACATATTATTTTACAAGAGGAGCAAGAGTAAGCCTCAGCTTGTAAAGGCTTTGTTCATAATATTTTTAGTCACATGTGGTATTGACGTATTGCAGGTGGAGGGAAAGTCAATGGGGCATATTCATTAGGAGCCATCGGCGAATTAACGGCACTTTATCGCAGCCAAGGTTGTTATCAATTTACCACACCATTCACAAGCAGGTGCTAACAGCCCACAGCACCAGTTTTCCCGTGATAGCAGCTGCAAAAAACATTGCCACAGAGGACCTCTGCAACTATCGCTAATGAGATGCAGAGTAGGCGTTTCCATGCACAAAGCCGCAACAACACCACACGTCAACATTCAAAATGACCAGACAGATCGGCAATAAAAACACAAAACACACAATAAGGGTCGTTCGCAGCAGGAAATTTACACCTGCTTTGACCTGGTGTAATGTCGGACGGCAGCTTGCACCACAAAAGGGAGCCCAGGGCGTCATTGGAAAGGCAACAGATGCCATGGAGCCACTCACCATGCAGCCCAGGCACCCAAGAGGGCCACGACACCCACCCGGCACCCCCCCCACCCCCGGACCACCACAGAGGCAGTGCAGACAAAGACAGCAGCCCCCCAGGAAACGCACCTGTCTCACAGGCCCAACATCTGACAATGTCAGTGTCCACCACAGGCTGAAAGGGACAACCATCCTACACATCCTGGCCATCATCGCCTAACAGTCCAATGGCACCAACACAGCGGGCACCCAACATCCCACCCCACACCAAGCTGCTGGCTGTGCTGCACCTGTTGGCCCCTGGCACACCCACAACCATACGGCCAGCACAATGTGCAGGAACCGCTGGAGAGCAAGCAAGTACCATATGCCATAGCTGGATGCACGCTCGTGTTGGGGCAATCCCCTGCACACATGTCCCACCTGAGCCCCCTGGTGACACATAACACAAACAGCGCAACTGGAAGTACATGTCACACATCAATGTACAGGCAACATCACATTGATGTATGACATGTGCTTCCAGTTGCGCTGCCACAGACCCTGCTCAACGCCAGCCAGCGACACATGCTGCCACAAACCCTGTTCAACACCAGCCGGTGATACGTTCTGCCACAAACCCTGTTCAACGCCAGCCGGCGACATGTGGATGAGGGTCCAGGACTACCCTGCGGACCAGTAGGTCTCACATCCAGCACCTAGTCTACACCAGTGGTCGCACAGAGAGGAGTAAGAGGAAGATGTGGCTCAGTCTGGACGAAAGCCGGGTCAGAGTCACGGAGGTGACTAAACACG
This sequence comes from Lissotriton vulgaris, assembly GCF_964263255.1. NCBI lineage: Eukaryota > Metazoa > Chordata > Amphibia > Caudata > Salamandridae > Lissotriton > Lissotriton vulgaris. Next base: position 241,194,868 of record NC_141689.1, on the reverse strand, counting down.
TGGTGCCACTGAACCAGAACTATGCAGGCCGGTGGGGTCACCAACCTATGCCAGTGACACTTGGTGAATGGCCCGTGCTGACCGCTGCCTCCGGCCTTCACTGCTCTCGACCTAGGTTTTGCTCGAGTAGGTCACATATTCAGAACGGAACATCGAATATGCAAAGGCAGATTACATAACATAGCACGCAAGGAGAGGCGTATGTTGATGCCTTGCATCTTGCCGGAGAGAAAAGGATCATCGTTACGGAGGTGTTCATACACTACCGATCTCTGCCCTGGTGTCACCTGCGCAGTGCATCGCGAGCCAATGACACGTGGCTGTGGGCCACTGATGACCGCTGCCTCCGGCCTACACTGTGGTCCAGTAAGTCACAGAGTCATGATTCAGCAATGGCAGAGTTTATATCAGTGTACCGGCATCATCGCAGACTGCATCCCCACTCAGCCCCAGTGCCACTAAGTCTGTTCCCCAACATTCATGGACACTCTCTGGTTGAACTGTGGTGGCGTCTGAGCCTATGAACTAGGGGGCAGTTTTCAACCTCATGTAGCTGATACCGAATTGGTGGTGGCACAGAGGCTGTCACATTCCACTCCTCCATTTGCTGCTTCCGGATAAAATCTTACTTTTTGGTGTCTTGCCCTGGAGGACAACTTCCACTGTCTCCTGAAACACTCCGAAACATACACCTCGGATATTGATGGTGACACACTCAGGTCGCATGGCCCATATGACTGCAACACAAGTCACCGTCCCGTGGCTTGGTGCCTGTGCTGGCCGCAGTGCATCTGGGGCCACTAACTCTGTGCTGGTCCTGTCTGGGACCCCTTCTCCGTAGACATTGGCTGGCCCATGAGGCATAGGCCTTGGGGTCATCAACGCCATTACTCTGTCGCGTGCGCTGTACGCAGTCTCCGGGCCCAAATGCGTCCCACCAGGGCTCACACACCACAGCGAGTCCAGACTTGCCCGGACAACGCATCACCACAGGAAGCACACGCCACCACCGCAAGGACCACCTGCAAACATCATCTGCCAGAGTTGATGTGGTGGTCCTGACAGACTTACAGAGTTGCTCAGGTCTGTCGTGGATGCCATCATCGGTCTGATACCCTGCTCAGCACTCCAGGTGCCAGTGACTCAGTGAACTGCAGGCCATTGTCCGTTGCTGATTGTGTTTTGTGCTGTGGAGAGGTTGCGCAGGTATGTCACGTCAAACAGTGTGGGGGCCCTGAGACATTGATGGGGAGGATGATGCAGGTCTCCACACACCCGACTGCATCTGCATCAGGAATATAAGGGACACAATCCAAGACGTTTTCTTCACATGAGTGCGCTCATCTCTAGTGTCCAAAGCCCAGTACACTGCAACTTACGGACACTTCTGTTTGCATGTTGGCTGTCCTCTGGACTTTCTCCGGCTCACTCCATGTTGCTCAGCAGTTAACTCTGTTATGCATGTGTTTTCAGTTTCTGTTGCACTGGTGTCCAATGTTCAAGTGGTTGCCAGCACCAGACATTCCGTGCGGAATGGCTCACACTCACCCCATACACATCCACCACAGGCAACACTGTACATGTGGCCCTGCCAATGAAGGGTCCAGGCTCATGTGACGGAGCCAGTTCAGCATGATATCTGCGTGTGTCCCTGTGGTCTTGTAGTATGCATGTGGGCCCTGGCCCTACGACATTACATTGTTCTGTGTATATCTGATGCAGACATGTCACCGCAGGCATCTGGTTGGAGCTTGGGCATGTAGCTTTGTCGTCACCACCTCAATTCATAAGGGGAAAGTCCAGGGCTGTTGTACGCACAGCCAACATGGGTGTGTGACTGCTATTTGAGCACCCCTGGGCGTGGTTCTGTGTTGTGATTGTGCATCTGCATGTATCTCTATGGCAGTTTGCGTCTCCTTAGTGGGGTGTGGGTGGGCCATGAAGGGTGATAGACCCCCTACGTATGTGTCCTGTTCGCATTCCATGGGTTCGGCCCCTACCCGGACTTGTTGGGCCACCTCCTTTTGGCATGCTGACACATGGCATTGGGGTGCCATGTGTGGGTGGGTGAAGTGTCATGAGCCAGCTGTGCTTGCGTGTGCAACCTGCTGTGTTGTCTGTTGCAGGTTCGTCTTCCCCCTGAGTAACTTGGCTGGCCAGGTCCTGGTGAGGGGTTGCGTGGGATATCCATGGGTTGTGTTGTGTTCTGTGCTATGGTTAAGGTGTTGTGGGTCCCTCTGTGATGTGAAGGGGAGGAGCATGTGGACTTTGTGTTGACATGTGAATTGGTGCATTGTTCTGGTTTGCATGCAGACTGTATGGCAATGTACAATTATGACTGGGGGGTGCAGGATTCTTCTGCGGGACAGTGTACATTTGGACTACATGACGGATGTGAGGTCGTACGCGTACATTTCCATTTCACTGTGTCCGGGACTGTCAGATGTAGTGGGTATGTCTCTGTGCATGTGCGGTGCCAGTTGTGTCCTTTGTTCTGCAGTGTTGGCTATGCGTAATTGTTCCGTGTTGTCGTCAATGTGGGTGTGCTGTTCATGCTATATGTGTGTGCTTCAGTGTGCTAAGGGGATCTGGGACATGATCCTGGGTGTTTGTGGGTGTGCAGTGTGCTACGCCTCGTTGTGCATGTATGCCATTGTGACCATCTCCCCCGTCCCCCCAGTCCCTGTTTGTTGCACTCCCTGTTGATGTTGTGTCAGTTCCTCTCGAGCTGTGTCTGTACTCCCTACTCCTTGCACCGTCTCCACACTGATGACTGTGGCCTGGATTTCCTCCAACTCCTCCGGGGGCGCTGGACTGCCACCCCATGTCGTCGTTGCTGCCTTCCTGTTGCCAGTGGGTTGGTGCCAGGTTTACGTAGTCACGTCATGCTGGCGCCTATTGTTCTCCTGGATTGGCCCCTCGGCACTCCGACTGCAATCCAGGTTGTCTGCTAGTGGGTCAGTTGCTGGTAGTGTTCTGTCACCTCCGTGACACTGGTCTTGTTTTCCTGCGGTCTGCACCCCGTCTTCCTCTACCTCTTCAACTTGGCCTCCCCGACCCCGTTGTTCCTTGCTGGTAGTCTGTGGGGGTTGTGGGGTTCGAGACCAGACGTGTGGAATTTGCAGGCCTGTGGCTGATTTTTTCTACTTTTTGTACCGCGTTTGGCCTCATCGCGTTCATGTATCGTATTTTGGCAGCATAGCTTTGATTTTCACGCAGACATTTGCTGTGTTATCTGGTGTCTATCGCATACTACTGCCTTGCTGTGAATTCCAAGTTGACAAGGGGTTTTTTTCCCGCGATAGGCTGCAATATTGAAAGTTGCATTATGCTACTCTTGAGGTAGTTATCACACGTTCTTGTGAATATACCCCAATGTGTATTGACAGGAAGAAAGAACAACACTCATCTATATTTATTATGATTTGACAGATGAATTTGTTAGATTGAGAATCATTCTGATTACTGACTTGGCCTACATATCACTGAAGGTATTAAAGAGCAGGCTGTACAGAGATTTTTACAAAGTATATTGAATGTCATGTTCGGAATGGTGAATTAGAACGCACATGATGAATTGCTAAAGGATGCATTTCTTGTTGTAGATGTCAGTGCTTGGATAAGGCAGGCGGCGGTCAACTGTATGAACAAACAGAGGAAAGATATCCAGGGTCAGATTTACAAGCCCCTTGTGCCACTTTTGTGTCACTTGTTCCATGTTAAAAGTGATGCAAAAGTGGTGCAAGGGGCTTGTAAATCTGCCCCCCAGTGTCTCTGTCTCTCTTGTCCTATTTCCCTTTCCCAGGGTCAAGAACTGACCAACATAAACATCCCTTGCATGGTTGTCAGAGGGAAATGAGAAATATGTCAAATATTTCACTGTTGCCTGTAAAATATGAATGTCATCATTATAATGACGCCAAAAAAGGGGGATTTACCTAAGCCTCTATGTACACAATTGTAACGACATTTAATGTTGAACAGAGAGAAAACCACATTAATTAGTTAACTCAGACATTTAGTTTATGTCATTTATTTTTTAGGTTTGTCTGTTTTGACTTTTTTAAGACAAGGAAAAATACATTATCAACTTCACATTGAGCAAACCAAAATTTTTTGCAAGGGAAAAGCAAGAAGAAATATATACAATTAATGTGTAGAAACAAATGAACATATCATGGCAATGTGCATACAAAATATTATCAATAGTAAACAGTTATCAACTGTTATCTCAAAAACAGTAAAGAGAACCACTGTCATCAAGTCATATAATGAATTCCAGGGGGTGAGTCTTATTCACTACCAACCCAGCTTCCTGTTACAATGTTGCTACAAGAGTTCATATTATATAAACACAGGAATGGAAACCCAAGAGTCTAATTTTCACAAACAAAATGACTTAATGCCGACGCGTTTCGAATCACAATGTCCTAATCATCGGATTCTCATCAGGGCGTGGAATTTTATCCGCAGATACTGTTTAGAGAAAAAATAAGGGGATTAATTTAGGGGGAGTTCACTTCTCATAGAGAGTGAAAAATAGCTTTTTCCCAATTAATGCATCCCATGATGCAGCCTACCTTATGTGACCAATGGTTTATGGTCAACGGGTCTTTTTATGGGAACGTCATCATACACCGTTGATGTCAACCTGCAGAGGAACGACATTGCTGTGATAAGAATTTACATTCTAATTGGCGGCTGACACAACCTGTGTGGGTGTAGTTTGAGCAGTGAAATTTACCTTCGAAGGTAAGTTTCACTGCTCAAACTACACCCACACAGGTTGTGTCAGCCGCCAATTAGAATGTAAATTCTTATCACAGCAATGTCGTTCCTCTGCAGGTTGACATCAACGGTGTATGATGACGTTCCCATAAAAAGACCCGTTGACCATAAACCATTGGTCACATAAGGTAGGCTGCATCATGGGATGCATTAATTGGGAAAAAGCTATTTTTCACTCTCTATGAGAAGTGAACTCCCCCTAAATTAATCCCCTTCTTTTTTCTCTAAACAGTATCTGCTGATAAAATTCCACGCCCTGATGAGAATCCGATGATTAGGACATTGTGATTCGAAACGCGTCGGCATTAAGTCATTTTGTTTGTGAAAATTAGACTCTTGGGTTTCCATTCCTGTGTTTATATAATATGAACTCTTGTAGCAACATTGCAACAGGAAGTTGGGTTGGTAGTGAATAAGACTCACCCCCTGGAATTCATTATATGACTTGATGACAGTGGTTCTCTTTACTGTTTTTGAGATAACTGTTGATAACTGTTTACTATTGATAATATTTTGTATGCACATTGTCATGATATGTTCATTTGTTTCTACACATTAATGTATATATTTTTTCTTGCTTTTCCCTTGCAAAAAATTTTGGTTTGCTCAATGTGAAGTTGATAATGTATTTTTCCTTGTCTTAAAAAAGTCAAAACAGACAAACCTAAAAAATAAATGACATAAACTAAATGTCTGAGTTAACTAATTAATGTAGTTTTCTCTCTGTTCAACATTAAATGTCGTTACAATTGTGTACATAGAGGCATAGGTAAATCCCCCTTTTTGGCATTATTATAGGCCCTACCTACCCTCCTTCCCACAGGGCCAATACCCTCCTCTCTCTTCAATCATTATAATGACAGCATCCAAGCCACTCAGTAGAGCTTGTCTGCCCCAGCTACTAGGATATTATGGCAGACCAAAATATGTGGCAACATTATCTAAATTATGGTGCAAAAAAACACACATCGTGTATCCTCTTCTCGTTCAGTATTTTCTATATGTTTTAGATAGAAAAAACATTTTTGGGGTGATATCTGCAAAAATGATATGGTGAAATTGGGGGAGGATGTGGCGTTATGGCCAGAGGTGCTGACTTTGGAACTGGGGAACCATGTTCAAATCTGGTGTCAATTAACAACCTATGATTCTCGACAAATCACATAATCTTTCTGTACCTTAAAAATGTTAGAATAAAAGATGCTGACTAAGTGTAATGTAACTGGTGCTCATGTAAAGTGCTCCAATACCTTTGGGTCTTGTTTGCGCTATATAGAAATTGCACAGAAAATGGGGAAAATGCAGTAAATCCACAATTTCTCTGCAAACTCTGCGGCCACAGAATTGCTTAAATCCACTGGCATTCACCATTGCCCATTGCTTTATTGTTAACTCATTTAAGAAAGGTAAACAGAGTATAAGCATTTGATTTCCAATTAGCGTTCCTTGTTTCCTCCTTAGCTACGCTTTGCAGAAAACCGCTTTTTCAAGCGAACTGTACAAAATAAACATGTACTATGGAAAACACATAACATGTCTGTGTGAGTGCGTGTATGTATTTGTATTTGTATTTGTATTTGTATGTCGATTTGTAGAGCGCGATTGCTGCCCGGGGGCGTCCAAGCGCTAATAAAACAACAGAACAAGAGGAGGTAGCCCGGTGTTATTGGGCAGCAATGAAGAGGAATGTTTTTAGCTGTTTCCTGAATGAGGTGAGATTGGGATTTTTCCTTAGGTGGGGGGGTAGGGTGTTCCATAGCTTGGATGCGTTGTAGGTGAAAGTCCTACCGCCAGTTCTGGACTTTTTTATTTTGGGAATTGTGGCCGTGAAGGTCTGGTTGGATCGCAGATTCCTAGTGGGAAGGTAGTGTGACACTAGGTTGCGAGTGATGAGAGGGCCCGTTTTCCAGAACGCCTGGTGCGCAATGCATAAGGCTTTGAATTGTATTCTTTGGGGAATGGGTAGCCAATGCAGTTTTTTCAGTCCATTTTTGACTGATTGACGTCGAGGGATCTGAAGCAAAGTGCACGCGGCACAGTTCTGCACCGTCTGTAATCTCCGTATCGTGTACTCAGGGGCGGCGAGGTAAAGGGCGTTGTTATAATCCAGGCGGGACTACGCCAGTAATAATGGAGGAGTTAAGGAGGTCCATGATGACGGGCACGGTGATAGCCGAGGCTGACATAATGATGTCTGGCGGGGCTGGGTCCCCCGGAGACCCGGATTTGACTTTTTTTGCCAAGGACTCAAGAGTCGAGAGGTTAAGAAGAGCAAAGTGGTCCAAAGTGGGGGAGGAGTTCAGGTCAGAATGGCTTGCGATAGAGGGGGTGCTGGGAGGAGCAGGGAATGATTCATAAATGGTAGTAATTTTTTGCAGGAAAAAATCTGCCATGTTGTTGCAGTGTTCTGCGGTCTTAGTCTCATCTAGACTGGGTGGTAATTTGGTGAGGCTTTTCACGATGCGGAAAATTTCCCTGGGTTTAGATTTCGCCAGGATAATTTCCTTGGCGAAATAGGCTGTTTTGCTGGCCTTGATTTGTTCTTTATATATTTTGAGTAGTTTTTGGTATTGGATTTTGTTTTCTGGCAGAGAGTCCAGGCGCCATTTCCTTTCTGCTTGTCTACACTGACGTTTTGCAGTTCTGAGGGATTCAGAGTACCATTTGTGGTGGTTTTCCGTTTAGGTAGGGAAAGGTCGAGTGACTTGGTAATCCATTCCTCATACGAAAGGTTTGCGAAGCATGGGTCCTCATTAAGCGGGGGTGTGTTACTGGACAGTTTTTTGGTCCATGTCTCGATAGGGAGGCGGGACCACGGTCTAGCTATTCTTATAGGAGGAAGGAAATTAAAGAGAGAACAGTCGACGTTTCGACCCCTATGTCTAACATTTAGACACAAAATGTTGTGTCTAAATGTTAGACAGGATGATGTTCTTCATCCTACGTTATAGATCACTGTCAAATACGTTTTTGCATTTTTTTACACAGAATGGCCCCACCTTTCTCTCACATGTTGTCCTGATGAAGACCCCGTAAAAGGACTCCAACTGGCCTAGACATAGGGGTCGAAACGTCGACTGTTCTCTCTTTAATTTCCTTCCGGCACACTCCTGAATTCGCTAATAATTAGCTGTGACCGTTGAATTGTAATGTTTTTATGTGTTCTTGAATTTGTAGTCCTGATTTGGGACGTTTGTACTCAGATTATCCTTTGATAACTTTTGTCAATCTGTATTGTTACTGCCTTACATTTTGTCATAACTTTTTTACACTCCCTTGAGCACTACCCCTCCCCTTCTTTTCTCCCCCCTTCGGGGCCCTTAATTGACATGATTTCCAGATTGCAGTTATTAATCAGATAGCATTGGTCATTAAATAATATATGCCAATCAGATTTTTGCTTACAGAATTCTTAATTTGTGGTTTTTGTAATATATTGTGTTTGTTATTTACAAGACACATCCCTTTCCTACGGGGACCCCCCTCTTATATGTAACACAACCTTAAATCTAAACTTAAGACTAACCAATACCCAGGCCTCAATTTGCCCTGCCCTTTCAAATAACTCCACAGTGATATATTTTTTAAGTAGACACCATTATTATCATTAAAATATATTATAAAATCATTTTTTATAAATTTACCTTAAAAACTTGTTGTTTTCTATTTTCTTTGTTTTCGGTACGTCTAGAAGTATTTCTTTGGTTTTGCTTACTTTCTTTCGCCCACAGTTAGCTAGATGAGTCTTGCTTGCTGAAGGTAGTTAACATACGCCTGAAGTCTAGACAGCGGGAGATTTCACACCCCCTCTGACGTGTCAGAGAAGCCGTGGGTTTTTCACTTCTGCAGAGAGCGCCTACTGGGCCAAATGTCTGCAAACTGAGCAGAGCCAGTGATTGTCCCTCTCTTAGTTTCAGAAATGACAGCGATAATACCCCTGCGTCAGTCAAATGCACCTTCAACCAATTGTGACTTTTTTAATGTGACTCTTCATGGTGAAAATATTAGACACTGTCACTCATGCTACAATCCTAAATCTAAACTTAAGACTAACCCAAACCCAGGCCTTCAATTCGCCTACGAGAAGGGTGCTTGTTGAAGACAGTGATGGAGCATGTGCTCTGTAGGCTTAGTTTAATTTAATGCTGGTTATCCAACTTCAGTTTGATGCTGTGTATTTCATTTTGTGTGGAGGGTGAGTGCAGCAGCAGCAGGTATGTAATCTGTCCTTTAAACAGATCATACGTGGCAGTTATCGAGTGCTGAGCTAGGTCACATTGCGTGTGGTTGTTTTGGTGCAAAAAATAAATAATCTAGGAAACGCAAGCAGAAAACATTCAAGGACTACCACCGAGTGTTAAAAGAGAGCAGAACCCCATGCAAACAAGACGCTGTGGGGATTTTTCAACCACTGGTCGGGTACCTGGGTCGAATCCCTGGCAGCCCCTAACTCGCTGTGCCTTTCTCTCGAGAATGTACACACAAACACAACACCATTAACACACACAACACCACACACACACAACACCACACACACACACACAAAATCACACAAACACAAACACAACACCACACACACAAACACCACACACACACACAACACCACAACACCACACACACACCACACACACACATACACAACACTACACACACACCTCACACATACACCACCACACACAACACCACACACACACACACACAACCACACTCACAACCACACTCACAACCACACACCTAACCACACTCACAACCACACTCACAACCACCCTCATACCCACACCCACAACCACACTCACAACCACAGTCACAACCACACACTCACAACCACACTCACAACCACGCTCACAACCACACCCACAACCACACCCACATCCACAACCACAACCACACTCACAACCACACTGACAACCACATTCACAACCTTACACTCACACAACCACACACACTCACACAACCACACAAACACACAACCACACACAACCAAAGACACACAACCACACACACAACCACACACAGACAACCTCACAACCACCCACACACACACAACCACACAACCACAACTGCAACGACACACACAACCACAACCCCACACACAACCACAATCACACATCCACACACACACAACCACACTTACAACCACACATACAACCACACGCACAACCACACACACACAACCACACACCCACACAACCACATCGTCAGTGCGCACTTTCACAGACACCATAAGTCATCAGTGCATGCTTTCTCCAGGCACAAACACCACCAGCCGCTAGTGCATGCTTTCACTGGGCACAAACATCACCAGCCATCAGTGCACGCTTCCACCAGGCACACTCCACTAGACATCAGTGCACGCTTTCACCAGGCACACACACCACCAGCCGTCAGTGCACGCTTTCACCAGGCACACACACACCACCAGCAGTCAGTACATGCTTTCACCAGGCACACACACACCACCAGCAGTCAGTGCACGCTTTCACCTGGCACACACACACACCACCAGCCGTCGGTGCACACTTTCACCAGGCACACAATCAAACCACCAGCAGTCAGTGCACGCTTTAACCAGGCACACACCACCAGCCATCAGTGCACACTTTCACCAGGCACACACACCACCAGCCGTCAGTGCACGCGTCCACCAGGCACACACCACTAGACGTCAGTGCACGCTTTCACCAGGCACACACACCACCAGCCGTCAGTGCACGCTTCCACCAGGCGCACACCACTAGACATCAGTGCACGCTTTCACCAGGGACACACACACCACCAGCCATCAGTGCACACTTTCACCAGGCACACACACACCATCAGCAGTCAGTGCACGCTTTCACCAGGCACACACACACCACCAGCCGTCAGTGCACCCTTTCACCTGGCACACACACACACCACCAGCCGTCATTGCACGCTTTCACCAGGCACACACACAAACCACCAGCAGTCAATGCACGCTTTCACCAGGCACACACCACCAGCCATCAGTGCACACTTTCACCAGGCACACACACCGCCAGCCGTCAGTGCACGCTTCCACCAGGCAGACACACCACCAGCCGGCAGTGCACACTTCCACCAGGCACACACACCACTAGCCATCTGTGCACAATTTCTACAGGCACACACACCACCAGCCATCAGTGCACGCTTTCACCAGGCACACACACCACCAGCCATCAGTGCATGCTTTCACCAGGCATACACACCACTAGCCATCAGTGCACGCTTTCACCAGGCACACACACCACCAGCCGGCAGGGCACACTTCCACCAGGCACACACACCACTAGCCATCAGTGCACAATTTCTACAGGCACACGTACCACCAGCGATCAGTGCACACATTAATTGTTAACTCATCCACAATTAACTATTGTAGGAATCGCAGTATGGCACACTTTACTTTTAAACATATTCATCTAAAGCGGAGCATGACACTATTGCAAAAAAAAGAAATACAATTTTTTTTGGCCTACAATTTACAGACTATTGTTGCAATTGATGTTGCAACGTTAAGCAATACCAATATCTCAAACTTAATTAATGCGAGACCTATTGCATTGCAAATGCTTGTTTCTGTTGGCCTCTGTGCATAGGTACCTGAAAGGTTTTATGCATGCGTATATTCATATGTTTATTGCTTTTCGCTTGTGTGCATATATTCCTGCATGCCTGCTTGTGTGTGTGATTAGCAGCCTGTACCTCAGTTGGTTTATGTACAGAGCTGCTTGTAGACCTCGTAATCTGTTTACATGAGTATCTGGATGCCTCTTCGTTCGTGTGCTGATTTGTCTATCTGCCTGTCTATCCAGTGTGCTTGGTTGCCTGTGTGCCTGTTGTTCTGTTTCATGAGGGCATGCATTTCTCCTGGCTTGGGTGTATGGGTGTTTGTATGTCTGTTAATCTGTGTAGGTAACAATAGGTTTGTTGTCTATGTGTATTTCCGTCTGTGTCTTGATGCAAAGGTGTAGATTTCTTCGTCAGTGTGCCTGGGTGCCTCCACGTCTGCAGATGTGTGTGCATGTCTGTTGTACGTTTCTGGGAGCATGAAAAATTCAAAGCCAAACCTACTTGCTTTGTCAAATAGGTGCCAGTGCGATGTTATTTGCATAAATAAAGCGAATCAAAAAACAAAGAAAAAGAGTCTTAATTTATGTGTAACGAAGCATATTGTATTTACATCATCAACCTCTTAGTTATTTTGCTTTGAAGCTGACAGACTGTCTTAGTCACTTAGGTTTTTAATTAATGAAACAAAGTGAACATCTTTTTCAAGTGACATACATTTTTGTGACAATCCACAGAGGTCTTGCTGGTGAATTAATCTGCTTGTGTTCTTTCTGTAAATAACATTTAATCATTTTATAGGTCTTCATTTTTATAATGGCCTCTTTTTACCAGCGCTCGGGAAGATTATAATCCTTAAAACAGTTTTGCTGGATTTGTTAAATCTTTTTGTTTTAAATATTGCTCTGATTAATGTTCATTTAGAGGGAATTATTTCCAAGGGCAGATGACAAGAATGACTGGAACTAGGGGAAATATTTCAAATTGTTTCCTATGTTGTGATAAGCGCATCGAATGGAATTACTTTTTTACGACTCGTGGTATCTAGAAATTGATTTTTGCATGAACTAAAATATAAGAAATTGCTTTGGGGCAGCTAACAGGCTCAGCAGTGGAAGGCAGCTCACAGGCTTAGAAAGAAGTGGGGACCTGATCATAGGCTAGGAAACAGGAAGTAGATCAAAGAAATAGGAAGTAGATCAAAGATACGCATCCCGGCGGGGGTGGTGTAAGCTTCTTTGTTATGTTATGTGAATTTGTAGAGCGTGGCTAATCACAAGTGAGTGTATCCAGGCGCTGAGTAGGGCAGGCCTCAGGGAGAAGAAGGAGATTGTGAAGGAGGGGATGGTTCTGAGGTGTTTGGGAAGGTTGTTCCAGGTCTTAGCTGTGAGGTCCTCCGCTTCTAATCTTCTTAATGTAAGAGAGGTGTGCTCTTACCTGGGATGCAAATCGATGGTGTCTGGTAGGATGGTAGAATTTGGGGCGGGGTTAAGGTTAGCTGGACTAGTGTTGTGGAGAACTTTGTAAGCTTGGGTGAGTAGCTTGAACGTACATCTTTCCTGTACTGGGAGCCAGTGGAGATTGTTGAGGTGCGAAGGGATGCTGTTATTTCGTGATATGTTCAGGATGAGTCTGGTAGCGGTGTTCTGAGTGGTTTGGAGTTGGCGTAGGACATGGGCTGGGATTCTGACTCAGAGGGCATTTCCGTAAACAAGTCTACTTGTGATAAGAGCTTGAGTGACCGTACGTCTATTGTTCAGTGCGATCCACTTGAATACAAAATAGAGATGAGGGTGCAGTAAGGACTGACTCAAGGTCAAAGGCCAGCTCAAGCTGAGTAGGAGCAAAAAAGGGGTAAAAATCCACTTTGACCAGGTAGAAAATGGTACAAGACTAGTCCCATCATCATCAGTTTAAAGATATACTGCATTATTTTCTTTTCTGCAAGACCTGGAGTGCCCTCAAAATTTGTTTTAAATGCAGCTATAGAAACGAATTTAGCATTTTATCTACATATACAACTGACTAACACCAATATACAGATAAATAAAGCATTTTCTACCAGGTCAAATGTTGCTGAATAGCATGCTTGTAGTATGGAATATCGAGTAGGGAACATCTTGATACCTTACTATCATAGCCAAAATATTGAGGACAAAAAGATTGAAAGGTAAGTACATACAGGTAAATATAGGTTGCTTTTTGCTAACTTTTCAGAACCGGGACAATTTATGCTATCACACCTCAGATAATGCTAGAAAAAGCAGAACCAGACAGACCCAGATAGTATGGATAACGAAAGTAGGCTTTAAAAAAAAATTCTTCAGTGAAATGCGCCTGATGCTCAAAGCATCACAATGGTGAGGAATACTAAGCAGTCTATTAAGCCACTGAAGATGAGAACCAAATAGTACATTTCTGTCAAAGTTAATGTGGCCTGGCCTTAAACAGGTTATCCCATCTAAAGACGCTGGCTTGAGCTCATGCCTGCTTGTGTGATGGTATTTATTGTTTTCATGCAGGCCCCTCTTGTGGGGCAGGCAATGCAGCACGCGTCCTTCCTCGCAGAGGCCTCCCACTGATTGTCCCTCTCCAGTTTATTATCTACTTTTATCCCCAGGACTCACTCTGAGTTACTACTATCTATCCAGCTAGTTTCCATCTTGTACTTATGTTTTAGATTGTTGCGCCTGGGGTGCACTGTGATGGATGGCGCCAGGTCAGGCTGACAGGCCGTCTCTCCCCTTACTTTTCTAATTTGCTCTTCCATCCTCTTTGTGTGCTTGAAACTGACATTTTCCACCGAATTCACCAAAACCATGTCAGAGTACAGCAGTCTAAAACGTGACAGCGTCTATGTTGTTTGGTGCTTTCTTTCAGTCCTGCAGCCTAGCCCCCCCCCCCCCCGCCCCCCCCCCCCGGTAGTGGGAGGTTCGAAAAGGAAGAAAAAGGCCTGATGCATGAGATGTGATCTTATGAAGTAATTTCTGCTGCCTTATATTATACTAAGCGTAGCTATTCCCTTCTCATTTTTACTGCTTAGAACCCTTGTCCTGCACGGTCACAGACTGAGGGAGATCTGCTAGAAATCTATACATATTTCCTTTATATTCATAAGTGAAATAACATTTTTTGTCTCCTTAAAACAATAACCTCTTCATTTTTTTGTTGACTTAATCGTGCCTTTCTTGGCAGATTTTTGTTTAATTTACATCAGGAAGGTACAAAAGGGATGGTGTGTGGGAATGTGTTGCTGGGAGTGTGCGGGAGGTTTGCAAACCTCATGTCTCGGGAGAAGAGGCTAGCTTTCCCACAAAATAATTCAATCCTTGCTCTTTCCACTTCTCGCTACTGGCATCGATAGAAACTGCCGAAAGTGCAGAAAGCAGAAGCAATTGCTCATTTCGCAATTAGATTTGCAAATTTTAACATTCTTGTGGATTTTCATCTTCATTTCGATGATAAAAATGGTACTAAAGCTAGTAACCTGATCAATGAATTTGAAGCTTGATCAACCGGTCAAAGCTCCCATGCACTTTGTAGGGGATACACGCTCCACCCTGTATTTTCTAATCTTTCAGCCCTAGGAGTGGATCAGCTTTTGCTTTGGTCTGGACAGATCACCATGCAATACCTATATCTATACATATTGAATCCTCATTTCCTTCTAATAGTATTCCACCGCTTGTCTCCAGGCGCGGGCCTACACTTGATGCAATGGCCCTTTTTGATTTGCTCCAATTTTCGATACCCACCCTAGAGGTGAATGTGGTGAAATAAGAAAGGGAAGTAATTTGCTAATTGTGTCAGCCCCGAATAATTTAATCCCACTATCCACAGGTTCTAAGACGAAGGCTGATCATCTACCACCCCACTTTAACCATCAATTGGTTGAGCTAAAGAAAGGATATAAGATCTTGGAATGTGTCTGGCGCAAAAGTTATGATCCCTCCACCAAAGCAAAATATGTGGCTGCTATTAAAAATTATCATAAATCCATCACAAAATCGTGCCTGGCATTTTAGTCTGAGAGGATTGAGAGCTCACAAATTTCTGCCAAAGAAATATTTTCAATTGTCAAATCCTTAACACAGTCAACTAGAAAGAAATAATAAACCCACCAATCTCTGAGGACATATGCAATGAACTGGTAGATTTAGTCTCTCAAAAATAGTACAGATACATACACCACATTTCCAGAGGAGGTTCTTCAGGATATAGCCTCTTCCATAAGTCTTTTTTAACTTTTTTATTAACATTTTGAGTAGCTTTGTCAATTCTATCAAATCAGAGTGTCCACGAGATCCTGTGCCTCTGAGGATAATTAAAAGGGGAGTCGCATACTGTTTCCAACCCCTTTCGAGCTCCTCAGCCTCTCTCACCTAAGCACCCGCCTGCAGACATGGAAGCAAGCAATAGTCATATCACTGCTTAAAAAGCCTACTTTGGATTTCACTACACTGGAGAGCTACCATCCAGCCTCTGATTTGAATCTTCAAAAAATACATCTACTGGCAACTCTTCTATTCCCTACAATCCCACAACCCCCTGCCCTCATCGCAGTTGCATGCCCTTTCATTCCGCGGACTCACACTAGCTTTAGTGCAGCCCAGATGCCTCCACCCTAGCAAGCGTGCCAGCATCAGACATCAAAGGACTACGCCAAAGACCTAGCACGTGGATGTAGTTGAGGAAGAAGGTAAATCTCTCTTGATTGCCTGTGTTAGTTCCAAGAGGAAAGAACCAACCTTGGAGGCATGCGGAGAGACAAAGCACTGTGCAGGCTCTCTCCGAAGGACAGGAGAGATGTTTTGGACCACTTCCGAGACCTCACTATTTTACCGCGCTACACGTCAAACTGTCCAACCCGGGCACTCCTACCACCTGCTCTGAGTAGCCGCTACACCAGGATAATCAGCAACGGTTCCCTGCTCCCATGGTGGCAATTCACCTCAGTGTGTGGATACCCTCACAGGTGACAAGTTGCGCTATACAAATCGACTGATTGAGTACTCTACCGACACAATTTCCCTACCTGGACTACCACCCCCCATGCCCACAACCTTTCTCACCCAATGAGGAGGAATGTGTGTGTAGAGTGCCAAGAGAAGGGAGAAGAGAGGCAGGGAAGAGACGGCGATAGATAGAGGGGAGAGAAGGAGAAAGTGCAGAGGTCAGAAGGGAGAGTCTATGTGGGTGGATAGAGGAAAGACAGAAAGGTGAATCCGCTTTTTTGGCCATGAAACTAAGGATTTGTTTTTTACTGTAAATGCACGCAATGAATGTTTAACTGACTTAGTCACCCTGCCAGCATCCCATGCACTTTCAGACAACACACACCCTCAGAACACATACAACCTCTCACACACAGCACAGACCAGAACTCAAGCAGATATTCAAGCACACAGACCGGAAAGCGATGTGTTCATAAAGATCACATGAAATGCAGACAAACAAACACAGAAATCAAGGTGGAGGTGGTATGTAATGTGGCAGTTTGTTTGGCTAAATGAGTTTACATGCGGGGCACACCGACAATTTGTTGCCTTGGCAACGCAAACATTTCCGGCACCGTGACAGTCCAAGCTTCTTGCAATGATTTTGATTGCTATAACTTGGAATATAAAGTGAAAAGAACACTGAACTCTAATGTCCTCATGGTATATCTGTCGACGTAGGATCTCGTTACCAATTGCATGGTCCTGGTAGGGTGCAACCTCCACACCTGTATTTAGTGGTACCGTGTGGTAGTGCAATTTCAGTACGGTGCAGTTATGAGGTAAACACATGCAATGGGGAATAACATTGCATACCTAGTTTTACCAGACATAAAAGCAGAAGGAGTTCACGATTCCTGGGGGGGTATTGCTCCTATTAACCACCTGCTCTGAACAACTATTAAAATGGAGCAAGGGCTTCTGTGTAGGGTGGGGGAAGGGACAAGGGTGGGGAGGGTAGTCGAGGAAACAAGAAGCAGCCTTCCGTTCCAGAAAAAGAGGTTGGTCAGTATAAGGGGATGAGGCCTGTCTGCTGTTCAGGCTGAAGCCCAAAGTGATTTTACTAGCTTGTTTTTCCAGCCAATAAAATCAGGTCTGGTGTTTTCCACACCTGGAAAAACTCGGTGAGAAAACACCAGGACGTTTGCGATTGGTGGAGCGGAATTCCATACAGAAGTTTTATCGCGCCTTACTTGTAATGAGTGCTTTAAAGGTTTAAAAAACTCTCACCAATCCACACTTCGTGTTTGCTTCATCGGTTCCATCAACATTAATAGTCTGATGATTGCCATAGGTGGGTGTAGTGTATGGATTGATTGATTGAAATCCTAGAAGGCTCATTGGAAGGAACAATGCTTAATTTGTAAAAAAAAAAAGAAGTGCAGGTGCTGAAAATTTTGCCAAGGGGGCCACCGCTCACGTCTTCCTGAGCCCCACTTTCAACACTCTCACTGCCTCAGTCTCTATCTTCTAACCTTGTTCTGTTGTCTGTCCCCTAAGTCTTTGCTCTAAGACTCTATCCTCTCACCTCTCTAATTGTTTTCTCTCATTTTTGTCACACCTGGTGTGTTACCTTACTCCCTGCATTTCTGTTTGCCCTCTATTCATTCTAGCCCTGCCCTTTTTCCTCTTCACTTTTATCCATGCTCTGCTCTCTCTCCCCTCGATCTTGGCTCTTTACTATCACTCTTCTAGCAGTGATTAGCTGTGTCTCCGCTTTATCATTTGTCTGTTTTTTTCCCTCTGTCCTGTCCTCTACATCGTTTCATTCTATCTTCTCTCTTCTTCACATCATGGCTGCTTTCTCTTTGTATCTGATTTGCTCTCCTTTTCATCCGTCTTACCACTCTCCTCTCCTGTTGTTTCTTTCTCCTCTTTACTCCTGCTCTCTCTCTCATCTGTAACACTGCTGCTGCCTGTGACCCCTGTCGTCAGCCTGTACATGTTCCTGCTATTTTGAACTCTGCATTTTCCTGTTGTCATTCCTAAAGAAGTAGAAGATGGCATGTTTTACTTTCTGAACTACACCGAGCGCACAAACAAAATGTACACCAAATGAAAATGCTTTTTTGCATATATGAATCGGTGCAGTATGACTGGGTTTATGAGCACAGCTGTGATGTCACTGCTAGTGCTGCCTGTAATTAGTAGGTCCAGGAATGGCAATAGCATCGGCATCCACTGCTCAGCTTGCTATGACCCTGCCTGCTACAGCACAGGCATAGTCCCCAGTCGTAATGGTGCCACTGTCGGTAAATATGGCTGTGGTGTCTGCTGGACTCACGCATGCTCAGCGATTATTATGCTGGGATGCAGCGCACAGATTCTACAGGTGACGCCATGGCGCACAAAACTTGTGTTGGACCACAGCCGTATTGAGCCCGTTGAGGATAGCAGCAATGCAGGGCTGCAGGATATGCTAATCTGGCTATGCAGCAAGTGGAAAGTCCACATTTACTTTCATTTATTCTTCCTCAAGAACCCTCAGTCCCAATTTCCAAATGCGCTCTTGCAGCTTCCTTGCCTCAACTCCGTCATAAGCCAGCCCAAAGCTACAATTATCCAATGGGAGGCTTAGGCTCAGGCAGTGCAGCAGACTAGGGGAATAGAATGCAAGCCATAGTTTGTCGATGACTTCCTGGATTTGTCATTGGCGTGATGACATCATCACTAACGTGGTGATACACAATCATGCCTGCCGGGACATGCGTATGCTGGCCTGTCTATGAACCTTTACCAGCCAGTCACCCTGCAATGTATGTTATTCTTTTTATTTTGAATTTGAACAATTAATATTGAGACCACCACCTGCAGGGTCAGAAATTGTAGCCCCAGCCCTATGAAAGAAGTGCTGGTACTGAGCACCTGAAAGCACCTGCTCAAATTAAGCACTGGGCAGGAAGAAAAAAACACACAGACTTGAGATTCCTTAGTGCTTGATGGGCATGTCTGTAACTCCATACAGAGAAGTTATTGAAAATGTTTTGTTTGGTAACATAGATAAAACCATTATGCAACTCTGAGACGCAAGCCTGTTGTACTCCACCGCTTACAAAGAGCTTCTTCTACCGAGAATACAGAGAAACCCAAAGACATAATTACGTTACATGGTCACTTTTCATCAGCAACATATGTAGTAGCAACATTGTTTTAGACCACTAACAACAATGCATGAACCAATTCTATAGTGAGAGCAGCGCGCACTCAATTGCACAATTACTCCTCAGAACACGTTTGAATAAGCATGTTATTAGAGCACGGACAAATGTAATTTACAATTTTCAAAATGTACGCAAGCCAGTCTCTGCGTTCAGTTACAAACAATATTATTTGTATCTTATAGATAAATCAAAGCGAGTGTATTATCTCATCAACGCTGGTGAAGGGGTGAGAAGAATTGAAGTTTAACGTGCTCCCTTAACAAAAGGAATAGAGGTACGAATCACTACTTTAAGACAGCTTCCATCAAATTTCTCATGAATTCAATGAGTCTAATATGGTGACTATATTATTTTCAGTTTTCACACCGGCTGGAAATCAATGGTCCTCTTCTAGAAAACAAGGAGATAAAACAATCTCAGTGCTTTTCAAAGAAAGAACAAATCTAGGTAAATCCCATCTCCTTCAAATTTCAAATTTCAAATAGAATTAAACATGAATGTGGGTGGATATCAGTTATTTCACTGTACTAACCATTTACTCCACAGAAAACGTCCAGTCTAGGTCCTGAAGAGGACGAAACGCGTCGACGACAAAGGCTAGCGTAACAGCAGAAGATCTTTCAGGATGGCCAGTGGAATTGACAATCTGAGTATCCACTCCACTCCCCGATCAGTACAGCAAGAATCTCTAAGCCAGTTCCAAGAGAGTCACACAAATTACAATACTAGTGACACATCCTTCTCCCTTTCTAAACTAGTTAGACTGGCAATGTCATATTGTGTTTATCAATGAGATTGTGTACAAAATATTCCTATTAGGTTGTTATTCTTTTTCGATTTTTTGTGATGATCCATTTTTCCACAGTGTTTTGGATGTTTTAATGTTCAGCTACACATGTTTTATATATTTGTTGATAATTTCTGTTGTATTTAAAGGTCTTCATTGAAAAAGAGGATTTTGTCTAGTAGGACATATTTTCAATGATAATAAATTAATGTGCGAATAATTGTACAATCAAATGTGAAATAAATATACAGACCAAGATAAAGAATTAATTTGACTTGGGTCTTTCAAAATTACATTTTTCTAACTGTTGCAGCCAGATTTCTATGTTATATATTCATATTGAAGGGGCCTATTCTGGCTGGTAGCAATAGGACCCAACACCCCAATACACAAACTTTCTAAGAGTTGAAATGCGCTCACGCTCTGTGAGGCTCTCATCAGTCCATAAAGGAGACTTTCTCATTACAATTTTAAAGACATCAAACATGAACTTTTCACCTGTTTCCATTTGGAAGTTATGGCTCAATAAATGTAATAAAGTAACTCCAATGTTATCCTATTGAAGAGGTAGACCTTGCAATAGTGAGAATGAATTTAAGAATTTTTCACTATAAGGACATGTAAAACTTAAAATTGAATGTCCTACTTTAAGAAATCTGCTTAGGATTTAGCAGTTTTTTACCAACAAAGAAAGCAAGAAGCATTATAGGTATATTTGTTACATTCTGTAATGGAAGAATAAATACAGTGAAAACATATAAGCTCTGAAGGGAAAATACCTGGTAAGCATTTCCTTTCATACTTCAAGTGTAGTCACTCGTTGCTAAAAGGAGATACACTTCTTTAAGAATATGTTCAATATCTTTTCATTTCAGGCTGCAAGAGGTGACACTGAATGTTCTAATTATGTACCTGCATCACTACTAAAAGAAGTCTAGCATTTTGACGAAATGTTTCAAAATATGATGTGCGGCTAATAAATATGAGTTTCATGGATGGGGTACTCGATCACAAACATGGCAAAATGGCAGATATTCCGTCACAACCCCTTGTAATATGGCCAACAGAATAACCTCCTCGTTTTGACCGAGGATCCTATCAATTAAACTCTAAATAAGACCCTAAATTTCAATGAGGAAACTTTGATCATGTAAAGGTGCAAAAAAGCATCTGGCTACATACAGGATTTTGAGGTCACAACATTTTAATTCCCCCCCCCCCTCAGAGCTTTTCCTGACAACTGAATGACTATCCATTTTTTAAAATACTTTGTTGGATACAAGCCTTGGTTGCTCAGGTGCTCAGGTACTCAGGTACCCAGGGTATTGGTGCTGTGGGGCTCCTGAATGGCTTGGTGTTTCCAAACTCAGCAGGGAGACATTGCTGATCTCCTGAAATCATGGTGACCTCTTCTTGGCACAATGCACCCTCTGTAGACCCAATGGTCAGCAAGACAATGTACCGGACAAGTGCAGTTGGTGACTGCAACTGCAGGGGAGTGGCTCCTTCACCCCAAGGGAGATGCTGCTTGATTGTCAAAGTGCTGGACAATCCTCCAGGGCTTTAGGAGGGTGCACAGGTTTTGAACTAGTCCGGTCTTTGCAATTGTTGAGGTACCTGCAGCCAGGCATGGTTAGGTGCCAATTTCAGAGCAGGACTCTGTTTTGCTATGTCGCCTCTTCTTTGTCCTACTTCAGTTCCCAGGTACACAAATCTGTTGGTCTGGTGTTGAATGGACCCCTAGAAATTAAGTTTGGGGGCATTATGGGGATTGTAGGGTAGTAGCCAATGAGGTGCTTACTCCTGGGGTGACTACACCCCCTATATGACCACTTCCTTTGGAGAGTGGGCATAATCCTGACCCAGAGTTTCTAATTGCACCAAATTCAAAATGGTGAAACCCTTCTTCAGCTGTCCACTTCAGGTGGCCCACCTTAGGAGTGTGTCTGGCTTGTAAGGATTGAACAATTGTGCACCGAGCACTCCAATATAATTCCAAATTTTCCCAAGTCTAACATTGGGCGGATTACGATGCATACAAGAAAATTTAATGTGTTCTCAATGTACATATGTGTTTGATTTTGATTTAGCAAATGGAAATTCATGTGTTTATGTATAAGTACAATACGTCGTGTTGAAATAAGTTTGACTGATGAGTAAAAACATATGAATAAAAATATGTGTTAAAAGGTTTAAAAAGGTTTGATCAATAGAATTCACTATAGTTGTGCGCAACTGAGTCTGTGTTAACTGCCTGTTAACCAGCCACATTTTCATGGCTTGTAAGGATGACACGCCTTCTGACTATCTAACTTCCCACCTGCTCTGATTTCAAATGACCTGGTGTCAATCTCCAAGGTAGGGGTGGTATTTCCCAAGTCTTGGGGTTGAAGCTGTTGTGAAGGACCGGGTTTTAGAACCCAGCGGCGTCAGGGAGAACGCACAATGCCTTCGAGTTCCCCTGTCTTGGCAAACAGAGACACGGGATACTTCTTGATGACGTCAAAGACCAAAGTTTATTGGCTGCAACCAAGAACAGAGATCTACGAAGCACACATGGGTGGTTCGCTAGAGACTGCACAAATTCAATGAGCGGAGCATGGTCTTTTATGCCAAAAATCAAGCCTCAGGCAACATTTCAAATTAGCATTAGGTTCATACAAACTAGCCAATAGTAGCGTAACATTTCAAAAGTAGCGTATGACGACAATCCACTTTCCGTTGTCCAGCCCACCAGAAATGACCAAGCACATTCCATGTTTCCTGTTCCATCAGGCCGGACAAACCCATCATAAAACCCTCCACCCAAATCAGTAATTATGTCGTAAAGGAAAGGCAGAAACAGATTGGAAGTGAGATAGAAAGGTGGGAGCAGTGTACCATAAACTCGGGCATGTCCTACTCTTTGATCTTTATCAGACCAGCTGCTCAACAAGGAACTGGCTCAGCGATGTCAGCCTCGGGCAAGGAGTCAGTTTGGCCAGGTCACTCAAAAATCAGCTAAGGCATACGTGTCTCAAGGACTCGTTCGGCCACAGTCATCGGGCCTATGTGAGGGCAACCATACAAAATGGCTGCCGTACACAAAATGGAACCCAAAGGTTCAAACTAAATCCTTGAATACGGAGTGTTCTCATATTTTGATTCATGCGAAAACACTCAGACACACTACACTCGTCATTTGCGGTCTGCTGACACCAAAATCGTCTATTTCCGACGACCTTTATTGAACGGGTTCGGAACCATCAAACCTCACTCACAAACCACAGAACTACAGACCCTCCTTTTGCCCTTACATAGGCAACAGACCCAAACCCATGTCAATCTGAATCTGGATCTATATTCATCAGATCATCGATATGTTGCTGTAGCATCATCCTATCACTTAGTACCTCTCCCTAGACAGGTCTCTTCGCACACGAAGTAGCAGAGAGGCCACAAATTGCCGGAGCACACTGTACACAGAGACAGAACAGGAAAAGGATAGCTAAGACCATCCCTATGACCATCAGAATCTTCCAACCCCAGGTGGATATCAATCCCCATAACCATCCCATCAATGACCAATCTCCTTTGTCCAAATGGACAGAATTGGAGATCTTATGTAGCTTGGAAATGGCCTGGAAAACTGACGGAGCGTTGTCTGGAATGAAAACGCAGCAGCTCGATTGAATCAGTTTACAAACTCCACCTCGGTCTGCTAGTATGACATCAAGAGCAACTCTATTTTGGAGTGTCATAAGTCTATCCGACTGGAGCTCAGCAGTCAAATTACCAAGGGCGCCGGCAGTTTCGACTATGGTGGACTCAACCACTCTCGTCAACTGGCGAATATTCCTACTGTTAGCCATCGGTCCCCAGAACGGCAAAAAACCCTTAAAGAAATCTCCAAACTCTTGCCCTGCAGTGTCTTCTTGACTAAAGACACCTCTAGCAACTCTCGTCTTATGGTAATCTGCCGCAGCTGTAAAAGTGGGAGGTAACAGGAAAGAAACAAAACATGTGCCCGAAAAATCAGGGGGCAACCATGTATATGCTTTGTCATGGCAAACAAAGTAGGTACCCTTAGCAGCTAAGAATGCTGGGGAAGACTGGGACGTAAATACGTAGGTATCAGTACAAACGCTCTTCCCTAACTGAGCTCTCGGATTCTTGCCATTACCCTGCAGACAATAGCGACCCTGATGGGGCACTATCCAAATCGGTGGGGAACTCTTCGCTCGCTGGTTAACACTCAGACTAACTCCATACCCAGTAACGTTCCAACCAATGTAGGCTAGTGTCTCATCTCTCGGGATAGTCTCATACGAACTAATTCCTCTAATCATGTCGACTATACCCTTGACCAGAGCACTATTCTTCGGGTTGTCTTTCACTGAACGTTGGGGATAGACACTATGGGCATAGATGAACATCATTCTGTAAGCCCAGATCGAACCATTTAAACTAAAAGGCAGAACTAAGTAAGGAATCCCCCTATCAGTCGTATGGGGCATTAGACCACAAATCCAACAGTTTGTCGTGTTCATCACTAACTGGTGTTGGTGCAAAAGTTGAATAAAGGAATTATTAGCAAATTCCAGTCGTCTAACTACCTCATGTTCAGGTAAAGGGTGAAAAGAATGAGAAGAAATAGTAGGTGGAGGTGTAGGTTGCACAGTGGGATTAAACGTCACTTCAAAAGAGAATGTTACATAGCCAATTATGATCATCATTAGGCTCAATAGCAAAAACAAACATGGTATCAAAAAACTTTTCTTCGATATGAGTTTACATATCTTCTTTCTAAAAATCATTGTCCGTGCAGGTCTCTCCAACTCAAAGAAATCCATCCTAAACTAAATATGCTGCTCGCGATGGGAGGTTGATTCTGCTAAGGAATGCTTCTGTCAACCCAGGGCAACTCCCTTAGGCCAACCAGAACCCTCGACCTAGTGTCTCAGGCTTGCACTCCAAAGACTTTAAGCAACCGCGACCCTACAGCTGAACCCGGATGGCGGTTCGAAAAAACTAAAATGAGTAGATCCTCGGTGGAGAGTTAACCTGCAAACAGAAAAATCCTAAAACTTTATTCATCTTTATTTATTTGTCCATGACTCTCGGTCGCAAATTATAGCGGCTTCTTCCAGGCACTTCTTGATCTTTAAATAAGAGTTCAGGCTCAGTAGTGTTCAATCGATTCAGAGGAGGCACAGCTTCTTGCAAAATATCATAACTTTCTCTTTCAGTGTTCGTACCAATCAGACGAGTATTGCTGAATGGTAAAAATAGTGGAACAATGTCTGTTTCAGAATCTGGAAGTCCCTCCTGGACCCACTTATCATATGGTAAGGGCAAAGGTGCCCGCTTAGTATGCACTCCGTGGATCCAGTTTCTCTTGCTTCTGACTCGGACCGCATATCGTGTCGACAGAAGAACTTGGTAGGGTCCCGTCCAGCGGGGCTGATCGTTCTTGCTCCACTGAAAGTTGCGCACAAGGACCCACGAACCAGGTTCGATAGAATGACCTGGATCCTCTGAAGCTTGTGGAAGGCTATTGTGAACCTGTTGGTGTAAAACACGCAATTTAGTCATCAGTTCACGCAAGTAGTCAAGCAGCACAGGATGTTCGAGGTCACTGAACTTTGTTAGTCTTGGTACGCCCTAAATATTCGCCGGGCGACCAAACACAACCTCATACGGACTTAAACCCATTCGCGAATGCACAGTCATTCTCGTGGACAAAAGCGCTAAAGGCAAAGCATCTGGCAACTGTAGACCAGTGCTCGCTTGAATCTTGGCCGATTTCAATTTAAGAGTGCCGTTATAGCACTCGACTAAACCAGCTGATTGGGGGTCATTTGCAGCGTGGAACTTCTGCCGGATTCCTAGTCCCTCACACACTCTCTTCATAACTTGATTCACAAATTCACTCCTATTGTCACTCCAGATAATTCTCGGCATTCCAAACCTCGGGAAAAACTCTTTTATCAAAACTTTTGCTGTGGACAAGGCAGTATTGCCCTTAAGGGGATAAGCTTCTACCCATCTAGAAAAGGAGCAAACAACCAATAAGACATATTTCAAGTAGTTGCATCTCTCCATGTGGATAAAATCAAGCTGCAAAGCCTCGAACGGATACGTAGGAGGAGCAAAATGACCAGCTGGTGTTGGAGTTCCTCTACCAGGATTGTACATCAAACACACCATTCAGTTCTTCACCAAGTTCTCTGCACATTTTGGAATTCCCGCATTCTGCCAAACCAGAGTCAACAACTTGCAAATCCCTTTCACGCTGATATGTGCCATTCCATGAGCCATTGTAACAACCGGAAGCACATACGCGTAAGGCAACAACCATCTCTGATGCTCTGACAAATCAGTCCAACAACCATTCAAATCCAATCTACCCTTGCTTTCTCTCCATTCATTCAACTCTTTCTCTGTAGCTTCAGCTTGAATGGATTTCACACTCTCAATCGTATCTTCACACATACTCTTCTCTGGAACCCATCTCGCCGGACCCGCAACGTACATTTGACTCATCACATTTCTCGCAGTTTCTTTCGCAACTTCATCCGCAAACGAATTACCACGACCAACATCATCCGTAACTTTGTTATGGGCACTGCATTTCACGATCGCTACTTGCAATGGCAAAGTAAGAGATTCAAGAAGTTCATTCACCAACTGTCCATGCTGGATCTTCGTCCCATGCGAAGTTAAAAATCCACATTCACGCCACAAACGTCCAAAGCTATGAGCCACGCCAAAGGCGTATTGGCTATCAGTATACACATTCACTCGTTTTCCTTTCACCAACACACATGCTCTTGTTATTGCAATCAACTCCGCTGCTTGTGCTAAATTATGTGGGATACGCGCAGCTTCAACAATCGTATGCAAAGTCGTAACAGCATATGCCGCAGTCGTATCACCATTCGGCAACTTAAAACACGAACCATCAACCCACAAAGTACCATCACATTCAGGAAGAGGAGTGTCCCTAAGGTCTACTCTCCCTTTCGTTTCTCCTTCAGTTCTCAGAAAACAGTCATGCTGTTCTTCACTATCATCATCTGTCTCAACTGAAATCGGCAACAACGTGGCTGGATTCAACGTGTTGCATCGTTTAATGTACACATGACTCGCTAACAACGTCAACTCATAACCCGACAACCGAGCACTAGTTAAATGCTGTGTCTTCCTACGGTTCAATAAGGTATCCACTGCATGTGGAACCATCACCACTAGCGTGTTGTCCATAACCAAGCCAGCAGACTGTCGAATTGAAACAGCCGCTGCAGCCGTAGCTCTCAAGCAACTCGGCAACGCTCTAGCTACCGGATCTAAAGTCGACGAAAAGTAAGCACATGGGCGTTGCTTATCGCCAAACTGCTGAGTCAAAACTGACAATGCACATCCTTCTCTCTCGTGAACATACAATGTGAAGGGCTTACTGTAGTCGGGAGTACCCAACACAGGAGCCGAACACAACGCATTGCGTAATTCAGAAAAGCTCTTTTGACATTCATCAGTCCAAGGAATAGGATTTGGAGTATCCTTAACAGTAAGAGCTAGCAAGGGCTTCGCTAACAAAGAAAAATTAGGAATCCACTGTCTACAGTACGACGTAATACCCAAAAACATACGTACTTCTCTCTGTGTCGTAGGCACACTCATTTTCGCAATAGCTTGAATTCTTTCTGGGGTCAGTTTCCTTCCCTCCTTCGATAAGAGGTGACCTAAGTAGGTTACTTCTTGTCGACAAAATTGCAACTTGGGGAGAGAAACTTTATGATGACAATCAGACAAGTGGCGTAGTAGTGACAAAGTGGCTTCCCTGCAAATCTCTTCAGTATCAGCGGCAACTAGCAAATCATCAACGTATTGAATAAGGGCTGTACCATCAGGTAAAATCAACAAATCAAATTGTGTCTTCAAAGCTTGACTATAGATCGATGGACTCTCGCAATAGCCTTGAGGAGCGCGTTTAAAGCGGAAACTGCGACCTCCTAAAGAGAATCCAAAGATGTCCCTACTCTCCATGGCAATCGGGATGCTGAAGAAAGCCTTCTTCAAGTCAATCACCGAAAACCAGGTGGCAGTAGCCGGAATCAGAGTCAACAAGGCTGTAATATCAGGCACAACAGGAAATTGTGGAACAACAATCTTGTTCACTTCGCGAAGATCGATGACAAACCTATATACAGGAGGCTGTGAAGGATCAGTTCTCTTCAGAACAGGCAAAACAGGACTATTGCACACATTACCTCTCGTTTCCTCAATGACACCCTTTTCGATCAGGTCATAAATAATCGCTAAAAGTGCACGCTCACCATCACTTGAGATACGATATTGTGGAATGCGCGGTAACTTAGCATTCGTCTTCAATGTCACAACATATGGGGGAATGTCCAGTAGGCCCACATCATTTGGACCAGTAGCCCACAATGAATCTGGCAAGAGAGACAAGTCAGATGGAAGACTTTCTCTTGACACGTACATCGGAGAGATCACTCTCTCACCCACAGTAAGATGTACTCCTGACGGAGAACAATACAATGTCGCATACAATCTCTTCAACAAATCCAATCCCAGCAAATTCTCATTACAACCTGTAGTCAAAAGAAGGGGTGCTTCGAACTTACGAGGACCAACAGAAAGAGACAATGGAGCAGAAATCGGATTCGTAACGGGGGCGCCAGAAAAACCTACAGAAACATTATCAAAGCCAGACAAAGGTGCGCCAGGGAGTTTAGAATGCATAATAGAACTCTTTGTAGCACCAGTATCTAGCAGAAAAGGCTCTGACACACCTGATGCAATCACTTCAACATAGGGTCCACTCTGATCTACTGGAACTGAAACAACTCCCTCTCTTTGTCCATGGCTGTCCTAACAATTATCACCATTTGCTTCGTCACCTTCAACATAGTAATCATCCACATAGTACTGTGCTGTCCTACCAGACGAACTCTGCTGTTGATCAAAACTATTCATCGAGTTCTGCGGAGGCAAAGGACGTATGTTCTGTCCGCGACCTCTACCTCTAGGCGCTTGTTGAGCACCTCTACCTCGTACACCAGAAGCACCATTCGTGCGTTGCAACAAAACCGGACAACTATTCTTGTAATGGCCCTCTTCTTTGCAATACGCACACTGATTAGGCCCATACGGGAAACGCTGTTGAGAAGACTCGTTTTTTTGCGAGTTTCTCGAATACTGCTGAGGTTGCTGATAATCGCGCTGACTATTAGTACGGGGTGGATAAGCTTGTTGTAAAAGAACTTTAGTCTTCAATTCCTTAGTCTTCTTATCCGCTTTCTCTAACTCATCCTTGCGCCTATTTTCATAGTACTGGGCCGTAGCTAAAATCTGTGCTGACGTGGAAACAGCACAAGCACTCTCAGAATCCTTCAACTTAGTACACAACTCAGGAAGCAAATTATGCACAAACTTGTCAACGAACAATCTCTGGCCACCCTCGGTAGCCATATCCTGACCACTATGATCTACAAAAGTTTCTTCAAACCGCGTGAAGAAATCAGACACAGTCTTGTCTTTCTTCTGTTTACATGCGGACAACTTGTCCCAATTACCACGCACTTCGGGCATCAAAGTCTTCATAAAAGTAATTATCCTACCAGAAAGTTCAGTAATAAGATCTTCAGGCTTAGCACCTCCAACTTGTCTATCATTAGCAGCAACAAGATTAACTCACGTATCACCCAATTTGTGATCATGATCCGTATTTTGAATCACATTCCATATAGGCTGTGGAACAACATTACCAAATAACATGTCTATGTCCGCTAAATTCATGACGCACGAACCCACAGTTTGAGTGAGCTCTTTATAATAGCCCGCAGGATTTTTCCGTGGATCAGGTAAAGTCTGCTTAAGTGCAAAAACTTCAGCACGCTTCCAAGGAACATGTACCCATACTCGCTGGAAATGTGCAACAACAGGTGGATGAGCATTTGGATCACCTCACGCATCGGATACTGACACGCTTTTCTCCTAACTGACGAATCAGGCTCAAACAATCGCTCGGAAGGAGCATTATTACGAAACGACAACAACGTCGACACCACTCTCTCGATGTCGACGAGACTCACAATCGTCCCTTTCGCAAACTCGGAACGCACTCGATACAATTCTTCAGGAGCTTTACCCACTTTGTCTATCCATTGTTCATCGATGAACGCACACATCATTTCAAAAACGCATCCTTGCTTTGGTGCTTTCCATTGCTGAAAAACATCCATAATACCCTCAAGATCGTACTGGGAGGTATACGTAACCCATCTACGTGCCATATGATCCAAAACTGCACGTTCATCTACATCGGGCAATTGACTACGCAATTGTCTACTCTCACTCACAGGAGACATACCCAATTGTCCCAATAATGGAGTCAGAAAACCAGAAAAAGCAGCAGTCATTCGCTGTCTAGTAGAAGGAGTAGATAGAAGAATAAGGGAAGAGGGAACAACAGTAGAAGTATCCAGAGTCGGAGCAGGAGGAGCATTAAGAACAGACGTAGAAGTAGCAGACAAAGGCAAAGTTGGCGGCCCCTGAGGAGTCAAGTCAAGTCAAGTCAATAAATTTGTATAGCGCGCTACATACCCAGAGGGTCTCAAGGCGCTTGAGGAAGGGTGGGGAATTACTTGTCAAATATCCACGTTTTAAGTTGCTTTCTGAATGCTAGGTGGTTCTGAGTAAGGCGAAGATGAGTGGGAAGTGAGTTCCAGGTTTTAGCTGCCAGGTAGGAGAAGGATCTACCTCCCATGCTGGTTTTGTTGATGCGAGGTACAGTGGCAAGGGCTTGGTTGGAGGATCGTAGCTGGCGGGAGGGGGTGTAGAAGGACAGTCGTGTGTTGAGGCATTCGGGTCCGATTTCGTAGAGTGCTTTGTGTGCGTGGGTTAGGAGCCGGAAAGTAATCCTCTTATTGACGGGGAGCCAGTGGAGGTTTTTCAGGTGGCCAGAGATGTGTTCTTTACGCGGTATGTCTAATATGAGCCTGGCTGAAGCGTTCTGGATGCGTTGGAGTTTTTTCTGGATTTTTGCGGTGGTACCGGCGTAGAGGGTGTTTCCGTAGTCCAGTCGGCTCGTGACCAGAGCGTGAGTGACTGTTTTTCTAGTTTCGGTGGGGATCCAGCGAAATGTTTTTTTGAGCATGCGAAGAATGTTGAAGCAAGATGAAGAAACGGCGTTGACTTGTCTGTTCATCGAGAGTGAGGAATCCAGGATGACGCCCAGGTTGCGTGCGTGGTCCGTCGGGATAGGTGCTTTTCCAAGGGCCTCTGGCCACCAAGAGTCATCCCAGGCGGAGGGGGAGGTGCCTAGGATGAGGACTTCTGTTTTGTCTGAGTTCAGTTTCAGACGGCTGTGCTTCATCCAGTCGGCTACTTCTTTCATTCCTTCATGCAAGTTGGTTTTGGCCGTGTTCGGGTCTTTGGTGAGTGATAGGATCAGTTGAGTGTCGTCGGCGTAGAAGATGATGTTGAGGTTGTGTTGGCGTGCGATGGCCACGAGGGGGCTCATGTATACGTTGAAGAGGGTGGGGCTGAGTGAGGACCCTTGGGGTACGCCGCAGATGACTTCAGTGGCCTCTGACTTGAATGGTGGGAGGCGGACTCTCTGGGTTCTTCCGGTGAGGAACGAGGTGATCCATTCCAGTGCATTTCCATGGATTCCGACGTTTCTGAGGCGTTGTAAAAGGGTGCTATGACAGACCGTGTCGAAGGCTGCGGAGAGGTCGAGGAGGATGAGGGCGACTGTGTCTCCATTGTCCAGTAGAGTTCGAATGTCGTCTGTTGCTGCGATGAGGGCGGTTTCAGTGCTGTGCTTGGCTCGGAAGCCGGATTGTGTACCTCGTTCTCGTTTATTCTTCTTCGCTAATTTAATTTCTTTCTGTTTGGCTTCTTTGCGCCATATGCGGAAAGAGTAAAACATCGCCGGCCGGGCTTTCTTCTTGAACAATTTCACTTCGAGATTGTCTAAAATCTCAGCTTCAAAACTACCGTAACGGGGCCACTGTAGGACACCGTCTTTCCTTGTATACTTTACCCAGATCTCATTATAGCTAATAGGGCCCACACCATGTTTCACGTACAAGTCATTTGTAGGAGTTCCAATTGGAGGAACTGGACACGAATCCTCTAACCGGGAATCCTTAGAACAACCACAACCAAACAATTTTCCAAGTCTGCTAAAACCAGGCATCTTGCACACTAGTCTAGCTTCAAACAACAAGGGAAATCTCAGAACGATAGTCTCGCGAATTCACGAGTCCCTTGGCTTTGGGGCCTGCAGGTACCAAATCAAAGCGATCCACTAAAGGATACCAAAACAAACTAAGGACTAGGAGACGCTCAACTCATACTTAACTGAAATGTCGATGGCGTCACCCGAAGACCCGTCAATCGTCTCGCTCTACAAACGTCTAAGGCTCCAAAACAGGGCCACAGTCAGGGCAGCAGTCCTTCGTAGCCGTCGGAAAGCGGGAAACCTCGCAGCAAAGACTTTCGGACCACGCCGACATACAGGGGTCGATGAAGTGGTTGGCCTTCCTCCAGAATTTTCACACAAAGTCTCTCATGATCTTCGGGCTTGGACCGGTACCGCTGAAGTCGCCCCACGTTTGGCGCCAACTGAAGGACCGGGTTTTAGAACCCAGCGGCGTCAGGGAGAACGCCTGATGCCTTCGAGTTCCCCTGTCTTGGCAAACAGAGACACGGGATACTTCTTGATGACGTCAAAGACCAAAGTTTATTGGCTGCAACCAGGAACAGAGATCTACGAAGCACACACCGGTGGTTCGCTAGAGACTGCACAAATTCAATGAGCGGAGCATGGTCTTTTATGCCAAAAATCAAGCCTCAGGCAACATTTCAAATTAGCATTAGGTTCATACAAACTGGCCAATAGTAGCGTAACATTTCAAAAGTAGCGTATGACGACAATCCACTTCCCGTTGTCCAGCCCACCAGAAATGACCAAGCACATTCCATGTTTCCTGTTCGATCAGGCCGGACAAACCCATCATAAAACCCTCAACCCAAATCAGTAATTGTGTCGTAAAGGAAAGGCAAAAACAGATTGGAAGCGAGATAGAAAGGTGGGAGCAGTGTACCATAAACTCGGGCACGTCCTACTCTTTGATCTTTATCAGACCAGCTGCTCAACAAGGAACTGGCTCAGCGAGGTCAGCCTCGGGCAAGGAGTCAGTTCGGCCAGGTCACTCAAAAGTCAGCTACGGCATACGTGTCTCAAGGACTCGTTCGGCCACAGTCATCGGGCCTATGTGAGGGCAACCATACAAAATGGCTGCGGTACACAAAATGGAACCCAAAGGTTCAAACTAAATCCTTGAATACAGAGTGTTCTCATATATCGATTCATGCGAAAACACTCAGACACACAACACTCGTCATTTGCGGTCTGCTGACACCAAAATCGTCTATTTCTGACGACCTTTATTGAATGGGTTTGGAACCATCGAACCTCACTCACAAACCACAGAACTACAGATGTCCCATATCAAAGGGGGCAGGGGCTTTGAAGACTCTGTCCTTGACATGCCAGTATACTAGCCATCCTGTTAGAAGAGGTGTGATCACCTTCCTCTGGAACAGGCATTGTTACTGACCTCTGATAGCACAGGCTCCAGCCTGCAGGGGTTCAGGAATGGGTTTGTGGTGGCAGGCTGGAAGGTTTCCAGTAAGCCAGCACACTAGTGGACTGATAAGGTCCAGGGGACATCACTAAGGTGCCCTCTAAGTACTTGTCCTAATAAATCTAAAACTGGCACTGGTACAGATTTATTAAGATGAGGTGT
This sequence comes from Lissotriton vulgaris, assembly GCF_964263255.1. Lineage (NCBI taxonomy): Eukaryota > Metazoa > Chordata > Amphibia > Caudata > Salamandridae > Lissotriton > Lissotriton vulgaris. The sequence goes on along the minus strand of NC_141689.1, from coordinate 241,160,736 downwards.
TTGATTCCAAACACCATTAGTTTCAGTTCAGCCATCATGTAGCTGGGTAACTCTTATTGACCAGTGTCCGGTACGCATACTTAAGATGGCCGCCTCATCACTTGCTATATCTAGTAATGGCACTAGATATCACAGGGGCAAATCTGCTCAGGCAGATATGTACTCACATATAATATAATGCACCCTTCATTACCCGTCAATCTCACACGAATTTAGAAAAATAGAATACATTTTAATAAATTATTTAACACCAAAACAACAAAAGTCCAATCTGTAGAGCCAGAGTTATGAATTTTTTTATGTTTAAGGTCAAAACTAGCACTTAAATGATCAAAGCTACAACCACGGGCATCTAATCATGCAAGACAGGTCAAATTCAAATAATAAGGCAGAACACGATAAAGTGCAAGTCAAATACAAGAAGTTAATTGGACCTGGTTGGCGCTTACTTTCAGTCTCAGAAGAAATGTTGAATAAAATGTTCAGAGAAGGTAAAGTTCAGTAGGGCAAGGCTACAGGCGGCATCTGAGGAGGTGGCATTGTTGTTGAGGAGCCACTGGATGTAGTTGCTGTGAGGAGTTCTATGGCCGGACTTAGGGCCATATGTATCAAGCTAATTAGCATTCGCAAAGGCCGAAATTCTGCGAATTTCGGCCTTTGCGAATGCTAATTTGACAATTGGTAAGTATCAAACAGGTTTGATGCACAATAAGGAATAGCAAAATTTGCAATTCCTTATTTTGCGATTGCACTTAAGGAATCGCAAATTTTGCGATTCCTTAAATGCAATGTATCAAACCAAAAATATTCAAAAGGACTGACCCTTTTACTTGAGAAGTTACACATATGTTTTCTTTACAGTGTGTGTGCACTATTTTCTTTAATGATTTTTTCCTACATTTGCAACACAGGCGGTGTGCTACGCTCCTTATCAAAATCTTTCAATATTTAAAAAATAGACTTTGGCAAGTCCCGCATTTCTTTTCTTCGTCATGTTTCGCCAAAGTCTATTTTTTCAATATTGTAAGCTTTTAGTAAGCAGAGCACCACAGCTGGTGCTTATTACAATCCTACAATACTGAAAAATAGACTTTGGCGAGCCACGCCTTTCTTTTATTTGGCACAGCTCAATGCAGCTGACTCCTTCTCCTCCTGCCCATTCACTCCCTCTCTTCCGTTGCAACAGGAACCAACGCAATAGGCCTCGAATTTGCGAGAGTTTAACCTATTGGCATTGCAAATGACAATACCTTTTTATTTATCTGTTTTAAAAACAAATACATAAATAAAATGCATTGTCATTTACAATGCCAATACCTTAAACTCTCGCAAATGCAAGACCTATTGCACTGCGAATGCTTGTAATATATGGTGTCTTCTTTGAAATAAGAAATGTTCCTAGACACCTTCATTTTGATGTCCTTGGAATTCCCTGCATCCCCTGCCCTGGATCCAAGCTTGCTGCATGAACAATGCAGGGCTTACAAGTCCTCTGTGTGGAGTTAGCGTACAGCCTATTTTGGGATGCAAGCGGTACAGTTTTCAGCTCCCCACCCACCCGCATAATACCACTGATGGCCCATTCAGATACACCTTATCAATCTATTGTGTGGCAGTCTGGGAGAAATAAACAAATTCCAACTGCCATCTATAACCAGTTATGTACCCAGGAACAACCACCAAAACGTTAGGGCAGGAAAATACCAACTTTCTAAAGGTAGCATTTTAAAACTGCAACTTAAAATCCAACTTAACCATTAAAGACCTTTATCACAAGATGGACTGTTATAGAAGCACGAATCACCAGCAGACTAGACTGTGGCAACAGACTCAAGGCCGGAATCACCAAATAACTCCTACACAGACTCCAGACCACCCAGAATACCACTGCAAGATTCATATTCTACCGCCCATGCATGCACTCTCATCACACCACACCTCAGGAAGCTTCACCAGCTTCCCCTTCACATTTTAAGCCAATTAAAACTTCCCACGCACACATGCAATGCCCTACACAAAACAGAACCAGAATACAGGAACAGCTGCATACACTTTCAATAACCCACCAGACACTTACACTTACTCACACACATTCCCTGCATCCGCAAAAACAAAACTGCATGCCGCTTATTCGCCTACATTGCACCCAAGAACTGGTACTACCTCCCTCAACACATCAGAGTCCTCGCCTCACTTCTTCAGTTCTGTAAGAAGCTGAAGACCTGGCTCTTTGAATAAGCACCTCAGGGACCACAAACCAGCACACCTGCCCAAGCGCCTGGATATTCTCTCAGGCGATTATTGCGCTAAACAAATCAATATAACATAAAATAACAAAGAGAATTTTAAATTACAATTTCTCAGACACAAAATATTAAATGTCAACCTATTTCCAATAAAAAGTTAGCACTTAATAAATGTAATAAGACAACCAAATGTTATCCTGTGGGAGAGGTGGGCCTCACAGTAGTGAAAACAAATGTAAAACGTTTCATTACCAGGACATGTAAAACTTGAAGATGCATGTCCAACATTTAATTACAATGCACCCTGCCCGATGGGCTCTTCAGAGCCAACCTTCGAAGTGTTCTAAATGCAAAAAAATGGGGTTTAAGGCTTGGCAAGGGGGTAATATTGCGAAGTAGAATTGGCAGTTTAAAACATAATCCAAGCTGCTGCAATGGCAGACCAGGGACAAGTTTGAAGGGGCTACCTAAGTGGGTGGCACAATAGGTGCTGCAGGCCCACTAGTAGCATTTAATTTACAGGCCCTGGGTATGTGGTATACCACGTTACTGGTGACTTATAAGTAAATTAAATATACCAATGAAATGCTAAGCAATTTTACCATGTTTTAGGGAGTGAGCAGAAGCAGTTTAGTATTCATTACCAGCGATAAAGTGTGCAGAGTCCTAAAGATAACAAAAACAAATTAAGAAAATAGGAGGGGTGATGCAAAAGGTTTGTAGTGACCCTGCAGAGAGGGCCAAGTCCAAAACTTCTGAAACACTTGTATAGCTTGGGGTCCTAATGAAGATATTTGCCAGGCCTACCCACCACCATTCTTAAATCTTCCATGTAAGCCATAGCATTACCTGGATTGTGAATGAAACCAAAATCTACTTGATTCGTTCTCGTTCAAGTGCAATTTTAGTTGTAAATTGGCAGCCTTTTACTATGTTTTATTATTTGCACAAGCAAACATCCAAACACTATTCTTTGTCAAAACCCAACATCATGCTTTTTATTCCAAACGTTGCATGAATATATATTAGTAGTCAAATATTGGGATATGTTGTCTTCAGCGTTTATGAAAGAAGTATGAAATTATGAATAATGATTTTAAAATGCGATAATTGAACATTTCCCTTAGTAATTACTTAATATTTCAATTGGTCACTTTGCTATAAAATTTGTTTGAACAAGACGACAAATCAATATTGTGGCATTTTAGGAGTTTAAACATTATAGCAATGGTGCCGCAAGTAGAGCAGCGTATTGCCTTTAGCCACCTCTATCGCTGTTTCATAGGATCAGGCCTTCGATGCAGGCCATAGTAGTGCATTTGTCAAGCCCCTGCTACCAGCCGCCAGGGTAGCTCCATAAAGTTCCAAAAGTCACACTGATAAAGCAGTAATCTAGAAATATCCTCTTATATCTGTGTATTGATTCTCATGCTTGGCAGCTCATATTGGGGATGTATCTTGATTATCAGAAACTATCATCCGCGAACGCCTAGAGACGCGGCAAGAATGACAAACCAGTCATCCATTTCCGTTACCAAAAGGTCAATCCAATACCAACTATGCTTGTATTCCGGCCAGGAGATGGCTAGTCCATCATGGCATTCTGTTCTTACTGTCTTGTCAGCTCAGTAACAGCTAGCTGGCTTTAGTACCTTCATGTTCTCAACCATCTCCCGGTATTGATGGTGCAAATTAGGTGGAGCAGACAGTAGCAGAGCAGCATTACCTTACTACAGATGAAAAACGTCGCTCCAGGCAATTAAGAGGCTTAGTCACAGGATGAAAGGATGCAAAGGAGCATTCATCCATTCAAAGCCGAACAAAATGGCGGCGTGCGCTCCATGACAGCATGGTTTCTAAAATAACTGGCTAATGTGAACCACTGAGCGCCACAAAACCCCCAGAGGTGTACATTCACTAAACAAATAATAAAGAAATAAACAAAATAAACCATGTTATTTCTTTTTCTTATTTTGCTAACGAAAAGGGATTGCAAAAACTATAAAATCTCAAATGAAGTGCAAACCTGAAAATTGCATGGCTAGGTTACCCAATTTAACAAAATAAAGGGAGGAAATGCCACATTTACCAATGGGAATTATATGTACAAGCTCGTGATTTTTTTTTTTTGGGGGGGTGGGGGGGAGTTTGGGGGCTTTTATTTCCTAAAAACGCTATCTTGATTCCTCAGTCAGTGAGACCATTGATACATTGTCCTTTATTTAAGGTATAGGATACTATGAAGCAACCGATTTTAAAAGTGTCATGTCAGACACATTTGAGCAAAGTTTTTATAATATATTTGCTGCTTACATTTGGATACATTTTTGCCACAAAACCCCTGGCATCATATATGACTGGCCTCATGTGCATGTAGGCCCGTTAAGGGGAAAGGATAGCAAAGGGTCTAGCCTTGACAACAATGCAATCCATTTTCATTGTGTTTTTTCTTGGTTTTTTTTTAAACATGCAATATGCACAAATAACAGACAACAATATTTTTAAAAACCTAAAAAATAAAAGCGTACAAGACAGCCCACATTTGATCAGGATAAAGGCTGTCACTTAGAGTACTGCACAACCAACTGATGAAGTGAGGGGGCCATTGCCCCATGATGTATGCTGGGTGGATGGGATGACCCTGAACTAGACCAATAAGGAAAAGGGCTGTTCAAAAGGCTGTGAGTGCCTGCATGTGTCAGAGCTAATGTGATTTCTAGTCCGGATGTTGAAATGTTCCAATAAAAAAGTAGTCAATACAAGCAGACAGGAGTAAATAATCAGAAAACAGAGAATAATAGTCGAACGAAAAAGAAAGTGAGAGAAAGAGAGATTGACAGGGAGTGAGAAAAAGGAACAGGTCAAGGTGATTTTTTTTAAATAATCACAGCATTTATTAACTTAAGATCCTAACATGTTTCTTGTGCACAGTACCCGCTGACAAACTATGATTGTGCAATGACTGATATAAATTCTTTCATTTATGATTGCCCAGTCATGTACATACAGTGCTTCGTACATTCATTTGCCCAGTCGCGGCTGTTCTCTGGAAGCAGCAGTGGGGCGGGTGGGGGAGGGGTGAAACGGGTTAAAAAAAATCACTTACCGCCGCCTCTCCTGCGTCATTTTCCTGGCTTCGTGGGTGAAACATGAAGCAGGAAGCCCCAAGGCTCCCACCCTCCCCGCAACCAATCACAATGCTGCAATACAGCATTGTGTTTGGTCTGAGCGCCATGACACTGTGCTCAGCCAGGGGCTTGAGGAGTGGGCATGTTCTCCGCGCAGACTGTAATGCAGCCTGCAAGGAGAACAGGGAAAGTGTGCATGACTGTTTGGGTAGCCCGAGTGGACCGGCCAAATAAATGTTGCTCACTTAGGAGGGTTCTACCACTCCTCTCCTGTGCTGCAGCCAGCCCCGCCCCCTCATGCCATCTGCCACAGAAGGAGGGACAAATAAAATGATTGAATTGAATTGAATTGGTATTTATATAGCGCATGGCTACCCGGAGGCATCCCAACGCTTTACAGTTACAGAGGCAGATGAACAGGGCGGATTAAGGAAACAGCCACGTCTTAAGGGATCTGCGGAAGGAGCAGTGGTTGGGTTCGGCCCGGAGATGGTGTGGGAGAGAATTCCAGAGTTTAGCAGTGTGCAGAGGGAATTGACGGCCTCCACTTCTGGCTTTTTTAATTTTAGGAATGGATGCCAGGTTTAGAGACTTGGATCGGAGGGCTCTGTTGGGCTCATAGCGCTGGACAATGTTCTTGAGGATGGGGGGCCTAAGTTGTGGAAAGATTTGTGAACAATACATAATGATTTGAATTTGATTCTTTCCCCAACGGGGAGCCAATGGAGGGCCTTCAGAGCTGGTCTGGCCAATTGCATTTTGGGAATGTTGAACAGCAATCGGGCAGCCCAATTCTGGGTGGTCTGTAGCCTGGAGATAGTGGCCAGTAGGGTCCCCAAATAAAGCACGCTTGCGTAGTCCAATCTGGACCGGACAAGGGCCTGTACCATGATCTTTCTAGCTCTGAACGGCAAAATCGGGAGGGTTTTGCGAGCGATTTGGAGGAGGCCGAAGCATGTAGCAGCGGTCTTCCTTGCTTGCGATTTGAAGGACAAGTCTTGGTCCAGCCAAACGCCAAGTCTCTTTAGCTGGGTTTTAGGAGTGGGGCCTGGGCCTAAAACTGTGGGCCAGATTTCTCTCATGTTGAGTGGGGAACGATTTCCCAGGACCATGATTTTGCACTTGTCCCCATTTAGTTTCAGAAAGGAGTCCCTCATCCAGGAGGCTATCTCTTGAAGACACATGTAAAGAGCAAGGGGGTTACTGTCCTTTTTGTTGAATCCGATCACCAACTGTGTGTCATCCGTGTAGGTAATTATGTGGACTCCAAACGGAAGAACAACTTCTGCGAGGGTGCCGGTATAAACGTTGAAAAGGGTACGGCTCAGGGAGGAGCCCTGAGGAACTCCACAGCGGCGTTTTTTTTTTGGGAGGTTACCTTGTTATGGAACACTTGAAAGGATCGGTTCTCGAGGAACGACTGGAGCCAAGCCAGCGCGGTTCCAGAGATACCTAGGTTGCGGAGACTATGAATTAGAATATGGTGGTTGACGGTATCGAAGGCCGCGCTGAGATCAAGCAGCAGGACTACCGCTGTGCCACCCGAGTCGACTATCTTTCTGGCTTCCTCCACTACCGAGATCAGGGCAGTTTCTGTTCCCTGGAGTGGGGGAAAACCCATCTGAGTCTGGTGGAGGAGATTGTGGGTCTCTAGGAAGGAGGAGAGTATCGTATTGATGTGTTTTTCTGTGATTTTACTAATCCCGGGCAGGAGAGAGATTGGGCGGCAGTTTCCTAAAACTAACGGGTCCAGGGAGGGTTTCTCCCACAAGGCCTTCACCATGGCTTCCTTCCAGGCGAGGGGTCCACTCCTGAGGCGAGTGAGGTGGTAACTAGGTCTAAGATCACCGGGAGGACTACCTCTGCTACTTGTGTGAGCACTCGTAGGGGAACAGGGACTTTGGGTGAACCGCTTTTTAACTTTGGAGAACAATATTTCCAGTTCTGGCAGTTCTAAGAGTGGAATGGAGTCAAGGCAAGGCTGAGTTCTAGCGGGAGGAAGGAGTGTGAGCGCTTTGTTTATGGGGGAAAAAGAGGAAAAAATGTTATCGATTTTGGAAAAAAAGAATTCAGCAAGGTTGTCACATTGAGCTCCCGAAGTGTCCGGGGGGGTGGGGTTGGGAGGGACTTTTGAGAGGGTTTTTACAACATTGAAGATCTCACGCGAGGAGTTGGATGCGGAGGAGATTTTAGTTTTGTAGAAGATGGCCTGTGCGGATCTGATTGCAGCTTTGTAGAGGTTAATGCTCTTCCTGTATTTTTCCTTTGAGTCCGGGGAAAATGTTTTCAGGTCTCGAAGGGCAGTTGTGTACCACAGCTTTTTGGGGTTTTTGGTATTAACTCTTATCTCTTTTTCGGGAATGAGGTTATTCCGGGATTTGTTTAAGCCAGCAGTTAAAATTTGTGTTGGCTGTGGCTACATCAGCTGATGGTGCTGGTTTAGTTGCTTTCAACATAGTGGCCCATTGCTCCAATGGCAGTTTGGACGAAAGCCTGGATTTCAGAAAGAGAGGGGCTCTGTTCGTTATTTTGCCTGGTGGCGACCATGTAAATGGTATGAGAAAATGGTCTGACCAAAGGACTGGTATAGGGTTTCCCCGAACCATAGTGTCCAGGTTAGAGAAAATCGTGTCTAGCAAATGACCCTTGGTATGGGTGGGTTTACTGACTTTTCGTGAAAGTTGGAAGACCATTAAGTCTTTGATAAGTTCTACCGCAGGGGTCTGTAGGGGATCATCAAAATGAAGGTTGAAATCCCCGAGTATGGAGAAGCTAGCGGATTAGCTGGCTAATTTAGCAACCACATCAGGCAGAGATTTACAGAGGTGCAGCGAGGGCCCAGGAGGTCTATAAATTAACATGCCTGTGAGAGTAAGAACGGGGTTGAAGTCGATGGAAAATGCAACATTCTCACAATCAGAGGCAGGACTGCCCAGTATTCAGCAGGTAAATTCGTGTTTATAAATGATTGCAATCCCACCTCCTTTCCCTACCGGGCGGTCCATCCTAGAGATGGCATAGCCCAGGGGCAGGGCCTGGACAAGGTCAGGGTCGGAGTTGGGGGAAAGCCAAGTTTCTGTAAGAAAAACTGCCTCTGGTGCTTCATCTTGAAGAAGAATAGCGATTTCAGCGGCGTGACAAGGTAGGGATCTGCAATTTTCGAGGAACATCTTAAACCTTAGGAGGTTAATAGGAGGGGGGGATACTACAATGTGAACATAGGAGAGGGAGATTGTGAGGTAGAGTGGCGTGTTTACAGGCTTCCATCAATGGGGAATCCATGCTACGAAGAACCTCTGAGCTATAACATAGACGCTGGTTAGCATGGGGAGCAGGGTCTGTGGCCCCTGGCCCCGGTCGGCCGTGGACGGGGGCAGACGGGCTTACCTTTAACGTTATGCTATTATCATTTTATTTTTTTCCTTTCTTTTGCTGCTCAAGGCAGTTGGGTGACGCTCCTACGACTTAGCGGAGGAGCCTCCACTGCATTTGCCCCTCAACCTGTTCTTAGACACTTTTTGAAATGCAGACACAGGGAGACTGTCAGACTAATTTCGAGATTGGCGTGCCAACCCCTATATTACTGTGGAGGCAGAGATGCCATCAACATCATCCCAGCATGGCCTGCAAGTCAAGAGTTTGCCACCAGGATGCTTGCCTTTCTTCTCCTGGAGTGGCAGCCACATGCGCAGTGGCAACCCCTTTGAGGGGAAAAAACTGACTCAGTACGGCTGCATGTATTTCGTCTGGGTGGAGCTCTGCTGAATTACCGAACAATTCTGCGAGATTCCGCGAGCAGGCGGAGTCCGACAATGGCAGCATCAGCGAGCTGGTAAACTCTGCTCTGCCAGCAGTAGGCGGACATTTTGCAGAACTCCACGCTCCAAGCGGAGTGTCAAAAACTCTGTGAACAACCCCAGCGGAGTGGAGTTCACTGCCCACCCCTAGCCATGATGCACCTGTTAGCACTTTTGCTAAATATAGCCTCCTAGAGAGGGCATTTTTGTACACCAAAAAACTGTTCTTTATGCACTGCATTTCTTCTCCCAGTACCTAAAGGGCATTTTTGGTGGACTTCTAGTGACTGTTCACTTCTAAATATAGTCCTGAATTACTTGCTCAACATCAGATAAGGTGTCAAGTGACATTACTGCCTATTGAATGAGGAAAACTACGCAGGAACATGGTTAACAACTTCACGCCTGTTTTACTGAATATTTTACCCAATACAGGGCTTCACTTTATTTTGTCAAAAATACTCCAGAAAAGTTGGAATGTCCTAATGAGAGACTTTCCATGGAGTGTTACTAACAGCTGCAGTATCTTGCAGGAGCTGATGCAGTAATAGGAAGGAATGAGGCGCGACGTTAATATCACACACCTGGGGGCGTGGTTTGCGCGCCGTATCGGGATGGCGGCTCCCGTGTGAGCTGTGGCGAGCACTGGGCTCGGACAAAGTTTAGACCTCTTCTTTTCCGACACTGATGCCGGAATTCGCCGCCCTGCAGTAGCGGAATATGATCCGCTTCCTTTGCTGTCGTTTGGGAGCGTTTTGAGGCGGCTCCGAGGGTGCTCCAACTGTTTCTTGTTCTTGCTCCGTCGGGACGCGAGTGGCCGCCATTTTGTGCCGCCGAGCTCGCGTCCCTCAAAGACATTCTTCACCGCGGAGCACCGTGTGGAGGCTGCCTTCAGCTACGATATAATAGCGCTTCAAGGCTCAGGTATGCCCTGAATGGAATTTTCCTTTCCTGCACTGGGAATTTTTTTATTACAATGTGACTTCATAGCTAAGCCTGCTTCTTCCCCTCAGGTGGGACGGTCATTTTAGGTGTGTGGAAGTGACTCAAGGGTCCTGCTGTTGTCATCTGCGGCGTTCTGGGAATTCCTCCGTGACTTTTTTGTGGTGTTTTACTCCATAAATGCCTTCATATTTTGGACTCTTTCTTTTTTCCCCCTACGCTTGTTGAATTATCTACCATATTCTTTTGTGGGGGCTTAGTCAAGTCTTGCGCTTGATACAATTGGCCCAGTTTGCACCTCCTGTGCGCTCCTCCTACTACACAGCGGCTTTCAGTCCTTTCTCCTCCTTATAGGCTCCTCGCTATTCGCTCACAGGGTCGCATTTCGCTACAATTAGTACCTGGATGCTTCATATATCCTTGGTTTGCCCCTATATCATCACCATGACTCATGATGCAGGTCACCTGAAGTCCTCTCACACAGGTACGAAACCTAAACGTCAAAAAAACGACCCTCCCTCTCCAATTCGTACCTCTTCAAACCCTGTGTTAGACTCCATCTTAGAGGAGGTTCGTGGTCTTCAACCCTTCATGTCTGCTACCAATGAAAAACTCAAACAAATTTAGGACAGATGGGTCGTCATGGAGGGCAAGGTTATGAATTTAGAGCAGTGCGTCAGCGACATTCAAGATTTATCAACCAAGATCCCCCTTCTGGAAAAGGAAATCCAGCAGCTGAAAATACACACGGAGGACCTTGAAAATCGTAATAGGAGGAATAACCTACGCGTTTATGGAATTCCAGAGAATCTTGAGGGGCCGGACATGGTATCTTCGATTCGCAAGTTTCTTCAGGACCTTCTTGAACTCCAACCTGCGTCACACCCTCTTAATATCCAAAGAGCTCACCGACTTGGCCGTCCCACCTCCAATCCATCCAAACCTCGTGGGATCATTCTTCTCTTCCTTGAATTTACTGAACTAATGTCAGTTCTTAAAGCTGCGAGACTTAAACGCCGCCTCACATGGTCAGGCCATAATATCTATATTTCTCAAGACCTGTCCAGTGCAACGAATGCTCGTCGCAAGGAATTCTTGAACCTTCGTTCTCATATGCGGGACATGAACATCCAATACGGCATACTCCATCCTTGTTTGTGTAAAATCACTCATAATGGCCGTACCCCTTCCTTCGATGATCCTCAGAAGCTACGAGAATATCTTCAAAGTGTATCTTCTCCTACTATGGACACGAATGATTGATCCTGTTATATGCATCCTAGTCTTGCTGTCACTTGATGCGCTTCTTGCGATTGTTTTCGCTTCTTGATGTTTTGTATCTGTTTTCAGTTTCTCCATGAGGTTATGTTTTTCATCTTCTTTCTATGCCCTCTTGCTCTCCTGTTGCTCCGTGGGGGTCTGTGTTCCCTTCGGCGTATCCTCGCCCTCAATGTTTTGGTGTTTCTTCTCCTCTCAGATCTGGCTCTCTTGCTTTGATCTGTCTCTTTGTTCTCTTCCTTTCTTCCCTTCCTTTCTTCTCCTCTTCTTCATTGGTTTTGTCTGGTTCTATTCTCTTTCTTTCAACTCTTCCTTTCATATCTTTGCGCAAGTTTCTTTTACTTGTTCTTGTTCTATTTCTTTTTCTGTGTTTTTTGGCATGCTGTCTTTGCTATGCTCACATTTGTTTTTTCATGTTGGTTTCCATTTATTAGGCATATGTTTCATCTGTAGTCTTGTTATTTGCATTGCCTCCCCTTGTAGTTGTCCTCCTGCAGTGTGGTGGTTCCAGATGTCTTCCTTTTCCCGATCCTCTCATCATGTGTAATTTTGTAACGTGGAATGTTCGTGGTCAGGGTCACCCCGTCAAGCGTCAAAAGGTATTGCCTCATTTATCCAAGCTAAATTCTCAAGTTGTATTTCTTCAAGAAACTCACTGTTCAGATGCTGAGTCTTCTAAACTAAAAAGGCAATGGGTGGGACAAGTGTTTTTTTCCCCTGCTATTGAAAAAAAAGGTGGTGTCGCCATTTTATTTCATAAAGGTTTAAATGTCCAAATTCTCTCCTCACAGTCAGATGATGAAGGTAGATGGGTTATGGCTAAAGTTGTTATCCAAAACAAAACTATGGTTTTATTGAATGTATATGGCCCGGTTCGCCCTGATCCCCAATTTTGGAACTCTATTAAAATTCTCCTTTCATCCATTGATTGCCCAAATATTGTCATAGCTGCTGATTTTAACCAATGGTTGGACCCCTTCTCTGAAAGACTCTCTACGAGCAAATTTCATCCTGATAAGACACATAAATGTTTCCAATCGGCTATGTCTTCCAGACCTCTATTTGATGCCTGGAAAACTTGTAATCCTGATTCCCTTGAATATACCTTTTATTCTAATGTCCATCATACCAGATCTAGGATTGACTATGTTCTTGTCAGTAAATCTCTCCTCCCTACACTCCAGAAGTCTGACATTGGATCTATTTTTATCTCAGATCATGCTCCCGTTTATGCCACTCTTGATCTTGCCCTCACCTCCTCTACCTTTAGCCGCTGGAAATTCAATACTTTCCTTTTGTCTGATGCTGTTTTTGTTGAAGAAGTTAAAAAGTTTATAGCTGAGTTTTTTACTTTCAATGTCCCGACTGATACTTCTACATCTAACAACTGGGATGCTTTTAAAGCGGCCCTACGAGCCTTCACAATTTCTTATGTTTCTAAGAAAAAGAAAACCAATAGACTTAAATACACTGATCAACTTACCAAAATAAAAAGTTTAGAACACTCCTATTTTTCTTCTAAAGACCCTAATGCCCTTCTTAATCTGATTAAAGCTAAATCCGAATTGAATAAAATTGCAACTGTCGAGGCCTGCAATACCCTGTTGAAAATTAAATCTAAATTTCATGGGGGTCAGAACAAGGCTGGTAAAATGTTAGCGAATCATCTTAAAATCAAGTCTGAACGCAAATCTGTTGGTCCCATCCTTAATGAGTCATCTAACAAACTTGTCTCGTCTGATGAAGACATTGCAGATGTTTTCCACAATTATTACCAATCCCTGTACACAGATGACACTCACCCTACTGAACATGATTTATCCTCTTTTTTTGGTAACCTCCCTCCTCCTCCTTCACTCTCTGATGAATTTGCTCAACTGGAGGTAGACATCTCCTATCAGGAGATCCTTAAAGCTATCAACTCCCTGAAAAAATCCAAGGCTCCTGGTCCTGATGGGTTACCTATTGAATTTTATTCCACCTTTCATTTCATTTTTGTACCCCATCTTCTCCAACTCTTTAATTCCTTCATAGCAAATGCGAAAGCCTCAGGTTCATTTTTAGATGCCCTCATCATTATAATTCCCAAACCTGACAAGGACCACTCCATTTGTAAGAATTTCCGCCCCATTTCCCTGATAAACTATGATTGTAAGATTTTTGCCAAAATCCTTGCTTCCCGACTAGAATCCATCATCCCCCTATTGATTAAAACTGACCAGGTAGGATTTGTAAAGGGTAGGCTTGCTGCGGATAATGCTTGCATGTTTGCAAATGTTATTTCTCATGGCAAACATTATGGTTCCCCCCTTGCAGCTTTGTCATTGGATGCGGAGAAAGCCTTCGACCGTATTAATTGGCAATTCATGTTCCGTTCCTTAAAATGGTTTGGGTTTGGTCCCTCTTTTATTTCCCTGGTTAAACTTCTTTATTCAGCTCCCCGGGCTAGTATTTTTGTAAACAATCAATTTTCCAAATTCTTTCCCTTATCCAGGGGAACAAGACAAGGTTGCCCTTTCTCCCCTTTACTTTTTATTCTTTGTCTTGAGCCCTTCTTGGAAAGAATTCGTTCCAATCCTCTAATAGCTGGTTTTAAATCCTCAGCCATTGAGATGAAGATCTCTGCCTATGCGGATGACATCTTGGTCTATATGGCTAATCCAGAATCCTCTCTCCCACCATTTTTGAGTGAAGTTAGTTTATACTCCGCTGTTTCTGGGTATAAGCTTAATTTATCCAAAACAGAGATCTTACCCTTTCCTCATGTTTCCAATTCATGTTTGCATCAACTGATTTCGCTTGGTGTCCTTCAAAACTCAAATATCTAGGTATATGGTTTTCCCCATCGCTTGTCGATACCCTTAAACTCACATTTGCCTCTCTTACTAAGAAAATTGAATCTCTTCTTCAGACTTGGTCCCCATTATTTTTATCATGGTGGGGCAGATTAGACACCATCAAAATGATGATCACGCCTCATGTACTTTACACTGTCTCAATGCTCCCCATGAAAATTCCAAACTCATATTTTATTAGGTTGAATTCCATTTGTTCAAAGTTTTTATGGACCAATAAGCACCCCCGCATAGCACTACACAAATTGATACGCCCTAAGAATGAAGGTGGGGTTCGATTCCCAGATTTTAAAACTTACCACACTGCTTTCCTTATTAAACAATCCTTTTCCTTAGCTTTTGATTTTGCTGATACCCCTGTCCCTAAATGGATTGCATTTGAGCGCTCGTTGCTGAAGGATTTTCCTTTTCAACACACAGTTTTTATGTCCAATTGTTCATTCCTGACTAAACACCCTGTATTAAAATACTCCCAAATAACATTACATAATACATTTGCCAAAGGCTTGTCCTCTCTCCAAAGTGTTTTGTTATCTAGCGTTTGGTATAATAAACATCTTAAGTACAAGGGCAAATCGTTCTACTACAAGCACTGGAAAGAAAAGGATGTTGTATTTGTTCACCAATTTTTCTATAATAACTCCATTATTCCTTTTTCTGAAATGCAAGTTTTGTTTAACCTTCCTGCCGCTTATATCAAAGAATACAATATCATTACTACTGCTTTATCATCTCACTTGTTAACCCTTCCTGCATTTGAAACTCTCCCTTCTTTATCTCCTTCCTCCCCTTTATATCCCTTGTTTTCACTGCAACAACCTAAAGCTGTCCTAGTTTATAAATTATTATTGTCAAATGCTCAGGTTAGACCTAAATCTATTACTGAAAGTGCTTGGGAAATTGACTTATCTATTTCTCTACCTGTTGATGTATGGGACCGTTTATGGAGTAAATTGTTTAAGATTTCAGTTGCTGCTCGTATTACACAATCGTTATTTTTTATCTACCATAGAGTTGTTATTACTCCTGTGAGTATTGCTAAATTTTTTCCACCCTCAGGTGATCTTTGTTGGTCCTGTGCTTTGCAAGCTGGTACACTCAAACATCAACTGTTTGATTGCCCCTCAGTTTTACACTTTTGGAAATCTGTTTGGAATATTTGCATGCGCATGTTTCATTTTTCTGTTCCATTATCGTTTGTTAATGTATTTTTAGGATCTGACTCCGATGACCTTGATATTGTTCCATCAAGTGCAAAATTACTTGACTTGTTTATTGCTCTTGCTTTCAAAGTTATTCTGTCTTGTTGGAAAGATAACTCCAAACTGTCTGTTCACACTTGGTGGAATTTCATATGTGATGAACATCGAATTGCTATTGCCTCCTCTTCTTCTTCTATACCCTTGAAAATTAAATCTGATCTTCTCTGACCTTCCCCTATCTAACTATTTATCTTCTCTTTCCTCTGTCTAATTATTATATCCTCTTCTCTTCTTCTCTTTCTTTCTCCCTTTCCCTTCTCCTCTCTTCCTACTTCTATCTTTCTTTTCTAGCTTTCTTTTCTAACTTCCTTTCTTCCCTCCCCCCTCTTACTTCTAATTGATTTAATATTCATAGTCATTCTATATCATCTTTATTACTTTCTTTGACTGATATATATGACTTGTTATCATTATCTTGTATGTTCCTAAAACAAAATAAAAATTTCTTAAAATGAAAAAATATATATATATATATCACACACCTGCTATAAATCGAGCATCATTTTTCTGAGAACAGAAATGTACAGAAATGGCTGACAAGAATGATGTTTCCACCAATTACTCCCTAAAACTGAGGCCACTCCAAAATATTGTGTAAATGTCTATGGGTGACATTATTGCAGGCTATACCATTTTAAGAATAATTTATGACCCACTGTAAATTATGGCGCTAGACCATATCGAGTTAATATAGATTATATGGATTGCATTTCTACAGTATTTTAAAGTTTGTCCAAGAACCTGGATATCAACTGTGGGTACCATTGTGGACCATATGATTCTGCATCTCTTGTTTCGCAGCTAAAGAACATGCGAAATATTTTCCAAAATGTCCAGAAGGTGTTTGCATTGCTGTCACATATCCTGGCAATTTCTGGAAGAGCTTGACGAGTTGTAAAGAAGAAAAAGGTAGGGTAACAAGACATTTTTCCCACTTTACCATTTCACAAATGAATCTCTAAAACGTGAAGACATAGTAACACCTGGTGAAAACCAAGAAATGGATCCATCCCATCTCAAATCATTTACATCAATACGTGCTGGGTAATATTTCACATACGAAGTGGTTACCACCTGCTATTGACAAGTGTTACTTTTCAGCGTTATTTACAGCAATGTTTTTGAGTTATTTGGAAGGACCCTAATTATACTGAAATTCCACAGGTGTCTAGACACGTGGCTACAGTAAATATATGTTGTGGTCGATTCCCAAAAATAATCCCTTCTTCTGCACACCAATCAAGTCGACTCTGGAAGGGGAGTAATGCCAGCGTTTGCTGGAGTAGATTTACAGCTCTTTTCGTTTTTGAAAGCGTAGAGGAGTGTATGATACAGAAAATTGTACGTTTTGTGGGTGTTCCCACAAACTTCCTAGGTAAACTACAAAGTGGTAAATCTGCTTACACTTTCCTAGTGAGGAAAGTACAGCTGCCCGTAAATGGGTTTGAACCTGCTCCTAATCATTTGTGAATTTCTGGTAGACGTAAAAAAAAGGTAAATTTGGTCATAAATATATGTTTACAGCTGAATTTACGTTTGTAAATATGCCCTTTGCTCATTCCAATAAATACAGTGCATTGCCGGAATATTTCAAATGGAGTCCTAGTGTTTTATAAAGTACAATATTTCTTTAATATTCTTTCCAACAGTTTTTTAAGAAGGAAAAAAGTAAGATTGTCTTTCAGTGACATTGTCCTCGCGGTCTCCTCGCCTGATTGCTAAACCCCTTCTCTGCGCCCTTATCCCGCTTCAAGCTAAAAACGCCAAGACTAATTTCTTTTTTACTTGCTATAGTTCAGCTCTCTGCGACAACCTTTTGTATGCATGTAATCCATTCTCAATTCTTCCGTAATCAGGGGAGAGACGTCCCCTAGGGTTAGGACCCAGCTTGTCAAACCTAAAAAAAAAGGCAGGGCAAATCCGCAAAAGGTAATCAGCATATCTTCCCTCCTCGCTGCCTGTGGAGCTATTAACTAATATCAGAATGTCTGTGTCATCTTTCTTTGTACGTATTTATTTTACTGCGCAGGAAGTGGCGTTATAAACATCCCCACTGTCAAAACTTGTCACCCTCATTACCTCTAGGCGGGCTCCATCTCGGTTATTCTAATTTCATAGTTTCTGGAATTTACAGCCGCTGGAAATTGAGTACAAAATCCATTATCATTTGTATATTTTAATTATGCAAATGAGGCAGCTCAGCTGTGCTGGCCTGGACCTGCAGGGATGCCTAGCTTCATTCTGGGTGATTACAATTTATCCAGTCGAGTCACTTTAATTGTAACAAGCTAATTACATTGTATCGTTTGGCTTTAACAAAAGGAAAGAGAAGACAGATACGCTTAATGGCCCGGGCCCCGGAATTACACGGCGCGCGCGTGACACTTCCGCTTCAGGACGGTGAACCCCCGGGTCGGCGGGAAGGCCCGGATGTTTGTGGCAGCCTGTGCACCGACATCCGGAGCATCCTACAATGAGTAAACATCTATGTCACAGAACGGAGGTAATTGTTCAATGCTTAGAAGTCAATATAATGCACAGTTTTAAATGAAAGCAAAAGGCTTTTCCATAAGCCTCGGCAGAGGCGGCGGGGTGGCCTGCACTGCCTACAGATAGCCGGGGATTGTCTGCCCACCTGGGCCCCTCCGCTGCCACGCGCCGTGGATTCTTGCCAAAGGCACTCCATAGGAGAAGTCTGTAGGAAAAAAAAAGTGCCCTTACTAATGAAGCGCCTGAAGCTTTGGTTAGCTTTATTTCTCATCTCTGTTATTCCAGGAAAAGTAGGAAAGGGGAGGAGGGGAGGCTAGCTCACTCTGCCCCCCCCCCCTCTTCACGTGCTCTCTAGTCCGGTTCTACTATACTCTCGCTCGTCTCCTCCTCCCCCCACACCCCCGTTATCGTTCTCTGTCTCAGTTCATTTTATCTCAGCACAAACCAATAAACGCTGCATTGGAATGGCTTCAATATTCAAATATTACTTATTTATTTGTTTTTTTACAGTGTTCTAAAGTGTCAATTTAAACAAGCACCGCATACGAGTAATAAACCTATAAAAAGGTAAAGCATTCATATTGTTATCGCAAACACTAAAAATAATGAATAGGAAGAGAACTGCCTGCATTTATGTATCCGCACAAATTAAAAAATGCAATTTGAAGAGAAAGTATTTATTGATGCCGACATAAAGTATTTACGTAGCTTTCTGTAGATACACGGAAAATAACTTTAATCAATTTAAAACTTCAGGTCTCCTATGGAAGGCAAAAATGGTGATTTCTTTGACATATTTTCTAAAGTCTGTGACCCCATGTTTGTCCCCCAAGCTCTGTCCCAAAATTCCGCCCTTCATGGCCTTCCCGTCAAGGTCCTTCACCCCATGCAGATGACTAAGGACCAATCTTTGGGAGGCCAAGTACAGTGTCCCAGTGTCCTGATGCCATTACTCCAGGCCCACCACCCAAGGTCATTCCTTTAAATTAAGAGCTTCATGGTTGGTCTCGCAAGAGAATGGTTCAAAATGTAACCTTCAACCCCGGTGACATTAGGTCGGTATTGTGATCCCTAAACTCACTAGCTCAAGATTAGTCTCCCTGGACCGCCTACGGGAGGCTAACCTAGTTCCCAATGCCAGTCTTCTTGACCCATTGTCCCAAGGCTAGTGCAACTGGGCCAGCCCCTCAATCTCTTTGATTTAAGGCTTGACCCCTAATATGGAGCAGGGTGTCTGTGAACTCAGACTTCACACCCAAGGAAATAGAGTGAGTGTGAGCATTAACATCCCCTAGTGGTATGTCTTATCACAAAAAAGCTTTATAAGGGCATACAAACAGAATCCTACTCTCTCCAGAAATGTAAATGTTACTTTGACAGCAGGGCTTCTGGTGTCACCACACTTACTACGAATGTTTTTGGCATGTGCTGGCAAAGGCACTTGCCAGTCATAGGGGAAATTGGAAGATGTGAGGGAGATTTGGTTGGCAGGGATGGTAAAATCCTGGGCAAATGTGTCCCACACAGCCGGCCCGCACAAGTTTGACTCCGCAAGCATTGACATCTGAGCAGCTAGTTGCTGGCATGTAGATGGTCGTATATGTATATATGATCATTTGAGCAAAATGCAGTTCTGATCATACTCTGATATTGATGTGGATAAGCAAGGGACAATCAGTGTTGCTGTTCACGTGATAGAGCAGAAAAGGGTACCGAATGACAGGCAGTAGTTTTGTGTAGGGTGATCTGACTTATGGGGAGGCTGTAGGACAGGAGAGGTGAAGATGAGAGACAAGGAGCCACGTGGGACAGACGTGGGTGCATCATGTAGTGGTATATGCATAGTCAAAAAGGTTAAGAACTTGGGCGCACTCTTTGACTGAAAACTTGCCTTTGCTGATCACATCAACCAAGATACCTCTGCCTGTTTTTTCCTTTTAAGATTTTAGAGAAAGGTATTTCCATTTATTCTGTGTGCGATCCAAAAAACGGTAATCAATGCTCTGGTATTATCTGGGATAGATTACTGTAATGCCCTTTATGTGGGCATTCAACAACGACTGCTGAGTAATCTTCAGGTCTTACAGAATGCTGTGGCATGCCTTCTTATGAGGATACCTAAGTTTAACTAAGTTTCTCTAGTCATTGTTGAGTTACACTAGCTACCTCTTAGGAAACGAGTCACCTTCAAAGCGCCTTGTCTAGCTCACAAAGCCCTCCATGATGTCAGCCCGGATTATTGTAGGGGGAAAGTCCAATGGTATAACTCCATGAGAATGTTTTATTCTACCTCTGCTGAAAAGGCTGTAATCCCAAAAACCAGTGGAGCATCTTGGGGGGGGGGGTCGGGGGTTGGGGGGGGTGGGTGGGGGAGCAGTGGCGTAACCCAGGCCCCCGCATTCCCGTATTTCGGGGGCCCTCAAGTACCAGAGGGGTCACTCAGCACAGTACTCTGCTCGGAGTGCTCCTTATGAGTCCGGAGGGGGACCCTGCATATACCTTGCAGGAGGGCCCCTCAAGTTTCGTTACACCAGTGGGAGGGGGGGGGGGGGGCAGCAGCTTCATCTCTTCCACTTGCAGAATTTGAGACCTCTCTCTGCCTTTGTAGTTTGTGTCTTAAAGCTGAGCCTAATTTAATGCAATTCATAAAACTGCGGAAGATCTGTCTGTTTTCTTGTCCTCTGCCCCAGTAGACTTCCCTTTAGATCCATAACAGACACAAGCACCAAGACGCCTTTGGGCATTTGCACACACTATAAAATCATATAGATCATATATCTCACAGGCTATGTATTGAAAGAGACAGTTGTGCAAGAGCTACTTTGCTGGGTTAAGCACAGGCGCAGTGCTCATAGGTCTGGTATGTCAGACGGTAAACAACGTTTACCACAAAAAGTTTTACCCGCAGGGAATTACAATGCAGTCGTTACAACGACCACGTTGTAACCACACATACCATTACTCCGCAAGTCGGAACAACGACTAGCAGAGGGGCAGAAGGGTTTGGATTTAAAATCATACACCTTCCCTACTGTCTGCACAGACTGGAGTTGCAATAGTAAATTATAGTATTCCAACATCCAGCGTACCCCTTCCGCAAGTCGTTTTTATGACTTGCGGGGTAATGGTATGCACTGTTACAACGCGGTCGTTGTAACAACCTTGTTGTAATACCCTGCGGGGAAAATAAGTGCGGTAAAAAGAGGTATATTCATGTCAGACAGGCAATGGAGCATGATATGCTGGATCTAGATAAAGGACCTGGTAAAATGAGCTGTTTCCAAAGCCTAGTGGCCACAAATTTGAAGTGCCAAAACCAGTCTTTTCCTAATTAAATGGCCATGTAAGCAATGTGGGCTCTTGTCACAAAAATCCAAGTTTTTTTTTTTTCTTGGACCTCTAGTGTTTGATGTCTGCATGGGTGTGAGACTCCAAAATGTGGTTTCACTCACTGTAATGCTCCAGGTATATAGTTTTTGCTCTGCAACCTCCACTGTCCTATTTTAATATAAGGTCAGTTGTTGTGGACAGCAGGTGTAAGGTGCGCTCAACTGATAACACTTGTGAATACGTGTCGGAAGACTGTTGTCTGAATCAGCATGGTATCTGCTCAGAGATAGCATTGTGGAAGATAGACCCAATATAAATGATTATATAATTCTATTGAGTAATGACACAAACGGAACCATTCCTTTTGGGTTGAGGTGTAGTATTTTTCATTTTGTTCCCTTTATGTTTAAACTGTTTGAAACTATAACTTTGAATCAGCGCACGGAACAAGGACACATGTAGTGGCCTTCTGAAATAATGACTGAATGAAATAATAGTTTTAAAGCGCACTGATACGCATAGAGTCTCCTTCTGTACATTTTGTTGTGAATGAGTGCAATAAAAGGGGAGTGATTGGTATATGTGTATCTGGTCCTAAAAGAGGACCCCTTAGAGGATGCATATGGGAGATTGTGATCTCTTGGCGGTAGAGCATCAATGTTGTGCTCACCTGCCCGTGGTAGTGGTGTATTGTTGTTTTCCTTGGATGGGTTTCTGTCAAGCCTGTGTACGGGTGTGTTTTTAGTTTTGTGTGAACCTGGGAAAATACAACAATTGTATGACCAATGCACCTGACTTGTCAGTCTATCTTTTTCTGGTTATAAGTGCGATCCATAGTGTGTATGCATCAACAGTCAATGGGGGGGGAGGTGAGGAAGCTATCTACAGATGTATCCTAATTAATTATGTTAATGTGTGATGATTACCTAATACCATATTTCCAAACTGGGAACGACCTCCTCAATTTTGAATAAAGTTATTCAGTAAACCACTGCAGATTTGAATGCACAACAATAATGTGGCTCAGCTTTTAGCCTGGAACTGCTACAGAAGAAGGTTGTTATGATCTTTCTTTAGTAGAACTTCCACCACAATATCATGTCACAATTAATTAAGAGCAATATTGACTGCAGCTGAAGGGATTTTGGACACACAATTTACTATAAATAAAGAGTCCAGTACCAGAGTGTGACTGAACAGGGCAAGAGCAAAAGTGTGTGCCTATTCTCCTAGTAGACCACTTCAAAGGCAGAAACTTTGTAGTGAGATCACTATATGAACTTCATTAGTATGTCATACTCAACATCTTTAGGGGCGACCATGCCCTGCCTGACTCCCCCTATGACAGAAGAGGTCAAGAGGATCATGAATTCAGTTAAATATGGCTCCCTCATTGACACTTGCCACACTATATGTAATCTCTCGATCATAAACTCATTGACCCCACACTCGCCACCCTTTTTAGCTTCTCAATATCTACTGCTGCTTATCCCATTGGATGGACACAGGTCATGGTTATGCCGTTGGTTAAAAAACGTTTTGCTGATCCTACAACTGTGTTTAAACATAGATCATTCACCCTTCTTCCTTATCCAGCCAAAGTCGTGGAAAAATGAGTTAACTAACGACTCACCATCTACCTTGATACTCACCTTCCGCTCTAACCCCCTCTATTATGACTTTACAGCCATCCACAGCACGGACATTACTCTACTTGACGCAATGGACAGCTTCCAACTTACCATCAGTAAGGGTGCTACTTGTGCTCTTATCCATTTCAATCTTTTGGCTGCGTTTGACTTAGTATCACACGCCATTCTAATCAGGCACCTTTTCAATGCTGGTGTCTGTCATGCTGCTCTTCAATGGTGTAGTTCTTACCTATCTTACTGGACACAATTCATATGTCACCAACCATTTCAATCTGATGCTAACAATCCATTGTGCTGGTGCCCCAGTCATCTTCCCTGAGCCCTTCATTTATATGACAACTTGCACATCTATTGTTAGATCTTTTAGTTTTAATATTATCTCTGTGCCAATGACACTCAGCCAATCCTCTCTTTCTCAGAAGGCAAAGCAATTACCCAGACTAGTTTCATTTGCTGTATTTTCTGACCGTATGAGCAGTAATTGCCTAAAGCTAAACTGTTAGAAAACTTAGCTTGTTCCATTTGACAGAGATACCTCCCTTTGGGGCAGTAGTGGCACTTAACCATCACCCTCCCATTCAGACCTCGCAAGCTGGCAGAAGCCTGGGCATCATTGCTGATGATCTGCTTTATAATGCAAACCAAGTCACTCTGGCATCTGCCTGTTGCTTTAACACTCTCAAAATTCTGAGAAAATGTTGAATTTGCTGCCCCTGGAAGCACAGAAAACAGTGACCCAAGTACTCAGTACTAGTGCACTGTTGGGATCCATGAGTTAATAGCAAGGGTTTATGTGCCTCTGCCAGAGGGCATTTGTATTTAGTGGGATGAAAATGACAAAACATAAAGAAGTTCATAGTTTATTAGTGCGAGCATGCTTAAATCGTACCCTGTTTAAACCAAGGTATTGTGGATACTACATTTATGTCTTGCACTAGCCTGTGGGAGGGGGCATCTCCTGTCCACTCCAAACCGAATGTGGTAAAATTTCCTAGGAGTGACCGTGAAGCACTTCCTGTGGGTTTTACTGTAACTTATCCCACAGTGCCCCTCCCTCCCTAATTCAATATGGCAGAACCTCCCTTCACCTAGTAAGAGCTCCCTGAGCACACCCAGAGATCTGTCTATGGAAATGGGCAAAAGCACCCCTAGGATCACTCTAAACAAGTTCTGGGCAACTTACCCTCCCATAGGGATTGGTGCCAGCCTAACTGAAAGGACAATAGAGGGGACAGGCCCGAGTGTGAGATACATCTGCATGTACAGGGCAGGCCTCCTTAGAAAGGAAATCAATTGCTTGGGCACAGTCCCCAGGCCACCATGTCAAGGGAAGGACATCACCTCCCTACACCCAAGGTCATTTTGCCCTGTCCTGGAAGCAATTCAGTGAAGTAGTGTGGCTCACTGGTTAGAGGCGGCAGACCCGAGAGCAGAGGACGGCCCGGGACCAGGGTTCGATTCCCGGCGCGGCAGGTTTCTGGACCAGGGTCAGCAGACTCGATAATTCTCTCGCCTCGGTGCCCACTCTGATCAGCGATCACACTCGGCAACTCTGGGCATTAGCTTGCCTCATCTTCACTAACGGCCCCACCAGACCGCCGGGGATGCCTGGTCTCACCCTGGAGATACCCATTAAGGGACCATCTCTCAGGGAAGCCAGGAAGGGTTTCTCAGCGGTCGAAGCGCCTTGGGACCCTACGGGTAAGTAGTGCGCTATATAAATGCCAATACATTTACATTTACAATTCACACATCGCTACAGGGGAACCATCAGCTGCTAGGTGACAGTTGGAATACTTACAGAAAGGCCTTTTA
This sequence comes from Lissotriton vulgaris, assembly GCF_964263255.1. Taxonomy (NCBI): domain Eukaryota; kingdom Metazoa; phylum Chordata; class Amphibia; order Caudata; family Salamandridae; genus Lissotriton; species Lissotriton vulgaris. The sequence continues at coordinate 241,135,941 of NC_141689.1, read as the reverse complement.
GGCTTTATATAGTGAAAAGTTAATTTTTCTTAAAATGCTTTTTCGTTAATAGTTAGATGAAATCTGACTTTACTATTCAAGTGAATTTTGTCTAAATATGAAAAAGAGTCCCTCAGGAAACTCTTCTGCTACTACAGTGTGCCAGTCAAACTCCTAATAATTATAACCTGAAAGACAGTCCATGGAGGACAACTTACAGAAGTCGTCCAAGTGAGGACCGGAGCCCTTCAGGGTTGTTGCACTTGCCTTTTCTCTTCCTGCTGGCCATAGACTGGATCATAAAGACATCCACAGTAGGGAGAAGAAATGGAATGCAGTGGACACTTGGGCACAGCTCGAAGACCTGGACTTTGCAAACAACATGGCCCTACTCTCCCATGCCCACCAGCAGATGAAAGAGAAGACCGACAATGTGGCAGCCTCATTAGCCCAAATTAGACTTAATATCCACAGGGGAAAAACAAGATCCTGAATGCTAATACAGCCAGTACTACTGCAGTCAGTCTTGCAGGTGATGCAATAGAAGAGGTTGAGACCTTCACCTACCCGGGTAGAGTCATAGACATGGAGGGTAGCACAGATGCTTATGTCACAGCAAGAATTGGCAAGAATTGACAAAGCAAGGACTGCCTTGATTCAGCCAAAGAAGATCTGAAGCTCCAAAGACCTAGCATAGCAAACAAAGATCTGGCTTTTCAACACCAAGGTAAAAACCAGTCCTACTGAATGGAGCAGAAACTCGGAGAAACAGTGACCCCCAACAACAAAGTCCAGACCTTCATCAACACCTGTCTGAGGTAAATCCTCCAAATTCCCCAGCCAAACACCATCAGTAACAATGACCTATGGCAGCAGACTTCCCCACTCCCTGCCCATGAAGAAATCATGAAAAGATGCAAGGGTTGGATAGGTCACACATTCTTCAGGCCCACATCAAACACCATCAGGCAAGCCTTGACCTGAAACCCTCAAGGGTGAAAGAAAAGAGGAAGAAACACCTGGCACAGAGGCCTCAAGGCTGACTGCAGGGAGAGGGGCTACTCCTGGAGTCAGATTGAAAGAAAAACCCAAGACAGAGATGGCTGGATAATCCTGGTTGATGGCCTTTACCCCAGTGGGGTAGTAGGCATAAGAGTAAGGGAGAGATTAAAAGAGTCCTTGAAATATTTCTCTACATGTTTCAACCCGAAATCAGCATTATGTAATCCAGGGTTTTCTGATGGAGGCTGCCAGCCTTGTTACAGTGAAAATAGCTTTTAGGCTCTTTTACTGTACGGAATGTGTAACATTAAACTTTATTTACCTTTTTAATACTATGCGCCCTGCCTTATTGGTATTAAGGCCTACTTAAGGTGTGACCTAATAATATTTAAATGGAAGGGTTAAGCCTGTCAAAAGGGTTTATTTTGACAGTTTGAAATGTCTTTTTTAAACTGCACTGTGAGGCTACAATGGTAGGCTCGGGTTCAGTTTTTTTTAATATATATCCACTCATTATTCAATGCAAATTGCTATATATATAATGCATATTTAAATAACGAAGCAAACCACATTCACTGGATGATGTCATCAGTGATGTCATTTGAGATGTCATCTGACCATGTCATGAATGATCTAATATGTGACATCATCAGCAGTGGATTGCGGGTGCGCGAAATATAGTTAGTACAACTAACTATATAAGAGCAATTTCAATGGTTTTGTATGAGTGAAATGTCCAGCTAACTATAACACCCCTAAACCTTATAGTTTTTTGAGTGAATTTCAAAGGTTTTTTAAATGTTAATTCTTAACCATATAAGGCATGAAACCTATGTTTTTTTCAGTGAATATATATATGGCGGCATTGGCAAAAAGAAAATAATGCACTAAGAAAACCTGGGTACACACTGGTCTTTTCAAGTTTTTGGGATTTGAAGGTGTAAGGCGAGTTTGGAACTATATAGTGGGTTCCAGTGCCGCGCACAAGAGGTCCCCGTTTCTTCAAGTCGGCTCTGGTCTGCTGGATACTACTCAGGTGGTGTTTGTTTGTAATCCGGGGTACCGTAATGGCCAGAGCTCACCTTCCATTCTGGACGAAATTGCGGCGGTGTTGGGGTTACATGACTTCACATTGGGCTCGGCATAAGTCTCATCCTTGCCCCCACCCAGAAGACACCAGAATCACAGAGGTTGAAACGGTACAGGGGACTAAAGGAAACGGCGCATTCCTGAGGCAGCAGGCTGTAAGGATCCCTTACCAACAACAGCGCTATTCCACCCTGCGCAGCATCAACCAGGCAAGACTTTAAAAAAATTGCATCCTAGGATTGGTAGTCGTGGTGCACATAGCGACTAGCCAAGGACATCTGCGATAGGACATAATCTTTATGGGTGGAGCAGCGCTTAACTAATCCGATGGGGCGGGAGATTTCATCTGGGAGCAATGCCGCCAACTGATTAACTTTCACTCGTGGTGCTGACGAAGGCTGCGAGAAGCCGAAATGCATTCGCCCAATGGCGGGTGATGCGGACTTTCCTTACCTGTAGCACAAGGAATAAATGCGGTTTCCACTGGTTCTTCTGGTGTGGCCTCTTCACTCTCGTCATTGGAGGAGGTGACTTTTTTCATATTGCAGCGCGGGTTCCAGTGCCGCGCACAAGAGGTCCCCGTTTCTTCAAGTCGGCTCTGGTCTGCTGGATACTACTCAGGTGGTGTTTGTTTGTAATCCGGGGTACCGGAATGGCCAGGGCTCACCCTCCATTCTGGAAGAAATTGCAGCGGTGTTGGGGTTACATGACTTCACATTGGGCTCGGCATGAGTCTCATCCTTGCCCCAACCCAGAAGACACCAGAATCACGGAGGTTGAAACGGTACAGGGGACTAAAGGAAACGGCGCATTGCTGAGGCAGCAGGCTGTAAGGATCCCTTACCAACAACAGAGCTATTCCACCCTGCGCAGCATCAACCAGGCAAGACTTAAAAAAAATTGCATCCTGGGATTGGTAGTCGTGGTGCACATAGCGACTAGCCAAGGACATCTGCGATAGGACATAATTTTTATGGGTGGAGCAGCGCTTAACTAATCAGGTGGGGGGGGATATTACATCTGGGAGCAATGCCGCCATCTGATTAACTTTCACCCGTGGCGCTGACGAAGGCTGCGAGAAGCCGAAATGCATTCGCCCAATGGCGGTGGTGCGGACTTTCCTTACCTGTAGCACAAGGAATAAATGCTGTTTCCACTGGTTCTTCTGGTGTGGCCTCTTCACTCTCGTCATTGGAGGAGGTGACTTTTTTCATATGGCAGCGCGGGTTCCAGTGCCGCGCACAAGAGGTCCCCGTTTCTTCAAGTCTGCTCTGGTCTGCTGGATACTACTCAGGTGGTGTTTGTTTGTAATCCGGTGTACCGGAATGGTCAGAGCTCACCCTCCATTCTGGAAGAAATTGCGGCGGTGTTGGGGTTACATGACTTCACATTGGGCTCGGCATGAGTCTCATCCTTGCCTCAACCCAGAAGACACCAGAATCACGGAGGTTGAAACGGTACAGGGGACTAAAGGAAACGGCGCATTGCTGAGGCAGCAGGCTGTAAGGATCCCTTACCAACAACAGAGCTATTCCACCCTGCGCAGCATCAACCAGGCAAGACTTTAAAAACATAGCATCCTGGGATTGGTAGTCGTGGTGCACATAGCGACTAGCCAAGGACATCTGCGATAGGACATAATTTTTATGGGTGGAGCAGCGCTTAACTAATCAGGTGGGGCGGGATATTACATCTGGGAGCAATGCCGCCATCTGATTAACTTTCACCCGTGGCGCTGACGTAGGCTGCGAGAAGCCGAAATGCATTCGCCCAATGGCGGGTGATGCGGACTTTCCTTAACGGTAGCACAAGGAATAAATGCTGTTTCCACTGGTTCCTCTGGTGTGGCCTCTTCACTCTCGTCGTTGGAGGATGTGACTGTTTTCATATATCTATATATATATATATATATATATATATATATATATATATATATATATATATATATATATCCAACGTAGTTTTGGCAAGAAAACAAGCCACGAATCACGGCGGGCAACACGGCTGGGAATGCCACTCCCACAGATACCAACGTAATCCAGATTATGGATAAATGAATGAATCCACTGGAGCCATGGCCACAATTAATAAACGGTCTCTTTATTTTGGCTTCGGGTAGATATATATATGACGGGATCATCCTTTCAAAAAAAGATCAGAGGCCACACGGGGAGTTCAGAGCAGGGCACAGCTTTATTTCACGAGTCCCAGCGGCGGCGGATGCATTTCGGCATAGGAGCCTTCCTCAGCACCCGTCGCTGAAAAGAGTACCTCCTTCTTACGCTCCTCCTGTGTCAAATACCTGCCCGCACCACAGTCTCCTCCCCCAACTGCTGTCTGCACACCAATGGCAGTTCGTGTGAGGTGTGTCGAACTCCAAGTCCCAGCAGGCACTGTATCGGCGTTGGTTGGGTTGGTGGCGTGGGGGAGTGGAAAAAAATCATCGGATCGGTGCAGGCTCCAGGTGAGTTGGGCAGCTCAAGGATCTGGTGAAAATACGGCGTCCGCCCTTGGTCCACATGTATACTGCAGCTCCTAGTCGCTTTGGGTTGATAAGACAGCGGGGGCAGTCAAATGTGAGACTGGTCGTCCCCTCGAGATGAAATATCTCAGTCCACTCACGTTTCATCCCATTACTTCTGGTGGGCTCCGGGATTACTGATTCCTCAGTCTTTGACAATGCTGCAAGCAGCGGGGTGCCTGTATTATCCCGGGTCTCTACATGCTGCAGGGCCTTCTGTGCTGTGCTTCAGGCAAGCACAGTAAATATGACGGGATCATCCTTTCCAAAAAAGATCAGAGGCCACACGGGGAGTTCAGAGCAGGGCACAGCTTTATTTCACGAGTCCCAGCGGCGGCGGATGAATTTCGGCATAGGAGCCTTCCTCAGAGTCCGTCGCTGTAAAGAGTACCTCCCTCTTATGCTCCTCCTGTGTCAAATACCTGCCCGCACCACAGTCTCTTCCCCCAACTGCTGTCAGCACATCAATGGCATTTCGTGTGAGGTGTGTCGAACTCCAAGTCCCAGCAGGCACTGTATCGGCGTTGGTTGGGTTGGTGGCGTGGCGGAGTGGGAGTGGGAGTGGGAAAAATCATCGGATTGGTGCTGGCTCCCCACAGAAATACTGCCTGTATATATATATATAGATTGGGTTGAATACCGGTAACTACCCCCCAGGGTGGCAGAAAGTATATTAGGCCTCAAGGTGGGGGACAGCATTGGCCCATGCCCATGAGGTCGCCTCCCCACCTCACAGAAATACTGCCTGTATATATATATATATATATATATATATATATATATATATATATATATATATATATATATATATATATACAGGCAGTATTTCTGTGAGGTGGGGAGGCGACCTCATGGGCATGGGCCAATGCTGTCCCCCACCTTGAGGCCTAATATACTTTCTGCCACCCTGGGGGGTAGTTACCGGTATTCAACCCAATCTGCTCCTCAGTGGGGCAGAGTGTCCACTAATTCCTTAGTATTTCAAAGCTGAGCCAAAAAAAGTAAAAGGTTGTGACCTACCCTGGCATTAAGCCATACCCACTACCCAGAAGGGGCACTAGTGTCTTTCTGTCCACCGGGGTAAGAGTTTTGTCCCAATTGGGGAGATTGCCTCAAAATGCCCCTGGGTGGGGTACAAAGTCTACCTGACACCAGGGATTTCACCTTTTGGGTCAAAAGAATGTGGTGCCGGTGTTGCACTCTTGTATTGCAAACCCCCTATCCCACAAAAAGGAACAAACTAATCTTTTGTTAGTGGCTGCAATAGTAATGGATCAAACCAAGGTAAATGATAGGCCCCCATTGACCTCGATTTGATCTGTTCCTGTCGCGAGCACTAGGCCCAGCCACACAGGTGGTGCAGAATTTTTATCGGCACAAGTGGAGATGTATGCCGGAAGTTTCCATCACAGAAATGTAAGGAAATGCATGATTTTAGATCAAGTTTGAGGTGTGCAGCATATTGTGTGTAAGAAAACCTCACGAGATCCATGCAAGGCACACCACCCTGGATTCCCCTAGTTTTTTAGTTTTCCAAAATGTCTGTGGTTTGTAGGTTTGCATGGGTGGCGCCACAGCACAGCCGCAAATACTGCAGCGACCCCTATTGATCATCTATCAACATAGCTCTTTAGGGCCTTTTGTGTTGTGGTCTCTTGGCTCACCCACCCCGTTCTTATTGGGAGACATGTGGGAACTCATGGTTGTAGAAAATTAACTTTTACCTGCAGATTCCTGAACTTCCCGTCACAGAAATGTAAGAAAATGTATGTTTTTTACAAACGTTTGATGTTTGCAAGGGTTTCTGGAAAAAATACCTAGTGAGAGTCAAGCAAGTCATGCACCCCTGTACTCCCCTGGTTGTTTCGTTTTCAAGAATGTGTAAGTTTGCTAGGTTTCTCTAGGCACTGGCAGAGCTATGGCCTAAAATCCACACCTACCCACTTTGCAAAAAAAAAGAGTCAGTTTTGAGTGAAAAAAATTGATGTATCCATGTTGCGTTTTGGGGTCATTTCCTATTGTGGGCACTAGGCCTAACCCCACAAATGAGGTACCGTATCTATTGGGAGACTTGGAGGAATGCTGGGTTAAAGGAAGTTTGTGGCTCCCTGCATATTCCCGAAATTTCCATCACAGAAATGTGAGGAAAATGTGTTTTTTCAGTCAAAGTTTGAGGTTTGCTAAGGATTCTGGAAAAACAAAATCTGGCAAGAGCCACGGAATTCAATCTACCCTGTATTTCCCCAGATGTCTAGTTTTCAATAATGCTTAGGTTGGCTAGGTTTCCTGTGAAGATATATGATGTCCAGCCAAAGATGTGACTTTCAATTACTATTTATTGATGTAAATCACAAACAACAAGCTGTAGGTCTAAAGGGCCCAGGAGATCAGCACCAACTGCACTCAGTGTTCTCTCCCCTTCATCCTCACATTATACTATACATATTCAAAGTAGCATCATGTAATATAAGCCTAGCAGAATTCTCTAATATGAGCATATGACACTCTCTACATTCTATACATCACATATCGCCCCCTTTCAAAAACCAAAACAAAAAACAGCCAAACAAAACTCAAATTAAAACATAGAGTTTACACAAAAAAGTTAAAAACCACAGAAACATTTGCATATAGCTATGTACAAAGCATGACCATGAATTGAATCTGTAAAAAATAAAAAATCATATAAGTTGCTAGGAATTATTCTGTTCCCTGTACTTTTTTGTACTACCAGTTTGCTTTCACCTTCCACTTGTTTACCCATGTCCATTCCACCATTAATTTAGTCAGTTTTGGCCAAACGAGACATGTTCCACCATTGCCCATTGTTGGTTTTCACCACCTGACGTTTTATGTCAATAATGCTAGTGGGCTCCCTGAATTTTGGCTTTCCTTTTTGCAACATCAATGAATCTTTGATGCGAACACACTCCCACAGCAAAATTTACACACGTTTCATCTTTTGTATGTTCATTTTCTCACATCTCTCACGATTGAACTCATCACTGACACTTTTAGCCTGCACGACTCGCTCTGCACTCCACACTCTCTATCCAAAACCTTGGTTTTCCAAAATGCGTTCAATGACGAAACAACTTTCCTGCCTCTCATCAACTCAAATAGTACTGCACCAATAACAGAATGTGGAGTAGTCCTGTAAGCCGACGCCAATTCTCTGATGTCCGCTTCACAATCAATTTTCATCTTGATAGAACTTTGTATGCATTCCTCCAGTACCCTATTAAATTTCTCAACATTACCATTTGCTTGGGGATGATACAGTGGTGTGCGTATATGTTTCACCCCACTTTAGTCAAAAACTCTAATATGGCAAATGAGGTGAACTGTACCCCATTGCCTGTCAATAGTTCCTCAGGCACTCCTTACCTACTGAACACATCCCCTAGAAAACAAATGACTGACTTGGTGTTGGGTTCAGAAATACCTCTCACTTTCACCCACCTAGGTAGGTGATCTGTCAATAGAGTAAAATATGCCATGCTATTAGGGAAGAATTGGAAGGGACCAAAAATATCTACTGCTTCCCTTTGCCACACTTTGGGGCAGATTAGGATTGCGGTTTTTCCGCATCCTCGTGGCCGGCGGAAGCCACCGCTGGCCCAGAGGATGCGGAAAAACCGCAGCGGACTGACCAAAGACCCACCGTCAAATTAGGATGGCTGGTGGGTCCTGGTTTCCGTCCGCAGCTTTTCCGCCGCAGTTGGCTTACAACCGCGGCGGAAAAGCTCTAATATGGTGACGGTGTCTCTCAGACACCGTCAGCCATATTAGGATGGGCTGTCAAATACGCTTTTCCGCGGCGGGTTTTCCGCCGTGGAAAAGCATACGGATCTTCACTGCGGGGGCCCGTTGCGGCCTCCCTAGGTGAAGGGGGGGTGGGGTGTGCACATGGGGGGTACCTTTGGTACCCCCCGGCATTTGTATGCCTGCCTTGGTCACCTCCCGACTCGATTATGGGAACCTGCTCTATCTGGGGGCCACAGGCAGGGTCATCGGCCGCCTACAGGTTCTTCAAAACGCGGCAGCGCGGCTGGTCCTCAGACTCCCCAGGAGGTCATTCGCCAGGCCAGCCTTGCAAGCGCTCCATTGGCTTCCCATCGAGAGGAGAGTGAAGTTTAAGGCTCTTGCCACCTGCCATCGTATCCTGCACGGCAAAGCACCCCTTCCGCTCCAGAGCCTTGTAGCCTACTACGAGCCTACACGCAGTCTCCGGTCCTCGCAGACCGGGCTGTTAAAAGTTCCAAGAATATCTAAAGCTCGTATGGGAGGCAGATCCTTCAGATACCTTGCTCCTAAGTGCTGGAATAATCTTCCACTGGAACTTCGGGTTGAACCTTCCGAAATCCAGTTTAGGAAAAAACTTAAAACGCATCTTTTTCAGTAGATAGCTTGGTTGGGAGGAGGGGGGACAGTCACTCCACTTGTCATAGCGCGGGGACACGCCAGTGGCGTAACCAGGCGCTTAATAAATGTCCTATAATAAAGTGGCTGGCACCGCGCGGTACCTGCCTCTTTCTGCATGCAAATGCAATGACTGCATTTTTAACATTGCCGCGGGTGCAGCTTGAAGCCGCACCCGCCGCAATGTTAAAAATAGAGGATGTGACCGCCAGGGTGGTGGTCACATCCTAATCGCACAGGAGGGGATTCCGCAGCCCATGCGGACGTAAGTCCGTCCGCGATCATAATCGGCCCTTTTGTCTGGACATAATGCAGGCCTTGGAGGAGGGAGATGTATATGTGGTTAAATGTTTGTCACTAAAGAAACACTTTCCACATTTCCTTACCAACATCTCCACCTCTTGATCCACACTAGGCCACCAAAAATCATTCCTAACTCTGCGCTTTGTGGCAGACGTCTCTAAGTGACTAGAATGAGCCATTTCCATCATTCTTTGTCTGAAACACCTTGGCTGCCAATTCTAACAAACAACATTTTTTCCCAGAGACAGTTTGTCAGCAACTTTGCACAATGATTGTGAATCTACATCAAGTGACTTTTCTTTAGGCCATCCTGCAATAACAAAGTTCATGACCTGCTTCAATAAGACAACAGTCTCAAGGGCATTTCGCCACTTTTCCATGTCTGAACAAATCACCCTGTCCTCAACAATTCTAATAATGCATTACTCTATTTCCTCTAGCTTTTTTGTGTCTAACTCACTATTGTCTATAGGTAGTCTAGATAAAAAGTATGCCCTTACTATCTTTCTTCCTGCAATATGAGTAATAGTCAAATTAAACTTCAATAACTTTATTGTCAGTCTTGCCAATCTAGCTGTTACACTCTCTTAATCATATTACACAACAATATTTCAACTAATAGTTTATGGTCCAGCCTGAACTAAAACTTCCTTCCCCACGTATAGGGTTTGAATATGTTTATACCTCACACACAAGCCAGCATCTCTTACTCTATCACTGAGTATCTCAACTCCACTTCCTTCATTCTCTTGGATATTAATCCAAACGTCACTTCTTTGCCTTCAACTATTTGTGACACTACTGCTCCCATACCATAAGAACTGACATCAACTGTCACATACCTATCACAAACCTTGGCATATGCATGCAGCTGCTATTATGCTATGTTTGATTAGCTGAAAATTCTCTTGACAGGTTGAAGTCCAGATAAAGTCTGCCCCTTTTCTTAAGAGACCCCTGAAACATTCCTTGATACCAGTCAAGTTTCTGATACACTTTGCATAAAATTCACAAAATCCAATGATTGAACATAACTGATCATTATCATTTGGAAAGGGAGCCTTAAGGATACTTTCAACAATGCTGGGTTTAGGTTCCACCACACCCTTTCAAAGAATATGGTCCAGATATTCAATTTCATTCACACCAAATAGGCAATTATCCTCTCTAACAGTAACACCATTTTTCTGTAAAATCATGAACACTTCTTCCCTCACCGTAGTGTTTATTTAATCTGTATCTGCATGCACTATAATGTTATCTTGGAAGATGACAACATTGGGTATGTCTTGTAACATTCTGTAATATCCTTCTGAAATACGCCGAGGCCAGTATATTCTGGTAAGTGATCAAAAACATGTTGACGTTCAATCCCCAAATAGTAGTAAAGTAAGCTCGGTTTCCTTTCAGCATTAAATTTCAATCCATCAATGCCACCCAAATATGTACTGAATGATCCATTCCATTAATACCATTTAATTGGTGGGTCACAGGCTTCCTGTAGAACAGGGCTAGGTGGAGTGAGTGTTTGCTTCATGACAGCTGTGCAACAATGCAGTAATATAGTAAATGCTGTTGTACGCTATTATACAACTTTCTCTCAAATAGATGTTATTTTACTTAACAGAGATGGTCAAAGAAAGTCAATGGTTGAATGATCCTAAATGAGCGTGCTGATCACTGTCAGCATGGCTAAACTGCTGAACGTAATGTTAAAATAACAATTTAGCATGCCAATCGCTGTTGACACAAACACCACCATGTAAATCCAAATTTTGCATCATAGTAGCATGTCAAACGCTGTTGACATCTCATGGATAAATTGCTGAACCTGTATTGCGTGACAATCACTGTTGACACGTACTCAATGCAGTACACAATTCAACCACTGAGCGATCTGCAAGAGTGCAGTCATCAGCCGATAGTCTATGAACTGGAAATAATCTTTGCTTCTGGTGAAGTTATTTCCATAGCGCAAATGGTAGCCACAGTTCTTGTACAACCATCCAGGTTAATACTTGATCGAATGTTTGAGGCTCCTTAATGCTAAAGCGAGCTGGTCCTCGCTCGACGGCAGTGCTACGGACAGCGATGCACTCTGAGTTTTCTGTTAACTGCGCGAGGCAGTTCTCCTTCAAGGTCGCTTGATGCGCTCTGCCCTTAGCACAATGCCCTTCTCACAGTCATTTAATGTGCTGTGCTTTAGTTGGTGCAGAAATGCTGCTTTCTCTTCACTTACTAATATTATAAAGTGCTCCTGCTCCTCACACACGGCTGCTTTCAACAAATGCACATTTAGAACGGTTCTTCGCACAATACCTTACTTCTTTATTTAGCAAACAAGGCCACTTTATTACGATAGGTGCATATTATATTTCACAAAAACATCTTACTGATAGATGATAAAGCAAAACCACAAACTCAACTTTGATATTTCTTTAAAACATAATCCCCAAAATTGTTGACCCAAGCAAACCCAGAAGAACTGACTCCTGTTGAGAGATCCCCCTCATTTTCTTTTCCTTTCCCCATGAGCTGTATACCCCACCTCCCCCCTTGGAGGATGGACAATCCCGCTCAAGACTGCCCACCGCCCTGAAAAATTCCACCATCCAGGAAAACCAAAAAGAGTTTTTCTGCCCCACCCCCCACTGAGGAGAAAATGATGACCGTCTGCTGGAGCACCATATGTCCTCCTTCTATATTTGTGCGAGCAAGTCCCGCAACTCCAGCAAATATTATGCTTGGCCCATCTGGGACAGATGCACCCCATCGTCCCGAAAAAGATGTCCTTCAGTACTTTTTATGTTACAGTGAGATAGAACCGTGATTCCAATGCTCCCACAGAAAACTCTCATGGCTCTATTAAGTTTCCGTCTCGCCTTCTCCACTGCTGTGTGGCATCTTGCTCCTCTCCAAGGAAGCCGCGTTATGAATTCAGTCCAAATCACTGGGGTGCCCTCCCCCCAGTTATTTGCGATAACAGCCAGATCTAATTTCATTAGCTTTATGAGATTCAGGCCAGATAATTCAACCAGGTCGTTTTCCCATAGATGAATGATAAGTAAATCAAGAGGGCTCCCCCATGAGCGCATCAGGGACAACGTGGGAAATAAACCCCCCCAACGCATACTCCCTTTTCCTTTCCATACCACCTCATGGCTAACACTTGTAAGTCCGAGCGATCTCCCGCAAATCTGTTGCTCAGCATAAACAGTAGCCCACTTTACGAAGGAGTGTCCCACTATCCAAGTTGTTTTTTCAAACTTACAAGCCCTTGAATATGAACTAGGTAGAAAAACAAACATTAACATGAGAACTAATGGTGCACTGAAATTATTTCTTAACACATTTTTCACAATATTTGGACTTCCATCCACCAATCCTACGTATGTCTTACCAGGACCATCTCAACCTCGCAGCCTCTGTTGCTGCCCCATACGGAAGGAGTGTGTGCCAAATCGCAAAGGATCCTCACCTAAAGTCCTCATTACTGCTAACAGCTGGGCAATAGAAATTGGTTGTCCCTGTGCGTGGCAAAATATGTTTCCGGAATGAAAATCTAGAAGCTTGGAAAACCTCTCATTCCTCCGCAGGGCAGCAAACCCCCACCCCACTCCTGTTCAAGAAAACCCATTTTCCCCTGCCCAATTGATCTGTCTTGGAAGCCCTTAACCAAATTCTCAATCTATGTTGTTCAATAACCACTTTATCACTACGTATGCCTGCCCTGTTACGTAACCCGAGTAACTCAGATGCTCTAAGTGCCCCAATGAACAATCATAAAAAAGATAACCTAAATTTGCAACACTCAAATTCATCATAACAGGAAGAAGACAACTGCGGCAACATCCTTTGCAATAAATCAAACATCACTGGCTGACGTAACGGCTTGGTACCAGCCTGTTCCCTACTTAAACCTCTAAGAACCTTTTTTACTAAAAATCCCCCCACCGGATCCCTCCCCCACCGTAACTGCCCATTAAAGGAAGTACCTGCCAATTTGCCAGAAATAGTAGTGTGAGAAAAACCTCTATCTATCAAGTGTAACACAAAACTTAATAAAAACTGTTCATCACGGACCATCCTCCCATGCGTAGCAAACGTGTTACCATAACTTATGAACTGAGTCCATGCTTACTGATAACTTTGTCTCGAAAAGGCTGCAACTGATTTCTCTACCAGCTTGACAATTCTCATTCCCCCCAGGCCCAGACACTCTGTGGGATCTGAGTCTTGTTGGGCACTACCTCAGAAGCCAGACTGCAAAATTTTGTCCACTGAAAACGAGACAGAGCGTCCGCTATACAAATATGCCTGAAATATGCCTTGCTTTAAAAACAATGTTAAGCTACAGACATTTGAGCATAAAGGCACGTAACAACCTCAAAACTCTCAAATCCTTAGCCTTTTCTTAATTGATCAACTCGACCACAGCTAAATTTTCTACATTGAAAAGGACTGGTCTATTCTGGAATTCTTCACCCCAGACATACAATGCCACCAGTAGAGAAACAAACTCTAAAAAGGCAATACTGCGACCCTGTTGCAACCAATGTACCGGCCAGCTTTCGGCACACCAACGCCCCTTCCAGAATATGCCAAAACCTTTTGCACCAGAGGCGTCCGAGTAAATCTGAATTTGCCAAATCATATCTTCATTTGCAAAAAACAAAGATATACCAATAAAGTTTACAAGAAAAGTCAACCAGATGTACAGATCTGCCCTTTGGCGGCCGAAATACGCACTCTGTGGTGAGGGAGATATGCCCCTGACATGGACATTCCCAGCCACCTACAGAAGGTTCTCCCAGCCCTACACGCAAAGTTCAGATAGCCTAACAATTTCTGCACCTTTCTGAGCTTCAGTTTACGTTCTTAAATCATAGATGACAAAAAGGTGGAGATCTCCTGCACTTTCTCTGCTGGTAAACTAGCTACCATGGCAATAGTGTCTAATTCAATTCCCCAAAAAGTCAATTTTGTACCAGGTCCCTCAGTTTTGTCAGGCACCAATGGAACACCCAGCTCCTGGGCCATCATCTGGAAAGTGTGCAAAGCCTTTTGGCATTATCCTGTGTTCTGTAAACCAATGAACATAAAATCATCCAAGTAGTGACAAATTAGGTCATGGCCATTAATGTATGTAAAACGCCACTGCAAGAAAGTGCTGAAGGTTTCAAATAGGGCACACGATACTGAACACCCCATGGGAAGAACTTTATCAACATAGAAGGCTCCTTGGAAGTGCATACCTAAAAGTTCAAAGTCAGAAGGGAGAATGGGTAAAAGCCTAACAGCTGACTGTATGTCACTATTTGCCAATTGCGCAACTCTCCCAGCTGACCTGACCAACCTCAGCGCATCGTCCAATGAGGCGTAAGACACACTAGAATCCACTTGTGAGATGAAGTCATTAACTCAGGAGCCGTCTGGCCAGGACAGGTGGTGTATTAGATGGAACTCCCAAGCTTTCTTCTTAGGCACCACCCCAGAGGAGAGACAATCATCGCCGCCACCGATGACATCCGAGCCCTGATGGACAATGGAGAAACAGCGGCCCTCATCCTCCTAGACCTCTCCGCGGCATTCGACACGGTCTGCCACCGCACCCTAGTACGGCGCCTCAGCAACATCGGAATCCAGGACAAGGCGCTGGAATGGATCATCTCCTTCCTCGACGGAAGAACACAGAGAGTCCGCCTACCACCGTACAAGTCAGAGGCCTCCGAAGTCATCTGCGGCGTCCCCCAAGGATCATCCCTGAGCCCCACCCTCTTCAACGTCTACATGAGCCCCCTCGTGGCCATCGTACGCAAACACCACCTCAGCATAATCTCCTACGCCGACGACACCCAGCTGATCCTCTCCCTGACCAACGACCCCGCCGCCGCCAGAGCCAACCTGCACGAAGGGATGAAAGAGGTAGCCGAGTGGATGACGACCAGCCGCCTGAAACTGAACTCGGACAAGACGGAGGTCCTCATCCTGGGCTCCTCACCCTCCGCCTGGGACGACTCCTGGTGGCCTCCCGCCCTGGGCACCGCACCCAAACCGACAGACCATGCACGAAACCTGGGCTTCATCCTGGACTCCTCCCTCTCCATGACCAGGCAAGTCAACAACGTCTCCTCGGCGTGCTTCAACATCCTACGCATGCTACGGAAGATCTTCTGGTGGATCCCCACAGAGACCAGGAAGACCGTCACCCAGGCCCTCGTCACCAGCCGACTGGACTACGGTAACGCCCTCTACGCCGGTACCACCGCCAAGCTCCAGAAGAGACTCCAGCGGATCCAAAACGCCTCAGCCAGACTCATCCTCGACATCCCACGATCCAGCCACATCTCCGGACATCTGAGAGACCTTCACTGGCTCCCCGTCAACAAGAGAATCACCTTCCGCCTCCTCACCCACGCACACAAAGCCCTACACGACCAAGGCCCGAGCTACCTCAACAGCCGAGTCAACTTCTATGCTCCCAAACGCCACCTCCGATCAGCCAACCACGCCCTCGCCGCCGTCCCCCGCATCCGAAGAGCGACTACAGGAGGAAGGTCCTTCTCCTACCTGGCCGCCAAGACCTGGAACTCCCTCCCGTCCGACCTGCGCCTGACCCAAGACCACCTCTCCTTCAGGAAGAAGCTGAAGACCTGGCTGTTCGAGCAGTAGCGGCACCCCCCCCCCCCCAGCGCCTTGAGACCCTACGGGTATGTAGCGCGCTCTATAAGTGTCACTGATTGATTGATTGATTGAATCAAAGTGTGCATTGGACAATGAACAAAAAGACTAGCAACTCTGCCTGCTTCTATCTCCGACCGTAACTTCTGTTGAACAACCATTGGAAACTTCTTAGCTGACTTCAAATTGTCAGACCACCTGCTCTGACTGGGACCCTGGTAACCTATCTTAAATCCGTCTTTGAAACCCCAAAATAATCTGGATGCTGCCTCAGTGTCTGGATAGGCTCCCAATCAGTTTGCCAAAATCTCCAACCTAATTTGGGTATGAGACCTGTGGTACAAATTGGAAAGCCTGCCTATTTCATGTTCACCAAATCTCTGACCTGCAAAACATTGTGTGAGGGGATGTTTGCCCCCACATTGGGAGCACTCATGCTTGTACCTGCAGAATTGCTTACTGCAAAAGCCTCTGTTGAAGTTCCAACAGGCTCCGAAAACAGTTGTCTGACCCCTGCCACTAAACCCCGCCCCAGGCTGGGCGGGACTGTACTGAAAGGGCCAATAAGATACCGGCAATCCACTTGCAGTATGAGTGGTAGCAGGCGGCTGAGAAGACGCCATCCATTGTAACCACAACACTGAGTCCACATCTCCCCAGGGTGTGTCATTAAAAACGCTCATATGGGCTCGAAACTCCTCATCATATGACAACCAAGCATAACCCCCAAAATAACTCTGAGCTTTCCTTATGATATCCATGTACTTGAACATCACTACCGCTCTAGCCTGATGTTTCTCACAATAGATGCTAGCATAAATAAGAAAGGCAGATGTCCAGTTTTCAATTGTTTTAGGGACCCTAGGTCTCCTGGCCAATTCCCATTCCTCCTCCTTTAAGCCTTCTTTAGCCTGAATATCCTGATGTAACAGCTTAAAAACATCCACAAATTCATGGCGCCAAATTCGGCTTTTGGTATTCTCAGATAAATGAGAGCTTAATGGCATACCAATCCCCATGTAAGGCAGTTTTTTGTGAATATTTTTATCTTCCTCTACTGTTTCTTTAACCTCTTTTCCACTTCATTGACTTCCTAAACACATTTGGCAGAGTCTTCCCCCCACCCTTAGGAGGGCGGCCATAATCTCTTCTGGCTCCATGGGTGCATCTAATCTCTTCCCATCCTCCTCAGGAAGAGTGGAAACCGGAATATTCTGCAGGTATGCCTGTATTTCAGAGGGGTATTTTACTTGCGCCTCGTCATATAGCGTGAGGTAGAACTGTCTAAAGACTTCACATATCCCTTCAGGGTCTGTAAGGAGTCTCCCAGCAGTGTCCATGATTTCCTTCACTTCACCTGTAGCTGCTTTCTGTCTAGCACGAACTGCTAATGTGCGGCCACTGGATTCACTAAACTCGTAACACCGCTCTCTGTTTGCTAAAAAGATTTTGGCGCCCTTAGTAGCTCTATTCTCATCTGCCTCTGCTTTTGAGCTAGCTACTTTAATAAGCACCTGCTCTAGTGGTACACCTGTTATCACACAGTGAGCCAACTCTTCAGCATTTAATAACACCCTGGCTAGTTATACCATCCTTAACCGCTCTTGCTTCTGTTTAAAGGTGCTAAACTTACTGTCTCCCCGTGAACACCCACCTTAAAGGCATCCCAAACAATCCCTGGTGCAGTGCTACCCCTATTATACTCCCAAAAGTTTTTAATCCACTTTGTCATGTGTCGGATGTCGTTATCATCTTTCAACAACCCTCTCTCAAAAGTCCACACCCGTTCCAACCTACTTCTTGTTGCTACATCTGCTGCGTTACTCCTGAGGCGGAAAGCCAGGAGTCTGTCTCTGAGCTTAATTTTTTAAAACTTGAGTATTGTTGTTTTTAAAATTGCAGATTTGCACATTGTCCTTTCTGGCACTCACCCTGATCGCGCCGTGCAGCTGACTACCAGCTGACACTGCCTGTCCCCCATAACGCTGCTTTCTTGGCGCCATTGGCACGCCGAGGGAGACTTTTGCCACGCCCTTCCATTGCTGGCCACGCCCCCTCCACCGAATTACTTAAAGCGCGCTGAGCACTAGCGTCGCTTCATTGCTGCGTTACTCCTGAGGCGGAAAGCCGGGAGTCTGTCTCTGAGCTTAATTTTTTAAAATTGAGCATTGTTGTTTTTAAAATTGCAGATTTGCACATTGTCCTTTCTGGCACTCACCCTGATCGCGCCGTGCAGCTGACTACCAGCTGACACTGCCTGTCCCCCATAACGCTGCTTTCTGGGTGCCATTGGCACGCCGAGGGAGACTTTTGCCACGCCCTTCCATTGCTGGCCACGCCCCCTCCCACGTCATCAGTCGCCACTATAAACCATGTGTCAATATCGGAAGCGCAGCGGACGAGCGCAGCGGGCGCGCCGGTTGCGCGCCGAAGGCATGCTAAAGGCAAGCTCGTCTGCGCTCGTCCGCGACGAGGTCGCGACCAGCACCGCCACCTCTGGCCAAATTGACTTGCATCTCTCACGCTATACCCGAGACACACTGCTTCATTTACAAGGATCCGCACCCGAAGGTAAGCTTACCTTTGAGGACACTGCGTTTCCCCTAGCTGACTTCTCCCATAAGGGGCCTGATTTCAGGAGGCCTACTGAACGTCAGATCATTACCTAAACACGCCACTGAAATCAACCTCCTTATAGAAACACACCATCTCGACGTCCTGTTTCTAACCGAGACCTGGACACAGGCCGACTGTGATATTGATCTTGCATCCGCATGTCCACTCAACTTCAATATCTTGCACCTCCCAAGACCAAAAGGCCGCGGCGGCGGAGTTGGTATTATTTTCCGTGCCTCCTGGACGATATATACCATAGACATAGACCCAGTGCCTGGGGTCGAGCTCCTCGGTCTAGCTATAAATTGCCACCTAGGAGATATCTTTACCGTGATTATCTGCTACCGGCCCCCAGGACCTTTCTCCTTTCTGCAACAACAAGCACTTCTCACCACCTTCACAAATATGGCAACCTCCCATAATAAATTAGTTATTTTGGGAGATTTTAATCTTTGGCCAAATGGCAGCCTTGTCACAGCACTAGACAACGTCCTGCTTTCTTGTGACAGTGTGGGGCTACACCCACTGATTAGGCAACCCACCCACTCTGCAGGCAATCAACTCGATCTTATTTTCTCGAGCTCAGACCTAATACAAGTGGGCGATATTCTGCCTATGAGTTGGACTGACCATTCACTCATCAAACTTTATATCACTAGTACCACCGCAAATAAGCCCAAAAATAGTCGTCCAGCTGAATTTACTTACCGGAACTGGAAAGCTCTAGAAAAACTCAGCTCTGCCACCACAGTCTTCGATATGGAGGATAGTTTTTCTCCCACAAGCTCGGTGGAAAACAACTACAGAACCTTTAGTAGCAGGATAATATCCATCACGGATTCCATTGTCCCTTTAAAACAAGGTAATCCTAAAGGGAGAGGGTCTGCTCCCTGGTTTACTGACTCCCTGAAAACCCTCAAGTCAGCTTGTAAGCAGGCCGAGAGGAAGTGGAGACACGGCTACTGTGACATCAATAAAACCCTCTGGAAAAATAAACTTTTTGAATATAAAGCGGCTATTAGAGTGAGCAAATCGGCCTACTATTGCTCCACAATGGTTAATGCAGCTAACAGCTCTAAAAGCATATTCCAGATCTTAGAGAATCTTATACACCCTGACTGTGCTAAGAAAACTATCCCCCCATCCCAGACCCTCTGTGACAATCTCGCACAGTTTTTTCCGGATAAAATCATGACAATCATCAATAACCTGACAATCTCATCATCCCAATACCCGCCTACCTCCCCGGCAACCTGCCCCACTAACCGTCCTCCCAGTTTAGTAGGTTCGCCCAGGGAAAGTCTTCTGGCTTTCCCCCAGATTCCCGAAGCAGAATCTGAAAGATTGGCACTGGCGATTGGCGATGGGTCAGCACCTGCCTGTCAACCCACCTCGAGCAGAATCACGTGCTGGACGACTTCCAATTCGGATTTCGTCCAGTCCATGGCACCGAAACAGCTGTACTTACGGCCATGGAAGAACTTCGAGTGCGGGCAGACAGGGGTCAAGCGGTGGCATTGATCCTTTTGGACCTGTCTGCCGCATTCGATACTGTCAACCACGTGATCCTGCTGGAGAGGTTGAGAGAGGCTGGGGTTGAGGGCACAGCCCAGCTCTGGTTCCACTCCTTTCTTAGAGATAGGAAATAGGCTGTATCCCTTCCCCCTTTTCAATCTGCTTTCTCCCCAGTCCCCCACGGTGTACCCCAGGGTTCTTCTATCAGTCCGATCCTTTTTAATGTTTACTTATTACCACTGGTCACTCTTATCAAATCCCATAAGATGACTACAGTAAACTACGCGGATGATACCCAGCTTATTTTTTCCTGGGAGGGTGAAGACTCTATTACCTTAGAAGCCTTCCACAACTGCCTGAGAGATACTGCTGACTGGTTACACCATAACTCCCTCCAATTCAATTCCTCTAAAACCGAGGTTCTGTTCTGTCCAGCAAGCCGCATACCTCGCCTTCTACCTGCTGAGTTCTGGCCCCCGGAAAATTCAGATAATCTGCAACCGGTGGCCAGTGTTCGCAACTTGGGCGTCATGCTGAATAACAAACTGAGCATGGAAACACAGGTTTCAAGAACAGTCGCCACCTGCTCGGCCCTTTTGCGCTCACTACGTAAAATCCTGCCACTACTTCCACCACCCGCAAGAGCACAGATAGTCAGGTGCACTATTCTTAGTCGCCTTGACTATTGCAATGCCCTCCTGCTCGACTCCCCCTTGGTACTGCTGGACAGACTCCAACGTGTCCAGTCAGCACTCGCCAAACTGGCCCTTGGATGGACCAGGAGATCCTCAACCACGGCTGCCTTAGCCGAGCTACATTGGCTTCCATTAAAGCAACGTATTGCCTTTAAGTCTCTCTGCCTGGTCTTCAAGGCATTACACGGGTTAGGACCTAGACCTCTACAACGGATGTTTACCTGGTATACACCAACCAGAGCTTTGCGATCCGCGACTGCCCGACTTGTAATAGTACCCAGATTCAAGAGAGCCAGGATCGGGGGAAGATCGTTCCGAGTGGCGGCTGCAAAGCTCTGGAACAGTCTGCCCGCTGACATTCTTCATACCTCCCAGCTCTTGCCTTTTCGGAAACTAATAAAGACTTGGCTTTTCCCCTAGATCCCCCTTCCACTTCCACTTCCTTAAATCAACTCCCACAGCTTCCAATTCAGGAGTAAGCCTCCCAGCGCCAGGATGCCTGCCAGGTGACAGCTGCGCTTTACAAGTGTTTTAAATAAATAAATAAATAAATAAATACATCTAAGGATAAAATCAGAGGGTTATGATCAGAAATGATCCGGGGCAGTCTTTCAATTTCCAATTTGGATAAAAGAGAGTTTGATACAAAAAAATAATCCAACCTGACACACACATTGTAGGGAGCCGAGTAGTAAGTAAACCCTTGATCCTTAGGTTTTAAACTTCCCCATACATCCGCCAATGCATTATTCCTTGCGAGACTGAGGATTTACAAACTCTCTTCTTCTGGCCCTGATATCTCCCATAGGAATCCAAACCCAATCCACCAATTAATCTCCAGTAAGAACAATACATGGGGACCCTGTGGCCAGTTCCAAATCTAAAAAATCAAAGACCTCAGGATCATCTTCCGTTGAGCCATAGATTGACCCCAGAGTAACCCAATCACCATCAAGCAAACATTCTACAAGCACCCATCTGCTCCACTGACTTCAAGCTTCCTCCTTATTGCAACATCCTTACGTTTTGATAATATAGCCACTCCTCTGGTCCTAGCCCCCTGTTTTGAATATGAGAGCAAGTGAAATCCTAACTGTTCTAGTAAAAACCCTTTTGTTCCCTCAATGTGCGTTTCCTGCAGACACACAAAGTCTACACACATAGTTTTCAATAGAGTAGTTACTTATTGTCTCTTGAGGCGATCATTCAAACCACGATTGTGTGTTTCCAAAAGGCTTGGTTACAAATCCCAGTGGGGCACTCCTTTAGTGATCAACTGAAAGCTTTAAGTTCATTCACAAATTGAATGTTATTCATTCAATGATTTCATGGGAATCAGAGTTCAATTACAATTTTTATCCATGTGTTATTTCTTTCTATGATTTCAAGTAAACGCACATTTTCACTTCAACATGATCAGTTCTCCATTGCATTTCGAGCATTAAATCTGCTCTTCATCAGGGAGTAAATTCTAAAAAACAATAGAATGCAACCAATAAACTATAATTCAAGAAAACAAGTTCAAAACGATTTCATAATGCATGCTTATTCAAGTCAAAAAGACTCAGTGTGAAAGAACCTCAACCCTCGTGAATATTTGTGAGTGGCCATGCCTCTAAATATTACTACTGGAAATACTCACGTTTCCATGTCAGATTAGATTAAATTAAATCTGTTAAGAAGAATCTGTGGGGACAAAAACCGTTGATTATACACCTACACGTTTTCACTGAAGAGATGTAAACATAGTGGCTGGTAGCGATACCACTAATCAATAAAACGATCAAAAAAATGAGCGTCACGCTCCGTAATAAAACGAGAACGCTTCAAAAGATAAGTTCGAATCTTACCCTAGTTTTTCGGTTTTGCGGGTTCCTCATTTAAATCGGGACCGGCTGAAACACCGACACTGCGCTTCCGCGTCTTATGTGTGATGTGTAGTGAATAGTAGAAATGGTAGGATGGACTACTATAAACAACCCGAAAATCAGGAAAAAAGTTCGGCGGCCATGTTTTACGTGTCAAGGAGTAAACTAAATGGCTAGAAATGGCACTGGCAGTTAAACATATTTCAACAAATAAGAAACGATGTTGAGTGCATAAGATTTACCTAACATGCAATAATGTGAACATGTTTAAACAATATATAAATCTAAATAAAGGCATCAGTTTACAGAAGTTACAGAGCAATTCAGTACAACAGCTAAAGAGATTTACAAGTAACATAAAAATTCAGTTCGTTCATTCAAACCATTCGGTTTCAAAGCCTGTATATGTTAAATCCAAAGGTTTTCTCTACGCAGTAGTTGTTTATTGTTGTCTTTGCCTTCAATTTTGTCAACAACTTCCAAAATGAGGAGCCTTAACTGCGCTATATTATGTTTCAATTCATGAAAATGGGTTGCTACAGTAGACTTCAAGTTTTTTGTCCTTATATTGGATTTGTGTTCATTTATGCGCAAACGAATCTTTCCCTCAGTCTTCCCCACATAAATCTTTCCACAAGGACATTTTAGTAAATAAATAACATTTGCAGTTTCACAGGCTGCTGATACTTGTAATTTGATCTTTTGACCCCCGCATGGGATGGTGAATCACAGTTCCACGCATAATGTTATGACAGTTTTGGCAATTTAAACAAGGCATTGTGCCCGTATATGTGTGTTTACATGGTTCCTTTTTTTTGAGAATTTCTCCTAAGTTTCTGTTCCTAGTGTAAGCGAATAATGGAGGTTCCACAAATCTGTCTTTAAAATTTGGTTCCAAGGTTAACATTGGCCAATGCTTGTTAATTATCCTCTTAAAAGTGTGGCTTGATGTGGTAAATTTTGTTACTACCACCATTCTGGTGGTTTCTTATTTCCAGCTTTTGGTCAAGGATTCCTTACGTGTGATTTGCTGACATTTTAAAACTGCCTTCGAAATGACTGTTGGGGGTATCCTCTCTCTGTGAATCTTCCTGACATTTCAATGATTCTTTGATCTACTTTATGTTCATAAGACACTATTCTTTTAATTCTCAGCATTTGTGATGTAGGTAAATTGTTTTTAATGAAAATTGATGGTGGCTTGAATAGTGGAGAATATTATTTCTGTCTGTTATTTTCCTAAAAATGTCCGTTTCCAAACTGGTTGTAGTTTTAGATATTAAGACATCCAGAAAAGTGATTTGAGTATCAGAAATTACACTGGTAAATTGAAGATGCTCATTGAATGAGTTCCATGTTTGAATAGCCAACCTTGCACTTTCTTTATTTCCTTTCCATAGCATGAATATATCATCTATGTACTGTTGATACATTAAAATATGGGATTTCCATTCCAGGTTTGACAGCATATGATCCTCCTCAAATCTCTCCATCACGAGATTAGATATCTTTACGGTGATTATCTGCTACCGGCCCCCAGGACCTTTCTCCTTTCTGCAACAACAAGCACTTCTCACCACCTTCACAAATATGGCAACCTCCCATAATAAATTAGTTATTTTGGGAGATTTTAATCTTTGGCCAAATGGCAGCCTTGACACAGCACTAGACAACCTCCTGCTTTCTTGTGACAGTGTGGGGCTACACCCACTGATTAGGCAACCCACCCACTCTGCAGGCAATCGACTCGATCTTATTTTCTCGAGCTCAGACCTAATACAAGTGGGCGATATTCTGCCTATGAGTTGGACTGACCATTCACTCATCAAACTTTATATCACTAGTACCACCGCAAATAAGCCCAAAAATAGTCGTCCAGCTGAATTTACTTACCGGAACTGGAAAGCTCTAGAAAAACTCAGCTCTGCCACCACAGTCTTCGATATGGAGGATAGTTTTTCTCCCACAAGCTCGGTGGAAAACAACTACAGAACCTTTAGTAGCAGGATAATATCCATCACGGATTCCATTGTCCCTTTAAAACAAGGTAATCCTAAAGGGAGAGGGTCTGCTCCCTGGTTTACTGACTCCCTGAAAACCCTCAAGTCAGCTTGTAAGCAGGCCGAGAGGAAGTGGAGACACGGCTACTGTGACATCAATAAAACCCTCTGGAAAAATAAACTTTTTGAATATAAAGCGGCTATTAGAGTGAGCAAATCGGCCTACTATTGCTCCACAATAGTTAATGCAGCTAACAGCTCTAAAAGCATATTTCAGATCTTAGAGAATCTTATACACCCTGACTGTGCTAAGAAAACTATCCCCCCATCCCAGACCCTCTGTGACAATCTCGCACAGTTTTTTCTGGATAAAATCATGACAATCATCAATAACCTGACAATCTCATCATCCCAATACCCGCCTACCTCCCCGGCAACCTGCCCCACTAACCGTCCTCCCAGTTTAGTAGGTTCGCCCAGGGAAAGTCTTCTGGCTTTCCCCCAGATTCCCGAAGCAAAATTTGAAAGATTGGCACTGGCGATTGGCGATGGGTCAGCACCTGCCTGTCAACCCACCTCGAGCAGAATCACGTGCTGGACGACTTCCAATTCGGATTTCGTCCAGTCCATGGAACCGAAACAGCTGTACTTACGGCCATGGAAGAACTTCGAGTGCGGGCAGACAGGGGTCAAGCGGTGGCATTGATCCTTTTGGACCTGTCTGCCGCATTCGATACTGTCAACCACGTGATCCTGCTGGAGAGGTTGAGAGAGGCTGGGGTTGAGGGCACAGCCCTGCTCTGGTTCCACTCCTTTCTTAGAGATAGGAAATAGGCTGTACCCCTTCCCCTTTTCAATCTGCTTTCTCCCCAGTCCCCCACGGTGTACCCCAGGGTTCTTCTATCAGTCCGATCCTTTTTAATGTTTACTTATTACCACTGGACACTCTTATCAAATCCCATAAGATGACTACAGTAAACTACGCGGATGATACCCAGCTTATTTTTTCCTGGGAGGGTGAAGACTCTATTACCTTAGAAGCCTTCCACAACTGCCTGAGAGATACTGCTGGCTGGTTACACCATAACTCCCTCCAATTCAATTCCTCTAAAACCGAGGTTCTGTTCTGTCCAGCAAGCCGCATACCTCGCCTTCTACCTGCTGAGTTCTGGCCCCCGGAAAATTCAGATAATCCGCAACCGGTGGCCAGTGTTCGCAACTTGGGCGTCATGCTGAATAACAAACTGAGCATGGAAACACAGGTTTCAAGAACAGTCGCCACCTGCTCGGCCCTTTTGCGCTCACTACGTAAAATCCTGCCACTACTTCCACCACCCGCAAGAGCACAGATAGTCAGGTGCACTATTCTTAGTCGCCTTGACTATTGCAATGCCCTCCTGCTCGACTTCCCCTTGGTACTGCTGGACAGACTCCAACGTGTCCAGTCAGCAGGAGCCAAACTGGCCCTTGGATGGACCAGGAGATCCTCAACCACGGCTGCCTTAGCCGAGCTACACTGGCTTCCCTTGAAGCAACGTATTGCCTTTAAGTCTCTCTGCCTGGTCTTCAAGGCATTACACGGGTTAGGACCTAGACCTCTACAACGGATGTTTACCTGGTATACACCAACCAGAGCTTTGCGATCCGCGACTGCCCGACTTGTAATAGTACCCAGATTCAAGAGAGCCAGGATCAGGGGAAGATCGTTCCGAGTGGTGGCTGCAAAGCTCTGGAACAGTCTGCCCGCTGACATTCGTCATACCTCACAGCTCTTGCCTTTTCGGAAACTAATAAAGACTTGGCTTTTCCCCTAGATCCCCCTTCCACTTCCACTTCCTTAAATCAACTCCCACAGCTTCCAATTCAGGAGTAAGCCTCCCAGCGCCAGGATGCCTGCCAGGTGACAGCTGCGCTTTACAAGTGTTTTAAATAAATAAATAAATAAATAAATACATCTAAGGATAAAATCAGAGGGTTATGATCAGAAATGATCCGGGGCAGTCTTTCAATTTCCAATTTGGATAAAAGAGAGTTTGATACAAAAAAATAATACAACCTGACACACACATTGTAGGGAGCCGAGTAGTAAGTAAACCCTTGATCCTTAGGTTTTAAACTTCCCCATACATCCGCCAATGCATTATTCCTTGCGAGACTGAGGATTTACAAACTCTCTTCTTCTGGCCCTGATATCTCCCATAGGAATCCAAACCCAATCCACCAATTAATCTCCAGTAAGAACAATACATGGGGACCCTGTGGCCAGTTCCAAATCTAAAAAATCAAAGACCTCAGGATCATCTTCCGTTGAGCCATAGATTGACCCCAGAGTAACCCAATCACAATCAAGCAAACATTCTACAAGTACCCATCTGCTCCACTGACTTCAAGCTTCCTCCTTATTGCAACATCCTTACGTTTTGATAATATAGCCACTCCTCTGGTCCTAGCCCCCTGTTTTGAATATGCGAGCAAGTGAAATCCTAACTGTTCTAGTAAAAACCCTTTTGTTCCCTCAATGTGCGTTTCCTGCAGACACACAAAGTCTACACACATAGTTTTCAATAGAGTAGTTACTTATTGTCTCTTGAGGCGATCATTCAAACAACGATTGTGTGTTTCCAAAAGGCTTGGTTACAAATCCCAGTGGGGCACTCCTTTAGTGATCAACAGAAAGCTTCAAGTTCATTCACAAATTGAATGTTATTCATTCAATGATTTCATGGGAATCAGAGTTAAATTACAATTTTTATCCATGTGTTATTTCTTTCTATGATTTCAAGTAAACGCAAATTTTCTCTTCAACATGATCAGTTCTCCAATGCATTTCGAGCATTAAATCTGCTCTTCATCAGGGAGTAAATTCTAAAAAACAATAGAATGCAACCAATAAACTATAATTCAAGAAAACAAGTTCAAAACGATTTCATAATGCATGCTTATTCAAGTCAAAAAGACTCAGTGTGAAAGAACCTCAACCCTCGTGAATATTTGTGAGTGGCCATGCCTCTAAATATCACTACTGGAAATACTCACGTTTCCATGTCAGATTAGATTAAATTAATTCTGTTAAGAAGAATCTGTGGGGACAAAAACCGTTGATTATACACCTACACGTTTTCACTGAAGAGATGTAAACATAGTGGCTGGTAGCGATACCACTAATCAATAAAACGATCAAAAAAATGAGCGTCACGCTCCGTAATAAAACGAGAATGCTTCAAAAGATAAGTTCGAATCTTACCCTAGTTTTTCGGTTTTGCGGGTTCCTCATTTAAATCGGGACCGGCTGAAACACCGACACTGCGCTTCCGCGTCTTATGTGTGATGTGTAGTGAATAGTAGAAATGGTAGGATGGACTACTATAAACAACCCGAAAATCAGGAAAAAAGTTCGGCGGCCATGTTTTACGTGTCAAGGAGTAAACTAAATGGCTAGAAATGGCACTGGCAGTTAAACATATTTCAACAAATAAGAAACGATGTTGAGTGCATAAGATTTACCTAACATGCAATAATGTGAACATGTTTAAACAATATATAAATCTAAATAAAGGCATCAGTTTACAGGAGTTACAGAGCAATTCAGTACAACAGCTAAAGAGATTTACAAGTAACATAAAAGTTCAGTTCGTTCATTCAAACCATTCGGTTTCAAAGCCTGTATATGTTAAATCCAAAGGTTTTCTCTACGCAGTAGTTGTTTATTGTTGTCTTTGCCTTCAATTTTGTCAACAACTTCCAAAATGAGGAGCCTTAACTGCGCTATATTATGTTTCAATTCATGAAAATGGGTTGCTACAGTAGACTTCAAGTTTTTTGTCCTTATATTGGATTTGTGTTCATTTATGCGCAAACGAATCTTTCCCTCAGTCTTCCCCACATAAATCTTTCCACAAGGACATTTTAGTAAATAAATAACATTTGCAGTTTCACAGGCAGCTGATACTTGTAATTTGATCTTTTGACCCCCGCATGGGATGGTGAATCACAGTTCCACGCATAATGTTATGACAGTTTTGGCAATTTAAACAAGGCATTGTGCCCGCATATGTGTGTTTACATGGTTCCTTTTTTTTGAGAATTTCTCCTAAGTTTCTGTTCCTAGTGTAAGCGAATAATGGAGGTTCCACAAATCTGTCTTTAAAATTTGGTTCCAAGGTTAACATTGGCCAATGCTTGTTAATTATCCTCTTAAAAGTGTGGCTTGATGTGGTAAATTTTGTTACTACCACCATTCTGGTGGTTTCTTATTTCCAGCTTTTGGTCAAGGATTCCTTACGTGTGATTTGCTGACATTTTAAAACTGCCTTCGAAATGACTGTTGGGGGTATCCTCTCTCTGTGAATCTTCCTGACATTTCAATGATTCTTTGATCTACTTTATGTTCATAAGACACTATTCTTTTAATTCTCAGCATTTGTGATGTAGGTAAATTGTTTTTAATGAAAATTGATGGTGGCTTGAATAGTGGAGAATATTATTTCTGTCTGTTATTTTCCTAAAAATGTCCGTTTCCAAACTGGTTGTAGTTTTAGATATTAAGACATCCAGAAAAGTGATTTGAGTATCAGAAATTACACTGGTAAATTGAAGATGCTCATTGAATGAGTTCCATGTTTGAATAGCCAACCTTGCACTTTATTTATTTCCTTTCCATAGCATGAATATATCATCTATGTACTGTTGATACATTAAAATATGGGATTTCCATTCCAGGTTTGACAGCATATGATCCTCCTCAAATCTCTCCATCACGAGATTAGCGTACAAAGGGGCCATACAATTCCCCATGGAAGTACCGCTCAGTTGGAGGAACCATTCCTCCTTCCACTTAAAGTAGCTATGATACAGGGAAAGTTAATCAACTCCATGATAAACACTTGCATGGTGTGTTCAATCTCGCTGTTAAGCAATATGCGTTCTATTGCCTCCAATCCTAATTGATGAGGGATTGACGTGTAGAGCGATGATACATCGGCTGTACATAATGTAATTTCTTCTCCCTCTGACCATTTTATTTCTTGTATTTTCAAAATGAAATCAGTGTGTCTTTGGTATACAATCTCATCTTCTTCACACTAGATTGTAGATATTTGTCAATGAATTGACCAATATGTTCATGTATGCTACCACAAGTCGAGACTATAGGTCTGAAAGGTGGGTCTGTTAGGTTCTTATGGACTTTGGGTAACATGTACATTGTTGGACTTTTTGGATTCGTGATGAGTAGAAACAATCTCGTTTTATCCTTAATGATACCCATCGCCACAGCTTTATCCACTAATGCTTTGAGTGTCAAAGCGAATTCTCTAGTAGGAATATTATCCAATTTCATGTAAGTATTTTGGTCCATAATATGTTCCATAACTTTACTCTCATAATGTGAAGTGTTGATGACAACCAATGCTCCTCCTTTGTCAGCTTTTTGGAATACTATTTGGGAGTTGTTTGATAGTTTCTTCAAGGTATCCCAATCTCTACGTGTTAGGTTCTTCTTGTTCGTCGTTTTAAATTTCAATGAATTTAGTTCTTTCTTTACCAAGTTCTCAAAAAGGTCAAGAGTTTTGTGACTGATGGAAGCCATATAGGTGCTTCGATTTCTTAAACCCATAAGTTCATCCTTCTCCTCTTCTTCACCAATTTTTTGTGATTGAATCACATTATCCAAGAAATTCCTCAGACGGAGTTTACGCATGAGTTTAAACAGATCAATATCAAGCTCTAGTAAGTTGCTGTCAGAAGTTGGTACAAATGAGATTCCCTTCTGTAATATTGCTAACTCTTGAGGAGATAGTTCATAGTCTGATATATTAATGACTAGGTTTCCTTCACTGTTTTCTTGTCTTTTTTCGGTACATTCGTACTTCTGGTTGTTCCTTCTCCTTTTACTTTTACTTTTCTCTTGTTCTATGCCCTCCTGCGTCTTCTGCTACGTCTTGGCCTACCTCTAAAAAAGCATGTCCAGAAGTAGTTGGTATTAATCTTTCAGTCGATTGTGCACTAGTGTGACTAGTGGTGGTTTTGGATTGCTGTTGAACCTTACGGGATGGGCGCTCAGTGTGTTCACTGCTAGATGATGACGTTTCTGTAGTTCGGGTGTAAGGATGATTTCTACGCCGCATTCAAACCACACACATTCAATGTGACTATTCGAATACCCATTTAAAAAACATCCAGCGATTGCCCTAACCAGTTAACCAACCAACATTTTTTGAGGTTTCTTTCAGCCTCCATTGCTTCAGCCAAGTCTAATTCCGCATTAAATGTGCTCTGTATATTAAAGGGGGCAGTACATCCTCGACCGGCAGGGCTGCGAGCTACAGCAGGGACTCCGAGGACCAGGAGTCCCTGCATATACGACAGTTGGCGACCTGGGGCTTTTAATCTGGCTGCAATATTCATACCACACGATACCAGCTTTATGTCTCCTGAAAAGTTTTGTATATGTTCAGGTAATTATCTGTTCTTGAATACATAGAATAGCTAGGTAGTATTACTACTTCCAGTATAATGTATGAACACCTTGGTCTTCCAGTGTAACCGCATCCCGAGGTATTATTTCCACCTTTAGTCATCTATATTCCTTCATATAAACTTATAAGTGGGCCTAGTTTATATCGTTTGAGGGGGCCCTCCGTCCGTACCAATCGATGTCAATTTCCTTCATCATTACCTTACTATGTAGAATACTTTTTTCATATATCTGCCTTATCTCTCCTGAAATAAGTGTCGACTCATGTGTGTTTAACAATCAACATTCTGCTCATGTAACCTTTAACACGAAAAATGGCGTTCTCTAGCCCTCTATTACTTACCTTTCATGCGTGAGTTCGCCACTTTTCAGTTTGTAAGAGCATGACATCTCTCCATGCCCGACGTTCGAAATATACCCCGATTAATGACTCATCGATCTAGGACTTGATCCATTCTATCCTTCCCTTAGATATATTGTTTGCTGTCCCAAGGAATTGCTTCATTACCTCCAGTGACTAGCGACTGAAAACATCGTATCACCTACAGACTTATTCTCTACAGGTACATTGTCCAGTATTCGCTTTTCTGGTTACATGAATATAATTCCATCTAGCCCATACCTGCTATTATTATCATCTCAACAATTAAGTTCTTTCCACCGTATTTATCTGTTCTTGCATCTGAGACTCTGTCAGACGATGGAGTCTCTTACATTGCTCATATTCCCAGTAGTGTTTCCCATCATGATTGTATTCGTGTGGCATCGTGTGTTCATTGGATTATTTGAATATTTATGACACATAACTTTTTTCTTTATTGCACAGGAACATCATTTGCCTGTTGATGTTGTTTATTTGTATATGAAGATACGATTTGCCTTGTCATCTAGTCTACAATGTAAGTTTACATTAATGCACATATCAACTACTATTTTGGTGGAATATCAAGTGCTGTGTGACAACAAGAATTCCATTGCCCCCGTAGCAACCTCTACCCAATCGTTACAGGTTGTACTGTACATTATTAATTCATGGGATAGAGTACTAAACAATCGAAAGAAAAGACTTGTCCATCTTGAGACATACAGGAAACAAATTAGTAGATCTGTACCGAATAGGTTTTAGGAGATTCTTGTTAGAGATATGCCATGTTATACCTTGTTTTGATCTATGTTGTACCGGAGGATGTATATATTTTTGTGACCTGTATGTTCACAATATATAAAAATGTACCTTACATTTGTCTTTTATATATATACTTCCAGATAACCAACTGTGACTCCTGAGGAAGGCGTTTTCTGCCGAAACGCGCGTCGAGTTCTTATTCATTCCTGTACTGTAGGCACCACTTATGATTTATGGTGTCCTTTTTATTGAATTGTGTATAAATCTTGTTTGTTTAAATTTTTATGTATTAAATGTATATGTTTTGATTATTGTATGTACCACTATGATATTTGTCTGATTTCATCATATAGTCTGATTTTTGTTCAGGCCCCTATGATGATTTTTACTATGCCAATTAAAAATATGTTTGTTTTATAATTTTACCTCTTGAATGTTCCTTTTGCTATTGGGTCAGATTAATTGTTTGCCTACTAGTTAGACGGCCTAGGACTTGTTGTACACATATTTTGGTCCTCTTGATGCCATGGCTTGCATCAAGTTACGCCGATCTAAAGGAGAGTAGTACTTCTTTGTTCCAATGACCAAAGAGACAATTCGCTGGTGTGTCAACTTAATTTCACTTCTATACAGCCAGTTCAGAAAGCGCTGAACTAGATTAAATAGGCACAGCATACTCCAGGGTAAAGCAACAGCATTTCACAGCAGCATTTGAGAGTCCTGGGGAGAGGGAGAGGATGCGACCGCTCCCTATGGCCTGTCAATAGCCATCTTGCCTCCCCACTTCTCACAGCTATATTTCACCAATTCAATTGTTCTATACTGGTACACCAAGAAAAACCATTGTACTGTGCAGCTGAATTGCTGGCTCTTCCCTACATATCCCAGCAACTAGAAGAGTCCAGCCAAAGTAATGGTAAATTGCTTTTGTAAATCAGCCATCGTGACATAAAGTTACAGATGAAAACATTGTCATAAAGGGGATTGCTGGCACTTCCCTACATATCCCAGCAACTAGAAGAGTCCAGCCAAAGTAATGGTAAATTGCTTTTGTAAATCAGCCATCGTGACATAAAGTTACAGATAAAAACATTGTCATAAAGGGACGTTTTTCCTACTCATTTTCAATATTTCCATATTTTAACAGTTAGTTTCTTTCAGAAAACCTTGGGGTATCTACACACCTGACTCCTTGCTGAATTTGGAATTATTTCTACTTTTCAGGAATCTATAGCTTCCTGGATCATCCATTGTTCCACACTGGTTTCCACCACAAAATGGAAGTAGGTTAAGGGCACAAAAAAATGAGAAAAATGGGCAACTTCTATGAACAAAACTGTGATAACAATCAAGGTTTTTTTATCCAGCTCTGCATGTTCCTCAAAGCTGGTAAGATGGTGATGTTAGCATAGCAAACTATTACTTGATGCTATGTTTAGGAGAAAAAAACAAGACACTTTTACCTGGAGCATGTTGTTCCTATTTTCCCACAAAAAATCAAATTAAAACCATATTTTGCCTATTTTCTCTACCCCACCAGGGGAATTGGCAAACCTTGAGTACCTTTAGAATCTCCAGTATGTGGGGAAAAAAGGGCTCAAATTTGGCTTAGATAGCTTATGTGGAAAAAAGTTATTGAGGCCTAAGCTCAAACTACCCCAATAGTCGAACAAAACTGAGCACTTTTAGAGGGGGGCAGCAGTTAAGGGGTTATTATTCTGTACTTCTAGGGACAATAATAGTGAAAACATTAGTAACCCTGGAATAAGGGCCATTTGAGCATCATGTAAAAGTCTTAGGGTACGCAGGGATAAATGCGTTACCTTAGTAGGTTAGTTCTTGCGTCTTCTGTTCATGTCTGAAATGCCAAGTGGGGACATTTAGCACTGAGAATACCACTGTATAAATGGCCAGCACGTGAACACGTTGTCGTGAATAGCAACAGCGTCTATACAAGGTAACATGACTGAGAGAGGACTGGGACAGGTTTAAATTTAGAGACTGAGCGAGACCACTATGTTAATCTTTGTGTTTCTGAACACATTACATAAAGTGGTTGTGTTGTGTTGAGGTGAAGCACACAACTGGACAAATATCAGCTCTTTTATGTACTGTCATCAAACACGTAGTTAAATTTTTGTGTGAGGAAGTCCATATACAGAGCCATGTTAGAAAGCAAAGGAGTTGCAGCAATTAACCGTTTGAACACTCCGAGTGGAAAAGAGTGTTCATGTGCCAAACTATATTCACTCAGGATAAATGAGTTGCTATTTCGGGGTGTGCCCAATGATCATTAATAACCCCTTGGGTGCTAAGGGCATAATGGTTACGTCAATAATCACAGTGCTTGCGTGCTGAAGATGTTACTGTTACATACTGGCACCCACCCACAGGGGAAGCACTGGCGCTCCCTTTGCAGACCCCTCATCTACAAGGATAACAGGCAAGTGCTTTGGCTGCCACCCCGACTCACCACTCGGCAATATAAAGGCGTCAGCGCACTCACTGCAACCAACAGCATCATATGCTGCTGGCAAAGCTCTAGAAGCCAATTGCTCACAGTGCATCCTGAGAGAGGACATGTTTTTTGTATGTGCTTCTCCTGTGGGGGTTAGTGGGGGGAAAAACAGACACAAGGGGAAAGGAAAGAGTTTTTCATTAACCCTGGGCCTGTTGTGAATGGATTCCGGCTCCACGATTGCGGCCCGCAATCGTGGAGCAGGAATCTATCCACTGGACCACCAGGGATTTGTTTCGTTGTTGTAGGGGGAATTACCCCTTAGGCAAAGGTCGCTCCCCTGGGCCCATGTTTGGTCATGGCCTGGCCTCCCCAGGGGCTGATTTGGCCATTTTTTAGGTTGATCAGCCCGAGGGCCAAAACCCACTAGAAGCCAGGGATTTCTTTTTATGGCAATGATTACGGAGAGTAACCCCTTGTGAAAGGGTTGCTCCACTTGGGGGCAATTTTTTATACACCACCCCCCGACAGAGGGCCAGTCAACTGTTTCTTTGGACGATCTGTCATCTGGGGGGTGGAAGCAGTGGCGGTCCGTCCATTGGGGGCGTTGGGGCGTTGCCCCACTAGCCATGGACGACCGCACTTGCATTGAAAGCCAAGAGTTCTGATCTGTGCTGTCTGCAGCTGTCAGCTCAGCTCAGCTGATGAAAAAATAAATCCGAGCGCACTGTGCGCTACCAGCCCCGGGACAAGCCTGACACAATCGGGCATCGTAGGAAGTGGCCCGTGGTAGGGGGGCGGGGCTGCAGTGGAGAGAGTGACAGGCAACGCACGCACAGGCAGAGTGAGAATAGCTGAGACAGTATATCAGTAATGCGCATATGGGATCCAGGAGTAGTAAAAACTTCGACTGGCCCGCGCATGCGCAAAGTAGACCTTCCCTCCCCCCCCCTCTCGAGACACAGGGCACAGTCAGGCAGGGACCCGGGCCCCCGGTCTCATAAATGGGCAGAATGTATCCTGCTCGTAGCCCAATCCTGGCGCAGTGTTGCTTTAACGCTGCGCCAGGATTGGCTGCTGCAGCAGGATGTGTCCGTGTGTTGGTGTTTGCTGCTCTGCTGAGGGGCTGCACTGTATGGCCAATCACCATATGGCTATCCAGCCATGTCGAGGTGATTGGCCATATTCTACGCTGTCTGGAACGTCACCGCGCGTGGTGAAACCCGGCCAGAACACAAGAACAACTCAAGTAAAGAAAGTGAAAGTGCAGAGTCTGTGGAGAGTCACGAAGACAAGATGCATGACCACCAGTCGTCCTGACCTTCGTCGTGTGCTCGCAGCTCGCCAGTCCGGAGTCTGACGGTAAATAAATATTATATTGCCCTTTCGCTGCCCTTTCAGCTGGTCAATTGGGTCGTTACATCCAATACAAGAGAACAAAGCAAGGGTACCCACAAAGTAATGTTACAGTGTAATTGACCCGTTTACATCATTTCTGCTATTAGATCTATTGTAATACACTATACACATATATAATATCTCGACCCTCCGTGTGCTTCTAAACTCCCCTAGTGGGGCACGTACACGTCTCACATTACACATTTATCTTGTGCTGTTTTACACCTCGGTCGGTCCTCCAGCTCTGTGATATACACCACAGAGCTTCAACAAACATCCCATAACTGAGACAATCAGAGGTTTCATAAAGCACCTGTCCTGTGCACTGATCCGCCATACAAACTGATAGCTAGCCACTGAAACATCCCGGGGTTCACACAATGAACCTCTGTGTACTGACCGAACAGACCAGTGACCACACGCCATGGATTCCAGGAGGACTGAACATCCAAAGAGCCCTCAAAAGCTACCTGTTTGTACCTGTGTGCACACTGCGGTCTTTCCGTACCGAGACATCCACTGAGCTCTCTCAATGCTCGTCAACCTCACCTACAAAGTACAGATATGTGCCGTACCCAAGCTGCTCCGTTCACAAGAATGTACGGACGTAAACATACACAAGGTCACACATCAACTGTACACGTTGGTATTCCAGTATTGAGACAGATAGCCACCGAGGTCTCAAAAATAATACTTCCCTTTTCCCTGCTCACGTCCACTTGCTAAGGTGTGTGTATAGAATTCACAGAAGGCACCTCCACGCTGATTGGCCCTTTCACTCTCATCTATTATTGTGGCATTGGCACTGGCAGGGCTCTTCCATTCTGTCTCTAGGTTGAAATTCTTAGTTTACTTTCAATATATTTCTGAATCATCCACAAAATTCAACTCTATCAAAAGCTGTAGCCTGCCCAGTTAGTTGTATCTCAGTTCCAAGCCATCCACTCCTGCCATAAAACGTAGTGAATGAACTGTGTTTTAATTGAAAGCTGAAGAAACAGTTGAATGCTCAGGAGATTGGCATGCTTGCTTGCAGAGACTCGTGTGTATCTGTGTGGGGCAGTGCTATTCTGGCTGTACCGTGGCGCTCAGCGAGTGTTTTGCCTAGTGCTGAGTTTGTGATAGGTGTGATAGGCCCTGGTGGGAGTATTGGGATGGATGAGAGTGGGAATGGAAATATAAGGTTCGAGGGTTTATATTTATTTATTTTTAGATATATTTTCCGTTTTATACAGCGCGAACTCGGCCAATGGACCGGTATTGGTGGGTTTATGTCAACACGACACCACCAGTTACATTACACAAGGTCAGATTTTGTGAAAAAAAGACACAGAGAGATTAAAGTGATTTACTCACAATCACAGGATGTTGAGCAGATGTCAGGACTGAAACCTGTTTCCTCAATTACAAAGTCGGCAGCTCTGGGGTATAGCGCCTCGTCATCTCCGCAATAGTGTGTCTGCTTCTAAGTTAGGTGCTCGCCGCTAATCATTTGATCAGCTGCAAGTTATGGCCAGAAGGCAGAGGGTTCAAAAGTTGTAGCATTCCTCCCCACCCCCAGGATTCATCGGAGGAGGGTGGGAGACGGGCCTCCGCAGCCGCTGGCACACGCACCCATTGTTGCATCGGCCTGAAATTTGGGTGAGAAGTCAGTGACAACAAACGATTTGGAGCACAATGCTTGACGTATCGTGATTAGTGATCTAAAAACATGGTGTACGTGTTCCACCCGAGGTGAGGTGAGTTTGCACATTCTTACAAGGGTAGTTCTGGCAACAGACAGAAGCGTGCACTCTCTGATGTCCTCTGCTGCAGGTGGCAACAGTTATCTCTTAAAAGTCAATCACAAACACCCTTGCATGTCCTGTACAACAGTACAAGCTTGAACATTTGACTAGCAAGCGAGAGGTGGATGTCAAGGGATGGCTGAGAGCTGTCACTGCCGCTGTTGCAGCAGGCATAGGGAAGGCAGATGGCACAAGCATTCCAAGGGCAGGAGTGTGAGGGAAAATAAGAGGCAGAGAAGGGGGTACACTAACCAAGAGGAGAGGCAGGAGTCAGGAGCAAGATGGAAGGAGGCAGGAGGCGGCTGTGTGTCTGACAGTTATTTGTCTGCATTATAAAAGTGCAGTACGACAATGTTACGCCCTACCACTTTCAAATGTCACCAGCCGCCACTGGGTGGAAGATCACTAGACGCCAGAGATTGCATTTTGTTTATGTCTGAGAGTGGCCCCTTGGCCCGGGGTCACTCCCCTTTACTGGGAAAATGTTTTGCCCATTTTCTGCACCCCGCCTGTAGATTGAATACTGAAAATCTTTTGCCTGCATGTTTTTATCGGTTGTTTATGGACAATGTATTTTTGGATGTGATTGTTGATCAGACTAATTTGTATACTGAACACTATATGATGGACAACAGCGCCAGACGTAACCCCACCTTCAGAGCCACCTGGGGGACTCCTACAAATCTGGATGAGTTGAAGAAGTTCTTGGGTTTAACTTGTTTGATGGGCTTGATAAGGAAGCCGTTTTTGTCTTCATATTGGTCTACGAGTCCCTTGATGGCTACAGCTATATTTTCTGTAAGCATGAGTCTTGATCTGTATTTGCTTCTTCTTCAGATGCTCCATTTTGTTGATTATGCTTCAGCGTTGCCATAAGATCACCCGCATTGTAACCGTCTTTTTAACATTTGGCCTGTCCTTGATACCTTTGAAGATCAAAGGCAAACAGAAGGGGTGCAGTCTTTTGTATCCCTGAGAGTTCAGACAGGAGGCAAGCTCAAATTCAAACCCTTGGAGAAATAATCTGCAAGATGATGAAAGTTCCTTTAAAATTCCTTCTACTTTCCTTGGCAATAAAGAAACCACAGCAGGCCAACCCAGTAAACAGCACACTGGCAGAGGGGCAGTTCAAACTCCTGCAGAGTCCTTGGTTCTTCTGCTTAGCAAAGGTTTGTCTTGTTTTCCCAGAAGTGATCTAAAGTCCTGGGGTCTGGGCCCCACTATTTATACCAGTAAATCCTTTGTCCTCTGAAGGCCGAGGGTCCTGTACCTAGTCCAAACTGGTTCTGGGTGCATTTTGCAAGTGTACACCTTCTTCCTTTGTCAGTGTGGGCCAGGGTCATCGGACGTAAAACAGGAGGTGGAGCCAGCATTGTGGAATGCAGGTACAGACCTATTCAGTCCCAGTTGCTACTCCTCTCACCACTCCCAATGCAGATGGGTCTATTCAGCCCTGTGCTGACACACCCTGTCTCCTGGAGCCGCCCAGCCCCTGTCACTCACAAAACCAGACATGCAATACACAAGCTAGCAGAGGCAGGCTGGAGGGTTAGGCTTACTTTCTAAAAGTGGTATTTCCAAACACAGAATGTTAAAACCAACTTTACTAAAAGATGTATTTTATCATTCTGAGTTAAGGCATTCTACACTTGTTTTTCTACCATGTTCCCTGGGTCAGTTATGATTAGGGCTCACGGTTTTCTGTTTAAACGGATTTTCACAAATAAATACTGACGGAAAATTATTTTTCCTTTTTCTGTATTTATATTTAGAAACTGCAAAATACTAGTACATTTTGCCGCCCTGTCGTGCTTCAGCCCAGAGTTGCCACATTCCTGTTCCTGAAGCTGGATTCTTTTGAATTTGGAATCTCCAGGGCTCCGCTGCTCATGTGAGTTCTACGCCAGCCTGACGCCATTTCACAAGTTAAGTGTATTTCTGTGGCCTCAGGGGACAGATTAATGGTGGTCTCACAGCGACCCTGGATACTACCCCTTGAATGCCGCTCCTGACCCTGTCTGTCCCACTGCAGCCTCGGCTCTGGCTCCCGTCACCCCCAATGTACAGGTAGCTGCCGTATTTGAATATGGGTGCAACTATATCAGGATGTGTCCCCGGGGTTCCTATGCTCCGTCCTCATGTAGGTGGGGGGTTGGGTGTAGGCTTCTGGTGCCCTTACTTTGTGAAAGTGATCG
Source organism: Lissotriton vulgaris (assembly GCF_964263255.1). Classification (NCBI taxonomy): domain Eukaryota; kingdom Metazoa; phylum Chordata; class Amphibia; order Caudata; family Salamandridae; genus Lissotriton; species Lissotriton vulgaris. The sequence goes on along the minus strand of NC_141689.1, from coordinate 241,095,811 downwards.
GTGTGTGTGTGGAGTTCCTTGCCAATTTAGTTTGTTGTTCCCTTGGCCCCTGTACTTCAAATATTGCATACCAGCCATCAGTATAAAATGGAATACATTTGCAAACACGTATATTTGCTGTGTTTTCATTGAAGAATGAACTTTTTATTTTTAAATGCTTTAAAACGGAGATGGCAGAATTCGAACCTGTGACCACCACGTATGAATCAGCAGCACCCAGAGGGTTTGCATTGTTTTGTTTTCTTCAGAACAGCAATTAGCGTTAATTTAGCTGAAGAATTAGGATAACTGCAGCTCAGGGAGTGTGCATTGTATTCTGCGAGCTGTGCTTTTCCAATTGTCGTGTTTGCCTGTTGAAAGCTCTTGTACGACTAATATCTTAGAAAGATACCCTTTCCTGAAGCTAAGTGAAGGACAGCTGCTCTGCTTTTGAGACCTTGCTGGAAGCCTGCACGCAGTCGGGTTTATAAAATATTAAAATATATTTACTAACCCTCCAATAAAGAGGAAACATGTTGGACACTGTACTCGTTCTGAAAATGAGCACCCCCTACGAAAAAACAAATGCAAACCAAACCAGCGTTATGGATTTAATTTTACCATTCTTTGAAAGATGAAATACTGAGGTGACTCTGCCGACATTTGAGCTTACATGATCAAGCTGGGGCGAATTGTCGCCCCAACCAAACGCACAGCCAAGTCGCCATCGGCAACTTTAATTAGCTTCTGTTAGCCAAGCAATGAAGACGGTTGTTTGGTAAGGGCAGTAACATCAACCCCTGACAAAGGGCCCCAGTGGCCCGAAATGCATTGAGTTTTACAATAAACAACACAGCCTCAGACGAAATAGCTTCTTTCGTGTTTTGTGCAACGAAGAGGTTCGGATGGCCCAGCCAAAACATGAGAAAGATTTTTAAATTGGCATATCCACTCCGCGTGTGGAAAAGTTGATGATGGAAAAAAGTTGCATAAAATATTTATAAAATTGGATTTCAATGGAATACATGGATTCATTTGATAGGATTGGATTACAGCCTAAATGGTGATTTGGCTGTGCGTTTGGTTGGGGCGAGAATTCGCCCCAGCTTGATCAAGTGTTTACCCAGATGCCGGTTGGGCTTGGCACCAAACCAAACCAAACTGCACACACTATGATCAAACATGGTGAATTATGGTTAATATGGTGTGCATCCCCACCCTAGAGAATCATTGTGGCATTTGAGCTTACAACATGTCAGAAACCACCACTTAACTTGCTGAGCCATCTGATAGAATGGGATTACAGCAACAGTGCTGATCCCACAGGTGTTAGAAATAGGTCAAGACCGTTTGTTGAGGGATAATACCTCTATCGAATCAATTACTGAGATTAGTGAAACGGCACTGATGGAGCAAGATCTAGTGCCAGTCCACTCCAGCGGCATTATGGCGCAGTCTATGGAATTCGACTCCGATGCTCTACTGCATCCCAGTGCTGGGGCAGGTGAAGAACTATCAGCCCCATCAGTCCCAGACCTATTTAATAGTCAAACGGAGTCCGTAGGATCAGTTTACGAAACTGCTGTATCAGGATCTGTGGCAACTCATGCCACAACTCCGTCTCCTGCACCCTCACTTTCCCATGAAGAAGAAGAAGAAGAAAACAGGGTAAAGAACTTCCAAAAATAATAGACCTGGGAAATACTGAAAATAGCCTGGAAACTGATGTGCAAATACCTCCTGAGTCTCTTTTGGCTTCTAGTCACGCTGACGGCGGTGTTTTTCCCAGTTTTGAGGAAAATGGAGCCTTGGATCCTAGTTCCGTTCCTATTTCTGTCACTTTATTGCAGCAGATGTTTGCAGCACTATCAGCTGAGATTAAGCGAGGCTTTGAGGAGTCTGCCACAAACCAAAGAGAAATAAGAAGTTTCTGCGAGTCCCTAGATGAAAAGATTGTTAGCCTCTCGGTAAGAACTCAAGCCTTAGAAGAGACAGTGGGTCAAATCTCTATGCGTGCAGAAGGCACTCAGGAAGATATACTGAAGTTAAAAAGAGAAGACATGGCCTTATTAGAGAGAATGGAGGTTGTGGAGAACAATGCCAGACGAAGCAATATCCGCATTTTAAATGTTCCAGAAGGCAGCGAAGGCACAGACATCAAGAGCTTCATTATCTCGCTGCTAAAAGAGTCTCTTAACCTGCAGCACTCTAATGAGGACCTAGCAGTGGATATACAACGTATTCACAGGGATCCATTCAGGCGCAACCCGCAGAGGACCAAACCGAGGAAAATCCTTGTTAACTTCCACACGTACACTTTAAAAGAGCAAATTTTGAACCTCGCCTTAAAGCAAAAATCTTTAGCAGGCAAAGGATTCAATTTCCAAATACGCTCGGACCTGTCTAGATTTACTCTCGACAAACAGTGGGAGCTGGGCAGGAGAATTGATGCTTTTCGAAGGCTGGGTGCTACGGTGCAGATGGGAGATGGGCCATTGTAGCAGTTGAGATAGGTGGTACTGTTTTAACATTAGTAGGCTACTACGGGCCTAACTGCGATGACCCTACTACACTGGAATCATTATTTTTACACCTCCTAAGATTTCCAGAGCCAGTTATAATAACCGGCGAATTTAACATCATTCTGAACCCTTTATTGGACAAGTCCCCTACTAGCAGACAGCACACGTACACTTTAAAAGAGCAAATTTTGAACCGAAGGTTGGGTGCTACGGTGCAGATGGGTTTCCCCGCATCTCTTAAAATAATGCATGACAACAAAATGCACAATATTCGATCGGTTCAGGCTGCAGATGAGTTGCTACTGTCTCTAGGCAGTAGGAAGGAGAAGGTGCCAGCTGACTAGGACAATCGGATGATCCATTATCTAAAAGTCTTACAAGTTCTCCCTACAGCATCCTTTACTACTGCAGGCTTAGGTCCAGGAGGCCACGGCAGAGTCAACACATTTCAAAAAGAAAACAATACGCATAAATAGGAAAAAAAATGTGTTGACTAATTTCTAGCTAAAAGCTCGGTAAGGAACTTTGCCAAATCTCCTAGGATGAAATAATAACAGCAATAACCACTTGCATTAAAAAATATATATATATATATATATATATATATATAGGTGTAAGGCGAGCAAAACATGATAAAATATAAATGAGAGGCACTTGTGGTGGGGGCAGGGAAGAGTAGGGGCACTTACTTCCGGAAACTTCCGGATAGTGAGTACAAGGGTTTCTCATGGGTGGGGGGGAGGTTTGGGGTGTCACTGGGGGGTGAAGGGACGCAATAAAAAGAAAAAAAAATATCTATTCTCGATTGAGCTCCAATCAAAGTACATTTGGGTGTTTTTCCCTATTTTTATTTGGCAGACAAACATGGAATTGTACAAACTGGCAGCTTTCTCTTGCAACATCTACTCCCAGGTTTATGAGTAGGCTCAAGATTCTATCCTGGAATGTTAATGGTCTCCGCACCAAACCCCGTGCTAATAACATTCTGCAGTATCTATGGGACACTGATGCAGGAATCATTATACTCCAGGAGACACATTTAACTGAGAGCGAAATGCTTGAGCTAGTTAAGAAGAACAGGTGAATAGATACATCAGTCTTTACTTCTCAATCGTTGAACATAATGGGCGTGTCTATCCTGTTCAAAAAACCTATGAACATGAAAATTTTACAGCAGAAGGCAGACTCCGGAGGGAGATGGGCCATTGTAGCAGTTGAGATAGGTGGTACTGTTTTAACATTAGTAGGCTACTACGGGCCTAACTGCGATGACCCTACTACACTAGAATCATTATTTTTACACCTCCTAAGATTTCCAGAGCCAGTTATAATAACCGGCGAATTTAACATCATTCTGAACCCTTTATTGGACAAGTCCCCTACTAGCAGACAGCAGGCCTTTTCTAAATCTAGAAACTGCTTATTAGGATGTATGAACCAATACGGATACGTCGACATCTGGAGGGTTAGAGAGGGGCAGAGGCAAGGCTTCTCGTTCAGAAACCTCAAATATCGACATTGATCAAGGATAGATTTTATCCTAACTAGCCGATCTCTGGTTGACTTCGTCAAGAGTGTAGACTATTTTCCTTCTCACCTCTCCGACCATTCTGCTATGAAGCTGGAACTTGAGTGGGGGGATAAGCCTCCCATTCAATTGTGGTCCTTTGATAGATCTTTTCTTAACTCTATGGAAGATATAGAGTTTATACAATCAGAAGCACAGGAGTTTTTCATCACCAATACTGGCACAGCACCATTAGGCATAGTTTGGGATGCTTTTTAAGTGTTCATTAAGAGGAATAATCAAGAGCAGGACTGTATATAGAAGAAGGCAGTATATGGAAGAGGTGTCTTCTATTGAGACTAGTATGACAGCAGTTCAGTTAGATGTCGATATCTGCAGGGGTAACGACAGCCATGATTTATCTTTGAAACTTGCAGAATTAGATGAACTGAAGAATAAATTGTCATCGGTCCTTGACAAGCGTGTCTTGCAGAGATGGGAGGCGAGCAAGCTTTCTCATTTTCAATACGGGGAAGGGGCTGGCAGAATGTTGGCCTGGAAAGTTAAATCTGACCGGGTCCGAAATAACATCGACTCGGTTACATCAGATAGAGGCACCTTCACAAGAGACGCAGAAATTAGGGAAACTTTCAAAGACTTCTTCCAATCAATATATCAGGAAGATTTTAGTGTTACATCTGACGATATTACGAGCTGGTTAGAGGTTATTTCCCTACCATCCTTGTCATCTGAACAGAGCAGTTTCCTGGAAAAGGAAATAACTAAGGCTGAGGTAGAGCGGCCATAAGGGGAGCTAAGGGATGCAAGGCCGCAGGAACCGATGGCTTACCGAATGAAATTTACAAAAACCTGATATTAGAGGTGTATCCAGTTCTGGCGGCCTTATTCAACCAAATATTGAGGGAAGGAGAGGCCCCTCCCGCCTCCTGGTATAACGCCTCAATAACACTCATCTTGAAGCCAGGAAAGCCTCCATCTGACTGCGGCTCGTATCGGCCAATATCAATTCTAAATGCCGATTACAACATTTTTGCTACTATATTGGCCAAATGGCTTGGCCAGGTAGCCCCTGACATATTGCATCCCAACCAAAAAGGTTTTGTAAAGGGGAGACAGCTATTTGAGCTCACTTACGATCTAGTAGGAGCCATCGACGTGGCCATAAAGAAAGCTTTGCCCTTATCGGTTCTCACGTTGGACGCCACCAAGGCCTTCGACAGGGTGAATTGGTTATACCTGTCGGAGGCCCTGCAAAAATTCAACGTCGGGAACAAATTTCGTAGAGCAATAAACCTGCTTTACGGAAGCCCTTCAGCCTCAATCTTGATAAATGGGGCCTATCTGAGCCATTTAGGGTAACTAGGGGAACGAAACGGGGGTGTCCACTGTCTCCTTTGCTATTCGACTTATACATGGAGCCATTTGCGCAAAACTTAAGAGATAACACACTGATAAAACCTTTTGTTTTCGGCGATTGGGAAAAAAAGTGGCACTCTATGCAGATGACATTATGATTTTTTCAACAGATATCAACACTGCGTACCCAGAGGTCATAGACTTAGCTCTTAAATTTGGAAAAGTTTCAGGTTATGAGGTGAATGCCTCCAAAACAGAGACAATGTCATGGAATGTTAACTCAATTACCCATAATGAAACATCAAGAGCTCACCTACGGTATTTGGGGATTAATATAGATAAAGATATAAATCTGATAGCCTCTTCAAATTTTGTTAAAGTAGCTGCGCAGTGCCGAAAACTTATGAGAGACTGGTCACACCTCCCGCTTACTATTCTGGGTAAGGTAAATCTTGTAAAAATGTCCATTCTGCCAAAGGTTTCTTTCTTATTTAATTCAATTCCGCTTTTTTTTTACCCTAAATTAATTACTAAGCTGCAGAGCGCGATTTCTACCTTCATTTGGAATAGCAAGAATCCAAGAATCTCTTGGAAAAAGATAAGGCGTCGCAGGGAGAAGGGCGGGCTGGCGGGCCCAGATCTCCAGGTTTACACATGGGCATTTCAGCTCTCACATGCACGAATGTTATTAAAAACACCAACAGAAACAGTCCTAAGTCATATGTTTTCCACCCTGTTGAACTGTGAGGGAGTTGGACAGGGCAGCTTTTTGTTTAAATTTGGAGATCCCAAATTTAAAAATAAAATAAAATTGAAGGTACTACAGGGGATGGCCAATACGTGGCATAAAGTGAGGCACACGGTCAAACTAGGGTATTACTCGAGTAGAGCTCCTATATGGGATTTACCCACGCCCCCAGCCTTGGCGGAAGATGTACTAACACTACCACTTAAAGAGGCTGAAATTATTTCCTGGGGCGACCTGTTTATGGATGGATCTCTACTCCCTTGGGATTATTTGGTCAACAAAGCTGGGCCTAGACTTTCAAGATTCAAATATATACAAATATCAAGCTGGGCTCAGGTACCCCGCACACAGCCTTCGCGGAACAGCAGCTTACCTATAGGGGGAGGTAGCGAATTAGAGACGTGTCTGCTGGACAATCCCCCTGCAAAGAAGGAGATCTCGCTTTGGTACAATATGATCTTAGAGGAAGCAGACGGAAAATGTTGCCTCCCAATGCTACTGTGGGCTGACTCAATGCCAGGTAAAGACGTGGAAGAACTTTGGTTAACCTCATGCAGGGTGATGTGGGACTTGGTCAAACCAGCCTGGCTCCGAAGGAACCATTTATTTACAATGCATAGGGCCTACTACTCCCCGCAGAGGCTGTCAAAATTTTCCCTGACAGGCCCGGTCTCTTGCCCAAGATGTGGACTAGAGGCAGCGTCTGGCATTCACATGTTTTACGAATGTCCGCAAATTACCTCATTCTGGGATTCCATAAGTAGCAAATTGTCCTCGTTATTGGACTCTCACATCTCTATTGATCTCGGCCTTGTCATCTTCGGCCTGAGCGGAAAATCCTGCAGCGCTGCCTCCAACCTGGTGTTTTATTCCATTCTGGCGGCGCATAGGGAAATTTGCAGGCACTGGAAGGACGCCTTGCCGGCCACCTTCTACAAATGGCATTCCTCAATCCTCCAGATCTCAAAACTCGATCTGGCAAGGGGTGGGAACCAGGGTAGGAGAGCATTTTGGAAACAGCTGGAGCAGTCACGTTGAGCCTGGGTTTTTCTTTTTTTCCCCAGGGCCTATGATTAATGCAGACATGGCTCACCCTTGGTTCTACGGCAGGACGCCGTGGCGCCTTTGGGGCCCTGGCACCTCGGGCACTATCGACCAACAAAATTGCCCTAACGCTTGAGTTTTCATAGCTTGCTAGAAGTTACTGCTGGGACTTGGCCGCCACCCTCCCCTATGCTATCCCTGCCAGCTGACGCTGAGACAGTACAGAGGCACAGCCTGATTTCCTGCTCTGTGGCAGTTCTTGTTTTGATAGATTGGAGCCATGTATGCAAATGAGGATATAAAAAAAAGACCAGTGCTGGGCTGAATAGAGCACTGGCATATCAGCAGGTTAGGCTTCAGTGTGCTGATTCAGGCAAACTGTATTTGTGCTTTCCTTTGCCTCCATGTGCTATCAAATTAAAGACAGCCCTTTGGTTGGTTTCTATTTTGTTTTAAATAGCTGGATTTTGCGCCCTTACTCATATGTGGTTGTTTGTAATATATTGTGTTGACCAATAACAACCAAGCGCATATGTGTATTGCCAATTAAAATAAATGTGGAAAAATACTAGCTGTAGCATGGTCTTTTGCTTGTGGCGAAAATAAATGTGGATAAATACGGAAAAAATGCCCAAAAAATAAATATGGATGAATCCAGAGGGAATGGCAAAATAATAAATACCATGGAACCGGGAGCGCTAGTTATGATTATAAGGTGTTATAATCAAACTGCCTATTCTGGCATATGGGGACAGGTAGCCTTGCAAAAGTGAAAACTGAAATGGGCTCTAATTCACTATTAGGGCATGCCAAACACATCAAGGCATGTCCTACCTATTACATACAATGCACCCTGCCAGAGGGCCTACCTTTGGGGTGTCTGATATGTAGAAAAGGGAAGGTTTAGGGACTGGCAAATGGGTGCACTTACCAAGTCAACATGGCAGTACCAGACTGCACACAGGCTCTGCAATGGCAGGTCTGAGACACACTTTAGAAGCTTCTTCTGTGGGTGGCAAAGTCAGTGCTGCAAGTCCACCAGCAGCATTTGATCTACAGGTCCTGGGCACACATATTGCATTGTACTAGGGTCTGACAAGTAAATCAAATAAGCCAATCATGGAGTCACTAATCCATACATCAATTTACGATAGGGAGAGCATATGCAAGTTAGCACTGATCAGTAGTGGTAAAGTGCCCAGAGTCATAAAGCTAAAAAAAAACAGGTCAGAGAAAATACAGAAGGAAGGCAAAAAGTTCAGGGATGACCCTGCAAAAAGGGCCAAGTCCAACACTGTCCATCAATTGTTCTTTTTGCACTTCTAAAAGTAGCATTTCTAAAATAGTAGTAACAAATACGCTTTCACTAATAAGCAGGATTTATCTCATAGAGACAGTTAGTTATAGATTCCTGCCTTACCTTAGAGTTTCCCCCAGGCACCAGACTGGATCTGGAGAATTTTTTGTTTGCAGTACCCTTGTGCATCAGTAGATGGCATCGGTCGACTCTGCGTCTGTCGTGGGTGTTGTGATTGCCGGGATGACATTGTGGTACCTACTTGGACACCACACCTGCACGCTGACATGAGTTCTGATACGACTATCCCTAGAAGTCAGTTCACAGAGCAGGGAGGATGGGTGGGGCGGTAAGGAATCTATAACCTATGTCTCTTACAGACACATAGTTTCCAAAGGTAAGTAACTTTTTCATCTGAAAGAGACACTTAGTTACAGATTCCTTACCTTAGAATAGATACCCCAGCAATACCAGCCGCTGAGGAGGGTCTGCAAAACCATGTTCACACCAGGAAGTTTGACAGGCAAAATAGCCATCCCTCCGGACTTGTCTGTACAGGCAGTAATGTTGGTGAACGTGTGCAAAGATGCCCACGTGACTGCCTGACAGATGTCAAGGAGTGGAACGACATGTACCAGTGCAGTGGTGGCTGCCACAGCTCTAGTGGAGTGAGCCCAAAGACCTACTGGAGGTTCCTTTTTCCCCAATGCATAACAGATTTTGATACAAAGGACAACCCATCTAGAGATGGTACACGTTTGAACAGCCCAACCTTTCTTGGCCCCTCCATAGCCAACGAAGAGTTGCTCATGCACCCGGAAATCTTTTGTGTGGTCAAGGTAGAAGGACGGCACACGTTTGGGGTCCAGACAGTGGAGTCTCTCCTCCTCCTTGGAAAGGTGCGGAGGTGGGAAAAAGGTGGACAAAGTAATGGTTTGTTCAATGTGAAAAGGTGTAACCACTTTTGGAAGGAACAAGGGCCTCGTTCAAAGCATCACCCTGTCCAGGTGCACAGAGAATAAAGGGGACTTAGAAGAAAGAGCTTAAAGCTCACTCACCCTGCAAGCAGAGGGGATGGCAAAAAGGAAAACAGTCTTCAAAGTGAGGAGCCTGAGAGGACAGTTGTGAAGAGGCTCGAAGGGAGCACACACATGATAATTAAGACCAAGATTCAAGTCCCACTGAGGCATTATGAAAGAGATGGAGGAAAGAGATGAGCAATGCCCTTGCAAAATCTATTTATAATAGGGGACTTGAACAAGGAAGGCTGATTGGGCAGATGAAGGAAGGCAGACAAAAAAATTCTCTGGATCCAACTGATGCCTGGGGGACATTCTAAGGTAAGGAATTTATAACTAACCTATGTCTCTTAAAGATAGATTGTTAACGAATGTAAGTAGCTTGTTCATGACTACTATTCCAAACATACCAAATATGGCTACAATAATGCTCTCTTTTCAGAAATTACCACTGGCGCACAAATCAGGGATGCCCAATGCAAACCTATCAGAAGGCAGCCTAACCTCAGTGAAAAACCACATAAGCTGTTTGTCACTGTCAGGGCATGCCACACAGTTAAGGCACATGCCCTACCTTTTACCTACACAGCATCCTGCCCATAGGGCTCACTAGAGCTTACCTTAGGAGTGACTTATATGTAGTAAAAGGGGAGTTTCAGATGTGGCAACCACTTGCATGCCACGTCACTGCAGAATTAAACTGTGTGCGCAGGCCCTGCAGCGGCAGACACCGTAGACTGGTTTGAAGGTCCACTTCGGTGGGTGGTGCAAGCAGTGCTGCAAATCCTCTAGTAGCATTTAATTTACAGGCCCTGGGCATATAGAATATCACTGTACAAGGGACTTACAGGTAAATTAAATATGCCAAACAGGTGTGGATCAATCTTGCCAAGTTTAGCAGAGAGAGAACATGCACTTTAGCACTGATCAGCAGTGGTAAAGTGCCAAGAGTCATAAAACCAACAAAAACAGGTCGGGAAAAATACAAGAGGAAGGCAAAAAGTTCTGGGATGGCCCTGCAAAAAGGGCAAAGTCCAAAACCTGTGTTTTTGGTCCTGGGCTCAGCAGCCATCTAGGGAAACCTATCAAACTCAGACATTTGTGAAAACTAGACATCTAGGGGAGTTCGGGGATGTGTGTCCTCCAACGTTTTCTTACCCAGAATTCCTTGCAAATTTCAAATTTTACAAATAAGTCCAATTTTCCTCACATTTCTGTGTGGGATTACTGCAACAACACAAACGTCCTATCACCCAGCATTCCCCTCGGTCTCCTGGAAAAAATGATGCCTCACTTGTGTGGGTGGGACAAATGCCTGTGACAGGGAAGGGCCAACAATGTGTAGAGATTGAGGGAATATCACAGAGAGTTGATAAGCACAATTTATTTGTATAGATTTATAGGCTGGCTCTGCTTTGGGCCCCCACAAGAGTGATGTACCATTTTACTCGGGAGACTGAGGGGAGTACTGGGTGGTAGGAACTTTGTTTGGGCATGGTGACTCCACACAGAAATGTGAGGAAAATTTGATTTTTTGTTGCCTATGATGTTTGCATGGGATTGTGGGTAAGAAAAGACTGGGGGATCCACGCAAGCCACACATCCCTGGACCCCCACAGGTACCTAGTGTTCAGAAATGTCTTAGTTTGGTAGGTTTCTCAAGATGGCCACCGAGCCCTTGACCAAAAACACAGATGCCCCCTTGCAAAACCAGGTTGTTTTGTGATATATCATTTTGATGTCTCCACAATACGTTTTAGACCCTTCCCTGTCGCAGACACTTGGCCTACCCACACAAGTGAGGTACCATTTTTTTCTGGAAACTTGTGGGAATGCTGGGTGAAAGGAAGTTTGTGGCTCCCTTTAGATTCCAGTGCTTTCAATCACAGAAATGTGAGGAAAATGTGTTTTTTTAGACACATTTTGAGACTTTCAATGGATTCTCGCTAACAGAACCTGGTGAAAGCCACACAAGTCACCCCAGTCTACATTTCCCTGGATGTCTAGTTTTTAAAAATTTACAGGTTTGCTAGGTTTCCCCAAGTTCCGGCTGAATTAGGGCCCACAATCCACAGCTAGGCACATTGCAAAAAAAACGTCAGTTTTCAGTGGAAAAATGTGATGTGTCCATGTTGTGTTTTTGGCCGTTTCCGGTCACAGGTACTAGGCCTACCCACACAAGTGAGGTACCATTTTTATCAGGAGACTTGTGGGAATGCTGGTAGATGGTAGTCTGTGGCTGCCACAGATTCTAGAACCAACCATCACAGAAATGTGAGGAAAAGTTGTTTTTTTAGACACATTTTGAGGTTTCCAAGGGATTCTGGGTACCAGACCCTGGTGAAAACCACACAAGTTACCCCATCTTGGACTGGACTTTCACAAATGTACAGGTTTGATAGATTTCCCTATCTGCCGGCTGAGCTAGGGTCCAAAATCCTGGGAACTGACAGAAAGGCATATATTAATAATACTCTGTCAGGGGGGAATGGGAATGGGAAGAGAGAAAGAGAGAAACAGGTAGTTGTTCTGGTTCTTGCCACCTCGGGGAATACTCCTGGAATTCTGGTTGGGTGTGAATAGAAGCTTCAAAGATGTGGCAATCTTTCTAGCAGGAAAGTGCTCGGTTACCTAAAGAAGCAACAAATGTGAGCCTTCATTCTAAGGATCCTTCATAAATAAAAAATCTTATTATTAACACTTGTCTCAGTTTTTACTCAAGAGGTTTCTACCTAGAAATTGCACGATAACTTGTATTTTTTATGTAAAGAAATAATGGTTTTTTTTCTCAATCCAACCTTCCAGTGCACAAACAGTTTGAGGAAGTTATCCTAAAAAAAATAAACATTCATTAAAACACTGATCAGTCCTTTCATTTCTAATATATAATGTGCTTCAAAGGCTGTATATATACCTTAATATTTTTAGTCAGATTAACTATAGGCGTTCTCCTGGAACCTTTACCAATGTTTGCACAAGGAATACATAAAAGAAAGAATACAATAATAATAACTAAGTTTTCAACAAAATTACTCTTTTTATGTCCAAGAGTTTTGCTTTTAAAAATCTGTCCTAGTTAAAAGAAGTTACAGGTTAAAACGTAGGCACAAATTGCTATTCTTTTCAACTTAATGTCACTATCTTTTTATTACAACGGTTACTTTCTATAGGAAAACCTTAAAGGATCCACACAAATGACCATTAGCTATATATAGAATTGTGTCTACTTTTCAGAACTGTATACCTTTCCAGGATCCATTATTGGTTCCACACCCATTTCTCCCACTAACTCGAAGTAGATTGAAAGCACAAAAAACAGGAATAGTAGGCTTTGTCCCAGTAAAATGCCAAAACTGTATAGAACATTTTCTGACAAAAGTCTGCCTGTTCCTGAAAGCTGGAAAGATGGTTCTTTCGCACCACTAACCCTTTTTTGATGCCATTTACAGAGAAAAATCAGATGTTTTCTTCTGCAGCACGTTTTTCCCATTATTCAACCAAAAAACTAAATATAGCTGTATTTTGGCTAATTTCTCAATCCTTTCCAGGGGAATCTATAAACCTGGGGCACCTTTAGAATCCTCAGGATGTTGGAAGAAAATGACACAAATTTGGCATGGATAACTTATGTGGACAAAATGTTACAGGGGCCTAAGCATTAACAACCCCAAATAGACAAAAAATGCTTAGCACGGTTGGGCCTGGAGAGCATGCCCAGCAGTGAAAGGGTTAAAGTAAATACTGCCACTACTTGTTAAGCAAAGTTATCCATGAGATATCATCATCAAGACCACAGCTGTTCATTTTTAACCTACCAAAATCTGCATTTGTCATCGTTGTAAGGGATTATCTATGATTTTTCTAATAAAGTCCATCTCAGCTCATCTTCATTATCTTCATGTGTCAAGAAGTGGGTAGTAAGCTTATAGGTTGAACGTTTGAATCACATGTTGCAGCGATGTTCTCTGATTCTAGCTCTGATCTTGCATATTCTGAAAATATTGGAAAATCACAATTTCTGTTTTATGAATGAATACAGCTCATTCCCGTACTCTCGTAAATAATGCATCCCCGATTTACATTCTAATTTAGCTCACTAGTATCATAATTACATAATGACTCCATACGAAACTAATATTTCAATCAGAGTCATTTTTATTTTGAAATTAAGTGCAGCATTCATTCTGTCAAATATCCACCAAGAATAATTTAGGCTATTAAATATCTTGCTACATCAGTAGGGTGGTCATTAATCCAAAATGACAGTGTAAATAGTTTTTATGCCAGTTACCAAAGGCAATTTCCCCATTAATGTACTGATTACAATAATATAATCGTAGAGTTAAAAAATGACCAAATGGAGGGATCTTAATGGCACCAACTTACACACAGATGTTAAAATAAATTGTACCTGCAATGCATACCCCCACAAAGATCATGACAAATAGTAACCGACTCCATTGCAGACTACAGAATCTGAGTATATCTTTTTTACATAAAAGCAAAATCCTACAATAATAAATCATGTTTTAGGTTGAATTTTAAGAAGCCCACAGCAGAGGTAGAGACAGCCCTCTCACCACATCCTTTCATAGATTAGGCAAAGAGGTACCTGACAGGTGACCCCAAAGACCCATCCCACCCGTGTCCAAGCTCTCAGGTGAATCAGAAACAAAAGGATTCTACATTTCGAATGGCTTTTAAATTTCATTAAACAAATATGCAGAGCGAAATTGTACTTGGCCTGTGGTTTAAGCTGTTTGGATGAAACATGGAGTGGCTCCAGGATCTGATCTTTCCACCATGTTGTTTAAAGTTAAATGCCACAAATCACCTTGCAACAACAAAAAGAAGATACAGTTCCTACAAAGGAACAAACAATCAGCACCATCAACTATTGGTCAAATTGCTGAAATGCGTTGCTGTTTCTGTAGCTCATAATGGCCAGCATGGGAACAATACCGCGACTGGCGGCCTTAGCTTTTATCGACTTCGTGAAAGCATTTGATTCAGTTAATCTGCCTTTTATGCACCACATTTTACGTAAAATGAATTTCGGGTACACTTTCTACAGACCATTTGCATATTTTACAATGAGCCCTGTTTATGATTTTGTTTAAACGCACTCATTTCTTATTCAGAGAGGCACCAGACAGGACTGCCCCATCTCCCTCCTCCTCTTGGCACTAGTGGCTGAGCGATTGGTGGAATGGATCCGCTGGGATGCCCAGCTAAGAGGCATCTGTTGGGATCAAGTATCCGTCCATGCAGATGACCTTCCAGTCTATGTATCGAGACTAGAGAGCTCCATTCCTAAACTGTTCGCTATTTATTTATTTATTTATTTTTGGAGTTTTCTATAGCGCTGGCCAGACCCAAGGGTATCGGAGCGCTTTACATTCAGTCCGGGAAAAACAAGTGCGAAAATAGTACAGTATAACGTAAACAGGGTTCGTATAAGTTCAGAGATTAGCATAGTGGTCTTCCGCCTGGGGGGCGGTTTTGAGGTAGTGTTTTCGAGGTAGTGCGAATTCCATGTTGCGCTATTGAGGTAGAGTTCGGGAACGCGCTGTTGAGGTAGAGGATTTTTAGACGACTCTTGAATTCTGGAAAGGAGGGGGTACTTCTGATGTCCACTGGGATGCAGTTCCAAATTTTTGGGGCGTTGCCGGAAAATGAGCGGCTGGCGGTTTTTTGTTTCCGGGTTTTCAGGGGGATGAGTAGTAGGGAGTTTGAACTTCTGAGATTTCTTGATTGACATGCTTTCTTGAGCTTGGAGGCTAAATATTCCGGTTTCCCTGTGTGTAGGGCTTTTTGTGTTAGGCAGGCCGTTCTGAAGTTTGCGCGCATTTCCACTGGGAGCCATTTAAGATCTTTGAGTGCGGGGGATATGTGGTCAAATTTCCTTGCACCTGATATCATTCTGGCTGCTGCATTGAGGGTGGTTTTCAGTGGTGCTAGGTGGGATACGGCTGTGCCGGATAGGGTTGCGATCCCATAGTCCAGTCTGGACAAGACCAGTGCTTGGCTGGCTTGTTGGAGATCTTTTTGTGGGATGTGTGGTTGGATTTTATTGAGGAGTTTCAGGTTAAGGAAGGCGCTTTTCGCGGAGCTCTTGATGTGGTTTGACATAGTTAGTTTATGATCAGGGTGATTCCAAGTGACTTTACTGAGTTGGTCAGGGTGAGATTTCCTTTGAGAACGTCAATGGCTTTCACCCATTCGGTCATTTGGGGGTTGTCGTCTTTGTTGATCTCGGTTTTTCCTTGGTTGAGTTTGAGGTGATTCGTCCCTAGCCAGTCTTGGATTTCTTTTAGAGTGTTGTTGAGCCTTAGAATGTCGTTATAGGAAGTAGCTTCTATGTGGATCCGTGTGTCGTCCGCGTTTAGATGGAAAGGGATGTTAGCTTACTTCAGTATGATGGTGAGAGGGACCATGTATATGTTGAACAGTTGAGGGGAAAGAACGGATCCTTGGGGGACCCCTCTGGTCACTGGGAGAGGGTCGGATGTGAAGGATTTTATTTTTACTCTTTGGAAGCGGTTCTGAAAGAAGGAGTCAAACCATTTCAGGACCATGTCGTCTGCACCTACTCGTTCTTTGAGGGCCTTGATGAGGAGCTTGTGGTCAACTGTGTCAAACGGCGCTGACGGGTCAAGGAGGATGAGTATGCAGCACTGATCCGAGTCAAGGGAGTTGCGGATGTCGGCTACTATGTTCAGGATTGCGGTTTTGGTGCTGTAGCCTTTTCTGAAGCCTGATTGGCTTTGATCAAGAAGGTTGATGTTGTCGAGCTGGTTGTTGAGTTGGCGTAGTACGCACTATTCTAGGATTTTGGCTAGGAAGGGTAGACTTGAGACTGGTCTGAAATTGTTTAGGTCGTTGGGGTCTAGACCTGGATTCTTTAGGAGGGGAGTGACCTGGCCAACTTTGAGGCAGTCCGGGATGATGCCAAATTTTAGGGAGCTGTTGATGATTTTACACCAGAGTGGAGCAAGGGTGGTTTGAAGTCTTTGGCCATTTGGGCGGGGATGGGATCAAGGTTGTGGGAGGAGGGTTTGGAGGATGCGATTAGATTGCGGATCTCGGCTTCATGGACGGGGTCGAAAGAGGACCAGGCGATAGAGGTTGTTTCTCCAGGGGTGGTGAATGTTGTAGTTAGGTTGATGTTGATGGTCGGGCAGGGTTGATGTTTAGGGATAGTTTGATCTCGGTTATTGTTTCATTGAAGAAGGAGACGAAGTTGTCACATAGGGTTTTGGAGGGTTGAGCATGGACCGTGGATGGCTTGGAGGTTTGTTTTTTGATGATATCAAAGAGTTCTCTTGGTCTGTTTTTTGCCTTTTCTAGAGCATTGCAGAAGAAGTTTGTTTTTTCATTGTTGATGTGGTTTTTGTACCTTCTTCTCATTGCTCTGAGTTCCTCGTGGCGTCTAAAGGAGGTGTTCTTTCTCCAATGTCGTTCTGTGGCTCTGAGGAGTCTCCTTTTCTCGTTGATGTCCTTGTTAAACCAGGTTCTCGATGGGATGTTCCTGTTTTTTTTTGTTTTAGGGGTGCCAGTTGGTCTAGGATGGCGGACGTGGTGGTGTTGTAGTGTGAGATGAGTTCGGTAGTTGCGAGGCCTTCTGTGGGGATTGGCAGGGAGGAGGCAATTTTTTCTTCTAGTTCTTTTGAGTTGACTTGTGATAGACTCCTGGACCACGTGCTGGGGGCTGTGATTGGGGGGAGGGACTGGATCTGTTGTGTGAGGTGGAATAGGATTAGGTGGTGGTCAGGCCAATCTACCGGGAGGATGTGTTCAATAGAGATTGCATCGTTCCTGGAGATGATGACGTCCAGGGTTGCCCCTTTCTTGTGGGTCTCTTTTGAGCAGTGTTGGGAGAGGTTGTTTGCGTGGAGGAGTTCGTTTAGGGATATTATGGTGGCATTGTTCTCGTTGTTCCAATGCAGATTAAGATCCCCTACAATGATGGTGTTGGACTCTGTGAGGGAGCAGTTGGCGATGAGGTTTGACAGTTGTTCTGTGAATATAGCGTTGTTGCCTGGTGGGTGGTATATTAGGTTGCATTGGATTAGGTTGTTGTCACTGGTTTTAATATTGGTTGTAAGGCATTCGAAGGCAAGGTAGTTGAAGGCGTCGCATTCGACCACTGCGAGGTTGTTGTTGTGGATGATAGCCACACCTCCGCCTTTTTTTTGGTCCTTCCTATCTTTGTTGATGATGGAGTAGCCAGGAGGGTCAAGCGTATCTAGGATAGGTGTGGAGGATTCGTCAAGCCAGGTCTCAGTGATGAATGCTAGGTCTATGCTGTGGTTGAGGATGGTCTCTGCTAGCTCGGTCGAGTGTTTGGTGGCGGATCTTCAGTTTATGAGCAAGCAGTTGGTCTGGGGAGATTCTTTTTTCCTGGGTTCGGTGGGAATGGTGATGAGGGTGATCGGGGGTCTGGGGTGTTTGCGTATGGGGTGTTCGTATCTGAGACCGGTGACTACCTGTATAGAGGACTGGGTAGGGAGGGTGGTAGGTGTTGTGTAAGAGGCAGCCAGTTCTAGCGCCTCTTTCTATGCAACACATCTATGTTCAAGCCTCCAGCTTGCATGTGAACCACACCAAATGCCAATATGTTCCAACAGCAGGCACTAGAGCCAAAGCCTGGTCCCTTGCACTTACAGTTGGGTCCTTCAAATACTTGGGAATACACTTCTCCGTAGATTGACAACAAACCTGAGATCTCATTATCACACCTTTCCTATCTGCAAGGAATTGATGACCCATCGATACCACTATTGATCATGGGACATAGGGCCCTATTTGAAGTGGTGGCCCTCTCACAATTTTCATACATCATTCAAAATATCCCTTACACTATGCCGGCTTCCCTCTTCCCCGAAATAGCGATGTCAGCACCTTAATTGGTCCCCACCATCTCACATAGATACGCCAAAAAATTCTCTTAAAAATGACAAACAAAGAATACTAGGTAAATTACAATCAACATGCCAACAGTAAATTTTGCAGCAAGCGTAAAGATCAAAAGTAAAAGGACTCAGTTCTGTTGTAAGCCAAATCCGCCATACATTTGCCTTCTAAACTTCAAGTAGAGGGGATTCTTTGGTTACAGAAATCCACATCCTTTTATAGGGCTTTAGACAAAGACTTTAATACATCTTGTGAGAACACAAGGATCACAGGATTTTCACCAATAGAAACAAGCTAAAATAAACATTTTACTACAAAATACATTTGGGGATTCTCTCATTATAGTAATACATTGAGATTCAGTTGTTCTCACAATCTTTGTCTGAACAATTGATCAGATACATTGTTTGAGCTGGAGCCCAGGATGATTGGATATTTTATGGTGAAAATCATCACTAGGAACACTCTCTGCCTGATCATACAAACATTTGTAATACTTTATTAAGAACAGAAATCAGCAGTAGTCATCACATGGTATACTGCGACGTTGAGGCAAGATAGAGAACAGTATAAACACAACCTAATGTTAGCACAGGCTAGTTTGTAGTCCTCTTTGTTAGCAGAAAATCAACTCTCAGCAGCACTGCTGACCAAATACCTTTGGACTGGAGCACAATTACTGGCCAAATGTACACAAGCCTCATTAGATGGCGGACTAGGAGTCCTGAACCTATGCTTGTATTACTGGGTGTTGCAATCGGTGGTCATCAATGAATGGATGTACGGAGACTAAAATGACCCTACCTATCGCTTAGAATGAGAATCTCCAAAGGCCTGGGATTTGGAGGGACTACTATATGGCTTAGTGTTGCCTAGGTCTGTGACAGAGCCAGACTCCTCTGCCCTACTGACACAGCCCCCTCAGACACACTAAATGGCACAAATCATTCACTAATGAGAGCCCCTGTGGAAGGGTGCGTGTCTCCTCCAGTGTAGGGGCTGAAAGGCTTACATACTTAGGACCTGATTGATATCTCGGGAGTAGGGGATGTATGGGCTTGCGCACACATTACATCTTTCAGGATGTTGACAGAAATTCCAGTTGCATGAAACTCAATTCTTCTGTTACCTGCAGCTTCGACATACACTTACACAATATGACCAACTCCTCCGGCGAATGCCACACTTAAACCCTCTCCAGCCCAAAGAGATAAAGAAACCACTGGGGCACAAGGGAATCTCCAGAATATACTGATCGTTAGTAATACATTCACTAGACCCCTTTGTGCACTTATGGGAAACCTGCCACCAGGATGTCTGCCCACTAACCAGGAGGAATGGCAGGAAGCCAGGATGGCTGCTTGGAGCCTGACTATATCTGCCAAACTTGGACTGGGAATTTTCGATCTGGTATACTAAGACCCCTCACAAACCTTGACGCATGGGCAGGGGACAAGATGACCACTGCCCACGATGTCGAACAACACATGCAGGGTTCTACCACATGGTATGGGATTGTCCGATTACTCCTACATACTGGGCCACAATACAATGCACTCTTGGTACCCTGGTGGGACATGCCCTAATTCCTAAACCAAAGCATGCGATCCTAGGGGTTGAGGAACAGAACGGGCCTCAGAGGCACCTGATGCGTGGTGGCCATTGGCTTGATCGGGGCAAAAAGACATATTGCCCACTACTGGATTGCATCTGCCCCTCCCCCACCCCAATGCTTCGATGTGATCTTGGGTCATGAACGCCTGGTCAGCAGCGGAGAAATCCGTATACGCACTAGTATCCCAAAGTATGGGATGTGTGGTGGGACCAAGTCAACTAGCTACACCTGGGTGGATACTGAACTGATTGATGTTTCTGTAAACATGATGCTCTGTTTTTTTCTTATGCAGTGAAAAAGAATATGTTTTTGACCCTATTTTGCTTGTTCCAAATGCCAATGAAAAGAATTCTAAAACAAAATCCATCCTTCAAATCATTTTGTGGCTAACTAGAACTCCACCATTCTGACCAAGAAATTGGCAGTGATGTCCCCCATTGACACTGCAATTTCCACACTACTGATTTTAAAATGAACTCCTCACTCTGCTACCTGACTGACTCACAAAATGAAACCATCAGACACCTTTGCTCTTAACCTCTAATACTTATGTTGTTTCCGTCTAGAGCCCAGAATCGGATTTAAAATGGCATGCATTACAGTTAGAAATACCCACAACTCCCCTACTCACTATATATAGGGAACATTTTAAATAATCGGAAACTCAAAGATTCTGTCAAGAAGCTGAAAAACAAACAAGCATACTCTCAATTCTTCTCTGCAGAAGTCACCTGACACTGCAATTCCCAGCCAAGACCCCTGCAGTAAAGAACTTAAGGCTCTTCCATCAATGCCCTGAAAATATAGAACTTCTCCCAGCTGCACTCTGGTCACCTGCTTGAAATTATTGGGCAATTTGTCACTTAGTTGTCAAAGCGTGATGTCATCTTTTATACCCATTTTGATTAACTTAGGATCTATGTTCGTTATAAGAATCCATCCTGATTCCTGGTCTCCTTTTGACTCTAAAACACTCTGAAGGCTTGCAGATCTAATCCGAACCATAAAAAGAAGGATGAACAAAAACATAAATAAAAGCCATTTATTCCTTATGTTATAGTTTCTGCATAGCTGTACGCCCTATATACATTCTTCATCCAATTCTCTCAATTGATTATGCCTCTCTCTTCCGCTAGTGTATCATTCACATAGAATCTGTTAGCTTATCTGGCTGTTCGTTTAGTGAATTTATTATTATTCTCTTAATCATATACGATGCTATTATTTTCTTTATTATTTATATTGCTATACCAAGTGTATCTCACCGTTCCTTTTATTTTTTAGTTTAATTTCACAATATCAAATCTTTGAATATATTTATGTAACTTTATCACTTACTCTAAGAGATTGTAAATTGATTCTAAACTACTGTGCAGTTTTTAGCTTCTTTTTACTCCCGTTCTGTGATTTAATTTATTGCTGACCTTCTCAGATGGAGAATACTCCTAAACACGCGGCTCGGGCATAAATGGTACCCAGGCCCCCCGAGGACGATTAGTATCCATACAACCAAGGAATTCCATTTGTTTCAGCCAAGTGTTAAGAATTCTGACACTTTTGAGAACTACACAAATGGTGTGAATACTTATATGTTTTGTATGTCCTGACGAATGCTCTACAGAGCCGGCTGTGCCCAAGGAGCAGAAACATGTCGACCGTTTTGTAATAGATCTGAGGTGATCCAGTAACTCGATTGACCACTATATTGACACCTATTTTAAACAACACTACCTCTCCTTTTATATTAAAAATTTTGTGTGGAGAGCTACTGTTTTTTACAAAAAAAATCCCTCTTTTCACTTTTTTTGCACCTTCCATCTGGGAGAGTCTTCCAATTTCTTGACACTGCTACCCAGACCAGAAGTTGCCTCGGGATGAGGCTGGCATATAGCACAATATTGAACACCCTATGACTATGCTATAACGCTGATAATGGGCGTACAACAGGTATACACCGCATTTAATATCAAAGCGTTTATGTGGGTGCTTCAACTATAACCAATGGTTATGAAGCTACAAGTGTCCATTCTTCCTTTTGATAAATCTGATTATTACTATGGGGATTTGAATAGACCCCTTTCCCTCCTCCCTATTTATTGATTAACCGACCTTCTAGTCCCTCATCATCACTCGTGGCAATAATTTTTCCGTTTTTTCCTATGCTTCTACATTTAATGTATGATACTTGTCTCAGTGGATATATGATGTTACAACGCGTCCTTTTACAACGCATACCATGACCACGGATCCATTACAACGCAGGTCATGTTACAACGGATCCCTTTACAACGCAATTCACTACAACGCAGGTACTATTACAACGCAATACCATTACATCGTAAGTATAATTACAGGTAAGTAAATAAAAATATATTTAAAGTAAATAATAATTAATGTATTATTAATTTAAATTATTTATTATTAAAAAAATAAAACATATATTAATACAATTAATTTTAATTTTTTAAATTGTAAATATATATTAAAAATAACCCTGTACCCCAAAACCCAAACCCAGCCCTAAAACCTAAAAATACCCCTGTACCCCAAAACCCAAACCCAGCCCTAAAACCTAAAAATACCCCTGTACCCCAAAACCCAAACCCAGCCCTAAAACCTAAAAATACCCCTGTACTCCAAAACCAACCCTAAAACCACCCCTGTACCCCAAAACCCAAACCCAGCCCTAAAACCTAAAAATACCCCTGTACCCCCAAACCCAGCCCTAAAACCTAAAAATACCCCTGTACCCCAAAACCCAAACCCAGCCCTAAAACCTAAAAATACCCCTGTACCCCAAAACCCAAACCCAGCCCTAAAACCTAAAAATACCCCTGTACCCTAAAACCCAAACCCAGCCCTAAAACCTAAAAATACCCCTGTACCCCAAAACCCAAACCCAGCCCTAAAACCTAAAAATACCCCTGTACCCCAAAACCCAAACCCAGCCCAAAAACCTAAAAATACCCCTGTACCCCAAAACCCAAACCCAGCCCTCAAACCTAAAAATACCCATGTACCCCAAAGCACAAACCCAGCCCTAAAACCTAAAAATACCCCTGTACCCCAAAACCGAAACCCAGCCCTAAAACCTAAAAATACCCCTGTACCCCAAAACCCAAACCCAGCCCTAAAATCTAAAAATACCCCTGTACCCAAAAACCCCAAAAAAGATAAACTTACCTATAATTATACTTACGATGTAATGGTATTGCGTTGTAATAGTACCTGCGTTGTTGTGAATAGCGTTGTAAAAGGATCCGTTGTAACATGACCTGCATTGTAAAAAATCCGTGGTCATGGAATCCGTTGTAAAAAATCAGTGGTAACAGTTGTACACCGTCTCAGTTCTAAGCTTTTATTTGTTGTGGTTCTGGCATGTTATCCTTCTTCGTTCCTCCTCTGTTCCTCTCGCATGTATTTTAGGTATTGCTGTTTGTACTCACTTGATACTTTTTTCAGTTACATTTATCTTTTCCCATCCATTTTTTAATATTCAGTGTGGTGTACTTCGTGTTTTTCACTCTTAAGACAACATTGCATGTATTGCACTGCAGTGTTTTTAGCTTTATATTCCTTTGTCCCAAAATGCTTGTCATTTGCAAATTGTTCAGGTTAAAAGCCAAATGTTGTCTAAGATCCGTAATGATTCTACTGTGATTTGAGGAGCTATTATGCTCTTCAGACCAAAATACTGAACTTCTCAAATTTTACCATTCTAGCATTGGTATGAAAACATATATTTTAGATGAAATAATACATAAAGATGAATTACTGTTAATGATCTTATTTAGTTGACTTTATATCCCTGCTAAATCCAACATCTTCATTGTCCCAGGCATTTAATTTGTTATCTGTTATTTTATAAATATTTTAAAACTTTTATTTCAACTAATTCTCTCTTCACATTCCTTCGGTGTAACTGTATTATCTCGTCTTTAAAGATAGCTCTATCTATTTATAAAAGAGTTTCTGTATGTCAGCTGTCACTGTTAACCACAAAACACCCAAGAGTCTCCCTCCACCAATATGGCAGCAAAGCAGCCCTGGACTTTTGTGTAATATCAGCTATATATTGAAACAAGCCAATGGGTCTAGAATACAAACCAACATTCCGATTCTTGATTGCTAGATGCAAAACGATTTTATTTTTAAAGTCGATGCAAATGATGCAGTTTGTAGTACATCATTTCACATACATTGATTAAAATCTCCATAGGTTTTCAGAATCAGTGTTTCAAATATTTTTTTATTGAGTTTTATAATTAACTAATGCTGTTATACGTTGTAAGTCAATCCAATAAGCATCACTCCACAGTGAACACTCTACAAAAGGCAACCATGTTAATAAATATAAAGTTGCCTTCTTTTGTATTCATTCGCACTATGTCTCAGTTAAGGCAAGTCTCAAATTATCCTAAAGCTTTCAGTCTCAAAGGTTCACAGTAATCAATGGGAAGGGGTGAATAAATCCAGTGCTTACGATATGCATGTAGTACACCTTAAAACAGTGTGAACTGCAAAAACACTGTGGGGTCGATTAAGATGTGGCGTGTAAAGGCTCTGACTTACGGTCAGAGGCTTTACAGCTGCATCGTAATGGGCCGTTCGGTTTCCTTTCCGACCGCCTCATTACAATGGAGATGGTCGGAATGGAAACCAGTTGAAGAGCCAGTCCGCCAGTCAGAATGCAGCCTGTAATCTCAAGGGCGGCTATTTCTGCCCTTGAGATTACGATACACGCTTTCCGATATGGGTTCCATGCCCGTCTATCTGACATGGAAACCAGAGTTTCTGGGAGTTGATGTGTCGGTTCTGGTGGCAACACAGTTGAGCTGGCAGAGCATCTTCAGACTCACTTCCAACAGTCTAGTATTGAAGTGGCAGCACTTGGGAGAGCAGAGTCCAGCTCCTGGGTTCGAAAGAGAGGAAGCATGTTCTGTCCCTGGAGCTAGCCCTTTCAGTCACTCTGGTGATCCTAGGTTCAAGATGTGAGTCCAGTGTTTCTCACTCAGCCATGAGGGCAGCATGGCAGCAGAGTGGTAGTCCTATGTTCAACAAAGCAGATCTGTAGTCCTTCTTCTGAGTCTTCAACAGGTCCATATGTGTACTGAAGAGTTGGGTCCAATATTCATACCTGGTATCCACTTCGAAGTAGAAGTTTCAAGAGGCTTCCAGCCTACTGGATGGTCAGGCATCTTATTCCTTCCTGCCCTGGACCCAGATGTTTTGGGGACACTAAAGACTAGTGACAGTCCCTTTGTGAGAGAGCTTAAACAGGGCCTTTGGAATGTTCAAGTGTGTTAGGTGACAGCTCCTCCCCCTCTTCAAGTCAGAGAGACCCATCCTACTAACACCTATCTTCCCTTTGTCTCACTATCTGGGAGCAATCTACAAAGACTAACTGCCAGCTATACCTCGTCATCTGACCCCAGAACAGGCTTCAGGCACCAAATGGTTAGGACAAGCAAATGCCAACTGTCTACTAAGTGGCAGTTACAGAGTTGTGACTACAAATCAGGGTTTACCACTGAAGAGGACTTTTAATTGCAATTCTCTAGATACCAAACTCGACCTGTCCCCCTACTCCCAATTGAAAGTTAGCACTTGTTGAATGCGAAAAGGAAACCTAACGTTATCCTATGTGAGAGGTGCGCCTTGTAGTAGTGAGAAACAAATTTATGAGTTTTCACTACCAGGACATGTAAAACTTAGAGGTATATGCCCAACTTTTTTAAATACATTGCACTGTACCATATGGCTGTTTATGGCCTACCCTGGGGTGACATATTTATGAAAAAGGAAGGTTTGGGCCTGGCAAAAAGTTTAAGTTGTCTGGTCAAAATGGCAGCCTAAAACTGCATGCACAGGCTGCAGTGGCAGACCACATACGTTTTTTTTTATTATTGTTATTTTTTTATTGCGTTTTTTAACACCATTTTTCCACCAGGCACAATGGGAAATATACACACTAATCAACAAGTTTATGGTACAGTTCATGCCTTACAAAAAATTAAACAATGAACAATGGCATATAACTAGGCAAGTCAGATCTCAATTATCCTTTTGCCCTCCTAACTCATAAATTTCAGTTATTTTAATCAGCCCCATTCAAACCCCCCCGACCCTACCGACATCCACTCTACAATGGGAACCTAAATTTTAGCACCCAGTCTTCTCTTCCTTCTCCCTTTGATTCTGTATATTGAAGATTCAGAACTATACATAGCCAGCAATCTAGCTCTCCAAATAAAGAAAGTTGGAGGATCAGAGCGAATCCACTCACTAGTGATACATGCTCGAACCACTGCCATCATTATAAACAAAAGTGCAGTAGAGGCATCGCTTCTTATATTAGCCACTGAATCCAAGCCCACTCCCATAACCACCAATTCACCCGTAATCGCTATCTAAGTTAGAAAGATACTTAAAAAATCCTCCAAATCTTGGTAGAACCCCCCCCCCCACCCAATCTTGGACAAGAAAAAAACCTATGAACTGAGTCAGCCACAAACAGTCCAAAGCGATTACACTTGATTACTCTTATCCCCTGCTGTTGTTCCCCACCAAGAAACTTTCCTAGGGATATAACATAGATCTTATAAAGCCATATAGTGCTGGCTACGAGACCTGCCTGTCATTAGAAGACTATTAGCAAGTTCCAATGACTTACTTATATTAAGTCCCAACACAACAAGCTTTTGCTCCCATTTCATTTGACAATTATCCAAATCATCTGGGAGGGCTGCAACCAATTGTTGATAATACTGCCCAATCGGAGTCTTCTTCCTCTTTTCCTCAATTAACGCATTCTTTCCAAATTGCTTATCCATATTTGTACTGAATTTGCCCATAAAACTCCAAATTTGTAGATATTTGAAAAAATCTTGCTTGTCTAGGGTGAACTTCTCTCTGAGATCTGAAAATGGCAACAACTCGCCTTGAGCCAACCATTCCCCTAGACAGGATATGCCTTTTAAGCCCCATTTAAATGCAACATGATCCCGAAAGATTGGTGGTAGCAACCCAGAGGCCCTAAAGGGAGTATAAAAATGTATTTTGGGATATGATATAAATGAATGAATGAATGAATGAGTACGTATTTATATAGCGCATGGCTGTATCCCAGCGCATCAATAATCATTTAATTTGTACCCATACTCTGTAGGCTGCCCTTAGGTTCTTGAATCTGTTTTTATGGTGTAAGATTTCTCTACAATAGTCACTAAGCAACCGTTGGCTTTGTCACCCAACCCAAGTTCATAGATCGAAGGACAATGACATAAAGAGGAAGGGGCCAGCGGACCCATAATCTGCATCATGGCAGCCCAATAATACATTTTAAAGTGCGGAATACCCCAGCCACCTCGACACCTTCAAGAATCATTTTCTTGTGGGCCCTTCTAGTTCTACGATAACCCCACAAAAATCTGAAACAAAGTCTCTCCAATTTTAAAAATACTGAGTTGGAGAATTCTAAGGAGATTGTTCTAAATATATACAAAATTTTGGGAAGAACCAGCATTTTTAAAACATTAGATCTACCATGGAGGGAGAGATAAAGGTGATCCAAGAGTTCCAAAGTAGTATTTACCTTCTCCATGACTGGCAGAACGTTCAAGGCTGGGATCTTGTCCACCCTTGAGGTGATTATAATTCCCAAATGGGTTGCCACCGGTGTTACTACTACGCCTGCCGGGGGATCTTGACCAGAATAAAGAATCTGAGTTTTTCTGATATTAAACTTCTACACCGAAAAATGACCAAACTGTGCCGCTAAGCCTTTTTCTGCTGAAGAGCGGTTACAAGATCACCAGATACTATAAATATATCATCGGCATAAGCAAGTGCTCTATATTCAACCCCGCTAAGACTAATCAATTTAATATCAGTATGACAATTAAGTTTGCACAGAAATAAATCAATATATAAATCAAATAAAAGGGGGGAACAAGGACAGCCTTGTTTTGTACCCCTACTAATATTAAATCCCTTTGATTCCAGCCCTGATATCCGTGCATTAGCCACCGGACTTATTTAACCCCTTCGCTGCTGATGACGAGCTCAGCTCGTCATCAGCCACGGTGGTCGTGTGCGGATGACGAGCTGAGCTCGTCATGTAACGCGGCTTTTCGAAAAAAGCTGCACAGCGGAAAAATAACCGCCGCAGCGATGCGGTTATAAAGTCTTTATTGCTTGAATAAATTCTGGACAGAAACCTTTCCACTGCAGAACCTCCCACAGATATTGCCAGGAGACCCTGTCGAATGCCTTTTTGGCGTCCAACAGGATCAGCCCAGCACCGAGTCGGTTGCCTGAGCCCAAACCAGAAGAGCAATAATCCTTCTTACATGATCGACAGTGTCCCTCCCTGGAATAAAGCCATGTTGTACACTAGATACAAGAGTGGTAATAACTGTCCCTTACCGTAACGCAAACATTTTTGAAATTATTTTACTATCCGAATTGATCAGTGATATTGGTTTATAAGAAGAAGGAGAGAGCTCAGGCTTGCCCTTTTTCACAAAAACAATAATCGTGTTTTTTTGCCATGATTCTGATGCTATTCCACGTTGGGCATTAAGAAATAATGTCATAAGCTCTGGTATTAAAACTCCGCGAAAAGTTCTGTAAAATTCGAGCGGAATACCATTGGGACCGCCTGCTTTACCCATCGCTAACGTTACATTGCTGCCTCCGCCTCTTCCCAAGTTACATCCGCTGCTAAAACCGCATTTTGATCCTGTGCACTTTATTAGTTTCTATATTGCTGCAAAATACTTCCAATAGCCCATCTATATCTGGTATTACATCCTCTGTATATAGACCAGAATAATATCTACGAAAAACATTCAGAACTTCAGCTGGTGAATCTTGTATCCTATCGTTATGATCCCGTATCCTACATATTCAATTCAAGTTCTCCCTTTGGCGCAATCTTTTAGCTAGGATTCTGACTGCATCTTCCCCTAGTTCTAAACCTGAGCCCTATATTTAGCCAGGTGTGTTGCAATCTTTGTTAGAAAGTGTTGGTGAATTTTCATTTTCAAAATAGCAATAGCTTTTAATGTATCATCTGTAGTTTGCTGATGTAAAAGCTCACCCATAAACAATCTCCAAAAGCCTAAGCTGCTTCATCCCTTCTTTGGTTTCCATGAGTATCTTGCGCTGCTTAGCGATCAAAAAGCTCAATGTAGCACCCCTCACTCCGGCTTTGATTGTATCCTAAACAATAGGGACTGAGGCTGTACCCTGATTTATTCAAAAGAATTCTGGGATCCACTTGCACATATATTCACAATATTCGGGGTCTGGCAGAAGGTTAAGTTCAAAAGTCCATGCTTTTGATTGCTGCCGTGCCTTTTAAATCAAATTCCAATACCACCGGATTATGGTCCGAGATTATCCTTGGAATTATCTCTATTTTGGCATTTGTCACCACCTCAGTAGAGGTAAAAAAATAGTTTAACCAAACATGCTTTTTATGAGGAGCGGAGTAGAAAGTATAACCGGGAACGCTGCTCTTCTGAGCGACCCATGCATCAGCCAAATCAAACTCTTTAGCTAGACCTTTAATGGCTCTGAAGACTTTGGTCTTTTTTGCCATATAGGGACAATTGCTCCTAATGTCAAAATCCCCCTCCAAATGAAGATTGAAGTCCCCACAAAAAATTAAGGGGGCTGGCCAAGCCGCCAGTTCAAGACTCAAATAATGTAACACCCCTGGGTCATCCAGATTGGGTCCGTACTGTGAGCAAACTGTCAATGGAGAACCATTGATTACCAATTCCACGATTATCCATCGCCCCAGGGCATCCTCTTTCACCTGCCTTCTCACCCCTAACCCATGTCTCATGAGAATTGCTACACCTCTGATATTAGACCCTTGATTAGTACATCCTAAAACTTCCATACCAAGATCGCTAAGCCACTTTCGATTATTCCAAGCTACATGCATTTCTTGTATACATAACAAATCATATTGCTGCATCCGCAACATGTAGGCGATCACCCCCTTTTTCTTTTATCGTTTAAACCACAAATATTCCAAGAACAGATAGAAAATCGACCCATCTTCCTTGTTTGGTCAGGCAATCTTGTCTGCCATTCCCAGCCATGCTAAACTAAAACAAAAAATTTCCTGCTTCAGACTAAGTAGTACCATAACCATTCTACAAAGATTCAACCACCACCAACCTTCTGTGTCTTCCCCTTCCCCCTTACCACCCAGCTTTCCCTCCCCCAACAGCCACCCAACCCCCTCCCACCCAAGCTAGGCGTAAGGACTAAGTCCTCAATGATGGAAAGTGGATTGCGGAATGTGCCTCCCCCTAACCACCCCGTGACCCTCCACACCCCCAAAGCACACTTTTTGGACCCGTTCCCTAAGCAGTTAAAGACCCTATGCCTAAACTAGGTACATGACCTCAGACGTTTTTTGCTGGAATATGTAAATAGGTGGAACAATCACTGCCGCAGGCCCACAAGTAAAATTTAATTTAGGCCCTAGATACATATAGTACCACTTTACTAGGATTACTGCCAGCCTTTTTATAGCAGGGCTCCGCCATGAAATGGCTGGTGCTGCAGAAGCTGCTTAGCTGGGCTGCACCAGTCTCTACTCAGCATAATGCATTGTGATGCTCCTGGGCCACGGCAAGGGAACGACTGTTCCCTGGCGCAGAAGGCTGTCCACCGCTGATACGACTTACAAAGTCGTAATTTGCAAAACAGTTGACCTCCACTCCTGTGCAACTGTGAGACTGACAGTCACAAGACCGCCAGACTCGTAATCAGGCCAATACTCTTTTGTGGGTGGGTGTTTGTATTTGCAAATCCTTTCATAGACCCCTCCTTACATTGTGGTAAACCCTTCCCATTTAGGAGTAATTATTGCCAATTTTCCAGCCACTCTCTCTTGTCCTCCCACATTTACTACTAAAATGTGAACCTGCGTTTATGGGGTTTTTCCCCAACATGATGGAGATCTCTACAAAGAAAAGATGAGAGAGGTCTCCGTCCATAGGTTCGTGAATAGCACTGTTGTCGTACAACTTTACATACTGCAAAATACAGTTTGTTAATAGGCTTCTTTATGTTTAGTCTAGGTATTGCAGACCATAAACATTATGCACACATTTATAATTATACTAGCAGCCCGCCCCGGCGTTGCCTGGGCAGAAGGGGGCTGGGGGCAGCATCGCAGCAGGGGAGGCGCAGCAGAGCGACCGGGAGCAGCAGAGCGTACTTACAGGGTTTCCTTGCTCCGGTTTTGTTGCTCCTGGCCGCTTCTGCCCACGCTCGTGTCCGCTGTTTCCCCGACTTCCCGACTTTGAGTAAAAGGCTTGCGAGCACTCATGGCCCCCGCCCGTCCCTCCGCCCGTCCCTCGCGCGCACCCGCGGCTGCTTCACTTACCTCAGCCGCCGCTCCTCCCCGCGCTGCTGAGTTTACCGCTCCACTGCTCCTCTGCTTCTCACCTCTTGTCCGCCGGTCGCCGCTCCTCCCCGCCTGTCCACAGCTCCTCCCCGCGCTCATGTCCGCAGCTCTTCCTCTTGCTCCTCCCCACACTCCCGATGTCATCACGTAACGTCGCGGCCGGCGCTACTTGCAAGGGACTACTTTTTTTTTATTCCTACATTTTTTAAAGAACATATATTTCTTATTTTTATATAGCCTATGTCCTTCTGCTTGCCCTGAGGTTTTCAAAGATGTCTTGGGTGTTTGGATTGGTGGTGTACTTTTCGAGTTTACCTGGCTCAAAGAACACAGTTCTCTCTTTATAATAGTATTATAGATAGCCCACTGAATAACTAATGAGAAAATGTGCATGATTTGTGAACTTCGAGTAAGTGTTCTACTTAATATGGTATCAATTATTCTTCCCTGCCCTCCTCAAAAGTGATAATGGAGGAAAGATGTATGATGTAATCACAGGTTGGCACAAGCAGACTGAATGTAGTGTAAAAACAAACAATTCAAAAGAAGCCAATTGAAACAAGAACAGGGAGGGACGTGAGATACAAGTTCCCAACTATTCAACATATAATTGAAAGGCTTGTCAATTATGCTTTGCAAACCATTATTGTCCAGGTTCCTACTAGATGCTACAGTCCACTTGTTAACAACAGACCAAACATTACAACAATTCAATATTTTCCAACCCATTAAGCTTGAAAAAAAAAAAATCCAAAATCACCATGTTCCAGACACAATTCAAAGTAAAAAACTGTCAGGTTAAGATTATTGGGGAACTACAGAAGCAAAACCCTTATCGGATAATATGTGTGGAAATTCCACACAAGCCATGAAAAGTATTCATTAACTGAAACGCCTCAGCACCCGATAAAACTCTGCCACATAATTTTCAATGGAGTTGTAAAATTAATTCACAGATAACAAAGCCTGGTGTTTAAGAATACACAATAAAGAAGCCAACCACTTGCAATTAATGAGCACAGAACTATCAGTCACAAGTTAAAGTTTAAAAAAAAGGAATGCAAAGATAGTACTGGTAAGCAGAGCTATAAGACAGCTGTCAACAATTGACCTGGTCATTGTGCAAAGGAGATGCACTTCCTTGTTTACTTCTCCAGATATCTCTAATCCAGGGCTGGTTGCTTAGTGTAATAATGTACCCACTGTAGGGGGCCTGTGTTTGACCTCATAGTCACAGGTTCAAATCCTGGCAGGGTCACTCAGCCTTTCATTCTAATCAATAAAAGGAGCCCCGTTGGGTAACAATTAACTAAGTATGGGCGGAAAATTCATTCCGCTCTCGGAATTTGCGAATTTTTGGTAATTTCGCGAATTGCGCAAAATTGGCCTTAAAAATCTGCAATTCATGAGTTGGTGGGTTTTTGTTTCTTGTTCACGCTTCAAAAATACAATCTCGCACATGAGGCATTGACTTACTATGATTCTGCGTTCACTGATTAATTTTCCTCTCTGTTCTCGTGCGCTGCGAGATTTTGGTAGCTGGCCGAGCGACGCTGCGATCGCGAACACGTCATTGCGACCCGAAACAGGAAATTTCGAATGCGAACACGTCATCGAACATGTCATTGCGACCCGAAACAGGAAAAAGGCGTCGCGAGCAGGCGGTTGGGTGGAAATAACATGTTCACGACCATTGCGACCGCATGCGCAAGTTCTCGTTCCCAAGTTTGTAGAAAAATCTCGCAAACTTGCAAAACAAAAATTCACAAGCTCGCGGAATTTGGTGGATTTTTGCGAATCGTGATTACGAATTTGCGCAAATTTGCATATCGCAAATTTGTGAATTCGCAAATTCCACCCATTCTTACAATAAACATCTGTTATTCAGTGCCAAGATACCCTTCGGGCTAACCGTTCTTTTTACAAATGCACATTATGTTATGTTAAGCAGAGAACTGATGGTATGAACAATTCTTTGATAGGATGACTGACTTATTTACATAAATCCTTATTTAAGAGTATTGCAATATCTATGTTTTTCTTTTCTTTCTTTTTGCAATTTTATATATACTCGGCGCAAGAGTATTGGATTGCTATACATAAGCACCACAAGGACAGTTGCATTTTTTCATTTAATTTTTTATTGTACTTCGATATTTGGTAATGTTCACAGAATGATAGGATGTGGAGCCGATGCCAGAGATGAACCTGGTTCCCAGCTTCAACGTTGACATCTCTGGCTGGAACACCATATCCTCTCCCACATCATCTGTGAGTGCACAATCACTTTAGAAGAACATCTAAAGGTGTCTGTAATACCGATAAAGCATTATTGCATTTGGCACTTGGATGACATTCTGGAGTATCATAAAAGAAGCATGCAGATGTTACCTCCTGGTGTGGTACAAGAGTATAATTGTAAGAAAATCATCTACCCTAAATATCGTTTACAAAAATATCAACAACAAAAATTGTCCTAATGGGGTTAATAATAGAAAATCTACAACAAATGGGTCATTATTTTCATAAAAGATATTTAGGATGCAATATTTAGGTCAGAGAATATTTCTGTATAGAAGATTCTGACATACAACCAAAGTCATGCTTGCAACTTACAAACCTTGACGAGGTTAGGGCATCGTGCAGAAAAAGAGTCATGGCTTAATGACCATCCTGGATACCAGATGCTCCTACCTGCTGCTGAACAAGGCTCAGCAAGTGCTTTGTGACACAGGGAATAAGAGGTAAACTGTCCTCTTTCATAGATTGCTCCAGAGTTCTCTAAAAGCCAGGCAGGTGCTGCTGGAAATGGGAGTACAGTAGTGCATTGGGCCCTTGTAGCCAGGTCAAGGTTGGGCCCTTGTAGCCAGGTCAAGGTTTCTGACGTAGAGAAGGAATAGAAAAGCCTTTCCTGTACAGTACTCCACAGCACCAGTGAGGCGTTTATTTCATAATGGTACAGCAGGCATTCTCCTTGGATGCAGTGGCCATCCCTTTTGACAAGAAGCACACCTTCTTCAGGCAGAGGGTCCGCGGGTGATGCTGCATCCACAATGGATGCCTGCCCCCCCACTCGGTCCCTGTAGATTAGCACATTTGAATACCTCCATCTGCTGCCCTGGAAGTCACAGGATCCTCTGTGGACCGGGACAATCATGGAAGCAATAGATTCTCTGCACAATTGTGTTGACACTGCCTTGGGCGGTGCTCTCTTCTTCGTGTTCTGCTGGCAGACAATTTATTCCATGTCTGTCGCTTCCTCCACTCATTCAATGTCGAAGGTTACTGTGTTTTGCCATTGTGATTTATTCGAACAGATATGAAGATGTAAGAAAGAATTCCACAGCTAGCCGGAAACGAGGCCGTGGAATGTATTTATATTTGGACTTTTTTGTTTATTAACCTATGGCACCGAGGACTGCTGAAAATGTGACCGGTTAGTCCTGTGATTGTCTGTTCCAGTGATCTAATTATGATACTCACTGGTGTGAAAAACACAATGCTCTATTCCAGAAGATGTCTGGAAATTATTGTGGGAGTTGCGAGTCCAGAATTGTTTCTAAGCCTCTGAAGTGGAAAACATACTCGTAAACAGATGTAAACAGTCGGGTCCCCATTACGTCACGTATTGGTGCCCAGCATAATATTATCACGTGTCGGTACATCCAGAATGCAGGAATAACGGCTTATTAACAGTTAGCGGGAGAGAAATGGAGAATAACACTGCCATCACTGTTTATGCCAGTGACGCATACCGGCAGAAACCAATGGGAATCGCAGGTTTGGTTTGACACTTGTAATTCCTCATTCAGCAGATAGCCACTGTTACTGAAAGAATTTAGAAGGAATTCGGAGGCACTCACACCCAGGGCCTAAATCATTAATGCTTGAAGTGGGTTAATTACAGGGCAAGCATTTTGTTAGAATTCTGTATATTTTTTAAATATATTTTGATGTCTTTTCATAATCCATGCACTCTGGGTTCTATCTTCCAGACGGCCTGGGGTCTTGCATCCTTGGTATTTTGGAGTCCAGCCTCATTTGTCATTTTGTTCTTGAGAAGCAGGATGCTCTGTAGGTACCTTACCAAGCTCAAATCTAGCATCATTGCAACAGTGGCCTCTACTACTCAATCAATTAATCAATCGATCAGAATTTGTAAAGTGCAACTGCTTCACACGTGAGGGTCTCGAGGCGCTGCAGGATCATGCTGCCTCTACCTGTTGTTGAACATCCAGGACTTGTGGCCCTTCCTGAACTGCTGGAGCCAGGGCCAGGCTGTTAGGTGCGGGGGAGGGTGTTCCCGCCCTCTGCTGCTTGCTCGGTGGATGCGTTGGGTGGATGCTAGGGAGAGGGATCCGGAACGAAGCTCCCTGGTGGGTTGGTAAAAGTTCGCTCATTTGTTGAGGCACTCTGGTCCTTCGTTGTGTAGTGCTTTGTAAGTGTGGGTGAGCCGCTTGAACCGGCATCTCTTTGCGACTATTACTCTCTAGGGTTTGAACAGTACTCATGTTAAGAATAGAGGATCAGAAGGGGAGAGGTAAGAAAATGAGGAGGATCCATTTGGAGAGGACGGAAGCGGTTTTATATCAGGGAGTGGGGTATGGTGTAGCGGCTGGATCAGAATTTGATTGAGTGAGTGATTTCAAGTTTTGGAAGGCGCATGGTTACTCACGGGAGTCCTGGGGCCATATTACCAGTCATGAGCTTGGGAGAGCAACAGCAGTGTGCACCCACATTTTGTTGCCCAGGGGTACTTTTGTATGACAGAGGGTGCAGCAGGTGCATGCACAATCCCTTACGGACCACTATAGCGCGCATGTAGCACTGGTGTGATCCCAAAGGGGCACTCCTTCATTTTCATGGGGGCCTACCCACATGCGAAACACTTTACCTCTGCGCTTGCATCGTATTATTTACAGGAGCACAAATGCAAAGAAGCCGTTGGGGTGCAAAGAATCATTGAGTGTGCCCACAAAAAGGTAGCTCACACTGAGTGTGCCCTCGGAAGGCACCCTTGAAAGTGGGGGGTAGAGGGTCCTATGAACCTCTCATGCAGAGGCGCAACTAGATTCAAATTTCGAGGGGGCTAAGAAAAATTTCGGGGGGTGGGGGCTGAATCTTTAGGCAATTGGCAGAGTCGAGCTGCAGCGGCTCTTAGAAGGGGTGAAACAACAACAAAGCCCCATTAACATGCACAAGGTCTTTTAAAGACCAGTGAAGTGCTCGGGTGCATCTGTGAGCGGGCCGGGAAGTGTCTCATCCTGGGCTGTCACACACGAAGCCCTTTGAGGCCAATGGTTGTTGCCCGCCTGCTCTCATGCAACCTTTTGCAAGGGGGGCATTCACTCACTCTACTCACACATTTAAGGCAGACCGGCTGCTGCGGTCAGCCCATTGTGTGAGTCTACACTGACCTGGTCAGCACCCTGCGCACACTGTTAAATCTGCTCACGACAAAAACTAAGGCTGATGGCCCTATCCGTGAAATGAGCCTCGGTGCTGACGGGCAGGTCAGCAGCGAGGAAGTGCAGCAGGTACAGTAGCACCTAGGTCCAGGGATGTCACGGTCCCACTACACCCTAACTAGTGGCTGCTTTTTACTACCCAAAGATGGGATGGAGCTGAATTTCCTTACTTGCATCAGAGCCCATAGCAGCCAGTTACACCACTGCGTGACAGTCACCCCTCGATAAGGGGACATGGGTAGAAGAGGGGGGGGACAAGTGAGTGACAAAGAGGACATATTGTCTTCAGAGACGTCGAAGAATTTTCAGGTAGATTCATGAAGCCAAAATCGGCTCGCAAAGGATTCTGAGAATCCGGCACTTTGCGAGCGCTATTTTTGCATTTGGGATTCATCATCCCAAATGCAAAAATAGCAATTATAGAAATCGCTAAATTGCGAAGAATCGCATTTAAGGAATCTCAATTAGAGATTCCTTAATGAGATTCCTTAAATGCTATTCATGAACCTTTTTAAAATTGCGAATTCGCAATATGGGGCCGCTATTTACCGCGAAGTGTAACTTTAGTGTATTTTTCTAAGTTGTATGTTACACACCAGTGCGCAACACCAGTGTACATTTGCATTTCAGGGGTGCTACAGGGTGTCCTTTGGACACCCTGGCACCCTTGAAATCGCTTCCTTATTTGCAATTCGCTAATTGCTAATCGCAAATAAGGAATGACTCCCCATTCATTCCTATGGGCCTTTAGGCCCATATGAATGATTAGGAAAGCCATTCCTTATTTGCGATTAGCAATTGGCGATTCGCAAATAAGGAAGCATTAGAAATCGCTAAATAAATTGTGATTTCTACATGCATCCCGTTTTGCGAGTCTTTAATAGCGATTCCTTAATAATCGCTATTAAGGACTCGCAAAAGAGGACTTTGATGAATCTGGGGGGATGGTCTTTTTTATTACCTATTTGCTGTTTTATTGCAGAATTGCTTATTTCTCTCCACATCCCATGCTAATCATGCCCAGTTTTATTCTTAGGTGTTGAACATCGGTGAATGTTGCTTGGATTAGGAATTAAACGCTCTGTATATATAACATACAAAACGCTGCGATGTGTAATGATTGTCGAAGATGTCCCTTACGTGCACGCTGCATACTGCAATGCACATATTTTACCTACTTTTACCTAATTTTCGGCAGGAGAAGAAATGATGAACTAAGAAGGACAAAAGATATCTGGCGTATCTCCCATGATCCTTTCATCTTATTATATATAAAGTTATTTTAAATAGCCACGGTGAAAACCAGTGAGCAATTCCTTTTGCCCTTGAGCTCATTATGATTAGAAATTTAACACTGAGATGACATTCTACAGACGTATTAGAATGCTTAAGTTAGGTGATATGTCTAAAGTTAGGTGGTGTGATTTAAGTTAAGTAATGTGGCTAGGCTTCTTTAACGATTTGTAGGTTTGATGAGTTGAGAAATTAAAATATCCGTAAATCTCTCGTCAGAATACTTTATATTCTAGCTGATGTAATGGACTCCTAAACACACGGTACAATTAAATGAGCATGCTAGGTGAAAACTGAAAATTGTCACAAACGTCCTCATCCATGCAATAGGAAGTTACTATTTTCATTACGAATAGAGCAATTTACAGATAGGTGCAAATAACAGATGAAGTAATATTAGTGCCAGGGCTACGTGTGGCATGTGACCTGGTTTACACCCAGGTGGAAAATATTAGGGGAGTAGCATGCATAAAAACTTAATTTTGCCCGTTTTACCGTTTACCCTGAGATTTGCCTGTGCAATAACCAATCGTTAAATTCTGGTTGTGGCCACCCATGTAATTGTAATTGTTATTGCATTTATATAGCGCTTACTACCCCAGATAAGGTGTTAAAAGCTTTGCGGTGAGTAGCAGGCGACTCCACAGCTGAGGGTTAGTGGTTAGTCTAGAGGCCATTGACTACTGTTGGGTACTGAAGTAGTCATGTGCTCTCAAGGAAACACCTTCCATGCATTTACTCCAGTTCCTTGTGGTACCTCAAAATAATAGCATGTGGGTGTGCTCATTACTGGGGCTATGTGGGTTCAAGCAAATAGTTGGTGATAGGTAGGCTGGAAGAGATTAGGGGCCATATGTATCAAGCAAATTCGCCTTCGCAAAGGCCGAAATTCGCAGAATTTCTGCCTTTGTGAATGCAAATTTGCTAAATGGTATGTATGAAGAAAAATCTGGTGCAAAACAAGGTATCGCAAAATTTGTGATTCCTTATTTTGCAATTGCATTTAAGGAATCGCAAATTTTGCGATTCCTTAAATGCAATGTATGAAGCAAAAAAAAATGCAAATTGTCCTTAAGGAATCGCAAATTACCACCAACTTCAAGTTGGTGGTAAGTTGCAAATTCCTTGAAAAATGCACATTTTTGCATTTTTCAAAGTGCCATGTGACGCACGTACATGCCCTTAGGGCATGTATGTGCGCCATATGTGCACCCATGCTTATTTCAGGGGTGCAACAGGGTGTCCTTTGGACACCCCTATTCCCTTGAAATTATTCTCAATTTGCGATTCTCAAATTGCGAATCGCAAATTGAGAATAACTTCCCATTCATTCCTATGGGCCTCCTGGCCCATAGAAATGAATGGGAAAGTATTCCTTAATTGCTATTCGCAATTTGCTAATCGCAATTAAGGAATACTAAGAATTCGCAAAAAAAATGCGAATTTGTACATACATACCAATTTGCGATTCTGGAATAGCGATTTCTAAAAAATCGCTATTTCAGAATCGCAAATCAGCTTGATGATACATATGGCCCTAGGTAATGTTAGGTTCTTACAATGGCGTTCAGTGTTCTAGTGACCACCCAGTGTAAATAACAAAAGGAAACATAGAAA
This sequence comes from Lissotriton vulgaris, assembly GCF_964263255.1. Lineage (NCBI taxonomy): Eukaryota > Metazoa > Chordata > Amphibia > Caudata > Salamandridae > Lissotriton > Lissotriton vulgaris. The sequence goes on along the minus strand of NC_141689.1, from coordinate 241,055,972 downwards.
AGTGAATGAAAAAGAAATGAAGAAATAGACTAAGCTCTGTTCGTACAGGAAATCTGTAACAAAACCTGGGTCTAGTTATTGAATCTAAACAAGTCCAATTTCCCAACTGTCAAAGACGTTTTTATAATCCCTCATTAGAACAGTCTTCCTCGGGACTGAGGCATTTTGAGTCAAAGCATTAGCCTGTTAATGTAACGGAGAAGGGCCTTGTCACCTACTTAAAAATAAATACAGTGCTTGCAAGAGCCATATTTCAGCAAGATCGTACAGGCCTACGTGTGAGAAAATAATAAGGAAAAATAAGCAACCTGTTGGCTGCAGAGCGAGAACACAACCCAAAACCTTAGTGATTGACAAAAGGTTTACTCACAATTGGATGGCCATACATTTGGCCGATCTGTGCCAAGGGGCTATGTCTGGGCACGACACAAACAAAAGGGCGAATCAGGAAATTAAATAAAAGCACCAAGCTTCCAAACAAGTACCATGCCTTCGCACCCCCCAACCCCTTCTCTGGAGGACTTCAGGAAGCAGCAGAATAAATTATTGATTGATTGATTAATCATAGTGATGGTTGTCTTTAATGAGGATAAGCGCGTCGTAAACAAAGTTTTGGTACAGTATACGACGGGTCAGGTAGAATATTTTAAATGAAATGCCAATTGAATGTAGACGTGGCTACTATAAATAAGAATGAAAATTGAAAAGAATTAGGAAGCTTAATGCAAGTCAATGGGGTAAGCGGAAGAAAAAGAATTTCGGATCAACAACAACCATTGTGCTGCCTCAAGGGGTCAATCCAGGAGGATTATCTTGTGGATATTTGCAAGATGGCCGCCAGGCCACCGAAGCCCAGAGGTCAAGCCATGGGTAAAGGAATAGCTACTTGGCTTGCACTAATTCAAGGACCCAACAATGGCAGAGAAACAAGTGGCGGAAAGAGGGGCAAAAAGTAGAACGAGAACCCTAATGTGATACAAATTCTGTAATAAAAGGGAATAGGTAAAAGGATAGTAATAGTGAATTAAGATAAAATTAAAACATGTGCCGTGTCAATCAATCCGTGATCATATATATATAAAAAACATTGGTGTACAATAATTAATGTGTCAACCGATCTAACAAAGCATACTGAAACTAGAAATCCACATTAGGCCTAAGAATTTGGTCAGGGAGCAATGTAGACGACTACAAATTGTTGCATCAAGGAAGTATGTTCATCATAGACATAATTTAGTGAAAGGTTCAATAAACTGAATAACACAGTAGTGTGTAAAAGCTATTGACATTATATTATAACAAATGATTAAGCTTTAGAAAAACAGCCAGAACTACAGAAAAGAGATAGATTCCAATGAAATGATACCATTAGCATTTTCATTTTTTAATGCTTCAGTACAAGATATTAGCCATAAATAACATAGGGGCATATTATCAAGGGGGTTTATCTCCACTTTTTGGGCTTTAAAAGCCAAGAAAGCGGAGATAAAATGATCTCCCTATTACCTAGCTGTCGCTAACACCAGTTAGCGACAGCTAGTAGGAGATAGCGACCATCTTGGGCCCCACTTTGCATGTCAGAGTAATTTATCACTAATGACATGCAAAGTGGGCGTGCCAAGATGTTAGCGACTGGAAACAGTCGCTAACATCGCTATCTCCTATTACCAACTTTTGGAGATATTCGCGCTAATCCAAAAGCTAACACCTGCCCTGAGCAGTTCTTAGCCATGTTATCCAATGGGAGGTGGATAACATGTCTAAGAGCATTAGCTCGGTAATGCATGAATATCGCTGACTTTTTAGCAATATACATGCATTGCGGCCGATTTTTATCGCAATTGCGATAAACCATCTGCGATAAAAATCGCCGCAGGTCGGCAATACATTTTTGTCTCTAACCAAGCAATAGCGATAATTATCGCTATTGCTTGGTAATATGCCCCATAGTGCTCAAAGTACGCTTGCTAATAAAACTGATTGCACAGCTATCATTATGGGGAACATTAATAGTTGATTATTTTAGAATGGTGCAACCTCATCAAAGGAATAAATAGCAGATGTGGGGATAAGGTCAGCACTGTGGGCGATATAAAGAAGAAAATGGCAAGGAGGTGGAGGAAACAGTTTTTTAGTATTCTGCTGGCTAAATCCCTTCCTGCAGGGTCAACTGAATCCTGTCTCTGTCTCACCCAGCTCGAGGAGGCTGTCCTTTCCACAATGTTGCAGAGAACACTGTTGTATCCTTCCTCCATACCTACATAATTAAGCACAAATCATACACATACCTCTGAAACACACATCATATACATACTCTCAAACACATCCTCTAAAACATACCCTAATAAAAGATTAATGTATGTATAATTGTTCTTTTACGTTTATTAATTTCATATAGTCACTGTTCAGGGTAAATTTGTTGCTTTGATTGGTGCAGACGTCACTACAAATGCAGCTGACCACCACACTGAGCTTGTCTCTCAACACAACGCAACTCAATACAGTAACACATACACTCACACACACACACAAGTATTTCCTTATGTTACCAATTTGAGTCCCTACCATACTAGACCCAAACTTTATTTTTTAAATGGTGTTTTAATAAGCTAATAACTAAGCCTGGGCGATGAACTGCGCTCCGCTGGTGGAGTTTGCAGAGTTTTCCGCACTACGCGTTACGCGGAGCTCACGGAGTTCAGAATTTTTTTCCTCGCTCGCGTTTGTCAACATGAAGTTGATGAGCGCGCGCAAGGAAAATCCACTTTCCGGTGAGATTTTTCCTTGTTTTTGATCGTCAACATAAAGTTCGTGAGCACGAGATTTCTCAACGAGGGGTGTGGGGGGTCAGGTTTCTCATTGCGAGTGGTCGCGTATGCTCGCGACCGCTTGCGTTGAGATACTGCCCGTTCGCTTTGAGAAAGCTACAGCAGGAGTAAAAATCCACTTGTGCGGCAGAAAAGAAAGCAGCGCTCGCTTGCGCTGTGCATGGTGCTTTTTGCGATGATTGCACAGTGCAGACAAGCATCCGGCACTGAAAATCACTGCAAATGGCATTTTTCTATTGCACTCCACCGCTTGTGGAGCTCTGTGTAGCGCGGCGGAGGTTTTTTCCACTTCGCGGAGTTCCGCGTAGTGCAACTCCGCAAACTCTGCCCAGGGTTACTAATAACTGGGCTCAAATATGACTTTTTGACATACTTTTTTTAATCAAAATATACTCATACACTTTCTTTTCTTACTTTTAAGGTCCTGTGTTATTGTTCCACCCACCATCTACCACAGCATCTACTACTGTTTCTAGCACTGCCGCAAAATGCAGACTGGCACCACAGAGCACACAGATTGGAGACTGGTAAGTTTACTATCTGCTCTTTCGCCTTTAACTCTAACCTATTTATTTATTCATTTGTAAGTGACAGAGTAGGTGTATGTATAGTGTCACAGACCCGTAAAATACATGTTGATTAATTTATACTTTTAAAATTCCAATTTTGCTTAGACTTGCCCTTGTAAGGCCAGCACTATAATATTGCTTTCATGCTTTGGGGCAGATTACGATGCAGCCACTAAAGGCTCTGTCCTGCGGTTGGAGCCTTCAGGGCTGCATCGTAACAGGCCCATGGATTCCTTTCCTGACCACATCATTATGGTCGATGCAGTTGGAAAGGAAACCGGCCGGTCATTCCGGCTAGCTTCTGATTGGCTCAAAGAGCCCATCAGCCAGTTGGAAACTGGCCAGTAATCTCAAGGGCGGGCCTTTCTGCCCTTGAGATTACGATGCGCGCTTTCCGATATGGTTTCCATGCCGGCCTGTCTGACATGTAAACCATGTCAGAAAGCGTGTTTGGGGGGACCCCAGCAGGACCCCCTTTGGTTCACAGCCTTCGATTGGAGGATGAGGTGGCACCCATGGTACCCCCCTGTTAATCACTGCACCTTGTGGCAGGCACCTTGAAGTGCTTGATCCCATTGTGAGATGTAGGAATGCAATTGAACAGTGCTCGCTTGCATCGTAATGAGGCAGTCAGGACTGCCGACCGGGTGTCGGTTGGTCCCAGAACCAAGACAGTGTTGGGTGGAAGCAATTGTGCCAGCATCGAAATCAGCAAACAAAACAGGTGATGGACCGAATGTGGATCAATGTCACACACTCACCCCAGTCCGAAGATCTGGGCCCAAATCCATCGTTTTTTTTGCACTCCACACCACCCCGGGTTATACGGATGCTTGATTCCGTTCTGGGAAGGACATGGCTTTTGTAGTTCGGACTGGACTGTTCCCATGGGGCACAGGGTCAGAGCTGATTTGCATATCGCCATTGTCTAACCCGGGGTGGTGTGGAGTACAAAAAAACGATGGATTAGGACCCAGATCTTTTGACTGGGTTGAATGTGTGACATTGATCCACATTCGGTCCATCACCTGTTGTTTTTGCAAATACCGCTATAAGTGTACTGGGGATGCCCAGACGTGGGTCCCAGGCACTCCACACCACTGGAGTCAAGCTAGCCGGGCTGATGAGAGGTGTTACCTCGAAACCGGTCCGGCCCTCGTATGCTTGATTCCGTTCTGGGAAGGACATGGCTTTTGTAGTTCGGACTGGACTGTTCCCATGGGGCACAGGGTCAGAGCTGATTTGCATATCGCCATTGTCTACCCCGGGGTGGTGTGGAGTGCAAAAAAACGATGGATTAGGACCCAGATCTTTTGACTGGGTTGAATGTGTGACATTGATCCACATTCGGTCCATCACCTGTTGTTTTTGCAAATACCGCTATAAGTGTACTGGGGATGCCCAGACGTGGGTCCCAGGCACTCCACACCACTGGAGTCAAGCTAGCCGGGCTGATGAGAGGTGTTACCTCGAAACCGGTCCGGTCCTCGGATGCTTGATTCCGTTCTGGGAAGGACATGGCTTTTGTAGTTCGGACTGGACTGTTCCCATGGGGCACAGTGTCAGAGCTGATTTGCATATCGCCATTGTCTAACCCGGGGTGGTGTGGAGTGCACAAAAACGATGGATTAGGACCCAGATCTTTTGACTGGGTTGAATGTGTGACATTGATCCACATTCGGTCCATCACCTGTTGTTTTTGCAAATACCGCTATAAGTGTACTGGGGATGCCCAGACGTGGGTCCCAGGCACTCCACACCACTGGAGTCAAGCTAGCCGGGCTGATGAGAGGTGTTACCTCGAAACCGGTCCGGTCCTCGGATGCTTGATTCCGTTCTGGGAAGGACATGGCTTTTGTAGTTTGGACTGGACTGTTCCCATGGGGCACAGGGTCAGAGCTGATTTGCATATCGCCATTGTCTAACCCGGGGTGGTGTGGAATGCTAAAAAACGATGGATTAGGACCCAGATCTTTTGACTGGGTTGAATGTGTGACATTGATCCACATTCGGTCCATCACCTGTTGTTTTTGCAAGCATCGAAATCAGGCCCGTTGTTTTAACTTGCAGGAGAGATAGCTGGGTAGTGTCTCAAACTTTATGTAAAAACATAAATATACTGTGTATGACTCAGTATGGCTTTCTCCTCTACATATGTCTATCTCTCCTGTCAGCTTCTGTCCAGGAGCAGCAGCTGCTTGCAAACAAAAACACCAATGACATAAGGGGATATCTTAGCAACAGCAATTAGACACTCTTCCATCCATCTCATCATTTAATCAGGTTCTGGTACCCAGAATCCCTTGCAAACCTAAAGAATTGTAAAAAAAAAACACATTTCCCTCACATTTCTGTGGTGGAAAGTTCTGGAATCTGCGTGGATCCACAAAATTCCATCCACCCCACATTCTCCAAAGTCTACCAGCACCATTTTTCATGGAAGACTTTGAGGACTGCGGGGTGGGTGGAATTTTGTAGATCTACGCAGATTCCAGAACTTTCCTCCACAGAAATGTGAGGAAAATTAGTTTTTTTGACAAATTTGGGGTTTGCAAGGGATTCTGGGTAACATAACCTGGTGAGAACCAGACACGCCACCCCATCCTCGATTCTCCTGTGTGTCTAGTTTTAAAACATGTATAGGTTTGCTAGGTTTCCGAAGGTGCCGGCAGAGCTAGGGTTCAAACTCTACAGCTAGGCACCTTGCAAAAAAATTGTCAGTTTTCACTGTGTAAATGTGGTGTGACTACATAGCGTTTTTGGCCATTTCCAGTCAGGGGCACTAGGCCTACCCACAGAAGTGAGGTACTTTTTTTATCAGAAGACTTTGGGGAATGTGCGGTGGGTGGAATTTTGTGGATCCACGCAGATCCCTGAACTTTCCATCACAGAAATTTGACGAAAATGTGTTTTTTTAAAACTAAGTCTGAGGTTTGCAAAGGATTATGGGTAACAGTACCTGGTGAGAGGTACACCAGTCACCCCACCCTGGATTATCCTAGTTTTCAAAAATGTACAGGTTTTCTAGGTATCCTTATGTTTCGATTGCGCTAGGGTCCAAAATCCACAGGTAGGCACATTGCTAAAAACAAGGGCTGTGCAGAGTGGGCTTTCTGCCACCCTGTGTAGTTTGGGGGGTGGGGGCATTGGTATGCCCATTCTGGGCCGCCTCACGCATCAAAAAAGCCCTCTTAATCGCTGGTGCCTACTGTGCTCTCGATGCCCCCTGGGGGCAGATCAGGGGCTACTGCGCCAATCTGACTGTGGCATTTTAGGGTTTAGGGGGGGGGCATTGGCATGCCCATTCCCACCCGAACTTTGAAGAAAGAAATCCCGGGTGCCTAGTGGACTTTCTGCTCCAGGGAGGCAGATAAGGGGCTATTGCTCCATCTGCCTTCCAGGGCGGGCATAAAGACTGTGCCATTTGGGTGGGGGCATTGGCATGCCCATTCTAGGCAGCCCCCACCCCAACATAAATATAAAGAAAAAAACCCTGGGCCTAGTGGGCTTTCTGCCCCACAAGGGACAGATAAGGAGCTATTGCCCCATCTGCGTACTGGAGGGCAGAACATCTTGTGCCTTCTTTGGGGGATAGGGTGGGGGTAATGGCATGCCCATTCTGGGCAGCCCCCACCCCTGGCATATAAAAAGAAAATCCCTGGTGCCTAGGGTGCTTTTTGCCTTAGATGACGTTATGGAATGCTGTCAACATATGGCAAAGATGCATAGTAAATATCTTTGTAGTTTGAGGGAAAAGAGTGCAAAGCAACATGTTTTGACCATGAAGATGACAGAGGCAATAACAAATACCTAAGCCAATCTTAATGGCCAACATATGTAGTGAAGTGTGGCTCAGGGGTTAGAGGCGGCAGACCTGGAGCTTGAGTTCGGTCCGGGACCAGGGTTCAATTCCCCGCCTCGGCGGGTCTTGGGCTCAAAATTCCACGGACTCGTTAATTCTCGCTCCGGTGCCTTCTCAACTCACGGGTTCACACTCTGCGACTCTGGGCAATAGCTTGCTTAATCTCCACAACGGCCCCTCGCGGTGGGATGCCTGGCTTTCACCTTGTGGATACCCTGCCAGGGTTATCTCACAGGGGAATACCAGGACGGGTTCCCTAAGCAAGCGCTGAGATGCCCCAGGGTAAGTCGTGCGCTATATAAGTTTCATTCATTTCATTTCATGTACAAGAGTCTTCATAGGCACCTGAAGCTATGGGGGACAAACCACCCATAAACCCAGTTGGTAATCCCCTTGCAACTCTGTCAGTACCCAATTCAGAGGGCTATGGAGTAAGTATGGATGTACTATCCGTTCCGCTTGCGAAATGTGCAAATTTTCGGCAATTTTGCGATCCGCGAATCTCACGAAATTGCCGAAGATTCGCAAATTCGCTCGTGGGCAGATTTTTTTTTTCCAGCATCTTTGTGGATAATGCAGGCAGGATTCCTTCTGGCACGATGCTCCTGTCACAAAAATTCCACCTCAATAGGAAGCACTTACAGAATGATATAAAGAAAGCAGGTGCCCGAGTTGAAGCTCAAATTCAGTTGCGCATTCTAATCAGCCCAAACAACTAGTGAGCACAGTCGAGGCTAGGAATGTGTGCTTCCTACCCATATCTCTACCGCCTACAATTAGATTTAATCCTTGATGGAGGTCTGCATCTACGAGTTTCTCGAGCGCAATCCCCTTGTACTTCTTGTAAACAGGAGGCTGCTTTCTCCTCATCTGGTGATCGGTCTCTGACCCTTTATAAACAAGAGGCATGTGAACTCGCATAGAAGCCCCGCCACACACACACTAGTGTATGCAACGTCTTCGCGCCCTTTCCTCACAATGATGGACAGCTCACTCGAGGGACCTCAGCACCTTTCGGCGCGGTGGCAAAGTTACAGACACACGTGTCACAAATGGCAACAAAATCCCTGAGTTTGCGGGAAAATCCGCGAACTCGCAGATTTTTTTGCCATTTCGCACGAATTTACGGACCACAAAATTCACCCATACTTACTATGGAGCAAGCAGGAGCTACTGGGCCCTACCATGGGGGTTGAGCCCTTCTGCTCCTGAAGTCCCAGGGCATGACCCACAATGGATTCTGAGCAACCGGGCCACGTACACCTTCAACACTTGTTGACTCTTAGTGGTAGATCAGGGTGAGCAGTCCAAGGCTTCTTGGTGGGGCGGTAGACCCACACAGGTGTGAACACAGGTTCACAACTCAAAATGCATTCAGCAGCAGCAATACATGATTGCCCTGTCAAATACTTGCATTTATGAATGAAATGAGTATTTATACACCAACACAAACAAATGCAGCATTCACAAACAGCGCCTGGGGGATCAATGATGCTCCTCAGATGCTAGTAAGTTTCTTGGGATCTTCCCCATGGAGGAGGGGTGGGGAGGCACTCCTGGTGCAGGTCCCCATTTGCCAGGGTGGCTCCTCCATTAGGGCAGAGGAGTATTGTCTCACGGCTTGCTCACAAATGGTATTTCATGTTTCTGCTTCTCGCGCAGCGAGAAAGCCGAATGGTATGCCTAGTTGGGAGCCAGCGGTTCGGGGAGGAGTGGCTTGCCCAATGTTAAGGGGTCTGAATGTTTGGTCGATCCTCTGGGGAGGACCAAACCAGTCATGAGCACTCTGGATTTTGTAGTCATGTAGTCTGCATGCTGCCTACATAGAGAAAATGGCCTCCCTACAAGCACCGGGCTGGGCACCGTCCGCACCAATCACTATCACATATAAACAATAATAGGTATGAGGGATTAATATCTCATTTTTATTTTATCATAGGGAACATTTGATTACCCTATCCTCATATTTCAATCCTATACAAATGTATTATCCATATTATTTTAAATCACACATATGCTATGGGACCGATCTTTGTGAGCAAAAATCATATATAACATTCAAAAGCACAAGGACATACCCAAAAAAATTACATATATAAACAACACAATACCAATTGAGACATTACTTTTACGTTGCCAATACCCACTGCTATTTATATCACTTGTGTTCACTCATTTATTCTGAGTGATACACGTAGAGGTAGTCATTTGAGCACATAGAGGTAGAAGCCTCTTTTCCCTTTATTCTAATATGCCACACAACATTTGAATCACACTTTTTATTATTTTTATAGGGACTCCTCAAACAAATTTTCGCACCAATCACAACACTGCCATTTCAGGGTTGTGATTGGCATAGGGCAGAGGCGAGCAGGAAAACGCGGTGTGGAACCCGGCCAGGAGCGGAGGCGGCGCAGGACCTGGTAAGGTACACATTTTTTAAATTTTAAATCCTCCCCCGTGCGACCTCCCCTCTCTCTCTCCCCTTCCGCCTGTCATGCAAGCCACGACTTCTCATTTGGAACTTGGTCCCACACAGGTCACCATGACGGGCTCCTCCCCACCAGACCTCGACCAGACCACGCTCCTTGTCTTGTCCAGTGACCTCCCCACCATATGGGGTCTCTGTCATCCCTCTGTAAAAGGACCATGACCAGATTGCCACAGGAGAAATCTTCACAGCAGCCCTACCTGGCATACAGGGTTTTTGACTCACACCGCACATGGTTTACAGCCTAACCGTACAGCAGCAATCTTCACAGCAGGCCCACCTGGCTAATGGGGTTGCTGACTTAAAACCTGCAAATTTGGAATGGCCCAATGGGTCACTTCATGGCCATTCTCCTCTGGCATACAGGGATGCACAGGGGCAAGGACCAGATCGGTGCAGCAGCCATATTCTCACATCTCGCTACAGAGAGCCAATCACCAGGATCTCCCGCTGGACCTAGCTGCAATCCACAAACCTTTCTGGGGAGATTCCTCTACATTCTCATGTTTCTCCAGTTAGCCCTGGACCTCCCAAAATGGAACCCAGAATATTTCATGTATTGTATCATTCACAGGCACACATACACACAGCATATACCTATAATATATGCACTGCACAGCACTGCACCATCCGTGTACCATTCACAGCACACATACACTCAGCACATGTGAAACGCATGCGTACTGCACAGCACTATACACCAAACCAATGTAGACCAAGGGTGAATTAAGCTCAACATAGCCATACTTTAAATGAGTTAACCAGTAGTTAACTCATTTAACCTACTTATCGCTACACAGTATTCAGCCACCAACGTGCTACTTCACTCCTGGCAATACTATGAGGGTAGCACTTCGGATGCTCCTTCCAGTCCAAAAAGACAGCAGTCCATGAGACAGGCGTATGTCATGGCACGCATGCATGATCTGTGTTCTCTGTGACAGCAAAAGTTAGCATCAAGGATCCAGACTAGGGGTGGGCGGAATTAGCGTAATCGCGTTACGCAAATCTCAGCGAAATGGTAAAAAATCTCCGCCAACATGCAGAAATTCTGCGAACACGCGAAATTGCTTGTTTGCAATGCTTTTTTCCTGTTTGCAATTGCTGTTTGCGTGCTCGGGGGAAAATATCTCGCGAACACTCATTTTGAGAATGCGAACAAGCAAAACATTTTGCAAAGTCGCGAGCGCAGATTTTTGCGCAATTTTGCATTCTCCCCAAAACATGAAATTACACATTCCGCGAGCGGAACAGAATTTGCCGCCCAGGCCTAATCCAGACATCATTGCTGTTGAGGCACTCATGGCAGGGGTGCACGTCTATCACCATACAAGGGACTTTTTCATACCAACAAACACCCACAAGGGAATTACCTTTGCCCCTAACACCTCACAACGTCACTCACCATCAGCATTGCATAGGCAGAGTCATAGGGTAACTCCAAATTTAAAAGCATTTGTAAATATTTACTACTCTTGCCTTAACAATCTCACTGAAACCTATATATTTTTACAATAATGTCTGTACCAATTTTAAATATACCTGTAATTGTCATCTGTGTATTTTAAACTTAGTACACAATAAAGTCTAATTTATGTTCTGTAGTTTATGGATATTCTAAGTGCACGTTTTGTTTAATAGATCTTTACATATATCAATACTTATAATTCTCATGGTGGAAAAAATCTTATTTCAATACTATACTATACTATAGTTTGGTAAAGCGCAAACAGCTGCCCCAGCGAAGAGGCGTCTCGGCGCAAGAGAAACCACAGACCCTAGCCTGAGAGTGGAAGGTAGAGAGGTGATTTAGGGGGGGGGGAGGAACAGGTGCGTTTTAATGGCTTTTCGGAAGGCAGGTAAGCTTTCTAAGGAACGGATATTTTGTGGTAGAGCGTTCCAGAGCTTGGCTCCCAAGACCAAAAAGGTGCGGCCGCCCATGCGGCAAAGTTTTATGCGAGGAACGCACAAAAGGTGTTGGTTAGAGGATCGCAGATTACGTGACGGAGTATAAGGATTAAGAAGAGATTGTAGCAGTGTTGGACTTCCGAGTTTGAGAATTTTAAAGGTCATGATGAGGGTTTTGAACTTAATTCTGGATTCAACAGGAAGCCAGTGAAATTTGTGAATTGTGGCTCTGGCCGAGCATCTGCGAGGTAGGCCGACTAAGGCTCTGGCCGCAGAGTTTTGCACGCGTTGCAGTCGTGCTATCTCTCCTTTGTTGGCGCCTAGGAGGAGTACATTGGCGTAGTCCAATCACGAGAGGATAGTAGCTTGAATGATAAGTTGGCGGACCTTAGCGTCAAAAAAGCCAAGTATGTGGCTAAGACTCCTCAACAAGCCAACACAGTTACCAGCTACTTTTTTGGTATGGGTCTGATAGTTAAGTGAGGCGTCCATCCAAACTCCTAGATTTTTAACTAGGGTTTGGGAGGTGGAATGGTGCCTAAGGAAGACGGCCGCCAGTGCTCATTCCAATGGCTGATGTTTTTACCAAGGAGTAGCACTTCTGTTTTTCCAGCATTGAGCTGTAAACAGTTGTCCGTCATCCATTGGGCTACTGCGGAGAGACCGTCTTTAAATCTTGAGGCCAGTATGGAAGGGCCTTCCGAGAGAGTGATGGCCAGCTGTGTGTTGTCGGCGTACGACACCAGTGTCAGGCCCCACTCTTTGGCCACTGCCGCAAGAGGTTGCACGTAAAGATTAAAAAGGGATGGGCTCAACGCAGAGCCCTGCGGAACTCCCTGTGCAATGGGATGAGGTTTGGATAAGAAAGGGGCTGCTGAGACCCGAAAGGATCTGTCCTTGAGGAAAGAACGGAACCACTTTAAAGCAAGGCCAGAAACTCCGAATGTCTCCAGACAATTAAGAAGAATGTCATGGGATACCATGTCAAAGGCCGCGCTGAGGTCGAGAAGAATCAGCGCAGCACTCTGACCGGCATCTAAAATCGTCCGGAGGTACTCGGTAGTTGCCAGGAGAGCAGACTCCGTACTATGGCCCGGTCTGAACCCATTTTGAGATGGGTCCAGGATGTTATTTTGGACCATATGTTGGGACAGGACGCTGTTAGCGTGGGCCTCTGCGAGTTTAGACAGCCATGGAAGCAGTGAGATCGGTCGGAAATTTTCCGGTTTAGATGGATCTAGGGTGGGTTTCTTGATGATGGGTGAAACCCACGCTTGCTTCCAGGCAGATGGTACACTAGCTGAGGAGAAGGAAAGATTCAGGATAGAGGCCAAGGAAGTCAGAAAAAAGTTAAGTGACTCCAAGAATTGAGCAGGGTGCATGGGGTCTGACAGGGAGCCAGTTTTGACTTTTCGGCACAATTTGGTGAGGTTGTCAAAAGAGATTTCTGGGATGTTGGTCAAGATAGTACAGTTGGGGGGGGATTGGTAACTTTAGTAAGGTTGGGGGAGTGCTGAGGGAACGATCTGTAGATCTTTTGAACTTTGTCGACAAAAAACGTAGCGAGATCCTCGCATTGTTGCGCAGAGGAGATGCTGGGGCAGGGGGATTTGCAGCTCTGCAGTTCTTGAACCAACTTAAAAACTACTTTGGCAGGGGTGGGGCTCGAGTTAATTTTATCTGCGTAGAAGGCAGTTCGTGCGGGACAGATGGCTTTGTGGTACATTTTTTGTTTCAATAGATAATTGATTTTATCTTCATTGTTATATTCCCTTCTCCAGAGACGCTCAGCTTTTTTGCAGTCTTTACGCATGGCTTTGAGGATGTCATTGTACCATGGATTGGACGGTGAGCTACGCCCTTTAGTCCATTTCGCTGGGATAAGAGCATCTAGTCCTTCCGTAATCCAGTCATGGAACGTGTTATAGATCGTGTTGATGTCTAGGTTGGTCTCATGATGGAATTCACCCAGGGTGGTATGGAGATCACCGATGGATAGTTTGTGCCATGGTCTTTTTAGACGGCGGGTTGGTGCAGTTTTGTGCGCTGTTTTATTGACTAAAATAGTCAATTTAATAAGGTAGTGGTCTGTCCATCCCATCGGTAGGGGCACCTCTGTCTTAACCTCATCGATGTTTGTAAATACTGGGTCTAGGATGTGGCCAGCTAGGTGCGTTGGAGTTTCAATAAGGGAATTAAGTTACAGGGCGGAAAAGTCAGCAAGGAGATTTCTGATAGTAGAATCGTTAGGCAGGTCAAAGTGAAGATTGAGGTCGCCTAGTATAGTGAAGTTTGCAGTTTTAGTCACTAGGGAGTTTGCTGTCTCAAGGAGAACTTCGATGAATTTTGAAGCAGGCCCAGGTGGGCGATAGATGACACATTATGACACAATCTTTTTTAACCTCTTTGATTTTTATCTAAAGTAATGTAAATATTATAACTTGCAAAATTGGTCTAACAAAAAAACTGTCCTTTGGATATGGCAAAAGTAAAATAAGTGTGGCTTCTGTATTCCTCTTCATTAGAGTTTTTTTTTCTAGTTGTGTGTGTTTCTTTCTCAATTTTGATTTAGCTTTGTCTTATTTTCTATGTAGTGTGTGAGTTAAGGGAGCTTGACCTCAGACATGGGAGTTGATGTGCTCTTGTTCTTTCTTATCATAACCCACTGATTTTACTTTAGGAAACACTGGCTCTGCCTTGAGCATGAAATGCTAAATTGTGTGTACTTACCACACCCACTCATTATGGTGGCCTACAAACTGGGTGGCATCCTCTGTTGACAAATAGGTTGCATTACACCATTGCTGATATAGCTCACTCAGTGTGGCCTGGTTTCCTCTGGGACATCACAATCTTAATTTGCTTGTAGCATGTTCATAGAATGTGCCTTGCTCCTGTCCTACCGTAGCCTCCATTAGTGTTTTTATAGTTCTATGTATTTTTTTATCACTTTTTTATTTATCTTCGTTTTATTTCCTATGTAGCCCTGAGGCATTGGAGGTTGACCTCAGACACAAGAGTTGCTTTAACCCACCATTTTTATTTTAATAAGGTACTCTTTCTGCCTTGCACTCTAGTCTTCCCACTGGCCACAGCCACTAATTATGTTGGGCAAGAAGCCTGAAGTTGCTGCGTTTCCACACTCCAAGTGTACCAAAGGCAAGCCTGTCTGTTCCCGTCCAGACCTAGACATTGCCCACTGCCACAAGCCCTGGTCCTACGATGCCAGATGTCATGCTGGACCATACCAGCTCCTCACAGGACCCTCATACTCTCAGACCTGAAAGTAAGTATCACCTTTCTAATGCCCCCAGGCACTTTCGGAGCCTGCCAACTTTGTCATTAACTTATATACTCAGCTAACATATGATCAATCCCCACTCACTCCCTGCCAATGCGCAATCCTTTCTGAAATGAGTGATATGAGTACACATATCTTTTCTGACTTTTATTTTTGATTAAAGTAAGGTTGCTTGTGAAGCACCACCCTGATAGATTTGATATAATTGTTTCCAATGAATCAAATGTCATTTTCCTGACATAAACTTGGCTTCCTTCCCTGATATTGTGTTGGCGATACCTGTAGGTTATTCGATCATCCACCAAGACTGTCCCATTGGCCAAGGTGAAAGCTTAAACATTGGCTGCATCTGCTCCTTCTCCAGTGCTAATATTTGTCGTGCACTTCCACCCACATTACTTTGGCATGTTGAACTTTGCTTTAAATAAAGACTAGCCTCATTTATCAATCAAATGTGCAACCTGTTCTATTTTGGATGATTTTACTTTGCATGTAGACAAGTTATCTAATCCACAATCCATGCTGCTTCTAGAACCTGTTTCAGCATTTATACTTGACTTAGTTGGTATATTTTCCCACTTACACAATGGGCCATTTCGTGGATCTCATTTTCACCAGTTTAGACAACCTTCTCACTAATCCCATCCATCTTCTTTGGTTAGAACACTTTGCTGTAGCATGTAAACTTTTGATTGCTAAACCAGTTTCAGTCACTGCCAGTAAACCTCCATGAGCCTGGCACAGAACTTCCCAAACCAAGCTTGAGGCTGAGATTAATTTCTCCCACTTACTTATGAAACATCACAATTTTAATTCTTGGATCCTTTCTGAGATAACAAGATTGCTCTACTCCAATCGAGTAGTTTGTCTTGCAATAAATCATTGCATTTTTGTTTAAAAAGCTAAAAAATATTGCAACGCCCTAGAAAATAAATGGAAGTCACTTATGAGTCCAAGAAGATCAATAAGGTGGCTATCAAGACATATGCTATGAAAATTGACCAAGCAAATAATGCTCCTAGAGAAATGTTCTCTATTTTAAAAGCTCTGCTCCCTCCCTTGGCCTGCCAACAATTGATCTAACCAGCATCACTGGCTAACCCAATACTGAATTTTGGTTTTGAAGTGTTCTCGGCCTGGTGTACTCTTCGTAAATGTGTCTCAGTACCTGATGCAAGCACTGAGACTGGATATTCTTTGACATGCCTACATTGTTATGTGATGTTATGTTATGTTAAATTGCTTTTGTAAGGAGCACAGCTACCCAAAAAGTGTTTCCCAGCACCAGTCAGAGGATGGAAGCAGAGCATGAAATAATTGGTTAAATAGCCATGTTTTTAAATTCTTGCGAAAACTTGCGAAATGTGTTTTAAGGCGAAGAGATGCAGGCAAAGTATTCCAGAAGGTCGGACCGAGAAAGGCAAAGTAGCGGCCTCCCATCCGTGAGAGTCTGATCCTGGGTACCAAAAATGTTCCCTAAGTAGTGGAACATAGTTGTCGTGAAGGATAGTAGGGTTGAGCCTGGGCCTGCAGGTACTGAGGAGCAGTACCAGACTTGATCTTAAATGAGAAGCTCAAAGCTTTAAACTTGACGCGACTTTCCACTTTCAGTCAATGGAGATCGCGTAAGTAGCTGGAGATGGAGTTAAATCTGGGAATTCAGCATAATAATCTCGCAGCCACGTTTTGCACTACCTGGAGCTTCCGCAGTATATCTTTGTTGCCCCTAGATAGAGAATGTTGCCAAAGTCTATTCTCGAGGTCACAAGTGCCTGGACCACCGTTTCTGGGTGGAACAAGGGACCAGGAAGACAACTTTTCTCAACCACTTCAATACAGTAAAGCAGGTAGCTGCCATTTTTACTACTTTTACCATTGTCATAGCTGACCCTCTAGAAATATCCATTAAGTGCAGCCAACATAAGCAGGGATTGCCTGATAGCTGACTATAGGTCAATCAAACTCCTGCTCCCAGTCTGCAATGTCAGGAATCACTTCGAGTGAGAAGCGATTTCTGGCTGTAACTGCTTCCCTGGACATCCCAAAAATGTTGATCAGTTTCCTTTAAACTCTTTATTCCTCCTCCTCAGATAATTGTTCTTGTAAATGAGGGCAAATCAACGAACACATTCACCTACAATGTGAAAGAAGACTAAGTGCTTACATGTGCTTACATGTGTGATTACCCAGTAGTAGATGACCAGTTGATGTTGTTATGTGGGTCACTAGTGGATGGGTGGTGAAGTCAAGAACCATCACTGCTTACATTACCAGGTGTGTTGTTAGAACATTTAAAATAATTTGGTATAAAATAAATATTTATTGGATCTTAAGAAAATATTTTCCATATATTTCTATTGGTATTTGGGGTCTTTGTGATACCTGTGAGAGGCCATGTGTGGCGCTAGACTTAGTCCAAAGCTTGACTGTGGTACATTTGCTATGTTTGAAAAGAACAGCCATTGGCACTTCCTTGATTAACAAACACGATGCTAGTGGGAACATGTAGATCCATGGTGGAGAAGTAAACCCACTGGAACAGCGCAACTGGAGAGACTGGTCTCTAATTGAGGAAATATAAATTTTTGGTCATGTCATGTTCCCTAGCGCGTACCCCACCGACTCCATGTACCAGCTTAAAGTGCATGTAACTTCCCTCCTGTGTCAGCTATGAAGACGCAAATACATTTGCGTCCAACGTTAACTTGTCCTCTTTCAGATCCACCATGAATGGATTATATAGTCCGTTCCTAAGTATGCTATGCCACCGTCTTTTTGTAGTACACTTTACATGTTTTCCTGCTCTGGCCGAGTAGGCCCTGAATTTCTGCCATCGAGCCTCTTTTTTGGCTCCTGACTTTGACAGCCTCTGCCCAGGCTACCTCTGTACCCGTGAACTCTGACTTACTTCCAGCGCGGCCCCTCGCGCTCAGCTCAGCCTGCTTTCTGCCAAGACTGACTATAACCTTCGAGTTATCTGTTCCGCTCCTCGAGAATGCATTCCTGCCTACTAGCTCCAGTAAACATCCTCTCCAGCTGCAGAGCCAAAGGGCCGACCTGTCTCAGTGCAAGTAATTCATAGCCTCTGTTACCATGCTTCCATGGAAGGCCTCGTGCCCCCACGCTTCTCATGCAGACACTTAGGCGCTTATACACGCATCCACAGTTAGCATAGAATAGCTTCTGCCCTAGAGACCTTTCTGCCCAGATAGTATGGTCCCTAAACATCAGATATCAGATATGATAGAAGTACAAGTTGATCTGACATGCCAGACTTCTGTCTCTTTCCGTCAGTGTGAATGTCAAGTCCCCTGCACCCCTCCAATCACACGTCATGCAGCTGCGCGCGCATCCAAGCTTCCGATTTCTGCTGACATTGCAACAATTCTGTTAGCACCACCCCTTGGTGCCACCCACTTGCGTCACCTATCAGTGACGTTTCTAGCACACACCTCTGGTACACGCCTAGTTCACGCCTCTTGATTACGTACTAGCAACACGTGTATACTGTTATCTTGTCTTCTCTCAGCTGTTACGCCTACTACACTGCTTCCTATGGTATAAATCAAGTATATAAGCTATGTAATGTCAATAAAGTTTGCTCTATCCCTTCTGACACCCCTGTGGTGGTCAGAACATGATATCCTGGTCACGACCATTCCTTTTTAAGGAATAAAACCCCTAAGAAACTCTAACACCACGGACTCTGTCTTTTTTCATTCCGATTGAGTTGTTATTGATTAAGTACTTACCTGCATAGAAATTAAGAGAGTAAATTAATTATTTACGTCATTTTGGCGCCCGAACAGGGACCCCTCCCCCACCTCACGCGCCGGTTGGCGCATTGCAAGCTCTGTCCCCTGCCGTCAGTTAGACGGAACCTACGCGTACCGGCAGGATTTCCTGCATCTCCCTCTGACCCAAGGAGGTGACGAAGACTGCGATCAGTGCCCAGACGAGGCGGTGAGGAGTGCGGAGGATCCCGACCAGAGCCTAGTCGAAAGAAGCAAGGTCCGAGGTGTCAAGAGGCCCACCAGGTTTCCGAAGTTTTCCGAAGTTTTCCGAAGTACCGAGTCGAGTCCAGTCGAGTTTTCCGAGGCCTTCTGTTTCCGTGCTTCCCGGTGAGTACCATTGCTGGGTCGTATCTAGACGGGTTTGGGTACGCAAGTCCGGTCTGCACTGTTTTTAGGCAGTGTATCTGTACTGTTTAGCAGTATATCTAGTATTCCGAATTTTTGCACTGTTACACCAGTGTATCTGTACTGTTGAGCAGTACATCCAGTATAGGGGGGTAGTGATCTATGTCCTAAATGTTCTTATGTGATTAATGTCGTGGTATGAATGTGACTGTTTAAATGTGTATTATTGTGTTTCTCGTATAAACTAGCTGTCAAGAGTATTAAGGAATAAGGATTGAGCATTCAGTAATAAGTAAGCAAAATGCCGTTTTTCAACAAGTTAAAGCAGATAGGAACTAGGAAAGGGATACTGGAGGAAGAAATTCCTATCCCCCCTAGGGACACTCCAGGTAACTTTATGTACCACAAACATGGCATAGATGCCATACTATATCTAGATTTATGGGCCGATTACACCAAGCACCTAGACGAAAGACACAGATGGCCTGTTACCGGAACATGGGATGCCGAGTGCATCATGAAGGTAGAAGAAGCATTATGGAAAAAGAAAGCTAGACAATCTCAGAAAGACGCCATAGAATTCTGGCGTAAGGAATCCCATAAGCGTGCTGAGAAAGCACTCCGTAGAGAGGACAGACTTAAAGAATCAGAAAAAGCCCAAGAAAACGAATTAGTTATTGAAGGGATCCGAGTAAAAACAGAACAAATAGACCGTGCCCGAAACAATCTTGTAAACGGAATGTATCTCGCGGCCGAAGGTACACCTGAGGCCCTATCAGAAATACCGAAAAACTTACCGCCACCATTAGTTCCAACTAAAGTAATGCATAAAACTACTAAGGACATATTCCTAAATTCATATTTAGAGGATGTAGCACCAGCTTACGCCAATCTGCCTGTTCGTGCCCTGCCCACTGACAGGGACGGGGGTGGCACTACGCCCCCAGATCATGTTCCGCCAGTACCGCGACAGACCTCCCCTGTTCCGCCAGCTCCGCCACTTCCCGCACCCAAGATTGACCTACCGAAACAAGTCCTACCTGATCCTACTAAACGACAAATCCAAGTTCAGATCCAGACTCCGCAGGGAGATAATGCCCAAGCGTCCGCCTCAGGAGGTGCGACTGCGGGTCCTCGGACCCCGCCATTAACACGCAGATTCAATTTTAGGGACACGCAGAGTCCTCTCACGTTCCAGTCCCCCCGCCTTGACGCATTAAAGGAAAACATGTCAGTTTGCAGATATGATCCAGTACCCGGAAAAAACGATCTAATGATATAGGCATCACTACGATTAAGATCTGCCACTGATATCTTGTTATGCTATGTAGGAATGAAGGAGCGTCTCGATAGAATATATGAGTTTGTTCAGACAGGGAAAGACCCTGACAGTATCAAGGATGCCATGGATAAACAGAAAGTTGACATTCAAGCACAGATATTACGATTTTTCATAAATTGTCTAATAAGAGAACGAGACAGGCCTGAGACAGATCAAAGTGAATTAGATGCACTAACCAAGTGGGGTCAAAATATAGCCGAAGGAAAACATGACAGGGGGGCTTGCATAGCCAGTATGTACCAGAAAATTAGAAGGGCAGTGATAACGGCACACCAGAAAGGGAATGACAAAGCTTCCTCCGAGGAGGAAGAAGAACTTGCAGAACAAGGAAGGACTACAGATACTATAGCGTATGTAGGTAAGGGAAACTACCTTAGGAAAGGCATCCGTCCGGAAAACAAGAGAGTTTTTCTCTCTGCTTTAACAAACCCGAATTCTTCTGAACATCAGTTCCAGGAAACTTTTAAAAGGCTTCGAGACCGAATGGGGTACCATGTACTCAATTCTATGGATGAACAGGAACTAGCCCGGTCAGCCGTGTTATGGGCCGAAAACCCAGACATATATCATGATGATACATTAGCACAGACATTCTTGAACCTTTCCCCAGACGAGCAGAAAATAGCAGGTGTCTACATGATTCAGCACCTCCTCATCAAGTACAGAAACCACCATTCCGACCCAGGTCCCTTACACGAAACATTAGAAGCACTACTCATGGATAGATGGAGAGGTTTCAGTACCAAGTTAATACAAATAATTCTAGAACAACGACATAAATATAACACCTTCATAAGCTCTGAATATGTTCCCGCCCCGCCTCCAGAAAGAAAAATGTACCACATGCAATGCGGTAGTGGCATTGAAAGTCAGAACCCCTTACGAGAAGTACACCCAGTTATGGGTACGGATCACGTCATGAAGCGTGTGTATGTTCACACACCACTGACTAAGTTAGAACTGTTAGAAATGAAGAAATTAGTCCCGTGTCACGATAAAGACCCTGCAGGTTTTCACAGAGAGCTCAAAGACATGTTACTCATGGGGGATTATACGTATGATGATATTATGAAAATGTTAAAGGTACTGCTGCCCACGGGCATTTACGAGAAATTAAAGGAAAAAGATTGGGAGGTGGGGGAGGCAAAGATAGCATGGGCAGAAATAGAAGACGAAGAAAACAAACGAATCCCAGGGTTAGGCCTTGGGGATAGGACTAAAGCATTACCCGGATTAATAGTACAGGTTTTGCCAAGATTATTGACAACTAGAAAGGAAGATTGGGACGCAATCTCGTCCTGTAAACAGAAACAAGATGAAGATACTAGTGACTTCTATTCAAGATTCGAGAAATGTTTCATTATAAATAGTGGCCTACAACCTAGCAGCGAATCATATCCACACCTTTTTGTATCCAAATTAGTCGAGAATTCCCTACCATTAGTTAAAAATAGAGTGTACAAAGTCGAAAGTACTTGGCAGGCAAATACGCCATCCCAGATGTTACAAATGTTACAGTATCATCAGAACAGAATTAGAGAAGAACAAGATCAGGAACAGAAACGTATGAAAGACACAAAAATGAAAATGTTAGTAGCTCAGACGGTCCCAGCCGACGGTCAAAGAAAAGGTGGGGCCCAGACAAGTCACACTACAGCTCCCGTTAAAGGGACATGTAATTATTGTAAACAGCCAGGTCACTATGTACATGAATGCCCAGTCCTGAAACATAACATTTCAACAGGTAAAACTAAAGAAAGACCGCATCCGCCTAGACACGATCAGGTCCAGCAACAGACCTCACAAAATGTACAGCCAATGCAGAACACACAGCCTATGCATGCTCCATCCCACACAGCGCAGACAGTAGCAGTACCACAGCCACAGCCCATTGCCGCGACTCAGCAAGTTTCACAACAGATGTACCAGTATGCCCAATCTGCATATCCAGATTACCCCCGATATACATGAAACAGCCTAGAGAGGGAAGGTGGTTTGCCTCTTATTGAAATTCCTGTAGATCAAGAAGGTCCTTATGTACACAGTCACGTATTGGGAAAAGACAGAAAGTTTTTAATTGACACAGGGGCAAGTCGCACTACAATCAGTCATAATGAAGTCCCAGGGGCACCCCTCTCAGGCTCACAGAATGTTTCCCTTGGTTTTTCAGGACAGCCTATTGTAAATGAAGTATCGGAACCAGTACCGTTGGCTGTGGGTCCATTATCCCGAGTTACAGATTTGTTACTTACGAAATCATGCCCAGAGAATCTGTTAGGAATTAAAACACTGAAGGCTCTAGGAGCTATAATATGCTGTTCCCCGGAGGGAGTTAGACTCTTTCTACGGGATTTCAAGGGTCATTATGTTTTACGAGAATTTGATGTCAGATTAAAAAATGTACCAGATCACCTATGGGCAAAAGGCCCAGCTGATGTAGGTTGTATGCATATCACTCCATATCGTGTTACACTCAAGACAGGAGTTGTCCTACCCAGAATCAGACAATACAAGTTACCACCCGATGCTGTAGTGGCTTTACTGAAAATCATTGAAGAGCTAATTGCCCAGGGAGTGGTCGTAGAGACCGACTCCAATATCTGTAATTCACCTATCATTCCAATTCTTAAACGTACAGACTCCAATGCACCGCCAGTATATCGGCTGGTGATTGATCTTCGAGAACTGAACAAATGCATTGTACCGCAGTACCCTGTGGTCCCCGATATCTCCTCCCTATTGACTGCTATTGATTCAGAAGCAACGTTCTTTACTGTAATTGACCTCAAGAACGCTTTCTTCAGTGTGCCTATTGATCCGGAGAGCCAATATCTCTTCGGATTCAGTTTAAATGGACGAAGTTTCAAATTTTCCCGCGCACCTCAAGGATTCACAGAAAGCCCCAGCATCTATAGTCAAGCACTGAAAAGACAACTAGATTGTATTCAAATGCCAGTTAACACCGCTTTACTGCAATACGTCGATGATCTACTGATCACCGCACGAAGTGAGCCCGAATGTGAACAAGCATCATTGACAGTTTTACATTTTTTGGCAGACAAGGGACACAAGGTGTCTCCTTCGAAGCTACAATTCTGTGTTCAGCAAGTTGTGTACTTGGGTCACTTGCAGTCCAAAGTGGGGAGACAGCTCACTCCCGATGGCATTCAGTTAATTGTAAATATGCCACGACCCCAGACACAAAAGGAAGTGCGGGCCTTTATAGGCCTCACCTCGTACTGCAGACAATGGATTCCTCAATATGCATTTCTAGCCAAACCACTCATCCAGTTAACAACGCAGGAGGCAGCAACGTCGATTGCCCTCCCTTGGACTCAGGAACATACACAAGCCTTTGAGGAATTAAAGAAAGCATTATGCCAAGCACCAGTTTTAGCGACACCATGTTACAGCAAACCGTTTACACTTTTTGTTACAGAACGTGATGGTACAGCATTGTCAGTCCTCACTCAAGACCAAGCAGGTTCACATAAGCCTTGCGCTTATTTTTCAAGTACATTGGATTCAGTAGCCCAGGCACTCCCTGCGTGCTTAAAGTCAGTAGCAGCAACAGCGTTAGCAATCAGACAAAGTGATTCAATTGTTCTAGGTCATCAGTTAACAGTACAAGTCCCACATTCTGTAGAGGTTCTTTTAAACAGAACTCAAACTCAACACTTGACCATAGCACGACTGACAGGTTACAAATTGACACTATTCCAGCCACACATAGAAATCAGACGCTGCAGTATCTTGAACCCAGCAACACTGTTACCTACAGTTATGACAGATCCAGTTCCGCATGATTGCATCGAGATCATTAATGCAGTAACAAAGCCCCGACGAGATTTAACAGATGTTCCATTGACAAATCCAGACCTGACACTTTATGTGGACGGTTCATGTATGAGAACAAGTACAGGAGAATTAGTGGCCGCGTATGCCGTGACCACTGAAACTGAAGTTAAAGAAACACATCGTATTGATACACTGTCTGCTCAAGCGGCAGAGCTCATCGCTCTGACCCGAGCCTGTATTCTAGCCAAGAACAGAAATGTCAACATATACACTGATTCCCGTTATGCGTTCGGAGTTGTACACGACTTCGGCATGCTATGGCAAGAACGAGGTTTTCTGACCTCTCATGGTGCCAAGATCCAACATGGTCCCCTCATTCAGGCACTGTTAGAAGCAATACATCTGCCTTCAGCCATATCCGTCATGAAGTGTAAAGCACATACTAAAGTCACAGATTCTGTTTCCCAGGGTAACGACCTGGCAGATCAGACAGCAAAACATACAGCACTGACTCACACTCAGACAACTGATACAACAAAGACAACCGAACAGACAAACTGTATGACAGTCAGGGATCCCACACTAGATGTTATCGACATTCAGACACATGCTACTCCAGAAGAAATAAAGAAATGGATTGAACTAGGAGGGATCCAGACAGATCAAGGTTGGATGACGAAGGGAAAATCTACATGGTTTCTCCCTGACTCTATGGTTCAAGTCATGATAAATACAGCACATAGTCCTGCACATCTAGGAGAGAAAGCGATGTTAGACAGTTTACAAAATCTCTGGAACAACAAACACTTACGAGCAGCCGCAAAACAGAAAGTGCGTACTTGCATGATCTGTTGTCAGTTCAATCCAGGAAAAAGCGTCCCTGTAGAGAAAGGTGGATTTCATCCTCCCGATCACCCTTTCGAAGTCCTCCAGATGGATTATATCCAGATGGACCGTTGTCGAGGATTTAAATATGTTCTCGTAGTTGTCTGTGCTCTGTCCCGCTGGACCGAAGCATACCCAGTCCCAGATTACACTGCTCCGACCACTGCCAAGCAGCTGGTTCGTGAATTCTTCCCACGATACGGCCTGCCTCGTGTCGTGTACTCAGATAACGGTCAGCCATTCTCATCTGCATTAATGAAAGAAGTTTCTTTATTACTGGGATACCAGTGGAAGTTCCATTGTGTCCGACATCCCGAAGCCGCAGGCCTTGTAGAAAGGCATAACCAGACACTAAAGATCCGCCTTGCCAAAATATGTCAGGAGAAAGGGGTCGACTGGATAGTCGCCCTGCCAGTGGCACTATTCTACATGAGAATGGTCGCCCATTCGAGATCAGGGCTATCCCCGTACGAGGTGGTCTTTGGCAGACCACCGAATATGTGGGGGACGCCCATTCCGAAAAAGATTACTGATGTTGATTGTAATATGTTGACAGATTACCTTGCCTCCTTGATGTCTGCACTCCAATCATGTCGTTCACAGGTTGCCGCAGCCTTCCCTGACAACACTGATGTAAAGCCGCACGACGTCCGTCCTGGCGACATTGTGCTAGTTCGCAACTTCGACAGAAAGAGTCCGCTGGAGCCCCGCTGGAAGTCCCCGAAGACCGTTCTTCTCACCACAAGGACGGCCGTGAAAATAGAAGGGAGAAAGGGGTGGGTTCACACGAGTCATGTGAAAAAATTCTCTGGACTGAAACCTGATCGAGACTCGTCCACCCCCACCAAAGACTGTGTCGAACCAAAGGACTTTACAGAATCTGAACGAGAAAAAACTCCTCAAGAAAGTTATCGCATGAAACTCCGATCTAGCAAGTCAGACAGTTTAATTGTTTAAGTCCTCCCCTAGGTGAATCGGTTAAATAGTTTCTGACATGTATCCCCTAGATCGAGATAGAGAGAGAGAGAGAGAAGCAAAGAAACGTACATATTGTAAATCACTTCGTAGTCACTGTATAGTGACACTATTAATCATGTTTATTCTGAGCATTTTAATTATTGTTGTCAGCATCGTTTTGCCTATCTATTACCCTATTTTCAAGCGTGAACAATCTGCCTATAATGTATCTGCTGAACATACTTTTAGTGAGTTACCTCCACATGAGCTTTCCTACAGACTTGCGCTGCGCAACAATACATTCATTAGTATGCTACATCATTCTCATCAAACTAACAATGCTACAAATTGCTGGATATGTGGCCGACTCCCTCCCTACCAGAATTACAAGGGAGCTCTGCCCCTCTTTCCGTACCCATTCACTCACAATGGCTCCTGCGGAGCATGGTTTAAAATAATTAACTCCTTAGATCCTGATATTGCTGTTTTCGATGGGGGCTGGGTTTGGGGAAATCTGAACTTAGTCCTGCTAGACGTCTGTTACCCAGATAAGGAGGGACTCCCCACTAGAATAGGAACTGATCTAGAAAATGAAGTGTATGGATTAGGTAATTATACAATTAGCCTCATGATTCTCACTGTTGAATCCGAAGCTGCACCAGTTCTACCCATTATGTCAGTATTGCCAGTCACTGGTGAACTATGTATCAAGAAGAAAGGTTCAGTACACTTAGGTCATAGTAAATGCACTACTGTGGTCGAATTCAGTGATCATGGAAAATCGTCCTTTAAAGCTATTAGTCATTCTTACTTTGTTTGTGGTCATACCGCATACATACGTCTACCTCCAGATTGGGATGGTACCTGTTACATTGCATTCCTTCTGCCACCTGTTTTCCTAGCTCCCCCTGATTACCATAGAAACACCAATCTAGTAAAGAATAGACCCAGAAGAGATATCCCACTTGTCGACTACACAGAAACGGCATGGGAACAGTACACCGACTTTAATAAAGGATTGTTTTTCTTTTTAGGACCTGTTCAGAATAGTAAATTAATACGCAGATTAACTAGAACACTTGAAGCAGTAGTGAATGAAACTGCCTCCGCCTTAGGTAACTTAACAGAAGAGCAGTCCGCCATGCGGGTTGGTGTCCTTCAGAACCGTCTTGTTATTGACGTCATCTTGGCAGATAGAGGTGGAGCCTGTAAGGTCATCGGGTCAAGTTGCTGTGTTTTCATACCACAAAACGCACCATCTGTATATCAAGCGATCACCCGTCTCCATAAAATTGCAAATCAGATACATCAGAATCCAGGCACCTGGACTTGGTCCGGTTGGTTCTGGACAACGTTAACAGCTTGGGGATGGAAGATCCTATCCTTCCTAGGCATTGGCCTAGTCCTAGTATTCAGTTGCTGCCTGTGCCTGCAGTGTGGGCCAGCGATTTGTGGACTGTGTGCCACGTCATGTATTGAACACTCCAGTTTTCTCTCAAAACGTAAACGAAAGAAAGAAGGACAAATGATGTTACAAGAACAAACTGATCGATTCATGAGGATCGATATATCATGAAGGGTCCGTAGGGAACAAGGAGGGAATGAGGAAATATACATTTTTGGTCATGTCATGTTCCCTAGCGCGTACCCCACCGACTCCATGTACCAGCTTAAAGTGCATGTAACTTCCCTCCTGTGTCAGCTATGAAGACGCAAATACATTTGCGTCCAACGTTAACTTGTCCTCTTTCAGATCCACCATGAATGGATTATATAGTCCGTTCCTAAGTATGCTATGCCACCGTCTTTTTGTAGTACACTTTACATGTTTTCCTGCTCTGGCCGAGTAGGCCCTGAATTTCTGCCATCGAGCCTCTTTTTTGGCTCCTGACTTTGACAGCCTCTGCCCAGGCTACCTCTGTACCCGTGAACTCTGACTTACTTCCAGCGCGGCCCCTCGCGCTCAGCTCAGCCTGCTTTCTGCCAAGACTGACTATAACCTTCGAGTTATCTGTTCCGCTCCTCGAGAATGCATTCCTGCCTACTAGCTCCAGTAAACATCCTCTCCAGCTGCAGAGCCAAAGGGCCGACCTGTCTCAGTGCAAGTAATTCATAGCCTCTGTTACCATGCTTCCATGGAAGGCCTCGTGCCCCCACGCTTCTCATGCAGACACTTAGGCGCTTATACACGCATCCACAGTTAGCATAGAATAGCTTCTGCCCTAGAGACCTTTCTGCCCAGATAGTATGGTCCCTAAACATCAGATATCAGATATGATAGAAGTACAAGTTGATCTGGCATGCCAGACTTCTGTCTCTTTCCGTCAGTGTGAATGTCAAGTCCCCTGCACCCCTCCAATCACACGTCATACAGCTGCGAGCGCATCCAAGCTTCCGATTTCTGCTGACATTGCAACAATTCTGTTAGCACCACCCCTTGGTGCCACCCACTTGCGTCACCTATCAGTGACGTTTCTAGCACACACCTCTGGTACACGCCTAGTTCACGCCTCTTGATTACGTACTAGCAACACGTGTATACTGTTATCTTGTCTTCTCTCAGCTGTTACGCCTACTACACTGCTTCCTATGGTATAAATCAAGTATATAAGCTATGTAATGTCAATAAAGTTTGCTCTATCCCTTCTGACACCCCTGTGGGAAAACTTGCGAAATGTGTTTTAAGGCGAAGAGATGCAGGCAAAGTATTCCAGAAGGTCGGACCGAGAAAGGCAAAGTAGCGGCCTCCCATCCGTGAGAGTCTGATCCTGGGTACCAAAAATGTTCCCTAAGTAGTGGAAAATAGTTGTCGTGAAGGATAGTAGGGTTGAGCCTGGGCCTGCAGGTACTGAGGAGCAGTACCAGACTTGATCTTAAATGAGAAGCTCAAAGCTTTAAACTTGACGCGCCTTTCCACTTTCAGTCAATGGAGATCGCGTAAGTAGCTGGAGATGGAGTTAAATCTGGGAATTCAGCATAATAATCTCGCAGCCACGTTTTGCACTACCTGGAGCTTCCGCAGTATATCTTTGTTGCCCCTAGATAGAGAATGTTGCCAAAGTCTATTCTCGAGGTCACAAGTGCCTGGACCACCGTTTCTGGGTGGAACAAGGGACCAGGAAGACAACTTTTCTCAACCACTTCAATACAGTAAAGCAGGTAGCTGCCATTTTTACTACTTTTACCATTGTCATAGCTGACCCTCTAGAAATATCCATTAAATGGAGTGCAGCCAACATAAGCAGGGATTGCCTGATAGCTGACTATAGGTCAATCAAACTCCTGCTCCCAGTCTGCAATGTCAGGAATCACTTCGAGTGAGAAGCGATTTCTGGCTGTAACTGCTTCCCTGGACATCCCAAAAATGTTGATCAGTTTCCTTTAAACTCTTTATTCCTCCTCCTCAGATAATTGTTCTTGTAAATGAGGGCAAATCAACGAACACATTCACCTACAATGTGAAAGAAGACTAAGTGCTTACATGTGCTTACATGTGTGATTACCCAGTAGTAGATGACCAGTTGATGTTGTTATGTGGGTCACTAGTGGATGGGTGGTGAAGTCAAGAACCATCACTGCTTACATTACCAGGTGTGTTGTTAGAACATTTAAAATAATTTGGTATAAAATAAATATTTATTGGATCTTAAGAAAATATTTTCCATATATTTCTATTGGTATTTGGGGTCTTTGTGATACCTGTGAGAGGCCATGTGTGGCGCTAGACTTAGTCCAAAGCTTGACTGTGGTACATTTGCTATGTTTGAAAAGAACAGCCATTGGCACTTCCTTGATTAACAAACACGATGCTAGTGGGAACATGTAGATCCATGGTGGAGAAGTAAACCCACTGGAACAGCGCAACTGGAGAGACTGGTCTCTAATTGAGGAAATATAAATTTTTGGTCATGTCATGTTCCCTAGCGCGTACCCCACCGACTCCATGTACCAGCTTAAAGTGCATGTAACTTCCCTCCTGTGTCAGCTATGAAGACGCAAATACATTTGCGTCCAACGTTAACTTGTCCTCTTTCAGATCCACCATGAATGGATTATATAGTCCGTTCCTAAGTATGCTATGCCACCGTCTTTTTGTAGTACACTTTACATGTTTTCCTGCTCTGGCCGAGTAGGCCCTGAATTTCTGCCATCGAGCCTCTTTTTTGGCTCCTGACTTTGACAGCCTCTGCCCAGGCTACCTCTGTACCCGTGAACTCTGACTTACTTCCAGCGCGGCCCCTCGCGCTCAGCTCAGCCTGCTTTCTGCCAAGACTGACTATAACCTTCGAGTTATCTGTTCCGCTCCTCGAGAATGCATTCCTGCCTACTAGCTCCAGTAAACATCCTCTCCAGCTGCAGAGCCAAAGGGCCGACCTGTCTCAGTGCAAGTAATTCATAGCCTCTGTTACCATGCTTCCATGGAAGGCCTCGTGCCCCCACGCTTCTCATGCAGACACTTAGGCGCTTATACACGCATCCACAGTTAGCATAGAATAGCTTCTGCCCTAGAGACCTTTCTGCCCAGATAGTATGGTCCCTAAACATCAGATATCAGATATGATAGAAGTACAAGTTGATCTGGCATGCCAGACTTCTGTCTCTTTCCGTCAGTGTGAATGTCAAGTCCCCTGCACCCCTCCAATCACACGTCATGCAGCTGCGAGCGCATCCAAGCTTCCGATTTCTGCTGACATTGCAACAATTCTGTTAGCACCACCCCTTGGTGCCACCCACTTGCGTCACCTATCAGTGACGTTTCTAGCACACACCTCTGGTACACGCCTAGTTCACGCCTCTTGATTACGTACTAGCAACACGTGTATACTGTTATCTTGTCTTCTCTCAGCTGTTACGCCTACTACACTGCTTCCTATGGTATAAATCAAGTATATAAGCTATGTAATGTCAATAAAGTTTGCTCTATCCCTTCTGACACCCCTGTGGTGGTCATAACATGATATCCTGGTCACGACCATTCCTTTTTAAGGAATAAAACCCCTAAGAAACTCTAACACCACGGACTCTGTCTTTTTTCATTCCGATTGAGTTGTTATTGATTAAGTACTTACCTGCATAGAAATTAAGAGAGTAAATTAATTATTTACGTCATAATGGTGGCTTTTTCTCATGTGCAGCCTTTTCTGCACTATCAAAAGGCTATCCATTCTAAGCATGGGCGAATTTTGCGGATCTCGCGTTCGCGGATTTTGCGGATTTGCGAACTCGCAATCCACAAAATCCGCGGATTTTTTTTTTATGTTCGCACGGGTTTATGCAAGTTCGCGAGGGTTTTGTACAATTTCGCAAATTGCGAAATTGTACAAAACGCGTGCGAACTTGCAGCAACCCGTGCGAACACAATAATATGAAGAGAAAGAAGCTCCTGGTCACAGGAACAGCACGGGGATTGCGCTCATGAAAGTCAAGGATGCAAAGGCCTCTACCCAGCATCACAGCTGACTTTCCACGGTACATTTGGGAAGAGGCACACCTGTCCAGCCTCGAAGACGCTCATGATTGTTTTTGGGCTAATGAATGAGTCACTGAATTTGAGCATCAACTAGTTCGAGCACCCATGTGTGTGTTACTATGCAATCGCCCCGAAGGGCGCAGGGGTCCCTTGAATGAGCTGTCCATCATAGTGGGTGAATGGCGGGAAGACGGTGCAAACCGCGAGTGTGTGCGCGGGGCCAAACGTGCGGGGCTTCCATGCGAGTTCACATGCCTCTTGTGTGCATAAAAGGTCAGAGAAAGATCAGTTCAGCCTGGCCTGTTGTAACTATTTTAGGATGGCGCCGGCAAGCTGCCAGCGCCATCCTAAAATAGTTACTAAGTTAGCTTCAACAGGAAGCTCTAATAGATAAAATCGAGCACCTGCTTTATTTTATCTATTAGAGCTTCCTGTTGAAGCTAACTTAGTAACTATTTTAGGATGGCGCTGGCAGCTTGCCGGCGCCATCCTAAAATAGTTACAACAGGCCAGGCTGCAAGTTTTGAACTTTTGCCCCCGGAAAAATCCGCCGCTCGCGGATTTGCGGATTTTCTGTAAATTCGCGGGAGTTCGCGGATTGCGAATTTACCGAAAATCCGCAAAATCCGCGAGCGGAACGGATTTTCCGCCCATGCTTAATCTATTCCCATTCTCAAGATTCAACAGGGAGAACAGACATGTTGTTCATTATAACTGACCTAATGCCTGATGTATGGACAGGTGTCAAATAGATATCACAGATTGTGCACAACTTTGTGTGTGACCTCGCTGTAATTTTCCAATGTAACCTCTGTACTAATAGTCTCATCATCAGGAGTAGCAGAACAACCTGCCTAATGAATTTATTAGACAGGTCATTATTTGCGGCCCATGGTGACAAAAGGGACATTCATCCCAGCATTTGCATTGTTATTTAGCAATGCTTTGATTGAGCAGGCAGGGGTCCTTATGAGCACTGTCTCTTCTGCCAGAGGCTGTCTCACACAATTCTTAAAGTCGCAGATATCCAATGGATGCAGCGTCCCATTGCAAAAGGAATTACTACCTCCTTTGAAAAGCCTGTAATATATGTATGTATTTATGTAAGTATGTATGCATGCCTGTATGTATGCAGAATATGACACTTTACTCCGCAAGCGTTTGCAACGCATGCCATTACCCCGCATTTATTACTCCGCAAAAACTTTTATAACGCAGGGCTTTACAATACAATCCATTACAACGCATTGTCCATTACAATGCAATTTACTATTCTATCTCCACCGGGGCATTGTAATGGGGAAAGCGTTGTAATGGTTTGCAGTATACTTACAGCAGGAAGCATGGGACTCTCTTAACCAAACTGCAGAGTTACATAATAATACCATATTCTGGGCTACGGTTAGTTCCCCCTTTCTTAAAGAGGATAATATACCGGAATTAACATCTAATGTCCCTAGTGACCGCTGGGTTACATATTTTTCAAATATTTTTGGTTCTGAATGCGGCCCAGTTACTACCCCAAGTAGTTGGCCCGTACTACCTCTGGACATCACTGTCGCCGAAGTCGAGCTTGGAATCCGTGCTAGTAAGGGGGGGGAAGCCCAGGGACCCGATGGGGTCCCTATTGATGTTTATAAAGCTGTCCCGGAGATCTGGAGTCCCCTCCTTGCTAACGTTTTCAACGCAGCTACATGTCTGGATGCCCCAAAAACTTGGGGGGAATCTATTATTATTCCGATTTTCAAGAAGGGTAGTAGGTCAGATGTAAAAAACTATCGCCTCATTTCCCTCCTTGACTCCTCAATAAAGATCATGAGTCGAGTCATGCTGACTAGGCTCGAAGAGTGGGTTGGAGAAAAGGGCATTCTGGCCGATAGCCAGTATGGATTTAGGAAGGGACGGTATACTAGACCAGTGTTTAAATCTTGACCTTATAATTGGTAAATACGTTGAAGCGAAAGGCGGTGCATTATATCTAGGTTTTGCTGATTTAAGAAGCGCCTTTAATATGGTTGACCACGCCATTCTATGGCCTATCTTGTTACGGATGGGAGCCCCCGAGGGTATAATTTTCTTCCTTGCCAGGCTGTACCAAAGCTGCAAACCTGTGTGCGTTATGGAACCAACGGAGAATGTACCCCGAAATTTAGCGTTCGACGCGGCATTAGACAAGGCTGTGTATTAGCCCTGTTACTATTTATTTTGTTTATAAATGAAATTGATGTAAACCTAAAGAGTGTCCAAGCTGATGCCCCTAGGTTAAAAGGCATATTTGTGCCAGTGTTATTATATGCTGATGACGCCGTGCTTCTTTCTAGAACCCATTTGGGTCTCCAACGCTTGATGGACAGATTTTCATTGTTTATTAAGGACAGGAAACTGCTCATTAATAAGGAAAAAACGCATACTATGACTTGTGGGGCCAACAATACATCTAATGCTTTTTTTATTGATTGTAATAAGGTGCAACCAGCTGATACATTTTGTTATCTCGGAATTACTTTTTTTAATGCCAGAAAATGGACCAATGAATTTAATAATTTTAGCAATAAAATGGCAAAAAGCGCCCATGGTATCTTCAGATTTGCAGCAAAAATTGGGGACAGGCGAACCAGGGACATGTTGCAAATTTATCAAGCTAGATGCGCTACTATTGCACTGTATGGGGCGGCAATTTGGGGTTACAGCTGTGACCATAAATAACAGCTGGAGGAAAATTCCTTCTTAAAAAAGCTCCTGTGTTTACCCACCTCTGCCACCACTGTACTGATCCACCGGGAATTAGACATCAACTTTCTGATTGATCTATTATCTTTAAGACCACTTTTGTTATGGTGCTCTATATGGCTCCAGGGCGAAAAGTCCTTTAATAGATCTATAATTGAGGATTGTCTTTCATTGGACATGTTCAGGAAAATCCCTTGGATAAAATATGTCGCTGATTGTTTCTTGCAAATATTTAATCTTAATGTTCTGACTGACCCTAGGGCTGCTTCGACAATACCAAAAGCTGAGCTGAAAGTAAAATTCCTGGATAATTTGGCAAGGAAGAGAGCTTTTGCCAGTGGATCCATGTTAACTGTCACGTTTTTCAGTAGATATTACCTCACTGAAGGTTTTCCACCCTGCCTAGCCTTGGTGACTAGGCAATCCCACAAGTTTGTCCTAACCAGACTAAGGTTTGGAATAGTACATCACCTGGTGGCCCCACCTAACCTAAAGCAACATCCCAAAGGTCCATGTTTGTGTTACGGCATATCTAAACAGAGCACCTTGCACTTTCTACTAATATGTAAACTGTACATGAATTTTCGTATTAGGTATTTAAAACCTATGTTGGTCAAATATGGTGTACGTACAGTTGATGAGGCAATGAGTCTTATTTTTAACATGAAATCCGCTGATATCTGTTTTTATACTGCTGTGTTTTTAAACAAGTCTATCAGTGTGCGAAAAGGCATGATATTTAATGTACTTGGTCCGTATTCCATGATATTCTTTTTATAAACTGTTGATTCATGTATTTTTTTTATATGTGCTTTTATGGTCATTTTATATGTTCCCAATAAAGCTTCATGAATTGAATTGGTTTGCAGTATAATGCCCTGCGTTGTAAAAGTTTTTGAGGGGTAAAAAATGCGGGGTAATGGCATGCGTTGTAACGCATGCAGAGTAAAGGGTGTTTACCATGTATGCATGTAGTATTTACATAGCATGAACCTAACCAAAAGGCAGCTGGGTGCTGTACAGTGTAAAAGGCAAGCATAAAGTCAACCAGTCATAGGAGAGGTAGCTGGCTTGCGGGTAGTTAATACATAACAATACAGTGTACTTTAAATAGGTGTGTCTTCAACTTTTTCTCAAATTGGAACTGTTTGGGGCAGTCCTCGTGGATACAAGGATACTGTTCCAGATTCTGGGTTTATGGATGGAAAAGGCTGTATCCCTTGTTTGTTTTTCTTTTTTACACTTAGGCTGCAGTCTGCTAGTTTTCTGGCTGTCAGTGGGGCACCATAGAAAACCACCATAGATGGTGCGCTTTTGTGCAAGCTTTGTCAATGATGCAGCTGGTTTGGAAGAGGATGGGGAGAATGTGGTGCTATTTCTTCAGTCCTTTGGCTGAGGCATGCTGTGGTGCAGATTGCCCTTATTGTGCTCGTGTGGAATCTGGCAGCCATGGAGCTGTGCTTTCACACCATCCAGATACAATAATACAAGGGCTTGAACTGCAGTTCTGAAGTTCATTTCCGGAAATGTGGGTTCACTTTCTTTAGAAGCAGGAGCTGGTACCAGGCCATCTTTGTGTTTTTTGGCACTGTGTTCCTTGATGGTGTGGTTGTTGTCTAGGGTGAATCCAAGTGACTTGGCATTGGGTGAAAATTGGGGTTTGAAGCCATCAAGATTCATGTCATTAAGCCAGGTTTGAACTGTTTCTTGTTTGTTGTTCTAGGCAAATAATAAGGTTTATTTTTTGATTGGGTTGAATGTCATTTAAGCACTGGACTTTCAAGTTTTAATGATGTGCAGCCAGCGTTTGAGGCTTTGGATGTCTGAAACAGAGGAGACTTTCAAGTAGAAATGTGTCTCAGTTGCATATTGGTGGATTTTGATGTTATTATCTGTGAATAGATCACCAACTGGCTTCATGTAGTAGTTGAGAATGAGAGCGAAAACTACGGACCCCTGGGGGACTCCACACCTGAAAGGGATTTTTTGGGGGGACCTGGTGGTGCCCAAGTGAACAAACTGATGTTGGTAGAAAGGTTGGAGAAAAAACAGTGAAGTGCATTGCTGGTGAATCCAATTCAAGACTTTAGGGTGCATATGAGAGCAGGATGGTTAACTGGTTTGAAGACAGCTGAGTGGTCCTGAAATATCAGGATCCAGGGCTCATCGTCATGTGTGGTCAAAGGCATGTGAGTGATCTCAAGCCACACTGATAGTCTTGCAGAAGATGGTAAGAAGTACTGCGATTTGGAGTTGAGCACAGACTGCTTTCTCAATGCTCTTGCCCATGAATTGTAGGTGAGTGATGGTCCGGTAATTGGCAAGGTCATTTAGGAGTTGGATGAACTGGCCTGTCTTGAAAGCTTCTGGGAAGATGCCTTGAATGGGGTAGGCATTGACATGACAATGATAAGAAGGGATGGGAGAGTGCCCCCAAGCTTTACTAAAAGATGAGGTAAGATAGCCGCTTCATAAGTAGTAGGTTTGAGTGAGTTGAGTATGCTCATAAGATAAGGCTTTGAAGACTCACCATTGCAGGATTTTGTGGGAAGGGTTTGGCATGAAGGATGAAGAATGCTTGGTGGTGTTCATATGCGGTTGAATCTTTTGTTTTTTTGTCACTGAAAAAAAGGTTAATGGCATTGTATTTTTCTGTGGGATGAGGAATAGGTGAGTTTGGCAGGAAGTTGATGAAGTGACAGGTTGTCTTTAAAATCATTATGTGTCTGTTGGTGGCTTCATTCCTGGTGTTGGTATAGTACTTTGCTTTGACTGATGTGATGTGCTGCCTTTGTGAGGTCATCGGTGTTCTCTTTTTCTTCCATTCTATTTCCTGTATTCAAATAAATAATTATTTATCAGCAATGTCTTTAAAGTAGCAGGGTGATGAAGGCTTTGGCTTGCAAGTGCATATTTTAAATAGGACATGAATGTTTACAGATATCCAAAATATGTTGAAGTTGCTTAGAAGGATGTTTGCATTCAATATGGAGTTGATAGGGTAAGAGATGAGTTCAAGTGTATGGTTGTTGTCAGGGTCCACTATTGTAGACTCCCTGTAATTCCCTACCATTCCTTGATACATGTGCTGGTAAACAAAGGCAAACATTTCCGCTGACACAGACACAGGGGGAGAAACGGAGAAGGGAGTGAGATAGATAGTCTCTGGACTAGAGCCTAGTTCCAAGGTTTGTGTGTTTCTAGAGATGTACCACTCTTCCTGTATGTTATAATTGATTGTAGATCTGACCAGCTGGAAGTCAGAGGGCGTATGATAAAGATTATATACTAGTTGGATGCCAAGAACAAAAAAAATTGAAAAATGTCTTTCTGGTTTCAGAAGCTGATGGAGTTATGATCAGCCAGGGGCCAACCTGAAATGCGCTTTAGACCCCTGGACATTGTTGAATGCACACAGGTAAGATTCTATGAGAAACGGGATGAGGCAGCACAGTAAACAATACAAGGCAGGAATAAAACCAAGGAAACTGAAAAAAATTGTAAAAAAGGCAAAAAAGTGTATGTGAACTATATCGAAAAATGAAAAGCTAATGAAATCACTTAGCACATTCCCAGGTATATGACTGAGTTCCCAAGGGCTCTTCCCCTCTTCCCTCTGACTAGGGCAATCCCTCCCTCTTCCCC
Source organism: Lissotriton vulgaris (assembly GCF_964263255.1). Classification (NCBI taxonomy): domain Eukaryota; kingdom Metazoa; phylum Chordata; class Amphibia; order Caudata; family Salamandridae; genus Lissotriton; species Lissotriton vulgaris. The sequence goes on along the minus strand of NC_141689.1, from coordinate 241,018,047 downwards.
TACAACCTCGCCACCTAGAGCTGCCATCTTGGGGAAGAGCGCGCTCTAATCTTTGTGGCTGCTGAGCTGTTAAAAATGCACGCTGCATGCTCAGTCGTGCCTTAAGGGGTTTGCAGGACACTCACTGCGTTCCTCTCAGAGCTTGTTTGCACATGCTAGTTAAATTGTTTTTTTATCGTGTCATTTAGAATTTTATGCTGAATCGAATTTAAACACAGTTTTTACTATGTCACACTGTCTGAAACTTTTAGAATGTATCTGGTAAGTGCTGCTCTGTTCAGCTCGAACTATCACTCCAAAACTATTGTGTGAATTTCACGGGGGCGGGTGGCGGGTGGCAGCAGTTTCCGGGTTCTCCGGCACGCCACCTAGAGCTGCCATCTTGGGGAAGGGTGTGCTGTAGTCTTTGTGGCTGCTGAGTGTAGTAGTGCTACTATAAGTGTGTTCACAAATACTCTGCAGACTCTTTGGTGCTGTAACCACTATTTATTCACACAGAGGGCCGCGGAACGCGTCTGTCGGGCTCTGAAGTCGCAGCTCCACAAAATGACCACACTTCCGGTTCCGCCCGCGGCGCCGCCCCCCGGCAACAACTAGACCGTCACTACATATCTCCCCCTTTTATCGCATTACCACAAAGGTGGAATATGGAGGTAGTCCGCCCTTTTAATGTGAGAATAGTCAGAGTAATGGAACAGTCTTACTTGATTTCCATACTGTAGTCTTCATATTTCTTCGGGGTCTTGACCACTCTACCTGACCTGGTTCTGGTCTGCTCATGTCCCGAGGGTTGACTTGGAGGCTCAAAAGGGCTGCCTCCTTCCTTGTCTCTTCTAGTTCTTAGTCTTAGACAGGGCCTGTCAGTTCCTTGGCTCCTTGGAATAGGGGATTTGGTTCCTCTAGATGTTTCCTCTTCTTCCCGGTGGAGCTGGTCTTCCTCTCCTTCTCCCTGTCTTATCTCTTCCAGAACGTCAATCTCCTCTGTCCTTACCCTTATCTGTTCTTCTCCATTCCCTCCTACTTGTGGACTATTTTCTTCCTGTGCCTCCCACTTCAGTATCTTGTTGCACTTCGCCATTCTGTCTTGTGCCCATATCTTCCCATCTCTGAGGAGAGCTGATCTGTTGTATGGCCAATCACTTGTAGTGGTGGTGTAAATTTGCTGTCCCCTTTCTTCTTCATCACTGCCAGCTTTACTATTACCCAATTCTCTTTTTCCAAAGCGACTTCTCGGACATTTCGCCTTTTGTTATAATGTTCCATGTACACTGCCTGTGCTCTTTCCATGTTCCGCCTCACCACTGCTGGGGACCATTTACTCTGGACTATGAGATGTTTTCATGCCAGGTTGTCCTTAGTGAAAGGGTCTCTTCCCCGTAGCACTCTGAAAGGGCTGTAACCGATGCTGGCTGGGGTGATGCGATAGGTGCACAACATCTTCGGTAGTTCCTTTTCCCAGTCTTGCCCTGCACTGATTGCTGCCTGTATTGATCCCATTATAACTCTGTTGAAGCGTTCTGCCAGTCCGCTTCCCGCCGGGTGGTAGATGGGGGTATGCTTTACTTCTATGCCGTTTCGGACCATGAAGGCTTCCAATTTCGCCGATATGAACTGAGGTCCGTTGTCACAAGTGATCATCTTGGGTATTCCTTCTCTCATGAATGTCGCTGTCAAGAACGACAGAACCGCCTCCGTGTCCACTGTCTCTCACACTTCCACCTCCAGCCACTTAGAATATCTGTCCACCAAGACGATGGCGTATTTCTGCACCCCTTCGATGTTGAGGATGGGCCCAATAATGTCTATCGACACCATTTCCCATGAGCTGGTTGGAATGTTGAATTTTCCTATGGGGGGTCTCAAGAGCGTCTGTGTCTTGTCCGCCCTGCTGCATGACTCGCACATTCTTACATGCCTCTCTATTTGGTTATCCATGGCGGGCCACCAGTATGCTTGTTTTTCTCGGGCCTTCGTTTTCGTGATGCCGAGATGTCCTTCGTGGAGGATCGTCAGGAGATGTTCCACCAAGCTCTGCAGGGGAACCACCTTGTCCTCTCTCAGTAAGAAGATTGGGTTGTCTCTGATTGATAACTCTTCTCGAACTTCCCAGAATTTTCTCAACTGGCTGTCGAGATGTTTCTTGTCCGGCCATCCATGTATCACATAACCTTTCACAGCTTCTACCATTTCATCTTGGGTATACGCCTCCTTCCATTCCTGTTCGCTGATCACCTGCTCGTGGTCTTGTGTTACTGCCACATGTAGTCTTCCCACCCTGAGGGTTCTTGGTCTTCGGCTCCTTCCATAGCAGCTGCCCTGCTCAAGAAATTAGCAACCCTGTTTTTGTTCCCCGGGATGTACTCCACGTTGTACACCAAGTCAAGTAACCTCAAGGTCATTTTCGCAATGCGTGGTGTGGCATGTGCCTGACCATTGGAGGTGAGGACTTTCACTAAGGGTTTGTGGTCCGTGCGAAGCAGGAAACTGGAACCCCATAAAAACTGTTGGAACCGTTCCATGGCCCACACCGCAGCCAGCATTTCTTTTTCTAATACACTAAACTTTTCTTCATTGGGTGCAAGTGATCTGGAGGCAAAACTGACCGTGGAGATTTCCCCTTCTCTTGACTTCTGCATCAATACAGCTCCTAGGCCCTTGTCGCTAGCGTCCGTGGTTAATATTGACCGGGCTGTCTGGTCAAATCCCTTGAGTGGTACTGCATTGCAGATTTCTTGCTTGAGGTCCTCGAAATCTCCTTGTTCCTCCGTGGACCACTTGAACGTGTTCTTCTCTTTCAATAGTTGCCTTAGGTGGTGGGTCTTGGAAGCGAAGTGTGGAATGAATTTACTGTAGAACTCTGCCATTCCTAAAAACGACCTGATGTCCTCCTTCTTGGTCGGTGTCGTGCGTCTGGTATGGTGGTAGCATTTGCTCTTTTCGGTTCGATTCCCTTGTCATTGATTTCGTGTCCCAGGTATGTCACTGACTTTACTCCAAATTTGCATTTCGCCCATACCGCTTTGAGTCTATTTTCCTCCAGTATGGACAACACTGCATGTAGTTTGTCATCATGGTCCCTCTTTGATTTCCCCATTATGAGGATGTCATCCTGGAAGTATTGCACTCCCTCCACTTTCTGGAATAGCTTGTGCATACGTTTTTGGAATACTGCAGCGGCTGACGCCAACCCGAACGGCATTCTTACAAACTTATAGCATCCGAATGAAGTTATAAATGACGTGAGGTGACTGCAGGATGGGTGCAGCGCGATTTGGTGATACGCTGATGACAGGTCCACGGTGGAAAACCATTTTATGCCCTTTGTTTTTGACAGCATTTCATTTATCCTGGGAAGGGGGAATTTCTCAACCCATATGTTCTTGTTCAGTTCCCTGAGATCCACGCAGAGACGCACCTTCCCGTTCGGTTTCTGTGCTACTACGAGGGGAGAGAGCCATTCTGAGCTCTCGATGGCTTTTATGATGCCGCTCCTTTCCAGACGCTCCAACTCCCCTTGTACCGCTTCTCTGCTGCGGAACGGAATGTTCTTGACCTTATGACACACAGGGCATGCTCCTTCCTTCAGGCATATTTTATGTGTGAATTTCATCATCTTCCCAATGGTTGGCTTGAAGCCTTGCCGGTATTCTCTCCTCCATGCGTCTTCCTCATATCCTCTTTCCATGTCCGTCATCAACACCTTTTCGATTCCGCTCGGGTTGAGCTGTATACCCAGAGCCCCTTGGTCCATCCAGCCTAATACTGATGGCCCCTTTTCAGCCACGTACAGCTTGCAATCGGTCTGGCGTCCTTTGAATTCAAACGCGAGGGGGCAATATCCTACTATGGGTATCCGCTCGCCTGTGTAGGTTACTGGGATTCTGTCCGGTGGAACTAGGTCCGCCTCCACCTCCTTCTGGAATTCTCTCTCCCACACTGTCCTTTGTACTATTGTATAAGGAGAACCTGAATCTGCCACAATGTCTATCTCCACTCCTACTTTTCTCATCCTTAGTACTGGTTTCTTAGATCCTGTGCAGTTTATCCCCAGGACTTGGTCATTTATACATAACACCTCGTCTTCATCGTCCTCTTCTGCCTGAGCCTCATCTTCCTCCTCGTCCTCCTGGGCCACATATTTCACCTCAGCTTCTCTGGGTCGGCGTCTGCATACTTTTTCATATTGACCCATGAGGCCGCAATACGAGCACTTGGCCCTGTAGCCTGGGCAAACTTTGTCATTACCTCTGTGCGTGGGGCTTCCACACCTGTAGCAGTTTTCCTTGCGTTCCCACTTGGTCCTTTGCATTCCTCCTGCTTTCTGCTGGTATCTCTTTTGGGACTGTGTCTTGTATGCTTCCGCCTGTTTGTTTTTTTCCGGCTTGTTCCCCTCTGTTACCTTGCACACCACTGTTTTGCTGATGGTGTCCTTCCTTGCCGCCTCTGCGCACCTTTTCGATAGCTCTGCTTTTTTCACTAGGGCCAACATTTCTTTGAGTGGTGCATCTCCGTCCACCCACAACTTCTCTTAAATAGCTGTGTTGAACGTGTGCATAATTATTTGGTCTCTCACCAATTCGTCGTGCAATGTTTCGAACTTTCATGTCAATGCTAATTTTTGCAACGCTGCTACGTACTCATCGATTGTCTCGCTTCCCCCTTTTTTCCTCTGAAAGAAGTTGCACCGATCTATGGCCACGCACACTACCGGCCGGTAGTGCGAATCTAGATCTTCGATAGCGTGCTGGAATTTGTCAGTGTTCGTGGGTGGCCTTGTTACCTTCACCAGGTTGTCATATACCCTGATCCCTTCTGCTCCTAGATTATGTAGGAGTATTTTCTTCCTCCTGGAACTCGAGTACTCCCCTTCACCTTCTTCTTCTAGGGCCAAGAGATAATTCAGAAAATATCTTTTCCAGTCTTCCCGTGGCATCGTAGGTTCTCCCCTCTTGGGTAGGAACCGAACTAGGTTGGTATGGGAGGATGATTGTGCGCACATTTGTCCCACGTCGCGTTGTGCCTGATTTTGTGGCGCGCTGAAGTTGGGTGGGCTTCCTGGCGGTTGTCTCTCCTCCCTCCTGCCTTCCTTCCTGTTCGCGCACAGGGCTTCCACCGTCGCTGCTGGACGTGCCGGGGAAGTCCAGGGCTGCTTCTGGTACTTCGTGCTAGTCCTTGGATACCCTGAGCGAGCGTGGTATGCCAACTAGTTATCCACCACCTGCCCTTGTTGCCACCTACTAAGGGACTTCCTCTGCGCGTCCTTCCTGTCCTTTGTCTGTAGCCCTGCAGGCTGCCGTCGCTCGCCCTGTCCTTACTTAGGCGTTGTTCCTCTATCCTCGCTTATGCAGTGGTTTGCGCACTCAGCAGTCGTTTCCACGGTGTGAGACTGGGTTCCTCTGCGGTCTCTTGCTGCGACTGCGCTTGGCTCCCTCTGCCATGCTCTGTGTGGTACTGTGAGCTCGTGCCTGTAGACTTTATCTTTTGCTTGTTAGAATCCCAAGCCTTGTCATCATTTGTAGTAGTGCTGCTATAAGGGTGTTCACAAATACTCTGCAGACTCTTTGGTGCTGTAAACACTATTTATTCACACAGAGTGCCGGGGAACGCGTCCATCGGGCTCAGAAGTCTCGGCTCCACAAAATGGCTGCACTTCCGGTTCTGCCCGCGGCGCCACCCCCTGGCAACAACTAGACCGTCACTACACTGAGCTGTTAAAAATGCATGCTGCGCGCTCAGTTGTACCTTAAGGGGATTGCAGGACACTCACTGCGTTCCTCTCGGAGCTTGTTTGCACATGCTAGTTAAATTGTTTTATTATCGTGTCATTTAGAATTTTATGCTGAATCTAATTTAAACACAGTTTTTCCCTGTCACACTGTCTGAAACTTTTAAAATGTATCTGGCTAGCGCTGTTCTGCTCTGTTGAGTTCGAACTATCCGGGTTCTCCAGCCACCTAAAGCCGCCATCTTGGGGAAGGGCGTGCTGTAGTCTTTGCGGCTGCTGAGCTGTTAAAATGCACTGCTTTCCTCTCGGAGCTTGTTTGCACATGTTAGTTACATTGTTTTTTATTGTGTCATTTAGAATGTTATGCTGAATCGAATTTAAACACAGTTTTTCCTCTGTCACACTGTCTGAAACTTTTAAAATGTATCTGGTTAGCGCTGCTCAGTTGAGCTCGAACTATCACTCCAGAACAATTGTGGGAATTTGACCGGGCGGGTCGCAGCGATTTCCGGGTTCTCCAGCATGCCACCTAGAGCCGCCATCATGGGGAAGGACGCGCTTTAGTCTTTGTGGCTGCTGAGCTGTTAAAAATGCACGGTGCATGTGTGCGCAGCGGACGCGCTCAGCAGGCACGCAGCTGGCGCGCTGAAGGCGCTCCTATGGTAAGCCCATCTGTACCCGTCTGTGTCCCGGTAGCGGCCAGCGGCCAGCGCCAGCAACGCTGCCGGTCGGGAGCAAGATTGTCAGGGCAGATTGTGCTATACGGGCATTACCTTGCGAGATATTGATATTCATTGCTGTCCCTGTAAAGGTAAGTGGGAGGTTTTGGCTAGCAGTAATAAGGTATGTTTGACCTGTGGTTTTAGGCTGACTTCAGGCCTCCTTACCCCAGCTCATATCAGCACCCCCTTCCCAGAGTCCATGAAGGTCTCCTCCATCACCACAGCTATGATTAACGTCAGATCCCTCAGGAAACAACATGTTGGGGTTTTCATCTCCTCGACGACAGTTACCCTGATCTCTTGTTTATCACGGAGTCTTGGCTTGATACCTTGTCTGACCCCATTGTCACTCTTGCTACTCCAGTTGGTTACAAGATTACTAGAGCGGACCGCCCAGAAGGGAGGGGGGTAGCCATCTTCTACAAACATAAGTTGGAGTTGCGAAGGGAAGATGTCACTTCATGGGGGCTTGCAAAGTCCTTGACTTCAGCATTCGCTTTTCGGACCATTTCACGCTGGGGGGCTCGCTCATCTACAGGCCCCAAGGGTATGCAGGTCGGTTCCTGCAGGCGTATGGGGATGCTATTGGAACCAGGGCACTGCAATTCTCCAACTATGTTGTTCTGGGGGACCTAGACATCCATTTTGATCAGGTTAGGCTACGGACATATACATTTTCTGGCTATCTTGCACCTAGCCCAATTAATCCAGCGGGTCAGGCTCCCTACCCATCAGGCAGGTCACATTTTGGACCCAATCTGTACTAATTTCCCCATCTCAATGAGAAACTCGTGTCAGGTTTCCTGGTCCGATCATTTCCTGACATATTTTTCTTGGGAAGTGTGCAATGCTAAGCCCCGAGTGTGCCCCGTTCGCAAACCGGCTTTTGGCAAAATTGCCCCCGGTGCTCTCATTCATACTCTGGAAACCTCTAGACCCACTCTCTCGGGTGACTTGGAGAGCTGACTAGATGATTTCACCAGCTGGGTTTTAAAGGCTGTCAATTCTCTTGCCCCGCTGAGCTAAATTAGGCCCGCCAGGGGGTCTCCCTCTAAACCCTGGTACAGCCCAGAACTCAGAGAATTGAAACATGAATTCAAGATTTTTGAGCGAGAATGGCGCCGTAGTGATTACTGCCCTGCAGCCAATCTGAAGCTCAGAGCCAAGCAAAACATTTGTTATGAGGCCATAGCTCAGGCTAAAAGAGAATTTGACTCTGCTAAAAACAATGCTAAGGAAATGTTCTCGATAGTACAGAGCTTTACTTCACCTCTAGCCCAGGCGAGTGCATCTCCATCTTCAGTCGCCTGGTGCGAGACTCTTTCTACATTTTTTTCAGACAAAATCCACACGATTCAGGCGGCTTTCCTACCAGGTGTTAATAAGACTGAGGCAATGTCCCCGACTCTTCCGGTGGACACTATACACTGCCTGGATGCCTTTTTTCCTGTGAACTTGGCTGATTCACGTAAAATCCGGAAGAGTCTAAATTCTGGCCCTCCCTCTGACCCGTGTCCGGCTAGGTTGCTGCCAGCAGCCGCCAAAATGATGAATCCAGAGGTAAATAGCATTGTTAATCTGTCCTTCAATACAGCTAGCGTCCTTGCATCCTAGACACAGGCCAAGATCTTACCACTCATAAAAAAGCCATCATTAGACACTCCCAGTCCAGAGAACTACAGGCCTATATTTCTATTACCTGGTCTGGTCAAGGTGTGTGAGAAGGTTGTCACCAAACAACTCACGGAGTTTGTCGAAAGAGAGAGTCTGCTGCATCACGCTCTATCAGGGTTCCGAGCAGCTCATAGCATGGAATCTGTGCTGGTGGAGGCCATTTGGGAGTGCTTGGATGCTGGTGGGAGGACAGCATTGATTTAGCTTGACCTCTTGGCGGCGTTAGACACGGTTCCTCACTCTCTTCGCCTCTCTCGTCTGGCCAGGATAGGTGTGTCGGGGACGGCCTGGAATTTGCTCAGGGCCTTTAGGTCGAGCAGATCTGGCTGCCTCCATCTGCCTCTCTTCATCAGGATGTGTCAACGGGAGTCCCCCAGGGGTCCTCCTTCAGTCCCCATCTTTTTAATATTGATATGACCCCCCTGGTCTATCTGGCTCAGAGCTTGGGAGCTAAGCTGATGGCTTACGCCAATGACACAAAGCTGCTCTTTACCTGGGACAGTGATGACGTTCATCACTGTCTCTCCTCAATTTTCAGGTGGCTTGCAGATGCTCAACTAAAATGCAACAAGGAGAAATCCGAGATTTTACTGTTTGGAAAATTCCCTCCCAGGTTCTGGGAAACTCTGTGGCCACCTAACTTTCCCCTGCCCTCCTCTGAAGGAAAGCCGGCAAAGAACCTGGGAGTCTGGTTCGTTGAGAGTCTTTCTTTAGCGATTCCCTATTTTGCCATTGCATTTAAGAAGTCACACATTGTGATTCCTTAAATGCAATGTCAGAGGCACAGAAAATGTGCAATTTGTCCATAAGGAATTGCAAATTACCACCAACTTCAAGGTGGTGGTAATTTCTGATGCACTTTTTGCATTTTTCAAAGTGCTATGTGGCACACATACATGCCCTTAGGGCATGTATGTTAGTCACATGAGCACACATGTACATTTCAGGGTGCAACAGGGTGTCCTTTTGGCACCCTGGCACCCTTGAATTTGCATTTGCAATTTACGATTCTCTAATTGAGAATTGCAAATTGCAAATATCTCCCCATTCATTCCTATGGGCCTAGGCCGATTGGAATGAATGGGGAGGTATTCCTTAATTGCGAATCGCAATTTGCGATTCACAAAATTATTTGCTAATCCTACATACATAGCATTTTGCGATTCTCAAATCGCTTTTTGAGAATCACAAAATGACTTTTTGATACATATGGCCCTATATGTCTTAAACCACGTCTGCTCTTCACATCGAGTGGAGTAATTTACTGGACCTCACATCAAGTTCCTCAAATTTCACTGTTTTTCACTTGGCACTTTACACTTTGCTACTCACTAGCCTCACTAACGGTCCTGAAGAAAGCCCCAACCACAATCTTTTTGCACGGGCTGAAACATATAAACCACTCACATAGTCAACTAAGGACAATCATTTCCTACTGGTTGCACTACACATTTTTTAACCATACCCTGAGCTGCCACTTATAAAGTTTATAGGCAAGGACTGTCAGAGATATTTTTAAGTATAATTCACTTCACTTCACACACTCACACCACACCAGCTCCTATGTAATCAGGTGTTGTAGGACAACTGGAGGGCATTGGCCACCCGGTTGGGACCCCAATGATGAAGCATGACATATGTGACATGGAGTGTGAGGGGTCTTTTAAACACACCTAGTATATCCATGTACTAACCACAATAGTGATTGTAGCATACCAACATAAGTGAGTTTGTCCACATTTGCTTAATCTAAATAAAGAAAATGCCACTTTTATAAAGTGCCATTTTCGGAATTGCAATTTAATTGTAACTTCACAATAAGTTATGATTGCCATTCCAGAGACACCAAACATGAAAGGGTTACCTGTTCCCACATGGAAATTATAATTATACTTATAAAATGTAATAAGGCAAATCCAATGTTCTTCTATGGGAGAGGTAGGTCTTGCAGTATTTAAAAACTAATATGAGAGTTTTTCACTACCAGGACATGTAAATCTCAAAAGTGCATGTCCAACTTTTTAAATACACTGCACCCTGCCCTTTGGGCTGTCCAGGGCCTACCTTCGGGCTGACTTATATGTAATAAAAAAATAAGTTTTAGGACTGGCAAAAGGTTTATTTTGCCAGGTTGAAATGGCAGTTTTAGACTGCTCGCACACACACACACAGACTGCAATCACAGGCCTGAGGCATGTTTAAAGTACTACCTAAATAGATGACGCAATCAGTGCTGCAGGTCCACTAGTAGCATTTAATTTACAGGCCCTGGACACAGGCAGTGTTACTTTATTAGGCATTAATAAGTAAATTAGATATGCCAATTGGGTATAAGCCAATCGAACATGTTTTAAAACAGAAGATCACATGTAATCTAGCACTGTTTAGCAGTGGTAAAGTGCACATAGTCCTGAGGCCTACAAAAACGAATTCTGCAAAAATAGGAGTGAAGGCAAAATGTTTGGGGAGGACCCTGCAGAAAGGGCCACATTCAACAACAGGATTGCATAATTCTCTCAACTTCATAGTCCGGTGATCCATCAATGAGAATTGAGTGTGTGGGGTAACTTCACAGGCTACATTTTCTGCTGCAGAATTGATTGAGGAGGCGTGGAACCCTGGGCTATTTGTACAGCATACTTCCTTATTTTCCTGGTGACTCTACAACACCTGCCTTTACAACCCATACCATTACAACACTTTATAAGGTAAGTAATGGAATTAATTTTAGTATTAGGGTGGGTATGGGTTTTGGGGTACATGGGAATAGTAATTTTTACCCCTACACTAACCAACACTTTCCCTACTGTTGCACTCACAGGAGTGGGAATAGTGACTTTTACCCCTTTACTATCCAACACTTACCCTACTCTTGCACTCTCTGGAGTTGGAATAGTAATTTTTACCCCTACACTATCCAACACTTACCCTACTCTTGCACTCTCTGGAGTGGGAATAGTAATTTTTACCACTACACTATCCAACACTTACCCTACTGTTGCCCTAAAAGTATTATGCTTTGTAATAGAATGCGTTGTAATGGTAGTTTTGAAAAATGCATTGTAATGGCATGTGTTGTAAAAACATGCAATGTAATGGTAGTTGCGATGTAAAGACGGCATTGTAAAAGCATGCGTTGTATTTGCATGCTTTGTAACGTCATATATTTCTCTTGAAGAGGTCCTAATTTCATGGCAAAGATGATGCAGCTTTACTTGAACCAGGTTTTCATTGGCTTAAGCAAAAGAGTTTGATATTTGATATTTGATATTTATGGGTATTTATAAAGCGCGAACTTTCGCTCCGGAAGGAGCATCTTGGCGCTGTGCATGCGTGTAGTTGATAGGTGATAGGTGATACGTGGTGAGAATCTGGGTCTAGATGGCTGCCAGTACAGAGGTGTCTGGTTGTTGGTACACCCATGTCTCTCCTTTCCAATTAGTCTGAGGTTAACGGTTAAGTTGTTCCATGCCCTTGCTGCCAGAACGGTGAAGGTTTTCCCACCCCTAGTTTTGTACTTGAACCTTGGGATCATGACGAGATTTGTCCCAGAGGATCTCAGACAGCGTGTGGGGTTGTAATGCGTGAAGCGATTAGCAAGATAGTGAGGGCCTGTGTTTTTCATGGATTTGAAGACAGTGAGTAGAAGTTTAAAAAGGATTCTTTTATGAAGTGGCAACCAATGAAGGGAGTTTAATGCTGCTGAGGCTGATGACCTTCTGTGGAGTTTCAGGACCAATCTAGCAGCTGCATGTTGTATACTTTGTATCTTCCTAAGGGTGGACTTTTTCACTCCGGCCATTAAACCATTGCAGTAATCAAGTCGGGAGAGTATTAGAGCTACCGCGACTGATTTTCTAGCTGCAATGGGGAGGAAGTCAAAGAATTTTTTTAAGGATTTAATAGGTCCGAAGCAGCGTCCAGCAGTGATCCTGACGTGGTCGTCGAAAGAAAGGGATGAATCAAATTGCACGCCCAGGTTCCGTGCGGAAGATACTGCACTGGGTGGGGCCTCTGATCCTTTGGGCCACCAGTCTTTCGGGCAGAAAGATAGGTCTTTACCCAGCGGTATGATTTCGGTCTTAGCACTGTTGCACCTCAAGTGGTTTTTGTTCAGCCACTGAAATACATCGGAGAGACAATTTCGAAATCGCAAGTCTGCGTCCATACACTTTTTATCAATAGTGACGACAAGTTGAGTGTCGTCGGCGTATGACGTGACGAGGATCCCATGAGATTCTATCACAGCGAGGAGGGGAGCCATATAGATGTTAAAGAAGAGGGGGCTTAATATGGACCCCTGGGGCACTCCTGATGTAATGGGTTTTTCGCTGGATAGGTAGGGACCCAGAGACACAGTCTGGGACCTGTTAGACAGGAAAGATTTTACCCATGCCAAGACTGTGTCTGTCACGCCAATCTCTCGCATTCTATTAATCAGAATGACATGAGAGATAGTGTTGAACGCTGCTGTTAGATCAAGCAGGATGAGGACGGCTTGTCTTCCTTCATCCTGCAAGAACTTGATGGAATCAGATAGTTCTATCAAGGCTGTTTCGGTGGAATGACCGGAGCGAAACCCCGACTGTTGAGGATGCAGGATGTTGTAGGTCTCTACAAATCTTTTTAACTCTCCATGTACTAACTGTTCCGTGATCTTACTCAGGACAGGTAGTAGTGAAATGGGGCGCATGTTGGTGAGATCAGTAGGAGATTTGTTCTGCTTCTTCATCAGGGGCTTCACAATAGCCTTCTTCCAGTCGTTGGGCACTATCCCAGACTCGAGAGATTCATTGATGATGGTATTGATGCAAGGATTAACTACCTCGATTAGGTGGTGAAGGATGCCAGGAGGGCAGGAGTCGGTGGGGGCTCCTGATTTGCAGGCCAGAATAGCCTTGCCTGTTTGCTGGAGGGAAACAGGTTTAAAACTTCAGAGAGGGGGATAGTTATCCGTTACCTCATGGGAAGTGATCGAAGGAGGAGGGAAGTCTTTCTGAATATTAACAATTTTATCCACAAAGAAATCTGCAATTTGATTACACAGGATTTCGGACGGTGGAATTTTGGGCATGAGAGCTTTGGGGTGGGTGAAAGACTTAACTATTGTGAAGACAGTTTTTTGTTTTTGGTGAGCTTCATTTATGGCCTTAGTAAAGTATTCCTTTTTTGCCACTTTTATGCTGGAGAGATATAATTTCCTCTGTTGGACATAAAGTGTTCTTGCGGCCTCATCATAAGTTTTTCTCCACTTCCTTTCTGATTTTCGGCAGAGAAGATGGCTATCGGTTAGAGTCTAGGTAAACCAGGGTGCGTTTGGCTTTCTTTTATGACATTTCGCATGATGGCCTTTAGGGTCGGAATTATCCGAGACGATTTGATCCATCCAAGCATGGAAGTTGCGAGAGTCAACTACTACGTCTCCAATTAGTTTAGGGGCCTTAGCTAGGGGTTGGGAGTCCAGCTTAATACGTTCCGTCACTTTCCTCCAGTTGACTGTAAAGGAAGGGTGGGGGCGCTTCATGCTGGGTAAGGCGGGGGCTTGTATCTCGATATCAAATAGAATAAGACAATGATCAGTCCAAACTTGAGGGATCGGAGGGGACGTGGTCAAAGTTATGAGATTAGAGCAGATGCCATCGAGAGTATGGCCCGCATGGTGGGTAGGAGCAGTGACAAGTTGGGATAGTCCAAAGATATTTAACGAGTGTTGAAAGGAAATGGTATAGGGGTCGACACAAGATTCCAAATGTATATTCATATCCCCTAATAAAGTGAAGTTGGGATAATGTAGCATAAGTGCTCCGAGAACATCATCTAAGGAGTCCAGAAAGGGAGTGGCATTGCCAGGAGGGCGGTATATAAGTCCCCCCCGAGAAGGAGGTGGAGGCATTAATTTTAATCGAGAAGCCTATGCCCTCGCTTCCTTTAAGGTGGCCTAGGTCAAATGTATGACAGAGGAAGGTTTTCTTAATAGCAAGTGCTACCTCGCCTCCTCGCCCAAGAGGTCTGTCCCGCCTAAAGATAGTAAAATCTGAAGGGAGGGCAGTTGCCAAATCAGGATTGGATGAATCATTGAGCGATAAAGAGAGCGTCCAAATCGTGGCCTAATATTAGATTGTGTATGTCTTGGCAGTGACAGGATAGGGACCTGGCATTAATAAGACCTCCCTTAAAGTAAGTGGGGTTGTACTTTAATGGGGAAGGCGAGTCAAGTGCTTCAAAGGTTGTCGCAGGGGGCATCCATTTGCAATGTAGGCATGAGAGGGGGCTCGAAAGGGGATCAATGGGGGGGCAGCCCTTACAGTGATCGCCCGTTTCAGAGCGTAATGCGAATAACGCATTGCTGTCATACATGATGGTGGGGGGTTTTTGGGCAGCATACCCTGCGCCCGGCGCGGTCCGGTCGCGGACGGGCGCAGACGGGCTTGGCTTAGGCATGGCTTCGGCGCGCGTCCGGCTCGCCCGCTGCGCCAGCCCGCTGCGATGTCTAGCCGGCCTACACATGATATAGGGAGAAAAGATGGCGGGAGGACGGTGCGACTAGAGCGCTCTCCCCGCCTCACTAAAGATGGCGCCCACCGCCGCCGAGTGTCGGCTAAAAAGCGGCTGGGCCGAGTGAGGGAGATCGAGAGATGGTCAGAGTGTCAGTGTGCCTCAACAATTCATTCCCCTTATTTCTTTGTAAAGCCCCCAGATAAAAACGGAACAATATTAAAATGGAACAATATTAAAAGCGCTCCAAGTGCGAATGGAAAATAAAAACAGGTAACAGAATTAACACCACGTTGCAAACACATGCAGCTCGCAGCCCCAGTTCCCCTCACCAGGGAGAGCTTCTGAGCACTCTTGAAGAGCCACCTCAAGCTCTTCGTGGGTCTATTTAAAACTTGGGCCAACATGCGAATAGGACTGTCAGTCAGATCCATTGAGTTGCTTAACAAATATCAGGGTTTGTATTATGGACCCAGGGAAAACATGTCCCTTGATATCTGTGTTGTGCCACAAGCTGGAAGGTATCAGCAGACACAGAAACCAGGAAAGAAGTGAGAGAAAGAATTCCCATATGGGGTGGGGTCCCTGAGTTTTTGTCTCTTTGTAGGGATGGCACCACTCTGTCTGGATGTTACAACAGTTCACATGATGGATGTTGCAGCCTGTGAGAAGGATATCTATCAGGGCTGGACTAGGAACCCCAAAATAGCCCTGGCAAATTTTGTAAGAGCGGGCCTCGTATGGTACATTAATCAAGAAAGTTATCTTGACATTATTACTGTTGCCTGAAAACGTCCTGATATACAAGGAACTCTGCAGAAGGTGCTTTCAAAACTGCTGCCCTGCTCCAAAAGTGACTCCCAGTAGGAAAACCGGTCCCTACCCATCCAGCCTCCCGGGGAAATGCCCGATGTCCGGTACTGCCAGTCCGGCGGTGATATCTATGAATTGAGAGGATGTGGGGTGAACAATATTTCTTTGATGAAGAGTTTGTCAAGCTTGTGATAGGTGATGAGGCCTGTGATGTCTGGTGCGTGAGGACTGTCAAGCAAGCATTAATGAGCATGACTTGGAATATGTGTCCTGTAGTTTGAGGGTGTGTGGAAGTTAATGCAATATGTATGAGGTTGGTCAATGTGTTATGCGAATGTATGTACGTGTTTAGCTCATCTAGGTTTGGGTGTGAATGTGGGGATTGGCAGTATGAGGTGCTGAGGTAGGCACATACATATATCTTGCCTTGTCATTTTCAGTGGAACATGGTTTCTGGGCCCAAAGACTTAGCTGACCCAAAAAGATCAAACAGGTGATACCCTTCTGGGTGTCCACCCTTTGCTGTTCCACCCCTACCCCCCAACTATGAAGACTTGATTGAAGTTAGGAGAAGGCAGGAAGTGATGTTCCAACTGCACATGTGAAGGCTGTTTCTTGCACAGGTTGGTACAGGGAGCAAATGCCTGAATTTGCCGAACGTTAAACATGCATACAATTCCTATCATATTTATTCATTGCCTATAACAATCTTACACTTTTAAATAAGAATGTATTTTTTCTTTCTTGTTCTAGGACACTGAAGTGGAATAGGTGACCTGTAGCTCTGCACAACATTTATTCTAAATATATGGCATTCTCCTTCCTCATACAAGAAAAAATATATAATATGGGCTAGTCCTTAAAGACTTAATGCACTGGGGAAAGGGGCAGTGATGAGTGCAAAGTCACAGCGGACATTATTTTACTTCATGCAGTAATATGGAATTCATGTTAGAAAGATGCACATTCACTCTCTGACTGAGTCTTCATATATTGCATGTAATGTTCTCATTTTCTTAAAATGGTAATTATCCTTTCTGAGTTCTGAAATGAACGTTCTCTTGAGCCGGATAACTCAAAGCATGTGGTCCATGGGCAGCATCACGGATACTCCATCTTAAAAGGATGTCTATTATTGAAGGAGGAATAGAAACTTCATCCAGCATGTCCGAAGCCCGCCATAAAATTAATGGTTGGATGTAAATAATTAAAGCGAATCATTTTGTAATGCTCTGACCCCTGAGCGCTTCGCATCACTCACTCGGATGCACTCGCTCACTCTCTCGCTTTCCTTCTCTTTAATCCAGAATGTACAGGCCACCTCTAAAGTGTGCACATTAAGAACCTTTCATGGAAATATGCTGACATAGGCCACCCAAAATACCTCCCGTGTCTATCAGCAAACCTGCCTGTTACTCTTTGCCCACATAGATTGGCTGTGTTACCAATAATTTTGATTGACAGTCACTGCATTCATAAAATACATTAAGCAATTAAACGTGAGCATTAATGCACTGCTCGGCAACAGCACGAACAGCAGCGGCTATATGTGGCATGAGGTGTGGTTGTTTAAGAAGTTAAGGCAGCTGTCTCATAGAAGCCCAGTACTCGCCTACACCAGAGGGGGGCGAGCTAAGCTCAGGGCCCAGGGCAACAGCAGGCCTGAGGGCGTCCAGTACCTTGTGCAGCACCTCATCTATTTCCCACTCAGGGAAACAGTTGGACCACATCTGGGGACAGAGGTGCAGCCCAGTGGGAGCCGAGGCCAAACTCAGGACAGCGCCTAGAAGAGTATAGCAGGCCCCCCAAGCCTGGGAACACAGAGGAAGCTCCAGGGGAGCTGACCCCAGCTCACGGATGAGCCCAGAAGCCCTACAAGGTTAGAACTATCATAATATTCTATCTAAACAGATAAGAGCCGAACAAACACGAGCAATCACCAACCTCTAGTTACAAACCAGACCAGCTGTATTGCTCATGCCTTTTCAGTTTCCTCAATCTGATGCATTTTACTGTTGAAGATAATAAAAGCTGAACATTATTGTAATTTGGCATCATATTTTCTGACTGATGTACCCAGAGTGCATGGTTAACAACTAGTGGCATGTTGTGTGGCCTGTAGCTGGTAGATATAGATAGGCCAGAGTGGAATTTTATTTCTGCGCCTCAGTGGTATGATAACACATCACTCAAATAATGTCTTTTAACATCAAAAATGTACTCACTTTATAGAGAGTAATCAAATTGCAGAGATATAGAAAACATAATACAAGGTCAATATTTGATATAATAATATAAACACACAATGAAACCTTCAAAGATAATGGTACTCTTGTGTTGGAACTGGTAATCTGAAATGAAAGGGTGTTTTGAGATAAAATAAGGTAATTACAGTACAGCAGTCAAGTCAGGGCCCATGGCTAAATAACCTATATAAGCCACCTCAGCCACCAACTGTAGGCCACGGAGGCAAGGGGGCCCTGCTAGGGCCCCCCAAAGTCACTTTCCCACAGCCTTTTCGTGGCGGAAAGGTCAGTACGAAAAAGCTGTGGGAAACCGGCATAATAATCCCGTAGGCGGAAACGACCTTCATAGGGGATTATGGTGCGGTTTGAACTGGACGGAAAACTCAGAAAGCCTTTCGTAATGACCAACCAGTTCATACTCCGACTGGTGACATCGTAATTCGGCGGTTGGACCACAAACAGACCATGTCGGACGGAAAGCTTTTGACAACGGTTGGAAAGGTTCCGACTAGCAGTCGGAGGTTTCCAAGCGACATCGTAATCAACCCCAAAGTGTTGGACAAAGGATTTATACAATTCACTACTCCCACTTCACGCAACACAATAGTAGGAAACCTGTCACACAGGGGTTAAATGTACTATTCCCACTACAGTCAGTGTAACAGTAGAGAAAGCGTTATATTGCGAAGAGGCAAAATATACTATTCTCACTCCTGTCAGTGCAACACTGCGGAAAAGGTTGGATAACGGAGAGGTAAAAATAACGATTCCCACTCCATTCACTGCAGTAGTAGGGAAGCTCTTGGATTGCGGAGGGCTAAAACTTACTATTTTCATTCCAGTCAGTGCAACAGTAGGGAAAGCGTTGTATTGTGGAGGGGTACACTGTACTATTCCTGTTCAAGTCAGTGCAACACTAGGGAAAATGTTGGATTGCGGAGGAGTAAAATGTACTATTTCCACTCTAGTCAGTGCAACAGTAGAGAAAGTGTTGGATTGTGGAGGGGAAACATTTACTATCCCTGCTCAAGTCAGTGCAACACTAGGGAAAATGTTGGATTGCGGAGGAGTAAAATGTACTATTTCCACTCTAGTCAGTGCAACAGTAGAGAAAGTGCTGGATTGTGGAGGTGAAAAATGTACTATTCCTACTCCAGTCAGTGCAACAGTAGGGAAAGTGTTGGATTGCAGAGGGGTAAAATTTACTATTCCCACTCCAGTCAGTTCTACAGTAGGGAAAGTGTTTGATTGCGGAGGAGTAGCATTTACTATTTTCACTCCAATGAGAGCAACAGTAGAGAAAGTGTTGGATTACAGAGGGGTAAAATGTACTATTCCTAATCCAGTCACTGCAACATTAAAAACAAACAAGTTCTCTTCAACATAAAAAAATTACAAAACAGTAACAATTAAAAATATAAAATATGCAAAAAAACAGAAATATACATTATTTTTATATCAGAAATTAATTAAAATAAATACATATCATAACATCTACAAATATTATAATTAAAATACTAAAATATATGTTCAACATAACTAACAAGTAAAATATTATTTAGATAAAAAACACAACACAATTAACACATACAATAATAAATAACATAATTTTCATGAAATAATTACCTTATTTAAATTTGTTATAACTTGTGACATTCTACTCTATACTTCAACAAAGATAACACATATGTAAAAATATTATTTAATATATTAATATTAACACATGTTACATATTTTATTACCTTAAATATTATTAATATAAATATATTCCCAAAAATGATTAAGGTTAATTAACACCCCACCATTTATCCTTACGTATAAAATAACACACACCAAATATATAAATATAAAAAATATTATTTTCAACTTGCTATAATTAAATCTTAATTAAACATGTATTATTAACAAATAAGCAGTAATACATGAATAATATTTAATTAGCATCCTACCATTTACTCCTACAACTTCAACAACTCACACCTAATATAATAAATAAAAAATATTTTATGTACATATTTAACATAAATATTTTTCATTTCTATAAATATTATAAATTAACTTTATTTATTACTTATAATTAGTTTCTAATACACCCTTTACACATACAAAAACTACAATACACCCCCAAAAAACTATCTAATATATTACACAATTTACATACATATTTGTCATTTAAATAAATAATATTATTTAAACATTATCAAAAATATATTTATTAACTAATTCTAATTTAGTTACTTCCCACCCTTTACCCCTGCAAAACTCACAACCCATATCTAAACCGTAACTTAAAAAAAAGAATTATTTACACTATTAACATATATTTATCAATGTATTAATTATCAATAAATAAAAAGTAATAATTACATGATTATAATTGACGTACTTCCCACAATGTACAACTACAAAACACACAACGCACTACTAAACATTTTTTAAACAAAAACTGTATTACACAATTAATATAATTAATTAACAATGTAATAATTAATATCAATTAAAAATGGATTATTCCAGTTTTAAATAATTCAACTCAAAGTGCTCCACAGAACATATTACACCAGTACATTACTTTATAACATGCGGAGGGCTGCACTCCCCATGTGCTGTAGGACATTTGGCACCAAGGACACCTTTAGCCATAGCTGGTGGCACTGCCCTATGCTATGCCCCTTTTGGGAAAGGGTAACTAAATCGCTGGAGGGGGCATTGGTGGCAACCGTCGACTTATCACAGACCTTACAAGATTTCTGAAGACCTTGGTGAATATGGGATTGACAATAGCTAAAAGAGATATAGCCAACAGTGGGGTTGTGACATGGCACATTCCTTTCAAAATTAGGAAGAGGGAATGACACACTATAAAATCATTGAAAAGAGGTGTACAGTGATAGAGGCCGTGTGAAGAAATACATGAAGATCTGGTGGTCCTGGGATGCAGGTATCATAGAGGATTAGTTGGTGTACTACTGTTTTAGAACTGGAAGCTACGTACATGGGGAGGGGAAGAGGGTGGATCAGGAAATAACACCCTGTAGGAATGCCCTGAGACATGATCTGTACAAATCGACTCCAGCAGTTAAGACGTACTACAAGAGATGGGAAGTAGGGAGGATATACTTGCTCTGTATTGTATGAATAATGTTTGCTGATGTGAAATTGTGGTGTATACATAGTCGTGAGTTGTTTTGTGTTAAAATAATAAAAATGATTTAATACCTACCCTATAGCCCTATACACCCCACAATCTACACCTTAAAGTAAACCAATATTAACTACACAATTAACATAATAAATTATCAATTAATATTAAGTAAAAACTAATTATTAATTAATTATATTATATTTAAATAACTTCCCACCCTGTTCCCTTGTAAACCCACAACCTGTTATGGTACTAAAAATCCCCAAAATGTATTAAATTAAATTTAAAAACTAAAAAAAATGTAACAACTACATTAAAAAGCCTACACAATAATTTGACAAACAACGCACAGATCATATATATTTAAAATATATGCTAAAATAAATAACAATATTTTTTAAAACGATATTAATAACTATATTTAATGTAAACGATATTAATGACTTTGTTATTTTCAAAATCCATATTACTTAGTTTAAAATATATTTCCTAGACAACGATATTCTTGTAGATGATATTTCCATATCACAATATTTTGTATACGATATTTTGGTAGGACAATATTTTAATATTGATATTTTGTCTGAATACCACTGCAGATCATGAAGTTAAATGCCAAAATTAAAATGTTATAAGACTGTTGTGAAGTGAAAAAGAACCTGAAATGATGAGGAAAAAGACACAGAAAGTGCTTTTGTAATAATTACAATCCCATTAACCACACATTGCATGGATGTTCAGATACAACCTTTCTTTTTATTGAGGCTCCATAAGCAAAAAAGCAAAGTGCAAAATGTGGCTGAATACAAAATTATGCAAGAACAGTAGAGGAAACGTTTCACCCTCGTCTTTGAGCTTTCTCAAGATAATGTGCTGCCTCTCATTAGTTGCCTAAAAAGTCACATGGCAAAGATCTACAGGTGTTCCAATATCGTTAAATCTACCAATTAAAAAAGAGAAAAATAATAAGTAAATTTAAGTTTTACAATTATGCAATCCTTCATCATTAGGCAATGTAAAATCTACATTAATTAGACAATACACTGAAATTATATGATTATAGAACAAATGGTATGGGGGTACAGGCAACAAAGTGATGGGCCAAGTAATCAAGCTGGAATCTTTCAGTGCAGAGCTATTAGACAAGAGAGGGTTTCAAGATACAGACTGCGGGAATTGAGAAAATAGAAGTGAAACTGTTCCAAAACTGAACACAAACTAAGTAAAATGAAAAGTGAAGTGTAAAGGTTAAAGTGAGCTGGTGCATCAAAAGTAGTAGACTGATCCATACGGGTAAGAACAGAGCAAAGTTATAGTTAATAGTCTTGAAGTATAGAGTTATAACTAGAGAAGTGGGTAATTTCTGTTGAGCGACTACAGAATAAAACACACTGTGGAGAAGACAAACATTATGGGATCGATTCCTATCCTGAAAAAAAAAAACGTCCGTACGATTCGTATCCGGAGCCCTCTCCATACAAATCGTAAACATGCCGTACGACCTGATGAGTACGATCCATACCGGGGTATGAGGATGCGATTCGTACAGTCCACGTCAGGTAAGGGCGATTCATACAGAAAAGCACACAATCACATGCACACTGTACGGTCCGTACACCCCATGATCGCGGGGTATGTTGCGTACCCCTGCGATCATGAGGTGTACGCACGTACCTCTGTGATTGCAGGGTGTATGCACCATACACCCAGTGAACATGGGGTACGGTCTGTGCACCCCATGATCGCATGGGTACGCACCGTACCCCTGCGATCATGGGGTGTATGCACCGTACCCGGGGGGGCCGTTCCGTACCTGTTTCAGGGTAAACTCTGCTTTTACAGCTGTTTTCAGCTCCCGTAGAAAATGGATCGTACGGTGCGTACCCAACACAAATCCTACTTGTTGGGTCAGAAAAAGCAGCCGCGAACCGTACAGATGTTGTGTACAGCGGGTTCCGAGGGAGATTCGTACGGGGGATTTGATTTGTACGGTCTCTGTACGATTCGTAGGGAGTCCAGCTCCTGGTACGAATCATACTTCATCATACATATGGGGGACTTTGCAGGGTATGATTCGTACGGGAGAAACACTCCGAACGGCTATTCCGAGCGGTTTTTCCCGAATCGGAATCGACCCCTATATGTATGGAAAAAAGAACAACATAATGGATAATTAGAGGATCAGATGGTTCAAGAGAAGACACTTTGTAAAGCAGAACTGTGGCAGTAATATTTAGAACAAGACCCTGAAGACAGCAGTATTGAAAACACAGAACTAAGACAGTAAAATGAGTGTGAAGACAGAATTAATGTCAGATTGGCCTAAAAGGTATGGTTACTCTGATTCTGTAATGAGAGATAATTCAACCTTTGGAGTTTGAGAATTCATAGGAAGGGACAGAAAACATGTCTGAAAGCAAGCACAGAGGAAATGGAAGAGAAAGCTTCTGTTTTTTCAAATTTGTTGATGAAATGAGACGTGTAATATTGGGCACAAAAATGAGTGGCCGCAGGCAGGGGGTATGCGAAAACCATTTATGGAAGATGAACCATGTTTAGGTGTATAGTATGGTACAAGGTGCTTCTTCACACCATAGTCTCCTCTGTTTTGAGGTGGAAAAATAGAACACTAACTAGGAGAGTCTAAATTCACATTGTCATGGTGGGAGGGTATCCCCTCTGCAGTAACACATCTGTCAGTTGCTGGCATGCTTAATTTTTACTTACTATGCTCCAGTCTGCCAAGCTTTAGGTAGGAGACCATTTTGTGCAGAATAACCTTGTGTGAGTGAATACACAGGGTATCCAATTAGGGATACTTCACAGCCAGGATGAAAGACATTGCCCCTTTGGGAATCTATGTAGACTGAAACATGTCGGCACTCACAATGATGTCAGTGTCATAGCACTCTTTACACATCCATCAATTAATATTTTAATCTTACCCTTCCTACCAGTAGATAAAAGGAATAATCTTCAGTTTTCCCTCCTGAGACAGTTTTGGGTACCTGGATCCCTCCTATATCTAGTAGCTCTACTAAGGAACTCCCCCAAGTGAAGGTTGAGTCCACACATATGGTATTATTGTTTGTTTTTAATATATATTTTTATTGATTTTTTCATTATTAGACAGCTACAAACAACCAACTCCAGAACACAGGGTTAATAAAAAAATAAGAACCTAATATTACAAAAGAGAAAACAAGCAGAAATAATAACATAGGAATAAACATGCAACATAATATCAAGGTAAGGAAAGCATCATGGACATCAGGATAAAACACAAGCTCAAATCTAGGTGACCAGCCCTGGGATGCAGCCATCTCTGTCAGCAAACCACAAAAAGGATCCCATACCTGACCCACCCTTTTCCCCGAGGGTTATTATAGATGAGCACCATCTATAACCTACTCATATGTAAGAATTACCACCACCAGATCCAAGGGTCAGGTGACTCACTAGTGAATCATAATCGAGCAGAAACCCGCCTCGCTAGTGTGATGGAAAACAGATTAACACCTGCAAAAGATGGGCGAGGGAATAAACTGTGAATGCCCCATCATAATTAGCTTAGAATCTACCTACACCGTCGTATTGGATATACCCCCCAATTTACCAAAGACGAATTGCCAAAACAGTTGATGCGCAGGACAGGATGTGAAAACATGAACTGCATTAGCACCTGCAATCTCGCAACGGAAGCACTGATCATCTGGCTGTAGTTTAATAATAAAAAGAATTATGCAGACTTAAATACCAATTGTTAATACACTTAAGATGATGAACCTTAATCTGAGAGACGTTCAAAACTGAATGAGCCGTCACATTAATATGCTGAAGATCAGCTCGGGTAACTTCCGTACTAAGCCAAGAACTCCACTTGTTAGCCTGCTGCTGAGACCTGTCCTCATCTAGATGATGGGAAACCATATAAAATGCCTTATAGACAACCCCAATATTTCTTTCAAAGGGAGTTTTCCCAATAAAATCCAGTCCGTAATAATCTGTGCAATTTGTATTTGAATTTGTATAGCGCGTAAATCACCCATGGGTCTCATAGGGCTTGCAGAAATTTGTGAGAAGATTGGCTAGGAGGTTGACCGAGGTTTCTGTGCAATTCAAGTCCTCTTCCTTGAGGCTCAAAATAAAATGCTACATCTGTTATCTAAAGAAAAACCTAGACGGCACGGGAACCAATTGCTGTAAAGTGCTAAATGAAACAAAAACATCCCTTGCAAAAAGTTGTCCAATGGTCAGCATATTAACCCTTTCCCATATCTACCGAAACCCTCCATGTACACCATTAGGAAACATAGGGTTATAGTCCAGATACGTAACAGAGTAATACCTTAAACAATCTCTTAAAAGAACACCAAACCAGATGAAAAACATTTAAGGTCTTAAAGTGAGTATGCTTAAACTACATTATATCAACTATAACTGAATGAGGGACAATTGATTCGCTCAATGGGTGAAACTCTGAAAACATACCAATCAATGGCCAAGTCGACCATCACAGAACCGACTGCAGTTGTGTGAAACAGACGCCAAAAAAGAAAATGTAAGAATAGGAAGTAAAACCCCACATCTTCTTTGGACTGCTGTAAAAACTGAATCGCACATCGTTACTTATTTTAGGCCCAGACATACTTCTGCCATATTGTTTCCACTCTGGCGAAAAGGCCGCTGGAAGAAAAAGTGGAATATAGCGGGGAAAAAAATAAGATACTGCGGGAGTATAGTCATTTTTATAATGTTGCAATGGCCTATAATCCCCAAATGCAGATGATTCCACTTAAGAAAGACCACACAGAATGCTGAAACAGCTTTCCATACTTATGCCCCAAAATATCAGGAATACTAATAGCCATAGTGAACCCAAGATATACCTGATTTAAAACCCAGCTCAGATCCTGAACTAGCGAAGCCACATTGGAAAAGATCTGAGTCTTATCAGAGTTCAGCTTATAGCCAGAAACCTCCCCAAATGATTTGGCTGCAGCTACAACTGCCCAGAATCACATGTCATAATTGCGATATCATCGACATACGCAATAATTTTTACCTCATATTGATGTAGCCTCAAAGATGATATCTCGTCATTTTGTTTGAGGGATTGAATGAATGGCTCCATAAAGAGTGCAAACAATTGGGGGTATAAAGGGCAGGCCTGCCGGGTACTACAAAGAATAGAAATAGGATCAGAGAAAAGACCAGCACTGCCTACCCTAGCTTTGAGGCCCTGGTAAAGGTGCCAGACCCTGGGAACAAAATGGAACCCAGACCATCAGACTCCATTACCTCCCAGAGGAAGAACCAGGACACCCGATCGAAGGCGTTCTTGGCATCCAAACAAATCATAACAAATGGGCTCCCTGCCGCTGAGGTCACCTCCCAGGCCATAATTGCTGTTTTGACATGAGACGTATCCTGGCCCGGATAAAACCATGTTGGTTAGGGTCCACCAATTCCAAGATAATTGCTGACAACCGATTAGCAAGAATGCAAGAATACATTTTAGAATCTGCAATGATTAGGATGTTATGACCCTTAAAAGGTGGGATCTTTCACCTTTTTAAAAAAAAGAAAATGATGTTTGTCTCACCTCAAGACTCAAAGACGTCATCAGAAATATCAAATGAATTAAAAGGAACCATTAACACTGGGGACAGGATCTGTGAAAAAGTGACATAAAATTCAGATGGTATCTGTTTAGAACCATATGCCTTCCCGCTAGTCAGGGAACTGATAGCCCCTTTGACCTCAACAAGAGTGATAGGTGCCTCTAACTTAGACCGATTAGCAGGGGTCGCCTGGTGGTACAAATAATGCTTAACTAATCAAGCAATATCCTCAGCGAGAGAGAGACAGTCTACCCTATAGGGGTCCTGATAGAAATGATGAAACACCTCATACGCTAGGACAAGGTTAGCAAGTAGTAGGCCCTTCTCCAGCCACGGCCCGTGGAGGGAGTTTCGGTGGGGCAGAGAGGCGGGGCAGGGGAGGGGCAGGGTGGGGGGTGACACAAACCGGCATATGGATAATTGGAGGTAAGTAAAGAATATAATTATTAAAACGAATTTCGTAGCGCGCCCTACATTTTGCGATGCAGGGCACGCTACAAAATTTGTTTTAATAATTAAACTCTTTAATTACCTCCAACTATCCTAATGCCGCTTTTTGTTACCCCCACCCTGCCACTCCCCCGCCCCTCCTCTCTGCCCCACCGCAACTCACTCCACGGGCCGTGGCTGCCCTTCTCATCCGTAACTTGCTAAATATTATTGGAGCTCGATCCATCCTTTACCCAAAATGACAGAATCCTCCTAATGTCCTGTATGTTGTCAAAATATGACAGCTGTCGAGCTCTGCTACTTTTAACAACACTCTCCCAGATTCATTTCTTGAGGGAAGCTCTGAGGACGGCCGATTGCCCGAAGCCCATCCCTCACTCTAATATTATTTTCTAACTTGGATTCAACAGACCCCCAAAGATCATTGGGTCCCCATTTCCTCCACCAAAGCCATCCTATGTTGATTAGAAGCACATTGAAGAGTCTGACCTCGATAGAATGCTTTAAGAATCCCAGACCACATATTAATCAAAAGAGACTTGTTATGGTTACCTTTAACTGACTACCTTTCCAGACATGCTCCCTGACTAGTTTAAAAGTTTCCTTTCCTTCTCATTGTAATTTTGGTAACTAAATGCATTGATTATGTTTTCTAAGTTGCCTTTTTTTCCCCTCTTCTCCCTTTTCCTTTTTTATTCCTCTTCCCCTTTGACAAAATACACACAAAAGCTCTGTTTATTGGTATAGTTTGCTTTTCCCCCTTTTTTGGGGAATGCAATTTCACTGTTTCTATTTACCTGATGCCCTATTGTTCTTTATTATCGTTTACTTCTGTAATGATGTTTTACGTTGCATATTTCTTTTCAATAAAGCTTTCTAAACTCAAAAAAAAGAATCCCAGACCACAGGAAGTGAAGCCTTCACAAAGTCAAATTCAAGAAACTTCCTTATATGCCCCTTCAATGAGCTAGCGTAACCCTCTTCCAGGAGTAGACTGCATTCAAATGTCTAGGTGGATTGCTTTGATGGCCTGGGATAGTTGGTGGGAGGTCTTGCGCCACATAACAGATTAGGGGTGCTGGTTAGTGGCAACTATCCAGAAGGACAGGGATTGCTTTACTAATTGTGTTCTTGATGGGCCTAATACGAATGACCAGAAGGTCTTTGAGTTTCTTTTTTTGGAGTTGCATCTTTTGGCCGCACCCTATCTTCTTTGAGGCAATTTTAATGTCACACTGTGCCCTAAGAATGATTCTGCATCCCAGCTTGGGCCCTCAGATCGTGTTTTTTTGATGATCTTGCCCACCGGGGGAAGCATTGTCTGCGGGGGTGGTAATTCAGCTAATATCTTCATATGAATTGCTCGATCTTTGGTGTTTTAAGCATTCTGGTGATCTGGGCTTCACAATCTACCCTGCTCTTCATAAGACCATGTCAAGATTTGTCCCTGGTTAGCAATGCGCTGGCAGCTACTTCTAGGATTATTCGCAATCCAAGGGTCCTCTCAGACCATAATGCATTGCCGTTGTTTATTCAACTTAAGGAGCCAACCAAGGTATCTGGCCCCCTTACGGTAATATCTTATCAGAGTGGGGGGGGGGATATGATAAAGCATGCGTCTCTAACAGGGTGAGGCTTCCTCAACCTGAAAACATCTGGTTTTGGTAGATAACTTGGATGTTGTGGTTACTAATATTGAATTATTGCAATGTTTGTGTAATAGTATTTGATACAGGGATAGTATGCAACAATTTCTTTCCTCCCCCTCTCCTCTTTTAATATACTAAGAATTTCTACTGATCTGCTGGGTGCTTTCTGTACGGAATATTTGAAAGTAACTGAAAATTGGCCGCAGCAAGGATTCTGACCCACCTGATATCTTTCCAGAATCTGAAGTGTTTAGTGCAAATGAAGTGTAAATTTGTGTCCAGCACTCCTAGGAACTCTGCCACAGGACACCTTGCAGTTTTTAAAAAAATAACATGTGGAAAGTATTACTGTGCTTTTTCCATTATCATAGTATTTAAGTCAAAGCCTAATATCGTGCTTGTTGAGAAATCACTCACCTTATGACATTGCCCTATTTAAATGAACACATTGAGGTCAGACTAACTCTGTGATAATTGGTACATAACTACAGAATATACTACCATTTAGCATTGTATTTTATGATTCAAAATACATTCTAAAACTAATTAGCAGGTGTTTCAATGAAAATACGTTTTATTTAGTCAGATAATAATTTATGGGCTTTGGGCCAGACTTCAAATTTCTAGAACAGAGATGGACCTTGCCTTCGGAATTCTCCAAAGGGAGTTATTGAATAGGAGCAAAGTGAGACTCTGTTCAATTATATCAGCGGCTGCTCCTCCGCTAAGGTGGAGGAGCATCGCCTGCTCCTTCTGAGCAGGGCAAAAAAGTAAAAATGAAATGCTGATAACAGAATGTTATTAGCACTTTATTTTCCTATACGGAGCCAGGTTGGGCTGGGCGGGACAGGGCTTTTTTCACAGTGCAGAAGCAGGAGTGGTAAATGCACCTTAAGTGCGCATGACATTGTGACCAGCCGTATTGAGCCCACCAAACAGTCATGTGTACTAAGCATGTTCTCCACAGGGCTGTAATGCGCAGGCTTGCAGTCCCCTTGTGAGTGCAGAACCAGGGCGCTCAGACCAATCATGATGCTGCTGTCATGGTGACAGCTATATCGTGATTGGCCTAGGGGATCCTGCATGCTTTCTGCTTCTGGGAGCGAGGAAGAGCACAGGGAAATGAGAAGCGTATAGCGAGAACAGGTATGTGATCTTTATTTTTATTTTTCCTCCCCGCCTCCCCTGTTCCACAGCAGCTGCCACTGTACAGCCGTAATCCTTGGCGCTTCTGATTTAGCCGTAGTACAGGTGTTTTTCTTGCTTACCTCCTTAAAATATGTAAAAAGACTTTCAAATTCAGAAAGTTATTACGTTTTATGTTTTCTCCACATTTGCTTACAATTGAGCAATTTAAGTTGCAAAGTTGCAAAAAGAAATTCTGCATGCTTTTGCCATGTGCATAGAAAAATAATAAGAAAGCTAAACCTGCATATATGTTTCATTTTATGGATTCAATTGATTAGCAGGGTTGGACTGTGAAAGAAAATAGGCTTAGGTATCAAAATAAAAGTGACCTCTATTAATGAGTCAGATAACTAAAAACATTACCCTTGTTAGCAAATCGGGGCACTTTGGAATTTGTAAAGACAGACTGTATAAGTGTTTTGCAAGGTATGGGAGTCTGCATTCATTTGAGCGTGCTGCCGACAATCTTTGTTTTTGTATCATGGAAATCAACAGTAAAAAGCGGCCCAGCAAACCATAAAACAGCTCCACAAACAGCCCAAAAGCGCCCATACACAGACCTGTCAGATCAGCCCATTGCGCACTGCCTGATTGCCCTGTAGGCCACTCCGACCCTGCTGATGAAATGAAAATTAAATGAAATCAAATATTTATAAAGCGCACGGATACTCACAAAGAGTGTCCCAGCGCTAATCTCAAGAACAGAAGCTTCCTGGAGAATCGCCCAACCAGTAATTATTGTTGGAACAGCCACGTTTTCAGTTGTTTTCTAAACGACAGCAAGTCATGAGCCTGTCTGAGATATAAAGGTAATTCATTCCACAAACGGGGCGCTTGAACCTGGAATGACCTTCCTCCTATCCGAGATTTCGTAAACTTAAGAATCACCATGAGTGATTGCTTGGAGGATCCAAGGATCCGTTGAGGCTGGTAAGACTGGATCCTGTTCCTCAGATATACTGCACCTGTATCATGGAAGGCACGATAGGCAAGCACTAAGGCCTTAAACTGAACCTTCTTCCTCACCGGGAGCCAGTGTAGGGCTTTCAGATGCAGTGACATACGTGTTCTAGTGTTTACCATAAGTATAGCTCTGGCAGCAGCGTTCTGCACAAGCTGCAGCCGGTTGAGCAAATACCTAGGAAACCCCAGGTACAAGATGTTCACGTAGTCCAGGATGTAATTAAGGCTTGCACCACAATTTTACGAGAATCCATCGGGAGGAGAGGAAGAAAATTCTTTACCATTTTTATCAAGCCAAAACAAGTGCCAGCGACCGCTTGAATCTGGGCCTTCATTGCCAGGCTAGAGTCCAATTTGACTCCTAGATTCTTCACCGAGCTAACTGGGGCTGAAGGAGGAGACATATCACTAGGCCATCATGCATTCCAGTCCTCATAAGGGGTACAGCCAAAAACAATGATTTCAGATTTTTCGGAATTGCACTTCAGCTGATTAAGTTGCAGCCAAGCAAAGACCTCTGTTAGACAATGTTTTATCTCCCCCCCACGAAAGCTCGCTCCTTTATCACAAGTGAACAGGAGTTGTGCATCGTCGGCATAGGAGATAATCTTTGCTCCATACCGATCTGCCAGATGAGCAAGAGGGGCCATATATATATTAACGAGAGTAGGGCTCAGGATAGAGCCCTGCGGGACCCCCACTTGCATTGGGGTAATAGTGGCTGAGAAAGGCGGAGACCAGATCTCCTGCTGTCGCTCCGAAAGAAAGGAAGCAAACCAATTGTACACTGTGCCCCTCACAACACAATCTGCTAACCTATGCAGAAGCCGGTCATGGGGCATGGTATCTGTTGTGGTAAATGATGATACAAAGTAGATGGTAGCCAGGTAATTGATCCAAGTATGATGTTTATTAGTTGGTTTCAATAAGATAAGTATTAGGTCCCACCAGGAGCTTGATGGATGTTGCTCAGCCCTCACTCACCAACTGACATTCTCCACACACACCAGGCACACACACATTCTATTCACTCTGACATCACGCACACCAACATTCCACGCAGACATCTCGCTCATAGTGGCTGAGCAACCTAAAGGAGATAAATCTAGTTACAACAGTATCAAAGACCGCAGAGAGATCCAGCAATATTAAAACAGCACTACCCCCATTGTCCATTTGAACTTTAATAGTTTCAGAGACCTCAAGTAGAGCTGATTAGTGTGAAAGTTGTCCCGCAATACAGTGACTACGACATTTTTTTTCATTTTGTCAGAAAGCCTGACATGGAAAGGCTGTGGGAAGCCAAGCATTGTAATCCCAACAGCGGAAACACCGTCCATTGGGATTATGGGCCGGTCTCCAACTGGCTGACAGGCTCCTTGAGCCTGTCATAATCCAGCCAGAGAGACCGTCCGGTTTCAATTCCGACCACCTACATTATAATTAGGTCAGAGGCTTTCCGACTGAGATCTTAATAGGCCCCATAAAGTGCAACGATATACTTAAACTTGAGTAAAGAAAATTTGCACCAAATGTGGCCAACTCCCAATTCTTCTCGAGGCTAGCATCCTCCTCCTCGATTTGAATAATTATTTTAAGATGGCATTCTCACATTTCACCCAAAAATACACTCTTTTCTATTCAATGTCAATGGCAGCTTTTCTATTCAAAGTCATTTAAATTGGGAACCAACTCGCTCCTCGCCTTCTATACTGGTTATCCTCACTTCCTCCTTTGTATACTATGCACTGTTTTATCTCACTTCTTTTCCACCCTCTCCACCTCGCCTTCCGCCTTCCTTTCTTTTCATACACCATATCACTGTTAATCCATTCTCGGCTCTCCCTGACTTCTTTGTTAATAGACATCTGTTGAACGATTTAAACCTACCTTGACAGTTAGTGTAATTTTATTTGAGACCTCTGCAGTGTGTTTCACTGTAAATTAGAATGGCATTTCCTTGATCGAGCAGAGCTACAGAACATGTAAAATAAGTATACAAATTAAAAAGATGTTAAAATTAATACTCAGATGTATTTGTAGTGTCAGTCTGCTATCAATTAAGTAAGAATATTCCATGACATGCCTATTGTATTAAAATATCGTGAAGACCAAAATATCGAGGAACAGAATATTTCATAAAAGAATATTGGGCCTGATTAGAATGGCGGTGGGACTTCCACTGTCAGGTCGTCGGTCCCATTGCCATCCTAATGCGGCACTCAGAGCTCAGCTGTCGAGGGGGGAAAGCTGCTGCATCCGACATGATTAAGGATCCCGTCAGGGCGGGGGTCAGACTCCTATTCCCTGCAAAGAGGGTAGTGCCTGCTCAGGCACCACCATAGGGATCAGAATGTCCTTTTCCGCCTTCCCTTTCATGGCGGTTCACCCGGTATGAAAAGGCAGGCAGAAAGTGACTTTGGGGGCCCCTTGCAGTGCCCCCTTACCCCCTGGCCCTCCACTATGGGGCCTGTTGCCCCATAAATATTCCTGCACCATGGCTGCCACATAGTGCAGGGATGTTTTAAATGTGTACATTTTGTATTGCCGCGTGTGCTGCAGCCCGCAGCACACGCAACAATGCAAAATATACACATAGCGACCGCTGTGACGGCAAATGCATCATAATGCGGGCAGCGGGCGGTCCTGCTTCTGCCACTGTGCCGGTTGGACAAGAGTCCGACAGGCATCGTAATTAGGCCATTGCTTTTTTTTTGCGTATCTAATATTGTTTTTAAGAATATTTCTGTATTTATTATCATTTACTTAAATATAGTTATAAGTATCATTTAATGTTAGCATATTAATTTTAGCATTGTTAGTATAATTGTTAGTATTTTAAAATATAGCTTGCAATTTTAAATGTGTTGTTTTTTTAATTTAATTAGCAATCTATAATGTAGTGGATTATGGGGTGTGTAGGAGATTAGGGTGGAAAGTTAATTAAATTGTAATTATTTCATTTTAATATTAACTACTTTTTATTGTTTATTCAATATTTAATTGATTATTAACTAAGTAAATTGTTTAGCGGTTATTTTATTTAAGTTTAATTTGTTAACTTTAATTTTAAGTTCATGTTACTAATTTATAGTTTAGCAGTGGATTTGTGGGGTTTGTAGGGCAAAAGGGTGGAAATTCACTAAATTATAATTAATTTAATGTATATATTAATTCTTTTTTTATTGTAAATTATATATTTATGTATACGTTATTTTTGAAATATTTTTGAAATATAGGGCCCTATCACAATGTAATTCCGAAAGCCTCGGTCGGAGGCTTTTGGAATCACAACTCGGTTTCACTTCCGACCGCCTGATTACAATCTAGGCTGTCGAACTTGAAACTGGGCGGCCATTCCGGCTGGATTCCGACAGTCTCCAGAAGCCTGTCAGCTTGTCGGAGACCGCAACGTAATCCCAATGGACGTCAATTCAGCCGTTTCTGACAGGCTTTCCATGCAGGGCTTTCCGCCATGAAAGGCAAATTTGGGGGAACCCTTGCAGGACCCCGTTCTCCCTGTGGCCTCCGGGCCAATGGGGCATTTATGGTGCCCAAGTCCTAATCCCTGCACCGTGTGGCAGGCACCTTGATGACGTGCTTGCCACTCAGTGTAGGGATTAACAGAATCTCACATTTCTATATGGGATCTTGTGCTATGGCCAGTTTACAGCCACAGCACAGACTCCCATATAGAAATGTGATTATGCGACCGCACCATGTGTGGTTGCATTGTGATTGCGGCACCACCGACTGACATCATACTCGAGCCCTTAGTTGTTGATAATTTAGATGTAAATTGTTAAGGATAATATTTTAATATGTATAATTTTATTAATAGTTTATATTTTAGGAGCGGGTGGTTTGTTCTGTAGGGGAATGCAATGGGTCATTAAGGAAATATTGTTTAATTAATAGTTTATATTCCTTATTTTTAATCAATACATCATTTTGTATATTTGATTTGTTTATTTATCCTTTAAAATAATAGTTTTATTTGAATTATTTATTAATTTATTATTACATTATTTTACTAATTTATGTATAATGGATTTGTCATTGTATTTGTTTTGTTCAAGTAATATTTCTATGTACATATTTTTTCATGTATTTTTTGGGGGACTTTTGTGTGTTTTTGCCGGTTGTAGAGAGGCAATTTAATCTTTCAAATGATTTTTAGTATTTTTTAAGTTTAGTTGTATGCATGTTTTTATATAACGTGAATTAAAATGTATTGTCGCTAGGTATTTCAGTGTTTTATAGAAGATAGTAATGAGTTGGAATGGTATATGTAATCATTGCAAAGTTCAACACTTTCCCAGCTGTTCTTTGGACTGCAGTGGGAACAGTAAATCTAACTCTTCCAAATACCAACACTTTCTCTACTGTTGCCAAGACTGGGAATAATAAATCTAACCCCTCTAAAGGGCAACTTGTTCCCTTTTGTTGCTAAAACCTGAGTGGGAATAGTAAATATGACCCCTCAGAAGTGTAACACATTCTCTACTGTTGCTTAGACTGGAGTGGGAATAGTAAATCAAACCCCTCAGAAGTCCTAAGCCATCCCCACTATTGTGTAAATTGGAGTAGGAATGGTAAATCACCTCTCTAAAGAAAAACAATGTATCTATTGATGGTCAAAGTGTATTTGTATAATTTGTTATATTGTTGTTTATTTTAGTTATTTTTTTGTTTATTATTTAGGGGTTTTCACATCTTCATATATATTTTTTTTAAATGTGTTTTAATTTTTAATTTTTATGACATTATTTTAAATATATTTTAATGCAGATTTTGTTTCTGTTAATATTATATTTGGTAAACTATTGTTATTTCTTTAATAAACATATATGTATTGGTGAATTATTTGTATATTTCATGTAAATTATTAAATAAAAGTATACTTTCATTATTTAAAAAGAATTGTATTTAAAAACTGTATAGTTATTGTTGTTATATTTCCTAAGTACATTTATGCAGGATTTGGTGGAAAAACCTCAGAGTTGGACAGGGTAATCACACGAGGCCAAATGTAGTAGTTGGTCTTAAGACAATTTCCAATTTAAGAGTTATCCACTTTTTGAAGTTTAAAGCAACTTAAAACGTGGATATTTGACAAGTAATCCTCCTCCCCTACCTAAGCGCCTTGAGACCCTCTGGGTATGTAGTGCGCTATATAAATTCTTTGACTTTGACTTTGACTTTGACTTGGTCCTTCTGGATGAAATATAAGCCTGTATTCAACATTGTCTCCAGGAGTTTTTTTAGTTTGGCCAGAGATGTTTGTGAACACCTTAAATGAGAATGGGACACGTCATAGCACAATGAGGCGGTGTGGTCATCCAAAATGTTGCATCTTCTTTTAGAATCAATCATGTTTTATTGCGTGGTAGAGGTTCATTATACACAGCTTAGCTGCCTACATCCAGATGCCGGCAGAGCGGTACGTTAAGATCAGTACACAGCGTATAGGTCTACACCCCGGAGGGCGACCCGCAAATATATTAAGATCACAGTGCAGAGACAAGTCAGCTTCTCTAGAATACCACTTTTATCAAATAAAAGAGACATGAAAACAGACAAACACCCCACCCCCATCCATCTCTGCATCAGTCTCTAATCAGCACTCCTACCACCCATAAAACCTGGTCACAGGCCGGGAACTGGTGGTTCCAGAGGGATAAGCTGCAGGATTTGTAGGTATTTCGGGCATGTGACTTCCCTCATTTCCTTAGTAAGGAGTTGCAAGAATGGGGCCCACAGCTTTGCATATTCCGACCCCCTCCTATCGCTGCTGAGCGAGAGTCGCTCCATTGCCAAAAGATGCCAAAGTCTCTGAATCCAGTCCCGCGGTTCAGGGGTAGCCGAGGAACCCCAATGTACAAGGAAAACCTGTCACGCTGCAAGCAATGCTAGGGCTATCTGCCTACCCCTCAGTGAGCGCAGAGGGAAGGACGTAGGATGGGAAAGCCCCAGCAATGTGTACTTAGGTGCCCGTGGGAATGTAATCTGAAATGCAGCACCCAGGTCGTCATGAATCACTGACCAGTATTGCACCAATTTTGGGAAGTCCACAGGGGTATAATACCAATAAGTGACAGCCTTATAGGCAGACTCCACACCCGCAGTATTGGAGGCCGTGTGGTGTGCCCTGTAATAAAGGAGTAAAGGCCCCACGCCCTGTGTTTGCACGGCATCCAAAGTTCGCACCAGATATTACAACCAGCAAACGTTTGGTCCATAAAGTTCCAATGTTTCCTGGACAAGGGCCTGTTCCATTCTATAATGTAGCGGAGACAGGACGCTTGATAATACGCCCCCACTAGCGGGAAGCCCATCCCCCCCTCAGCTTTTGGTCAAGTGACAAGCGATAATGAGAGTCGCTGCTTTTTTTTTCCCCACAGAAATTTGTTAAGGAGTCCCTGCAACTTCCGTACGGTGCCTGATGGAGGGCACACTGGGAGCATCTGAAACAAGTAGAGGATGCGCTGCAACATAGTCATTTTCACAGCTGCTAATCTTCCATACCATGCCAGGTTGAGGCGGGACCAATCAGACAATGCCTTGGCAGTTTGCTCCAGCAACAATTCATAGTTGAGGTAACCGTTTTAGCAATAGAGGACGCCAGCCGGACGCCCAAGTACGTAATGTCAGTGTGCACCCACTGGAAGGCAAAATCCTGCTGTAAATCCCGGACCTCCTTGCAGGGATAGAGATATTGAGGATTAGCGATTTCGAAAAGTTTACTTTAAACCCTACAATCTTACCAAACTCAAGCGGGCTCTCCTGCCAGGGACCGCAACGTGGAATGGGGCTGTGTGTGCGACAGGATGACATTGTCCGCATACATACTAATTTTGTGCGTGTCAGCACCGAATTTGATGCCCACAATATCTAGATTCGACCGTATGCATTGGGCAAAAGGCTCCATGTAGAGCGCAAAGAGCAGCGGGGAAAGGGCACACCCCTGCCGCTTTCCCCTGGAAATGGGGAAGAGGGCTGATTTACCCCCATTTACCTGCACTGCTGCCTTAGGGGCTGCATAGAGACACTGGATCCATCGGAAAAAGTTTTCACCAAAGCCAAAAGCCTGCAACACTGCAAATAGGTACTCCCAATCAACGTGGTCAAAGACTTCTCTGCTTCGATTGAGAGCAAAAAAGCCGGAACGCGAGACTGATGGATTAAGTCCATAAGGTGGAGGAGCCATTTGATA
The DNA here is from genome assembly GCF_964263255.1 of Lissotriton vulgaris. Taxonomy (NCBI): domain Eukaryota; kingdom Metazoa; phylum Chordata; class Amphibia; order Caudata; family Salamandridae; genus Lissotriton; species Lissotriton vulgaris. The sequence goes on along the minus strand of NC_141689.1, from coordinate 240,980,137 downwards.
TTATCACCTGGCAGCCGCATCGGAATGAAGCGGGACTGGTCTGGATCAATAAGGCCATCCATTAGTGGGCTAAGTTGCACTGCCAGAAAACTCGCAAAAAGTTTCGCAGCGATGTTTGGGAGGGAAATTGGTCAGTAGGACCCATATTCTTTAAGGTCCTTCCCGGGTTTAAGAATGACCGTAATTGCTGCTTCTGTCATTGAAGGAGTCACCTCTCCAGCATCAAGAAAGGAATTAAAAAGTTGGGTTAAAAGAGGAGCCAGCGCCACACAGAAGGTCTTATAAAACAAAGCGGAGAAGCCGTCCGGACCCGGGGACTTGGCCACTTTCAAACGTGCTATCGCTGATACGACCTCTTCTATACGAACGGTGGTATCTAGTGCGTCAGCTCAAGACTGAAGCATAGGGGTAAGACCACAAGAATTCAGATAGGCCTCTGTACCCAGTGGGCTAGTGTCTCCCCCTGTGTACAGACAGTGGTAGAACTGACGAAAGGTGTCAACAATAAGGGCGTCTGTGGTGTGCTCCACTGCATGTGAGTCCCGGATGGATTGGATAGCTGACAGCTGTGCTTGTGCCCTTAGCCTATGCGCCAACATCCTCCCTCCCTTATCCCTGCTAAGGTAAAACTTATGACGCAAGTGCAGCAAGGCGTGCTCAGCTCTATCTAAGTCCAAGTGTTTCAGCATGCGCCGTTTTTTCTCCAATTCCCTCCACCCTCTTGGGGCTCCCGTCCGCTTGTTCGCTGCTTCTAAGGCACCGACCTCCCTTTTCAGCTCTGCGCGTTTTTCTTTGCGGAACCGCGCAAAGGTTGCCGCAAGCGCGATGAACTCACCCCGTACCACTATTGTCAGGGCTTCCCATACCGCCACAAGAGAAGTGTCTTCTCTATCATTATCCTCAAGGTAGTGAACTATAGTGTCTCGCACTCGAGTAACGACTGACTCCGAGTGGAGCAGGGAGTCGTGGAGACGACAGCCAGGTGGCGGTGGGCACCGGCCATGGGAAGTAAGTAGGACCGAGATGAGGGCATGATCCGACAAGGACTGAGAAGTAATATCTGCTGCGTGTAAGTGGGGAAGGAGAGAGGATGTGGCTAAGAAGTGGTCTAAACATGCATAGCGGAATAGTAGGTATAGGCGCGCTTATTAGGATGCTGAACGTGCCACACATCACTCAATCCTCCATCAATTAACCATTGCTTCCCACCCTGTGACATGGCACCCGTCTGATGGGATCGCTGCCCTGACCTATCCATCTCTGGATCCATTTCTACATTCAGGTCACAACCCATTAATAATGCAGTATCGGGAGAAGCAAGCACTTCAGAATGGGCTGAGTGGAGGAAGGGTTCTTTTTGTTCATTCGGGGCGTATAGTGACCCCATTGTCATCTGTGTATCCCCACATCGGATACGAGCAGCCAGGAACCTGCCTTTAATGTCAACCACAGGAGAGAGTACTTTGCATTGCGCGTTCGCACTAAACAGAATTGCCACCCCATGTATCTTAGCTGGGCCTGAGGACCATAGTTACAACGGAAAATGCTTATCCTTCATCCGCTTATTGTCTTTGTAAAGCAGGTGGGTTTCCTGAAGCAGACAGCTATTGCCCTCAACGCTTTCTATGATTGAGAGTATTGCAAAATGCCTAACTGGACTGTTTAATCCTCTGACATTCAGACTTACAATTTTTAGATCCCTACCCATATCAGCCAAGGGAGGAGGAAAAGACATCTAGCTGCCCAAGCTCAATAGTACTAGGGCCAAAAGGTGTTGAGGACCCTGGTCCAAAAAGCCTGCTCTACCATCCGGAGATCTGATGCTGAGCCCCTAAAACAACCCCAAAAAACCCACAAAACCCAATGCCCTAACACATGAAGCAATAAAACACAAAGAAGAAAAAAAACAAGAATCGAAGATAGTAACAAGAGTCAGTCCTGTGAGTCAAACGTGTAGGGGAACATGGCGCCATTCTAGATCAAGTCACTCGCCTGGTACTAGGTACGTCCACCAAACAAAGGGTGAATGATGACACAACTCCTCGCCAGACTGCTCCCCTTCTCCGGCGTCCAGATATGAGCCCGACTGATGCCAAGTGTGTGTATCTCACGGGCCGCCTGCATGATCTATCACCTGCGCCACCGAGGTAAGGGCCGCCTCCCTCTCCAACAATCTAGTGGACATGTCTGGCTTCGATGGGGGACGGGCGATCTCGTAAGCGACATCTAAAGAGCAGATCTGCAGGAGCTTGCCTTGATGCTTCAAAATGAGTTGAAACGGATGGCCCCATGAGTAGGGGATGCCTTGCTCCTTAAGATGGTTAGTGATGGGCTTAAAGTCCCTACATTTGATCAATGTGGAGGCCGCCCAATCCTGAAAAAGTGCAGGCTGTTGACCACGGAACTGCACAGGTGTGAGATCTCTGGCCCTGCAAAGAATTTGCTCCTTAAGTTGGAAGTCATAAACACTTACAAGTATGTCCGGGGGGGGGGGGGAGCCTTAGGCCCACGCGGAAGGCCTACATGATGCACACGATCCAACTGTATGTCCTGCTCCTCTTCATCACCCAGGATCTGATGAAAAAGATCGCTGATGAACCCCCGAAGGTTATCCCCTTCTCCTTTCCAAGGAACCGTCCGGATTCTGATGTTGTTACGCCTGGACCGATTTTCTAGGTCATCAGCGTGGACCTGGAGATCTAAATTCTGCTCTGTGAGTCGAATCACATCCCGCTGAAGCTGATGGAGATCATCCTCCCGCCCTAAGTCGTGTTCTTCCAGGGTTGCCACACACTCTCCGATGTTGTCCACATCCCGCCGGACTTCTCCCAGATCAGAAGAGAGCTGGGAGTGAAGCTCCAGGATGTCCTCCTTAATGGCCGAGAACAGCTCAATCATGAAAGCTTTGGTCGCCGGCGCATCACTGTCCTCGAGCTGCAGGGATTTAGATTCCGGCTGAGAGTTGGATTGGCCTGTCACCTTCTGCAGAAGATCCTTCAGGGGCTTGTTCTTTCTATTCCTGGAGGAAGCAATATGAGCCTTACAGGGGGTAAGGACAAATCCTGGGCACTCTGGTAGGCACCTTAGTGCGTAAATGAGGTTAATAAAGTTCTGGATTCAATGTTGAACAAACACACTTTTTTGAGATTTATTTCAACAAATCTTTTACATGATGGTGATTTGTTATTCACAGTTCAATGTTTCCATCATCATATTGTGGTCATATGATCAATAAATTAAAGTGTCATCATTCTTGTAGAATTGTACATTCAAAATAATCCCCGATGCATTTCGTGCAAAGGTGCACTTCTTCAGGGGGAATCTAGAAGGTAAAAGGAAACATATGTAGGGCGCTAGTACAGGAGTCCTAAATACACAACATACACTCATGAGGAGTTGGTGCTAAATAGGAAGTGATACCAAGACTAAGGTGAACATAGTGATAATGCAAGGAGTGTGGGGTCACAACCGGTCTGTGGAGTGAAACGCGAGCAATGGAGGATGAAACGTGATTAGAAGGGTCAAGAATGCACTGTGAAAAGATAAGGTAGTCCACGAAATCCAACCCGAAGTGAACGTATAGAATTAGAAAAACGGCGGTGCTCAAAAATAGGTGATAGCATTATGATCAGCAGGAGCGTGAGGGAGGATTGTGCCTTCTTACCGATTATGTGAAGGTGAACAGCATTCTACGGTGTAGTCCAAAGAACCTCCGAGATGGTGTCCGTAAACCCGGAAGACGCCGAGCATGCGCATTAGGGTGAGCTATGAACGCGAGGAGCATAGAAGGTGAAGACAGACTGTGCTGCAGGGACGGTGACAAACGCATGTGAAACAAATATAGAGAATGTATAGGAACAGGGTGGAAAGTCCGAGAAAAGTTCATAAAATAGAAAATGCACATTTATAAGAAATAGAGGATAAAATAGTGAAGGTCATAAAAGAAAATGTTAATGGATAACCAGAATAAGGTGACAGGGAACCTGGTGCATGAACAGAGGAAAGGCATGCATGATAAGGTAGAAAAAAAGTGCGATGGAGGGCAATAGTGTGTAATATAAAACAAGGGAAGGAATAGTAACAAGGTACAGTGAGATAACAGAGGTCACAAGTGTGAGATCAGAGACATATAAGGAACAATTAAAGTTAACAAGCGTCAAAGGGAATCAACCAAATCAGCAATTCAGGATACAAGGGAAACAATTTGGATGCTGGAACAATCCTTAAAGGTAACAACTGTATTCCAATCTATCATTTAGTCCTTTGGGGTTCATGGCCAGAAGGCGATGTATCCAGTATAGTTCACGACGTAACAAGTTTTTGTTGTTGTCTGTGTGTGGATATTTATCCACTACTTCCAAAATGAGGAAGCGAATTTGACTGGGATTGTGGCCATGTTGGATGAAATGAGCTGCTACGCAGGATTTGAGATTTTTAGTACGTATGTTGCTGCGGTGCTCCGTCAGTCTTACTTTAATTTTACGTTCAGTTTTGCCTACGTATGGAAGGCCACACGGGCATTTCAACATGTATATCACGTTTGTAGAGTCACAGGTGGCATTAACTCTAAGTCGTATGGGCGTCCCTTGAGTGGGGTGTGATACACAATTTCCTGGAATGATGCTGCTGCAGTGGCCACAGTTGTAGCATGGTATGGTGCCTTTGTAGGTAATTTGTTCTTTTGTAGGAGATTGTTTCAACATAGACGCAATGTTTTTAGAGCGTTGGTGTGCAAAAATCGGTGGTTTGTCAAATATTTTATTGAAATCCGTTTCAAGCTGTAGCATTTGCCAGTGCCTGCGAATAGATTGTTTTATTTTTGTAGATTGTGTCGAATATTTAGAGACAAACACAACACGGGTGTCTGATTCTGTGGGCTTTTCTCTGGGTTTTAGTAGTTCCTGTCTTGGTTTGCTCGAAACTCTGATTTTAGCTGATTCTGTGAGTTCATCTGGGTAGCCCCGTTGTCTGAATTTCGTGATGATTGTGGTAACCACACATACATGCTTACTATCGATACATTGATGACATTTTCCTTGTTTGGAAAGGCAATGAGAATCAACTTCATCAAGCTATCAGTGAACTCAACCACGTGGATGATCGCATTCAATTCACCTACAGTTTTGATTCCAGATCTATATCTTTCCTTGATGTACAGATTGTACTATCCAATAATCAATTTGACAACGGGGCTACCCAGATGAACTCACAGAATCAGCTAAAATCAGAGTTTCGAGCAAACCAAGACAGGAACTACTAAAACCCAGAGAAAAGCCCACAGAATCAGACACCTGTGTTGTGTTTGTCTCTAAATATTCGACACAATCTACAAAAATAAAACAATCTATTCGCAGGCACTGGCAAATGCTACAGCTTGAAACGGATTTCAATAAAATATTTGACAAACCACCGATTTTTGCACACCAACGCTCTAAAAACATTGCGTCTTTGTTGAAACAATCTCCTACAAAAGAACAAATTACCTACAAAGGCACCATACCATGCTACAACTGTGGCCACTGCAGCAGCATCATTCCAGGAAATTGAGTATCACACCCCACTCAAGGGACGCCCATACGACTTAGAGTTAATGCCACCTGTGACTCTACAAACGTGATATACATGTTGAAATGCCCGTGTGGCCTTCCATACGTAGGCAAAACTGAACATAAAATTAAAGTAAGACTGACGGAGCACCGCAGCAACATACGTACTAAAAATCTCAAATCCTGCGTAGCAGCTCATTTCATCCAACATGGCCACAATCCCAGTCAAATTCGCTTCCTCATTTTGGAAGTAGTGGATAAATATCCACACACAGACAACAACAAAAACTTGTTACGTCGTGAACTATACTGGATACATCGCCTTCTGGCCATGCACCCCAAAGGACTAAATGATAGATTGGAATACAGTTGTTACCTTTAAGGATTGTTCCAGCATCCAAATTGTTTCCCTTGTATCCTGAATTGCTGATTTGGTTGATTCCCTTTGACGCTTGTTAACTTTAATTGTTCCTTACATGTCTCTGATCTCACACTTGTGACCTCTGTTATCTCACTGTACCTTGTTACTATTCCTTCCCTTGTTTTATATTACACACTATTGCCCTCCATCGCACTTTTTTTCTACCTTATCATGCATGCCTTTCCTCTGTTCATGCACCAGGTTCCCTGTCACCTTATTCTGGTTATCCATTAACGTTTTCTTTTATGTCCTTCACTATTTTATCCTCTATTTCTTATAAATGTTCATTTTCTATTTTATGAACTTTTCTCGGACTTTCCACCCTGTTCCTATACTTTCTCCATTTTTGTTTCACACGCGTTTGTCACCGTCCCTGCAGCACAGTCTGTCTTCACCTTCCATGCTCCTCGCGTTCATAGCTCACCCTAATGCGCATGCTCGGCGTCTTCCGGGTTTACGGACACCATCTCGGAGGTTCTTTGGACTACACCGTAGAATGCTGTTCACCTTCACATAATCGGTAAGAAGGCACGATCCTCCCTCACGCTCCTGCCGATCATAATGCTATCACCTATTTTTGAGCACCGCCGTTTTTCTAATTCTATACGTTCACTTCGGGTTGGATTTCGTGGAGTACCTTATCTTTTCACAGTGCATTCTTGACCCTTCTAATCACGTTTCATCCTCCATTGCTCGCGTTTCACTCCACAGACCGGTTGTGACCCCACACTCCTTGCATTATCGCTATGTTCACCTTAGTCTTGGTATCACTTCCTATTTAGCACCAACTCCTCATGAGTGTATGTTGTGTATTTAGGACTCCTGTACTAGCGCCCTACATATGTTTCCTTTTACCTTCTAGATTCCCCCTGAAGAAGTGCACCTTTGCACGAAATGCATCGGGGATTATTTTGAATGTACAATTCTACAAGAATGATGACACTTTAATTTATTGATCATATGACCACAATATGATGATGGAAACATTGAACTGTGAATAACAAATCACCATCATGTAAAAGATTTGTTGAAATAAATCTCAAAAAAGTTTGTTTGTTCAACATTGAATCCAGAACTTTATTGACCTCATTTACACACTAAGGTGCCTACCAGAGTGCCCAGGATTTGTCCTTACCCCCTGTAAGGCTCATATTGCTTTCATATTAAACGCACCTTTTGGACCTGGAAGGTGACTTCCTGCGCACCTATCTAACAGAATACCTACCTTACCCAGTTTAATCCCATTCATCTCAGGCAGGGGCTTAAGCGCAGTCGCGCGCCACCAAGGAAGGGCCCTAAGAAAAGACAATGAGGACACTCAGGCAACCCCCTCCCCCCCCCCCTGCCGGAGGACCAGCCGACCCGACAAAGACGGGCGGGAGAATATGGTCAGCCCCTATGGGGCACACAGCTGAGATCCAGTCACGGCGGGGCTGGAACGCAGACGCTAGACAAAAACCCACAGGTCTGCAGTAGTTCTCTATCAACGCCGTCATCAAGGGAGAGGCAGAGCCCAGGTCTCAAAAAGGGGGCAAAGATCAAAAGGGAGAGCCCCTGCCACAAAACTGACAGGAAGCACCCCACAGTGCGTCAGGCACAGTTCCCTGTTCTCGCTGCCACCACGGCCCTTCTACCTCACACCGTCCGCCGACACACGGACCGACCAGCTCCACTGGGGGGTAGGCGAAAGTCCTCCACCGCCTGCCTCCCCCCCACCATGCAGAAGTAGGCTGCTGGGTTCCGTCTAGGCCAACACACAACATGCGGCAGCCACCCTGGTCCACCAAGGCCAGGCAAATCGTATCTTAGGGGCAGGGAACCTGTTCCCGCTAACTTTTGGGCCAATGGCAGGCCCAGCGCCCTCGGCCACATAGATCTTCAGGCCACAACACCACCGCAGAGCCCAAGTAATGGCCGCACAGGGAAGGGGGCGCCCACAGCCGGTGCCGTCGCTCAGCTCAACTGTCACAAGAGGGCACTCCACGCGGCCACCGCAGTTAAAACCAGTCCCCAGCAAGCTGTTATGGGGGGGGTTAACTGGGCCCTTCTGCTGTATTCCCTGCCAGGCATGGGAGAGCATGGGAGCCGCAGCAAACAACATTGCCTTCCCACACAAAGCTATCAGTTTTCCCCGTCACCTCCAGCCGGGGATGGGTGCACCGTCTGCCGATACGCGGACCGAGGCCCGCAGCTAGAGGCCCGCCGCCCCTCCTCACCTCAGCTCCAAGTTCCTGGGCCTCTGCCGCCCCTCCGCTCCTCTCTGCAGCACTCCGGAGCTCCGGGCACCGCAGTCCCTCACAGCAGCGGCGCGGGAGCAATCAGCTGCTCACCAGTGCCCGTCGGGCACTGCAGTGCCGGGCCGACGAGGAGCAAAGCCCAATGATGAAGCATGACATCCTTTGGGGTGTGTGAGGGCATCACGAAAGAAAGACCTGTCTTCCCTGTCCCCTTAGGAACTGCATACCCCTTGTAGCACAGTTAACTAGGAGCCCTGTATGCAGGACCTATTTAAATAACGGTTCCCGTCCCAAAACCCTTCTTTTGACATACATAGCATGGCGGCTCAGACGAGGGACCCAAACCCCCCATCCTCCCCTGTTTAGTCCTGCAACCTCATAGGAACTACTACCCGACAACACAATGGACCTCAACCAAGGACTTTCCTTTGATGATGATTTATTCTTTGAGATACTACGCACACCATCACTACTCAACCAAGATGGAGGAATTTCCACCAGTAGCTCCAAAGGCGACTGGACAACTATAACAAACATGAAGCGCCAGCTGATGAAAATAATTATGCATGGAGCCATAATGACGGAGTACCTTTGTGCCAACGTAGCCCCCAACGGCCTGATAATGACCAACTCCCCAAGGATCTTCCTCGATGACAAGCAGTTCAAGGAAAAATAATCTCTAGTATCCTGGAATTGTACTCGGGAGCTCTTGGTCTTGATTATCAGGACAGCTAAACGGTTGGCCGACGAACTCACCACCAAAATTGCGATAGCTGAAGGAGCCATGAAATCCACCATCGCCAACGCAGCTTTCAAGGCTAAACTAGCGGAAATCACAAAAGAAATTAACAACAACAAGGAGTACCTCATGAGACAGAAGGTGACTAAACAGCTAAAAGATATTGCTAGATTTAGCAAATAAAAAGGTATACCCATACCTTAAGGAAGATTATGCGCCATCAAGAGAAGTCTACTCGTCTGATGAAAGTTCCAGCTCATGCAGATGCACCTACTCCTCAAGCATTAACTCGAGCGCCAAAACCTGGGGTGGCAACCAACAACAACGCAACATGATGTAAGGATATGGACCACCAGCTTACCAAGGACCACCAGCTTACCAAGGACCACCACCTTTTCACGGCCAACAGATGTGGCAATACCCTCAATACCAGCATGGTCCCCTACCTCTTTTTGCCCCCTTCCAGCCACAACCTTTTTTAGGGAGAGGCTGGGGCAGAGGATCAGGATCAAACCCAACAAATGCAAATGGAACTACAGTGCCATCTGGAGTAGAAAAACTAATTATGAATCTCTCAGGGAGACAACTAACCCAGACAGAAACCAACGTACTCAAACGCGGGTAGGGTTTTGTACAGACACCCAGCACTAACAACTTCCACACCCACTGTGAAGATACGGCTAAAAGCTTGGTTTGGGAACCAACCAGCTCCCACATCAGATGACACAGGACTGCGAAAACCATCCACCTTCACCAGACCTCAAATATGGTCCCACCAGAGATCCAAACCTTTGAGAAAGCTGTCCTAAAAGAGATAGCAGCAAAACGGACAAATACTACCTTCATGAATACGTCCAAAATGGAATCAGAGGCAATCAAACTCTAGGCCAATGACAATCCGATCACTATCAAGGAGGCTGATAAAGGGGGAGCAATCATGATTATGGCAACGACCGACTATAGAAATGAATGTCTACGCTTACTAGACAACGAGCGCTACTACACACCCCTCACTGAAGACCCCACACCACGCCTGATTACCCAGATCAACTCTATGGTCTCCGCAGCCATTAACCAGGGGTGGATTACAAAAGACGAGGTGGATTTTCAAGTCAACACCAAGCCCACAATACCCTACTTATACACGCTGCCCAAGACAAAGGAGTAAGCCCAACTCCTGGCAGAACAATCGTGTTGGGCATAGGGTTGGTTCTGGAGCCACTCTCAAAGTTCTGTGACCACTTTTTCCAACCTTTTGTCCGCACCACACCCACTTTCCTCCAAGACACCAGGGATGTCCTAAAACTGATCGAAACGACCAATTAAGAGGGCCTTCTACCTGCTGTTCTACTAACTATAGACGTAGAGGCCCTCTACACCAACATCCCCCAACAAAGCACACTTGAGGTGGTGGAATCCATTCTGCATAGCGACACATGGACCTCACCTACCCCATCACTTTCATCACGGAGTGTGCTCAGATCGCAATTACTGAAAATTTTTCACTTTGAGAACAGTCTCTTTCATCAAACCCAGGGTACCTCTATGGGTAGTACTTTTGGCCCAAGCCTGGCATGTCTTTACATGTCTGAGTTTGAGGGCAAACACGTGCTCACCAACACGAACCCCTTCAGGAATAATGTCCAATTGTGGCAACACTGCATAGATGACATCCTTGTGTTGTGTAAAGGCACTAGAGACAACATCTCTGCCTTCCTCACCTGGATAAACAGTCTCAACCCATAACTCAACTTCACAGCCAACAGATCGGTTTCTGAGATCCCCTTTTTGGACCTCCTTATTACAAAACAACCAGATAAACTAGTCACTACCACCTGCAAAAAAGCCCCTGACAGCCACTGTCCCCTACTCTACTAGAGTTTCCATCCAAAAGCCCTCAGGGAAAATCTCCTCTACGGACAATTTCTGTGCATACGCAGACACTGCAGAAACATGGAAGACTTTAAGGAACAGTCATCTGAACTGAGCACAAATTTAGCATGGAGACAATATCCAGCAAATCAGATTAAAAATGCACAAAAAAAGAGCCCAAAACACCAACAGACAGGCCCTCCTTGAAATTCAAACCAAACAAAAGACCGACCTGCTGACTTGTGTCACCACCTATACCCCAGAACCCAATATGTTCAAGAAAGTGATCAACAAAAACCGGAAAATCCTACAAGTAGAGGAACAAACGTTTAGTAAACCAGGTTTGCCTTTAAACGCACAGCAAACATCAAGGACCCGCTGATTAACACTAGACCAAGGCAGCAAACCACACCCCCAAACACACTCTGAGATTTACCACCCGTTACGGGTAACTACCCCTGCGGGCAATGTGTTGCATGCCCACTTACACAAGCAACAAAAACCATCGTACTGACAGATACATGGATATGGAAACAAAATAAACACACTAATTGCAACACTAGCAATAGTGTGTATCTGATCATATGTCCCTGCCGGCGCCAGTACATTGGCATGACAACCCGGCCGTCTAAAACAAGGATTACTGAAGATAGGAGTAACATCAGGTGTAAAATAACTAACACCAAGATGTACACTCACTATGCAGAAGCACAACACACACCCAACTATCTCAGCTGGACCATTTTGGAATCGTGCAGAAACATCACAAAATAAGCACTCTGAGGCTCACCTGAGATCATGCACCCAGTATTCACTCTTTCGCAAGGAACTTAAAACTTTCCTGTTCACCCAAGCCTTCCCTTCCTAAAACCCCCCCGGTGTCCCAGCCCTTCTGTCCCTCATGGATATGTAGTACTGTATAGCGCCATGAAACCGCTAGTTGTACGTGCGCTCAAGAAATATTTTAAACTCAAACTCTTCTGAAAAGAACAACGCTGGGTGTTCAAAATGTCTTCCCATATTAGGGGGCTCAATGACGATATCCCCTGGGTAGAACTCAACAGCTAAATACACAGGATATAGGGTCACCACCATCTACGCCCCAACCATGACTAGGCAAACTGTCCACATTGTTATCATGTAACTTGCTACATATGACACAGTCACACAGCCCCCGAGATGATTACCCACCATAGAGCACCAGAACTGAATATATCCCATAGCCACAGACCACTTTACTGAAATAGATCTGGTAAGCCCGTACTCATAGACATCACAAACAATTTGGCATCAGACAAATCCCTTCACACTCATTAAGCAGTTATTAGGGGGCCTTTTGCCGATTCAGTAATAATGCACAATGAATAATACATGGTGACATAGCCAAATCTGATTCTGAGGGATTACCTTACCGCCCAGGACAGACAGGCACTTTTGCACTGAAACTACTTATTGCCTCAGTAAAACACAACTAGGCTTGTGTTGGCTTACTCAATATACACTGTGAAAAAAGAGACAGCTGTCACCAGCACCACAAGCACTACCAGGCATTCCTCCGCGGCATAATGTGTCCTCCCATATTTCACATTAACTCAATAAAGTTTTTTCTGACACTACCTACATGGCAGGCAAGGTAAGTGTTTCAGCCTTTAAAACACAGTCTAGCTCCGATGAAGTCATCAGTCACAACCAATATGGCTTCAAGGTTAGTGCGCTAGCAACAACAGGCAACGCCCGGCAGATCTGCTAAAATGCTTAGAGGATGTCAAGGGATGGATGACCTCCTCCTCCCTAAAACTGAATGGGGACAAGACGGAGCTAATGCTCCTAGGCCCAACCCCCCCAGCACCTTTCACCTCTCTATGGCCCTGTACTCTGGGTCCCCCCCCCACCCCCAAGGAAAGTGTGAAGAGCCTAGGTGTGTGGCTGGATAACAAACTCTCGTTTACCACCCAGGCCACAAAGTTGTCCGCCACATGCTTTGGCCTACTAAGAATTCTCAGAAAGATCCTTCCACTTATACCGTTAGAAGCTAGAAAGGTGGCGGTACAAGGCCTCATTCAGTCTCGTCTGGACTCGAATAATGCCCTGTATGTTGGGGCTCCTGAAATGACCCTCCGGAAATTACAGATCGTGCAAAACTGTGCAGCTCGCACCCTGCTACAGATTCCACGATCCCAGTCAGCCAGACCTGCTCTGAAGAGTCTCCACTGGCTGCCAGTGAGGCAGAGAGTAGCATTCAAGGCGTTATGCATGGCACATCACGCCTTTTGGAAAACAGGCCCACCCATTAACAACGACCTTGTAACCCCCTATCACCCAAACAGGAACCTTAGGTCGATGGAAGCCTTTCTTGCTGTTGTTCCCAGAGTGAAGAGAGCCAGGTCGGGTGGCAGGCTGTTCTCTCTAAACACTGCCAAACTCTGGAACGCCCTTCCCCTCTCACTCCGATCGAATCCAAATCTGCTTTCATTCCGGAAAAACTTGAAGACACTACTGTTCGCTAAATCCTTCGTGTCTTAATTCCTCCGTCCCTGGTCTCTCCGCCTCAGCACAACTTAGCGCTTGGACGCCCCCGGGCAGCAATCGCGCTCAATAAATTTATTTTCATTTTCATTTTCATTTTGCAAGCACGCTTGGGCTTAAATACACAGATCCGGAAGAAGCAGTCACGGGGCCCAGAGCGAGGGTAGGATTACAGCTAGTTGCCATCCACCCAGCAGTGAATATACAACGCCGCCGCATGTTGGAACCCTCCGTTAAGCTTTGTACCTAATTGTGTTGTAAACCGGAATACTCCTTTCCTTTTCAGCTTCAGAGCAACAACGTGCTATGTTTCTTCCCCCGTCAGGCCGTCGACCACTATACTGAGGGTGAATAGCGTTGTCGAGCGAGAACCGTTCTCAGGCATTATTACTAAAAGCGAGGCTGTCATTTATGCTGGCAAGCAGATAACTGCATAAGTATGCATTGGTTTTTGAAGGTACATTGCTTTTTGGAGTGCATGCTTTGACTGTAACAGTCCATACAACAAAAGTCTCCACTTAAACCACAACCCTATTTCGTTTAGGTTTCACCGGCAACACGTGAATCTCCGGTGCCATATTAGGTGTAAATAGTTGATGGTTCTCTTAACATTGGCCAGCTAGTGTTCATGTTTAACAACTATGATATCCTCAGGCCACACGCCACACGTCCGTGCATGTCTGTACTACGTGTTTCAGCACCATTGTAATTAGGCGCACTTCCTTGGCAGCACACAATTGCCATTCCTGCTACAAAAGGCACCCAACCATGTACGTGGGACCACCCCTGTCTGCACAGCCTGTGGCATCACACACACAAATAACAAAAAAACGTATGTTGGCTAAAGAGGGTTCCTCTGACTCCACAGGAACCTAACCAAGTACGTATTCTCCTGGGCATCCTTTCCTCCCGACAATACCACACGACACACGATACAAGTAGCAAGCACTGGTCACTACTAGGGCCATCATTACCACAAAAGCACTAGTGTTTGCGCGCCACAATGCCTACACTTGTTAACTCATGCATGTTTAAACTACACCATCATTCAGCCATGTGCGAGGCCTCACACTCAACAGAGACACCCCCTGTTTATTAAGGTTTTAATTTACATTGTTGCTTGTCTGTTTTTGCCTTTTGCCCCCTACAGGCATTCCTCTGCCCAGTATAGGTCTACTAGAGTGCCACTCTATGTTGTGTGGTCACCACCCAACAATTTTGGAACCAGACTTCTAGTAGTGCACCACGCATTCACTTAGGTCCTGAAGAAGTGCCATACGACTCGTTAGGAGCGATAAGTGCATGAAACATGTCGACCCATTACACAGCAATAACCCTCTAGGAACATTGCATCCACATAGGTCATCCACACACTTTTAACTAAGCTGTAACTACCTTAACCAATAAACCTTTTTTGAATAGAACTCCTCCAGACTTATTTTATTATCAACTACCCATGCACTAAACTACCTTTGCCCTTTCACCCGCACGCACCCCAAGGCTTCTTCAAAAAAGATCTCCTCCAAAGAGTCCCGTTTACGGTGAGCCCGTCGGGCATTGCAGCGCCAGCCCGACGAGGAGCAAAGCCCAATGATTAAGCATGACATCCTTCGGGGTGTGTGAGGGCATCACGAAGAAAGACCTGTCTTCCCTGTCCCTTTAGGAACTGCGTACCCCTTGTAGCACATGGTACATATAATCACCCATGGATTTTCAAGCAAATCCCTATCTAATAAAATTGGTAGACAGGAATTTATGTAAAACAAATAACACCTCCTCAGGGTTGGTTACCCTTCTAAGGACACCCCACGCCGCACGGCCCTCCTGCTGTAGGCGAGTCTGTGCCCCTCGTTGCTGCTCGTGACGCCGTTTGTTGCCTCCTGCGCCTCTGACTGTGTAATTGGTTTCTAACTGTATCTCCATTTTTCCCCCTGTGCCTCTGATTGTGTAATTTGTTTAAACCGTACCTCTGGTTCCTTTTGGCACCCCCCCTCCGCTCCCTGCTTCCCGCCGCCGTGACACCGCGGCCCCGCCCCCTTTCCTTTCTGTGTCCTCCCCGCTCCCGCCTCCCAGCTGCTCCTCCCTCCCACTTGGCCTTAAATGGAGACCGCGCATACACGCAGCGGTCACGCGCAGCAGGTGCGCCGATTGTGCGCGGAAGGCGTGCCAAAGGCAAGCCCGTCTGCGCCCGTCCTCGCCTGGACCACGCCCATCCCCAGGAACCCTGGCCCCCGAGGACGCCATCCCACTGGACGGACTTACGACGCCGCCACCCTCCACGCACTCAACGCCGGACGGAACCCCGCCTGCCACCGAGCCACCCCGAAACGCACCCATGGACCCTTCACCTGCCATGCCTGCAAGTTCACCTGCCTCCAGACCTGCACCGCAACCGCCAAGCCAAGCACCAGCAGCAACCACCTCAAGTGCATCCTGCTCAACACCCGCTCTGTCCACAGACACGCCGTGGAACTCTGGAACCTGCTCGACACAACATCACCAGACGTCGCTTTCCTCACGGAAACCTGGATGAACGCCTCCTCAGCGCCCGACATCGCCATAGCCATCCCGGACGGATACAAGATCAACCGGAGGGACCGAGTCAACCAGACTGGAGGAGGCATCGCCATCGCACACAAGAACACCATCCGCATCTCGACCAACTCCAACGACACCTTCACCGCCGCCGAACACCTCCACTTCCAGATACACACCGACCCCAAGACCACCTTCAGAGGCATCTACAGAACCCCGGGTTCACGCACACAATTCAGCGAAGACATCGCAGACTTCATCAGCCCACACGCCCTCGCCTCCTCTGACTACATCCTCCTAGGGGACCTCAACTTCCACCTGGAGAACAACAAGGACAGCAACACCACCACCCTGCTGGACAACCTCGCCAACCTCGGACTCAAGCAACTGGTAAACACCCCCACCCACTACGCCGGCCACACGCTTGACCCCGTCTTCTCCTCCAGCAAGCACATCTCCTTCAGCAACTCCACCGGACTTCACTGGACCGATCACAGCTGCGTCCACTTCAGCTTCAGGAGAAACACGACCCACCACCACCCACAACAGATTCCCCACAGGAGCTGGAGCAAGATCACTGCCGAGAAGCTCACCACCTCCCTCCGCCAGAACCGTCCCGCCAGCACAACGGACCCCAACGAAGCAGCCAGCAACCTCACACAGTGGATCACCAACTGCGCCGACGACCTCGCACCACTAAAGAACCCTCCCAGCAAACCCAGAAGCAAGAAAGCCCCTGGTTTACCAACGAACTCAAGGACTCCAAGAAGAACTGCCGCACCCTCAAGAAAGCCTGGCGCCACGATCCGACCTCAGACAACATGACCGCCCTCAAGCAAGCCACCCGCAAGCACCACCAGCTGATCCATACCACCAAGAAGACAGCATTGAAAGAGCGACTGGACAACAACGCCCACAACAGCAAGGAACTTTTCAGCATTGTCAAAGAGCTCTCCAACCCCAGCGCCGGAAACAACGACATCACACCCTCGCAAGACCTCTGCAACTCCCTCGCCTCGTTCTTCCACCGCAAGATCGCCGACATACACAACAGCTTCGGCGCACCAACCACGCACCCAACCGCCGACCCAACGCCTCCTACCACCACCCTCTGCAACTGGACCCCGGTCAGCACCGAAGACACCACCCGCACGATTGACACCATCCACTCCGGATCACCTACCGACCCCTGCCCCACCACGTCTTCAACAAGGCAGACACCATTATCGCACCCCCAACTGCGGGACATCATCAACACCTCCTTCCACACCGCCACATTCCCGGAGAGCTGGAAGCACGCCGAGCTCAGCACCCTCCTGAAGAAACCAACAGCGGACCCCACCGACCTCAAGAACTTCCGCCCCATCTCGCTCCTCCCTTTTCCAGCCAAAGTCATCGAGAAGACCGTCAAAAGACAGCTCGCCGCCTTCCTTGAGACAAATGGATCCCTCGACCCCTCGCAGTCCGGTTTCCGAGCCAACCACAGCACCGAGACCGCCCTGATAGCAGCCACCGATGACATCAGGTCCATGCTCGACAACGGGGAAACAGCAGCCCTCATCCTCCTGGACCTCTCCGCAGCGTTCGACACGGTCTGCCACCACACCCTAGTACAGCGCCTCAGCAACATCGGAATCCAAGGGAAAGCACTAGAGTGGATCATCTTGTTCCTCACTGGAAGAACCCAGGTCCGAGGCCACCGAAGTCATCTGCGGCATACCACAAGGATCATCACTCAGCCCGACCCTCTTCAACATCTACATGAGCCCCCTCGCAGCCATCACAACCTCAACATCATCTCCTACGCTGACGATACCCAGCTGATCCTCTCCCTCACCAACGACCCCGCCACTGCCAGAACCAGCCTACACGAAGGGATGAAAGACGTTGCCGAGTGGATGAAGAACAGCCACCTGAAACTGAACTCAGACAAAACGGAGGTCCTCATACTGGGATCTTTGCCCTCCGCCTGTGACGACTCCTGGTCGCCCCCTGCCCTGGGCACCACTCCCAAGCCAATGGACCACGCACGCAACCTGGGCTTCATCCTGGACTCCTCCCTCTCGATGACCAGACAAGTCAACGCCGTCTCCGCATCATGCTTCAACACCCTGCGTATGCTCCGTAAGATCTTCCGTTGGATCCCCACCGAGACCAGGAAGACCGTCACCCAGGCACTCGTCACCAGCCGACTGGACTACGGGAACACCCTCTACGCCAGAACCACAACCAAACTGCAGAAAAGACTCCAACGCATCCAGAACGCCTCCGCACGACTCGTCCTGGACATCCCCGACACAGCCACATCTCCGGCCACCTGAGAGACCTGCACTGGCTCCCGGTCAGCAAGAGGATCACGTTCAGGCTCCTCACCCACGCACACAAGGCTCTCCACGACCTGGGCCCCAAGTACCTCAGCGACCGCCTGACCTTCTACGCGCCCACCCGCCAGCTACGATCGACCAACCTCGCCCTCGCCGCCGTTCCACGCATCCGCAGAGCCACCGCCAGAGGAAGATCCTTCTCCTACCTGGCAGCCAAGACCTGGAACTCCCTCCCCATCCACCTTCGGATGACCCAGGACCATCTCTCCTTCAGGAAGCAACTCAAGACCTGGCTGTTCATGCAGTAACGTACCCCTCCCCCCCCCAGTGCCTTGAGACCCTTCCGGGTGAGTAGCACGCTATACAAATGTCATGATTGATTGATTGATTGATTCTAGTGCGAAACATATGATAGATATCATGCACCTGCCCTTGCTCTATGGTGCATGCGCAAGGCAGCCACATCTCAGTAGATATGGTACTGATCTGCTCTCTCCCTTTGATAAAACGTAGCGCAGCTAAATTGATCACTGCCCTGAGTCATGTCACTTGTTTGGAAATGTTCCCCAAACTGTATAAGCTGGCAAGAAGTGTCAACTAAAATAAAATGTATAGTTATGTGGTCTACAGATTGTGATTTCAATATAGAGAGAAACCCTTAAACCTAGTGTGATATGTAGTCCTGAAATACCAAAGGGAATATCAATTAAATTGACTAGCACTAAACTTTTTTGTTGTTGTTTTTTTTGTTTTTTGAAAACAGATTTTATTTGTCTGAAAGTACATATTATGCAGAGCTCAGAGACCCAGAGTCGTCAGCAACAATGGGAAACAATAATAATTGCAGCAGACTTATATTAAAACACTAACACCCCCCCCCCCCCAACCATCTCAAGTGTGCCGCTGCCAATGCACATATACAGGAAAGAATCTATACAAAGCATGCCAAGTTCGGTCGGACACTTCTCCAGTTGACCATTGTTCCGGCTATCAAAGCGTCGGGAGGGCATCCCTCTCGGGCGGAGGATCCAAGTTCAGCCCCCGGTAATCAGCCCACCTCTTCCAAATTTTAAAGTGTTTGCGAGGGCACCCTCTGGCCAAGAACACAGGCTGCTCCAATCCCATGCAAAAGTCCATGCCGTTCCTCCAGGCAGCCAGCGACGGGGCGCTGGGCGCCTTTCAAGCCCAGGCGAAGTCCCGCTTGGCCAGGGTAAGTCCCAAGAGTAAGAGGTGACGTTTGTACAAGTTGCCCCCAATCCCTTCCATGATATACAGCAAGGCCAATTTGAGGTCCCGGGGAAGCACCCAGGCCAGCACCTCAGATAAGAAGCTAAACACTCCGGCCCAGAATCTGTTGGACGGAATCGACTCGCCACCGAAAAACTGCCTTCCTGCACTGAAAATGTCATATGTCACAGACTTAACCCATATCTGGAAAGCAGTATTGGAAATGAGGATGGTTTGTTTCGTGAACTAGTAGGGATGCCTCCTATTATGTCTGAAATATATATGGGATTCCATGGGCCTACGACAACGGCCCGCCAGTGCATCAGTAGTACACGGCTTGCACATTGCAGCTGTTCCACTCATACCTGGCTTTTCTCCCAGGCTTACTAGAGGCCGCGTTTCTGGTGGTCTTAGTGGCCTTCACTTGGTAGTTTGGACTTTCTGTTTGTTTGTGATCGCGCCTTGATGCCCTCTGGGGCTAAGTTTGCGCGTTATAAAACGCCCTTCATTCATTCATTCATTCATAACATATCATGTGTATTTGCAAAGCCACATATACCCAAGGGTATCTTGGAGCTGAATAACAGAAGTTTATCGATACCCAACTCAATGGTACTAATTTTATCGACCTCAGAAAGATGAAAGGCCGAGTGGGCCCATCAGGGTTGGAACCTGTGATCATGAGGTTGAACAAAGGCCCCTAGGGTTGACGCATTAGTCCACAAAGCCACCAGACCCGGCCTCATCATCCTAAACATTCTGGGTGCAGTCCTTTGGAAGACCTGGGGGCTTATTTACAAGCCTCTCGCGTGGCCGGTGCGTCACTTTTAATATGGGAAAAAGTGG
Organism: Lissotriton vulgaris; assembly: GCF_964263255.1. Classification (NCBI taxonomy): domain Eukaryota; kingdom Metazoa; phylum Chordata; class Amphibia; order Caudata; family Salamandridae; genus Lissotriton; species Lissotriton vulgaris. Next base: position 240,959,864 of record NC_141689.1, on the reverse strand, counting down.
GTGAGAGTTGATTTGGCAGCGCTCACCTGATGATGTATCACACATCAACTCCACATTGAAAGCACAAGCTTGCTGGCATTATCAGGCAAGGGCGAACCCTCCCCCCCACCTCTCCCTCCCCCATACGGAAAAAGTAGTGCATTAATGTGCATACGCCTTAAAGGACCCATCCAGAGAAGCAGAACAACCTTAATGTATATCCCAATTGAACAGGTGAAATGCAATCATGTTCTCCCGTGTCCATGTTGTGGCTGAGCAGGCTCTGTAAGGGGTGGAGGCGCCTGTCCCTGCGCCCAATACACCCCTATGCACACACACTCATGCATTGTTTTGACAAGGCTCACTTCCTGCGCTCAGCGTGAGTTTCAGGTATTCCACATAGTTGGAGAAAGCACACTAGCGCTTCTTGAATTAGTGCAACCCACAAAAGGCCCTCCTTTTAAATCCGAGAGAGCATTTTCCACCCGCAGGTTGCAACATGAATGTTTGCATCTGTCCTTTGTCTTCAAAGCTTACTTATAGTTAGGGTAGTTTTGACAAAGACCTAAAGTAACTTTAAAATAGTGTTAATTAAAATCTATAGAATCACCTAAAATTCTACTGTTCCTTAATCCAGTATTATTCCTAGGCAGGTACATTCAGGTGTGAACTCAATTAACAGCTAGTCTGGTGAGACATGCGATTAACTGTTTGTTTAAAGGGGTGAACATTAAATCAAAAAGCGCTGCTCCACTTCGCTGCCTAAATGTGCCTTGCAGTCCGTATCCCTGCATACATTTGTGCGAGGATCCAGTCTGTCGCCATAGGGTTCCCGACAGATTCTTTTTATTTATAAATTCTTGCTGTTAGCAGGCTGTGGCTGTATGAAAACACTGGGGATGATTTAGACACAGAAGAGAACCTTAAATACAGTATGAATTCAAAATGCATATATTTAAAGCGCGTTGAGTGCTAGTCCTGGGTAAGCGTGGGGGATGTCATGAAAGATACCTTCAGTCGAGCCATAGGCATCTTTAATGCACATGACAGGAAGGCAGAACTACAAGATGCTGGCTTGTACGTATACACTAATTAAACAGCTAGGTCAAAGTTTTATTTGCTTAAAACAATATATTTTATTTGGGATATAAAACGTAAGGGCTTCTCCTACACAAGTTTGTGGGAATTGGTACCAAATATATATTAACAGTTTTCTTTCAGACTCGAGTTTCTCTAAAACCGAAGTATGCCATAATGAAGGGATGAGGGAGGGACCTATTAAGTTTGAACTGTGCAGCTATACAAAAATAAAGTTTTATGCATCACCTTTTGGAGTGACAAGAGAGTCTGAGTCAAGAAAAAGTACTGTCCCGTCTAAAAAAGGTGTTTGTCTAGGGAAACTAAAGCTTGAACCTCGAAGAAATCAACATAGGCTGTAGTACCACTCTGACAGAGGCAAAATTACTTCTCGTTGATGGGTGTCTTCTCTAAGGCCCATTCCTTTATGGTGGATGCTTTGGTTGAGCTGCCAAGACCCTTGCTAACCTACACCACAACACTGATTTGAGGTAGGCAGGAGAAATACAAGTGCTACCCAATAACGGAATTACTGTCGCTTTATGCATACTTTACAGCTGCGGTGGAGAAAGCGTGGACTACTCTAATGTTAGACATGTCAGCCTTAGGGTGGTCTTTCCCCCCAAAATTATTGCCTTCACCCTCCTCTTTTTCTGATTTGGTTTTGCTAGCTTCAGGACTCTGGGTACTTTACCACTGCTAACCAGTGCTAAAGGTTTGCGCTCACTCCCTAAACAAGTTAAAATTGGCTTGCACCTAATTTGCATATTTCATTTACTTATAAGACCCTAGTAAAGTGGAAAACCTTCTACATATTAAATACTACTAGTGGGCCTGCAGCACATATTTTGCCACCCACTTAAATAGCCCTTTAAAACATGTCCCAGGTCTGAATTTGTAGTCTGAATGCAGTTTTAAACTTACAATTCGACTTGGCAAAATAGACTCCTTGTCAATTCACTTTTTATTACATACTAGCTTACCCGTCGCGCGTTGCTGCGATCTCAGAAGAAAGGAAATTTAAGGAAACTTGTTATGATAACATCTCATTTACATTGTGTCATTTTTATTGAAACTTATTCATTTTAATATGGAAAACATTTTAAAGTGTTGTTTTAATTCTGTTTATTTATTCGAGTGCTTGTGGATACATGGTATTTTTTGTTTTCCCGTCTGGTGCGTACACGAATAAAGGTTTTCCGACGCGTGAGCTAGCCACATACAGTTGTCCATGTGAGAAGCACGGATTCTCTAAATCTAGTCCACAAACTTGCAGCGATTTTCCTTGTGCTTTGTTGATGGTCATTGCAAAAGCGAGTCGCACCGGAAACTGTAAACGTTCAGTAATGGAAAGAATATGATGGCCCTGGGGGGCCGATATTTAACCAATTTTTCGTATTTTTTTTTGCCAGAAACCTTTGCGGGAGTGTACTCAACAACTTCCCAAAGTAAGTTTCATGGAGATCGGATGAATGGTGTAGTAATGAATAAAGGACAAACAGACATACTTTTGTTTTTATATATATAGAAAGTCACCCCTAAGGCTTGCCCTACGTAGACCAAAGGGCAGAGGGCCTTGTAAAAGTTTGGAAGGTTGGACATGTACTTTCAAGTTTTACTTGTCTGGGTCGTGAAAAACGCCTAAAGTCGTTTTTCACTATTGTGACGTCTACCCAGCCCCGGAGTAACATTGGGTTGCCTTATTACATTTAATAACTGCTAACATATGATTAAGAACAGGTGAAGATGTCATGTTTGCTGTCTGAAAACTTGTAATTTTAAATCCTCTTTAATGGTAAAGTCGGATTTTAAGTTACAATTTTTAATTTAATTTTTATTTAGAAGTTATGGCTGTGTCCAAGCTGGAATGGCTCGTTGGACAAAAAAAAGATGGATTTATCTCATATCTGTGAATAGGGGTGAATGTTTGATTTGTTCAACATTCTGTTCATCATTTGTTTACTCACTAATTTTCACCCTAAGTGGGATGGTGTACCGACCGAATTTTCGGACCAGATAGGATCAGCTCACCAAGACACCACCAACCCAGCCGAAACGCAACCACCTCCCTCCTCAGGACCCATCTATCCAGGCACCTGGGTACCTACCTGAGGATGGGGAACTCGCAATATACACGCTCATATCATCAGAAACACCACTAAATCTATAGGGATTACTAGGAATACTCACTGATTACTAAGGACGTCCATGCCCTACACCACACTCATACCTTATATTCTTGCGGCAACTCAGACCCAGACCATTCTACCCTAGGGCAGTTCTGATTACTTCTGATTACTTACCATTACACACTGACCGCAACCAGTGCTCTCATTAAACAACCCACAATCTTGTGGGTATAAATACCAGTATCTCCCCTGGTACTCTCTCTATTTCATACATACACAAGCCACAATCCTGTGGGTATACACATCAGTTTCCCTCCTGATGCTCTCTATAATCTCCAAGCCACAATCTTGTGGGTATACACACTGACTACAATCAGTGCTCTCATTAATGCCGCTACACAACGACGATCACTTTCCTATGAATACCTTCAGCTCTCTCTCTCTATGTTGGGAAGTTTCTCTCACTATTCACTAAAGGTACAATAATATTATGGAATGGCCGAATTACACGGTGTACAACTTATCCTCTAGTTCAAGGGCTCCTCTCTCCCTAATTATTCAAGTACCACTTACCTGATCAGGGGTCGCTTCCGTTCGTGCAATGACACCTGACTAGAAGAAAAGGTTATCTTTACTGTAAAAACAAGAGGTACACACTATATGCAAAAGTTATTCCCTGATTTAAGCGCTCCTCCTACCTTTTGATCCATCAGTTACTATACAGCATCTGGCTAGAAGAAAGGTTAGCTTTATCATAAGAATAACACATGCACACCGGTTCACTAAGAACTGGGGTTCCTTTATTTATCAGAACAACAATAGCAATATACCACTATACTATAACATATAGCCTGCAAAGTAAAAGGGGAATAGACACATACACAGATCTGCGGGGTCTCTGTAAAGCTTTATTACTATACCACATCCACATGTAACTAACAGGGACTGTAAATAGACTGCACACCGCTGAAAAGAAAAGGATTAGCAACACAATAGGGACAAGGTTAATGTTTAAATGTAAAGGACAAATATCACCTGATTAGTATGAAGTCTTGCTCTAGCTGTCATCTGGGTTCCTCTCTCGTCTGTGCCTTAGCTCGTCTCAGATACACGCATCTGCTCTGATCACTCTGCACTGGATTCCTCTCCCCCACGAACTCTCTCCACCTTCCAGCTTCAGCCTACTTGTTTCTGCCGCTCTGATAACCGTTCGCTCCACTAGCTTCTTCACTCTGTCTGATTATCTCAGTTCCAATGTCCAATTCACTCCAGCTACTCCCACAGATTAATCCACGATATAACTTCAGTCTCTTCCAAAAGGCATCACTTCAGACTCCAGCTGATCACAACTTCTGACAAGTAACTGCTTCTGACTGCTTCCTTCAGTTCCAAACATCATCTCACTTCTCTCTGTTCAAAACACCATCTGCTCACAACTGCTTCTGACTTCTCTCTCTGGTTCCAGCTCACTGACTGTCTGACTTCTCTCTGTTCCAAGCATCGACTGTCTCTTCTCCTCTGCTCCAACTCCTTCTCCTTCCAACTCCACTCCTTCTGAACTCAACTCTTTCTAACTGACTCCGCCTCTGCACTTCACTAATATGGAATGCTCTCTCCTCATGGAAAGTTCCAGCCAGCAGCCTCCTCCCACCGATTCCATGTACCAGGCTCCTTGCGCTAGACGCTCCCACAGTGACCAGCTGCTTGTTTCGTCTAGAGACCTGAGCCCAGAGACACTTCCTGATTAGATTCAGCTCTGGCCGGTTCTCTCCAGTTCGCAAAGGGCGAACAACACCGCATAACTAAAACATCACCTTTACCCTGCAAGCATCTCAGTCTGCAGGGACAGAAAGCAAAATGGAGTCTCTCTAGTTCTGGGCCTTGTAGGCCTGAGAAGGATGAAATAACACTTAGCTCTGTCAGAGTGCATACACAAACCATACCAATATGTAATATAAAGTCAGGACTACAGGATCCACCCTCTACTATAGGTAGGATGATGAAAGGACACATAATTATGTCAAAGCCAATAGGCAATAGATGGATTAGAGTCAAGAATAAGGGATCTATCATCATATTAAGCAGCTATCCTCTAGTTTATGCTTCTAGGTTCTGAAAAAGGCCTGAAAAGGACCAACACAAGGCAAGAATAGAGATTCAGGATGGTAGCAAGCTTAAAGTCACCATCACTCAGAAATGGAGCCAAAAATACGGTCACAACAGATGGGTATGTCCAGACGTGGGTTGCATGCTTGCTGCAGCACCTGATTCAAGCTGGCCCCAGCTGATGAGGGGTGATACCCTGAAACCTGTCCCAGGATGCTTGATTCTGGTCCAGGGAGGATCTGGCCTGGAATTTCAGGCTGGACTGTTCCCATGGGGGGCAGGGTCAAGACTGATTAGCATATGGCTGAGTCCAAGCTGGAATGGCGTGGCAAGCAGAAAATGATGGATTTAACCCACATCTGTGACCTGGGATGAATGTTTGATTTGTTCAGTATTCCATTCATCATTTGTTTGCATTTAGAAAGTTAGCATTTACCTGCCCTAACTATTTGGTGCCTGCAACCTGTTCCTGGTTCACATTTCTGGGTGTAGTTGGCAGTTGGGCTTAGCATTTTCCTCCCAGACAGCAACAGTATAGAGGGATTAGGTGTACCTGGATGGGCCATAACTGGAAGATTGGGGGGCAGAGCTGGGCAGAGCCCCAGGAGCAAATCAACTTCATACAAATAACTTGTCATCCCTGCATAGTTCATGCAGCCAGCCTGGACCCAGAGCCGCAGGAAGAGAATTCCCTGAAAACTTCTCCTACTTCAAAGAAAGCACAAGGTATAAAACGGGACTCTATAGTTAATTTTCTGGTCCTACGTAAGGACGCTCAGCCAACTACCTCCTGCTGTGACCTTCAGTGCACTTCAGAGGACTGCTTTGCTGCACCTGGAATAACCGCTCTGCTGACTGAAGCCTTCCTTAAACCTTCCTAAACACTCAGAGGCCTGCCCTGCTGCTTGAGCCCTGTTCCACTACTTAAACCCAAGACTACCAGAGTGACTCCAAGGGCTAGTTGGTAGGTAGGCCTCCTGATCAGAGCCTCTGGGACAGAAATGGCTTCAACCATCTTGAACCCACACCTGGACCCAGCCTGAGTGATTCCCAACCATCCTAGTGGTGCCTCCCTAGTCCTGTATGTGTGTGAGAAGTGCAACAGTTGCCCTGATAGCCAAAATCCAAAACTTGGGACTTAGAACTTTTTGGCTACAAATTGCTCTGAGAACCGAGAGGAGACTGGGACCAACCTGCTCATATCTCCACCCAAGGTGCATCGCCGGTTGGCGTGACTTTGCAGCAGCTCTCGCTACAGTCTTCTTCACAGCAGAACATCCTGTTCAGCAGTCCTTCCCAGAAGGAGTATCCTGCCTCAAGAAGTCCTCGTCGGTTAGGGCCTCCGACCTCATTGCACTGGAGATTTTGGAATTCCAATAAAGACACTTACTCCTAAAGTGGAAATCATTACCGTGACTTTGTCCATCCGCTCCCCAGCTACAAAGCATCCTCCTCGGACACCTCCTGCAGCCTTGTCCCATTGAACTTCAACCTTCTAAGAACATTTTCCTTCAAAGTTCTTGTGAGTCCGACAGGGGCTCAATCCACTTTTTGTATCTGACTCCCACTCCATCGCGGACAGCCATACTTTTCTACTCTGACCCAATCTTGCACAACTAGATCTCCGTGATTGGTGCTTTGATCTATTCGATGCTAGTTTTTATCTTAAACTTTAAAAAATTCATTACACTCGCTCTACTGATAGTATTTTTGTTTGTTTTCATGTCAAATAATGTATTAAAATGTACTTACTACTGTTTATGTGCTACATAAATACTTTTCATATTGGCTCTAAGTTAAGCCTGACAGTTTTGTGCAAGCTACCAGAGGGTTTAGCACAGGTTAATATAGTGATTTTAGTGGTCCCCCTTGACGGGAATTGTGACTGTTGCTTGAGTAGGGTTAACATCCCGCTCAACCAACAACCCAATTTCCAACAACTTCACAGAGTAAGAAAAACTGTGTGAACATGTGAAACACCATGCCTTATTGTAGCCAACAAAGCTTAAGATTGCCCACAAGGGCAAAACACTACATTTCATGGATTCACAGTTCTTTAAGGCATGCTTTGGTAGCAACAGGAATCAATCAATCAATCAATCACGGCATTTGTAAAGCGCGCTACTCACCCGGGAGGGTCTCAAGGCGCTGGGGGAGAGGGGTACGTTTCTGCTCGAACAGCCGGGTCTTGAGCTGCTTCCTGAAGGAGAGATGGTCTTGGGTTTGCCGAAGGTGGGTGGGGAGGGAGTTCCAAGTCTAGGCTGCCAGGTAGGAGAAGGATCTTCCTCCGGCGGTGGCTCTGCGGATGCGTGGTACGGTGGCGAGGGCGTGGCTGGTCGATCGTAGCTGGCGGGTGGGCGTGTAGAAGGTCATGCGGTCGTTGAGGTACTTGGGGCCCAGGTCGTGGAGAGCCTTGTGTGTGTGGGTGAGGAGTCTGAACGTGATTCTCTTGCTGACGGGGAGCCAGTGCAGGTCTCTCAGGTGTCCGGTGATGTGGCTTTGTCGGGGGATGTCCAGGATGAGTCGTGCTGAGGCGTTCTGGATGCGTTGGAGTCTTTTTTGAAGTTTGGCTGTGGTTCCGGCATAGAGGGTGTTCCCGTAGTCCAGTCGGCTGGTGACGAGTGCCTGGGTAACGGTCTTCCTGGTTTCTGTGGGGATCCATCTGAAGATCTTAGGGAGCATGCGCAGGGTTTTGAAGCATGATGAGGAGACGGCGTTGACTTGTCTGGTCATCGAGAGGGAGGAGTCCAGGATGAAGCCCAGGTTGCGTGCGTGGTCCGTTGGCTTGGGAGCGGTGCCCAGGGCAGGGAGCCATCAGGAGTCGTCCCAGGCGGAGGGTGATGATCCCAGGATGAGGACTTCTGTCTTGTCTGAGTTTAGTTTCAGGCGGCTGTTCTTCATCCAGTCGGCGACGTCTTTCATCCCTTCGTGTAGGCTGGCCCTGGCGGTGGCAGGGTCGTTGGTGAGGGAGAGGATCAGTTGGGTATCGTCGGCGTAGGAGATGATGTTGAGGTTGTGTTGGCGTGCGATGGCTGCGAGGGGGCTCATGTAGACGTTGAAGAGGGTTGGGCTGAGTGATGATCCTTGTGGTACGCCGCAGATGACTTCGGTGGCCTTGGATCTGAACGGGGGGAGGCTGCTATATGCCTAGAGGGGCAACCTCTCATTCGAGCAAAAACAATCATGCTGGGCTATAGGTTACATTTATTATTGTGTAACATTCAGTGCCTTCTGTTAAATCAGAGATTATACAATGAGCTTTGAAGTTTACCTCCCAACTCGGAATTAATACCCCATAGATTTCGGAACTTGCACTTATTAATCTGCCGCACACCGCCATTAGTAATATAAAACTACATAATGACAGGTATGAAATCAGAGAGCTGGATTTATGCCAAATGTATAAAATCTGAAGGCCAACACAACATATTAAATCACTAGAATATACTTAATGTTAGATCTTGTATTCTTGGTAGTGTTTCCCCCTACCTTTTTGCCCTCAGACCTCCGTTTTTGCTGGCCTTGGAACTCTGCTAATCAGTGCTAAAGTGCTTGTGCGCTCTGATTAATATGTGGTAACCTTGGCTTATACCCAATTGGCATATTTAATTTACTTGTAAGTCTCACACTACATGTGGCCAGGGACTGTAAATTAAATGCTACTAGTGGGCATGCAGCACTGGTTGTGTTGCCCACTTAAGTAGCACTTTGAACATTTCTCAGTCCTGCCTTAATACACATAGGTAAGGTAGGCCTTGATCAGCTAGTCAACAACAAAGGTCCTAGTTCTCATGGCAATTTTCTTTTGCTACACTGTAAACATCTATGGTCAAAATTTGTTATCCAAGGGATCTCTTTAGTCTCGAGAGAATCCTAAGATGTTTCAATCTATTGCCTCATTAAAACCACAACCTCTCTGATTGATACATACAGGGCAGCACAAACAAAAAATGTGTGAAAAGCGAGATGACACCTCACGGGCGCACCACCAATGGGACCCCTGGTTGGTACTCACCAGGACGGCCCTGTTCTCATCATCGGTGTCATCAAGCTAAGAGGGTTGAGAGGACGCCGACCGCTACTCTAAAACCGTGACTTTCTGGTACGGAGAGTAAGGACCATGTTCACCTAAGGGAGCTGGTTCCCGTTTTTAATATTACTTCATCACTGGTATGAGAGTCAAAACTGCATGCAGGCACTCAAGTTTCAGTGTCTCTTGCAGTGGCATTGAAAGTGTATTGCCCTGAAGAAATTGCCTGATAAAAACCAAGGCAATGAAACATGTCGGCTGTGAGTAGAGAGTAAATCGATAGGGAGTATTTACTCTCTTCTTTTTTAGTATATGTGTGTTCACTGTTTTGCAACAGAGAAAGGGGAAAAATAGTAAAGTTTATGGCCCCAGTTGCCCAGTGTCTTATATGTTAAATGTTGTCAGTTTTGTCACACATAAGTTGTGTCCACTGCACCATTCACTGTCTTTTTATTTTTGAGGTTCGAGACACGTTTTTTGGTTTTAGCTTGATGACACCGATGATGAGAACAGGGCCGTCCTGGTGAGTACCAACCAGGGGTCCCATTGGTGGTGCGCCCGTGAGGTGTCATCTCGCTTTTCACACATTTTTTGTTTGTGCTGCCCTGTATGTATCAATCAGAGAGGTTGTGGTTTTAATGAGGCAATAGATTGAAACATCTTAGGATTCTCTCGAGACTAAAGAGATCCCTTGGATAACAAATTTTGACCATAGATGTTTACAGTGTAGCAAAAGAAAATTGCCATGAGAACTAGGACCTTTGTTGTTGACTAGCTTTCAGAGTGGAGGGCGTCCTAGTTCCGTTTGTCTTTCCCTCTAGACTCCCCTTTTTTGTAAGGCCTTGATCAGCGCCAAGGGCAAGGTCCTGGTAGTGAAAAAATCTTACATTCATTTTTTGCTTCTGCAAGGCCTCTCTTTCCCATAGAATAACAATTTGGGTTGCCTTATTAGATTCTTTTAGTGTATTTCCAAATTGGAAGAGATCACCAGCTCATGTTTGGTGTCTCTGGAATCCAAATTTAAAATACTAACTTATGGTGGAGTCAGATTTTAAATTACAAATCTGAAAATGTCACTTTAAGAAAGTTGGCATTTTCCTGCCTTAGCCATTTGAGGCCAGATGTGCAAAGTTCCATTTTTGCTTTTCCTAAATAGCAAATCCTAATAAATCGCTATTTAGGAAATGCAAAATGGAATGATCAGAAATAGAGATTTACGGAGTAGGAATTCCCATTTGGAAAATGGTATTTAGGATATACAAAACAATTAATTTCCTATCGGCTTCAAGCCCATAGTTTTGAATGGTTTTGCATTTACTAATTTGTGATTTCCTAGTAGGAAATAGAAAATGAGGAAATTCTAAAGCAAGGATGACTATTGGCATAAGGCCCCCTTGATGCGCTCCTAAAAAAGTGGCGCAAATGTTAAGCGCACACATGCCTTAAGGGCATGTGTGCACTTTATAGCATTTTGGAGTGCTTTTTTTAAACTGACCGGGTTATTGCATTTTATAAATATCCATTTCTCAAGTCAAGTCAAGAAGTCTTTATTCGATTAATTCATCATAAAAGACATAAATACAAAAAGACACAATAGCATAGATAAAATCAGTATTAAATCATTGGCATCGAATGGCTTCTTGCAGAAGAATACAAAAATTTAAAAAAGATACAGATACTGATTACCACAGTAATATGAGATAAAAGAAAGCAGACTCAGCTAATTTAGATTAATACACCTACTTCTAATAATCCAGGCCCATCCTAGGAACTTGGCTACCCCCACCACAATGATCGGATCCAGATTAGTATTTAACAGTCTCAGGGCCTCGGCTGACGAACGTGTGCCTAGTTGGCTACAGACTGGTTTGAGCCACTTAGATCTAGGGGCAGAGTATTGGGGGCACACAAACAAAATATGAGATAAACTTTCCCCGGACCCCTGACATTTTGCACAAAACCCCTGACTAGCTTTTCCCCACTTAGTGGTGAAATCCCCAATAGGTAGTGTGCCACATCTGAATTGAAAAAAAAGTTTTCGGTCTAGGGGTTTGGTAATGATCTCCCAGTAATTCTCTAACCTGGGCAGATCTTTATGGACCAAAAATAAACCTGTGAGACTACTTGGGCTTGTTTTTGAAAAGGTGTTGTGCATCACCCAGGCCCAATAACACTTCTTGAGCTCGCTTTTAGATGGAAATGTGGCTGTCTCTGGCGACAGCCACAACTCAGGGAGGCCCAAAGATAGAAGAGTATCCATTTCTCATTTATGAACTGCTTTTTACATGTGCTTAGAAAAATCACAAATAAGACATCCCTATTTGCGATTTCCTATTTGGATATATCAATATGCAATTTCTGCAAGGTAGGAATCGCATTGTGTGATTCCCAAATGGCCTTTGTACATATTGAAAGGCAATTAAGGATTTTTTAATGGCCCAAAATAGCGATTCCGTCCATTAAGAAATCTGAATGTTTTCGTACATCTGGCCCTTAGTGCCTGCAGCCTGTCTGAATATATGTCGGGGCATAGCTAGCAGTTGTGCTTTGTGTATACCTCCTAGACAGCCACACACAGTGGGGCCTAGGTGTGAAAGGATGGGAGGCAGGAGTATGGCACAGCCCCACTTACACGTGTCCGTCCTCCACACAAAGGCCTGCATACTACCTCTAGTTAGTCTGGAGCCAGGGCCAGGAAGGCAGGGCATTTGTGCACTTCAAAGGCATGGCTTGAGAAGATTCTCTCTACTTCAAAGGCACAACTGTTTATAAAAGAAGGACCTCTGACACCACCTCTTCCGTACACTTCTGAACCTGTGGATATTCTTCCTAGAAGAAGGACTGCTGTGCTGCTGAAATGGCTGAAGTGGCGCACATGTAAAGCGCACACATGCCCTATGGGCATGTGTGCACTTTATAGCATTTTGGGGTGCTTTTTTTTAAATTGACATGGTTATTGCATTTTATAAATACCCATTTCTCATTTATGAACTGCTTTGTACATGTGCTTAGAAAAATAAGACATCCCTATTTGCGATTTCCTATTTGGATATATCAATATGCAATTTCTACAAGGTAGGAATCGCATTTTGTGATTCCCAAATGGCCTTTGTACATATTGAAAGGCAATTAAGCATTTTTTAATGACCCAAAGAAGCGATTCGGTCCATTATGAAATCTGAATGTTTTTGTACATCTGGCCCTTAGTGCCTGTAGCCTGTCTGAATATATGACGGGGCATTGCTAGCAGTTGTGCTTTGTGAATACCTCCCAGACAGCCACAAACAGTGGGGCTTAGGTGTGACTGGATGGGCCATCACTGGCAGGATAGGAGGCACAGCCCCACTTACACTTGTATAGGCTGTGTCCATCCTCCACACAAAGGGCTGCATACTCACTCTAGTTAGTCCGGAGCCAGGGCCAGGAAGGCAGGGCATCTGTGCACTTCAAAGGCATGCCTTGAGAAGATTCTCCCCACTTCAAAGGCAGAACTGTTTATAAAAGAAGGACCTCTGACACCAACTCTTCAGTACACTTCTGAACCTATGGATTCTCCGCCTGGAAGAAGGACTGCTGTGCTGCTGAAATGGCTGCCCCTCTGCTGGACTGCTACTCTGAAGGGGCTACTGCATTGCTGTGCTAAACTTCTGCCATCTTGCCTGGGGAGAAAGAACTGGAGCGGCAACCCATCTTGAACCCAGGATCCCACAATGACCCCAAGGGTTAGTCTGCTGGCCTCCTGATCTGAGTATTAGGAACAGAAAATGCTCCCCTACAGCTCCTGGAACCTCCTTTAGTGAGTTCTTGACTCCCAAGTGGTGCCTCTCTGGCCTTGGACCCTTGGTGTGGATCACAGGCTCTTCAAATTAAGGTTTTGGGCTATTTGCTATCATGAACGGTCCTGTTTGCACCAGACCGTGCCCCTGGCACTGAAACTCAGTGAGCCACGGTCACCTTATCTCTTTGCACAGCAAGCATGAGATCACACGTGGAGGACCATCAACGTGTAGCCTCAGCCCATCTGTCTGCAATGGGTGGGTTGGTCCTCACCCACAACATTCTCGTTGCACATCGCGACCCTCTCAAATGCAAAAGGGACTCTTGACACAAAATTTCTTAAGAAGGTAAACTTTGAGCAGGACTAATCTGGGCCTGTATCTGACCTGCTCTCCATCGCAGTTGTTCTGAACTTTTGCATTTGACCCAATCCAACACAACCAGATAGCCGCAGTTGGCCTTTTATGCTTTTAGGCACTATTCTACAGTTTATTTTTTTCAATATTCATAACTCCCATTCTACTGATTGGATTTTGTTTTTTTGGTCTTGTCTTATTTATTAAATCCCGCTCTATTTTTCTAACATGGTGTGGGAGCTTTTTGGGTGGTGTTTTCACTGTTTTACTGTTTGAAGTGTTGCACAAATACTCTTCACATTACCTCTAAGTTAAGAATGACTGCTCTGTGCCAAACAGCCAGGGTGGTTAGCACAGGTTAATTTGGGGTTTGTTTGTGTCTTACCCTGACTGGGACTGTGGTTGCTGATTGACCAGGGCTCACACCCCAGTCAACCAGTAAGCCAATTTTTAACACTCAAAATAATGAAATACTTTCCATAATTACATGACATAAACTTGACTAGATTAATACACCTTCAATTTATTTACGATCAAAACTATAAATTTGAAATCATTAGAACTAATTGGGACACTGGATTAAGACCTTTGAAAATATGGGCAAGGAGTGTTGACCAGAGAATCTTCACCCCAATTCTGAACAACCTCAAACCTATGTTAAATCCTAATCTTACACACCACTTCAATCACACTGAATAGCTTGACAAAAATCCAAGATTCACCTCCCTTAATCTGTTCATCAACATTTGTTGTTGTGGACTGTCCAAGGACAACCTAACTGTGTTCAAAACCAATCACCAAGTGATTTGCTCACAAGACTCTTTTAATCTTCTTCAGAGAGTGAATGTCTCATAACTCTAATCTGAACTAATCTAACAATCAAATCTTCTGTGATTGGGCTTGAAGATTGTCATATGTACAAAATTATAAAAAATAAACATGTTTCCTCCTACTTTATTAAACACTACATCCAAATATTTATGTTACTTGGATCAATTATGACACATGCCAGAGTCCTGTGTCCACAGATGAATCATACTTATGGGATAATTTAATTATTTCCCACAAACAAAAACACTCAATTAGGAGATACAGCCAACTTTTATTTTCCATATTCACCCGCTACATACTTTGGCATCCTAAAGCACTAAAAGGATATGCACGGAAATGGGGAACTATATGTACAACTTTTTAACCAACCTTGGCTACCGCTCTATAAATGGAAGATTTATGTCTGAGCAACCTACCAATAATAGATCTACAGTACGAACCTCTATATGTGACTATACCTTCAATCACTACTATTTAATTTGAGTAAAAAATTTTACATTAAGAAATGAGGGTGGGTTGATCATAATCCTCAAGTGACCTTACTTAATTCTAAACATCAGCAATTTAAATGAGAACCAAATATAAATGATGGTTTGTTCAACTTAACAAACAGTAAACAACTTAAGTGGAATGGGGTTCTTGCGTCAAAATTATTGGGATTGGAAGATGAGTAGGTTTTATCAAGAAAGAGTTGAATAACCCTTTACTTACCTAAACCAAATAGAGAGGAGTTTAGATTAGGACATTCTATTAACTTCTGTACTACACTATCTTTCATCCGAGTTAACATACCGCACTAAGAATAAGTATACTATTTTTAGGAAAACAAATGAATACTGCAATTACCAATGCACAAAAATATTGTTGAAAGAAATTAAGATTTTCTCTGTTTCAAGCAGGGCGGGCCGGGCTGGCCAAAGCACGGGGAAAGAGTGGTGGCACTCTCCTAAGTGCACATGAATGTTTGTCCAACATTCTTGGGCTTCATAACACAGCCTTGTGGGGAACGTGCACATACTCCCTGTCCCTGTCTGAATGCCAAACCACTGTGCTCAGACCAATCACAGTGCAGCATTGCAGCATTGTGATTGAATTAGGGGAGCCTGGGAGCCTGGGTGCTTTCTGATGCTGGGACTGGAGGCAGAATAAGGAAGAGGAAGTTGCCCCCCCTCCCCTGTCTGGTAGTAGCCACTACTGAATAAAGGACTAAAATCTAACCTTTAAGACTGTTGGCTCATAGCCCTGATAGACAGTGAGGGGATGTTATTTGACATATATTTACCAACTTTTAACAAACTGGGCAAATGATAATCTTCTAATACCAGTCACTCAGACGGGGTCTTGTGCTGGCTGCCCATAGTGAATAATATTGCAGCTTTGCCCATTCTTGTGAAAAAGCCAAATATTACAAACTCTGCTCTCTATGCGTGCTTAGTAGATTAATTCCCCACTGTTGATATCATTAAAAAAGAATGGCTCTGGTATAAACTGATAATTTGGAAGTCTATCCATCCTTACTCCATTTCATAGTAGAATTACATAAAGATACATGGGTAAGCATACAACTTACTTCAGCAAATGCATTATCATCAACCTCCTTGGGTCTGGAACATCTGGTATCCAAGCTCATTGCTTAAAACTTGGAAATGAGTTGCAACTCAATTACTCAAAAAGCAAACACTTTTTTCCCATGTTAAAAGTGACTCACCATTGGTTCAAGAGGCTTGTAAATAATCCCAAAAGTTGTTACATTAGTAAAAATGCAAACCTACAACTTTGGTTTTCCAGAGTGCAATTTATAACAACTAGACAGTTAAATTAATCTGGGAGTCACTGTTGACTCTAAATTAGAAAACAAAAATTGACTATAATCACAAAACCCAATTTGAAGATTTGCTAAACTCCACAGAGAAATAACATTCAAACTATCTATCATGACTTTAACAGCAAAGCTTATCCTAGTGCTACTTTATGCATCCTAGGTTTTAAATCAAGAGACAATAATAGAAATGGAAAAAGATACATGAGCTGCATTAGATGAATTCTAAACTTAGGAGCAGCTGCCCCTCAGAATAAACTTAGGCTGGAACTAAATTTGAGTCAACACAAAACAGGCGAATGGAGAGGCAACAAAAACAATTTTTAAATGTGAAATATCAAATTGATAAATTAAGACACATGTCCTTTGTAGATGTGAAAAAATTCCGAATTTTAATTGGTTTCTCTTGACACGATGATAACAGCCAAGAAACTCAAAGTATGATGATCCATGAAAAAGCACGAAACAGCCTCAAAGTATGATGATCAATGAAACAGCACGAAACAGCCAACGCGTTTCGCCCGATAAGAGCTTCCTCAGGGCAGAACAAATTCAGGTGAATGCGGTCTCATTAGAAACAGCCACAGCTGATATGATAAGTCAGCAGCAAAACTCGTTGAAGCACAGATAGTGTGCAGCATTCATGGTATGGGAAAATACAATGAAAGACGCCTCAATCGGAGTACCAGTTCAGGTGGAGTAAACACTAGAGCATCTGTAGCAGACTTAATTTTCTTACAACCCTCTAAGTATGGAAGTGAGTGCTCTGATATGCACTGTGCTTGGATAGATCCTCAATTAAAGAGTCGTCCTCATCCCGTAGGAGAAGGGTTCCAGACGTAGAAACCTCCTACACGCAAATTACGTGCCAAAGAGGGTTGTAAGAAAATAAAGTCTGCTACAGATACTCTAGTGTTTACTCCACCAGAACTGGTACTCCGATTGAGTCATCTTCCGTTGTATTTTCCTATACCATTCCTATACCATGAATGCTGCACACATATCAGCTGAGGCTGTTTCTAATGAGACCCCATTCACCTGAATTTGTTCTGCCCTGAGGAAGCCCTTATCGGGCGAAACGCGTTGGCTGTTTCCTGCTGTTTCATTGATCATCATACTTTGAGTTTCTTGGCTGTTATCATCGTGTCAAGAGAAAACAATTAAAATTCGGAAATTTTTTCACATCTACAAAGGACATGTCTCAATTTATCAATTTGATATTTCACATTTAACAATTGTTTTTGTTGCCTCTCCATTCGCCTGTTTTGTGTTTATCCAATTTTAGTCCAGTGGCAGTGGACTAGGGAGGTTGGCAACTATTTACTGTTTTTGACTGTATATATTAGTGTGTCTAAATTTGAGTCCACTGGCCAGCATTCATAACACCTTCATAATAAACAATATAAAAAATGTAAGATCGCTAATGTTACATTGAAGTGAATATATACATTAAAGTGCGTAATTTTTAACATAATTAAGATGTGGGGTCTATTTCCCACTGCGGGTCCTTGGCTTCCTTTTTCTTGGAGAAGGTCCAGGCTATTTACCGGGCCTTCCCCAGTATGGGGACCGTCTTGGAAGTCCTGGATGGGGTTCATGCCACTCTATCTTGCACTCTTTTCCCCCACTACCCCTGGAGGGATTTGACAAACTGGCTTCGCAGATTAAATCTGGTTCGCCGTCGGATCCAGTAAGACCCGCTCTTTTTAGAGAACAGTCTTTTCTGGGGCGCTCTGCAGTGTGCTCTCTAGATAATCTTTCACTGGACTCAAGTGTGGTTCCAGCCAAATGGAAGCAGGCGGTGGTTTCCCCAATCAATAAGAAGCCCACTTTGGACCCCTCGAAACCTGAAAGCTATCGCCCCATTTCACTTCTACCCTGGCCGGCGAAGATTGTGGAGGCTCATGTCAACCTGGCCTTGTCAGAACATCTTGGCCAGACCAACGCCTTAGACCCCTCGCAGAACGGCTTTCGTGCTGGGCACAGCACGGAAACGGCCCTTCTTGCAATGGTAGAACACCTACGAGCAGTACTGGATGCTGGTCAGACGGCAGCGCTGATATTATTAGATCTCAGCGCCGCCTTTGACACGGTCTCCCATAGCATCCTGTTACACCGGCTAGAGGAGATTGGGGTTGGGGGACAGGCTTTACAGTGGTTCTGCTCCTTCCTTGACAATTGTTCTTTCTGTGTGGCTATCCCTCCCATCAAGTCCAAATTCCAGCCTCTGGCCATGGGGGTGCCGCAGGGATCCTCGCTGAGTCCCACGTTATTCAACCTGTACGTGAGACCGCTGGCTGAGGTCGCTAGGCAGTGGGGCCTGACTTTGGTCTCATATGCCGATGACACTCAGCTGGCGGTTACTCTCAGCGGGGATGCGGAGAAAGACGCCCCCAGGTTTCAGAATGGACTGAAGGCGGTGGCCAACTGGCTGACGGCGAACTGTCTTCAGCTTAATGCCACCAAGACAGAGATCATGATTGTCGGAAAGAGAGTGGAGCTTTGGGGTGACAGGTGGTGGCCTTCAGAACTGGGTCCTGCTCCGACTCCGGTTTCGGAACTAAGAAACCTGGGAGTCTGGCTGGACGCTGGCCTCACCTTTGTCGGCCATACCAAGAAAACAGCAGCTTGCTGTTTTGGCATTCTTCGAGGTCTAAGACCTGTGCTTAAGTTTTTTGATGCCCCAACTAGGCAGCTGGTAATTCAGGCTACAGTCATTTCTTGCCTGGATTACGCCAGCTCTCCTTTGGTGGGGGCCAATCAGGCAGAAATTACCCGCCTACAACGGGTACAGAATGCCGCAGCCAGAGCGATAGTCGGCTTGCCTAGATTCTGTCCTGTTTCCAACATCCTTCGCTCCTTACATTGGCTTCCAGTGAGGAAGAGCATCCATTTTAAGGTCCTTTGTCTGACTTTTAAAATTCTGAAGGGCATAGGTCCCCAGATTTTGTCTAATTTTCTGTCTTTTTATGTTCCATCACGCGCTCTGCGTTCCTCGGGCCAGGCTCTCGCCGTGGTCCCGCCTTTCAGGCTTTGTCGTGCCGGTGGT
Source organism: Lissotriton vulgaris (assembly GCF_964263255.1). Taxonomy (NCBI): domain Eukaryota; kingdom Metazoa; phylum Chordata; class Amphibia; order Caudata; family Salamandridae; genus Lissotriton; species Lissotriton vulgaris. The sequence goes on along the minus strand of NC_141689.1, from coordinate 240,940,711 downwards.
CGCTCCTTCTGTGTCAAAGCTGCAACCATTTGGAACTCCCTCCCGGTGGAAATTCGTCTGCTGGAGGATCTTATGCTTTTTTGGAAAGCTATCAAAACATTTTTGTTTTAGATTCTTTTTAGCTGTCCTATGCTGTTTTGGGCCTCAAGTTGTGCTATGTTCTACCTTGTTGAGGCGCCAGGACGCTCCTTTGCTGGAGCAGCTGTGCGCAAAATAAATACCAATAACATAACATAACATAACATAACATGTATTTAATATAAATACCTTGACTTGAACGTGGATAACATTGGCTTTGTGATTAGGCATCACAGCCTTTGAAACTAGAGCATTCCCTTGACTTTGCCCTGCAAAGAACGAAAACAGTTGCTAAAAAGGTCCTTCAAGCACAGCTACTGTGAGGAAGATCTTGGCACTGTATTAAACAATAAATATAGTGACTTCATTTATAACTCTTATAGCAATCAAAAAGACAACTATACCTCGATTCTAGCACAGCGACTGTTGAAAGGTGGTTTATAGGAAGTGGTGGGTAGGTACCTAACCCCAACAACAAGGCCTCCAACACGGTACTGGGTCCTAAGCAGGGTCTCTATAATTTAGTCCCTTGCTCAACTCTTGGTATCTAACACCAAGCAATTAGGCTTAAGTTAGGAGACAGGCTTGTAAAGCTTTTTAAACCACTTACACAGTGAATAAGTAAGACACAACATACAATAAAAATCCCACACTAATTTATACAAACAGGAAATAATATTATGTTTAAAATGACACCAAAATCATGAAAATCTAATGTAGGGAACAGGTAATATGAATTTTCAAAAAACAAACACTTTCTCATACTTTGAACCAATAGCGCCACTTCTGGACATCTGGTCGTACTTGACCGGGACAAAGTCAAAGTTTTTTGCTGACCGCTATGGAGCCGAGCTCAGATACACCACTCGGTAGGCCTTGGTCAAAATGTTTCCGTCGAACTTAGAAACTTTTCTGGAGCTTTTTCTGCTGAGGGCTCTCGCTGCTCTCCACCAGTCCAGATTCAGCGCGGGTCTGCCAGCTTGACTTTCAGGGAGCTCCTGGTCAAACTCTGGAAGTCTGACCTCTAGAGCGCTTCAGTGGGATGAAACTGGAATATGGGCAAGGTTGCGGTTGAAGGTGGCTAGCTTGACTCTTGCAGTTGGGTCGGTCACCTCCTGGAGCTTTATCCCGAAAGCTTCCCAAACGTTTCCAAACTTCTAGAGGTACTTCCAGAAGGTCTTCTGTGAGGTTCCAAGTGTCCAAAACACTAATCCAAGAGTCTGGAATCTCATAGAAGGCCTTTGGTAGGCCTGGACTCCACTTCCCACAATGCACTTGGCCAACCCTTTAAAACTCCACTGGACCCCCTCTAGGAGTGGGACTCTGGCTGGAGAAGGGTCAGTTAAGCTCAGTTAACCTATAGCTGCAGGGGCTCTACTCCTTACCCCTTCTTGAAGCAATGCAACTGTAGTCCTAGATAGTTCAGCAGGTGCAGTCTTCACCAGGCAGATCCTTGGATGCAGATCAGGATTCCAGCAAGACACTTCTCCTTTTTCTTGTAGTTTCAGGCGGCAGAACTGAGAGGCTCTACCCCTTTTACATATTTATCCAGTGTGCTGTGGCAACAAGTAGGAAAGCATCCCTAGCCAATGAGGTGCAGGAAAACACCCCAAAACATGTCAACTTCCTCCAAAATGTGGCATAGTCTTATTCCAGAAAGCACTATTTTCTCCAAATCCACCATTACTGAAATTTCAGCAGAGCAGCAAGAGGTAACTAAACTACAACTTAGAGTATGATTTATTTCCATAAACTTTACCCACTTACATCTGTGAATTCCTTTCTTAAGCCTCCCATTTGGGAGGGAGAGGAGGTGGCCCTAGCTGATAGGCTTGCTTGATCTGTTCTTTCTTTGATTCTGATGTTTTATGGCCCAACCCCCTGCTCTGGTATTCCTGTGCCCCACAGAGCTCTCTCCAGCCTCTGCCGGGCCTGGCCACTTATCACCTAATCAAGACAGGCTGGCTATCAGGGAAGAGTCAAAGGCTGAATTTTGGCTTATAACTTCTTTTCTGTACAAGTTATCATAAATTAAAAAATGCCAAGTCACTGGATTTATCAATACCATTCTGTTCAGTCTTTGAATTACATTTTCACACTCTCTTAGCAAAAGAAAAAAGAAAACAGAGGCAGTGTAGAAACACCCCGACCCCCTAAGCCTCTTTGACGAGGGTTGGGGGGGGGTCCCACAGGGCCAAAAAAGGAGTACTTTTTTATTTTCGTTGTGATCTGCGAATCCTGCTGGAAATATTTTTAAAACATAGCACGTTTTCCCGCTCTTTATTAATTATCAGCCGCCCGGGTAGGCCAGGTCCCTGAGTAATTTTTTTAATAATGGAGGGGAGCCCTTCCCCTCATGGGGCCGAATATTGCCCCAGGGACAACCAGCTCTCTGGGGCTTTTTCAAAAAATGAAAGCAGGGGAGGCTCCCCTGCTGCTCCGGTGACCACCACCTCACCAGGACTTTTTTTATTTTGTACATGGGGAGACCTCTCGGACCCCACCCAACCCCGGGGACCACCACCTTCCCGGGGCTTTATGTTTACATAATGGGGGTACGGACACCCCAAAGCCCCTGGAGCCAACACCTTCCTGGGGCTTTAATTGTAATAGATGTGGGGGGCCACATGGACCGCCCCGCAGCCACCTCCCTGGGGCAAATTTGAAGACCACCACCCACCATGGCTGGCTCCTTCTATGTCCTGGGGTGCCCACCCCGGGGCATAGCTGTTTCCTGTGGCTTGGCTGGAGCTCTACTGCTCCCGACAAGTCATAATAATTATATAAATTCCTATGTGTAAATCATGAACGTATCACCCCTTAAGGTTTCAAGGTACTAGGGACTTTGAGCGGGATTAAGTGAGCTATTTCCCAGAGTCACATGGTGCTGAGCTGTGCTGCTTCCGGGGATCGAACCATGAGCCCCGTGCTCTGGAGTGAGCCACTCTGGTCCCTGCACCACACCTCTACATAGAAGCCATAGCAAACTGGGCTCCGCATTCAGCAAAGTCGAGCATTATGAATGCTGTTGCTTGCTGAAAGTGGAACTCACTTGCTTTTACAGAGAGAGAGCTTCATTCCTCCAACTGCGCCCTTTCTCCACCACTCTGTAATCGTGACTACTAGTTAAAAAAAACTTATAAATTCAATTAAAAAAACAAAGGATAAAGGGATGTTATAGTTAGGAAATATAATTTGATAAACATTAGATGTTCACTTAAAAAAAAACAAAGGCTGCAGGGTTGTTATAGTTGGGGCATAGAATTAAAAAAAAACCTTAGAAAGTCACTGTCCCTATGTTTGTTGCACAGGTGCTAAAATAAAATTGATAAAAACTGGCCTCAGTGGTGCCGTTTTTGATCCCTGTTGACGTTGAAGCAGAATAATGGAGTTGTGAAAACATAAATATATTTACCCCTTCAGGATCACCCGGGTTAGGCTGTCATACAGCCGGGTGATGCTAGTGTAAAGTCAGATGTGCATGCGATAAATTTGGAAATAGTTCTGGTCCTCCAGTGAGAAGTGTGTATTGGTTATGGTTTATGTTACATTTACCCACTTAAGCCGCAGTTGAAGAAATCCTTTTGTTCATTAAGGTATGTTGATGTTTTGTTGGGGTTCAAATGACTATGTACCAGCATGTCCGTGATAGATCTTGGTTTCATATATGTAAAGGAAGGGTTAGCCCCTATATCATTGCCTATTACGGAATCAGCTGTTAAGCCCCAGTGTTTCTTCATTATGACTCTTATTTTATACTGTCTCTTGTTATAGGAAGTGATGAATCCTGGTGCCTGATTACTAGTTTCTGAATGTTTAGAATTTTCTTTAAACAGTACATCTTCTTATTTTGTGTTGTGTACTTTATATTTGGCTTGCACAAGAACTTTACAAGGCTAGGCTCTATCTGTGAAGTGCTGCAGCATGTTGTGCTGTTCCTTTTTAAAGGCATTCTCTGTGCTACAGTTGTGGTGTGCCCTTAGGAGCTCCCCATAGGAGATGATCCATGTTAGTGAATTAGGGTGGTGGCTGGCAGCATATAACACACTATTGCCAGTTGTGTCTTTTTTTGTGTAGTGAAGCCTTCAAGGTTGTTTGCCTACACAAATGGCTAAGTCTAGATGTTCACTCTAATCTCTCCTCATTTAGTGTATTAATTTGACATTCAAATCATTCCTCTCCAAGATGTTAATGAATTGCAAGGCAAGCGTGGTATCTCCGTCCCAAACAAAAAATGTTTTAATTGATTTACTGAATCCAAACAAGGATGTGTGTAGTATATTTGTCATTGGCATCTATCCAGACCACCTGCACCTCCCACCAGCCAAGGAAAAGATTGGCAAAACTGGAGGCGAAGCAGTTGCCCATTGTAGTACCAGAGCATTGATGGTACAGGGAATCTTCAAATAGGAAGATGTTTTGTTCCAGACAAATAAATGTAATTTTTATCAGCATGTTCATGTGATCATACACTGAAATAGATTGATCACGTAAGTGGTACATTCATGAATCAACCCCCATTTTCTACTCAATAAATGTATAGAGTAAGCATACATCCAGGGTGATCATGGAATAAGATTCCTCCCACTCAAAGTCATGTATTCTATGCAGAAAGTCAGTGCTATCTTTGCAAACCGATCTTAGGCCCATTACATTAGGAGACAAAAAGTGTTTTAAGAAAATTGCTATGTTTTTGAGTAAACCTCCATTGGAGGGGGCCTCATGGCTTTTTTGTGCATCTTTGGAAGTAAATATAGACAGGGATGTCGACTTTTAAAAATCTGCATTCATCTATATCCAGCAAACCTTCTGAGTGCCTATCCGACAATAAATAATGAAATGTATGGATAAAATGTCTGTATGTTGCCTAGTTAGTTAACTCAGTACATCTTTGGTCACTAAGTTGTCTCACTGCCTCGGCTCTATATTCAGAGATATTCATCACTACTACATTGCCAACCTTGTCAGATGGTTTCATTACTACACTGGAATCTTTAATCAAAATCTGTAATGCTGTTCTCTGTTGTTTAGTCAGATTATAATATGCGGATGTGTGATCAATATTCCAAAGCCTACCAAATTCTTGAATCATACAACTGTGGTATTCCTCGATATTATCATTTGTCATATTGGGACTGAATCTAGACCCACTCGATGTTGCAGAATCTACTGTGAATCCTAAATCCCTTAGAATATCACTGGCATGATCCACAATGAAATCTTCACAATTCATGAGCTATAAGGAGAAAGACAACATCCTGAAAATTAAAGTTGGTTAGCATAGGGTCACATTTAGCTTTTGGTATCACAAGATAAAAGTCTTTTAACATTTTGTGAAGTTTAATCAATTTCATATTTCTCACAAAACTAAATATAACAAGTCTAGTGCTGGTACAATTCATATCTGTGACCGCACAAAATGAAAAGCGCAGTTTTAAAACAGATTCTTCTTCTGTAGATAGTTCGCTTGTTGACAAATTAATCAGACAGATTTGTCTTCCCCTTTAGGGGTTTCCATTTGGAATGGCCATCCTCCTCTGTTTATTCTTTCTCCCTCTTCGATTTATTCAGCGGTTTTTATTATGCCCCTTCCACTTTCTCTGCCTATTCCCACTCCCTTTCATTTGGGTTTGTTGTATTATGTCTGATTTTGTTTCTGTTTGAGAAGTCGGAATTCCTGATAGAAGGTTATAGGGCAAATCCCTAAAGGGGTTGATCTTGGTTGACCCTTAACTTCTTAACTCTTGTCTGAACTGGACCCAGTGGACAGTAGTTCCTGTTTCCTTTTTTGTTTTGTTACTCTTAAATCCCTTTGAATTAGGTCAAAGTGTTTAGCGAAAGTCATTCTTCAGCATGATGCTTTATATTACACAGGACTTTTGGTTGTTTTTTTAGTTTTGATACCTTCTTCGTAGGTGGTTAGTCTATCCTCCAAGTCCTTAAAAAAATCAACAACACTACTCTCTGTTTTGTGTATTTCTATTTCCCCTTGTACTTTAATTAGCTCTTTTATAGTTCTTTCCAACTCTATCTTAGTGTATTTCACTAGGAGTTCCATCATGCCGTTCCATGTTTTGGCCATGAATTGAGTCCATTCTTTCAATATTTCGTGATTGGGGTTTTCATAAGTTGGTATAACAAAGATCCACAGACTCCTAGGTATTTGGCCTACCTCTATGTAGTTGGTTAGGGAGGTAACTTCGCACCACTTGTTAAGTTCAAACTTGTTTAACTTTTCCAATAATAGCACATTTTGTTTTAATGATAATTTAATTGGGGATTTGTTTCTTGATTCCATAACAATATCTCCTGTATTCAAATTTTCATTGAAAAGTGAAAGTGAAATGTTGATTCCAAACACACATATCCATTGCTGAAAGAAAAGTGTCACACACCCCAGACTAGAGACTGCCATACATGTGTATAACTTGTCCTTCACTGTTCTAAGAAAAAGCAGGCGCAAGTGTTGTGAATTGGTACGCTTGAATGGAGGGCTTCCGCTGGTCCTACTACTTGTAGTGGGTATCCTGGTTTTAATTTTCCTGCTACACAATGAACGGCCCAGTTCTTCCAAAGATGGATAAGGCACCCTTGGTGCGATGTTGCCGTGAACGCATGCTACTCCATCTGGGCACACCTCGGCTTCGGGAGCTAAGCGAGCATTGGTTCCTATTATTCAGACCAGTCTGGGTTGACTACATCTTACCTGTGCTCTGCTGCCTATTCTGCGGATACGAATGCGTGTTGGACATGTATCTGACTCTTCCACCGGTTGCGCCACCGGACATGGATGTAGTACTGTACCCCTTAAAGGCTCAAGTGTTCCAGTTTCCTCAACGTATTCCCATGTTGATGACAGCATTCTTAGATCCCCCGCAGGATGCTTCAGCTCCTGTTGGATTGGACAACGGCTCTGCAACAGGCTTACAGGTATCAAGTGTACCCTCAGTGGCTGCTGTGGAACTGAAGATGATCACATTTGCTTCAATGACCTGATACAAGAAGTGTTTCAGGGACCATCATGTGCGCATGCAGGCGACAGTGATGTTGCGTCTCCCACACAGGATACATATACATTTGGCTCTCCGTGTGAGGGGAACAATGTGGCCTTTTTCCAAAACAAGCCAAATTGGAATTCAAAAACGTTGTTTTGTTTGAACTTTCCTTCTCCAATTGAGCACTATGGCTTTCGGCGTGCTCAGTCGGTCTGAACAAATATTGAGCTCTTTACTTTTTATAGCATCATTATCAGCATATACCATGTTTTAGATGTGTTTATACACAATTTTAACAATGTTTTTATGCTTTTATCAGGTTTATTTTTAGCATTTCTTGACCCGATCGACCTTCAGATGAGGAATGAGTGGTATTGACCCCAATGTACCCCAATCTAGGCCTAGGTAGCTGCATGATTTTTTACCAAAATTTTTCCAACCTTGCTCTACCTTTTACCAAGTTATGTGCTGAATAAATGTCGATCGGTTTCTTGGAAAGTAGCCTCATTTATTATGCATGCGGATTCTTAGAAAAGTCCCTGCACATGACGTACATTACCGCATGAACATACTCTGTGTAAAAGTCATGGTCATCTTCATCCTAGGGCGAAAGAACTGCTTTGCACAATCGCGGGTATTGTTCTAGGCTCATTTGCATAATCGTACTCACAAATCATCGATTGTGTAAGGAACCCAGAGGCTATATTCAGGACATAAAAGAGTTATACAACACTAGATAGGCAGAGGAGAAGCTTCACCGCTGACACTAAACGCTAGGTCCCGGCCTGCAGAAGCTGCAACATGCAGCATTTGACATCCCTTGCTGACTTGAGACCAAGACGGGGTCCTTCGTTCTCTCGCATCAGGTGATGGGGTTGGCACTTTCCTAGGGGATTCTTGGCTTTACACCCACATACATGGTAGGTACACTTAGGTAAACCTGGGTAGGAGTAAGCTTGATTACTGTCATTATTTTTGCAGTCTAAACACACAGATCCTGTGTATTGGTAGGAACTACATGACTTTCCAGTATTTGTCACTCAAGACCTCCGAGGGATTTAAATTATGTCTTTTAACCAGTCGTAGCCAGTGCAGGTAAGTGCGGTGGGAAGGGCGGCGGGAGGGGAAGTCGATAGATGATAGTTTTATTTATTTATTTTATTTTCCCTATTCTGTCGTCTCTTGACTTTCCCCCCACCCTCGCCCTGCCTCGGCCCCTGCCCACACCACTGCGCCATTGCCACATACAGGTGGTGCACAGTCAATGACCCCCCTTAGGGTGCCCTCTGAAAAGGAGGAAGTGGGATCCCCCAGATACCCTAGTGTATGTAGATGCCAACAATGACACCACCTGCCTTCAGGGGGGATCTCTGTCTCCTTTTCTAATCCAGGTCATGTGCTGCCTGCTCTGTGAAAGATGGAATAGCTGATTCCAAGGGCTGCTCTCCCTTTCATTAAAGCATTGACGCCAAAGCAGCTATGCGTTTGTAGGTGTTGTGAGCCCAGCACATTATCTGTAATCCACAGGCCTACTGAATATATATGCAATAATTTGCATAATTTAATGCATTTGCCACCTAATCCATCTTCATCTGCATATTTTCCAGATTTTAATAAAAGTAATTGTTTCTAGCTCAAGCGGATCAAACGTTACTAAAAACGTGGCAATATGTGTTCCCACAGAGTGGAAGGCCCTTCACAAGGCTTAACAAGTCATCTTTCAGTTACTTATTTATGTATTTGAACGTTGTGAAACTGGTACTACTCAGGTGAAATCTTTGCCTAGCCAGTATGGATGTATGACGTTACAACGCATGCTATTACAACGCATGCCTTTACAACGCGGTTTTTACATCGCAAACCTTAACAACGCATAGCGCTTTGGGGTGCTGGATAGTGAATAGTTTAATTTACTATTCCAACTCCAGTCCCCGTGGACACTAGGGAAGGTGTTGGATAGTAAATTAAACTTATTCCCTATCCTAGAGCGCCCCCCAGCTCAATGCGTTGTAATGGTTTGCGATGTAAAAACCGCGTTGTAAAGGCATGCGTTGTAAAAGTTTTGTTGTAAAGGTTGTTTACCGCCAGTATTACCATGAATAAAAATTACAAAATGATGAAGTAATACCATCACAAATGTGCTGCATTATGCCTCATCATTTGCTTTTTCTTGCTACAGATTTTAGTAATTCCTGACACTTCATTTGGTGCCCCGTTGCCGCATAATTCCAGTGGCCCTGGAAATAGGGCGCATTGTCCGTTTGAGTCTACACACCTAGTGAAAGATTTGCTGTGGTGCAAACAGGAACAGTGAGCACTGGCGCCTTGTGAATTGACAGGTCTGATTAAGGGTTTGCTATTTAAATCTGACCCACTGGCCAAAAGATTGAAACCTGACAATGCCTTTCATCCTTCCAAGTTTGATAAATTGAGTACCATTAGACTGGGTAATTGTAACACTTCTTGTTTGCACCGTTTGGAAGTGCAAAACCCCAGTATGAAGTGATATCTATATATTTTTCGCTTATAGAGTTTCTTCCGGGACTATCTGCAGTAAGGTTGGTTCTGTTGACAGAACGCTGTTGGTGCCACAGAAATATCACTAATTGTAGTTAAAGATAATAGTGGAATTAAGGGCAACCACAAAGCTTTCTGTTATTGTTCTGTTTAGTTACCATTTGCGCCTTAAATGAATACTTAACTCATTCTGCCAATAACATTTCTACGACTTCCTGTTTTAAATGCCCTCTTAATGCATCAGTGCTTTAAAGAGGCAGCACATGTCTCAGGGCCTTGGGAGGGGTGTGCTGTTCTGTGAACTAAAATAGCCCTTTTAAAGCAGCTAAGATGACTCCCTCATGTGCTTTAAAGGGCTTCTCGTAAAACTACTTTTTCTGGTTTCCTGAGGGTAGTTGAATCCCTGAGGATGGAATAGCCAGTTATGAGCAAATCAGTTGTTTCTTTTCTTCTGCAGTAAAGTAGAAACTTCCCCGCTCGCAAATCATATGCACACAGCACAGCTACACTACTACAAAGGAAGACTACAAGCTGCACTACATATCTCAAGTGTACTTTCACTATAAAATACTGCTGCAAACAAACAAGGACAAGCAAGGGCAAAGACAATAGGTGTGGCGCAGGCCACCTGCCTTTTGGCTTTGTCAGTTCTTGTTTTTTCATTGTCCTTATACAACTTTATTTTTGAAAAATTGGTCGGGCCTCCCCATATAAAAGTATAAAAATTGGCTAAAAGCTAAGGGCTTCTTTCATGAGGCCCTTAGGCCGCCGTTGAGTCACTATTGTGATACTGCGGCTGCTTAAAAAATGCGCCAAACTGCTCCATATTTACAAATGACCCATCTAGGCAGATGCATCCCTTTGTAAACCCCTGCATTATATTATATCTGCGTAAGGTATAATGTATGCAGAGTGGGCGATCTGCCACAGAAAAAGCTCCTAGAAGTGTTGCAGTAAAATCTATGTGATTTCACTGTGACACTTCAAGGGCCTCACTGCATCAAATCTTTATGCATGTTTTTTCACATGGGGGTGGTCCCATGTGAAATGACACATTGCTGGAGTTGTGTCTCTTTCCAGACACACTCCAGCAATGCGCCATTTTTCCACCGACAGATACATCAGGATTCCTGACGTATCTGTCAATCCTTGCGACATGGAGCACCGTACAGTAAATACGGCGCATTTATGGTGTCGCTAGGATGGGGCACTGAAAAGTGTTGCATCGCTGTTCTAACACTTTTCCTAAATGAGGCCCTAAATTGTTTTGTTCTCCTCACAAAGCGCACTATCGTTGCATCCCTGGTACTGACAGGAACTACTCTTTGTGAAAGAGCAGAAGGGCGCCACTCACAATGAACTTTGTAAAATCAGACGTTAACTAAAAGAAGAGTCCACAGACAGACAACGCCAAATGACACATGATGAAATGCTCAAAATGAGGGCCAGGATATTAGACAATCTTGCACACAAGAGATAAATATGAGTAGAAAACTCTAAATTATTAGTAGGGTTGGGTTGTCGGCTTCTTCAGTTTTGGGCAGTTTGGTTCCTTGTGGAGATGCACAATTTAGACTCCATCCCTTACACTTGATCAATGAGCAATTTGCATATATTTTTGACATTAGACGTACTGTGTGTCATAATAATATTAACGTGTGTGAACATATAAACACATGAAAAGTAACTACGGAAAAACTGAAACCAAAACATTTGAACTGTTCTTGGGCAATCAGTTAGAGTTTGGTGATTCACTGGGAAAAGGTCAACCAGACCTCACAGTTTCAGAAATACGTCTGCTAGTAGGAGACACCGTTTATCAATCAAGTATTAACATTACCAAGGGTAAATGTGATAATAGTGATGTGATGGTATGATGCATGAAAACAGAACCATTATATGTGTGAGTGTATCCTTCTACAGAGTCACAGAAGGAGGAATCTCCTCGAACCACAAAAGGAAGATATTGAGAGGGACGTCCAGGTATAGACAACGCTAGGACAGTGGTTGGTCAGTTTATTTTGTCCAATCCCCATTCCCCTGGGTGATCTCCCGTTATGAGCCTTGACTTGTTGGCCACTCCATAGACTACTGAGGGGCGTGATAGGACTCTCATCATGCATGGCTACTGCCGGGCCAGATACCTCAGGTTAACGCCTGATCAGACGTTCATCTTGGGTATTGACAGATTGCCTTGCCCACATCGTCTTCCCAGAATGGACACCAATGACGTTTTAACAAAAATACTAGAAACTATACCAAGTTTGCAACAAGAAGTCCCGGCATCTAGAGCAGAAAGTAAGGATTTGCGAAAGGAGCTGATCTGTGTCTGTATAGAAGTAGTAGGGCTTTCCCAGAAGAGGAAGACTGATATTAGGGGAAAGGCAAACCTATATTGAAAACATGGACCTTACCCCACCATTGCTTGGTTCAAGAACCTCTCCATACCACACTGCCACATCTTCCGCAACAAGTGCTTCACATGAGGTGGGATCACAGCACCCCGACAATCTGCACCTGTGCCAGTACTGGGCGGTTATCCTCTTTACCTACCACGCCCGTGACATTGCATTCCTTATTTGTGTGTTATGATGTCGCTGACTGTGTATCCAACATGCCCAGTTACTGAGATGACACTGTTGAAATGTCTAATGTACTGTGAACCTTTGTTTGAAATGCCAATAAACAGATTTGAAAAAAAAAAATGAGGTGGGATCACAGCATGCATTTCCTTCTCAGGTGGGTGCATCCCTCTGCACAACCAGTTGCCGTTGTGCAACTCACATAGCTACTACTGGCACCCTGAAAAGGTTTTACGGGCACCCCAAGCAATATGAGATATTCATCAATCAATGTTAACTGCACTTTTGTATATAAACAAGTGGCCTTTCCTGACAAAAAAAATAAACAGTATTTGGATTATCTTACTTATGAGGAAATGCAGCCGGTTGGTCGATACCCAAAACAGAACTGAATGATCCAATTTTGTATAATTTCACAGCCTTCCGTGGCAAAATAAAGAAACTGATTGATAGGCAAACTCATGATGTGTCTCTAGACAGGGAACTGGTCAATTTAAGACAAGGATTACAGTGTTTACTAATGTAAATAACTACCTTCAATAGGTTAGACACTGAATGGTCAGATAAAAAGAGTGTCCCTTTTCTATCAGGGTTTACTGAGCGAGCTAAAGGACATTTTAGCTCAGGTGGTGAGTCTGCCAGATAATTGCGAAGAACTCACTGAACTAACAGTTCAGCAAGATCATAGATTATTAGCTCCAGAGAAAGGGAGAAAATCAAGTAATTGCTCTGTGCATAAGCAAACCAATGGCATTAGGGGTACATGTTTTCTAGGAGATACAATCATCAAAATTATTATTGAAGGATGGCCTGCTCTTTGACCACAAATATGATCATTATTGTTAGGGACTGATGGCACACCCTGCCCCCCAAATTCAACCTTATAAAGAAAGGATTGAAGTTTATGTTCACCTTCTTTTTCTTTTCTTGCCTTTCTATTCTCTATCCTTTTACTCTTTTTGCTTTCTCAACTGTTAATATTATCCAATCACTGCTAAGATTGGTTTCTTCAGATAATTCCTTCCTTAGCCACATTCTGCAGCTACTGATATTACATCAACCAACTACATTAGCGATACTTTAAATCGCTGCTCCAAGGTTTGCCTCTATATCTAGAGCGTATCCAACTAGCATACATCAGAGGCAATCCTAGAATTAATTACACTATATGGACCCTATCTCGATAATAAATCTATCCAAACTCAAAAAACCTATTATGATGACTCAAAGAGCCAATAGGCCCAGTTTAAAGGGTGAATCAGAACACCAAGCACATGAACAAACAGCAAGAGGGCATTTGGATAACACAGCTGTAGTACAGCTTATTTATAAAGATAATGTGAAATATGAAATACCAGTATTTGTAAAGCACACAGCTTCCTCCGAAGTGGTGTCCCTGCGCTGGGGGCTGTCGGTAATATTACGCAAGCTATTGCCCAGAGTCACATGGTGCTGGACTAACCTGCCGTCGGCACCGGGGATCAGACCATGAACCCCGTAGTTGGGAGTCAGGTACCCTGGCGGCTGCGCCACACCTCTTACAGATACTTAAGTTGAACACATGTGGGTCAATGCCCTGTCAGTTCTATCCCAGAATATAAATTGGCCTAATACACCACAGAAAGAGAAGAAAGTTTTCTGATTGTAGGCTCTAAATTCCCAGGTATAGGATTACTTTAGTAACACATTAAAGACTGTGAGAAATTAAAACGTGCAAGGGTAAATTAATGATTGTATGTAATATATGTTTATTTCAAGAGGGCACCTCATGACAGGCCTCATATCAAAAAGAGGAGAAGATATCTTAATAAAGATATTGGTAGCAGTTAGATTCTCTCAAACCTGAACTGACATTCTGTATCAGCCATGCTACTGATATTGATAAATGCTTTATACATTTCACCTAAGATAACCATACCTGCTATGTGCTACAGCTACCAAGGGTTGAACTCAGATTTAAATTATTAAGAACTAACTGGACTTAATAAGGATTTGTGATATTATTACAAGGTGAAGTCTCACATTCCCTCCAACTAATAATCCACTTTCTCACACTCAGGTTACAGAATGAACTGACAAAATGTGAGGTGTAGCTTATGACTAAATCTATTACCAACTAAAGTATACCAAAAAAGTTATAGATGGAATGCTTTAATTAAACTCAACCACTGGTAATTACTTGGAGACACATCCCAATCCATTGTTCTTTTGAACACCATGCCACCTCACTTTGGACCCAAATCCAACAAGTCTTGACCCTGTCCAATGGGAACAGTCCAGCCTGAACTGCCAGGACAGTTTCTCCCTGAACCAGAATAGGAGCAACCCAGGACTGGTTTTGCCCTATTTAGTAGTAGAATGGGTCGAGCAGTCCAAGACTTCTCAGGGAAAATTGGATGCTGGGGGGTGAACGCAAGCTCCCAACTCAAAATTCATTCAATAGCAGCAATAAATGAGTACCCTGCCTTGATTTTATAAGAAAATTAGTATGTATAAGCAAACCCAAAGTAACGTTCAGCATAGACAAGCAATACAGACAGTGCACTGAAGTCTAGGCTCTAGTGTCTGATAGGCAGCATCCTGAGTCCCACTTCCCTCTCACTGATGGCAGAGATTTTTCCCCATTCACTCTAGGCATCATGCAGATTAAGCCCTAATAGTAGTCCGAATTTCAGGAGTCCCACCCAGGCTCTTCCAAAAGTCAAGTGTTCAAGCGGCTGAAGTGCTATGCGGTAGAGCAAGTTTCCTTGGGGCCTTCCAACCCTGCTACCAGAATTATGCTCACCTGCAGAGATTGTGCTACCAGAGTGTTTCACTCTCAAACATCGCAGGGGGCTGAAGTGGCAGCTGATGGTGAGCAGCATTCGCAGCACTGCAGGGGCAGCGGCTCAGTTTTAATGGTGCTTCCTCTTGTGAGAAGGTAAGTTCTTCTGATCCTTCTCACAGGTGGGTGTACCAATCACTCTGGTTCTAATCCACTGTAGGGGCACGAGCACACACAGGTCAACAAGGTGTTCTCTCCTCTTATAGACAGCGGAACCAGGCAAAATTCTTTCTTCTCCACAATGATCCAATCTGGCATACGTTGTCACCAACCTTACTCTGCACGTCGGCGAGAGCCCAATTGGCACTGCAATAATTTCCCCTTCATGTTGAACTCCTCTGGTGTACGGATCGCTGACTCCACTCCACACACAGGCTATGGTCACATAAGAACTGTAGTCTTGATGGTGGCCTCTGTGGCATACAGGGTTGCAGACTTCACTCCACATATGGGCTATGTCCCAATCAATATAGAGGTCATGCAATCTTTACAGCGGCCCCCTCTGGCATATGGAGTAGCTGACTTCGTTCCACATATGGGTTATGACCCTATTGGCATGGCAGTCATGCAATCTTCACGGTAACAGCCCAATCGGTGCAACCACAGTTAACTTCATAATGGCCCCCTCTGGCGTATGAGGTCATCGACTTTAATTTGCACACCTGATCTGTGCAGCAGCTGTTTCCTCACACCTCACTACAGGGATCCATTCTTCGGACCAAGAAACCTCAATGGACCTCCTCTCCCTCCAAGTGCTCCCCTCTTCCTGCCAGGGCACACTGGTCTTAGTAAGCAGGCAGACACCTCCAGGGGGTGGTGGTCTTGGATTTCCCTGGGGATGTCCCATCCCCCAGCTGTAAGACTGACAGACCTTAGCCCCCAGTCTTGGTCACACACAGAGGTTTTACAGAGCTTCCCCTCCTCAACATACAGCCCGAATGACTGCTTAAGAGCTGAGAATTCTTATAGTTCATTTCCTGACACTAAATGTGATTTAGTGTCTGAGTCTTTGAAGTTTATATTGGGGATCTGCTTTATTTTGAAGTAGCCACTCCTCTGTCACAGCAGGAGGGACTCCTAATCTGATAACCCCACAACACAGGCTATGGAAATGACTAAGGGTTCACACCTGGATCTCAACTACTATTGATATGTGGAATACAAGGTTACCCCAGGACCCCAGCCCTAGCCTTTATGACTCTGGCTACAATATGCCAATATCAAATCTTTCTCTGCAACCTCTGTCTTTTTCCTCGCTAAGAATGCCCTGTTATGTTCTTGAAATGTGCTATTGACTCGATCTGATGCTTTTACCCTCCTGAGATGAGAGGTACTGGCTACAATTTGCCAATATATAAACTTCCTCTGCAACCTCTATCTTTAAGGATGTCATGTTAGGTTCTTGAAGTTTGCCTTTGATCGGAACTGACGCTTTTACCCTCCTGTGATGAGAGGTATGCGCAAGTTCTTTGGCAACGCATAAATATGCCTTTTATGGTTCCAGTAATACCATGGAATACTCTAAATTTGTCACTGAATATATTTACGTTACGTTATTCTGACGTCCGGTGTCCAGAGGTACGCACTTTCTATGGTTTTAACACATTTGTAAACCTGTGTATAAGAGTTGTACCTTAAACAACACACTGTGTCCCAGATGCCCTTTGTGTACTCACCCACAAGGTTGCTCTTACTTAGTAATTTGTCATTTATAAGGATGCAGGAGTGGCTTTGTTCCTTTAATCATATTTGTTATTACCACCTCCATGTCTATTAACAACGGGTCCCTCCCGCCCAACATCCGTGTTGTTAGTGTTACCTAGTTAACAACATCGAACAGATCAGCATCGGTATCGACGTGCAGCCATTTCCCCTGCTGCCAGTACCGTAGGCTTCACGCATCCAGCGCGGCGTGACGTGCGCGCGCTAAGAATACATCGACCGGCTTTATCTGTAGACACTCCAAGTCGCGCCCACATTCTTCAAAGAGACTGCCATCGGCACTGATCCGATTTGTCAGTTAAGAGGCACTACGAGGCAATGACCCCACTGTACTTTGGCAGTTTATGTACGGGCCACCGTTTCTGAACCGCGTACAGTACTGTGATCTTACTGTTGGCCCTTTCATTGCAGATCACGTTGTTTGCCGACCGGCCCTGGTGGCACCCACATCCCTAACTTAATGCAAGTATCAAGCTTGGGAGTTAAGTGAGTAAAGCCTGTGTACTTAGCCTTTGACTGTGGCTGTTTGTGTATATACCCCTAACTGCGAGGTCCCCGCTCCTCAATACTGAGCGGTTTGGTGTAATTACGGTTTCTGCACCCTGAAAACTTTTTTAAGTGTTGGCCCCTTTATTTCAGATCATGTAATTTGCCCACCTGTTCCTGGCGGCACCTAAACTCTTAGAATATTAAGATTGCCACACTGGGTGAGTTTAGTTAATGACTGCCTACCATTGTCATCGCCTGTCTTTATAAATTCACATCTAAAATTTGGTTATTTTTCTTTCGCCTCCCTCCGAAACCTAATTGAGTCGTCGGATCTCACGTTTGGAGCCCATCTATACCATGTAATCCCACACCGTGATACTGCCGATCACGGTATTGAATCCTTTTTGTCACAATAGCTACCGTTTATTGCCATTTAGTCAGCCAATTCACTTACTGATTTGATGCTTTGTTTCCCAGGTTCCCGCCCCCCTCCTTATTCCCTGTGTCCTGAAGAAGACCCCTTCCTAAGGTCAAATTGCTACCTAGAACCTGTGGGGTCGAAACATCGACGATCATCCTATGTGCCAGCATTTGACCATATTGTTGATTTATTTACAATGGTTGCCTTTTTGATGGCTTATGATGCAATTGTATGAACATTCATGTTATAAGTGTGGCTGCACCTTTAAGCCAACACAGCTGTAACTATTTAAGAAGCTAGGTCACCCTGACCAGCACTTCTCTCCAATTTCCCAGTAAACCCTCACACTTACCTTGCACTGGCCTCACCTTCCCGCCTCCAACCTTCCTGGGGCACTTTTTTGTTTGTCGCTTTTGAACGAAATACTTTATGATCCAAGAATTTGTATATGAAACCCCTGTTTTGATTCATTGTGATTAAATAACAGTGAATCAAAGTTGTATGTATATTATTTTTTCTTTAACAAACTTCTCTCTTTCAATTCAACCTTTCCTTCCAACGGTTCTGTACTGGGACCGCCTACTTATGTACTACTTTCCACCCAGGTCCCAGTGACTATATTGGGTATACCCTTTTTGGTAACACCTCAGATGAGGAGGGCAATATGGATAAAAACCCTGATACTTTGTGTCTACTATAGAACATATCTAGTTTTTAAGCATGAAGCTGAGCACATGCCTTTGTGATGAGTAGATCTTGGTATTTCTTCAAAGTCTGTCCCTCATCTTCCTCTTGTATGCGGGGGACCAAATTGAAGCCAGCAGACTTCAATTTGGTTTAGGCAAAGGTGTACCTGTAAGTGACGGTCCTCAGGTGGGAAGACTGCCATGGCTGCCCATTCTTCATGAACATGGGTACAGGAGTTGGGCACCGCTTCAGCACATGGCAGGCAGCAGGCAGGTGTAATTTTTGGAGAACATCCAAGCACTCTTGAGTGAGGCGGACTTAATCATGCCCATGGCAGTGATGGTAGACTGGATAAAGCCTGCTTCTTAACATATGAAGTATATATTGCATTTTTAAGTGCTTCAGTATAAAGAAATGATATGGTCACTTGGATGAAGGGTTGGATTAGGGGTATGGCCACCTAACCCCTATGTATTAGCCCAGGCACATGACTTGTGTTCATGATATTTCTCATAATCTGTTGTGCTGAAACTAAAGTGCCGAATGCGAGTCGGAGAAAGTGTTGTCCTCCAAAGATAAGGAAATGTGTCTCTAAGATAAGATTCAAATCAGCACTTACCGTGACAGTCAAATAGAATTATAGAAACCATAATGGTTCATTAATAAAACTAAAGTGCAATATTGAAGGCAAAATATTTCAAAGACAATCAAGATGTATATTGTTTAAGTCACATATATTAAGCTCAGAAATCAATCAGAATAGATACAGAAAGGGCAAAATCTGTGAAATATTTTATGTACAGAATGTGCAGCAAATCAATAGAAAATCAGATAGCATCCCCTGAGAAATGGTAGAAGTGTCACAAAAAGCTTCAAAACCATGGGTTTTTATAGAAAATTTCCCATAGAAAGCAATGTAAATTGCACGGTTAGCATAAGTTAAGCAAATGTAAAAATACAATATCGAATCATAATACAGCATTGTTGGAAATGATCCTTTCTGTAGGTTCACTCTAAAACTTTTTGACTACTTCCTCCCCTTTCTGCTGATTTCTTTTTGTTGGCCTTAAGACTCTATGCACTTTACCACTGCTAACCAGTTCTAAAGTTATTGTGCTCTCTCCCCTAAACATGGTTTGCTTGACATATACCCAATTGGCATATTTAATGTACTAATATGTCCCTTGTAGAGTGGTGTACCATATACCCAGAGCCTGTACATTAAATGCTACGAGTGGGCCTGCAGCACTATTTGTGCCACCCCCTTAAGTAGCCTTCTAAAATGTGTCCCCGGCCTCCCATTACAGCCTGAATGCAGTGTCACACTGCCATATCAACTTATCATTTAAACCCGCTTGCCAAGCCACAAATGCCCCTTTTATTACATATGTCACCCCTAAGGTAAGCGCTAGGTAGCCATAGGGCAGGGGGCTGTGTAATTAAAAGGTAGGACATATACTTTAAAGTTTCACATGTCATGCCTCACTTTGCCACTGGATTCAAGCTAACCTGGCTGATAAGTAGTGTTACCCAAAACCCGGTCCCAGGATACTTCTTTCTGGTCCAGGGAAGACCTGGCTTGGCTGTTCCGGCTGGACTGTTCCCATAAGGAACAGGGTTAAGACTGATTTGCATATGGCTGGGTCTGAACTGGGGTGGCGACTTGAGCTAAAGAATGATGATGGATTCAACCCAGATCTGTGACTCGGGGTGAGTGTCCAAAAAGTTTCAGAGCTCCGTCCATCATCTCCTTGTGTATGCTTTGTTTGCTCTAAGTTGGCAGGTTATGCCCAAATGTGGATCCCTTGCTCACTTTGCCACTGGATTCAAGCTAGCTTATCTGATGAGGAGTGTTACCCCGAAACTGGTCCCAGGATGCTTGTTTCCGGTCCAGGGAAGACCAAGCTTGGCAGTACGGGCTGGATTGTTTCCATAAGGAACAGGGTCAAGACTGATTTGCATATGGCTAGATCAGAACTGGAATGGTGAAGTGAGCTAAAAAAAGATGTTCTGTGACTGGGGTGAGTATCTGAAAAGTTTCAGAGCTCCATTCATCATCTCCTTGTGTTTGCTTTGTTTGCCCTTAGTTGGTAGGCTATGCCCAGACGTGGGTCCCTTACTCACTTTGCCACTGGATTCAAGCTAGCCTGGCTGAGGAGGGGTGTTACCCCGAAACCGGTTCCATGATGCTTGTTTCTGGTCAAGGGAAGACCTGGCCTGGCTGTTCGGGCTGGAATGTTCCCAAAAGAAACAAGGTCAAGACTGATTCGCATATGGCTGGGTCTGAACTGAGATGGCGAAGTGAGCTAAACAGCGATGATGGATTCAACCCAGATCTGTGACTGGGGGTGAGTGCCTGAAAAGTTTCATCACTCCGTCCATCATCTCCTTGTGTTTACTTTGAAAAAGTTGGCATTTTCCCGCCCTCAGCCCTTTGGGCCTACAGCTTGCCTTAGGTCCCATCACTGGGTGTAGCTGACAGTTAGACTTTGTGAATTCCCTCCAGATAGTCACAAAACAGTGGGATTAGCTGAGCATTATTGGCCATACACTGTCTTGATGGGGGGGGGGCTGAGCACAGCTCCATTTGTACCAGAATAGGCTGCTCCCTATCTTCTCACAATAAGCCAAATGACTCTTGTATTGTCATTGCAGCCAACTTGGAGGCAGGGCATGGGAGGCAGGAAACTCCCAGGACTTAAGAGGAACTTTCCAGAAACTTTCCTCATCTTCAAGACACCAGGGTTTAAAAATAGGGCTCTCAGACCCACTGTTCAGTACACTTCTGGACCTGTGGATACTCTGCCAGGAAGAAAGACTGCTGTGCTGCTGAAGGACTGTCACTCTGCTGGACTGCTGCTCTGGAAGAAATGCTTTCTTGATGTGTTGACCTACTGCCTGGTGCCCCTCTTTGCCTGGGGAAGCGGAAGTGGAGTTGCAACCCCTATCTTTAATCCTGGACCCCAGAGTGGAGTGACTCAAAGGGCTAGTCAGTTGGTCTCCTAATCGGAGCCTTTGGGACATAACAGGCTCCCCACAGCACCTGTACCCATATTGAATGAACCCCGGACCCCTAACCCGGGCGTATTATCGCCTGGGCCCTTGGAAGTGGTCTTTCTGCTCTTTAAGTTAAACTATTGGGTTATATGTGACCGGGCCTGTTTGCTCTGGAACCTCGTTCCTCGCACAAATGTCCAGCACGAGCGGCCGCAAGTACTTATCTTCACACAGCATGCATCGCTGGTTGCTACCACTGGGCTGCAGCCCATCCATCCACGATGCCCAGTAGCTCTTCGCTCTCTGAGGGCCACCACCATGGTCGCTCTCCTTGCAAACTCTTTCCCGAGAATAGGACTTTTGGCACAGAAAGATTCATAACTTGGTTCTACTTATTGGATTTTTATCATTTTTGTCTTATTTTGTTCATTAAATTAAGCTCTATTTTTCTAACCATATGTGATAGCTTTTTTTGTGGTGTTTTCCTGTTTGACTGTTTTAAGTGTTGGACAAATGCTTTACATATTGTCTCTTCAGTTAAGCTTCACCGCTCTGTGTCAAGCTACGAGCGGGTGCACACAGGTTAATTTAGGGTGTGTTTGTGACATACCGCAACCAGGATTGTGGTTCCTCCTTGGTAAGAGTACACACCTCTGCCAACCAGAATCCCAATTTCTAACAAGCATTATAAAACATCAAATAATGTGCTTATTCATAAGCATCCTTTATTCAGATTTAACCATGTAGAAGAAATAGGCCAATCTCACCATAACAAAGCACCTAGAAACACAAGAACAAGGTGTCTAATCATAGTATGCATGATGACACATCCTAGCCTAGCCTAGCCAACATATACCAGGATATACCCATGTATGTTGCCCATGGCCTGTTTATAACCTTCATGTGTCTACAACAGTCTGGGCATCCAGAAAAAGCCAGATGTCCCACAAAAGGTCAACATACGTGAACACAAATAAAACAATTCCAAGTCATACCAGTAGAAAGACATGTAACGTGCATTTCCAAAACACACAATTAATCCCCACATGGGGGTATCCAACAGCTATATTTGGAATTCCGCATGCAAAATGTTAGTCCTGGGCTTGACGGACGTCCATACCATAATCTAATAAACATAATCACTAATGACACACCATGCCCCCCCACCCGAGGAACATAGCAAAAACATTATCACTAATTGCACAATCACTGTGCATCATACATTCATATGCCGTGGGCACAATCCCTGACCCATAACCATTCCTCTCCGTTAGTCATGGCCGAAAAAAACAGAAAGCCACACCCCACATTGGAGAAGTTGTCATGTCCACCAGACTCTCTGCACACAGAAAAAAAGAAAAAAAACTGGGAAGTAGTCTAGACCTCCCGACTGGCTAATATGGCTTAGGGAAAACCTACTGCAATTGCTGCGGAGCAGGGAAACCGATTATACTCCTCTTGGCCTGCACGCCGATAGAAGTGCGAGAAACAAGCTATTCTGCTACACTTCTAGCAAGGGAGAGCATTTTCAATGGTCTCACTTGCTGGAAGGGCAGCGTTTGCTGTGGCTTGGTGGGAACAGTAATGAGTCTCGCAAGAGGTCCAACCGCAAATTCAGAACTGGAGCTCTGTGATTAGTCGAGAGACCCATTTTTCCCATCAGCCTTCTCGCTTCTGCAGGAGCAAGAGAGTCCAGCGAGTCCCGCGGAAGCGAGTGTTGGGCCTGGCTGGCTGTTGGAGGAATGACATGGCTGCCATTACTGTTTACTTTGACAAATTTGAGGGGTAAGAATGAACTAAAAAATCTATATAAGGGGCTAATGTATGAAAATGTACTGTACCCTCTCTTTCACCAAACTTTAACATACAGAATCTGCATCCTCTTCAAATGTGAAAAACCAAGGCATAGTGTTTTCATGGGTCTTGCTACATAAATCCTATATCCTATTCAGAGGTGTCTGTAGATCAAATGCTGTTTATAAATTGAGTATAACAGCCTGTTCAGTCTGGGAAAAGATCTGTAAAGAGACATGGGTTCACTAGTAAAGCTTTGCAACCTGTAGAGAGGTGTTAGCAAATAGTGTGTTAGAAAACGGAACCATTCATACAACATATTGCCTCAAAGAAACTCTCCTTATAGAGGGTGAATTTCTTACTAAAGCCTTTTACACCCAGCCTTTAATCTGCACAAAGTTATTATTAGAGGGGGGCTGTTGTCATGAAAGTAGGCCATTTACTCAGTATAGAATTGTATTAGAAAGGTTTAGTTTTGCATCACGGTTTACCATGGTCAATATTCAGTTTCCTAAAATGTGATAGTACAAGGCCTACAGTTTCTCTGAGACCTTCTAGACAGCACTTCACTCTGTTCAGAGACATCCGTAGAGAGCTTACTGCTTGTAAAGCCATATAACACAGCAGGTACTAGTTTTCTAAGTTCTTCTACACAGAGCATTAGCTGTCTGCTGAGTTGTCACAAGCGGACTATTGTTAAAATGTAGTATGAGATAGGATCACTGTTTTATGAAATTCTACTATACAGAATGTATAGCATGTTGAAATTTTCAAGCACACAGCCCAGTTTTTCCTCCTAATCTTTCTACACAAACTGCCTGCTTGGTTCAGTTGAATCACTAGAGAGGGTGATCTCACTGTAGTGAACCAAGCATCATATTTACTCAGAGAAAACATCTTTAGTGAGGGATGAGTTTCTCAGTAAAGCCTTTTACACCCAACCTTCATTTTGAATAGAGATGTCACCTGAGAGGCCATGCAGTATTTACCCTGTATAGAATTATAACAAAAGGAGCCACTCTTTCATCAAACTGTAAGATACTGAATGTGCACCCTCTTCAAATGTGATAATACATGGCCTAGTGTTTCCATTAACCACTTTACACAGACCCTTTGACCTTTTCAGAGGTGTCTGTAGACAGACTGCTGGTTCGAAACTGAGTCTAAAACCCTGCTCAGTCTAACAAAAGATCTGTAGAAAGAGAAGGGTTCTTTGGTAAAGCCCTTCATGCACACCCTTTAACCTATAAAGGAGTCACTAAAGATTTTGGGCCTGATTATGATCTTGGCAGAGAGGGTTACTCAATCACAAACGCAGTGGATATCATGTCTGCTGTATTACAATTCCATTTTATCCTATGGAATTTGCAATATGGCAAATAGGATATTCGTCACATTTGTGGTGCATTAACTCATTCTCCAATAACGTAATCAGGCCCTGTGTGTTATTGGAAAACGGAACCATTCATACAGTATATTGTCTCAGAGAAAACATCTTTATAGGGTGAATTACTCACTAGAGCCTTTTCACCCAGCCCTTCATCTGTTGACAGCGCTTAATAGAGAAGGAATGTTGCCAAAGAAGTGAGCCATTCACTCTGTGTAGAGTTGTATTAGAAAGGTTTAGTTTTGCAACACAGTTTAACATGTTCAATCTGCACTTAGTTAAAATATACTAGCAGAGGACCTAGAGTTTCTCTGAGACCTTCTACGCAACCCTTTACTCTGTTCAGAGGTATCTAGAGAGCCTGCAGTTTTAAATGCATATGACAAAGCAGGCCCTCGTTCTCTACATTCTATTACACAGACCATTGACTCTCTGCTGAGGTGTTACTAGAAGGGCTGCTGTTATAGAGTAGTATGAGATAAGATCCCTGTTTCATGAAACTCTACTATACAGAACGTAAAGCATTTTAAAATTTACTATCACAAGGTCAATTTTTTGGCTAAATCCTTCTACACAGACAGCATGTTGGGTTCAGAGGAATCACTAGAGAGGGTGGCTTACTGTAGTTAACTAAACACCCTATTCCCTCAGAGATACCATACAGAATATACTAGCAGCCCGTCCCGACGTTGTCCGGGTATGAATTGCTGCCGACCAGTAGTATATTGTTTTGTAGGATTTCGTTTTGTTAGCATTTCTTATCTGTGACAGGCCTGTGAAACGCTCCGATTCACAGTGCACTGCTGATGCACTTAAGAGTGCGCGTTCAGTAGTGTGTGAACTCGAGTTTCCCTACTTTATTTTTCCTTGCAATATTATATAGTGCACACTCGACAACATGGCATGAGCACAATTTACATTACATTACAGAAGAACACATTCATTTGTGATAGGCACGGGGAGACAAAGCGATTTGCCAAGAATCACAGGATGTTGAGCTGATGTCAAGATTCGAACGTCGCTCCCCAGCTCTAAAGTTCGCAATTCTAGAACTTGTGGAGGGAGGTGTGTCTAAAAGTGTATGTCGGTGCTGGCCATCAATGAGAAAGACTCACTCCTCATACTTTCATTACGAAAGTACCATGACGCCGCAATGCCATTATAACGCATGGCATTACATTTTATATGTTTTTACAACGAAATTCGTTGTAAATGCATGAATGGTAAAAGCATTTTTTTTAAATGTTTGTATAAGGTAAGTATGGGTATAGGGGTATGTGTTTTGGGGTACTGAGGTATATGTTTTGGGGTGTTTGGGTATTTTAAGGGTTCAGATATAGTTTTGGGTTATGGGGTACAGGGGTAGTTTTAGGGTTTAGGGATAAGTATGGGTTTTGGGGTACAGGGGTATTTTTAGGGTTCAGAGCTAGGTTTGGGTTTTGAGGTATGGGGTATTTTTAGGGTTCAGGGGTAGGTTTGGGTTTTGGGGTACAGGGTATTTTAAGGGTTCAGGGCTAGGTTTGGGTTTTGGGGTACATGGGTATTTTTAGGGTTCAGGGCTAGGTTTGGGTTTTGGGGTACAGGGGTATTTTAGGGTTCAGGGGTAGGTTTGGGTTTTGGGGTACAGGGTTAGGGTTCAGGGCTAGGTTTGGGTTTTGGGGTACACGGGTATTTTTAGGGTTCAGGGGTAGGTTTGGGTTTTGGGGTACAGGGGTATTTTAAGGGTTCAGGGCTAGGTTTGGGTTTTGGGTTACAGGGGTATTTTAGGGTTCAGGGGTAGGTTTGGGTTTTGGGGTACAGTGGTATTTTTAGGGTTCAGGGCTAGGTTTGGGTTTTGGGGTACCGGGGAATTTTAGGGTTCAGGTGTTGGTTTGAGTTTTGAGGTACATGAGTATTTATAGGGTTCAGGGCTAGGTTTGGGTTTTGGGGTACCGGGGTATTTTAGGGTTTAGGGATAGGTTTGGGTTTTGGGGTACAGGGTATATTTATAGGGTTAAGATGGGTTAGTGTTTAAGGGTGTTGGGGTATTTTAAGGAGTAAGGGTGGGTTATGATTATGGGGTGCAGGTGTATTTAAAGGGAGCAGGGTGGGATTAGCACACAATATGAGACATGGCATGAAGGGCGGAACGTACCACATGCCCACAGCGTTTGTCACGCCCACAGCACTACGCAGACACGCCCACAATGGACTACTTTGCTGGCACTGTTCTTTTACCTTTTAAATGTATATGGTGGGCGTCTGCATAGCCTATGTCCTTCTGCTGCAACTGCCCTTTCCAACTCTGTATTGGGTGTTGTGATTGGTGCTGTGGTTCCTGCTATTACCAGCCTCAAAGGTTTGGGCTCTCTCTTTATTATATTAGTACTAGCAGCCCGCCCCAGCGTTGCCCGGGGCAGAAGGGGGCTGGGGGCAGCATTTCAGGCTTGCATGCACCTTACCTCAGCTTTTGCTCCCAGTCGCACAAACCCAGGCCCCCGCTCCAGTCCGCCTCACTTCACCGCCCCCCACCACACCAAGCCAGTCTACACGCCCCGCTGCAGTCCGCTATCCCGCTCCATTCCGCCTCACTTACCGCTCCTCCCCCCGTACTTCACCGCTCCTCCCCGCGTTTCACGTACCTCATGGCGCTGCAGTCTTGCTACGTTCTCCGCTCCATCATGCGCTGTTGTCCTCCATTCCACTCCAGTCCGCCTTACTTCACCGCTCTTCCCAGCAGTTCACGTACCTCATTCCCTCCAGTCTGGCTAAGTTTTCCGCTCCTCCCCGCGCTGTTGTCCACTCCTCCTCGCGTTCCTGTCCTCCGATGATGTCGGCACGCACGTTGTTAGCTCACACGGCCGGCGCTACTTCTTAGGGACTACTTTGTTTTTACTGTTTATTTTTTAAATAACGTTTATTTTTATTTTTTTATAGCCTATGTCCACCTACTGGACCCCCCCTTTCCACCGCTGTATTGGGTGTTGCGATTGGTGGTGTACTTTTAGAGTTTACCTGGCTCAAAGGACACAGTTCTCTCTTTATAATAGTAGTATAGATATGTTTACTTACCTGTTAAAATCCGTAATCCATACATTACTACCCCCCACCCTGCCCCTCCCCTTCCCCATATCACCGCCCTGCAGGAACTCCTACTACCAACCGCGGCTAGATATGAAAGGTCAACTGAAGAGAATAAAGTTGGTTTTGGAGACCAACACTGAAATCTCTGACACAAGCACAGTTTTAGAACACTTTAAACAGGAAATTGATGCATTTGCAACAACAACTGCAGAAGTTCCCGACAAAGTCTGTGTTTGTTTTAGGCAAACTCACTACATAACGCTTACCAAGAAAATTGATATTTGTGAAAGAACAGAAGAGATTGATCTAGTACAGTGGTTTAAACTGGTTCTTTATGTGCTAGCTGAAGATTGGTTAGACTTGTGTATAAGGCATTGTATATTGTATTGACAAACTGGATGATAATATAATGCCTGCTCGAGGCGTCTATAATAAATTGGACATTTTTCCAATTCCTCCTCAGCTTCAAACCACAATGTGTATGAGAGTATTCTCATACAGACAGTGCATTCCTTCTAAGCAATTGTTAGAATGGAAACCAAAAATAGGAAACTATCGCTTTCTGAATTACTAAAAAGTCAAATGTATTTACCTTTAAATATGAAGGAGAATATTGAAGAAGAAAAACCAGCAGTGGCTTTAGTAAATATTGTTCCTGCTAAAGATTGTTAGAAACTTGTAAGCATTGATAGGGTTAAGAAAGACTACCAATATCTTAAATTAGAAAATATGTTTTACACATATATTGATGTAGAGGACCATATTACCTGTATTACACAGGAAGTTGCACCTCAGCTACTACTGTTCAATTTGAAAAAGATGACTTTAGGTAAAGTAGAAGAAATATATGAACATTACAACATTCACCCTCTACATTCAAGAGACTTGATGGGTGATGCTTTAGAATTGTACCAAATAAAGCAAGCAAAAGGAAAACCCGTAAATGTGTTGGAAAAGAGTTTAGAAGCACGTGTTTTCCAAATTTGAACCCTACACGGGAAGGTAGTTGATAAACGTCCAGCACAGAATCTTGCATCAAACTGTAGGTCAAATAGATTATATTCTGATGATCCCCCACTTTAGGCAAAACATTCCATACATTTTCCACCTTTTGTTTGAAAGTGATCTGTTGGTGCTATTTTATACTGTGGGCCATGTCATGAGAACAGGGACACAGTTTAATGACATGACTGTGAGAGATTTTATGGAAAAAGTACATGCAAAGATGAGGCACTAAAGATTAATTTGATGAATATCATGACTTGCCAATGTGGTACAAATGAATATTGGTTCTGTCACCACAGTGAGCTAAAGTGTATGTTAGGCAATGTTGGTTCATCAACCTGGTTTGTCACCTTGACCTGTGCAGAGTCTGCTTGAGATAATCTTCATCTCTTTCTCAGGCAAGCTAAAAAAAAAAACATTGCAGGGATTCATTTTAAGACTCCTGCTAAATTGTGTTCCATTGAGCCTGCAAATGTTTGTACATAATCTAAACTCAGATTTGAGGCCAAGCTCTAATTTTATCTGTAATATAGAGAACCTACCACTGGGTGAGTTTGTAGACTTTTTTTGAAGAAAAGAATACCAGGCTAGAGGTGCACCACATATTCATATGTTATTGTGGGTAAAAGATGCACAAGCGTTTGGTCAAGATACTGATGAGCCAGTGTTATCATTCATTGAGCAATATGTACCTTGTGACATTACAGAAGAGTGCCGTTTTGGATCCCCTTTGCCTTAAATCTCCAAACAA
This sequence comes from Lissotriton vulgaris, assembly GCF_964263255.1. Taxonomy (NCBI): domain Eukaryota; kingdom Metazoa; phylum Chordata; class Amphibia; order Caudata; family Salamandridae; genus Lissotriton; species Lissotriton vulgaris. The sequence continues at coordinate 240,911,399 of NC_141689.1, read as the reverse complement.
AGAGTGATCAATTTTATGTCTGGACTCAGAAATACTCGTACTGAGAAATCACCTAAAAATGCATACAACCAAAAGAAGTGATGCTTAAGAACGTATCAATGATTACAGTCCAGTAATCCTACCCATATGGAATACCAACATCGATATTCATTTTGTAGCAAACAATTCTGCTGTAGCTCGATGTGTCACTTCATATATAGCAAAGTCGGAAAAGACAGAAATGAAGGCTGAATGGGAAGAGATTCAGTTTGAAGATGCTCTTGCATAGGGAAATTGCATCATATGAAGCTACAGGAAGTCCAAATCGATGATTTTGGCCAGGTTAGGTCGGGCATCAAACACAAAAATGTGTGTTGAAACCATTTCCTGAAATTGAGCACAATTTAAACTACAAAGTATTTAGCTACTTAAAACAAATATGATGGACTGTTTAAACATTGGCGTTCAATAACTGAACTGCAAGATTAGTATGACTTATAAAGATGCTTTCAATGCAGTCCAAGATTATATTAAATCTGAAATGTTTCCTAAGTATCAGAAAATGTTAAATGATGAAATTCAACAGGAGGAAACAATTGCTCTATAGTACAGTTCACTAGATAGCCAGAGCTCAGGCCCTTATGGTCTAGATCTCCTTGGGCAGCTAGCATTAAAAATGAGGCATCTATAGCTATAACTGAAGTGAAAAATGCTATGAGCTAAGTGATGTGTTAGGCCATTGATTTAGATCTCTCAAATAATTCAAGAACAGCTACAAATGTTGGAGTAAACATCAAAATCAGTAGAGCAAGGACTCTTACATGGTAAATCGAATGTTCTTGTAGAACATTCAAGCCTATACTTCTCTATTTTAGTGCAGGCAGGTACAGGAAAAGGTTTTCTAGTTAAAGTGCTGACTGCATTTGATCACAGAAAGACTAGTTGTCATCTTTCATGTGTTGTGCCTCCTCCTACTGATCTAGTTGCTCACAACATTAAAGTAATCACATTGCACAGACTACTTATGTTGCCAGGGAAACATGACAATAAACTAGAGTACTTGAAGTTATCTGGTGATGATTGTCATGAAGTGTCCAAAGTTTTAAAAACAAATGAAGTTATTAATATTGACGAGTTTAGCATGGTATCAAACCTAATGCTAGCTTTGATTAATCTACGGATGCAAGAGGTCCTCAGAACTGACTATGATGTTCTGTTTGGTGGTCAACACATCATAGTTTTGGTGAAATTCTACAGTTAACTCCTGTCAAAGGTCAAATAGGTTTTCAGAAACGGATTCAAGAAGAAACTAAAAAGTCATTAGGGAGTATTGGAAATGTTAACCGATGTTTATATTTTAATTACGCTGAGTCTACACAAAATATGAGACAGACTGCAGATGTAGAGTATGGCAATATATTAAAATACATCAGAATAGGAATTATTAGGAAAGAAGCAAAGAAACGTTTGATTCTCACATGGTTAAGTCTCTATTCCCACACAATGACTCACCAGCTTCTGTAATGCAGGCTCTTAAGAAAATTCAGAAACAGATTTTGTGTCTCATGTCAACACTGGACGAGTGTGCTCATTTTAACTTAGAAATGCTTCATTTGGAAAACAAGGGATTGTGAGTCTTAACCCCTTGCATACTGAGTAACCATTATGTCCCCAGCACGGCAGTCAGAAATCCCTCTGCTGTAAATAGCAGAGGGATTTCTTTTTTTTATTTTGCCCTCGGGAGCTGGGGAAGAGCTTCCCCAGCTGCCTGAGACATTTTTGTTTTTTTAGTGTAGTGACAATCAACTAGCATGGCTCGCTTACGTCATTACACTGAAACTGAAAGTGAAATGAGCCGAAATGTGAGGAAAATTAATTTTTTGTTAAACAAAATTTGAAGTTTGCAGGGGATTCTGGGTAAGAAAGCATTAGGGGATTCACACAGGCCACACCTCCCTGGACTCTACTGGGTGTCTTGTTTTCAGAAATGTTTAGGTTTGGTAGGTCTCCCTACATGGACCAAAAGTGCAGGTGACTCCCTCGCAAACCATGTCTTTATGTGTTCAATAATGTTGAAGCCTCCACAGTACATTTTGGGCCATTTCCTGTAGTGGGCACTAGGTCTACCCACACTAGTGAGGTACTATTTTTATCGGGTGACCTGCCGGAATGCTGGATTGTTGGAATTTTGTGACTCCCCACAGATTCAGAACTTTCCATGACAGAAATGTGAGGAAAATGTGTAATTTTGACAAAGTATGAGGTTTGCAAGGGATTCTAGATAACAAACATGGTGAGAACCACATAAATAACCCCATCCTTTATTCCCCTCGGTGTCTAGTTTTCATACATGTACAGGTTTGCTGGGTTTCTCTATGTGCAGGGTGAGCTAGGGTCCAAAATCCACAGCTAGGCACATTGCAAAAAAAGGGTCAGTTTTCACTGGAAATAATTATGTGTCCATCTTGCACTTTGGGTCGTTTCCTTATGCAGGCACTAGGCCTACCTACACAAGTGAGGTACCATTTTTACCAGGAGACTTTTGGGAATACTGGGTGGGTGGAAGTTTGTGACTCCCCACATATTACAGAAATTCTGTGAAAGAAATGTGGGGAAAGTGTTTTTTTTTTTATAAAGTTTGAGTTTGCAGGAAATTCTGGGTACCAGAACAGGGTGAGAGCCGCACAAGTCACCCCATCCGGGATTTCCCTTGGTGTCTAGATTTTAAATATGTACATGTTTCCTAGCTTTCCTTAGATGCTGGCTGATATAGGGCCCAAAATACACATGTAGGCACTTTGCAAAAAAGGGTCAGTTTTCTGTGGAAAAATGTCATGAGTCCACCTTGCATTTTGGGCCGTTTCCTGTCACGGACACTAGGCCTACCCCCACAAGTGAGGTACCATTTTCATTGGAAGATTTGGGGAAATGGTGGGTGGGTGGAAGTTTGTGGATCCCAGCAGATTCCAGAACTTTCCATCACATACATTTTTTTACAAAGTTTGAGGTTTGCAAGGGATTCTGGATAACAGATCCTGGTGAGAGCCACACAAATCACCCATCCTGGATTCCCTTAGGGGTCTAGTATTAAAAAACTGTACAGGTGTTCTAGGTTTCTCCTCCTGCAGGCTGATCTAGGGCTTAAATCCACCACTAGGCACGTCAGTTTTCAGTGGAATAATGTGATGTGTCCATGTTGCGTTTTGACCCATTTCCTGTTGCAGGTACTAGACCTGCCCACACGAGTGAGGTACTGTTTTTAGCAGGATACTTAGGGAACACAGAATAGTAGAGAAAATGTTATTACCTGTTGTCTTTCTATGCATTTCTGCCTTCCAAATGCATGATAGCGACCACTGCGCCCTCCACGGCCTGGTTGCCCCCACGCTCCCCGACTGCTCTGCCTGCCTCCTTACCTGCTGCCTGCCTGACGCCGATCCGGAGCCCCAGCCGCCGCAGGGTCGCCCGACCTCTGATCCCCGGCGCCCCAGCCGCCGCTGGGCCCCCCGCCAAGCCCGCATAGGTTTTCCCGCCGTTCCTGCCGCGACCCCGCCCCCCCGCCTGCCGATTGGCGCCCGCGCTCCCCGCCTCCCAGCGGACCCTTCCTCCCGGCTCCCTTCTTATGACGCCCCCAGAGCGACCGCGCAGCGGACGCGCGCAGCGGGAGCACCAAATGAGCGCCGAAGGTGCGCCAAAGGTAAGCCCGTCTACGCCCGTCCGCACCTGGCCCGCGCCCAGCGCCAGGACCCCTGGCCCCCGCAGACCCCAGCCCACCCGCCGGACGTACAACGCCGCCACCCTCAACGCACTCAACACCGGCCGAATCCCTGGATGCTACCGAGCCACCCCGAGACGCACCCACGGACCCTTCAGCTGCCACTCCTGCAAGTTCACCTGCATCCGGACCTGCACTGCACCAGCACTCACCAAGCCGAACACCAGCACCAACCACCTGAAGTGCATCCTGCTCAACACCCGCTCCGTCCACAGACACGCCGTCCAACTCTGGAACCTCCTCGACACCACAGCTCCTGATGTCGCCTTCCTCACGGAAACATGGATGAACGCCTCCTCAGCGCCCGACATCGCCATCGCCATCCCAGAGGGCTACAAGATCACCGCGGCAAACAGACCGGAGGAGGCATCGCCATCATCCACAGGAACACCATCCGCATCACGACCAACACCGACGACACCCTGACAACCGCCGAACACCCGCACTTCCAGATCCACACCGACCCCAAGACCACCCTCAGAGGCACCCTGATCTACCGACCCCCGGGACCCCGCACACCATTCAGCGAAGACATCGCCGACTTCATCAGCCCGCACACCCTCCCCTCCGCTGACTACATCCTCCTCGGGGACCTCAACTTTCACCTGTAGAACGACCGCAACACCACTACCCTGCTTGACAACCTCGCCAACCTCGGACTCCAGCAGCTGGTGACCACCCCCACCCACTATGCCGGACACACACTTGACGCCGTCTTCTCATCCAGCAAGGACATCGTCTTCAGCCACGCCACCGGACTCCACTGGATGGACCACAGCTGCATCCACTTCAGCTTCAGAAGGACCACGATCCACCACCACCAGCCACAGGTTGCACGAAGAAGCTGGAACAAGATCATAGCCGACCAACTCGCCGCATCGCTGAGCCAGCACCCTCCCGCCAGCTCAGCGAACCCCAGCCAGGCCGCCGACAACCTCACGAAGTGGATCAGCAACTGCGCAGACAAACTCGCCCCTCTGAGGACCCCGCCCAGCAGACCCGGCAGCAAGAAGGCCCCCTGGTTCACCGACAAACTCAAATGCTCCAAGAAGAACTGCCGAGCCCTCGAGAAAGCCTGGAGAAGAGACCCAACACCGGACAACATGACTACCCTCAAGCTCGCCACCCGAAAGCACCATCAACTGATCCACACCACCAAGAAACCAGCATTCAAGGACCGCCTGGACAACAACGCACACAACAGCAAGGAACTCTTCAACATCGTGAACGAGCTCTCCAACCCCAACGCCGGAAACAACGACATCACCCCATCGCAAGACCTCTGCAACTCCCTCGCCTCGTACTTCCACAACAAGATCGCTGACATACACAACAGCTTCAGCACACAAACAACGCCCCCCACGACCGCACCAACGCCCCCCACCACCACCCTCAGCACCTGGACACCGATCAACACCGAAGACACCATCCGCACGATGAACTCCATCCACTCCGGATCCCCAACCGACCCCTGCCCTCACCACGTCTTCAACAAGGCCGACACTGTCATCGCACCCCACCTGCGGGACATCATCAACACCTCCTTCGACACTGCCACCTTCCCTGAGAGCTGGAAGCACGCCGAACTCAGCGCTCTACTGAAGAAACCTTCAGCGGACCCCACCGTACTCAAGAACTACCGCCCCATCTCGCTCCTCCCGTTTCCAGCCAAAGTCATCGAGAAGACAGTCAACAAGCAGCTGGCCGCCTTCCTCGAGACGAACGGATCCCTCGACCCCTCACGGTCTGGCTTCCGGGCCAACCACAGCACCTAAACCGCCCTCATCGCTGCCACCGATGACATCCGAGCCCTGCTGGACAACGGAGAAACAGCGGCCCTCATCCTCCTACACCTCTCCGCGGCATTCGACACTGTCTGCCACCGCACCCTAGTACAGCGCCTCAACAACGTCGGAATCCAGGAGAAGGCACTGGATTGGATCATCTCCTTCCTCGTTGGAAGGACACCGAGAGTTCGCCTACCCCCGTTCAGATCTGCAGCAACAGAAGTCATCTGCGGCGTTCCCCAAGGCTCCTCGCTCAGCCCCACCCTCTTCAATGTCTACATGAGCCCCCTTGCGGCCATCGCACGCCAACACAACCTCAACATCATCTCCTACGCCGACAACACACAGCTGATCCTCTCCCTCACCAACGACCCCGCCACCGCCAGAGCCAACCTACACCAAGGGATGAAAGGCGTAGCCAAGTGGATGACGACCAGCCGCTTGAAACTGAACTCAGACAAGACGGAAGTCCTCATCCTGGGCTCCTCGCCCTCCGCCTGGGACGACTCCTGTTGGCCCCCCTCCCTGGGCACCGCACCCAAACCGACAGACCACGCACGCAACCTGGGCTTCATCCTGGACTCCTCCCTCTCCATGACCAGACAAGTCAACGCCGTCTCCTCTACTTGTTTCAAGATCCTGCGCATGCTACGTAAGATCTTCCGGTGGATCCCCACCGAGACCAGGAAGACGGTCACCCAGGCCCTCGTCACCAGCTGTCTGGACTACGGCAACGCCCTCTACGCCGGAACCACCGCCAAGCTCCAGAAGAGACTCCAGCGGATCCAGAACGCCTCAGCGAGACTCATCCTCGACATCCCCAGACACAGCCATATCTCCAGACACCTGAGAGACCTGCACTGGCTCCCGGTCAACAAGAGAATTACCTTCCGGCTCCTCACCCACGCACACAAAGCCCTACACAACCAAGGCCCAAGTTACCTCAACAGCCGCCTCAACTTCTACGCTCCCAAACGCCATCTCCGATCGACCAGTCACGCCCTCGCCGCCATCCCCCGCATCCGAAGAGCGACAACAGGAGGAAGGTCCTTCTCCCACCTGACCGCCAAGACCTGGAACTCCCTCCCTCCCGACCTACGCCTGACCCAAGACCACCTCTCCTTCAGGAAGAAGCTCAAGACCTGGCTGTTCGAGCAGTAGCGGACCCCCCCCCCCCTCCCCAAGCGCCTTGAGACCCTCCGGGTGAGTAGTGCGCGTTATAAATGTCTTTGATTGATTGATTGATTGATTGATTAAAAAAGAAGACATTTTGAAAAATGCCCCTTAATTCACATGCTAGTATGGCTGCCCACAAATTCAGAGATGTGCAAACAACCACTGCTTTTAAACTCTATATCTGGTTTTCATTTCGGAAATACATAGGTTTCCTTGATGCCAATTTTTCACTCTTTATATTTTACCAAATGAATTGCTGTAATCCTGGTACACAATGAAAAACCATTGCAAGGTGCAGCTCAGTTATTGGCTCTGGGTACCTTGGGTTCTTGGTGAACATACAAGCTCGATATATCCCTGCAACCATAGGGTCCCGTGGGGGTAACGGTATATTGTTTTAAAAAATCTAGCAAAGTTAGAAGAAGTTACAGGTGAAAATGTGGGCAAAAATGGCTGTTTTTTTTAACTTAATTTCAATATTTCTTTTATTTAACTATTACCTTCTATAGGAAAACCTTGAAGGATCTACACAAATAACTCCATGCTGAATTCAAAATGGTATCTTCTTTTCAGAAATGTGTAGCATTCTAGGATCCGATCCATTCTTGGTTTCACACTCATTACTACCAATAACTGGAAGGAGGCTGAAAGCACAGAAAATAGGAACAATAGGCTTTGTGCCAGTAAAATGCCAAAACTGTGTAGAAACGTTTGGTTTTCTGACAAAAGTCTGCCTATTCCTGAAAGCTGGGAAGATGGTGATTTCAGCACCACAAACCCTTCATTGACACCATTTGCAGGGGAAAACCTGCTGTCGCCTGCAACACTTTTTCCCCATTTTCCCCAAAAAGCCATAATTTAGCTGTATTTTGCCTAATTTCTTGGTCCCCTCAAGGAGAATCCACAAAATAGGTGTGGCGCAGGGGAGGCATGAAGCGAAGGGGTTATTAGTAAAGTTAAAATTAAATATGAATTTTTAAACTTACCACAATGTCAATGAGCGGTAAAGAAGCGTGAATCACTAGAGAAAACAGTTTCAAACACTGCTGGTTTAGAAAAACATTTAACCAGTATCGAAACTGCAGAATCATTTTTTAGACGAAATCTGAACGTCTACGAGGGATTTGTGAATGGTGCAATAGGAATATGAAATGTGTTAGACTTCATTACATATCCTAATAGAGCAGAATATGAATATATTTTGATTACATGTGATCATATTGTAAATAAATTAGAAGGTGCACTGCTAGAATTCTGTTGGTAAAATACCTCTATGTGAGAAGACAACAGTTTACTCTGTGTCTGGCCAATGCTGTCACCATTCATATATCTCAAGGATTACGTTTGAATGCAACAATGATAAATATATGTCACATAGTGGTCAAAGAAGGTATATCTTATGTTGCTTAATCACGGGTTAGGTCATTGTCAGGACTGTACCTTTGTCACTTAATTTGTGATAGAATACAACCGGTTGAGAGGGCTGTATGCTCCTCATCTAAGCTTATATCCCATTGTTGAGAAACATTAGAAATATAGAAAGCTAAAAAGTGCTAAGATTTTTGGAAAGTTTCAAAACTAGGAATTTACAAAGAGTTTCAAAAAGCTAAAAACGAATTATGCCAATAATGTAATAGGTTTTCCAATTTCAAACACTTCAGGAGTTCCTTGTTACTCTATTTTCTGCTCTGAATCGTTACCCCCATTTTATTATTTTGATGTATATAACCTGTGAACCAACCAGAATTGTGCCCCCTTAACTTAATGAGAGATGTACTTGCTTGTTTTGTTTGCCCTGAACAATTGCTTTTTTGACTGCTTCTGCTCATGTAACCCTTAAGGTCAAGGGGTGCTACAAGGGACTTGATTTTGAAAAAAATGCTCAGTTGGGAGTTGTGTTTAGATTATCGCACTCCAGTGTACCAACAGAATATCACATGTGAAGAAAAATCAAAGACAAGAATCAATCATTGGAAGGAGAAAGGAGAAAGATACACGGAGAAAAATGAAAATGTATTCATCAATTTTTTTTTATAGGTTCAGTAATGCAAACTGCAGATAGAAATATGGGGAGACATATGAAAAAATCAATTCAAGCAAAAAAGTAATGAACAGAGGTATGAGCAGCATAAACACATCAGTTCAAAACTACACATCAGCTCCTAATGATTATGACAAACAACCAGACAGCTTAATTAACAATGGTTGTATGCTTGTGCTAATACAGCGTTGATGGAGATGATGGAACTGTCGACGTTTCGGTCTATGATGCTGCCGTCATGTAGACCATCATCAGGACCAAACAATTCATTGCTGGTAAAAACCCTCTGAGAATTCACATTTGAAACCTTCTCTTTGAAATGAGAAGTGACGGGCGGTGGAACCAGGATGTGAATCTGGACTACGGCGTGTTAGCCGGGTACAGTTTATCCGATAAACTCCACCCAGCTCCGGTCGATGCACATAGAATCGCTGTATCATAGGAAATTAAATTTCCTTCGGCTTCCAACCTCGGACTAGTTTCAATTAGCGGGATACATCATTAGCGTTCACTAACACGCCGTAGTCCAGATTCACATCCTGGTTCCACCGCCCGTCACTTCTCATTTCAAAGAGAAGGTTTCAAATGTGAATTCTCAGGGGGTTTTTACCAGCAATGAATTGTTTGGTCCTGATGATGGTCTACATGACGGCAGCATCATAGACCGAAACGTCGACAGTTCCATCATCTCCATCAACGCTGTATTAGCACAAGCATACAACGATTGTTAATTAAGTTTTCTGGTTGTTTGCAATAATCATTAGGAGCTGATGTGTAGTTTTGAACTGATGTGTTTATGTTGCTCATACCTCTGTTCATTACTTTTTTGCTTAAATTGATTTTTTCATATGTCTCCCCATATTTCTATCTGCAGTTTGCATTACTGAACCTATAACATTTTTTGATGAATACATTTTCATTTTTCTCCGTGTATCTTTCTCCTTTCTCCTTCCAATGATTGATTCTTGTCTTTGATTTTTCTTCACATGTGATATTCTGTTGGTACACTGGAGTGCGATAATCTAAATACGACTCCCAACTGAGCATTTTTTTCAAAATCAAGTCCCTTGTAGCACCCCTTGACCTTAATGATCTAGTGCCCAAGCCTACAAGGGTAACTTGGGTTTCCCCTGCCTTAATCACTCTGCTCATGTAAAGCACTCTGATACCTCTGGGTCTAGCCAGCGCTATATAAAACCTTTCAAATAAATAAATACAAACTCTAATAAAGTAGTTACTGTTCTATTCCAACTATAACCAATGGTTGAAACCATTCTAAAAAACAAAGAGAAACCTTTAAGTTAAGCTTTCATAACTCTCTGTTGTTTAGTATACACTGAAAAAGCACATATGTACTTCAACTGTATTTATCTATTTATTTGGCATTTGTAGAGCGCACTGTAACCCTGCGGGCATCCTGGCGTTAAGAGATAATTTAGACCGGAAAAAGAGACTATCCGCTGTGAGAAGAAGAAAGGCATGCCTTCAAGAGAAAGCCACTAATGACCCTAAAATATTATACCCTAGGTAAAAGCCAGGTCTTAATTTGTTTGCGGAACACCAGCAAACTTTGTATTCTCCTGATTTCTAGGGGGAGACCATTCTAAAGGCGAGCTGCTGCCACGCTAAAGGCTTTTCCTCCAAGGGTCCTTTTCTTTATCCTGGAGATTCTGACAAGGTTGGTGGAAGAGGAGCGAAGGGTCTGGGTAGGCTCGTACCACTGGAACTTACCTTAAAGCGCCTTAGGACATAGTCCATGAAGTGCTCTAAACACAATGCACAGTGATTTGAACAGGATCCTTTGAGCTACTGGGAGCCATTGTAGCTCCACCAGTGCTTGTGTTGTTGATGACCGACGAGCTTGGGAGAGTGCTAATTTAGCTGCTGCTGCCTGGACACTCTGCAATCTGCCAATCAGGTAACCCGGGGATTCCAGAAGCAGGGCATTACAGTAGTCCAGACGGCAATGGATGATACTCCTAACTACCGTTGTTATTTCCTGTACTGGTAGCAGAGTCAGCACCTTCCGAAGACCTCGAATTAAAGTAAAGCAGCTTTCCACCAGTTTATTAACGTGAGTCTCCAGATTTTCGATTCCCATTAAAACTAACCTCCAGATTGCGCACCGTGTTCACTGGTGTCAACGTGACATCTGAGGTTAGAGGCCAGAAGTCTGCTGGCAGACTTCGGGTGATCCCCCCCACCTTGCACTGTAGGATCTCCGTTTTTCCCACAGTTAAACTAAAGCGAATTTTCCTTCAACCATTTCGCCATTTCACGCATACAAGCATGAAAGCTATCCAGCAAATCCGCCTGAGCAACATCCAGGGATATCAAAAGCTGCGTGTCGTCAGCGTAGCTAATCATGCTGATTTTATGAGCTTTGATAATTCCCAGCAAGGTTTGCATATAAGCATTAAACAAAATGGGACTGATAGAAGATCCCTGCTGTACCCCATGTAAAACTTTCACAAATTTTGATTGGTACGGAGGGAGTGCCACCGCCTGCCATCTATCATACAGATAGGATCGCAACCAACTGAGCGCTACCCCTTTCACCCCAAAGGTTTCCAGCCTTGAAAGTAGAATATCATGGTTCACTGTATCAAAAGCGGCATTCGAAGGCTGTCAAGCACCATCACCAAGGCTGATTCTGTCCCATGACCCGGTCTGAAACCAAATTGTTCCTCCTCCAGTATGTTGTTTGTCTCCAAAAAGAGGGACAGAGTCCTACTGACCAGACCTTCCACAATCTTGATAGGGTAGGGCAGGAGGGAAATCGGTTGGTAGTTCTTGTGACAACATGGATCCAGGGTGGGATTTTCAGGAGTGGCGTAATAACAGCCTGCTTCCCGTTGGACGGCACAGTACCTGTGTTAAGAGACTGGCAGCATATCTGTCGTAGAATGGGAAAGATCTCTGACCCAAGTTCCTTCATTAGCTTATCGGGCAGAGGATCCAATGGTGAGCCAGAGGAGATTCCCAGGGCCACTCGAATAAACTCCTCTTTCGAGGGAATTTGCAAATTATACAAGGAAACCCCAAGTGCGGCCAACTCGGCGACACCCTCTTCGTTTATACATCTCGCCCTTTTTTTCTGATCTAGAAGGGTGGATGGAGGTATATCTTCCATACTTTCCACTGTTTTATTTATTTTATCTTGGAAGAAGAGCACCAATCCATCACACCGCTCCTGGGAGGGTTTGATTTTGCTGTTAGCGCAGTCAGGATGGGTCATGCCTCTCACTATTCTAAAGATGTCCCTATATTTATTGGAGCTTTTAAGTATGGTAGATGCAGAGTGATTACTTATTTTTTATATTTTATTATAGTGAGCCTCCAGCTTATTCTATCTTTTTCCAGATATTCCCTCCTCCGCTGTCTTTCTGCCATTTTACACGAGAGCTTGAGATTTCTCAAGTTCTCTGTGTACCATGGTGCTGATGGGCTTCCTCTTTTCCTAATGACTTTCAGTGGAGCATGCTGGTCGAGTTTCCTACTTATATGTTCACTGAAGGTGGTGTAATTCTCGGTGACCTGTTTCTCAAGGTTAAACAGAACCTCAGTATGAAACAGGGAGCCACCCACTTTTGCCTTTCTCAGAAGCCCTTTCCAGTCCCGGCCAAGGAAAGTCCTGACTTGACTGTCCACAGACCTCATTTTGTTCAGGCCTTGGACACTAAAAGTAATTAGGTGGTGTTCTGTCCACCCCACCGGCGGGATTTCCCCCATGACAATAAGGTCTTCCTCTGCAAAGATCAGACCTAAGATATGACCTTCTATGTGTGTCGGTTCATTCACCCATTGCTTGTGGCTCAAATTAGCACAGGACTGGGTGATGTTATAAAAAGCTGTATCCATTTTTCCGTTGGCCCACAAATTAAAATCCCCCAGGACTAATAATCTAGTGTGTGTAAGTGCCATGTTATTAATTACATCGATCATTTGTAACTGTGGTACAGAGTTATTTTGAATGTGTAACAGGATGCACAGGAGTTTTTAATGGTAGTGCTAAATGTATTAGAAAAAGAGGCAATTGCAATGAATGACTTCTTGAAAAGAGCTATTGATTGAGCCATGAGTGTGTCAATTGTTCCTTTTCAGGCAGAATAGACATTCAATGGAAGCGATTTGTGTACCTTACACTACTAGATTGCAAGACAGTAGCTTTTGAAAAACTTTTTGTAAAAGGTGTGCAGAAAAACTGCTGTGCAGACTGCACATCAGAACTACTGTCTAGATTAGTTGTGAGACACAGTTCAAAATATATTATGCTCAATGGTGGGAAAAGGGGGCAGGGCCTCCCATGAGCTCCCAGCATTCTCCCTGTGTGGGACTTACAGTAGGTAACAGGAGGGGTTCTTGGCCATCAAGTACTCTCAACATTTAAGGGGACTTCATCCTCCAACCAGCAGTGCACCAAGAGGCGTTTTTACAGAGTGGTGGAGAAAGGGGTGGGGACTTGGATGACCTCTGTGAAGTCCTACTGTGTGTGACTTACTAGAGGTAACAGGAGGGGCTGTTGGCCCCCGAAGACCTTCAGCAGCCAAGTGACTTCATCCTCCAACCAGTAGTGAGCCGGAGGTACGTTTTCAGAGTGGTGGAGAACGGCGGCATGCCCTCGGATGATCTCACAGCAATCATGCTGTGTGGGACTTACCAGAGGTAAGAGGAGGGTTTGTTGGCCCCCAAGGCCCCTCAGCAGCCAACAGTACTTCATCCCCCAACCAGTTGGGTGCCAGGAACCCCTTTGCAGAGTGATTGAGAAAGGGGGTGGGGCCTCTGGCAACTTTCCACAAGGCCTGGCTTTTTCTTTTAATTATTTTGAATAGGGGTGGGGGATGTGTGGCCCCCAGTCACCGGGGCAATTTCTGCCCCAGGGAGCCCGTGGCCTGGGCTTTTTGCAATGGGAAGGGGGGCCGCGAGGCACCCTTTCCCGGGCCGATTTTTGGCCCAGGAATCCCATTCCTCGGGCCCAACCTTTTTTTTAAATGTATTCATAATAGTGGAGGGGGCTGTGCAACTCTCTTCCCTGGGCTGATTTCAGCCCCAGGGAAAGTATGTATTTTTAATTGGAGAGAGGGCTGTGCCCTTCCTGGGACGATTTTGGCCCCGGGAACTCCATCCCCTGAGGCCCGGCCTTTTCTAATGGAGGAGGGGGCAGTATAGCCCCCCCTCCCAGTCTGATTTCGGCCTCGGGCCCCATACCATGGGGCCCAACTATGTCTCTTGGGTGCCCCCAGGGCACCCAGTGCTGGGGCACCCAGTGCTTCGGACTGTGGGAGGAGCCTGAAGGCCCTGCAAGCCATGCCAGCTCCCAGCCTCCTGCATGGCCCGGCATTGCTTTCAGACGCAGGTAGCTACTCAACATGCAGCTCCCTCTGTCTGAAAGTAATTTGTTTCTCTCCTTGACAGTGGGCAGGGAAGCACAGTGAGTGCTCCGCTTCCAGTAAGTAATAGCATTTTCATGCTCTTGCTTGCTGTAAGTGGAGTGTTTGCTGTGGCTTGAGAGGAGAGGTTAAAGCTCCTGCCAAGCCACAGCAAACAGCTATGTCCTGGGGTCGGCACCCCAAGACATAGCAGGAGCAGGCACTGGGGACTCAACAACTCAATCCTTCCAATGATTGATTCTTGTCTTTGATTTTTCTTCACATGTGATATTCTGTTGGTACACTGGAGTGCGATAATCTAAATACGACTCCCAACTGAGCATTTTTTTCAAAATCAAATCCCTTGTAGCACCCCTTGACCTTAATGATCTAGTGCCCAAGCCTACAAGGGTAACTTGGGTTTCCCCTGCCTTAATCACTCTGCTCATGTAAAGCACTCTGATACCTCTGGGTCTAGCCAGCGCTATATAAAACCTTTCAAATAAATAAATACAAACTCTAATAAAGTAGTTACTGTTCTATTCCAACTATAACCAATGGTTGAAACCATTCTAAAAAACAAAGAGAAACCTTTAAGTTAAGCTTTCATAACTCTCTGTTGTTTAGTATACACTGAAAAAGCACATATGTACTTCAACTGTATTTATCTATTTATTTGGCATTTGTAGAGCGCACTGTAACCCTGCGGGCATCCTGGCGTTAAGAGATAATTTAGACCGGAAAAAGAGACTATCCGCTGTGAGAAGAAGAAAGGCATGCCTTCAAGAGAAAGCCACTAATGACCCTAAAATATTATACCCTAGGTAAAAGCCAGGTCTTAATTTGTTTGCGGAACACCAGCAAACTTTGTATTCTCCTGATTTCTAGGGGGAGACCATTCCAAAGGCGAGCTGCTGCCACGCTAAACGCTTTTCCTCCAAGGGTCCTTTTCTTTACCCTGGAGATTCTGACAAGGTTGGTGGAAGAGGAGCGAAGGGTCTGGGTAGGCTCGTACCACTGGAACTTACCTTGAAGCGCCTTAGGACATAGTCCATGAAGTGCTCTAAACACAATGCACAGTGATTTGAACAGGATCCTTTGAGCTACTGGGAGCCATTGTAGCTCCACCAGTGCTTGTGTTGTTGATGACCGACGAGTTTGGGAGAGTGCTAATTTAGCTGCTGCTGCCTGGACACTCTGCAATCTGCCAATCAGGTAACCCGGGGATTCCAGAAGCAGGGCATTACAGTAGTCCAGACGGCTAAGGATGATACTCCTAACTACCGTTGTTATTTCCTGTACTGGTAGCAGAGTCAGCACCTTCCGAAGACCTCGAATTAAAGTAAAGCAGCTTTCCACCAGTTTATTAACGTGGGTCTCCAGATTTTCGATTCCCATTAAAACTAACCTCCAGATTGCGCACCGTGTTCACTGGTGTCAACGTGACATCTGAGGTTAGAGGCCAGAAGTCTGCTGGCAGACTTCGGGTGATCCTCCCCACCTTGCACTGTAGGATCTCCGTTTTTCCCACAGTTAAACTAAAGCGAATTTTCCTTCAACCATTTCGCCATTTCACGCATACAAGCATGAAAGCTATCCAGCAAATCCGCCTGAGCAACATCCAGGGATATCAAAAGCTGCGTGTCGTCAGCGTAGCTAATCATGCTGATTTTATGAGCTTTGATAATTCCCAGCAAGGTTTGCATATAAGCATTAAACAAAATGGGACTGATAGAAGATCCCTGCTGTACCCCATGTAAAACTTTCACAAATTTTGATTGGTACGGAGGGAGTGCCACCGCCTGCCATCTATCATACAGATAGGATCGCAACCAACTGAGCGCTACCCCTTTCACCCCAAAGGTTTCCAGCCTTGAAAGTAGAATATCATGGTTCACTGTATCAAAAGCGGCATTCGAAGGCTGTCAAGCACCACCACCAAGGCTGATTCTGTCCCATGACCCGGTCTGAAACCAAATTGTTCCTCCTCCAGTATGTTGTTTGTCTCCAAAAAGAGGGACAGAGTCCTACTGACCAGACCTTCCACAATCTTGATAGGGTAGGGCTGGAGGGAAATCGGTTGGTAGTTCTTGTGACAACATGGATCCAGGGTGGGTTTTTCAGGAGTGGCGTAATAACAGCCTGCTTCCCGTTGGACGGCACAGTACCTGTGTTAAGAGACTGGCAGCATATCTGTCGTAGAATGGGAAAGATCTCTGACCCAAGTTCCTTCATTAGCTTATCGGGCAGAGGATCCAATGGTGAGCCAGAGGAGATTCCCAGGGCCACTCGAATAAACTCCTCTTTCGAGGGAATTGGAAAATTATACAAGGAAACCCCAAGTGCGGCCAACTCGGCGACACCCTCTTCGTTTATACATCTCGCCCCTTTTTTCTGATCTAGAAGGGTGGATGGAGGTATATCTTCCATACTTTCCACTGTTTTATTTATTTTATCTTGGAAGAAGAGCACCAATCCATCACACCGCTCCTGGGAGGGTTTGATTTTGCTGTTAGCGCAGTCAGGATGGGTCATGCCTCTCACTATTCTAAAGATGTCCCTATATTTATTGGAGCTTTTAAGTATGGTAGATGCAGAGTGATTACTTATTTTTTATATTTTATTATAGTGAGCCTCCAGCTTATTCTATCTTTTTCCAGATATTCCCTCCTCCGCTGTCTTTCTGCCATTTTACACGAGAGCTTGAGATTTCTCAAGTTCTCTGTGTACCATGGTGCTGATGGGCTTCCTCTTTTCCTAATGACTTTCAGTGGAGCATGCTGGTCGAGTTTCCTACTTATATGTTCACTGAAGGTGGTGTAATTCTCGGTGACCTGTTTCTCAAGGTTAAACAGAACCTCAGTATGAAACAGGGAGCCACCCACTTTTGCCTTTCTCAGAAGCCCTTTCCAGTCCCGGCCAAGGAAAGTCCTGACTTGACTGTCCACAGACCTCATTTTGTTCAGGCCTTGGACACTAAAAGTAATTAGGTGGTGTTCTGTCCACCCCACCGGCGGGATTTCCCCCATGACAATAAGGTCTTCCTCTGCAAAGATCAGACCTAAGATATGACCTTCTATGTGTGTCGGTTCATTCACCCATTGCTTGTGGCTCAAATTAGCACAGGACTGGGTGATGTTATAAAAAGCTGTATCCATTTTTCCGTTGGCCCACAAATTAAAATCCCCCAGGACTAATAATCTAGTGTGTGTAAGTGCCATGTTATTAATTACATCGATCATTTGTAACTGTGGTACAGAGTTATTTTGAATGTGTAACAGGATGCACAGGAGTTTTTAATGGTAGTGCTAAATGTATTAGAAAAAGAGGCAATTGCAATGAATGACTTCTTGAAAAGAGCTATTGATTGAGCCATGAGTGTGTCAATTGTTCCTTTTCAGGCAGAATAGACATTCAATGGAAGCGATTTGTGTACCTTACACTACTAGATTGCAAGACAGTAGCTTTTGAAAAACTTTTTGTAAAAGGTGTGCAGAAAAACTGCTGTGCAGACTGCACATCAGAACTACTGTCTAGATTAGTTGTGAGACACAGTTCAAAATATATTATGCTCAATGGTGGGAAAAGGGGGCAGGGCCTCCCATGAGCTCCCAGCATTCTCCCTGTGTGGGACTTACAGTAGGTAACAGGAGGGGTTCTTGGCCATCAAGTACTCTCAACATTTAAGGGGACTTCATCCTCCAACCAGCAGTGCACCAAGAGGCGTTTTTACAGAGTGGTGGAGAAAGGGGTGGGGACTTGGATGACCTCTGTGAAGTCCTACTGTGTGTGACTTACTAGAGGTAACAGGAGGGGTTGTTGGCCCCCGAAGACCTTCAGCAGCCAAGTGACTTCATCCTCCAACCAGTAGTGAGCCGGAGGTACGTTTTCAGAGTGGTGGAGAACGGCGGCATGCCCTCGGATGATCTCTCAGCAATCATGCTGTGTGGGACTTACCAGAGGTAAGAGGAGGGTTTGTTGGCCCCCAAGGCCCCTCAGCAGCCAACAGTACTTCATCCCCCAACCAGTTGGGTGCCAGGAACCCCTTTGCAGAGTGATTGAGAAAGGGGGTGGGGCCTCTGGCAACTTTCCACAAGGCCTGGCTTTTTCTTTTAATTATTTTGAATAGGGGTGGGGGATGTGTGGCCCCCAGTCACCGGGGCAATTTCTGCCCCAGGGAGCCCGTGGCCTGGGCTTTTTGCAATGGGAAGGGGGGCCGCGAGGCACCCTTTCCCGGGCCGATTTTTGACCCAGGAATCCCATTCCTCGGGCCCAACCTTTTTTTTAAATGTATTCATAATAGTGGAGGGGGCTGTGCAACTCTCTTCCCTGGGCTGATTTCAGCCCCAGGGAAAGTATGTATTTTTAATTGGAGAGAGGGCTGTGCCCTTCCTGGGACGATTTTGGCCCCGGGAACTCCATCCCCTGAGGCCCGGCCTTTTCTAATGGAGGAGGGGGCAGTATAGCCCCCCCTCCCAGTCTGATTTCGGCCTCGGGCCCCATACCATGGGGCCCAACTATGTCTCTTGGGTGCCCCCAGGGCACCCAGTGCTGGGGCACCCAGTGCTTCGGACTGTGGGAGGAGCCTGAAGGCCCCTGCAAGCCATGCCAGCTCCCAGCCTCCTGCATGGCCCGGCATTGCTTTCAGACGCAGGTAGCTACTCAACATGCAGCTCCCTCTGTCTGAAAGTAATTTGTTTCTCTCCTTGACAGTGGGCAGGGAAGCACAGTGAGTGCTCCGCTTCCAGTAAGTAATAGCATTTTCATGCTCTTGCTTGCTGTAAGTGGAGTGTTTGCTGTGGCTTGAGAGGAGAGGTTAAAGCTCCTGCCAAGCCACAGCAAACAGCTATGTCCTGGGGTCGGCACCCCAAGACATAGCAGGAGCAGGCACTGGGAACTGGCGGTCCTGAGGGCTGCGATTAGCTCCAGGAGGGGGGGTTGTGTGAACCCCCTCCTTTGAAGTAGACAGGCCGGCCCTGGGAGGTTGGTGGTCCCCGGGGCTGTTTATGGCCCAGGAGGGGGTCATGCGGCCCCCCCTTCCACTTTAAATGTTAATTTGGCCCCGGGAGGTGCTGGTCCTTGGGGATCCACGCAGCCCCCCATTAACTGTATTTAACCCCAGGGAGGTGGTGTTCCCAGGTGCTAAGTGGGTCTTTGAGGTCCTCCAATTAATTTTTTTTATTTTATCTTGAGGAGTTTATGGTACCTGGGGCCCGGCGAGGTCCAAGAGGTCCACCCTTTTAAAAACACATAAGTTGGTGATCCCTCGGGCATTTGTAAGCCCAAGAGGTGGGCCTGTGCGCCCCCTCTTTTAAGTCCCACATGCCCCTGGGACCTGGCTAACCTGTAGGCCCACTGGCAAAGAAGCGTGGCTCCAGACGAAATTTAGTTTTTAAAAATCTTTTTTTGCTCTGGCTGTGTCCCTTCTGAACCCCCCAAGAAACGTATGGGGTCAGGGTATTCCTGCTCTGCCCCTTCTCTTCTTTAATGTTTTTTGTGAGACTCAGCTCAAGCCGCGTTCTAAGATGGCTGCATTACATCCTGGCTTGAAGTGTTTGCAGACATTCAAATTTCAGCACGGGGACTGTCGGATCATCGGAGGATCCACTCTCTATATATACAAATTTGGATTTTCTTTAATATTTCCAAAACTACTGAACGGATTTACGCCAATTTACAGAAAGGTTGCTTTCTGGAAACGCAGCTACTTTTATGCCAAATTTGGAGAAATTCCGTGTAGCAGTTTGGGCTGTAGTCGTTTTTAAAATTCAGATGGGAATTAACATGGGAAATGCACTTTTTTCTCAGCCCCTACTTGACGGATCACCCTGAAACTTGCCATTTGCAACAAAAATCACCGGGTCACTTTTACTGGAAAAGTTTGTGAAGATTCATCAAACGACGCCAAAGATTATGGCAACTCAAAAAAACACTTTTCCCATGGAAACTAGTGTTATATTCCATATGGGTACCCTAATATAGGCCTAGGTAATATTGTAACCTTTCACCTATATTCTTCCCTACATTACATATATATCGCTTCTTAGGGACTGACCTTTTACCTAGATACGACACTGCATTCAGAACACAAGTTTTCCCTGGTTCAAACTCTAATACATTATGCATGAGGATTCTTGGAAGCGCAGCAGAACTAACATCTCCTGTATATTATCTATGTACAAAGTTCATTCCAAATGTCATTCTAGGTCCGACACAGCGAGGTAGGACCCCCGGGAGACCTATGGGTATATATACAACACATGTTGCTGAGTTTGGCAGAGGAGACCGAGACTTCCAGGCCAAACACTGACGAGAGACGCTGAGGTTCCTGCATGTAGACACTCCAGCTAGCAGTGGTCTAAACATCCTTGGCGGGGTGTCCAACTCGAGACCCCTCAGTATGCAATTAACTTCCAAATAATTCTGTAGGGAGGTTGCCTCCCATCATCGGCTGATTTCCTTATGCCTCTGGCTTTCCAGGATGTTGCCTCTCTGTTTAATTCCTACTGGGGCTATGTCCGACACTGCACTCCCGCATGCCAGTGTCTGCGTATTACTTTTGCTGAAAATTGCTTCGGCAAGGGCCTCACTCCTCTTTAGGAACTCGTCTTGCATTGTTGATGTTAATTACAAAATACTTATAAAGGCAGAGTAACACTCCTTGCTTGACACTCGGTCACGCGTCTTCAGCTCTGGTAGCTGACGCGCACTCTGGCTCGCAGTAACTTTGCGGCGGGGTTGATGCACGGTAAATGCAGGTTTGAAATCCAGCCGTGGCTGACCTCAATGCAAGATCAAGGTCTTGCGACCATGAAACACAGTAGGATGAAAGCCGCACACCGGAGGTGCGTGACCGCCTACCTGATACATAAATTTACATGTGTGCATGTGTGTGTGCGTGTGTGTGTGTGCACTGCATCATTTAAAAAAAATACTTACCTGCATGGTAAAATACTACATTGTAAATGTACTAGTTAATTAGACTGCATGGAGAAAAGATCACACGTGGTAAATGACGTGTGGTAAAGTTCATAAACCCAGGAAAGTTTAGGTGGTGAAGATTCTGCTTCATGTGTTCCTAACACACAGTGATGTGAGGGATGGTGAGTGTTCATGGTGCTGTGAATGGTAAATGAGTGACTGGCAGGAGTGGCAGGCAAGCTGATAGGATGATCAAGTAAATGCTGAGCTATTTGAGCAAAACGTTTGCAGACATTCAAATTTCAGCACGGGGACTGTCGGATCATCGGAGGATCCACTCTCTATATATACAAATTTGGATTTTCTTTAATATTTCCAAAACTACTGAACGGATTTACGCCAATTTACAGAAAGGTTGCTTTCTGGAAACGCAGCTACTTTTATGCCAAATTTGGAGAAATTCCGTGTAGCAGTTTGGGCTGTAGTCGTTTTTAAAATTCAGATGGGAATTAACATGGGAAATGCACTTTTTTCTCAGCCCCTACTTGACGGATCACCCTGAAACTTGCCATTTGCAACAAAAATCACCGGGTCACTTTTACTGGAAAAGTTTGTGAAGATTCATCAAACGACGCCAAAGATTATGGCAACTCAAAAAAACACTTTTCCCATGGAAACTAGTGTTATATTCCATATGGGTACCCTAATATAGGCCTAGGTAATATCGTAACCTTTCACCTATATTCTTCCCTACATTACATATATATCGCTTCTTAGGGACTGACCTTTTACCTAGATACGACACTGCATTCAGAACACAAGTTTTCCCTGGTTCAAACTCTAATACATTATGCATGAGGATTCTTGGAAGCGCAGCAGAACTAACATCTCCTGTATATTATCTATGTACAAAGTTCATTCCAAATGTCATTCTAGGTCCGACACAGCGAGGTAGGACCCCCGGGAGACCTATGGGTATATATACAACACATGTTGCTGAGTTTGGCAGAGGAGACCGAGACTTCCAGGCCAAACACTGACGAGAGACGCTGAGGTTCCTGCATGTAGACACTCCAGCTAGCAGTGGTCTAAACATCCTTGGCGGGGTGTCCAACTCGAGACCCCTCAGTATGCAATTAACTTCCAAATAATTCTGTAGGGAGGTTGCCTCCCATCATCGGCTGATTTCCTTATGCCTCTGGCTTTCCAGGATGTTGCCTCTCTGTTTAATTCCTACTGGGGCTATGTCCGACACTGCACTCCCGCATGCCAGTGTCTGCGTATTACTTTTGCTGAAAATTGCTTCGGCAAGGGCCTCACTCCTCTTTAGGAACTCGTCTTGCATTGTTGATGTTAATTACAAAATACTTATAAAGGCAGAGTAACACTCCTTGCTTGACACTCGGTCACGCGTCTTCAGCTCTGGTAGCTGACGCGCACTCTGGCTCGCAGTAACTTTGCGGCGGGGTTGATGCACGGTAAATGCAGGTTTGAAATCCAGCCGTGGCTGACCTCAATGCAAGATCAAGGTCTTGCGACCATGAAACACAGTAGGATGAAAGCCGCACACCGGAGGTGCGTGACCGCCTACCTGATACATAAATTTACATGTGTGCATGTGTGTGTGCGTGTGTGTGTGTGCACTGCATCATTTAAAAAAAATACTTACCTGCATGGTAAAATACTACATTGTAAATGTACTAGTTAATTAGACTGCATGGAGAAAAGATCACACGTGGTAAATGACGTGTGGTAAAGTTCATAAACCCAGGAAAGTTTAGGTGGTGAAGATTCTGCTTCATGTGTTCCTAACACACAGTGATGTGAGGGATGGTGAGTGTTCATGGTGCTGTGAATGGTAAATGAGTGACTGGCAGGAGTGGCAGGCAAGCTGATAGGATGATCAAGTAAATGCTGAGCTATTTGAGCAAAACGTTTGCAGACATTCAAATTTCAGCACGGGGACTGTCGGATCATCGGAGGATCCACTCTCTATATATACAAATTTGGATTTTCTTTAATATTTCCAAAACTACTGAACGGATTTACGCCAATTTACAGAAAGGTTGCTTTCTGGAAACGCAGCTACTTTTATGCCAAATTTGGAGAAATTCCGTGTAGCAGTTTGGGCTGTAGTCGTTTTTAAAATTCAGATGGGAATTAACATGGGAAATGCACTTTTTTCTCAGCCCCTACTTGACGGATCACCCTGAAACTTGCCATTTGCAACAAAAATCACCGGGTCACTTTTACTGGAAAAGTTTGTGAAGATTCATCAAACGACGCCAAAGATTATGGCAACTCAAAAAAACACTTTTCCCATGGAAACTAGTGTTATATTCCATATGGGTACCCTAATATAGGCCTAGGTAATATCGTAACCTTTCACCTATATTCTTCCCTACATTACATATATATCGCTTCTTAGGGACTGACCTTTTACCTAGATACGACACTGCATTCAGAACACAAGTTTTCCCTGGTTCAAACTCTAATACATTATGCATGAGGATTCTTGGAAGCGCAGCAGAACTAACATCTCCTGTATATTATCTATGTACAAAGTTCATTCCAAATGTCATTCTAGGTCCGACACAGCGAGGTAGGACCCCCGGGAGACCTATGGGTATATATACAACACATGTTGCTGAGTTTGGCAGAGGAGACCGAGACTTCCAGGCCAAACACTGACGAGAGACGCTGAGGTTCCTGCATGTAGACACTCCAGCTAGCAGTGGTCTAAACATCCTTGGCGGGGTGTCCAACTCGAGACCCCTCAGTATGCAATTAACTTCCAAATAATTCTGTAGGGAGGTTGCCTCCCATCATCGGCTGATTTCCTTATGCCTCTGGCTTTCCAGGATGTTGCCTCTCTGTTTAATTCCTACTGGGGCTATGTCCGACACTGCACTCCCGCATGCCAGTGTCTGCGTATTACTTTTGCTGAAAATTGCTTCGGCAAGGGCCTCACTCCTCTTTAGGAACTCGTCTTGCATTGTTGATGTTAATTACAAAATACTTATAAAGGCAGAGTAACACTCCTTGCTTGACACTCGGTCACGCGTCTTCAGCTCTGGTAGCTGACGCGCACTCTGGCTCGCAGTAACTTTGCGGCGGGGTTGATGCACGGTAAATGCAGGTTTGAAATCCAGCCGTGGCTGACCTCAATGCAAGATCAAGGTCTTGCGACCATGAAACACAGTAGGATGAAAGCCGCACACCGGAGGTGCGTGACCGCCTACCTGATACATAAATTTACATGTGTGCATGTGTGTGTGCGTGTGTGTGTGTGTGCACTGCATCATTTAAAAAAAATACTTACCTGCATGGTAAAATACTACATTGTAAATGTACTAGTTAATTAGACTGCATGGAGAAAAGATCACACGTGGTAAATGACGTGTGGTAAAGTTCATAAACCCAGGAAAGTTTAGGTGGTGAAGATTCTGCTTCATGTGTTCCTAACACACAGTGATGTGAGGGATGGTGAGTGTTCATGGTGCTGTGAATGGTAAATGAGTGACTGGCAGGAGTGGCAGGCAAGCTGATAGGATGATCAAGTAAATGCTGAGCTATTTGAGCAAAACGTACACATCTGCAAAATATTATGGGCTGGCCCAAAACATAACGGGCATCTCAGTCTACCAATAGCTGAAGGGGCCTGACCAAAACGAGCCAAAGATGTAAGCTCACTCGCTGAATATGTGCACAGCAAGAGAACGTTGCTTATGCCAGACAGAAGAAGCAGGGCAGGCTCACAATGAGTGCTGGTGCCACTCACACTCAACAAAAACACAAACACACACACTGCCTTGACTGTGTTTCAGATTTATTGCATCAGATAGCTATATTAGATAAAACGTTAGGCGCTTATTTGAGGTTTGGTGGGAGAGTCGCACTGCCACAAATGGATGATGCTCCAATGACAAACCTGGGTTCCTCTGCCCCATTGACACGTGGGGGAACTACAAGGTTTGTTGCTGGTAGAGTCAGTGGAGACCCTTGAATGACCTGTCCTCCACGGTCAGGCCATAGTTTGTTACTACCTAGAACCACGATACGAGCATCCCCGAACCAGGAACGAAAATGTGAAAAAATATCTGATGCTCAGAGATCAATGTCCCTCCGCACCAGAGTCATATTTTTGACTTGCACTTCCGGTCCTCAAACATAAAGAACAAACCAGGGCATAACTCAGTGCAACATAATAAGCCATCAATCTTAATGTAACATTTTATAAAAATCATATATTTCGAATTGAACATTAAGCAATTATTATTCATCTGAAGAAAGGTATTTCTCTCAGAAAATATCTATTTACTTTCCTCAGTATAAAACATTGATGATGCTGGAATCGATGCGTGGCCGGGCCGGTTTCTTTGCTGTTCCGCCTTGTTTCTGACCCAGTGTCATTTTGAGTGAATTGTTGCAGAATGCAGACTGGCTGTCTCTTCTTCTCCTCCATCAGCGCCTCTCCCCCGCACCAGGCATGGACATTAAAGAGCTCCTGTTTGTGGTTTGCAAGTGCTCATGTGATGTGAGCCATCTAAGTGACTGCCCTCGCCATCTGTCAATAATTCAAGACGGATGATATTAAGCACTGTACATTTGCAGCTGACAACTCTGTTATCTAATCTAGTTAGCCACTGTTCATTTTGTGGTTTACCAACAGAATCTGATCTCATCGCCGCCGAACCAAATGTATCCTAATATTTCTATAGTGAAGAGTAAACATACACATTTGTAAGCACCGCAACAAAACAAGCACTGGCAAAGCCAATAGGTCTGGCTTTAAAGTGGTAATGCATGTGAACACAAGCATTAGAAAGGCTGTTTACAAATGTTGCATGCACGTATCCTGTGCATCACATTGGAGTCTGCCCTGTTGGCTTTGCCAATGCTGGGAAAAAGTAGCAAAAAAGCAATGTTTTCATATGGAATGCCTACAAGAGATAAAGAATTTAATGTGAGAAACATTGTGATGATGGCGTGCACTCTTTAGATGTAAAGTAATCAGATAGATAGAAGGCGGAGCCCAAAACATGCTTGAAATCTAATGCATTTATTTCACGTAGCGTCAAAACAGCTGAACGGATTGTAATGAAATTTCACAGCAATGTATATTAGACTATGTAGATGATTGTTTTGGCTATTGCAAGTGATATTATGAAGTGGCTATGAATTTATAAGGGCCAATAATATAGTGAAATCTTGTAGCACAATACTATAAAAAGTAGCAAGGAAATCCAAAAAATAAGCTAGACTGCTTATGTAAAACTTCAGATTTGCTACATGAACAACTGAAAGACCCATTTTTGGTCATATGCTAATAGAAACCTATGAACAAATACATATCCAATAGAATACATCTACATCTACATAATTGTTCTTTGCATGGTCTCTGGCTCGCAAAATAAAACTGTGCCCAACATGTCAAAGAAAAACTGTCTTTCTTTTGCACCCTTGTGCTACAAAAAGAAAAATTGACCTAGCACTGAGCCACACAAAGTACTATTTGGAGGACATGACATTGGTTACTACAAATAAAAAGAAAATATCATTAACTATAACAATAACAATGATTGCTTTCAAACAAGCTTAAAAAATACACTAGACTGCTTATGTAAAGTTTCTGAATTAATATTTGAACAACTGAAATACACACTTATGGTCACAGGATTTTATAAAGCAATACACAAATGCATAACAAATGCAGTAGATAAAATGAAAGAAATAACATGAAATCTGATTGCCACTCTGCAATTATATTTAGTATTCCCAAATATTAGTTCCCTAATAACTTTCCATTCATTTGAAGAATCACCACAAAGCATTCCATTCCTATGGTATTTAATACATTTGAGATGATGTACATGTTTGTGGTGAATCCTTAAGGGGTGTACAAAGATAAAAGGGGGTCCCAAAATACATTCTTCCACCAATGCATTTTCTATTATATTTGATGCACTTTAAGTAAGTGTCTGTGTTACAGAGCCCAGTGGAAAACATGCCCAGCCACCCAGGTACTGCCTGAGCGGCCAAACAGGCCACTCAGACCTATCATGACAGTGCTCATGCAGTGTCGTGATTGGCTAGGAGAGTACGGGAGCCTGGGTGCTTACAGTGCTGCAGAGGAGAGAGGAGAGATGTGCGACAGCGATGTACATGTTTGTGGTGAATCCTTAAGGGGTGTACAAAGATAAAAGGGGGTCCCAAAATACATTCTTCCACCAATGCATTTTCTATTATATTTGATGCACTTTAAGTAAGTGTCTGTGTTACAGAGCCCAGTGGAAAACATGCCCAGCCACCCAGGCACTGCCTGAGCGGCCAAACAGGCCACTCAGACCTATCATGACAGTGCTCATGCAGTGTCGTGATTGGCTAGGAGAGTACGGGAGCCTGGGTGCTTACAGTGCTGCAGAGGAGAGAGGAGAGATGTGCGACAGCGAAGAAGACGGTACGGTTATTTCTAATTTTTTCATCCCTCCACCCTGTGCCCCACCACCACCCTTCCGAGGTAGCCACTACTGGAAAAAGTAGAGGTCCATAAATAATTGTATATTTTTTTGTTTTTATAAATAATTTATAATGAATAACGTACATATTTTAAAATTATTATATGTTGAGAACATTGTAATGTAAACATTATTAAGACAATATAAATAGTATAATGAAATCTGAAAGGGTAGCATTAGTAAAAATATAACAACGGAAATCTCAAAAGAAATCGTAATAAACCAAAACATTAATGTTGAATTTATAATTTTTGAGTTTTCAAGATCCATTGACCTTGGAGCATGATAATGAAGTGGAATATAACAGTTCTAGATATTCTAATATCAGTGCCTAATTTGTAAAAGAATAATTGACTTATTTATGACCCCAGTTGCGTCACACTTACACCACTCATTGTGGTACATGAATTATTCAACTGAAGGTGTCCTTGCCTGCACAAAAACAATCCTGCATGCAACAAAGGCGTCCTCGCACTATTGTGCAA
Organism: Lissotriton vulgaris; assembly: GCF_964263255.1. Classification (NCBI taxonomy): domain Eukaryota; kingdom Metazoa; phylum Chordata; class Amphibia; order Caudata; family Salamandridae; genus Lissotriton; species Lissotriton vulgaris. The sequence goes on along the minus strand of NC_141689.1, from coordinate 240,883,348 downwards.
GGGTGCCTGTGTTGGCGCTAGGCAGCCAAAATGGCACCAACACAGAGGAAAGGGTAAGATTGTGCTGCATTCTTTTATAAATGGCGCATTCCTGCCCTTTCCCTGTTACGCAGTGCTGCAAAGTGATTTGCTGATGTGCACTGCGTGCCAAAGCTCATAAATATGTCCCTAATTGCCTCGGGCAAAACTATTTTTTAGAATCCTGCAACTGACAATGTCAAATGCTGGGGTTGCTGAATGGCAAGCCTGTCTAGTATTAATTGTAACTCATGTCTCTTTCATCAAGCACCACACACCTACTGGTCATTTATCTCACCAATGCAGTTTGCTTGCCATCTCTGTTTTCGCCCTATGTCACTGTTTTCCTGTAGTCTTCTTTCCCTTTCTGTACCTTTTCCGACTTTTTCTAGTGCAAAATCTGATGATGAAAAACAGGTCGCAGTCCAAAATAAATGAATGCAGGTGGAGATCATCTTCAACTGCAGACAACAAGTAAGCACTGTTTAACATATCTTAAGCTGTCTGAATAATGTCAAGGTGGATATCTGATTCCACCTTGAAGGAAAATTACTGTTAAGTGTAATTTACCTCTGCACATACACATGAAAGTATATGAAGAACTATATGTATATGTATACAAAATGGCTTACAATCCTAGTTAAGTCCTTTCTAAAAATCCTATCAGATACTTTTCAAATGTAATATGGTGATACATTTAATACATTATTTAAATTTAATTTCAACATTTTTGAAGACCTGTATATTTTTTGGTAGAGTCACTCCATTTTCTGCAAGATGAAATGGTATCTTTCACAACTGAAGCCAACACTTATAAATATATTCATATATTACCCTGACTGGTTTTCTTTCAAATCTATTTTCTCTCAATTTCTATCTTTATATTTACATTCATTCTGCAAGTGATATGCATTATATTAATTCATTTTGAAGTTTTCTTTTTTTCTTTCAGAATACGTTTTTTTAGCTTTGTCATAACATATGTGTGACTTATGAAAAAATAAGTATTATCAACATACAGCCTTTTCACTCTCCAGAATCAGGGGAAATTCGTAAAGTTTAGTTAACGTTTGAAGTCCAGGAACGCTGGCCAATGGGTGTACATCTATATGTATAATATACTAGTTAAAAATTTGCAATCAAACATTTTTTAAAATTCTATCTGATATATTTCCTCAAGTATTATAACTATGCATTTATATAGTATGGGAAGACAAACAAGGAGTTACTTTGATGATTGTGTTAGTCTTCCTTATACGATTCCATTATTAACTTCCTCCTAGCCACTTGATAAAGGCCAAAATGCTTAGAGTTTCTTGAAGGTATTAGGTGGAGTACAGAGGCATCATACAAGTATATATAGGCTGCAAATAAAGAATTATGTGCTACATAGGGATGCTTGTTTTAATAAATATTTTATTTGTAAACATGTAACGCGCTATTCCATTTAGGTTCTAATAGGAAACAATATAACAAAACCTTAAATGTTAGTTTTTGGGCCTGAGGCCGGAGGGTTTGTTTGCAAGATGTGGGTATTTTTTATATATTTATGGGTCGATTCCGATTCGGGAAACTAATCCGTACAACAATTTGTATTCGTAGCCCTTTCCGTACGAATCATACAAATCCGTCCGAATCGCGTAGTATGATTCGTAGTAAACAAATACGTCCAAATCTTTGCAAACCGTACAAAAAGCAAGGGAAAATCCGTACGATACGACCCTGAAAGTGAACTGTACGATTCGTAAACATGCCGTACGACCCGTACCCAGACAAATGTCTTCTATCGCTAATTACTGATTAGGTTGATGAAAATCAGATATTACCCCTTGAACAAACTGGTTTCCGTAAGGGGCATGGTACATTGGATAACCTCACAGCCCTTCAGGTCATTTTGGACAAATATATAAGAGTTCGGGGGGGAGGAGTGTATGCGGCCTTCATCGATTTCTCCACAGTATTCGACAAAGTTGATCGTCCCTTGCTGTGGAGAAAACTATCCGACTTGGGTATGCCTCCTCTCCTATTAGATCTGGTGTGATCTCTACACACGGACACTTGGTCCCGAGTGTTACAAGGTGGAGAAAGGGGTTTATCGCGGGTCATCCCCTCCATTAATGGATTAAAACAGGGTTGCCTTCTGGCCCCAATACTTTTCTCCCTATATATCGCAGACCTTCCAGCTTCGCTCTCAGCTTGTGTTGGCATAGCCCCGGTAGTGGGGGGTTCTCCTATTTCCTGCCTATTATATGCAGACGACATCCTTATCCTAGATTTAACTCCCAAGGGTCTGGCTAATCGTCTGCAGGCTTTACATCTTTTTGCAGAATCCCACTACATGAGGATAAATGCCACAAAAAGCTAAATTATGTGCATTACAGGGAAGAAAAAATCTAAATCAGAAAATGTTGGTTGGTCAGTCGGTGGTCAGAAATTGGAGGTAGTTAAGACATATACCTTTTTAGGAAAAATAATTTCTGCTAACCTGAGTGAGAAGCCTCACATCGAGAATAATTCCTGTAAAGCTTTATCCCAAGGCAAAAGTCTGGGTGCCCTTTATTCCGCCACAGGGAGAATACATTTTGCTTGTTTACTGGAGGTCTTTAGGGCAAAAATTCCATCAACCCTCCTGTATGGAATGGAATTGGTTGACTTAAAGCACTGGGGTTTTTTTACAGATGGTTGAAGGAAAATTGTTAAGATCTATAACTTCTCTCAATTCCGCCTGTTCTGTGACTGCCTGTAGACTTGAATTCGGTCTCCGCAGTAGTTGGACGCAGGGCCTATCAGCCCTGGTTCGATGGGTTGCTAGCCTGGTTAGAGGAGAAACGGGGTCTCTGAGATCCCTCCTCAAGGGGGAATTGCTGGGTAGTTTAAAAGAGTACTCCCAAATTGTTAAGAACTTTAGAAAGGCTGTGGCACTTCTTGAATTGGAAGAGAGTACCCTTTGGACCATCTCTCCTACCCAACTAAAATCCCTTTTGAAACAGGCTTCATGGGATCTTTGCTTCATGTTGGACAAGAAGTCCATGCAAGTAAAGAGAGGAGGTGATCTCCTTGTTAACACATACACAATGAAGCTTTCCCAACCCTATGTTGCCTGGAATTTATCACATGGTATTCGAAGATTTTGGTTCCTCTGAAGGCAGGACTTACTGCCCCTAAACATCCTTTTGGCAAAATGGTATGGGTCCTCTCCAATATGTAACTGTTGTAATATGTCTGTTCAGGATCGCTCTCATGTACTGTTTATATGTCCTGCTTTGCGTCCACTTCGATTGAAGTGGTTAAGATCAATATGCTTGCAATTGGGTATTCTTAATGTGAATTCTTTTTTACAGGCTTTATATACTCCTCCAAATGAAATGTTTTGCTTCAATATTTTTAACTTTTTTAAAGGTTTTTTAGCCATCTATTGATTATATATGGAGATATGTGTTGCTGATTATCTTGTTTAATGGAAAATGGTGTAGTTGTTATTTTATTTAGAGAATGTGTACTTTGTATTTGTGTATCTTGTTTTATGTGGACCTCTTTGGAGTGCCAAAACATAATAAAATAAATTGAATTGAATTGAATTGTACGACCCGACAAGTACGATCCAGACCGGGAAATTAGATTGCGATTCGTACGGAAAAAGTCACGTATGAGCTGCGATTTGTACGGTAAACCTTACGTATGAGCGAGCCACAAAATCGAATACGAGACGAACCCACACTGAACGAAGCACACGCGAACCCCATAAAAATGTAATGTATGAGCGAGCCACAAAATCTAATACGAAACGAACGCACACTAAACGAAGCACACGCGAACCCCGTAAAAACGTTGTGTATGTGGGAGCCACAAAATTTAATACGAGACGAACCCACACTGAACGAAGCGCACGCGAACCCCGTGAAACAGCACAAGGAGGTCGAAAGCGAAGCGTACCGCAAGAAAATTGCGTTGGACACACAAATAAACAGAAGCAAACACAAGTAAACGAGCCATACTGAATCACGCGGACACTGTAAAACAGCACAAGGAGGGTGAAAACGACTCCCACAACACCACAAAACACGTCTCCAGTGTACAAACCATGGAAATGAATGTCCTAGGCAGATCCAAACAGGCAAACAGAGGGGCTAACTCAGAACCACCCCTTACAACACACCCACCAAAAATTCAAACTAAGCCCCACCCACAAATGGACCAATAAAAAGGGCCCCCACACACACACACACAAACCATGATCCTTTGCAACATACCCAATTAGCAAGAGACACTGACAACACACCACCAACTGCACACATACACCTTCACACATACCCCCAATCACATTCAGACCCACAATCAATCAATCAAGAATATTTGTAAAGCGCGCTACTCACCCGCTAGGTTCTCAAGGCGCTGGAGCCAGTTCTTGAGTTGCTTCCTGAAGGAGAGATGGTCCTGGGTGAGTCGTAGGTGGGTGGGGAGGGTGTTCCAGGTCTTGGCCGCCAGGTAGGTGAAGGATCTTCCTCCGGTGGTGGTTCTGCTGATCCGTGGGACGGTGGCGAGGACGAGGCTGGCAGAGCGGAGCTGGCGGGTTGGCGTGTAGAACGTGAGGCAGTTGTTGAAGTATTCAGGCGCCAAGTCGTGGAGAACCTTGTGTGTGTGGGTGAGGAGTCTGAACGTGATCCTTTTGCTGACGGGGAGCCAGTGCAGGTCCCTCAGGTGAGCGGAGATGTGGCTGTGTCGGGGGATGTCCAAGATGAGTCATGCTGAGGCGTTCTGGATGCGCTGGAGTCTTTTATGTAGTTTGGCGGTGGTCCCAGCATAGAGGGCGTTCCCGTAGTCCAGACGGCTGGTGACGAGGGCCTGAGTGACCGTTTTCCTGGTTCCAGTGGGGATCCAGCGGAAGATCTTATGGAGCATGCGGAGAGTGTTGAAGCAGGAGGAGGTAACAGCGTTAACTTGCTTGGCCATCATGAGGGAGGAGTCAAGGATGAAGCCCAGGTTGTGTGCGTGGTCCCTGGGCTTGGGTGGGGGGCCCAGAGCAGGGGGCCACCAGGAGTCGTCCCAGGCGGATATGGATGGGCCGAGGATGAGGACATTCGTCTTGTCTGAGTTCAGTTCCAGGCGGCTGAGCTTCATCCAGTCCGCGATGTCTTTCATTCCGTCCTGGAAGCTGGCTCTGGCGGAGGTGGGTTCGTTGGTGAGGGAGAGGATCAGTTGGGTATCGTTGGCGTAGGAGATGATGTTAAGGTTGTGCTTGCGTGCTATGGATGCGGGGGGGGCTCATGTAGACGTTGAAGAGGGTGGGGCTGAGCGAGGAGCCTTGAGGTACGACGCAGATGATCTTGGTGGCTTCTGCGAGGAAGGGCGGGAGACGGACTCTTTGGGTTCTGTCGGAGAGGAAGGAGGTAATCCATTCCAGGGCCGGCGTGGCGGAGGCGGGTTGTCAGGGTGCGGTGGCAGACCGTGTCGAACGCAGCCGAAAGGTCGAGCAGGATGAGGGCGGCGGTTTCTCCGTTGTCCAGCAGGTTCCGGATGTCGTCGGTGGCCGCGATGAGGGCGGTCTCGATGCTGTGGTTCGCTCGGACTCCGGACTGCATTGGGTCGAGGGAGCTGTTCGTCTCCAGGAAGGCTGTCAGCTGTTTGTTGACGGTTTTCTCGATGACTTTTGCAGGGAAGGGGAGTAACGAGATGGGGCGGAAGTTCTTGAGGTTTGAGGGGTCTCCGGTGGGTTTCTTCAGGAGGGCGCTTATCTCTCCGTGCTTCCAGCTCTCCGGGAAGGTGGCGAATATGAAGTTGTTGATGATGTCCCAATGTTTGGGTGCGATGATGGAGTCGGCTTTGTTGAAGATGTGGTGTGGGCAGGGATCGGCTGGGGAGCCCGAGTGGATGGTGTTCATTGTGTGGGTGATCCCCACACACCCCCCCATTCATATTCAGACCCACACACCCAAATCCATACACACCGTCACCCCACACCATGTCCTCACAGAAGAATCCAAAATTCACAAAGGAGGAGATGGAGATCCTTGTAGATGAAGTCATCAGAGTCGAGCCACAGCTGTTTGGCGCATTGGTCAGACAGACCAGCATAGCAGAGAAAACACAACTGTGGGAGAGGATAGTCAATAGGGTGAATGCTCTTGCACCCATCAGACGCACAAGGAAGGAGTGCCAGGCCAAGTGGTACAATCTGCGGAGGATGATCAAGCAGAAAATGGATGAAGAGTACCTACAGCGCCAGCACACTGTAGGTGGTGGTCCCTGCAGACCTGTACAGTACCAGCCCTGGGAGGAGAAGGTGATGGCCCTGCTACCACCGGTGGGAGTACATGGAATTGAAGGAGTCGTAGAGCCTGGTGAGTACACAAACAACTCATGGAACATGGGGTAATGGCATCCACACCCCAAGTACAAAAAATGCCTGCACGAACCCCAAAGCGCCCACTGCCCACAACTACAGCCAAAAACAACGCTAATGTCACTAACATGTGTATGCCCCATTGAGAAAGCAAGGCCATGCTGTGTCCCATGCTACAGGAAGCACAGAACCAAAAATGGATATCCGGAATGCTGTGAGGGTGGGTGTCACAAAATGCATTGTGGGATTCCAATTCTGAGCCAATTGCATGGGCGTCCACAGGGGGGGTAAGGGGGACTCTTGCACACCCCTGGATGGCCAGTGCGTCTGGTGTGGGCCCAGTCAGGGGCGGACCTAGTCCATCATGCTTTTGAAATAAAATGGTGACATTGTTCCAGTTGGCAGCCCCCTCCATTGGGTTGGAAGGGTGCAAGGGGGTGTCAGAGAAGGGTGCAAGGCAGAGGGCAAGAAGGGTGCAAGGCGGAGGGGGGAAGTGTGCAAGGCAGAGGAGAGAAGGGTACAAGGGGGAGGGCGAGAAGTGTGCAATGCAGAGGGGAGAAGGGGGCAGTTCTGGCACAGTAACGCCTCCCAAAAGTGGCTGAGTGAAATCTACAAGATTTCACTCGGTCACTTTTAAGCACATGCTGTGTCAATACCCTGTGCATGCTTGAAGCAGGCGTAAGGATTGACGCCTCATTGTGCAGATAGGGCCCCACAGAGCATTGCTGGAGCTACATTGCGCTGGTGACGCAACTCCAGCAATGCGCTACTTCTATGGCACATATGCGTGAATCAGCTTTGCCGTCTTTCCCCCATGGTGCTCTGGATTGTAAATGTGTCACATCCATGCTGGCATAGCTGTGGTGCACAATGACAGGTGAATCCCTGCTGATATGCAGGGCTGTGCCAGTGATTGTAAATATGCCCCCACATGTCAATGACTCCTGAGCACAGATCAATCTGACCCCACAACATACCCATCCACAAGTGAACATTGAGGACAATCCAAAGCATAGACAACTACCAGGTGGAACAGTGCCAACTACAATGTGTATGAAAATGAATGTTTCATTAAATGACATTAACATTGTCTGTCTCTCACACCCACAGGGCAACGTGCGGAATCTATCCCCAAAAATGGGGGAGATGAATCACAGTCCCAGGCTACGCAGGGACCCTGATCCCACCGACAGCGACGCCTCTCACCACTCCACGGATGACCCCGACCAACCTGGCACCTCTGGTGTCCAAACCCATGCAGCAGCTGGATCAGGAACTTCTGCGCCAACCACCACCACCATTTCTGCCACATCCCAGCAGACTTCTCGGAGCCCTGCCCACAGTCAACAACTGAGCCAATCTGACAATGAGGTACAAGGTTTGCCGGGCACCCAGGAGGTGGCAGACAACACTACCGCTGCCATCCCTCAGGGGTCACGTCGACTCGATGTGCCCACAAGGGCAGGCCAGGTTCGTGTGGGCAGGGGTGTTGGGAGGGGCGCCAGGCGGAGGCGAGAACCTGACCAGCTAGCTGGAGGGCCCTGTTTGTCTCAACTACGCAACATCACAGAGGCATACAGGCGGGACACCAGGGAGATCAGACAAGTAGTGGGGACCCTCACAGAGAGGAAAACCTGCAGGCCGAGTAACACGCCAGTCAACAACACCAAGGACGGATGGAGGCAAGACTGGCTCAGCTCCTGGTGGTGCAAAGGGACATAAGCCATTCTCTCCGTCGGATCGCTGACAACATGGAGCACCCTCCCTGTGTCACCAGACAATACACTTCTAGGCGGAGACCGCCACCAGCGACAGGGAGGGAGGAGGAGGAGGAATCGTCCGACGGAGCGTCCCAATCATCGTCAAGGCCTGCATATGAGGGTCCCCGAAGGAAGGTGGGTCGTCCACGGAAAAAACTGTGAGATGCCCATCTCCCAGGTCACCTGGTCTGGCACCTGGACTTTGTGTGCAACAGCATCACCTCATTGACTGTCCTACTCTGCCACATGGACTTGCTGGTTGAAGTCTGAACAATGATGCCAAGCACTGTGGTCTGGACTCTGGTGACTCCAACTGCAAGGCATCACATCTCCCTCTGTGAACTTTGGATTCCTGGCATTTTTGTACAGCACCTATCACTTACTCATGATTCACGCACCTGACAAATAAATAAACAAAACAATCACAAGGAAAATTGATGTTGCATTAATTTTGCATGAGTCAACCACATACGTGTGGGGACATGTCAAAGTATGTCTGAGTGTGGAACAAACTCAAGCCATCCATACACTGGGATCTGAGTCCGGTCGAGGACACACATAGGTCACATTGTATCATCAAATACATACATGGAGTGCAAAACTCACCCATTATGTTTTCAAGCTGATGCGGGGGGGGGGGGGATGCCATACTGCTCGGACAGAGAGGTTTTGAAGAGTATCATGAAGGCGTAGAGGTCATGGGTCATGTGGAGGTGCCCGGAGAGGGAGTCCCAGGTATGTTTGGGTAGGTGGGAGAACTATCTCCCGCATGCAGTTGTTCTGTGGATGTGATGAATGGTGGCCAGGGCAACGTTGGCTGGACGGAGTTGGTGCAATGGTGTGTGGAATGAGAGACGTCCATGGTCGTTTTTGGGCCTGGGGTTGTGGAGTGACTCCTGAGTGTGGCTGAGGAGTCTGAAGGTGATCCTGCAGTTGACAGTGAGCCTATTGTAGGTATCTCAGGTGGACGGTCATGTGGCTGTGGAAGGGGATGTTGAGGATGAGGTGTGTGAATGCACCCTGGATGTGTACAAGTCCTCCTGGAGTCTGGCTGTTGTTTCAGCATAGAGGGTGCTGCTGTCATTGACCAGGCTGGTGTTGTGGACCTGGGTGACTGTCTGTCTTGCCTAGGAGTGGATGCAGCTGAGTATCATTGCGAGAGTGTTGCAGCATGAGGTAGAGATGATGTTGAGTTGCATTGTAATTGTGAGCAATGAGTCTACGATGAACACCAGCTTGCGTGCGTGGCCACTGGGTGCTGGTGTGCTGCCCAGGCCGGTGGGACAAAAGGAGTTGTCCCAACCGTAAGGGGACAATCCTCAGGTGATGACCTGTCTTGTCCAAGTCCAGCCTTAGGTGGCTGATGTTCATCCATTCGTCAACGGACCTCATGCCTTCATGAAGGTTGGATCTGGGAGTGGCTGGGTCTTTGCTGAGGGTGAGGAGCAGCTGGGTGTCAATGGCATAGGACATGATGATGCGGTTGTATGCGCATGTGCTGGTGGAGAGGGGGGTAATGGAGACATTGTAGATTGACACGCTGAGAGATACGCCCTGGGGCATGGCCATGATGACCCCAGTGTAGTACGTGCTGAAGAGGGGAGGCGGACTCCCTGGGCCTTGCTGGTGAGGTACTTAGCAATTTCATCCTGGGCCCTCCTCTGGATCCCAGTGTTGGAGATGGGTGATCCGACAGTGTGGTAGCACATGGTGTAGAATGCCATTGAGAGGTCGAGGGGGTGAGGGTGGTGGTCTCACCATTGTCTAGCAGGGTCCAAGATGTCGTTGGTGGTGGCAATGAGGGCTGTTGCAGTGGGGTGATTACGGTGGAAGATGGACTGGGGCGGGTTGCCTGGAGGTATTTGCCTGGAGGTGTTTGCTTGGAGGGAGATGGTCAGTTGCTCGTTGACTGTCTTATTCATGACATTTGCCGGGTAGGGAAGCAGGGTGATGTTCCAGGCGATCTTGCGGTACTGCCGTCCATTGTTAAAGAAGGGTCTGGGTCTCTTCATGCCTCCAGCTCCCATGGAATGTGGCATACTCAAAGGAGATATTCATGACGTGCCGGAGGTGGGCTTCAGGGAAGGGGTGTGCTGTGATTGAGATGTTGTGTGAGAAGGGTCCTGATAGAGACCTGGAGTGGATTGTGTACATGAGCCGGGAGGTGTCTTTGCTGACCTGAGGGGGGTATATCCTGTGGATAATAGCGCTGTCTGCCTCTGTGTGGCGAGGCTGTCATGTTCATCCACGAGCTTGCAGTGGTAGAATGTTGTATGGGATCCCCTTGGCCTTGCAAGGGTGGGTTGTCTTTTGGATGGAGAGCTGGGGTTAGATAGTTCACTCACGATGCCGATGAGCTCCTTTATGTTGTGTGTGTTGGTGCCTATGCCCTACCTGAAGGGTGTCCTCTTGTCCGTGCTGATAATATGGTGATGTCTGTGTGTGGTGGGTTTCAGGGCTAAAAGGTAACTGATGGTTGTTTGTTTAGCAAGGTTTGCATGTGAGTCGGGCTAGACCTGTATGAGTCCAGTAGGTTTGCCTTGTCCCAGGAGGCTTAACTGTTGTTATGCTTCACAGGAAAGTCCACCAATGTGGCAAGAGTGTTGGATCAGTCGCTGATCCAGTGTATGCGGTTGCATGTTGTAGCTGTGGCATTGGTTGGAGTGTCCTGGGCGAGGGTGCCACACAGCTCGTCTGTGTTGACTTAGGTCAAGCATCTTAGTGGGATCTGTAGCGGAGTGTGAGGCAGTGTGTTGCTTGTTGGAGAACTGGATGCAAATGTTGATGTACCAATGAAGGATGGTGGTGTGGTTGTCCTCCAGCCAGAAGTTGCTGTCCCCCTGTCACATGTAGTCTGAGTAGGTGAGGGCCTGCGTGCTGATGTAGTTGTTGGTGGCTTAGAGGAATTGTGGGTGTAGGCCTGGAGATCTGTAGATGATTGATAGACTGAGGGTGGTCAGTGGGTAGGTGTGAAACCGGAAGTGCAGGTGCCTGACAATGCTGAGTGTGTCCTTGTTGTTGTATGTGACTCTGAGGGTGTACTTCTGAATGGATTGCAATTCATCCTCCTGGATTGTTGGTGCGGTCCCTGCGGGTGAACTTGTTTCGGTCTGTGATGGCAATGTTGAAGTTCTGTGCTGAGGATGCGTTCAACCAGTTGACTGTAATGAAGGTGATTTGTGGGGCTGTTGTGTTGAGGAGGTAACAGAGTCCAATGGCGTGCTGGTGGATGGAGAGGTTGTGAGTAGGAGGCACATGACCTGGTTGTACGGACATTTTATTTATTTTATTTATTTTCAAAGTTTTATATAGCGCAAACCGATCTTTGCAGATATCAGAGCGCTTTACCGAAAGAAGGGGTAAGGGAAACAAGAGGGTGATTGAGCAGACTTTTTGTCACAATAATGGTAATAAGTAGTACGTGAATAACAAAATAAGATCGCAGTCAGATAAAGCATAATACATGTAGATAATCAAATAAACAGCTAATACAGAGTCGGTGTAAAGTCTTAGATCGGGCCAGAATAGAGTTCAAGTGAATTTAGCCATGAGGATGGCTTTTACTTATTTCTTAAAAAATGCAGTGGAAGAGATCAGCCTCGTTTCGGGAGGGAGTGCATTCCAGATCCTGGGTGCCATTCCTGAGAAGGAGCGTTTGTATGTTTTCTCCTTCCGGAATCTTCGAGGTTTCAGGAGGAGATTTTTTGAGCTTCTATTGGTTCTCGAGCCTCCTGATACAGTCAGCTTTTGGGTGAGGTAGTTGGGTGACTTGTGGTGTACAGCCATGTGTGTCATGCAGGCAATTTTCAACTGAATTCTGGCTTCAAAAGGCAGCCAGTTCAGGGATCTTAAATCAGGGGAAATATGCAAATATTTTTGTGATCCAGTGATCAGTCTCGCTGCAGGGTTCAGTGAGGCTCTTAGTGGTGCGGTTGAAGCTAGGGGGAGTCCGCTGAGAGCCACAATTCCGTAGTCTATGCGTGGGATTACTAGGGCTTGTACTGCGGTTTGGAAGTCCTTAAGTGGGAAGAAGGGTTTAAGTTTCCTCAAAGTGTTGATTTGGAAATTAGCTCCCTTAGTTGCTTTGCTGATATGCTGCTGCATGTTGAGATTGGCGTCAAGTGTGATGCCTAAGGATTTCGCTGAGTCCACGATGGTGGGTTGGATATTGAGTGCGGTTAGGTGCTTGAGCCAGGATTGGGTGGTGGAGATTTTCGCAGGAGGTGAGATCAGAAGGAACTCAGTTTTCTGCGCATTAAGTTTGAGGTGATTATCGGCCAGCCATTATTGGGTGTTTCTGAGCGTGGAGTTCAGAAGTTTGATGTCTTCCGGGGATTCTAGTTTGAGGTAGAGTTGAGTGTCATCCGCGTACATGTGAAAGTGTACATTCGATGCTTGAAGCAAGGTGGTAAGTGGTTCCATGACTAGATTGAACAAAGTGGGGGATAGGGAAGATCCTTGTGGGACGCCTAGTGTTACAGGTACAGATGAGGACAACACGTTGTTGATCTTGAACTTCTGAGACCGGTTATGTAAGAAGGAAGTGAACCATTTGAGAACAGTCCCAGATAGACCCATTCTGGTGTTTAACAGTTCAAGTAGATTCTCATGTTTGACGGTGTCAAATGCTGAGGAGAGATCAAGTAGGATGAGGAGGCAGGAGTCATTGTGATCAAGGATTTGGAGGGCGTCATCAATTATGTGCGTCATAGCCGTTTCCGTACTGTGTCTTGCTCGGAAGCCTGATTGATGAGGGTTGAGGAGGTCAAACTGATCAATGTGTTTTGTCAGTTGGAGTTGTACGTATTTTTCCAGCAGTTTGGCCAAGGTGGTGATAGGGCGGTAATGATTTAGGTCGGCCGGGTCGGCTGTAGGTTTCTTGAGTATAGGCGTGACTTGTCCCACCTTGAGGGAGTCGGGGATGAGGCCTTGTTGTAGGGAACTGTTAATGATTTTAGTCCAGAGTGGAAGGAGCAGGGGGGTGAAGTCTTTTACGGCATTAGCAGGTAAGGGGTCTGTGAGGTGATTAAAGGGTTTCAGGGTACCGAGCAGTTTGTTAATTGATTCTTCTGAGTAGGTGTAGGATGACCATGCCGCGTTATTTTTAGGTTGAGTGGTAGTTCTGCTGATGAGGCTGGAGTATCGGTTTACATCATTGAGGAGTTCGCTTTTTACATTATCAGTTTTTTGCTTAAAGAAAGCAGAAAAGACTTCACAGGATGGTATATTACTTGTTGTGCTGTTAGATTGTAGAGGTTGTTCCTTGGTTTGAGTTTTGACTAGTTCAAACAGTTTTCTTGGGCGATTTTTTGCTTGGTCGAGCCGGAGGCTGAAGAAGTCTGTTTTTGAGCGCTTGATTTTCCTGAAGTAGGCGTTCCTCTTTTTCTTGAGCGTTCTAAGTGCAATGCGGAGGGATCTGATCTCCAGGTGCGCTCTGCCATTCGCATGGCACGCCTATCTTCATTGAGTCTGCCGTCATACCATGGGTTCGAGATCTTGGTGGAGGCTCTCTTCAGTTGCAGTGGGGCGGCTTCATTGATTATTGAGGTCATAGAGTTGAGGTATAGGTCGGTCAGAGATTGCACGCCAGAGGCGCCGGTAGGGGGAAGGAGGAGGCTGCTGCTGTGGGAAGGCAGGGAGTTGGGGTTAAGCTTCTTCAAGTCCCTTTTCCAGATCTTGGGTTTGGAGCGTTGAACCGGGTTAAGTTTAACCTTTTCCTTGATGTAGAAGGTGATGATGTGGTGGTCTGACCAGTCACAGGGTTGGATTGCCCCCAATTGGGTAGCGTCCTCTTTGGCGATGATAAGGTCGAGTATAGATCCTTTGTCATGTGTCGGGCTGTTGCAGATTTGGGTGAGATCGAGCGCATTAAGGAAAGATTTAAGACTATTCACCACTGCATCTTTCTGATCGTTCCAGTGGAGGTTGAAGTCACCCAGGTGATTTGAGTGTTCTGCCGTCCAGAGTTGGTTGAAATCGTGTCCATGAGTTGTTGGGAGAAGGTGAGGTTGTCCCCGGGTGGGTGGTAGATGACATGTAAGGAGCATACAGGTTTGCCCCCGCTGGTGATCTCGAGGCAGATGAGTTCACAGGAGGTGAGTGAGGGGACAGTGACTTTAGACACAGAGAGGTTGTTCCTAAAAATGCATGCGATTCCCCCGCCCGTCTTGCTGTTCCTGTCGAGGCTAATGATGTGGTAGTTGGGGGGAACTAGAATGTCTAATATAGGTGTAGAAGATTCGGATAGCCAGGTTTCGGTCAGAATAGCTAGGTCGAGGTCCATTGATATGATGAGATCCGCGAGGGCGGAGGAGTGTCTAGGGGCCGATCTGCAGTTGAGTAGGATGCATTTGAGTCTGGGGGTGAAGAGGGTGGTGGAGGGTTCTAGTGAGATGGGGACTTTTCTAAGGTTCTTGGGGATGGAGCTTCTGTTGTTTTGTGTGGGGGGCCTAAGGGGATTTGAGAGAATTGTGGGTATGGAAAGGTGTGTGGTGGTTGTGTTGTTTAGGGGAGCTGGGACATATGAACGGAGGAGGGTGTGTATGTCGTGGTCCGAGAAGGGATTGAGGGCACTTTGGGGGCGGTTGGTGTTATTTCGAGCGGGGATAGATAGCCACTGTGGGGCGTGTTGAATGAGGGGGTCAGTGGGGCGGGTGGGGTGCTTGTTGAGCGTGGAAGTGGTGGTGGGTCAGGATGTCTGGGGTGTATGACGAGGAGTTCTTTGATGGTGTGAAGGTCTTCTTTGACTTGTAAGAGGGTTGAGATAATCATGTCCAGTGTGGGATTAGGGATGGTGTTGGGGAAGAGAGCCGAGGGTGAGTGATTGAGTAGGGAACTGGCGAGGGGGGGAGGGGTGCGCTAGTGTTAGTGCAGGGTTCTGCGGAATTAGTAAGTGGTATGAAATTCGGTAGGTGAGAGAGTTTGGGGGTGAAAGATGTGGGTGAGGTAGGGGGGAGGTTGGTGGTATGAGTGAGGGCATTGGCGGGAGGCAGTGAAGACATGGTCTGTTAGGTGGGGCAGCGCTGTGTAGGCAGTAGGAGTTGCATACACAGCATGTGAAGCTGTTGTGTGTACGCTTAGGGGTTGCCTGATAGCAGGTGGTTGATTGTCTGGTGTTCATTGTTTGGAGGGTGGCTGGAGCATGAGTCTATTGTGTCACGTGGGTCATGCAAGGACCAGAGGGTCTTGCACTGTGCACGTTGCAGGCGCTGACGTGCGCTAACGGTCCGGCCTTTGGCACGGAGGTGGCGCTACAGTGGAACAGACAAGCTGCTGCCTGCATTAAGAATGGGTAAAGGGAGGGAGGAGCTTCTGGGAGGCATGTGGGTTGTAGAATCAGGGCACTCGGTGGTGCAGTGCCGCAGGGGAGGCAGCAGCAGGAATGAGTGAACACCTGACGGCGGAAGGGGTGGGACACCAGGCAAAAAGTAGCACACAAAGACAAGGAGGTTAGAAAGGCACAGTATAACAGGTGTATGGAAAGGACGGAGTGTCTGGTTACTCATGGGTCACTCAGAGAAAATGGATGAACAATCACCAAAAATGACAGACACAGGATCAGGCGCCAAAAGGCCAAGCTGCGCCCAGGACACACAGAGTCAGCAGGTGTTGCCTGCCCGTTGTGGGTAGCAACCTGCACAAATACATACACAACCAAGCACTTCATGCACAAAAGGGATCATTAGCCATGATAACTGCATGCATGTTGTCAAAGTACACATACTCCCATATGCACAATCTTTGTCAATTATGCCATAGATGACGCATGCAAAGGGGCAAGAGATCTGCGGTGACAGTGATGAGGCACATTGTGCTGTGGTGAACACATTTACTACACAAATGGATCAAGGATGTGTTGAGGCCATGCTGCATGAGCCAATGTCCATGGCCAGTGCCATTGCTCAGAAGAAATGAACAGTCATGTAATGATTATACCTGTACTGCTGGTGAAACAATGTGCACAGTACTGCCTGTGACTGTCAGGGCCTTGAATCCTCAGAAACGTGTGATGCTCAAAGTGGTCCATCTCCCGATAGCCCCTTGGTCTGAGTAGAAATGACAGACGCAAAAGGGTGATCAGGCGAGAGAAGGAAAGGAAGGGAACAGCAGGGAGGGAGATCTGAAACAAAGGTAAACAAGCATAAGGATTCAACACTTCTTGTCACTGAATCACTGAATACCACAGGACCTATACTGTAACAGTTACACCTGTAAACGAAAACAACAGCCACTGTATCCTAGTTGGGATCACAGTAATGAAAGTGCTACTAGATCTGAGGATCGAACGAGGACATTACTACACACTTACAAAGAAGGCTGTTCCATACGTTTACATATATTTATCCAGCAGTTTTCAAAATACCCAAAAAATTCTTAACAGCCACGTAACTGGGAAACTTGAGCTTACTTGAGGACAAGCACTACAAGCCCCTGCTGTGAAAACAGAGATGAACAATCCACATGAATTCATAGCACATGGAAAGGTGATGAAATACTATAACACACTAAAGATTATGTTGTACGAGTTGCAACAGAAATGGCCAATATAATGATCCTGTTTCAAGTATTGTGCAACTAGCACAGGGATCACAGAAGACACATAAAAGCTAGCAGAGTATTGCAGTGATATGAAGGGGGTATAACGCCCTGCAGGCTGCTTCAAGGCAATTAAAGCCATGCGGTAATCCAGAAAATCACTGTGTATGAATAAGGTCCAAAAAAAATGAAATACAAATGAACTGCAGCGCCACTCACATAAAGCCAACAATCTGTAGTTACCCCAGGGAATCAGTGAGGGTCAAGTAGGGAAATTGCACAGCCCCCGCAAGAGCCTTAGGAAGCTCGTCCAACGAGGGAGGGAATTCGGTAAACACAAGTAAGCCCCGCAAGAGCCAGTCATCGGCTCATCCAACTGGGCTTTGAAATGCCAAATAGAACAAGCTGCTGGGCCTGAACTCAACAGAGAGTAATGAGGAGCGATGGCACAAAAGCACCCCTACCGTGACCAGGATATGTAGCATGCCACAACAGAATGCTGAAATTAACGGCACCCGAGTGGTGCCACAGAAGCGTTTACATTTGCTACAGCGCAACGTTGTGACGTCATCAGCGCAACGTTCTTGGCTTCATGGGAATAGAAATTTCTCATCAATTTACCGAGAAGGCTTGCAAAGCAGTGTTCTCCACCGGCCCTGAGGAAGCGATCTCACAGTGACATGACATACTGGCACAAAGGGCAATGCATCCATACGAACAGACTCACAGGACAATTGACAGAGCATGTGGGACATACGCTGGCCCACATCTTCACAACATGGTTGTTGGAAATCAAAATGTACTGGCACACAAGATTAAGTGGATGAGTCAAACACATCCTGCTGCACACAGCGAGGCTGCAATTCCCCATAGAGCCTGTTGTTGTGATGTCCCACACAATGTCAAGCCATGGTATACGCAATGTGTCAGGGGAAAGGTTTACACACATGGATGCCTTCACCAGAGTCCACACTCCACTACAGATGACTGTCAAGAAGGGTGACTGGCATGTTATGGGAGTGGTGCAACATGTAAGTTGATCCATGGTGATGAGACATGTATGCATGGTACAACAACATGCACAGAAACAGTTTCCACACATTCCCAAACCATACCAACACCAAACAGTCTGTATGGATCTCTAACCTGAACTGACATTTACACATGTCTGTGCATGGAACGCTGATTCAGCCCACGTTGCAATCATCATAAGGAATAGCAGGAGGACTAAGATGACACGAACAGACAACAGGCACAGCAACCTGGGAATGACAGACACACAAGAGTGCACCGGTAAAAATCTTTGCAAAAGACATGGTCAGTTGCGAAACCGGAACAATGTAGGACACATGCAAATTTCAAGGAAAGTCATTGCGCATTACTTTGTGGCATGACATCAGCACTTGCGTGACACATCAGAACACACATCAAAGTCACTTTCCATACAGTCACTGGACACACACATTGCAACACATGCCTCTCAATGCTCCAAGCTTGCCTACTCATTCCCAGTGACTCACAATTATGAGAAGAAGTTGAGTATGAGCTGACTCTGGATATCATCCTCCTCCTCATCATCAATTGCATCATGACCAAGCCCTTGATCATCAACAGGTGGATGTTCCTGCTCCTCAGGATCCAGGATGAGTGGCACTGCCTTCTCAACTGCCATGTTGTGCAGCATGCAGCACACGATGAAGATCTTACAGACCTTATCCGGTGCATATGGTAGGGATCTGCCGGTCTTATCGAGGAACCGGAATCGGCTCTTCAGAAAGCCAAACGTCCTCTCAATCACTCGCCTGGTCTGCCCTTGTGCATTATTGTACCGCTGATCTGCCGCTGTTCTTGGGTGGTGGAGAGGTGTCATTAGCCATGGCATGTTGGGATATCCCGAGTCCCCTACATAGATAAATCATGTAAATAAGTGGGTCAGGAGATGCCGTCAGAGCAAAAGACACACAGGACAAACAGAGGTAACCCACCAACAAGACATGCCCGCTCGTTGCACACCTTCAGCATCATTTGTGGCACCCTGCTACACCTCATGATGAATGCATCCTGTGCCGATCCTGGAAAACGTGCACAAACGTGGGAAATTAGCATGTTAGCAAGACACACCACAAGGGCATTTATTGAATGATAATGTTTACGGTTACGGTGTGCCTGCTCCTGTGCCTGTGGTGGCACCAAAGCCACATGTGTCCCATCAATGGACCAAATGACATGTGGCATCCCTCCCAGGGCATAGAAATCACCCTTGACATCTCTCAACTCTTCAGGAGTAGGAAATGTGATGAATTCTTCAATGTGCTCCAACATGGCTGCCAAAACATCACGCAGGACACGGCTAAACCTCGTCTGTGACATTCCACCTGCATCAGCTATGGTTAATTGAAACGTACGTATAGCAAAAAAATGGAGGGCTGCCATCACCTTTATGTTGGGGGTCAGAGCAGTAGGATATCTGTGTTGAGGTTGGAGATGTGGTGCCAGCTTGTTCGTCAACTCCTGAATCAGCTGTTGAGTGAATCTGTAACGTTGGATGCAGGCACGTTCCCTCATGGTAGCCAAGTCTGGGAATGGCCTTGGTAGAGGCGGTGCCCTGCAGTACATTTTTGGGAAAAATGTAGATTAACAGTCAGCCAACATCAATAGCAATGTACATAGCACATGCAAAACTGCTACTAGACAGCAGGTCACTATGGAGTCTGGCATGTGCAATACATCCAGGACACATATGCCAGCTTGCTAGCACTCCTACAAAAAGCCAGATACACCTGTTGATTGACAAATTAACATGACATGCTCTGAAATGAGCTGCTGGGCCGGTCTAAGTGAACAGCCCGAGATATCACTGGAGTGACACACGTCACAATACCTGCAGTGGACGGTTGTCATCCCATCCAGACAGCTGACTGCAAGGCACATGCACAGGTCACATGGAATGTCAAATGTACATATCAAACACATTGGGATTAAGGTGTACACGTGACAACAAAACAACAAAGCCATTTTCACGATGCACACATGTATGCCTGGGGAAATATGATGTCTGATGCCAACAGACCCAACAGCCTTAGGAATGCACATGTGGCATGGTGTGCGTAGATGTGAAACCATTACCATCTCAACACAGACCCATGTAATATGCACCAACAGCAGATGCAGTTTACAGAACATAAACAGCAAGCTCAATGTTACACATGACACACACCTGACATAGTCACATAGGGTCATGCTGAGTGTGACATGTCAGTTGACAAAGTGCCCCAGTCCCTGGCATCAGGAGGCAGGTGCCGGTAGTGATGACTGTGCCATCCCAGTGTTGCTGTGCTTGACAAAATCTGCCTAATGATACACATGGGACAAGTGTCAAGGTGATGTGTGCCACATAGTGCCCCATCACACATGACATGTGTCCACAGGTCATCACACATTGATTGTGCAACAAGATAAGATGCCCTGTGCTATATCACTGACCGCCACAACAAGGGCCAGCACATGAAAGTATGCAATGACAAGTACTTGATCGACATCCTTGTGTGAACCGTACCCCTACATCCCTGCAATGTGTACACATCGTATCACTATTGTAATGGTGCCATATGTGAGTGTGTGAACCGCACCGTATTCCTGCATTCACAACAGCGTGTGAACCACACCGTACCCCTGCATTCACATCAGCGTTTGAAACGCACCGTACCCCTGCATTCACATCAGCATGTGAACCGCACCGCAACCCTGCATTCACATCAGCGTAAGAAACGCACTGTACCCCTGCATTCACATCAGCGTTTGAAACACACCGTACCCCTGCATTCACATCAGTGTGTGAAACACACCGTACCCCTGCATTCACATCTGCGTTTGAAATGCACCGTACCCCTGCATTCACGCTCGCACCGTACCCCTGCATTCACTTCAGCGTGTGCAGGGCACCGTACCCCTGCATTCACATAAGCGTTTGAAACGCACCGCACCCCTGCATTCACATCAGCGTGTGAACCGCACCTTACCCCTGCATTCACATCAGCGTGTGAACCGCACCGAACCCCTGCATTTACATCAGCATTTGAAATGCACAGTACCCCTGCATTCACGCTCGCACCGTACCCCTGCATTCACATCAGCATGTGAACCGCACCATATTGTAATGGTGCCATATGTGAGTGTGTGAACCGCACCGTATTCCTGCATTCACAACAGCGTGTGAACCACACCGTACCCCTGCATTCACATCAGCGTTTGAAACGCACCGTACCCCTGCATTCACATCAGCATGTGAACCGCACCGTACCCCTGCATTCACATCAGCGTAAGAAACGCACTGTACCCCTGCATTCACATCAGCGTTTGAAACACACCGTACCCCTGCATTCACATCAGCGTGTGAAACACACCGTACCCCTGCATTCACATCTGCGTTTGAAATGCACCGTACCCCTGCATTCACGCTCGCACCGTACCCCTGCATTCACTTCAGCGTGTGCAAGGCACCGTACCCCTGCATTCACATAAGCGTTTGAAACGCACCGCACCCCTGCATTCACATCAGCGTGTGAACCGCACCTTACCCCTGCATTCAAATCAGCGTGTGAACCGCACCGAACCCCTGCATTTACATCAGCATTTGAAATGCACAGTACCCTTGCATTCACGCTCGCACCGTACCCCTGCATTCACATCAGCGTCTGAAATGCACCATACCCCTGCATTCACATCAGCGTTTGAAACGCACTGTACCCCTGCGTTCACATCAGAGTGTGAACCGCATCGTACCCCTGCATTCACCTCAGCGTGTGAACCACACCGTACCCCTGCATTCACATCAGCGTTTGAAACGCACCGTACCCCTGCATTCACATCAGCATTTGAAACGCACCGTACCCCTGCATTCACATCAGCGTGTGAATCGCACGGTACCCCTGCATTCACATCAGCGTTTGAAACGCACCGTACCCCTGCATTCACATGAGCGCGTGAAATGCACTTTACCCCTGCATTCACATCAGCGTGTGAAATGCACTGTCCCCCTGCATTCACATCAGCGTGTGAAACGCAACAAGTGAAATGCACCATACCCCGACTTTCCGGGCATGTGTGCGCATCGTATCACTATTGTAATGGTGCCATACGCGAGCGCATGAAACGCACCGTACACGTGTGTGGATTTCAAAATTAATAAGGGGACTTGTAGTAGGCCGTGAATGCATCCTGGGTGTCATGGATACTGATTTTTGAGTAGCTATGTGTCCAACAGGTGACCTGCAAAAGTCAGTTGGCTCAAAAAATACAATGTTTCAAAATGATTGTTGAGCTGAAGCTCAAATTTTGAACGATGCAAATGCTGTTAGAGCCGTATGTTTAAAGAGATTGGAGGAAGCGTACGATGCAAACGAATCTGACTTATCACTGTGTACTCCTCGAACTGAATGCCCCTCAGCAGCACTGATTTAAGTCAGCAAGAACCCCTGACAGGGCACTTGCCTGCACAACATTGGAGTGGACCACACTGCTGCTGTCTCTGCATCCTCTGGCTACAATGGCACGTACTGTGGAAAGGGCCCCAGCCTTCACAGAGGAGGAGAACCAGGCCCTGCTGGACAGCCTCCTACTACAGTACAGCAAGCTGTATGGGAGACCAGAGGAGCAGGTTAGTGCTGACTACACTACCTTAGACTGTGCACCTGTTGTGTGAGTGTCACAACAGGCATTGTGTCCATGTGGGACAGACATGCAATGTGCTTTGGAGTCCCAGGTGGTTTACATGGTGATGTCTCTCATGCAGGGCATGATGTATTTCATGTGTGTTCACTCCTCACTTGCATTGTGCTTACTGTGACATTCACTGCATAGTGAATGACACATTCAGCCCTGCCTGAGCTTGGTGTCTTTATTTCCAAATGTCCTGAGGTGGAACAGTGGTCCCCCCAGAGTGACAGGGACTGTACTCACAGATGTTCATGAGTTGAGTGGACCTGTGGTGAGATTGTCCAAATGATGTGTACAACCTCATGGACATTGGTGTGTGTGAATGTGCCATGTCATGTGGGTGAGTGTGTATGTGATGTGTTGCAAAACTGCTGCATGGCGTATGCAGCAGCTCTCCCCATCTGATGTGACAAGTAAGCAGTGCTGTGTGCCTGACTTGAAAAGCTAGCACGACACCTGTTACACCCCACAGGCAAGTGTCACATGTGCAAAGTGAGGGTTGTATCCACTGTTGTCAGTGACAGGCGAGTGATCTGTGCTAGGGTGTGTCTGTGTGGTCTGCTGAGGGTTCTTCAGTGGAGTGGGATATGTGACTGCTTGGCACGTGCTGTCACACACCCTACAGTTGCATGTGCTGCCCAGTGTGTGCCATGATCAGTGAGTGTGTTGCACCCCTTACGCCATCTGTTGGCCTTCAATGCCATGTAGTGCATTGGGGCTTTCACACAGGCCAAATTCACATGGACAATGATGCAAGTCCTGTCAGCATCCTTTGCCCTGTTCACATTATCAAGGATGTGCAAGTGTGTGTCTCTGGAACATGGAGCAGGTGTAGTGATGTTGTCTCACTGTGTCTTCCTGACAGGTAACTGCATACGAGAAGGGGGAAATCTGACGGGACATCGTTAGGGCCGCCAGGTCAGCGGGGGGGCCCTCTCCGGCGCCTGCGAAACGTGCAGAAGAGGTGGCAGGATATCCGGTATTGGACCCGGCGTATCGTCCGGGTCGGGCTGAAGCTGTCACCTCCATGCCGGCATGGTGAACGCCGTCACCTGACCCCCCACATGCTCTGTGTGTTGGCGGTGGTTTTCCCAGACCTTAATGGGCAGTTGCAGGAGAGACAGCAGCAAGGAGGGGGTAGGTACATGGCTATTTGTTGTGTTGTGTGTCACCTGCTTTTTGTAGTGCTCTGAAGCCTGGCTACACTCCCACAGTTAGGGTGTCTGCTCAGACTGGTTAAATGTACAGTGCCTTTTCGGTTCCCCATAGTCACCTGGGGCTCATTTTTATCCCTTCCCATCCTTAAAATGTGTCCCCTGGTCTGTATGTAATCACATTTGCACATGTTCATCTAGGGTGCAAGAAAATAAGACTGCATATTGATTTCCGCATCATGTGGGAGGGTGGTATGTGACATGTGTTGGGACCTTGCCTGTGCCATGGCCTGTGCACTGTGTTTGGGCTTCATATTTGTTGGCACTGATGATGAGTCTCAACATAGGAGTGTGAGGTTTCAACTGCAGACCCTTGCATCATGCATGACCTATGTTGTGTCCTCAGACATGATGTACATCAGTTGGAGATATGCATAGTGCCATTACGGTTGCTCATGGTACAGTCAGCTCAATCCAGACCCACCGATCAGTGTGCCCACTACAGTCCACTGAGACACCCTGGCCTCCTAATCATGTGTGTCATCCAACACAGTGACCATTATATGTGGGATCGGCATGGGTCGGCCGCCGTGGCATTGGCCCCTGGCATAGTTTGTATTTTTCCTGTGTCTGCTACATGTGTCCACTGGACAGGGATACAACATTTGGGTTGAGAGTACTCACTCTGGGAACTGCCTATGTGACTATTCACAACAATCTGTTGATGGTTGTTTGTCACAAATATGTATTGCCTGCCCCACGAGGTGAGCTTGGGTTACTTTTGGAATTGTTGCTGCACAGTTTTTGTTACCCCGATTCAGAGGTCTCACTTCTTGAGCTGTATCAATCACATTGACTGAGGTATGCGGGTGTTGTGCAGGAGAGGTATACATGGGCCTGCCTGATTTAGCCTTGCCAGGTATGACCTGTGGGTGAGAATTGGCTGAACAATGATCCACCATGCACTGCCCCTGTGATGGTGGCCAGTGATTTCAGTTGGGGCTTGGCAGCCTATGTCATTTTGTTCCAGACATGATTCAGGCTCATACATTTTTGCCACATGTATGTAGTTCAGATGCAACGCTGTTTTGTCTTAGTGTGCACACTTCTGTCTTGACATTTTGCAAGGGGGTAACGGTGTGTCCACAATGCAGCAATGATTTTGTTTATCACAATTGCGGCCCAATAGCTTAAGCATTGTCCAGAGATGGGACATGTGTGCCACTCCACATGACAGTCAGTAGGTTTTATGTAAAAGCAACTGTGTCATCAGGGAATAAATGCCCATGTGAGGACTGACATATTTGAAGTTGTGTCACATAAATGATTGTACCTTGGCACTCACAACACTTGTTAAAAGTTGTTCATATTTAGAATGTGTAAATATGACGAATTGTGTAAAGTACACTTATGTGCCTGCATGATAGATGTCTCACAAGGTAGTGCACACAAAACGACATTTCCACTTTCTTGAAAGAAGCTGCCACCTTTTCAAAGAGAATAATGAGGAGGGGTTGGAAGCGCACTCCCGACTAAAACGAATCAGAATAAGTTAAACAAATTTTAGACAATTCTTGTAATGGTGCCGCAGTGTAGCACTTGCTGCTGGTAAGTGTATTTAGCCTTTCTTAGTGTAATGTTCTTTGCCCTTTCCCTTTTTGACATTTGGGTTCATATTTTGAGTAGGTACTAAATAGATCTTCGTTTGTTTTGGTAGCGGTTGATTCTCTCTGACCCCGGAGCATCCATCAACACCTCGAGGCCCCTATTAAATATCGAATAGGACGTTAGTTGAATCTTATTACCAGGTAGGCGACATTGTAGGTGATTATGTAATCGTTTATTTACCAGTTAGAGATCAGTTTTCGTAGGGATTACTAAGCGTCATGTTTGTCATTTGTTGTAGTTGGTGATTAGCAACGTTCAGCCAGGTACACTTTTTTATTTATCACTTTTTTACTTTTCGTTATATCTCACTGTTATAGCCCTATCACTTTATAGTTCTGGCAGTATTCACATCAGGTGCATTCCTTTTCCTTTATTGGCACTTTCATAACTACTGTTTGAAGTCCTTGGTGATTTTTTTATTTTACTAATACATCTTTCTATCTTCCATTCTTCTACTTTAACTTTATTTGTAACATCACTCAAGCACAATGTGTAGCATCTTGCTTCTGCAAGCACACTTTCGGCGATTTGTGACACCAGAGTATGTATAAACCCGCACATGGAGGTAGTCACTTTATAATGTACTAAGCATTTACGTGTAAAACCTTAACATTGCTATTGGTGACCCTGAATAGTCATTTTTTGCTATTACAGACTTCCCCTGAGGAAGGGACATCACTGTCCCGAAATGCATCGGGCACTGCACAAAATGTTCTTGCTTTGAATCTCAAATGAGAAAACACTGTATCGTATTGTATTATAATATTTAGTCAATATCAATGATTTCCATTCATTTCAATTGACCAGAGATACATGGTTTCTATGAAGAAGTATATATTTTGGTTCTCAGTATATGCCGATTTATAAAAATATACATATGAACATTTGCTATCTTACGTGTTACAATTGGATTGAATTATTGTATTTCCATTGTTTATTGAATGATCTTCAAAATTTAAGTTCAGAGTCCTCACGGACTTCGCATGCACAGTGCGCGGCGTGCTCTGCCAACGTGGGCGGTCCTTTTAATTTCCTTTTCAAAGAGGCCAGTGTTAGCGATTAATGGTGTGCCTTGATCTCCATATACATGTCCCCACAGTGGTCTTGAAACTCCTTTGTTGTCAATTATACAAACTAATGAGTGTCAAGACATCAAGACCTCAATTGGACCATGTATATGGACAATCTGCAATGCCATTTGTTTCTGACAGTGTCTTATCCTAAAGGATCTTCAATCATGGGGGGGAAGGATCACTTGTCCTGCATAACCAGGGTGTGCAGGTCGAATATCTGTGTGTCCCAAATAAAATAAAAAAATCTGGGCAAAAGAGAGGCAGCGTCAGCACAAGTCATGGAGTAAGGATCCAGCCGCAGTAGGCACCTTTGACTTCCTGATTGCCCCAAGAAGTGTAATACAAACTCACATAAGGTACGATGAGACCTTCTTGATATAAAGGATAAACGGGTCCCTTTATTTTCACCTTGATTATAACAAGATAGTTTCTGTTATATCAACACCTACACCACTCACCTTTTTCTCCACGGTCCTGAAGAAATCCCGCTTGACCTAACAAGGCTACACAGGGCATGTCGACCACCTTTTTTAACAATTCAGAGTGCATATGAATCCATTATTATTTATTAGGCGCACCATTCTGTCAAATTGTCCACAGACTACCCAAATTCAGACCAAATAAAATCAGAAAATCTGGCTTTCCGGGTATTTTAAATTGAGCACTGTCCATATCACTGATCACTACTGCTTTTAACCTTGGGTAAGAACCTCCGGGTGGAGAATGCATATCACACTAACCCTATGATTATGCACACACATGTCTAAATAGCGGAGAACCAAGATATACCGCTAATTCCAATTCTTTGTACACGTGCATGAGGGTTTTTTATTTGGGACACACAGATACTTGACCTGCACACCCTGGTTCTGCAGGACAAGTGATCCTTCCCCCCATGATTGAAGATATTTAAGTAAAGGAAGCAGAACGGATCACGACTTCCTTCTCCCTCTCACATGATTTATAATTATCTTAAAGGATGCCAGCTTTTTCAATGAATGTGTAAATGTTTTTTAGCGTGCATTTCCTTGTGAGACATCTTTCATGCGGGCACATACGTGTTCTCTTCACAAGATGGTGAATTACCACATTCAATACATGTAGATTGTGTAAAGTATGGTGAGTCCCAAGATACCAACATTTATTTATATTTATTTTTTGCACAATGTACTTACAGGGCTTGATTGTGGGGTCACCTTGGGGAGTGAGGTGAGTTAGTTTGCCCTTACGGGCACCACTACTGTTTCTTTCTTTGTGCACTTGAGGTGGCATCACTTCATTGTATTGATCCGCTCTCCTGTAAACAAACACTAGCTTCTCTGTGTATTTTTCATTCAAGTTGTGGGCTGGTGTGTTCTTTGGAACATTGTGTCCAAGTTGCATTTTGTCTATACCAACTGGGCAGTACAAGACTCAAATATGTGCAGTTATCTGGCTGTTGCTCATGCTGCATGACATGATTCGCAGTGTGACCTACTTTTTTTTTGTGCTCATGTGTCAGATGTGTACAGGTGACTGATGCATTTCTGTTTTTTCTCCTTGCCCACAGCATCATCACCAGAAACAGGAGGAGACGGCTGCACGGACCAAGTGGATGTACCCAGCCTCAGTGCCATCAGCATGAAGGAGTCTGAGGGAGCCAGTGGCACGGAGGGTGAGGGGAGTCAGTCTGGGGACCTGTTGGAAGGCGAAACATCATATAACGCCAATGGATCCGATTCTGGCTCCCTGGAGGAGGGGGGATTTGCAGCAACACCGGGCAGCAGCACTGAGTCTGTACCCGCCCCCTCCAGCACCATCTCCACCCTCCCAGTTGCTCCTGTCCCTTCTGTCCGTGCAGCCCCCCATGTCTCCTTCAGCCCTGACACCGCAGCCCCTGTCCTGTCACCCCTGCTGCCCTCAGTGCGGAGTCTGTGGACTTACTCCACCAGTTGCAGGTTGGTCAGACATCGATGCTGAATGTCCTCCATGCCCACACTCAAATACTGACACAGTTGTTGTCTTTCATGTAGGGCATGTCAGCAACGATGTCTGACCAACATCGGATTATGCAGTCCATGGACTCATCACTGACAGCAGCAGTTTCCCTCCTGCAGCGGTCCGTCCCCCCTCTCCTTCTGACCCATCCACACTCCCCTCTCCCACACCTGTCCAACGCACATGCAGAAAGACACCATCAAGCGCACCAACAGACACAGGCAGCACACACCCACATATGGCACGCACACTCAGGGGGCACCAGGCACACCCACAGGGACTGGGTTTAGACCGCGAACAGGCAGTCAGAGTCACAGTGTGCAACCCTCACAGCCCTCTCCCTCCACTCCAATATTGTCTTCAGGTGCAGGGGTTGGGCTGGCCGAACTGGCTGCAGTGGGCAGTGCAGAGTATGAGTCCACCTTCAGCGCTGCACAATCCACTGAGGAGGATACACCCACCCCACCTACCCATACCACTCCTGTCCCTGCGGTGCCTGGTCCTGCCCCTGAGATACACCCCCAAGGGTCTACATTCCCTTAAATAGTCCATGTACAGGAAAGTTAGGGGTGGAGGGCCTACCCAACATCCCCCTACAAGGACATTTGAGTGTACTGGCCCCCCCCCCCAGGAAGACTGAGAACATACAAGGCTGATTTTAGGACAGTAAGACAGTAAAATAAACCTACATTATTCCAAGTATCCCGTAGAACAGTACAACAAAATCCCAAAAATCTTTATGAGCAGTGTTGAACAAAAGCCATGTTATCTTAAGTAGGATGCAGTAGCTTAGAATGTGGGATATCCCACGGCTAGCCTTGATTAGTTAGCCAATGAGAAAGTGGACCCCAGATTATTAGTCTCCTTTGCTTAGCTCTGAGCCCCTTTTTAGCATATATTGCCTTTTCTAAATTGAGTACAGACGAGATAACCAGTGTGCAAATACTGGAGGGTCTGGCTCCAGCCAGGAGGTAGCTATACAAAGCCTAAGAACAGCCATAGCCATAAAGATTAAAGCTCGTCCCTTTCTTCGGTCAACCGAATCCGCTATACCCAACATAATCGTGGGAGTGGCCAGCTCAAGATCAAGAGATAGCACCTGTCCCAGAAAGTGTTGAATTCTATTTATTAAAGGCTCCAGTTTGATACAGGTAGCAAACATGTAAATTGAATCAGCTTTAAACTCGGAACAACGGGGACAATAGGTTCCTTTGCCTGAGACCCATTTTGCGATTTTACTAGGGGTATGGTGTAAGAAAAAACAGGTCTTATAAAATTGTGCCTGAAGGTTAGAGGATAGCAAATCGCATTGTGCGGACTCGAAAGCAAGTAAAAAAGCATTTTCAGTGATGTCTAGTTTCTGTTGCCACTTAGAAGATGTTTGAAGCAAATCGTTGGGCATCAAGGTGTTGAATATGTTATACATAACTCCAATAAGTGGTATCGAGTCCCCACAAAGCTTACCATCAGGTTACATTTAGTGAAACACTTAGGGCCCTTGATCTTTCGTGTGAAGAAAGACTTCACAGCATAGTATTTCAGAGAATCCTTCTTGTCTAAGTTGTATAATTGCTGGAGATCTTCAAACGCCAAGATGTTACCTGCTGAGCATAGGTCTCCTAGTTTAGACACACCTTTGTCTACCCAATTTTGCAAATAGAATGAGCTAAAAATATCCGGGAGGTTAGTGTTGTTTTTTAGTAGGGGTATCAAAATTCAACATACCTATGCCAAGAAATCTACGTATGGCTGAGAAAACTTTAAATACCCCCAGAAGGGATTTAAATGTCACCCTTTTGTAGTACCCTAGTTCTAAATGCTGCCAAAGGCAGCCCCTGGCAACAGGTCCTAACAGAAGTTCAAAAGGCGAGGGTAAGCCTACGGTGGGCGAGGGGGAATATCTTGTAGTAATATAGGGCAGGATTGCAGTACTGTGGCCCAATAATAAAGTTTTAGATTAGGAAGGGCCCAACCACCTTTGTCCCGAGAAATCTGGTTTGGGGAAGAAGGAGACCCCGTTAAAAGATTTCTGCGAGTACTGCCTAGCTTGATCAAAGATTAGCTGTCTCAAAAGAAAATTCCCGAAGAAGACCAGGAACACTCGTGGTTTTCCTGAGTCAGCAGAGATGCCAGATGGCTTTCTCAAGGTAAGGGGGAAGCGGTGAGCCCGTTGGATTTCATGCTCCCAGCAACACTCCGTCTGATCAGGAAATGCACCCTTTAGGAGCTTGATGATGTAGCGCCGGGGGTCTTCCCTCTCAACCCCTTCAGAAATTCCAAGGAGTCGGAGATTGTTCCTACGTAGCCTATTTTCCTGATCTTCCAGCTTCCATAACACGTCCTGTAGTCGATCATTTTGGCTGGTGCATTGATTTTTAAGCAGCACAGTATCTGTTTCAAGACTTTCAGTTCGGGCTTCTACCATCGTCATTCTCTCACAGACATCCGTGCAGGTCTTGTTAAGCTTTCGAATGCTCCCTTGCAACTTTTTAGCTGCACTCTTTGCCTGATGGTTATCAGCTCGAGCTTCCTCTTGAAATTGTTTAATGGATGCCAGGATAGCGGCTAAGGTTGGTTCTTCATGCTGCTCGAGCGTAGCTTGTGAAGCACAGTTCGTTTTTCTGGAATCATCCGTCTGGGAGAATGGGAGCTGAGTCCCGAAGTATCCCACTTAAGATGATCTTTTTTCTCAGGTCTCTTTCCTTTACCCTTTGATGCCTGGCATTTCTGTTTACGGACTGTGGTCCTACCCCCTTTTGAAGCAGTACTGTAATTAGATTCAGATATATCACTTTCGCTGCTGCATACAGAACTTGCTTCTGCAGGGGATTTTGAGCCATCTGAGACAGAGAAGAAATGCTCTCCCAAAGGATCGGGGGAGCTTGGATTTATGTGCCATTGTGAGTTTAGTTCTTTAGAGACATCTAGATTGGTGGGCACAGGGCCCAAATATTTTGATCCTGGATTGTACTCCCAATAAGGGACAACTTGGTATCAGGCTGAGAGGTAAAAATTATGGCCTCACTGTTCGATTCAGGGGTGTTATTTTCCACTAGAACAGCCCTCTGGCTTGTATCAGGCAGCGTATTTTCCATTTCGCTAGCTTTAGCTGTGAGTGAGGATGGAGCAGTCTGTGGGTCTGAGACACCAGTCTGGGCAGTTAGACCCAGGGTTGTTGGGCCACTTTCTGTATGGAGGACTGGCACAGACTTCCCCCCATCTCCCAAGCCTGACCCAGCAGAGAGAAAGATTTTAGCGACTGAGGGCTGTGAGCTAGTCCCATCCTTTGGGGGCCCCACGAGGTTGGATTTACTTAAAAACTTTTTAAAGCCCATAGTCTCTTTTTTGCTTTTGGGAGTGGGCTCTATGGCGGCTGGGGTAGAACCAGCGGAGGCAGTAGCATTTAGAGCAGCATTCGGTATAGCTAAAGTCTTGCCTTTAGCTCCCCTGACCCCGCGAGAGGCCCTGACCCACTCACCAGAATGCAGATCCAAGTCCGAGCCTGAGCCACCATGCTCCGTCAATGTAGTCAAAGGAAAGAATGAGGCCAGCCAGGCACACAGAAGTCCCAGCTGCGCGGCAAAATCGGGCCAGCAACAAAGCCTGAAGCCGCGGAGTTCTGAGGGAGCACTCCCGAAGGTACAGACTGCACTTTTCCCCCTGCTTGAGGTGGGCGCAACCCCTAGGGTCTTCCAGCGGAGTCTCGGCAATACTCGCGGTATCCTGGGCCAGAGGAGGTGAAAGCAGCTGGAGCGTTGGCAGCAGTAGGTAGTGAGAGGCAGCAACACCGGCCGGGTCAGATCTCTGCTTGCAATTACACCAGGCCGCATAGCAGATGGCCGAGCGGTCCCGTAGCGTGGGCGGTGGTGTAGCGGAAGATCACACAGAGCTCATCTTGCGCTCAATGTTTTGGGGTTCTGAAAGATGTTTTTTGTTGATGGTCATGAGGTGGACCATGGTATCTGTGTGCCATCACAATGTCTCAACAATTAATCATTGGTTATGTGTGTTCAGTTTGGCTAGAGATATTGTCCCAAGGAGTGTTCCTTCCTCTGTAGCACCTGACATCTTCACTGCAGACAGTTGCACAATTGTTGTGCTGACATGTGTGCACATTTCCTCCGTTGGTGACGGTTCCCTTCAACAATGGCCATGCCTGCTCACGGATGTCTACTGCTCATTCATCTGTGCCATGCTTGCAAATCACTGTGTTTTGAGTATGTACAAATGCCTTCATGGACACATTCACCCTTTTCACCACTATTCATGTGTGTAATCACAGCCTACCCTGATGTTGGGGATTGTTATGCAGGGTATTTGGGCACATGACTTACAATTTTGTGAATTGTATCTAAGGGGTTTCAACCCTATTCCTTCCATGAGAGACTACTTCTTGGTGGTCTGACCACCACCTGGGCATTAATATCAGTCCTGGGATGTGTGTGACAGTGTGTGTTCCCTTTCGCTCTCTTTGTTTGGTAGACTGTTACATCACGATACACTTTTGTGTCATGATGGTAGGGTGTGTATTTCACCTGCAGCCTCCATGGGTGTGTATGCCTGTGGAATTTGACATCACACCCACATGTGGTGTGTCACGCAGTGTGTGAAAGTAATCCATCCTCCAAGGAGTGGGACACTGATGTAAGTGATGTGTTGCTATGGCACTATCATTATAGTCACAGGTTAGGGATGTGAAGATACCCCCATGTAGTTGTGGTATGCTAATGATGAAGTACCCACCCTATATTTGACCACTGCTGGGAGTCCTCTGCACCCACCCCTCATATGTCTGGGCACTGCTGGGAGTCATATCCACAAACCCCTCATATGTCTGAGCACTGCTGCGAGTCATATCCACCCACCCCATACTGTTGGCCACTGCTGGGAGTCCTTTGCAACCACCCATCATATGTCTTGGCACTGCTGGGAGTCATATCCACCCACCCCCATACTGTTGGCCACCGCTGGGAGTCTTCTGCACCTACCCCTCATATGTCTGGGCACTGCTGGGAGTCCTCTGCACTCACCCCTCATATGTCTGGGCACTGCTGGGAGTCCTCTGCACCCACCCCTCATATGTCTGGGCACTGCTGGGAGTCATATTCACCCACCCCTCATATGTCTGGGCACTGCTGGGAGTCCTCTGCACCTACCCCTCATATGTCTGGGCACTGCTGGGAGTCATATCCACCCATCCCTCATATGTCTGGGCACTGCTGGGAGACCTATCCACCCACTCCCATACTGTTGGCCACTGCTGGGAGTCCTCTGCACCTACCCCTCATTTGTCTGGCCACTGTTGTGAGTCCTCTGCACCCACCCCTCATATGTCTGGGGACTTCTGGGAGTCCTCTGCACCCACCCCTCATATGTCTGGGCACTGCTGGGAGTCATATCCATCCACCTCTCATATGTCTGGGCACTGCTGGGAGTCCTCTGCACCCACACCCATACTGTTGGTCACTGCTGGGAGTCATATCCACCCACCCCTCATATGTCTGGGCACTGCTGGGAGTCCTCTGCACCCACCCCTCATATGTCTGGGCACAGCTGGGATTCATATCCACCCACCCCTCATATGTTTGGGAATTGCTGGGAGTCCTCTCTACCCACCCCTCATATGTCTGAGCACTGCTCGGAGTCCTCTGCGCCCACACCCATACTGTAGGCCACTGCTGGGAGTCCTCTGCACCCACCCCTTCTATGTCTGGGCACTGCTGGGAGTCATATCCACACACCCCTCCTATGGCTGGGCACTGCTGGGAGTCCTCTGCACTCGCCCCTCCTATGTCTTGACACTGCTGGGAGTCATATCCACAACCCCCTCCAATGTCTGGGCACTGCTGGGAGTCATATCCACACCCCCCTCCTATGTCTGGGCACTGCTGGGAGTCATATCCACACACCCCTCCTATGGCTGGGCACTGCTGGGAGTCCTCTGCACTCGCCCCTCCTATGTCTTGACACTGCTGGGAGTCGTATCCACAACCCCCTCCAATGTCTGGGTACTGCTGGGAGTCATATCCACCCCCCCTTCTATATCTGGGCACTGCTGGGAGTCATATCCACACACCGCTCCTATGTCTGGACACTGCTGGATGTGATATCCACACCCCCCTGATAAGTCTGGACACTGCATGGAGTCATATCCACCCACCCCTCATATGTCTGGGCACTGCTGGGAGTCCTCTGCACCCACCCCTCCTATATCTGGGCACTGCTGGGAGTCATATCCACCCACCCTTCATATGTCTGGGCACTGCTGGGAGTCCTCTGCACCCACCCCTCATATGTCTGGGCACTGCTGTGAGTCATATTCACCCACCCCCATACTGTTGGCCTCTGCTGGGAGTCCTCTGCACCCACACCCATACTGTTGGCCACATGGGGTTCATGGCGTGTGTGTGCCTTGTATCACTATTTTGATGGTGCCGTACGCGAGCGCGTGAGACGCACCGTACCCCAACATTCCTGGCGTGTGTGCACCTCGTATCACTATTACAATGGTGCCGTACGCAAGCGTGTGATACGCACCGTACCCCAACATTCATGGCGTGTGTGCGCATAGTATCACTATTACAATGACGCCGTACGTGAGCGCGTGATACGCACCGTACCCTAACATTCATGGCGTGTGTGCACATAGTATCACTATTACAATGGTGCCGTACGCGAGCGCGTGATACACACCGTACCCTAACATTCATGGCGTGTGTGCTCCTCGTATCACTATTGCAATGGTGCTATACGCGAGCGTGTAAGACGCACCGTACAAGTACACTTCCGTTGTTGCGGTAGGTTGTTCTCACCGTATGCGCCGTTGTCAGTTTCTGTAAACCAGGTCGTAGGCGTACATGACTGGGATTACACGGATGATGGGGTTCATGACGTGCATGCCGCGTACCGGGAATGAGGTTCGGCTTGGACTCTGCTTCTACAGACGTTTTCGGGTCCCATAGAAAAAGGCCAGTATGGTGTGTCGCAGGGAAGAATCGTACTTTCTGGGCAGGAAACTGCTGCTTGATTACGTACGGATGTAGCGTAATCAGTGTTCTGGATACAATTCGCACAGATTTTTTGGTCGTACGGTGTTTGGTACTATTCGTATGGAACCTGCTTTGCATATGATTCGTACTTCATCGTACGTACAGGAAAGTTTAAGGGTACGATTTGTACGGGAAATATGCAACGTACGGCTATTTGTAAGGGATTTTACCGAATTGGAATCATCCCTTAATGTTTGTGTCTTAGATTATTCTTTTATTTGAAATTGTTTGCTGTCTGTAGTTTCTTTATGGTTATTATTTTGGGGTGTCTGAATTATGTTGTACTAAATAGCGTTTTAAATATTTATTTTGTCTGTCTCATTTTTAATTCAAGTTTGTTTTTTGATTATATATTAGACTAGCACAAATAATGTAATTGTCAATTAATCAACTAATAAAAATGAATTACCAATTAATAATAAATTAACAATTAATTAATTAACAATAACAATAAATAAATAATAATACATTAATTTTGTTCATATAATTATAAATCAATTGCCACTCAATAATAAATTAACAATAAATTAATTATCAATAACAATGAATAAAAACTATGGTAATTATTTAATTATTATTAAATTACTTCCCATCCTATTCCCCTATAATAATCAATTAATAAAAAGTCATTACCAATTAATAATTAATTAACAATAAATTAATTAACAATAATTATAAATAAATAAAATAATATATTAATTATAATTAATATAACGAGAAATGAATCATTTAATAACAAGGTATTACCAATTAATAATTAAGTATCAATAAATTAATAATCAATAACAATAAATAAAACCTATTCATTATTTAATTATCATTCAATTACTTCCCACTCTATTCCCTCTATAAACCCACAACCTGCTCTGATACTAAAATGCAAAATTTACTTAAAAAAATTACTAATTTCTAAACATTTAATACATATATTTAAAAATAATAAAAATACATTACGAAAAATGTCAAACATACATATAAAAAACATACAAAAATACATAACACTAATATAAATATCGATATTATTAACAACTATATTTTTGCTAACGATATTACTTACTTCGATATTGCTAACTTCGATATTACTTATTTCGATATATAAAAAAAAATATTACTTACCTTAAGGCCGATATTATGATTAACGATATTCTTGATATGGATATTCTGTCCTTACGATATTGAAAACTTGATATTAGTGTAGGTCGATATAAAAAAAGGGATATTTTGACTGCTCACCTTATAATTTAACCATTACGTCAAGCTTGGAAGAAACTGCTTGAGAAAAGTATAACAGCCTTGTTTACAACTACAAGCAAACGTTCGGTCAAACTTTTAAAAGAAACGTGTGGCAACCAGACCCAAGTGCATTACCCAGCCACTTCAGTCGTCAATAGGTGTAACAGTCCACACGAATCCCACGACGTGGCGAGACTTCACCATGCTCCTCACGCTGCCAATACACGCCGCTGGCTCTCCCTTCCATGACTCCACCCTACACATGGTTGTCAAAACCCAACAAGAACTACACTCCATAAGCGCGTAAGAGGTAGCATCCAACCCCAAGATGGCGGTGCATCATGAACGCAGTTCAGGAAGGCTCACAGCTCCACAAAGCTCCAAAATGTCCCTCAACATCCTGCAGAACTGTGTAGGCTCCAAAATCATTGCAACAGAGGATTCCAGGATCGTGGTGGGAGGATGTCACTGAAAAGACATCACGTCGAAGGTATGAGCGCTCGTGCATCACATTTTAAATTTAAACTGGAGAGTAACAGTTTAACAAACCTCATGGGAGGAAACTAGTTATTGTGGGGTAGAGATTTTGGCATAAACTCACCATACTATGTCATTGAAGAAATAAAAAGCCCCCTTTTTCTGCAGGTACCAAAGACATATTAACAACATGTTACTTGAAGTTTCCAGTACATGTGTAACACGGCATATAGACGGTATGAACACACATGCCACAAAGGCGTTGCGAGCCAAAACAACTGCATCAACTCCACCAACGATGCGCTGAAATGCAAATAAAAACAGTTGTGAGCACAGCGTGCAGCATTTTTGATCTTGAGCATACACTTTTGAAATAGATGTATACATCAAAAGGCACAGCAAACTCGATCTTGAACCCAGAGTAACGAGTACGGTACCATTCAAGCTGGTGGCACGAAAGTTGATCCTTTGATCGCACGCTGTCCCATACAATGTGAAGGGTAGACCGGCTTCCATTTGAAGGCAACACTGTGAAAATAAGTCATAGCTGGGGGACTTCGCATACCTAGTTCTTGGGCGTTCCAGGTATCTCCAAAGCCCTAAATGAGCACAACCACACCGCTCCTGTGTGGCTACTGTGAAGTCCTCTCACTGAGGCAGTCAAAGCAAAGTCCAAACAATGTAAAAACATAACATATTCTTCTTCCTGTGCAGCAACTAATTTCTTTCATATAAGTTGTACCAAAGTGGCAGACACAAAAGGTTGTAGAATAGCTGAGTAACCCACCTAACATCCACTAACTTAAAAGTCCAAATGTAAAAGTCAATGGAGCATGTCAAGGCTGGGGCTGTCCAATGGAAAGGACAGTGGTGGGTGGGGCCGTCCGTTGATAAGGACACTGGTGGGGCTGGCTTGCGTGTAACTCCATACTTAACGCTTTTATCTTTGTAACACTTGGTTTCTGTGGCCTCTTGGTTCTTGTAGTTACTCTTGGTTCCTGTACCACTTGTAGACGGGAAACATCCTTTACAACGCAACTTTTACCACGCAGTGCCTTTACTTCGCAACTTTTACAACGCAAACCATTACAACGCATTGCGCTGTAGGATAGGGAATAGATGTAATTTACTATCCAACACCTTCCCTACTATCCACGGGGACTGGAGTTGGAATAGTAAATTAAACTATTCACTATCCAGCACCCCTCAACACTATGCGTTGTAAAGGCATGCGTTGTAAAACTTGCGATGTAAAAGCATGGGTGGGAAAAGCCTGCGTTGTAATGTCATACATCCTTAAAACGCTTGAGTCCAGGTCCAGTTGTCGCTAAAATATGTTGTGCCCTGTAACAATTTGAGACAGGTAGCCGGGTAGAGTTTTGTACACTTATT
Source organism: Lissotriton vulgaris (assembly GCF_964263255.1). NCBI lineage: Eukaryota > Metazoa > Chordata > Amphibia > Caudata > Salamandridae > Lissotriton > Lissotriton vulgaris. Next base: position 240,844,957 of record NC_141689.1, on the reverse strand, counting down.
TATTTGTTCCATGTAAATATGTACATCAGACCATATTCCAGTTGCCAGCCTTCACTCCAGCCCCTCCAGGAGCAGCCTCCCAGCTGCTTAGACTATCTACAACTGTCACCACTCATCCACAAATTTAAAAACAATTTTGGATAGGGGTAATGCCTCCTGTATTAGTTCTGTTGACCTTGCTGAATAAGGGCTACCCTAATCCAGAACTGAGGCAGGTGCGGAACACGAGAGCACCAGACCTCTGATACTGGGATAATTGATTAACTCCCATATAGAGCAACAAGAATAATCGAAGGAAAGGACTAAATTCAAATGAGAAGCATCTACATTAAAGATAGAGTGATATTGATGATCAAGACCCACATGTGAGAGGAGCTTTCCAACCCTTTTTATATGCAGACATATTGAGCACGGTCAACAGAACTAATACAGGAGGCATTACCCCTATCCAAAATTGTTTTTAAATTTGTCCTGAGGAAGATGGTGCACACAGCAGGATCCACCGAAACACGTCAACACTTTTTATGAATTCTATTTTGTGAATTTTTTAATGATATGTTTCCTATATAAGACAAAGTGATTATTTGTATAATATGTGGTGTTGATTCAATGTATGTAATGTATTGAACTAAATGAAATTCAACCTTTTTACCAATACATTTATAGCATAAACTGACTTAAACTTGAATTCTGTGTGGCAGACATAGCCTGTCTCTTTACCTGGTTTTATAAATAAAATGATGAGAGCATTCTCCTTGGCTACGCATTTAACTCTTTAACTCTTTAGATTGTAAGTGCTTTTTGTGGTTTCACTTCTAGATAATGTATTTTCATTGCTGAATGATTAATGAGCATGGTGTGAGAAACCCTATAGATTTAGCGTTACATGTCCTAGTGAGGCAGGATTCTATTGTAATCGGATAATTATCACAACCAAGGGAACCATTTGCTTTTATTTGTTCTTTAACCCTGTTCCCTTGTGGTTGACTAAGGGTGACTCTCTCTCTTTACCCAAGGTTCAGCTGATTGACTTTCTGTAGAGGTACAGAGACACAAAATGTCATATCTGTAAGAAGCCTTTTTCCTGAAGTGCCCAACTAACCAACTGCCATTAAACCTAAACACTATCCTGCTGGTGACTGCTGCCTAAAGTGAACGGTGGCCCCTAAGGCTGTCTCTGAGGTCTTGAAACCCTTAGATGTAACCAGGAGGACCTCCTACAGAAACTGAAAACTTGGGAGTTGGAACTTTTTCGAACTTCCATGACCTATGGAGCATAAGTTGGAGCTTGCAGCAGAGGTGCCAAATTTCAAAGGTACTTCTTTAGCTTGCTCCTGGAGGATTTTGAACTCCATAAAAAGACAAAGTCCAATAATAGAAATTTTGACCAGATGAAGGCACGAACATATCTACCTAATGCAAGGAAATTGGTGCCTGAGAAATTTTAATTTTTCTCATTCTGAGCTTTTCCCGTCTAAACTAACAGCTTCAGTGGAATCTCATCCTGCAGCTACCCAGCTTCAAGAGGACTTTAGCCGATACAGCCTGCAATATTCTCCAGTTGGAGGATATTAACTTCCATTTCATAGACAAAGGGACTGTTTTCAATAGCGCGAACCACACACCGACAGGCCGTCGATGCTGGTCTGAACGCCTGCAACCCTTCACTCCGACTGCCGGATCTCAATGCTGGTGGTCGGACCCGAAGCAGACCACAACCTTTGATAGGATCTCAGATCCTGACGGGCAGTGGTCGGAGTCACACTCTATGGGGGATGTTGACAAGTCATGCACTGCCATCGGGATTTGGATATCCCTTTCCGACAGCTTGTTCATGGAGTGAACACCGCCATGTACAGGCTGTCGAAAAGAGATTTTGGGAGCCCCAGACAGGGCCCCTGTCCCGCGTGGGCCACTACTAAGTGGCCCTGGGGACACTTGAAGTGCAGCAACTCACCTTGATGCACAAGGCGCAGTGAAAAGGAGAATTTCCTGCATGTCCATGGACAGTGTGCTGCAGCCTTTTTCACGGTTGGTGGGTTTGCGCTCCCGATTGACGCTCGTGATGTAACATGAGGAGGCTTTATGCCTCAGGCTGGGCTCACACCAGAGCAGTACAGGGAAAAGTTTGGGTCCTTCAAGAAACTTGAATCCAATACTTGTGTATGAACCTGTATTGCAGAGTACTGGATGGTTGGATAAAGGGGAGCAAGGTAACTGATTGCTAGGGGTTGTACAACTTGATTGGTTGGGAGCACTTGAGTACTCTGTGTTCCAGAGCAGTGCACGCATCTGATGGAGCTGACTGACCGCAGGAAGCTTGCTCAGGAGGCGGACCGCTGGAGGAGTACTGTTGTCCCTAAGGGGTATGTGGGAAACCCAGCCAAAGGTGGGCAGGGTCTCCAGCAGAAGAGTGGGGGTGACAAGGGTAACCAAAAGGTGTTAATTAAAGGGCCCCAAAATAGTTCCCAGGATAAAGAGTCCCAGTCTCCCAGTTCTAAGAAGCCATGACCCCCTAAGGCTAGGCCAGACAACCGGGGTCCACTCAAGTATTAGGCATGCGGTCAGGAGGGTCATATGCAGAATGATTCCAAGTGCCCCAAGGCACCACCAGCACCCACCGGTGCACAGTCACTGGGGTTACTTAGTGTAGTGCTGGGGAGAGGGTGGTTCCTAGAGAGGGTAGGGAGCCAGCTGTGATGACCCTTATCTCATTAGGAAATAGAGAGATTGTCCAAGAAACCTACCTGCCAGATAACTCTAAAAAGTACCTGCAGTGGGTGACCATCAATGGAAGGAGGGTGGAGGCTCTGAGAGACACAGGAGCCAGTGTGACATCTGTTAGTTGTCAGTGGGTGTCTGAAGAGCAGGTCATCCCCAATGTACTTCACCCTGTAGTTGCTGCAGACAACTCTGTGCACCTGTGTAAGGTGGCACAGGTTCCATTTCAGTGGAAGGAGGTCTCAGGTTCCTTAAAGGTCATTGTAAGTCTGTCCATGCCTATTGACTGTCTGTTTGGCAATTACCTGGAGAGCTCACCTTGGAGGGAGGTGGAGCGTCCGGCTCATTTAAAGATGTTGGGATTTCCTGAGTGGGCCTGTGTGAGCACTTGATCAATGGCAGCCAGTAGGGGTGATCAAGAGGACCTGGAGCCTGAAAAAGTGGCCCAGGTGCCTGCCAGAAAGAGGAAGGGCAGGTGGCATGAGAAACCAGCCCCCAAGTTCCCACGGTCCAGGAGGAGGCAGAACCTGAGGGGGGTGCCCTGGAACCTACATGGGAACAAGTGGCCTAACTGGGAGATCTGCCTTAGCTTACCCATTGGCAGCAGGAAGGACGTCCCTCCAGGGAGGAGTTCTGCAAGGCGCAGATGGAATGCCCTACTCTTATTGATTTGTGGGAGCAGGCTGCAGACCAGGATCACATTTGATTTATTGGGGAATGGTCTCCTTTACTGTGAGCCTAAGGTTGCTGAGCCCGGGGCAGCCTGTGTTCTGGTGGTGCATGCTACAGGACCTTCCTACTGGGTCTGGCTCATGACGTGGCTTTGGCAGGACATTTGGGGTGCAACAAGACCTATCACAGGCTTGTCACCCACTTTTACTGGCCCAAATGCAGAAGCACGTCGGTACAACTGTAGGTCTTGTCAGACTGGCCAGGCAAGTGGCAACACAGGAGGGAAGTGTAAGGCTCCCTTCCAACCCTTTCCTGTGGTGAGCACCCCTTTCAAGCCAGTTGGCATTGACATTATCGGGCCACTGGAAGCCAGGACAGCCTTAGGCAATAAGTATAGCTTGGTCTTGGTAGACCATGCCACCCGGCACCCGGAAGCTGTTCCTCCCAGGAGAATCACGACCCCTGTGGTGAGCCGTACATTGATGGCGAGTATTACCAGAGTAGAGTGCCCTAGAGAGTTGGTCTCTGACCATTGTACAAACTTCATTTCCAGGTATATAAAGTCACTGTGGGAGAAGTGCGGTGTAATGTACAAATTCACCACTCCTTACCATCCCCAAGGGAATGGGTCGGTTGAGAGATTAAACTGAACCCTAGAAGGCATGATAAAGTGTCTTGCAGAACCCATGAGACATAAGTAGGGCGTCTTTCTACCATGCCTGTTGTTTGTCTACAGGGAGGTACCACAGAAATCCTTAGCGTTCAGTCCCTTTAAATTACTGTGTGGGCACCCTGTGAGAAGGCCTCACAGATTGGTGAAGGAGGGGTGGGAGAAAAATCCTGGTAAAGGTCCCGCTAAATGTGTTCAGCTACATGCTGGCCTTCAGAAACCAGACTAAATGCTTCAGGAAACTCTCTCAGGCGAACCTGGAAGTCAGCCAGGAGGAGATGAAACAATGGTTCGACCACAATATAGCCCTGGTTGAATTTCAGGCAGGTCAAAAAGTGTGGGTGATGGCACCAATGGAGCCTTGTGCACTACAAGACAAGTGGACTAGTCAATTTGAGATGGTAGAGCACAAGAGTGATGTGACCTACTTGGTCAACTTGCAGACTCCCAGGAATCCTTTGAGGGTCCTACACGTGAACCGCCTCAAATCTCACTTTGAGAGGTCTGAAGTCACAATGGTCTTGGCTACAGATGATGGAATGGAGGAGGTGAGTGGGCCTCTTCCTGACCTCCTGTCAGCTAAGGAACATGATGGCTCAGTGGATGGAGTGAACCTCTCTTCCACCCTGTCCCCAAAGCAGGAGAGGGACTGTCGCCAGGTGCTAGGACAGTTTGCCTTCCTGTTCACCCTGACTCTAGGAATCACCCATTGGTGTGTCCATGATGTAAACACTGGGGACAGTTTACCTGTAAAACATAACATTTACAGAGTAACTGACAAAGTCAGAGACAGCATCAAGGGGCAGGTTTCCAAGATGTTGGCATTAGGGTTGTTAGAGCCCTCCAGCAGCCCCTGGGCTAGCCTAGTGGCTTTGTTCCAAAAGCTGCTGCTCCCAGTGCCACTCCTGAACTCTGGTTCTGCGTGGACTACAGTGGGCTCAATACCGTCACCAGGACTGACACGCACCCCTTCCCTAGAGCTGACGAGCTCATTGATCGGCTGGGAGCTGCCCAGTACCCTATAACGTTTGATCTAGTGTCTGGGTACGGGCAGATTGCTTTGACTGATGCGTTTTCAATCCCAGAGGGGCACTACCAGTTCTGTGTCATGTCCTTTGGGTCAAAGAACAGCCCTGCCACATTCCAGAGACTGGTCAACTAGGTACTGTCGGGGCTGGGGGAATTCAGCTCGACCTACTTGGATGACATTGCTGTGTTCAGCTCCAGCTGGGAGGAACAATTGAACAACCTCTGTGAATTATTGAAGACTCTGCAGAAGGCAGGCCTCATAATCAAGGCTAGTAAGTGCCAGATAGGGCAGGTATCTGTGGTGTACTAAGGGTACCAGGTAGGAAGCGGCCAGGTGGCGCCCCTACAGCCTGAGATCAATACCATTCTTGCTTGGGAGCCTCCCAAGACCCAGACAGAGGTGAGAGGCTTTTTTGGACTCACCAGGTACTATAGATGGTTTGTCAAAGGATATGGCACCATTGTGGCCTCCTTGACAGAGCAGACTTCAAGGAAGCAGCCAAGGAAGCTGATCTGGACCGATGCCTGTCAGACTGTTTTTGATGCCCTGAAATTTGCCATGTGCAAGGCGCCTGTGCTGAAGTCACCCAACTTCTCCCAAGAATTGTTTGTGCAGACAGAGGCTTCAGATCATGGTGTGGGAGCAGTACTCTCACAATTGAACAATGAGGGCTTGGATCAACCCGTAGCTTTCATTAGTATAAGACTACTTCCCAGGGAACAGAGATGGAGTGCAATTGAAAGAGAAGCTTTTGCTGTAGTCTGGGCACTGAAGATGCTAAGACCCTAGTTAATTGGGGTTCCGACAGACCATAGGCCCCTCAGATGGTTGATGCAGATGAGGAGTGAGAATTAAAAACTGTTGAGGTGGTCCATCTCCCTACAGGGAATGGACTTTACGGTGGAACACAGCCCTGGTACAGGACAAGCCAATGCTGATAGTCTGTCCAGATTCTTCGGCCTTAGTGATGAGAACTCCCAAGAGGGTGGGTAGTTCATCCCATCTTTCATCTGGAGGTGACACATGTTAGACTTGGCATCTTTGGTGTGGTTTCCCCTGACGTTTTGCCTCTACCTCAAATATTTTTGATGCTGTGCTGGATTTCATTTTTGCTGGTGTAGATGCTTTGGGTACTTTGCCAGTGCTGATCAGTGTCAAAGTGCAAGTCCCCCTGTGTAAATTATGATTACAATTGGTTGACTTGTGACCTTCATGTGGTAGCTTTGAACATGATCCTATTTGTGTCCCTCAGAACCGGTATGAGCTACAATGGGTTCTGTCGGGTGTTTTAATATCTTTGCATAACCAAAATAGTCTCACCAATGAATGCAGATGAATCTATGGACTGGAGAGTTGGGTAGACAATGTTGACAACATAAGTAGAGTGTAGTTCTATACTTGAGCAATGTTTAACAGTCCATGGTACAAAATAAATGAATAGACAACACATAGCATAGCCATTACTTATTGCATATATTCACAATCATATATCTAAATATTATACACAGTTTTCTTCATGTAAGGCTGTCACGAGCACGAGCATGAAGCACACAACGTGACTGTGGTGAAAAAGTGAAATAAAGTTAAAAAATGCTTAGCAAAACACAATACAAAAATATGTCTCTCCTTCTTGTTCAACATACATCCTATTTCATCATTATTTCCACTTAGAGGATGGTTGACCAAGGACATGTACCAATAAAATTGTTGTCAACGTTTCGACCCTTTATGTATTGGTTAGTTGGTCCACATCACGGTGGGTCTTCCTCAGAACCAATAAATTAAGGACAGCTAAACTGTAGAAATTTACAGCAAGGGATTTGTCAGTATCTCACAAGTATCTTTCATAGAAAGATATGTATTCCAAAATAACAATATTTCCCGTAGTGTGTCCAAAGCCCTCTTTAAGGAGGTGGAAAAATCTTTGATTCCTCCAAATTAAAACATTCTTTTCAAGGAAGTGACCGTTCTGTAGTAAAAAATCAAAGGTTCACCGTTGGGAGTGTAGATAATTGTAGTACAGCTCCTTAGAGTCTCCAGACAATTCTGTGATAACTCTCTTCTCAAAATGATTTTTTCCTTTGTGTCTGTGACAGCCTTACATGAAGAAAACAGTGTATAATATTTGGATATGTAATTGTGAAAATATGCAATAAGTGATGGCTATGCTGTGTGTTGTCTATTATTTTATTTTATACTATGGAGTGTTAAATATTGGTCAAAGAAAGGAACACACTCTACTTATGTTGTGGACATTGTGAACCCAAATCTTCAGATTATAGATTGATATGCATGCATTGGTGACACTATTTCTGTTATGCCAAGCAATTGAAACACCTGACAGAACACATTGTAGCTCATAACCTTGTTAAGTCTTCTACATTTGGTAATGGACAAGGAGTGTAACTCTTTGCCTGAAGATCCTCTCCTTTCTTAGACATCTTTTTTGATGTCATTACTGTGCCTCAGGATCAGGATCACCATGATGTTTTTTTTTATGAGGATTGTTTCGTTCTACTCCTTTTTATATTGGGCCACTGAAAGGAAGCCCACAACACACCAGTAGGAACTAAAATGTATTCCTCTATCAACTCCAACGTCCCGACAGCAACTGCCAACAGAACCCCACAATAGAACCCACTCTTAGTTCCATACAGGAAGCACTAAGAACATTCCACCCCCCAATTTCCAAACTTCCCCAGCTCAGCACATAACCCAACATGCCCCTCTACCTTCATAAACATGAAAATAAAGAAAACACCATGAGTAAATAAACCCAAGCCAACAATGTGAATTCAAGATACATGGAGACAAAATTTACAAAAGTACAGGCTAATACATATAATGAATCCTTCAGATTCCCAGCACTTGATCTTACTCTACCTGAAACCCTCTTTTCAAACCGATTATCAAAAGAAACTGCAGCCCTATTTTGCTACCTACACACTGAGCTTAGGATTCTGGCACCACTGAGATAAAACATTTATTACATGTCTTATCGTTATCTAACACCACTACGTGTTCTTTCGTTTCTTTCACACAGATAGGTGAAGAAAAACATGACAAGTCCTTGACAACAAAACCAGGTTTCTTGATTCTCACCCAGTCTCCGAAGTGAACTGCTAGGGTTCTGTGCGGATCATTCAAGTGCTTTATTTACTCTGTACTGCATTTTCACATCCACTACTCCTGATATTTTTACCGTATTCACAGTTTTCCTAGACATTCATTCCTTGTTTAATTTAGTTCCAGCAATCCTGCCTCTGAGCAATGCAAAAGTTAATACCCCCATAATTATATGATTATATCTCATGGTCCATAACATATCACCAGTCGCTCCCTTCCAATGCAACCCATTGATCAGTGCAAGCTGTAATTGTTCCTTGATGATACGGTTTAATCTCTCAACTAATCATTACTGCAGGAATGGTACAAGAAAGATAAAATGTGCTTTATGCCCAACTTCTCCAGGAAATTCTTTATTTCTCTGGATACAAGTTGAGTACCATTGTCAGCCATCAATTCTTCAGTGAATCTCTTTCTCAAGAACACTTCACTGAAGAATTTAATGACTGTTTCATAAATTTCACTTTGGGCCATTTCGCCATGGAGTCTATCAAAACTAAAGCATACTTAGGTGTAATACCAGTAGCTCCAAAAGGTCCAGATATATCAAATGCAATTTCAGACCATGGTGTGTTTTTTACTATGACAGGGTTGAGAGGGAAGGGGAATGTCACCTGCGATTTGACACTAAGAACACACTTGCAGTCTTAATGCTCAATGGCTTTGTCCACTCCAAGCAACCAAGAATCCTTTCTTACCGTATGCTTCCTACCACGAATTCCAAGATGACTTTCATGGGCCAAATCCAAGACTTTTCCCCGTAGGACCCCAAGGAAGGATCAACTCTCCACCCCAGTGCATAATGCACCCAATAATTGATAATTCCTCCCCACTGTCCTCTAGGGAATTAACACTTCAGGGGTATCTTTGTAAATGGGCCAACGATTCGCAACAAAGTTTGTCACATTCTGAAGCTCTTTGTCATTCAACAGTGCCTCCAGCCGCCCTTGCTCAGATAAAGCCCCTTCATAGTGTTATAAACTGAATTCACAACACTCTCCATTTCAAGTACATCCAAAATTTCGTAGAGCTCACAATCACCCTCCTCTAGACAATCAGCCACAACATTCTTCACCCCTGCCACATATTCCAACTTGTAAGGGAATTCTTGTAATCTATTGCCATTTAGCAATTCGTGGGATAGCGCTTCCACCCACTTTTGTAGTAAACAGATCCTCCAAGGGTTTGTGATCCATCCTTAGAATAAATGAATTTCTCCACAACAAATTTTTTAAGTCTTGTACTCCCCACCAGAATGCTACAGCTTCTTTTTCTATTGTTGATTATTTGAACTAAGTGCCACTCAGAGTTCTGGGAGAGAAAGCATTGGTTTCTTCATGACCATTGCCCATTTTTCTGCATAAGCACTGCACCGAGCCCAACGTTACTAGCATCGGTGGAGATGATACACATATCATTGATATCAAAAGATTTAAGAGGACGGGCTCTTCAAATTTTCTTCTTAATCAACTTGAGAGACGTACAAACACAGCAGCAGACCAAGGTGAAGCACTTTCACTCTTTAGTTTCCCAAAACATATCATCAGAATAAGGGCAGCAACCTCCGGCATCCGCTGCTGAACGATGCCTATTTACAATGAGAGTTCAAACCAAAGGAAGGTGCACTTCATAGAAGTCAGGACAAGTGACAAGTAAATAGTTCATAAGTTCTTCCTTTTATTGAATTCTTGAAAAAAACACCGGCACCCAGCCAACACGTTTCCTTCCCCAGTGCCACAGGACCTTTCTTCAGGGCTTTTAGTATATACAGGTTCAGTAACCTGAAGGATAGAATGTTTCGTGATTGCTCATAGGTGAGTAGTTGGAGACTCACGACCAAATCACGTCGTCCTGGTTCAGTAATTAAACTTCACGAGATTAGACAAAGGACTTTGGACTGTTCAAAAGTTCATATGCTTGACACTTATTTAGCAGGTGAAACCAAGTCCAATATTAGTGCAAACGAGATGAGAACTTATATCTAGATTAGGAAGTCCTTTCTCTAATTTCGTGAAGCATAATCACTGACCCAGACACATATGACAGGTCTCTATGCTTTTGGGTGCACTTGATATAAGCACTCATCTCGTTGGCACTACTATTGCACTTGGTTTCACCTGCTAAATAAGCGTCAAGCATATTAACTTTTGTAGAGTCCGAAGTCCTTTGTCTAATCTAGTGAAATTTAATTACTGAACCAGGACGACGTGACTATCCAACTACTCACCTATGACAATTCACGAAACATTCTATCCTTCAGGGTACTAAAACTGTATATACTATAAGCCCTGACGAAGTTCCCATGGCACTGGGGAACGAAACACGTTGGCTGTGTGCCAGTGTTTTTTTCAAGATTTCAATAAAAAGAACGTATGAAGTATTTACTTGTCACTTGTCCTGACCTCTATGAAGTGCAACTTCCTTTGGTTTTGATTAATCAACTTGAAGTTCATCTCACATTCTTCATCCCACACATGACTTACATTTTTTAAGGAGTTTGTGCAAACACATTGTTTTATCTGAAAAGTTGCTAACAAATTTGGCATATTAATCTACTAATCTGAGAAATGAGTGAAGCTGATCTTCGTCCTTGGGCGTTTTACACACCTTGGATGACATCCCAAATTTTCACTTTGGATTCAACCTCTCTGCATGACACATGGTTAACCAAATAATTCACACCTTCATGGGGAAACTTTTTTTTTTAGAGTTAACCCACTGGTCTGAATGATTTCCAACACACACCTCACTCTGTTGTCATGTTCAGTCTCCGTCTCACCAAAAATCAAGATGTCTTCTTGAAAAAACGGACCCCCTTGGTCTTTTTAAATAAATTGTTCATTGATCATTGGAATATGGCTTATTCTGATGCCAGACAAATGGCATACGGACATATTGAAATTCCTCTTCAGGCATGACGTACAATGTGAGCCTCTCGGAATCCATACTCAGTTCAACCTGGTGATAGGCTGAGGATATATCCAGAGACGTAGAAAATCCAGCATCCCCCAAAGTTGCCAGCTTGTTATTGATGTTGGGTAGAGGTTGGCAATCCACCTAAATATTGAAATTTAGATCTCTCAAATCTACATAAAGCCTTCATGATTTGTCAGCTTTACGCGCTGGGCCAGACATTCAGACTACTCAATGGGCTTGATTACTCCCATGGAAAACAATTTGTCTAATTTGATTCTCGATTCACCATGCAAACCCAGTGAAATTTTGAGTACTTTGTGTGCCACTGCATGTGCATTGTCTTTAAGCACTATGTGATGCTGGAAACCCTTGACCTTTCCCACGTTCTCGCTAAAAACCTCACAATAATCTCTTAAACAGTTGTCAGCCTTTAAATGAGAAACCTGGCTTGAATTGAAGAGGCTTTCCTTTTGTTGTGCAATATAAACATTACTCACTCCTTATTTAGATATCGCCATATCTGAATGATTGGGGTTCAAATCAAATCCAAGTTCCCCTTGCAGGGGAGGTGAGACTTTGGTTCGTTACTGTGTCGAAGAGGTGACGTCACGGTTGTGGCGAGGCGGCGGTTCCTTACGACAGTGCAGTGTCGATGGATTCAGGGCCACACCAATGGTGCCAGGTCTAACAATTAGTGTGAATGGAGAACCAGAATCTGCCATGAATTTACTATCCCCATTAATCACAGTGCCTAATGCCTGATAGGGATTTCCTTTGATGTAAACAAACTATGGATGATATTTCTATAACACCGCTCCCATCCTGGCGTGAGGAAGATAACATCAGTACTATATCATTGTCCTCATCAGAGTCATAATAATCTTCTTCTATGGTTTTGAACGTCTGCAAAGGAGTCGTTTCTGACCAGAGCTTGCTCTGCACACACGGGCAAAGTGCCCTTTCTTGGCACATTTGAAACATGTTTGGTTCACCTCAGAGCACAACTTGCCATTTCTAAGATGAGACTTGCTGCCACAGCAGTAACAAAAAGTCTAATTTTCTCGCCTTTAGATAATTTAGAAGATAAGATTTCAGAATTGTGCAAAGTTCTGGCATTAGCTCCTTTCATGGGTTACATAATGTGTATTAAATTGAGCTGTTTTCCTTCACTAGCATTAAAAGTGAGAATGCTCATTGCCTCTGTCCAGACCCAGGACTGTCTCTAAATTGGGGTCCTCAGTAGATTAAAGCTTCTTGTAATTTCTCGTTGCTAGTTTGTTCAATCAACTGATCTCGGATGATTACATTTCTGAATTACCTATAGTTGCATGTAGTAGAAAGTGTTCTAAGGGTGGCTACAAAATTGTCATTAGATTCCCCCAGAATTTGAGTAGATTAAAGAAACTTGTGGTGCTATTATACTACATTTTTCCTGGGATTAAACCTTTTATCCAATGTCTTGCTGAAACATGCATTATTATCAATCCCCATCTTCTCCAGTTCGTTTGAGGACACTAACTACTTCCAAAGGTAAAGTTTTAATATGCTCCTCCCCTCAGAACCCAAATTGCATATAATTTTCGATGTGAATGTAACACTATTGATCGCTTCTAAATATGCTTCAAAGCTCTCCGTCCACTGTTACCAGATTAGTGGAGGGGTGCCCGGTACTTGAAGTAAAGGTGGTGGTGCTGATATTCTTTGGATGAGGTGAGTGTACGTGGGTGAATTGCTGCCACACCTCATGTCAAATGTTACTCTTATCCTAACCAGACTCCAAATCTAACTAAACAATGATGGTACAGAAATGGTTGAGACCACATCAAGGTGTGCCTGTCACGGGGGCGTGGCTAAGCACGCAATGGCGACGGACGCTCTTGGGTAGAGCTCCGCTACCGGCTCCCCTTTCCTGAGCCATTTCTCCGGCAATTTTTGGACGTGGCCGCCCGAAACCTCGAGCGGACCCCCCCGGAACCCGCCGCGGCACATCTGGAGAACTTTTGGTGTCGAGCTCCGGCGGGGCCGACCTCGACCTCTCTTGCAGCCCTCTGGCGGGATAGAGCGCTCCCGGACCGGCGGCGCATCCAAGGCAGACCGGGGCTTGGGCCCAAAAGACAGGCCCGACGGCCCACCCCCACCGAGCTGCCCGGGCCTCCTGAGCTGCGCACTGCCCTGCCGGGAAGACCCGCTAATGGTCCGGAGGACACCCTGCACAGCCACAGATCGCCGGGGACGAGCCCGGGCGACGGGGAGAGCAGGACCCCCCCATTCGCGCTGTGGCCCCCACGCACGATCTGCCCCGACCAAGGAGAGGCACGGCGGGGCAGAGGTCGACCCGGAGTGGACGCAGGTGACGGCGGTTGCCCAGGCGGCGGACTGCCGCCCCCCCCCCCGGAGGGACCACACAGCAGCAGGCACCCACCACGCTGAAGCGGACGCCGAGGGGCCGGCAGGAGGCAACGGCTCTCGAGCTAGGCACTGGGGGCCTGGGGCACACCACCGGGGATAAAACAGCCGTCCCCCCCCCCGCATTGTGGACACACAGAGGGGCGCTCCTGCAGACCCCCCCCCACACGGAGGTGAAGGTGGCCGGAGAGGAAATGGGGCATGAGTGGTGAGAGGACCAGGCCCCGACCGACCAAACTAGACCCCACGGGCACCCCGGCCTCCACAACAACCGAGCCGGTGAGGCGCAGCCGCGGGACGGTGGGGCGAAACACCCCCTGGAGGACCCCCTCCCCCCCCCCACAACGACGGCCTAGCCTGGGGGACCAGCTAGCACTCGCGGAGCCCCAACCCAGGAGCGCAGTACTTCAGGGGACACCATCACTGGAGTAGCACTGGGGGACGACCCTGCAGGACAAGCGGCACCCGCACATGTCCGGGGGAGTGCGGACCCGCACTGGGACTGGTGGGGCCCCGCCGAAGGGGAAGACGGGCAGATCGACACACAAAATGGCCGCCGAGCAACTGGCTGCGAGGCTCGACAGCGTACTGGCGGCGGTGGAACGGATGGAGCAGTCCCTCCAGCAAACTAGAACCTCCCTGGAGTCCAAAATTGATGGGGTCGCCGAGGACCTGACCCTCCTGCGTGATGACCACAGGAAACTGTCCGACCGAACCAAGACCCTGGAAGGCGCAGTGAAGGAGATCGAGCCCAAGGTCACCCAGACGGACATGCAAATAAATGCAGGACCTCCTGAACAGGGTGGAGTTCCTGGAGGACTGGGCCGAGGACGCGGAAGGGAGGGCGAGGCGCAACAACATTAGACTTGTGGGGGTTCCTGAAAAATGGGAGGGGGCCCGCCCGGCCGAACATGTGGAAGACTGGCTGCGGACACTTTTGCCCGAAGGCTCGCTGTCACCGCACTTCGTCGTGGAACGCGCACATCGGGTGCCAACGAGGCCCTATACCACCGGCGCCAACCCGAGGCCGTTGCTCTTCAGGATACTGAACTATAGGGACAGAGACACGGTGCTGCGAGAGGCACGGCGACTGGGTGAGGTGCGCATAGACAATGCGTCGATCATGTTCTTCCCCGATTACACCATCCAGGTACAGCGCCGGAGGCACGACTTCATGGAAGTGAAGAGGAGGCTACGCACTGCGGGCCTCAAGTACTCCCTACTATTCCCTGCCAAGCTGAGAGTGGTGGCAGGAGACAACACTTACTTCTTTAGCACACCCGAGGAGGCCAGCGAGTGGCTGGACGGGGGCACGGACACGGCACCGACACACTCTCGCGGAGGCGAGGGCCAGGCCACGAGGACCGCGACGACGCCGCAGGCACAGGACCCAACAGTCCCAACGCGCGGAGGAGGGGGCGGGACACCCCCCCACACTGGACCAGATGCTCCAAGAACAACGCGATGCACTACAGAAGGTTTCCCAAATAAGCAACTCATCCTCCCATGAGACAGCCCAGGAGGACAGCCAACAGCCGGTACCTAGCGACGACGACGAGGCCATATACGGGATCCCGAACTCACAGATCTCGGTGGAACTGCCCATCGTCACACCGCAAACCTCTGACCTGATCCACTGATCCTACAGGAGGTGTCAGCATTGGCCTTGCCACAACGAGGGAGGGCTGGCAGTGGTCGACTGGACGATGATGCGCAATCGGCGCCCGCCACTGTTGGGACCTCCTCCCACCCCCCCCCCTTGCCAGCTGACCGAACTGTGGACACCTGGAACAGTGAGTAATGCCCTTGTGGCACTGGTGGTAAGCAGGGAGGGCACTGAAGGGGGGGTCTCTTAGCACGTGTCTGCGCCTGGCCGCGCACAGGATGGGCTACTTGGAACATTGGACCGTAGTGGGCGGCCACTAATGTCCTGTAACGAATGGCTCAGGGAAGCGACCTGCTTCCCCTAACTGACTATATATCCGTCTTGCCGAACTTGTGCTTAGCACACACTGCCCCTTAACCGAGTAAGAATGTTCCTCTCCCTTGAGAGCATGGACGGTGGCCTGTTCCGCCACTGCCCTTTTGGTATTTTAGTGGGGATAGCCCGCTGTTGGTTGTTGTTTTTTATTGTTCTTTTTCCCTGTCCCAATGTTTTCCCGAATTTTGCTGAGTGTACTGTGGGGGGTGGGAACGGAAGAGCTGGGAGAGTCACTGCTGGGGCCTTTGGTGGGGCCGATGCCAATGGGAATGTCAGGGAGGACTGTATATTGCCAAAATGTCTGTCATAAAACTATGCACATGGAATATTAGAGGTATGCACACGCCCAGGTACCAAATCTACTCCTACTTGAAGAGGCAGAACGTGCAGGTCGCGCTATTGCAGGAAACACACCTGAGTGGGGCGGAGGTGACAGCGCTGAGGCGGAGATGGAGGGGACAACTGTATGCCACTGAATACTCCTCATACCCCCGCGGAGCACTGCTGTGGGTTAAGCCGGGAACCCCCTTCGTGATGTCAGAGGTTCACATAGATGCGGAGGGGAGGTATGTCCTGGTGAAGGGTCGCATGGACGGGCAACCAGTGGTCCTGGCGTCCATTTACGCTCCAAACACGGATCAAGGCCCCTTCCTGGCGCGCATCACAGAGAAATTGGCGCCCTGGCACGGCGTCCCATGGATACTGGGAGGCGACTATAACACGGTACTAGACCCAGTGCTGGACCGTTCGGTCCCGCCGAGGCCAGGGGCAACATCCCAGGGGGCCACGAGGGCACTCACACAGTGGGCGACACGGTGGGATCTGAAAGATGCATGGCGAGTGCACAATCCGGACACTAGGGTGTACTCATATTTCTCGGGAGCGCATGCGTTACACGTTCGCCTCGACAGATATATGGTATCAACAGAAATGCTGCCCCATATCACTGACTCTCAATACCTGGGTAGGACACATTCGGACCACAACCCCCACACACTACACATGGCCTGGGAGCGCCCGCGCCCGCCAATCCCCACGTGGCGACTGCAACCTGCATTACTGCTAGATGGCCCCTTTAGAGACTCCCTGCAGGCCTGCGTCGCGCAATATTTTGAAGACAATTCAGATACAGCATCCTCCCCGAGAGTAGAGTGGGACGCATTCAAGGTAGTGATAAGGGGACATTGCCTGAGCACTCAGGGGAGCATACGGTGGAAGCTGGAGGAGGACTTGCGCAGGGTGGAAGCGGACCTACTCGGCGGGGAACAGGAGGCGGTGGGAGGCGCAGGAGACCGACTGCGGGAGGCCCGGGTGGAGCACGACGCGCTGCTGGAGAGGCTGCGACACGTCAACTTTGCGGCCCACTCGGCGCGAGTACACCAGCACAGTGACAAGCCCGGTAGGCTATTGGCCTGGTTAGTCAGGCAGGAGGAACGCACGGAGCCGGTCTCCGTCATCCGCACGGCTGAGGGAGAGCTAGTGTATACCCAAGCCAGGATACATCAAGCGTTTGTGGGACACTATCAGGCCCTATACGAATCGCAACTGAGAGTATCCGCGGCCTACATAGCAGACTACCTGGCGGATATCCCGCTGCCCTCCCTTATAGACTCGCAGCAAGACGCCCTGGGGGCGCCATTCTCCTCGGAAGAAATACGCGAGGCCATTTTCGCACTGTCCAACGGCAAATCACCTGGTCCGGATGGACTACCCGCCGAATTCTTTAAGGCATGTTCGAACACGCTGGTTCCGGAGCTGCTCAAACTGTACAATACTGCGATGGAGGAATAAGCACTCCCAGACTCGCTCAACGAGGCAAACCTGGTCTCGCTGCTGAAGCCGGGCAGAGATGGCGCACTCATGGGGTCCTATAGGCCGTTGGCCATGCTGAACACTGATTATAAAATCTACACCTCCCTTCTGGCCCGCCGCCTGGCCCTGGAGGTATCAACTCTGGTGCATGCGGATCAAAACGGCTTCATGCCGGCGCGGAGCACGTCTCGTAACTTACGCCGCCTATTCCGGATCCAGGAAGCGGCTCTGACGCATTGGCCTAGGTCGGGGTGTCTGGTCTTGGACCTGGAGAAGGCCTTCGATTCAGTAGAATGGCTGTACCTGGGAGCAGTGCTGGACAAATTCGAGGTGGGAGATGCATTTGCTGACATGGTCGGACTGCTCTACCAGAGACCAGTGTCCGAGTGAGGACGGGTGGGCTGCTGTCGGCGAGGATCGGGGTGCGTCGAGGCACCAGGCAAGGCTGCCCCCTGTCGCCCCTCCTCTTCTCCTTAGCCATAGAACCACTGGCGGCTCTGCTACGGGACAGAGGAGCGGAATGGGGGATCCCACTGGCTGACGGAACGCACGCAGTCTCACTCTATGCAGACGACCTGCTGCTCTATGTGCGGGACCTCGCAGCGGTGCCAGCCGAGCTGTCGGGCATCTTCCGGACCTTCGCGGAGGTCTCGGGCCTCAGGGTCAACTGGGCCAAGTCCGGGGTATACTCGTTCAGCCGCGATCAGGAAGAATGCGATGTGCAACTTGGAGGGGCCAGGCTTGCTTGGTACCCGACCACGTTTAAATACCTAGGACTACACATCTATAGAGATCCACAGGACTTACTGGAGGGCAACCTGGTGCGCGCCATCTCCTCTCTGCGAGCCCAGATGTCCTTCTGGAAAACCCTGCCGCTGAACGTGCCCAGCCGAATAGCTCTTTCTAAAATGATAGCGCTCCCTAGGCTACTTTATTACTTCGCAAACATCCCCACGTATGTCTCCACGCGGATATTCCGCGACCTGGAATCAATGCTTCGCGGCTTGATCTGGAACGCGGGGCGGCCCCGAGTGGCGCTGGCCAAATTGTACTCCCCGACCGCGGAGGGAGGATTGGCTGTCCCCAACATGGAGCTGTATTACCTGGCCGCACAGCTCCAATGGGTGACGTACTGGCTCAGCGATACACATCTAGATGATACGGCCACTGCGGACTACCAATGGACCCACCCCCAGATCTGTGCCCTGTTTCACCCATTGACCAAGGGACCCCGTCCCCTGCCTTTGCATATGGCCGTGGCCCGCAAGTGCTTTCTCCGCAGCCTGAGGCTGACACGAACTACCAGACCATATGCTCCTGCCCTCCCCCTGCTGGGCACCCCCAGGAGGAGCGGGATGGTTACGCCGCGCAACCTGGACCACTGGATCGCGGCTGGAGTAGAGACCATGGGCGACCTGTATGCTGATGGGGCCCTGCTCCCGTTTGCGGAATTGTCTGAAACCACGGGACTCCCGGCCGGGCAGTTCCTACTCCATGCGTCGATACTGCGGGCATACACCGACTCCTGGGGCGACATCCAGGATGAGCCGCCGATGCACCACCTGATCCAATATCTACATGTAATGGGCAGAGGCTCGCACATCACGCATTGGTTAGCGCTGGCGCTACTCATCCACACGCAAAAACCCACACAGCAGATTAGGGCTAAATGGGCGGCGCACCGAGGGAGAGATTGGACGGATAAGGAGTGGAACCTAGTACTAGCCAGCCCAGTGAACGTCCCCCGCAATTCCCGCTTCCGCATCATTCAACTGTACATACTGCACCAGGCATACCTAACGCCAGACAGAATAAACAGGTACTTCGCGATCGACACTGCCGTTTGTCCCAGATGTGACCTGTTGGGCGCAGATATCCTGCACATGCTATGGCACTGCCCAACCCTGACCGTGTACTGGGGGGAGGTGATCTCACTCCTGAATCACAGCACGGGCCCGGGCCTGCCGGACACATGGGAGGCGTGCATTCTCGGACTTTATAAAAGAACCAAGCTGAACAAAACACAGGCACGATTCTGGGATCTGGGCCTCATCACGGCCAAACGGCTGCTTACACGACACTGGAAACGGCGGGAACCGCCCACCCCGAAACACTGGTTCGCATCCTTTACAAACTGGGCCAGGGCGGAAGGCACAGCGCTCCACCGGGAAGAAATAGCGGGCCTGCGGCAGTTCCCGATAGCACAGCTCTGGGATGGCATCCTGGGGTCCCTGCAGGGGGAAGGCACTGTCAGAGGGCTCACGTAGAACAAGCGACACCAGAGGCGGGCCACAGAGGATAACGCTCTATAGCAGGAACCACCGCATGCGGCGCCCCCCCGCCCCCCCGACACAGACAAGAATCAATCAGCGCGTAGACCACAGACACGACCTGACGCCCGCACGGGAGCCCACCAGCAGCCATTGCCCAGCAGAGCGCCCCAAGCACAGAGCTACTGACATCACCCCCACAAGCACACTCCACCCCCCCTACCCACTTTCATATATATGTTTACATGTTTGTAGTATCGGATCCCTGCTCACGGACGGTAGCCTCTCCAACCCCCCACGCCACAATGGATAGACGCCGTCGGTGGTGCCCCAGACGGCAACCGAAGGCGTACACGCCGCTTGCCACACCGACAGCGAGGCTACTTCAACTACCTGCTACATGCTCCACTAACAAGGCCGGCGACCGGCGAAATACCATAGCCCAAGGAGCTGTCCCACACTAAGCACGAGCACATTTGCGCATGCACACCTCTGCCCTCTTGTAGTACTGTAACAACATCGGCGAACACCACACCGATTAGAGGTGGCTCCTACTAACACCGTGCAGGTGGGGCGGACTTCAAGTGGTGAAGTCGCGATAGGTACACTGGGACATACAGATACAAACCGTTCTGTTTAGTTTGCCAAATTCATGGCCCAGTTCTAGAAAAAAATGAAAAATAAGACGTCATTTCTGGACTTTTCCTTGCTTGATTTACAGTAATGTGACTATCTTATCTATGTCCTAGTACACCGGGGACACAAGAGGCGCAGTGACACACCCTCTAATGCTGACCCGCAGCCTCACGATTCACCGTTTATTTGCAGCCGGCCCGCAGGGTTGTAGGCTTTGCTATATGTACTGCACCTTTGAACATTAATAAACGTCTTGAAAAAAAAAAAAAAAAAAAAAAAGGTGTGCCTGTCACTGATTGTTGATGCAGGCTCCTGCGTAAACTTTGCCAACTGTACATTAAGGTGTGCCTATCATTGATTGTTGTTGAAGGCCCCTGCATAAAGTATGGGCCCTATTCACAAAAGTAATCTGAGACAAAGGCCCACATGCATCATTGTGACATTTTGCACTTCCTAATTTGCGAAAAATAAGGAATCGCAAATTAAGAAGTGCAAAATGCCATGCATCATTATTTTCGGTATTCATTTGTGATTCGGTAAAAATCGCAATTTTTACTGAATCCCAAATGAATACCGAATTCTTAAGTTAATTTTCGCAATTCCCATTGATTCCTATGGGCCAAAAGGCCCATAGGAGTCAATGGGAATTGCGAGTGGCACTTTGAAAATTTCATGGGTGCAGGGGGGCGTCCAAAGGACCCCCCCCTGCACCCCTGAAATGTATTTTTCGCATCATGTTTCACACACACATGTCCTAAGGACATGTGTGTGTGAAACATGAATGTTGAAAAAAAAACATTTTAAGCATTTTAAACACTTTTCCCAAATTTACCGAGTCGTTCAACCACTCGGTAAATTTGGCACACTAATTGCGAATTTACAGTTTTAAATTTAATGATGCATTGCTTTTAAGAAATCGCACATCTGCGACTTCTTAAAAGCACCCGCAATTTTAGAACTCGCAAACATGTTACGAATTCTAAAATTGCTTCATGCATCCCAAAAAGCACTTTTGCATTCGCAAACGGACGATTTTAAGGAATCGCACCGTTTGCGAATGCAAAAGTGCTTGATGCATGTGGGCCTAAATCCTAACTTTATGACTTTTGGTATTCACAAAGGGCATTTAGGAGTAGTAAAGTTAGGATTTTGTCTCAGTTAAACGTAAGTTTTGGTCTTAAGTTAAACTTAAGAACATGACGTAAGTTTAACTGAGACCAAATCCTAACTTTATGACTTTCGGTATAGACAAAGAGCATTTAGGAGTAGTAAAGTCAGGATTCTGTCTCAGTTCAACTTACATTTTGGTCTTAAGTTAAACTTAAGACCAGAACTTAAACTTAAGACTGAAACTTTGTCTCAGTTAAATCTGAGTTTTGGTCTTAAGTTAAACTTAAGACCAAAAGTTAGACTTAAGACCAAAACTTTGTCTCAGTTAAACCTAAGTTTTGGTCTTAAATTAAACTTAAGATCAAAACTTACGTTTATCTGAAACAAAATCCTAACTTTACTGCTCCTATATGCCCTTTGTGAATACCGAAAGTCATAAAGTTAGGATTTTGTCTCAGATTACTTTTGTGAATCGGGCCCACTCTGTTTATTTGTGTAAACAATATAATCAATTGAGATTTGCAGGTGTGCCATTCACCATATATCTGTGCAGGCCTCTTAACATGTGATGCATAAGAAATTACAAGTTATTTCCCCCAATTCAAGATGGTATCATGTTGCACACGAAGAGCATGTATTTTTTTTATTGGAAAATAGGGCACACGTTGTGGCATAGTCCCCGAATTTGGCTGCCAGACTAGTGTCACTCTTCGTAGGCGGTGGGGCTCGCACAGGCACTTGAAGAGTTGCGGTGGTGCACACACATGCGCGTGTTTCTATAGCTGGTGGGGCCCTTTGTTGATTTGCTCGCTGTCCCCTCGCTGCACTCATCAACTTTGAGGGGCCAAAGAAAGTCATCAAAGGGCCAGGAATAAGCAGAATACATGTGAATGGCTGTCCAGGGACTCAGGGATGCCACACCCAACTCAGGGACTGCAAAGACTTTGTGCTCATTCAAAGGCAGAAGAAAGCACTGGCAGGTCCCGACACAGCAACAAAGCAGGAAGGAACATCAGAGCTGACAGATCATCACACTGAAAGTGAGCCTATAACCCACCTGTAGGTTCTAAACTTTAATTATTGTTCTACTTCAAAGTCCCGGCAGCAAATGCCACCAGAATCCCACAACAGAACGCACCTGATTTCAACGCAGGGAATACTAAGAACGTTCCAACCCCCACTTGCCAAAGCTCCCCAGTCCAGCATATATCCCAACAGCCACTAACAAAGAGTTCCTAAATGAGATACATATCTGATCCCATGAGGAAACAAAGGTATGAACAAGTCATTAAGAATATCTTGGCACTCACTTATGGTCAACGACCGCACTAGAAATGGCAGCTGTGAGGATAATGTGCGGGAGTGGGTTATTCACTTGACCTAACTTTGTGCCATCTGTGGTACATGCACATACACTTGACAACACAAGAGTAAGGTTCAGTGTTGTCTGGCTGCAAACTACTGAGGATAGCACATGCAGCACTGAAAATTCTCTAAGTGGCACTCATCCTTGCTAAAATGCAGATTATCCCTGTAGCCAGCAAGCAAACTAAAGCTAGCAGAGGATGTGTGTATGTGGCACCGGAGAACTGCTGCAAGAGCCCACCAGAAGAGGCCTGCAGTGAGGGTGCTGCGGAAAGGAAACAGGAAGCAAGTCTGCATGTGTAATCCATACAAACAAAACCACAAATTCAAAATCAATGTGAACGAATATAAATATGAGAAGTAAACACATTAGCCACAGAAAACATGCCCTGAAGCAGAGGCTGGGAAAGATATTTCCCATCCCCAACTTAAAGAACTAAAACAGGGCATTACATGGTGTAACACAATATAAAATAACACCCAATACAATTGTTTGCCTCACCGTGCAGGATATATATACTTTTCAAATTTAACATTTAGCAGTAATTATCTATCTGAAGAAAGGAATTGATCGCAGAAAATATCTTATTTACTTTCCTCAGTTTAAAACATTGATGATGCTGGAATCGATGCGTGGCCTGGCTGGTTTCTTTGCTGTTCCGCCTTGTTTCTGACCCAGTGTCATTTTGAGTGAATTGTTGCAGAATGCAGACTGGATGTCTCGGTTTCTCCATTAGCGCCTCTAGCCCGCACAATGCACGGACAATAAACAGCTCCTGTTTGTGGTCTGCAAGTGCTTATGTGAGTTATTTAAGGGACTGCCTTCACCAATGCAAGACAGATGACATTAAACACTGTACATTTGAAGTTGACAACTCAATTACAGCTAGATGTACAAACCATTTTTGCATCCACAAATGGCCTGATAATGCCAAGGACCACTACCTACACTTAAAAAAATGACACTGCAAAATGTAATTTGTTTTCTTTTCAAGCACATCCCGCTTTCCGTTGAGGAAAACAGACTGAGGTTTTTTTTTTCAAATCGCTTTATTTAAAAGCAATCACAGACATGGTGGGCTGCGCCCAGCATGCAAGTATCCCTGTGATGCCAGCGAATCACAGTGGGTCACAAATTGCGACCAACCTCATTAATATTCAGGAGTTATGTCTGTTTGTGACGCACTACGAATTACTGATGAAACTTGAAAGAGATTCATACATTAGGAATAGTGTTTGCATAATTGGGATTTGCAAATTATCACAATTAACCCTTTCAATGCTAGTGACGGTTCCGTCAGGAGCGCCGGTTGGGCTCTGCTTATGACGGAACCGTTCCGTCACGGCCACGCCCGTTTCTTAGAACCTTCAGCACAGCGCGAAAATTCGCGCTGCGCTGAAGGTGTTAAGTAATCACTATTCTTATTTTCGTACATCGAGCCCCAAGTTAGATAATATTCTTTCTGTTCTTTACCTGTAGAATGTGATTTAATTTCCACCACAACCCTGCAGCTTAACAGTTCTATAATAGATATTAAACATACAATTTTTTAAGCACGGTAACTAATTAAGCTTGGAAAATCCAAAAGGGGCCAACTGATAGAAACACACTCATTCACAAATGCAGTATACATGCATGCACAAATGCTGTTTATCACATTAAAGCCTACCCTAATTGTTTTGCCAATGCTTGGAAAAAATTGGAAAAAAGTATTGCTTTCTGTGTCGAATGTATATGGAGATGAAGTATAAAAGTAACCAACAGTGTGATGAGTCAGTATACTTTTCAGATGGTAATAGTTTATTAACTGTGTCCAATAACTTCATTGAGGGGTTCTGCTGACATTAAGTCATGGCTTGCCACAGGTGCTCATCCCTACTCCCATCCACCTCTGTTACTGGGCATTAATTGCTGGCACTTTCGCTCCAGGTTCAGGGTATTACCTCGCAGGATGCCATTCGTGCTGGTGGATATCTTTATTCTTTCACATTGGTTTTGAGTTTTTAAGTTTTGTTTCTATGAATTACACATGCTCACTTGCTTCCTGTTTCCTTACTGTAGTTCTTTCACTGCAAGACTCTACTTGTGGGGTGTGGCTGCAGCTTTCCGGTGCCACATACATGCATCATCTGCTAGCTTTAGTCTGCTTGCTAATGCTAGAGGGTTGTTCTGCATTTTAGCAATGAGGAGTGCCTTCAGAGTAGCTGCAGTTTTGAATGTGCTGTCCTCAGTGGTTTGCAGCCGAAGAAAACTGATCCTTGTTCTTGGGTTGTCAAGTGTAAGTGCATGTACCACAGGTGACATAAAGGTCAATTGAGGGACCCACTCATGCACATTATCCTCACATCTGCTATTTCTAGTGCAAGTGGTTGACCACTAGTCAGTGCCAAAAAGTTCTTAGTGACTAGTTCATACTTCTGTTTCCTCATGGGATCAGTTATGTGTCTCATTTAGGAAATCTTTACTAATGGTTCTATATAAAAGAGTAAAATGCAACTATCCTCATACAGGAAAAGCACCATGGTGGTCCTGATCCTGAGACACAGTCATTATGTAAAAAAGATGTCAAAGAAAGGAGAGGATCTTCAGGCAGAGTTACATTCCTTGTCTATTCACAAGTGTTTTTGACTTAACATGAGGCATGGTTAAATAACAGTTGGGAAAAATAAAATGATGATCATGCCACCCAGGATTGTAAAAGATGAGCAAAAAAAACGATGGATTTACGCCCAGATCTCAGTACTGGGGTGAATGTATGACATTGTTCTGCATTCTGCCCATCAATTGTTCTTTTTGCATTTGTCCTCCAGGATTGTGGCTGCACATTTGTATTGACACTTGAGACAGAAATATGGGTCAAACCTGAAGTGGCACGGTGTGAAATAACAATGGACTGGGTTGCAACACTGAGTAATTATTAGTGGCTGAGTTTAATTCAAGCACTCCATCCTTCACTGTGTTATATATTTAAGTGTGACACCCCCCATCAACAGCACAAACACTCCTATCCCATAAAGACACCAGACGTCAGTGACAGTATGTCCTATGTGAGGTACAGGCTACAGTAGGAATCTGGGATGTTTAGGCAGTAAAACATTTAACATTAGAAGGTTAAATAGTGTTCAATGCCTATGGGAACTGAGGGTTATGAAGCAAGACGCCACATATGTAAAATGTCTGAAACAATCTTTGACATAAAACTTTGCAAGCTGCATGTTTTTTTCATGGGAAAGGAAGTGCTGAACTCATTCTCAGAAAAATGCTGCTGCCTGATTGGATCTAAAGAAGAGAGACCTGCTATGCATTTTGCATCATAATTTTTGCCTTTTATATTAGTGCGTGTTCCTAGTAGAGACCAACTCTTTTTCCACATAGCTATTCCCAGGCACCCATTTCATTTTTCATTGTCCCTTTCTGAGAGTTGTGGCTACTGCTGCTTCTGTTGATCTCTTGCCTTACTTTGATGCTCTATTTTTGAGAAATTACTACTTCAGTTCTAGGAATAATTGCTCATATGAATGAGTTAGCAGAGTTTCATGAACTAGTCTTAATGGGAATTGTTGACTCGTCAATTTGATTTTTCTTCATGAGCACTACTAACTTTAAATTCTGATCCTGTTCATTAAAATAACGATTTTGGTCCTTTATGGAACACGCTTATTGTGGCATAATGTTATAGCTCCAGACTCAAAATACGACAGCAAAACTTCATCACATGAGGCGATTTATCTCAACAAGCCAACGTAGAAACAGGACTGGACCCTGTTTGTGGTGATAAGACTAAAGGTTTTGGTTTTTTTTAAATTATTTTTATTGACAACACAAGCGAACAAAACATACGGAGAGCCAAATTTCACATAAGCATATACACAAAAAAAATAAGAAAGGAAATTAATCACAATATTAAAAATAACATATCGTTAGATCTTATTACAAACTAAATTAGAAATAGACATATAGACACAGTACAGAATAATACAGCAATGTACAGAGATGTATTTTTTGGGCCATAGCTATCTTGATAGCTCAGCATTCAATAAGCAATGGAAAAAAAGAAATTAATGCTGGGTTTGATTTTAGTTTGAAAAGAAAGTTCCCCCAATTTTATCAAGTTTTCTCATTGATCGAACACCTTTTATTCTGGCTAGAGAGGACTCCGTATCATATATTTCGTTTACAAGTGACCACCATTCCATTATATGTGTGACTTTGAGGATATCCATGCCCTAGCTATAACCAATCTTGCGCATGAGACCAAGATAATTAATAGATCTCTGTATATTCCAATAGATGGTTGCATGCCCAAAAGTACCATTGTTGCTGATATTGAAGTAGAGATCACTTGTTTCTGATTTAAAATATTCTCTATTCCAATCCAAAACTCAGATAGTACTGGGCATGAGAACAGCATGTGTTTAAGGTCTGCTGCCACCAGACCGCATTTAGGGGACGTAGTACGATCACTTGATATATTATTTCGGGACCATTTTGAAATTCGTTGCGGGGTGTAGTATAAGTGACATACTGTTTTATATAACTGAAGCCTTAAGCTAGAGGATTGTACCAATTTGTTAATATTGCTGAATGAAGTAGAAATAGTATGTGCGGTTATATTTACCCCCAGTCTTGTTGACCATTTCACAGCAAATTTAGGACAGTCGTCAACCTTATATTGACAAAGACACTTATAGCCTATGCTAATCAGAGATGTAGTCTTTTCCGTATTTAGTCAAGTCCGTATATCTGAGTCAGATACTTCTCTCAGGTTAATTTTCCGTATCAAAAAATCTCGTGTTTGTATATACTTAAACCGCATTCGTTTGGGCAACTTATAAAGAAGTTTAAGTGTTTCAAAATCTAGAAGGCCCGTCGTACCATACAGATCCCCTAGCGTATTTATATCATATTTAGCCCATAAACATCCTGCTTTGTCACTGAAGATTCCAGGTAATCCCGGATTGCCCCACAGCGACAACTTGGAATGAAAAAAGGAAGTCCTACAAATAGTCAGAATTGGATTCCATTTGCGCACTGCCGCCCTGGCAGTCTTAAACCTAACTCTTTTAAAATAATTTGGATCATTTGCTCTTGCCAGAAATTGATTAGAGTCCATACCTAGCATAAATTGATGGAAAAAAATGATTTTTAGAGTTAAAGAGACTGCGGAGACGACCCAAAAAAGTAGCAAAAATATATAATCCGAAGTCTTGGAAATTAAGCCCCCCTTTATTAGGTGGGAGTTTCAAGAACGAAAGTGATCTTCAAGCTTTTTTATACCCCCAAATAAAACTACTAAAAATCCCATCTAATTTTTTGAATAATAAATTGCTAACACATAAGGGAATTGACCTAAATAAATAAAGACATTTTGGTAAAATCTTCATTTTGATGAGGTTGATTCGCCCTATCAAATTCAAAGGGATCTTGTGCCATTTTTTTAGAAGGGCTGACACGTCTTTCAGTAAGACATCATAGTTAAGCGCATTTATGTCTCCTATTTTAGATGAGATTTTTACTCCTAGGTAGGTGGCTGCTTGACAAGTACCAGAAACACAAACCAGTGGCTTGTAATTCAATATGACCTGCGTTTTATTTAGGTTTAATTTATAACCAGAGATGGCTCCGAAATTGTTTGCTTCCTCCGTAATTCCCGATATAGCTTCTATCACATCCGTTGTGTACACCGCTAAATCATCAGCGTATGCTGTGATTTTAAGGGTGTTTGTGCCAAATTTAAAAGGAATAATATGAGGTTGAGAATGAAGAGCATTTATGAATCGTTCCATTGAAAAAGCAAATACTAGCGGGGATAGAGGACACCCTTGACGAGTACCTCTTAGAATTGAAAAATTGGAAGACAGCATGCCGGCATAGCTAATTTTTGCCTCAGGGTGATCATACAGAGCCTGTACCTTACTCATGAATTGACCCTTAAAGCCAAATTCTGCCATGACCGCCCCGAGATAATCCCACCCCACTCGGTCAAAAGCTTTTTCAGCATCTAATAAGACCATTCTGAGTGGAGTGGGATTAGTTGCTGCTACATCAAATGCAGTTATCGCCATGTTTACGTGTGCAGTTGTGTCCCTACCTACCACAAAACCGTGCTGTTGTAGATTAACTAATTTTGGCATGAGTGGGGAAAGACGCATAGCAAGTACTTTAGCAAATACCTTTGCATCTGCATTAATCAATGAAATCGGTCTGTAAGACGCACATTCCATTGCTGGTTTATTCTTTTTTTTAAAAACATAGGGCCTCATTTATGAGAAATGACGCATCGCTGCGTGAAAGCAGCGATGCGTCACTTCTCAGTGCGCACTCCTTGCGACATGCCTGATGCGTCATATTTAATGTATGACGCATCATGTCGCAAGGAGTTACAGATACATCAGTATTTCTGACGTATCTGTAAGCGCAAAAGTGATGCATTGCTGGAGTGTGTCACAAAAGTGACGCAACTCCAGCAATGCGTCCTTTCACATGGGGCAAGCCCCATGTGAAAGGGCCTGCGTCAGTCTTACGCCTGCTGTGAAGCAGGCGCAAGATTTTGACGCAACGGCATCCTAAAAGTGGCGCAGTGAAATCTCATAGATTTCACTGCGTCACTTCTACGACCCTTCCTTGCGTCAATACGCCCCCCTTGTATACATTATACCTGGCGCAGGCATAATGTGGCCCAGGGGTTTACAAAGTGACGCATCTACCTAGATGCGGCACTTTGTAAATATGGTGCAACAAGGCACATCTTTTACGCTGCTGGTGCGTCACAAAAAGTGACGCACCGGCGGTTTAAAAGTGACGCACTGCCTCATAAATGAGGCCCATAATCTTAGCGGTCTTCCATGAATTAGGAGCCGTCCCAGTTTCACTGATCTGATTCATAACCAAACAGAGAAGAGGAAGTAGTTCATCCATACAAATTTTATACACTTCTATTGGAAGCACATCCTCCCCTGCTGCTTTACCTGAAGGAAGAGAAGCAATAGCAAGCTCTGTGAGTGTTATCTTTTCCTCCAGTTGTTCCATACCTTCCGGTTCTATATCCCTATAAATGGCCAAGTTCTTACGAATGTAGGTTTGTATGCTATCTTCAGTTGGGCAATTTTCAGGAGTATACAATTTGCTATAGTATGTGACAAATTGCTCCAATATTTGCGCTGGCTGATTACATATAATATTATTAGGTCCCTTGATGGATTTGATTAAAGTATTCGCCCTATCATCGACAACTTTATACGCAATAATTTTCCCTATTCCATCTCCACTTTCATACTGTGACAGTTTATATTTATGTAATTTAATACTGTTTCAGTCTCTAAAGGATTTTTTAATCATGGACCGCAGACTTACTAGTTTAAGTTCTAGCTGAGCGACATTTTCCGAGCTTTGTACCCCACGTTGAAGAGTTTTCGCCAAGTGCTTTTCAAGTGTCAAAATATTAGATGTCATAGCCAAGATCTAATTTCTTCGTTCTGCATTTTGTCTAAATATAAACTGCTGGGCAAATCCTCTTATACTAGCCTTACAAACATCCCAAACATATATAAGTGAGGCAGAATTAGTATTAATTTCTAAGAATTCTTTAATATGTTCTTTAAGTTGAGAAATAAATATTAGATCCACTAATACATATCTTGGGAATGAAAAAGCCTGGGTTCCTTTATACTTAAAATGTTATTGAACCGGAGAAGGATAGGTTTGTGATCCGATGTAACTCTCGGACAAATCTCCATAGTGCATGATTCTAAGATTTTATCAGTGGCCCATGCCATGTCAATGCGTGAACACATTTTATGGGATGCCGAATAATAAGTAAACCCCCCTAAGTTGGGATATAAATTTCGCCAGACATCTTTAATATTATGCAAACGGGAAAGTTCTAATATAGCGGCTCGTGTCTTGCGCATTCGTTGGAAAGCTCTTTGACTCATAGTATCTTGCTCATAATTCATTACAAAGTTGAAATCACCCATAAGTATCAATTCCCCTTCCCAATCTAGTAGTCCAATATTTAACCAATCAAACATATATGGATCGTCAATATTGGGTCCATATGGAGCGCAAAAAAACATATTTACAATTTTCCAGGTTAATTTGTGCTATTGCTCACCTCCCCCCTTTATCAGTGGCTGTTTTAATTACTTCTGCTCTTAGTTGATTTTTCTTTAAAATAGCCACTCCTCTAATAGAAGCGCTTAGTGTTGTATAAGTCATTACCTCATAACCCAATGGGTCTAACAGTTTCCTATCCTTGTAGCAAATATGAGTCTCAGTTAAGAGCACCAGATGAGGATTGTACATTCTCAATTCCTCATATACTAGCTGCCTCTTACTTTTACAATTAAGGCCTGCAACATTCCAGGCTAAACAACTGATTTGGTACATATCATAAATCTGAATGTATTGTTATTTTCCTCATTAAGCATATATGTGAAGGCTCTATACCATCCCTTGTGCTCTTGTTGTCATTTTCAGCATTTTTATCCTCCTCCCTGACCCTACCTCTACCACCCTCCCATCCCTTTCCGCCCCCCCCAGTTGTACCTACAGGGAAAGCCCCCCTCTATCTCCTGCTGCCGCTGTTGGGGCAGCCTAGCCAAGCGGTGACCTCAAAGTCTCCCATCTCCCCTAATAACACTCATATCACTGCAAATAGTGAGTAAGAATACCTAAATAAGGAAGCAAAAAAAAAGAAAACCAAGGTTTTCTATATAAGATTTCTACATGCACTTCCATCATCCCTCAGCAATCAGACAATAGCTTTTTATTCTGCTCCTAAAAAGAAAAAAAATACTCAGAAAAAAAAGAATAACAATAGACCATTACAAAAAAACCATTCCACCAGTGGGTGAGGTCCCAAGGGACATAATAAGCAGGTTTTTATCCTTTCTCCCCTCCCAAAAATAAAAAAACAAGCCCATAGCTTATAGCTTAAGGTGATAAATCTACATTTTAACTGATTTTAGAGAGTAATAGCTCAGCTTCTTTGATTTCAGTAAAGAAGTAAGTACCCCCTGCTTTAATTACTTTTAGGTGTGCTGGTTCTGAAGATATACCTGCCATCCTGCCGATTTAAAAAGGTCAATTAGTTGGCGCAGCTTCCATGGCTTATCTATGGTAGCCTTACTTAGGTCAGATCTAACAAAGAATGTTACATTTTCAGTTGCAACAGGAGAATTAGGTCTTGCTTTAATAGCCACTGCCTGCCTAAGTAGGAAATTGCCAAAATATATCAATAAGGGGCGGGGAAATTTGCTCTCTTTGTTTCTATTAATTATTGGCAGTCTATGCACTCTCTGAAGTTGCGAGTCCCAATCCCAGTCGGCTAGGTCTGAAAAGGCCCTTTGGAATAGTTTGACCACATATACACGAGGGTCGGACCCCTCAGAACCTCCTGGAACTCCAAAGAGTCTAAGGTTATGCCTCCTTTGCCCATTTTACATGTCTTCCAATTTGATTTGGAGGGCCTTGATCTCTGCGTCGTACTGGTGGGCTGATGCCTCAGTGCGACCCGTCAGTTCCTCAACGTCAACCACCCTCTGTTGAAGCTCTTTGATTTCTTTTGTGATTCCACCGAGCATGCTAGTCACCTCCAGTAAACAGTTCTGCATTTTATTATTGTCCTCCCTTAATTGGAGAAAGTGCTGTTGTGCTTCTTGCCGATGGTCGGTTAGAGTTTTCAAAATTATAGAAAGTGATGAGGACTCAGGAATTTCTAAGGGCATTGTGTAGGATGTGCTAGCCGTGTCCTCTACTGCCTGAGTTGGAGATATCTGCAAGTTCGGTGAGCATGTTTCCAAACATTAAATTACATCTACTGTTCCTACAGGCGTGGTTATGATATTATCAAATTCAGGTTGAGATGTAGTGGCTGTCGTAGTAATTATCTCTGACCTGACTGATGCAGGAGGGGCCACTGACAGAGCGAGGGACGGAGCATTACAGTCAGCCGGCTTATGGGTAGCTTTCACATTTTCTCCCTCTCATTGGAGCTGGACCCCGACAAACGCAGTGCCATATTTTTAACCCCCTTTGGCCTAAAGGTTGAATCATATTTACTTAAATGTTGCCCCAACTACCCTCAGTTAGCTAACGATGTGAAGCAAGTGGGATTCCAGACAGAAATGTGCCTGTCATTGGAATGCAATGCAGATGAGCTCAGGTTAAATATTTGTCATATCATGTAATTGCTATACGATAAGTATATGTCGTAAGTGGAACTGTTGCTATACGATAAGTATATGTCGTAAGTGGAACTGAGGTTTATCACTTGTATTTATAGCACAGGTTACCTATGCATAGCAAATTTAATTTTCAAAGCGTTTTTAATCAATGTCCCATTTAATTCTATATACAGAAAATATGTGCTGCAGCAGCAGAGACTGTTTGGAATCAATTTAATCTGATTCCCAGCGGGGGCTAATTCCCCCGCAGTGCTGGGGGGAAAGGGGCCACGCGCAGCGCCACAGTGCTCGTGACGAGCTCAGCTCGTCACGCTGCACGTTGGCGCTGTGCTCATGATGAGCTGAGCTCGACATGACCACACCCGTTTCTGTAGAACGCTCAGCACAGCAGGGGAATTATCCTCCACATGGGAGCGCCGCCGTGGTCATGACTAGCTCAGCTCGTCGTGAGCATGCAAGGTGCTAGAATCACATTCTGTGCTTTAATTGTTTCCATGGCCATGCACTGGTAATTGTATAGGCAGTGAAATCAGATTAGCTCACCTCCCATTTCCTAGCCATTTTGCATGTCTCACTTTGAAGCATATACCAGAGATGGCTTAAGAGAAACTGTTAGGAAGTGTGAAAACATTAGCAATGTGACTTTGGCTTACCTTCTTTAAGTCAGTAACTTTAATTCATGTTAAGTTATATGACAGGGATTTGTAAAGCGCAACTAATCACCCAAGGGGTATCTAGGCACTGGAGCAGGTGTGAAGGCCATCTGCAGGGTCTTAGTTAAAGAGCCAGGTTTCAGCTTCATATGAAATTCTGGATACAAGGAGGAAGCCCTTAGGTGTAGAAGGAGGCTGTTCCATATTTTGGGTGCGAGGTATGAGAAGGCTAATTCTCTTGTTTTGTTTCAGAGGATGCAGGTGTATGTGTGAGAGAGAAAGAGGCAGAGTGCAGGTGTCTGGTGGGTTGGTGGAAGTGGAGGCAGGAGTTGAGTTATGCTGGTCCAATGTTGTGCACAGCAATGTAAGTAGATGTGAAGAGTTGGAATTGGCAGATTTGTGTATTGGCATCCAGAGGTGAGGCATGATGCGGGTTCACCAGGGAGATGTAGAACTAGGCCTGGGTGGAATTATTAATTCTGCCTTGGAATTGGAGGAATTTGGTAATTCTTTTTAGCATGGAAATACTTATAAATTCTGCCACTCCTCCAGTGAAATTAATCTGCAGTAAATTAAGGTTTCTAAAGAGGGCTGAAAGAGGGAGCAGTCCCTCTATGTTTAAAAACCACTGTATATTAAACTTTAATTTGAAGGGTTTTTTTAAACTTTGAGGGACTGCTCCCTCTTCTGGCCCTGTTTTTAAAAAATCACTGCCCAGCACAGCATTGCATATGCCCTTACATACTCTGCAGTAATTACTGCAGAGTATATAAGGGTGCGGAGGGGTATGCACTGCAGAGTGATAGGCAGTTGTTTCTAAAGTTTAGAAACCACTGCATACCACTTGGCGCAGCATATTTACATACTCTGCATTAATCACTGTAGAGTATTATTATTATTATTATTATTGGGACACTTGTAAAGCGCTGCGTTACGCACACCGGCGTGTCCACGCGCTGAAAGTGGGAGAGGCAGCGAGCAGGGAGCACAGAAGCTGAGCGGACAGTTATTTAGTGTAAAGGAATGTTTTAAGTTTCGCTCGGAACCTAGCTTCCTCCGGTTCCAGGCGCAGGTCCGCTGGCAGTTTATTCCAATTATTTGCCGCTAGGCATCTAAAGGACCTACCTCCCATGCGGGCTTTCTTGACTCTAGGGATCCTCAGTAGACCGCCCCCTGCAGATCTAAGCGCACGTGTTGGTTGGTACACTTCGATCAGTTAATTCAGAGGGTCGGGTGCCCTGCCATTCAAGATACGATGACAGGTGCAGAGAGCTTTGTATTCCACTCTTCTCCTCACAGGGAGCCAGTGTAACTGCTGGAGGGCTGCTTTAGAAGGCGCCCTTTTGGGCAGCCTGAGAATCAAACGTGCTGCCGCATTCTGCAGCACTTGCAGGCGTGCCATGCTTTTTTCTGGAGCCCCCAGGTACAGCAGGTTCCCATAGTCCGACCTAGCTGTCACCAAAGCATGAACCAGGGTTTGACGGGCATCAATCGGGAGTAAGTCAAGGACCTTTCTCAGTTTCTTCAAAATCCCAAAACAAACTCCCACCACCCGGTTGATCTGGGGGCCAAAAGTAAGACCCGCATCAAACCACACCCCCAGATTGCGTGCCTCTTGGCAGGGGGTTGGGGTTGGTCCAAGACAAGATGGCCACCATGCCGACGACCAAGCAGACTGGGCTCTCCCCACCACTAGCACCTCTGTCTTGCTGCCATTAAGCTTCAAACAGTTGATAGCCATCCACTCGGCAAGATCTTTCATGCACGACCGGAAGCCATCGGCAGCAAGACAGGGCGCGTGCGATAGGGAGATCACCAGCTGCGTATCGTCGGCATACGAAACCAATTGGAGACCATGACTCTCCACAATCGAGGCAACAGGCGCGACATACATATTAAAAAGGGTCGGGCTCAATGACGAACCCTGCGGTACGCCTTGGTCCAGGGGCACCCCCTTTGAATAGCAGTCTCCTTGCCTGACTCGAAAGCTTCTCCCCTTGAGGAAGTCCTGGATCCATCTCAGCGCGGTGCCAGAGATGCCACCTCTGTTCAGACACTGTAGCAGGATGTTGTGAGCTACAGTGTCGAACGCCGCGCTGAGGTCCAACAGGATCAAAGCCATAGTTTGGCCTGCATCCACACCCTCTCTCAGATGTTCCGTAGCCATAAGAAGGGCGGACTCGGTCGAATGGCGTGGCCTAAAGCCAAACTGCGTCGCATGGAGCAGTCCCGTCTCTTCCACGTGCTTCATAATTTGGGTATTAACCACCTTTTCCGCCACTTTGGACAGGAAAGGCAGGAGTGAGATGGGCCTCAGATTCTCTAATACCTCGAAGCCTAAGTGGGGTTTCTTCCGGAGCGGGAGCACCACCGCCTGTTTCCACCCCTCAGGCAGCTTTCCCGATCCGAAAGAGATGTCCAGGACGTGCCTCATATAAGGCTCCAGAACTTCCAGGCTATCCGCCAAGCGTTTGGGTGACACCGGGTCCCACGGGGACCCTGATTTGACAGAGCGACACACCACTACTAGTTCCTCAAAAGGGGGGGTGCGGAAGTTTGTAAGATGCCCTGCCGTCTCCGTGTCCCCCAGTACTACCTCAAAGTCAATCCCTGTCGGCGGATTAGGGAAAGTCGAGTAAATCTTCTCGACTTTAGCGGAGAAATATTCGGCAATACGGTCACATGGCTCCGTTGAGCAACTCTCCGGCTCTGTGGGTGAATTTACCGAGGTCAGAGACTTGTAAATACTGAAGAGTTCTTTAGCCGAATTTTCCGCCCCCAGGATTTGTCCTGCATAGTAGGCTGCCTTAGATTTTTTAATCAGCCTATGGTGAAGGCGCCTTTTTTCCAGAAACAGTTCCCTAGCCTGGTTGTCATAAGACACCCTCCAGACTCTTTCTGCCCGCCTACAGTCCGCCTTTGTTAGCCTCAGCTCACCACTAAACCATGGGGCTGATCGTTCTTTCCGAGCACATGTAGATGTGCAGCAGAGTGGGGCTGTCTGGTCAAGCGCTTCAGTGATGCGCTGATTCAGATTAGAGACCGCTGTTTCTATGTCTTCGCCCCCAGGCTGACCATCCCTGCTTAAGGCTTGATTAAAATCCTCCACCGAGAATTTAGCCCACTTCCTCCTGAGATAATTAGGGGGTGCCTGGCTGGCTTTGTTGGTTTTTAAGCTCTGTATGGAGAATGCCACCAGAAAGTGGTCTGTCCAGGGGATGGGCTCTATACCGGACACCTCCACACCTCCCCAGTTAGCATAAACCGGGTCCAAAAGGTGTCCCTGGCGGTGCGTGGGGTCCGATAGCTTCAATTCCAGTTGAAGAGCTAGCATATCCCGACAGAAGTCCTTAACCCCTGTGTCCTCTGGGCAATTTAAATGCAGGTTCAGGTCTCCTAATAGGAGAAATTTGTCCCTGCGTAGGGTAGCCTCCATGAGGCTTTCTAGCAGGCTCTCCCTGAACTTTGTGCAAGCCCCTGGCGGCCGATATACCAGACAGCCTTTGATCGTCGTGCCCCCGTTGATTTGAATCGTGAAAACTCCCGCCTCACTCTCCACAATCAGCGTGCGCTCTAGGCAACAGCCCAGAGTTTTCCTAAAAATAATAGCAATCCCCCCTCCCACCCCCTCTGGCCTATCCTGCCTAACCCAGGAATAGTTCTCCGGCGTGGCCTCGATAATGTCCGAGTCGGAAAACTGGTCTAACCAAGTTTCCGTAAGAAACAGTAGATCGAACTTTTTATCTGTAATCAGCTCAAAAACGTCAAGTCTATGTTTACGTAATGACTTTACATTAAGGAGACCACAGGAAAGTGCCTGCTCCGTGGTATCCCGCAGCAGGGTAGTAAAACGGAAACCACAGTGAGGACATACCCTTTCGTCACTCGTCATACCGTGCATACATATGGAGGCAGTGCGGGGACGGAAGCCAAGGAGTTGATCCTTAGCCCAGTAGATCTTACGGCCAGGGGTTATCGCCCTAGCCCGCATTCGGCCGCGGACGGGCGCAGACGGGCTCGACTTTGGCGACACTTCGGCGCGCCTTCGACGCGCCCGCTGCGCTCGTCCGCTGCGCTGCCTTGTTAACATCCGCCTTATATGCCCCAGAGCGAGTGCCTCAGGATCACTAGACCGCTAACCGGTCTCCCCCGCTCACCGGAAGTGGCAGTCTCGACCTTCCACGCCCTCCGCGCAACGGTGCTAGTCACCGCGTCGGACCAGGGCGGGAAGGAGTGGAGAGAACAGCCCCGGCGTCCGCTATAGCAGGTAAGCCTGCAATTGACCCCAAAATTAAAAGTTTTCCAAATGCAGTAAAATGCGCACACACGCAGTTAAAAATCTCAGCGCCGAGCACAGTGGCTGTAGACACTGGCACTGCCTACTCACCACCACGCGAGCCGGCTCCTCCAGTGCCTTATATGCCCCAGAGCGAGTGCCTCAGGATCACTAGACCGCTAACCGGTCTCCCCCGCTCACCGGAAGTGGCAGTCTCGACCTTCCACGCCCTCCGCGCAACGGTGCTAGTCACTGCGTCGGACCAGGGCGGGAAGGAGTGGAGAGAACGGCCCCGGCGTCCGCTATAGCAGGTAAGCCTGCAATTGACTCCAAAATTAAAAGTTGTAAGGGCATTGAATAGTATTTGGCTGCACTGTTTTTTTAGCGCAAAATGCATCTTCGCATCCATTTTTGGATGAATAGTGCCAATGGCCCACCCTCGACATCACAGAATTTTATATATAATTCTGCTGAATTCCATGGAATCAAAATCTGCCAATTCCATCTACCTCTATGAGACTTGCATCAGCGTTCTGAATGGTCTGAGGAGTTAGAGGAAGTGGTTGGGAATTTCAGGCTAGAGTGTTTTGCCACCGTCAAGTCTGCTGGTAATTAGGGCTTGGGTGACTGTATTTCTGGTAATCTTGAGAATCCATCTGAAGATTTTTGAGGATGCCTTGCTTGTGGAAGCAGGAGGCGCTAACCGCACTCACCTGAACAGCCATGTTGAGTTTGTCATCTAGTATGACCCCATGTTGTGTGCATAGTTGCTGGGTGATGGAGTGGGCCTGAGCTCTGATGGCCACCTGGTGGAGTCCCAGTGAGAGTTTTTGTTCCTGAAGATCAGCACCTCTGTCTTTTCTGTGTTGATTTTTAGGCAATTAGTTCTCATCCATTCTGCTACCTGGATCCTGCATTTGAATAATTTGGATCTGGTTGTGGGGGATTTGTCTGATATAGAAAGTATGAGTTGGGAATTATCGGTGTAGTAGAATTTAGATATCTGTGAATGGTGTCATATAAATGTTGAAAAGGGTGGGGCTGAGGGATGATCCGGTAGGGACTCTGCATATCAAGTACTTGGGCTCCACTGTGTGGGGAAGCTGACTCGCTGAATTCTCTTTGTGAGGAAGGAGCATATCCATTCAAGGGCTGGACCTTGGATGTCCGTGTCATGTAATGATGAGGATGGAGTGTGACACAGTACCAAATGCTGCAGCACTATGAGGGCGGTGGGTTCTCCTCATTCTAAGAGGGTGTTGTTCTTATCTCTGGCACCGATAAGTGTTCTTTCTGTGCTGTGTTTGTCACGGAATCCGGATTGGGAGTGGTCAAGACGATTGTTGGGATCCAGATAGTTGGTGAGCTGCTGGTTGATTGCTTTCTCTATCACCTTTTCTGGGTACGGTAGTACGGAGATTGGTCTGATGTTGCTGAGTTCGTTGGGGTCAGCTGATGTTTTTTTAGGAGGGCTGTGACTGCAGCATGCTTCCACTCCTTGGAGAAAGTTGCAGACTTAATGGAGAAATATATGATGTGCATGAGCAATCAGCTGATCATGGGTCCTCCTGGGTTGTAGATATGATGTGGACATGTGCCTGTGGGGGCACATGTCCACATGACAGTTTTCATGATTGAGGTGTTGTCTTCCTCAGTGAGTGTTCTACTGTCCAAGTGGTAGGTGTGCAGGTTTTTGATGATGTCCTCTGGGTTTGGTTGCTTTTCAAAGTTATTGTTCTAGATTTTGCTGTTGATAAAATTTGATAGGTCATTGCAGAGTTCCTGGGAGTGGGTGATGAAGTTGGTTGAGGTGTCCTTGATGATGGCAAATATATTTTTTCTGCTACCATAAGGCCTCTTCTCTTGGTACCTATCAGGAGGTGATGGTAGTGCCTGAGCGCAGCATTGTAGTTTCATCTGGTGTAAGAGTCATCGTTGGTTCTCCATCTGCTTTACAGCCTTTTACAGAATCTTCAAGAGGCCCTGTTGTTCATTCTATAATGTTGGTGAGTTTTTATCGGTCAGGGAACATCAGTGCAGTTGGAGGTTCATTGGTTGAAGTCAGAGATGTCCCTGTGTAGGTTGTTGGTGGTGTCGGGTTGGTTACCTTTGGGAATGTAGAGCAAGTCTGATTCCATTACTCTGCTCCAGTTTCAGCTGGGTTGGTTGGTGCTGTTGGGAGCTTTTGGCTTGAGTTGTGGAAATATTGAAATGGATAACGTAGCCGCACACTAATTAATTTCTTCAAGTAACAAAATAGGCAAATCAAATCAGTTCCATGTCCAATTACATAAACTCTCTACTTTTTGTGTTGATAACATCTTCAACAGCAAAGATTTATATCAAAGGTTTAGTAACACAACACTATGATGGCAGTGCCCTGGGAAAACTATTGCTGTACCATTGAGTCATGGCTGGCGTACAACACTCCACTGGGAGACAGCAAATGCTATTCTAGCAAAACACACAGAACTGGCACATAGAACTGACATCTATTGAGCATACCTAAATTCCCAAATAGGGCAAAAATCCAAATTTAAAAAAAATCAAACATGTGGTAGATGCAAAAGCAAACAGATTGTATCATAATTTCAAGCTGAGAGAAAACCTTCTGCACACAGAGAAGAGTTACTTGTCTACAGAGGCTATTCAAGATAATTTGTTTGTAAATAAGATGTATCTAGGTTTAGAATCTCGAGGGTATCCCACATTCTGAATTTTTCTGAGAAGGTTTGGAATTTTTATGAAATTTTTTTATGAATCAAAAATTGTTCTGAATATTAGCTGTTGCAATGTGGTAGTTCAATGCTCTGAATATTTGAGATCAAGTTTCATGGTGCAGGGAAGGGTGCTTCATTAATTCTGACATTGACCAAAAGCTGTTGAGAAAAAATAGCAGTCAACACAAGAAAGTCTTAAAACCAAGGAATCAGAGCGAGGGTTTCTGTAGACAGATAATAAAAATGTATGTGGCCGTACTATAGATGGTGTAAACATGGTTTAAAAGAAATTAAATTGATACCCTACATCATTGTGACATGTTCTGTGCTTGGTTAATGTTATACAAAGCAGGTCAGTGCCAAAGCTTTCTTAATGCAGTTGTAAACAAAGTCACCAATCCCTAGTGGCAATAAATCTGGGTGCTTCCTATAGATTGCTATGTCTAAAGTTGTGCAATGTCAGCCTAGTACTTGTTTTTATTCCCTCTTACTTTTTTGCCTCATTCAGATTGTTGGCATCTTTCCTGTTCATTTACTCTACCATCACCAAGGTCTCTTACCTCATCCCACATATTATCCCTTTCTTCCATTGCATTTCCTATGACTGCCCACCACCTCAGTATCACCTTATTGTCCTGCTTATCCTTCTCCATTTTACTTTAATCTTTTCATGAATGCTGCATCCATAGAGGCCCAAATTAAAGTGTGTTAGAAGTATCCTCTAGACATTCAGTTACCCTTCCTGACAGGACTCCCTATAGTTGCTGCGTGACCAGGGGAGATTATTTGACTTTACTTACTGACCACTAGGGTCAGTGAACATAACACTATTTTGGTTATAGATACACTTTCTGATATCAGTCTACTAGATTCGTACCTGATTGAGGCCTTAGTATTTTTGTATGAAAGGGACTGTGTCCCATCCCGAACCTTCAAGTTACAGAATTAGTAAAAACACTCCCAGATCCTGTGATTAGTCACTCAACATTCCCTTACGTTAGTAATCCTCATTTAAAGTTTCATGGTGTAGAGGTTGCACCTTGAATTGGCAGACTTCTCTCCTCACAAAACCCTCCATTCCCTCCTCTCGTAAGGAGGTTGGGGAACTGCTAGGTTTCCAAAGGCATGGCCTCAGATGGCTCTGCTGTCCTAAACCTATGCCCGAAAGACACATATGTAACAGGGTTGCTGGATCAGTACGCCAGAAGACATGCACTATTTGGGACGGCACTTCCCTTCCGAAGTATGTTTTTTCTTCCTGTGCAGGAAAAATTATCAATGCCCACCTACACATGAAGAGAAATCTCTCTGCAAGTTGGGGACATTGACTTTAACCGTTGCTTTGGGAGTTTGCTTCTGAAAGACAGGAAAATGGTTTTCAGGCAAAATATCAAAATTAAAATATTGTCATACCAAAATATTGTCTCCAAAATATTGTGATATAGAAATATTGTCTGCAAGAATATCGTTGTCAAGAATATCGATTTTAAGATAAGTAATATAGGGTTACAGGGTGGGAAGTAAAGTCATTGTATTTAATTAATAATTAGTTGCTAATTAATATTATTTATTTAATTGATAATTAATTATGTTATTTGTGGAATGTATTATTTTTATTTTACGTGTCGGTTGTGGGATTTATAGGGGTACTGTCTGGGAAGCAAATTAATTCTAATTAATTAATCATTCATTTTGAATTAATATTAACTATTTAATTGATAATCAATTATGTTAATTGACTAATTAAAAATTTTTATTAGCAATTTTAGGTACGGATTGTGGGATGTTTAGGGGTACAGGGTAGTTTTTAACTAATAATAATTCTTTAATTGATAATTATAATAATTGTGCAATAAAACATTTTTACTTACATTTTAGTTGTGGGTTTTGGATGGGTATAGGGTGGGAAGTGAATACATCTTAATTACATTATGTTACATTTTTTAATTGATAATTATTAAATTGAGAAATGATATTGTTAAGTGTGTAATTAATGTTTTGTTTTGTTACATTTTAGGACTGGGTGGTGTGTTTTGTGGGGGTATATTGTGGGAAGTAAATGAATTATAATTACGTAATAATTTTAATGGATGATAATTAGTTTATTGCCAAATATTTATGTTAATGGTAGAAATAATTTGTTTTTTAAAGTTACATTCTAGGTGCAGGTTTGGAGTTTTGTAGCGGAATAGGGTGGGAAGTAATAAAAAAATACATTATTTAATTTTGTTAGTTAATAAATAATTTTCAAATAAAATTAATTAGTTAAATGAAAAATATGTATTTTTATTTTAATAATAGTTGTAGTATTTAACACTGTAATATGTATTTACTTTAATTAATTTTTCAATATAAAAGATATTGTTCTCTTTTTTACATTTTAATATTTTTCTTTGTTTACTTTGTTTTTGCAATTATTTTATTGTGTTGAAGAGAATTTGTTTGATTATAATGTTGCACTGACTGGAGTGGGAGTAGTAAATGTTAACCCTCTGCAATTCTGCACTTTCCCTACTGTTGCGCTCATTGGAGTGGGAATAGTAAATGTTAGCCCTCCGCAATCTAACAGTTTTCCTACTGTAAATTGTACCCCTCCACAATCCAAAACGTTCTCTACTGTTCCACTGACTGGAGTAGGAATAGTAAATGTAACCTATCCACAATCCAACACTTTTCATTCTGTTCTACTTGCTGGAGTGGGAATA
The DNA here is from genome assembly GCF_964263255.1 of Lissotriton vulgaris. Lineage (NCBI taxonomy): Eukaryota > Metazoa > Chordata > Amphibia > Caudata > Salamandridae > Lissotriton > Lissotriton vulgaris. The sequence continues at coordinate 240,801,700 of NC_141689.1, read as the reverse complement.
GTACATTTTACCCCTCTGTAATCCAACACTTTCCCTACTGTTAAAGTTATCTGAGTTGGGATAGTCGATTTTACCCTTCCGCAATCCAACACTTTCTCTACAGTTGCACCGACTGGCGTGGGAATAGTAATTTTTAATCCTCCATAATCCAACACTTTCCCTACTGTTGCACTGACTGGAGTGGGAATAGTACATTTCACCCTACCGCAATCCAACACTTTCCCTACTGTTGCACTGTTTGGAGTGGCAATAGTAAATTTTACTCCTCTGTAAACCCCTAGGCAATCCAACACCTTCCCTCCTGTTCCATTGACTGGAGAGGAATAGTAAATGTTGCCCCTCCGAAATCCGACACTTTCTCTACTGTTGCATAGAGTGGAGTGTGAATAGTAAAATTTACTCATCTGCAAGCCAACACTATCCTTACTGTTGCACTGACTAAAGTGGGAATAGTACATTTTATCCTACTGCAATCTAACACTTTCCCTACTTTTGCACTGATTGGAGTGGGAACAGTAAATTTTACCCCTCCGCAATCCAACACTTTGCCTATTGTTGCACTGACTGGAGTGGGAATAGAAAATTTGACCCCCCTATGCAATCCAACATGTTCTCTACTGCTGTATTGACTGGAGTGGGAATAGTACATTTTAACCCTGTTTCATATAACAGTTTTCATACTGTTGCGTTGCGTGAAGTGGGAGTTGTACATTTTATACATCTTTAGTAGAACACTTTGCCTACTTTTGTATACATTGGAGTGGGAATCGTATATCTATTAAATGTAAAATTATATTGTTTATTTTATAATGTTACAATGTATGTATTATTATGTTTTTGCTTGTTTAAAATTATAATATTTATAATTATTAATATTTTTAATGTGTAAAATATTTGTATAAAATTGTAAGTTATGTATGTTGTTTACTTTTTTATTTTATTTAACTGGTTTGTTTTTTAAATAGTGCATGTTATTGATTCATATATATATATATATATATATATATATATATATATTTTCACTGAAAAAACCATAGGTTATAGACCATATATAGTTAGGGATTAGCATTTACAAAACCTTATTTTACTCACACAAAGCCATTGAAATGTGCATATATAGTTGCATGACTGACTGTATGATAGAGTGATTAAATGTGACTCACTGAGTGCATGGGTTAGTGACTAAACTGTCTTAATTTGTGCATCATTATATCTGTTGCTCTGTAAACTGCTGCATGTGTTGATCAGTAGATATATGAGTAACTATATGGGTTATTGATTGGTTGCCCAAGTATTTGTATGGGAGAGTGAGTGCGTGTGTGGGTGGCTGGGAGGTGTGTGACTCTGTGCATAGATGTGTGAGCAGTTAATTCACTAGATGTATGGGTTCAAAAGTGCATGTGGAAACAGCTGTATGGGTGGTTGACTGTGTGCATGAGTGTATTGGTGAGTGAATGGATATCTCAGTGCTACATGTCAAAGTAAGTACATTTGTAAAACACAGTACATGTGAGAGTTGACATATATAAATTACTGTGTATAAGAGCCAGTGAATGTGTGAGTGGCTGCATGGATCATTGAAAACTTGTATCAGTGATTGTATAAGAGAGTAAATATGTGTTAGAATATGTTTGAATAAATAAGGTGTGTATAACTTTATAGTTGAGGAAATGGAGGTGTGATTGATTCTTTGCATGACTGACTAGGTGTATGAGTAACTCCATGGATGAGTGACAATCTGTGAGTGTCTGTTTACACTGAGTGTATCTAAGGTTATATTAGAGTCTGAAGAGGTTCATTGTATTATCACATGAATGATGTCATCAGTGATGTTGTCAGTGATGTCATTTGAGTTGTCAACAGTGATGTCATCAGTGATGTCACTGACCATGTCATGAATGATGTAATATGTGACATCGTCAGCAGTGGATTGCGGGTGCGCGATATATAGTTAGTGCAACTAACTATATATGCAAATTTCAATGGTTTTGTGTGAGTAAAATAAGGTTTTGTAAATGCTAATCCCTAACTATATATGGTCTATAACCTATGGTTTTTTCAGTGTATTTTCAAGGTTTTGTAAATGCTAATTCCTAACTATATATGGTCTATAACCTATGGTTTTTTCAGTGAATTTTAATGGTTTTTTAATAGCAAATATCAAAAGCTGTAAAATGTATTCTTCTTTTAAAGAAAAATATATTTTATATGTTTTTAATATAATTTTTTTATGCATCTGCCAAACCCTGACCTCTTAATAGTGCACTGTGGTGGAAATGATTTTGGCACTATGACTGGGGTTGGTCTGGAAATGCTTTTAAAGGACACCTTTCATCAATTGATGACACTTTTTCCCCAAACTGCCTTGGTATATTCCAATATATGCCAGAGACAGAAATGGAACTGTTCCAACCAATTTTGTCCACAGTTTGAGAAAGCACGGAAACATGTGAATAAATCTGTTTCTGCTTACATGAGAGACTTTAGAATGGGTTCAATATACAACAATAACTTGTGTTAAAACATGCAAGACATCTACAGAGGAGATGATGTGCACTTCTCCGATGAGGGGAATAGAATATTCCTCTTGAATTTAAGACTGTGCATTGGAACCTACTTGGCCCCTCGCGGCGGGATGCCTGGCTTTCACCTTGTGGATACCCTGCGGGGGTTATCTCACAGGGGAATACCAGGACGGGTTCCCTAAGCAAGCGCCGGGAAACCCTTTGTGGGTAGCTGTGCGCTATATAAGCTCAAATACATTTACATTTACATTTACCTAAATCAGCCACAGAACCCAATAGCTCTTTTCAGAGCTACCCTACCTCTGATCATTCAAAACGTTTATCTTTTTCTAACTTTTTTCACTATTTTTCGCCAAAGTACACTCACCGGTACGCTTACCGGTGCGCGTACCTGGCGCTCCCCACGCGATTTTTAAAAAAAAAAAAAATGTTGCCTATATGAGCGTCCTAAGCCCCCCTCAGAAAACCTAGAAGGTCAGGAAGTGTCTACCGTGCCCCCTTCTACCCATTCCGAACATTGTTTGCCCTCCATCTTGTGTCTCAATTCTACCGAAACACAAAATGGAGGACTCCCGTAATGCTGCCGGTACGCGTACCGGGGCGCGCACCGGTAAGCGCTCGCTAAAAAAAGGTGGGAAAGTAATTTACAGAAAAACCACTGGAGACACTTTCATCAAATATAGAATAAGCCCTACTACATAGCAGTGCCTACAATTTACCCAAATTTGATGGAATTCCATTGAGACATTTATGCTGTAGTCCTGACTAAATATCCTGAGGTAAATTACATGACAAAAACACATATGAAGTGTTAGAATTGACAACCAATTAGAATGTTACATTCATTTTCGACTATTATTTCATGACATTTGATTGGTTATGTACCTGAATATATATAAAGAAAGAGAGAGAAACACAGCCATTTTGACTACTACTTCCTGGAGTACATTTCAAGAGCATTTTCACTTACAACTTAAACTTCTTTTTGAAAGGTAAGATGTTATTTTAAAAATTTGAAAGGAGAACTATGTTATGCCCTTTAAATTAATTTAGGAAAACGTTTTCAGATAGTTATATACTGTCCCTCTATAAGAGTTAGTCATTGAGAAAGGCTTAATTATTTAAATTATTGATTGAGTTAGGCTTCTGTGGTATAATAATGAATTTACTTAGGCTTCATCACAGGCACTTTTTAATAGTTCTACTTCCTGCCTGAAACCATACAGTGCCCAAAGATAACTTCACTGTTAAAAACTCACAAGTACCTGTCTGAACTTAAACCCAACAGTGCCCTATCTCCACTGATATATATATATTTTTACGCAATTTACAGCAAGAAAATGGAAGCACAGCAAAAATAAAATAAAATAAAATTTCAAATTAAGATTGAAAACAATCCTCACGAAGACAAAGAAGACATAGACTTTTTGGATGACACTGTAGACCAAGAATTAATTAAATGTGTTGAAGAATGTGAATCATGGAATGAAAAGGAGGACATACCAGATGAATTAATGTTACAAATTCTTTTAGATTTTGAAAAATCAGAACAATAAATTTAAATTTTAAAAGTTAAAATTGTTTGAGACATTATTCTTTTTTATATGAAAATTATGAAATAGTACCCAAAAAGATATAATATAAAGTGAGACTTAAAATATACTGTGCAACTTTTTTGTTTTACATAGTAAGTTTGCTCATAGTTACTTCCTTTCTCCAACTATATTTTCTCCAATGTGTATTTAGCATCTCTTTATCATCTCCTGCCTCCGTATTGTTTCTGCTTTCCTGACAGACTATGGTATGAATTCCATATACCACAATAACTTCTGAAACAACATGCAAGATATCTACAAAGGAGACGGTGTATATTAATTTTTAGACTCTGCATTGGTACCTACATGTTGCTACTTAACCGGGCGCTCCCCTCACAAAAAAAAAAATGTATTTATTTTTGCCCCGCGGGGCCCTTTTAAAGCCCCCACATCAAACCTAGGGGGTCAGGGAGGATCTACTCTGCCCCCTTATGCTCATTTCCTCCTTTGTTTTGGCCACTTCTTGTGTCTCGATCCTACCGAGACACAAAATGGCGGCCGGACTGTTTAGAATGTTTACAGACACCCGAGAGCCAATCAGCTTTCCGCGCGCAAGTTGCGTAGCGCGCCCGGAGCGCTCTCCGGTGCGCGTACCGGGGCCCGCTTACAGATATATATATTTTTTTGAACCTTATTTACTCAAAACCCACTAGAGCACATATCTTGCGACTTAGCAAAGGCACATCGGACTACCAGTCCCTACAATTTTGCCAAGTTTCATAGAAATCCATTCTGCCGTTCGAGCTAAAAGTGAGTCCAACCGCCTTATGGAAAACTCAATGTTAAAAACACGTTTTGGGACCCCCCTTTTTTCTCGGCCCCCACTTCAAGAAACCCCCCCAAACTTTCAGGGGACGCTCAGAAACGAAATGTGCCATTTTCCAGGAAATTTCAGCGAATTCCGTCCCTCAACGCCAAAGGTATTCAACATAGAATTTTCAGATATCCCTATTCAAAAAAATCCTAACTATATATACCTACTGGCGACCGCCAGTAGGTAATATATATGCACTGAAAAAACCATAGGTTTCACACCAGTTATAGTTAGCTGGAAATTTTACTGACATAAAAAAAATTGAAATTCCACGTTATAGTTAGTTGGACTCACTATAACTTGCACTGTTGATGACGTCACATAATAGATCACTCATGACATGGTCAGTCAGTTCATCTGGTATGTCCTCCTTTTCATTCCATGATTCACATTCTTGACATGACATGTCATGAGAGATGTCACTGACCATGTCATGAGTGATGTAATATGTGATGTCATCAGCAGTGCATTGCAGGCGCGCAAGTTATAGTGAGTCCAACTAACTATAACGTGGAATTTCAATGGTTTTATGTCAGTAAAATTTCCAGCTAACTATAACTGGTGTGAAACCTATGTTTTTCTCAGTGAATTTAATAGGTTTTTTAAATGCTAATTCCTAACTATAACTGGTGTGAAACCTATGGTTTTTTCAGTGAATTTCATAGGTTTTTTAAATGCTAATTCCTAACTATAACTGGTGTAAAACCTATGTTTTTTTCAGTGCATTTCATAGGTTTTTTAAATGCTAATTCCTATCTATAACTGGTGTGGAACCTATGGTTTTTTCAGTGAATTTCATAGGTTTTTTAAATGCTAATTCCTAACTATATATAGGGCCTCAAACCTATGAAATGCAACATGCTTTATAATGAATCCTATATTGTATATTTATATAATACTATTTTATTATTATTTTTTTTTTTCCTTGTGCGCTCCCGGGGCGTGTACCGGGGAGCGCCCCGGTCAGCGCAATTTTGCCCCGCGCCCCGGTGCACGTACCGGTGAGCGTCCCGTTTGCGCTATTGCCGCGAACGAAAACATCATCGTGACGTATCGCGTAGCCGCGTCCGCGTGATACGCATGGCGTAAGCGCACCCGGAAGCACCCACGCACATACGAACGTGCTACGTAAGCGCTGCGGTGCGCGCCCCGGGGTGCGTAGCATAAGCGCGTCGGGTCATGTGACCTGAAAATAACACTTTTCATTAGTTCAGATAAGTTTTGGTTTCCAAATGATAAAAGCCCGGATCAGCTGACTTGAAAATAACACTTTTCATTGGTTCAGAACAGTTTTGTTTTCCAAATGATGAAAGCCCCCACCTTTCTTCCTCATTCTCACGTTGTTCTTTGAGTGAGGAAGACCTGCTTTTTTCTTACAGATATGGCTACAGTACTATCAGCAGCTGGAGCATCTGCCCCACCACCACCACCACCACAAGGACCACCAGAACAACACATTGGTCGTCAAGAAGAAGAGGAGGAGGAGGAGGAGGAAGAGGAGGATGGGACAAGGCAGTTCCTGCCTAAAGACACTCCACCATACAAACCTAGGGAGCACTTCATATGGGAGTTTTATAAAATCCCAACTGGTTTCAAAAAAGTAAACGCTGCAAAGGTGACCTGTCTCATCTGTGGTGCTGTGCTATCCAGGGGGAACCCTGCAAAAAAATATTCCTTTGGGAATCATACAATGATTCGGCACATGCAGCGTTTGCACCCTATTAACTATTCTGCAGCTGAGGTGAGAGAACTCTGCAGAAACCCACCCCAATCATCTGGCACAACCTCAACAACCAAAGAACCCACTCCATCGGGTCCAGAAGCAAGTCAGTTGATTTCAAGTATACAACCAAAGTTTGGGGGATACAAACTTGTTTGTGTACATTGTGGGAAATTAATTACTTATGGTGAGCAGAGCATTACACTCATCATGCTTGCTGGTGATAACCACAAATGCACAAAGAAGCCCTAATTTTTTCCAGTTTTTTTTTTGCTCCAGTTGAGCCATTTACAAATCCCTGTTTTTTGTTTCTCCCTATAAAAAATACAAAATAAATATAAAACTGTTCAGAAAAGCCAAAAAAAGTAAAAAATGTTCAAAAAACATTAAAAAAATATAAAATAACAAAAAGAAGAAAAAAAACAGTTCTTTTTAGAACTACCTCCAATTTTTCTAAAAAGGCTACATTTTTTAAAAACTCTATCATTCTTTATTCCCATGGAACGCTTCCCGGTACGCTCCGCGTGCGCGTACCGGGCGCTCCCCCCACGCAAATCCCCAAAAATATATATTTTTTTTGCCCCGCGGGCCCTTTTATAGCCCCCACATCAAACCTAGGGGGTCAGGGGGGGTATACCCTGCCCCCTTTTGCTCATTTTCTCCTTTGTTTTTGCCACCGCTTGTGTCTCGATCCTACCGAGACACAAGATGGCGGCCGCTCCGGACTGTTTGGAATGTTTACAGACACCCGAGAGCCAATCATCTTTCCACGTGCAAGTTGCGTAACGCGCCCGGAGCGCTCCCCGGTGCGGGTACCGGAGCGTGGCCATAGATATATATATTTTTTTTAACCTAAATTACTCAAAATCGACTGGAGCACATATCTTGAGACATAGCAAAGGCACATCGGGCTACCAGTCCTTACAATTTTGCCGAGTTTTATGGAAATCCATTCAGCCGTTCGGGCTAAAAGTGAGGTCGACCGCCCTATGGAAATTAACATGGGGGAAAACATGTTTTGGGACCCCCCTTTTATCTCGGCCCCCGCTTGACAAATCCCCCCCAAACTTTCAGGGAAGGACCGGAGCGCCACGAGGCAAATTCGAGGGAATTTTCAAGCAGATTCCTCAACCGGCGCCAAAGTTATTCACAATAGAATGTTGAGATTTTCTATTGAAAATAATCCTAACTATAACTACCTACTGGAAAACGCCAGTAGGTTATACATATATATATATATTACCTACTGGCTATCGCCAGTAGGTATATATAGTTAGAATTTTTTCTCTATGGGACTTTTGAAAATTCTATGTCTAATAACTTTGGCGTTTGTGGACGGAATCGGCTGAAATTTTCAGGAAAATGGAACATTTTGTTTCTGAGCAGCCCCTGAAAATTTGGTGGGGTTTCGTCAAGGGGGGGCTGAGAAAAAAGGGGGGTCCCAAAACGCGTTTTTTGCATTGAGTTTTCCATAGGGCGGTTGGACTCACTTTTAGCTCGAACGGCTGAATGGATTTGCACGAAACTTGGCAAAATTGTAGGGACTGTTAGCCCGATGTGCCTTTGCTAGGTCTCAATATATGTGCTCCAGTAGTTTTTGAGAAATTAACGTTCAAACCAAGATATATATCTGTAACAGCGCTCCGGGCAGCGATCCGGTCCGCTTACTTTTCGCTTATCGGAACTTTGCGCGCAGAAAGCTGATTGGCTCTCCGGTGTCTGTCAACATTCTAAACAGTCCGGAGCGGACGCCATCTTGTCTCTCGGTAGGATCGAGAGAGAAGAAGAGGTGGAAAACGAAGGGGAATTTAATGAAAGGGGGCAAGGTATCCCCCTCTTGACCCCCTAGGAATGTTGTTGGGGTTATTAAAGGGTCCCGTGGGGAAAATAAAAAAAAAAAGATTTTTCACGGTAGAAGCGCGGCCGCGAACTGGTAGCGAAACGGGAATTCGCCATTTTGTGCTTCGTTAATTAAATTACTAGTTATAAGTGGGTGCGGGAGACGTATCCTAATCCCCTATGTTTCCTGAGGGTGGCTGAGGAGGCTGATATATGTTGATACATCTCTTCCAGCGGCTGTGCGTGAGCTTTTTTTTTTTTTTTGCTGCGTGACAGTCCGGAGCGGCCGCCATCCTGTCTCTCGGTAGGATCGAGAGAGAAGAAAAGGTGAAAAACTAAGGGGGAATTTAATGAAAGGGGGCAAGGTATCCCCCTCTTGACCCCCTAGGAATGTTGTTGGGGTTATTACAGGGTCCCGTGGGGAAAAAAAAAAAAAATGATTTTTCACGGTAGAAGCGCTTCACGGGCCGCGAACTGGGCCGCAAACTGGTAGCGAAACGGGAATTCGCCATTTTGTGCTTCGTTAATTAAAGTACTAGGTATAAGGGGGTGCGGGAGACGTATCCTAATCCCCTATGTTTCCTGAGGGTGGCTGAGGAGGCTGATATATGTTGATACATCTCTTCCAGCGGCTGCGCCATCTTGCCTTTTTTCGAATGCCACAATTTTGTCGTGCACGGCAGCCATTTTAGATGCCAGGCTGGTCCCAGGCTATCACCTAACCCTGCGGATGTAGTTTATGGCCCCAGCTGTAGAGAATTCAGACATGCCAATCCTCCTGATTCAGGCGTGTGACTACTGATTTCAGTGCTAGTCTCCCGCCTCCCGATTTCTGCAAGCAAAAACCCGGGGGCATATTACGAACAACTAGCGATAATTTTTGTCTCTAACTTGTTTAGAGACAAAAATTATCGCCGCACATCGGCGATTTTTATCGCAGATAAACCTTGCTATTATCGCAGAAAAGTCAGCGATATTCATGTATTATCGACCTAATGCTCTTAGCCATGTTATCCACCTCCCATTGGATAACATGGCTAAGAACTGCTCAGGGCAGGTGTTAGATTTTGGAGATATTCGCGCTTAGCGCGAATATCTCCAAAAGTTGGTAATAGAAGGTAGCGATGTTAGGGACTGTTTCCAGTCGCTAACATCTTGGCACAAAAAGCGTAGAAAATCCGTTGGCACGTGAGGCGGCGTCAGTAGCGGACCGATGTGCGAATAGGCCGAAGGCAGCACAACGGGCCGAGATCCGGATGGTACCGAGGTGGTGTCCAGCAAATTGCCGCACTGGTGTGGCCATCCTACAATGCTGCGCCGAAAGACGGCGTGTCCAGCTGAGTTGCGGTCACTGTTGCGGTACAGTGACTCGAACGCGCCGAGATCCGGATGGCACCGAGGTGGTGTCCAGCAAATTGCCGCACTGGTGTGGCCATCCTACAATGCTGCGCCGAAAGACGGCGTGTCCAGCTGAATTGCGGTCACTGTTGCGGTACAGTGACTCGAACGCGCCGAGATCCGGATGGCACCGAGGTGGTGTCCAGCAAATTGCCGCACTGGTGTGGCATCCTACAATGCTGCGCCGAAAGACGGCGTGTCCAGCTGAGTTGCGGTCACTGTTGCGGTACAGTGAGTCGAACGCGCCGAGATCTGGATGGCCCCGATGTTGTGTCCAGCAAGTTGCCGCACTTAAGTTAAGGGACCTACAAGACAATCCCCCGACAACTCCTGTGGCCAGATCTACCTCATCAATGTCTTTGTCAGGAAGAGAGGCACAGGAAACTGTGCCAAATATTCAACCAAATTTCCAACATATGAGGTTTACTTGTATAGATTGCGGTGCAATGTTGTCGTATGGGAACATGAGCATCAATTTGATTAATATGGTGTTCGAAAACCATAAGTGCCCTAATGCACCCAAGAAGTAATTCTTTTTTTGCTCCTGTTGAGCCTTTTTCAATGCCTGTTTTTTGTTGTTTCCCCTCCATCAAAAACAAAACAAAAATACAAGGCGCCAAGATCCGAATGGCAAGTCCTGGATGTTGAGTGCCTCAGTTGAGAGTTCTGAGCAGTGCTTGTAAGACTGTCTGAAGCTTATTTGCACCTGCTGCAGGTTCACTAGGTCCGGCGGAACTTTTTTCCTTTTCCTTTCTGCTTCTTTTCCTACAATGCGTTTCATCTGAAGACACGACCAGGTCCCTGAATGTGTGCAGGGGGACGCTATTGATTGAATGAAAATGGCGGCTTGACACAAAGCTGACTCAAGCGTTACTGTTGGTGCTATACAGACAAAAATTGGTTTTCAGTTTGTACATTCTTCAGGTTTTTTTTTTCCATCCAAGTCTGATTGAGAGTTTGTAGAAAAATGGCTTCAGATTTTCCACATACTACTCTTCAACATTCTTCCTAAATGTAACAATGTGAAACTCACTAGGAGAACGGCTGTTTCTGTTTCCTTTCAAAATGCTGCCACCAATATTTTCTGAATGGAAGACACCATCTTGTAGCATAAAGGGCCGAAAGGGGTTCTGGTCTGGCCGATGGTTGGTGGAGACATTTTGACTATATCTTGGACCTGCCCGGCCTCGCCCAAAATGGCGCCGGTATAAATGGGACTCGTAACTCCTTGCCCGCAAATGTATATCTAGAAAATGTTATTGTAAGTGGCCCTGTCGTATTTTAACTACAAAATGTACGTCCACCGATTCCGCAACTGTTGGACACCTTTGTTCTTGTCACCTAATGGCCCGCTCGTTACGTTCTTCTACAGTGTAAATGTCTCCTCATCATATACGATTTCAGTTTGCTCCGTGGCCGGCCCACGTGGTTATAGGCCCGTATTTGTATACTGACATTTTCACAATAAAGGTTTTTAAAACAAAACACGGTAGTAGTATTTTCATTTGTAAAGTTTTTACTTTTAGTGACTGTTTTCGAATCAGTAAAAGGCAAGTGAAATAAAGCAGTCCAATTACATGACAGATAAAAGGTATAATATGTAGGAACGCAGTAAAGATAAATGGTCAAGGGCAGTTGTGTTTTTCATGTCTGCAACATAAAGTGATCGATAAGAATCTGATAATCAGGCGTATCGGCGACTAAGACAGCAGGCCGAATCTCTTTTACTCAACGGCTCCGTCATGGAAGGAAGAAACGCCCTTTTTCTCGAAAAAGGAATATATTTTACTTGCAAGACAGTTGTAAATTTTCCGGGAAAGTACATTAGCCTGGAATATTATAACATATGTTTGAAAAAAAAATATTGTTCGAAAATAATAAAAAGCGTAATTTTTAGGTCATATGACCAAGCTTTTCATCATTAAATTAACAAAAGTAAAATGAACCAATGAAAAGTTTTATTAACAAGTCACATGACCTGTTATGCTTACGTTACGCGCTGCGCGCCGCGCCTCGGATCACTTCCGGGTGCGCTAACGCGGCGTGTCATAAAACGCATTACGCGACAACGTAGGTCAAGAATATAGTCTAAATGTCTCCACCAACCAGCGTTCAGAACACAACCCCTTTCAGCAGTCCAAAAAGTTCTGTTAAATGACAACAGAGGGGACAGGCAACAAGAACCATCAGTCAAAGAGGGGAGGGCAAGTTCTTCTCTTCCGGGTCATGTTGGGGCGCTACCGGAACTGATCGAATTGGTAGTCTACAGTGTTTCTGGATGTTTCAGACTAAAGCTGGCGTCAGCATGAGACCACTACCATCTCGTAGCTCCGTCGTGGCCATTCCACGAGCAATCATGGCAGTTGCTCCCCACCAGAAGCCTGCGGGAGTCGGAGGCCCCCAAGACTTTTGTAGAATCTTCACGGCTGAGGGGACGCTTTTCGAGAATGGGACCCAAGCCCTAGCAGACAAGCGTCCGAGTTCCAAGGTGTCCCAGGGCCATTTTAGTGGACCAGGCCCAAAACCGAAGAGCCGGCCGCCATTTTGAGAGTCCTGTGGCAGCCGCCTATCGCTGCACCGCAAGAGCGGGCGCATCTCAACTACATGGTGAGCGAGACGCTGTAGTCGCAAGAGCGGGCGGTAAACAGCTGAATGGCGGAAGAGGCACAGTGTAGCAAAAGCGGGCGGAATGGCAACTAAAACGATAAAGGGGCGCCCCACTACAGCTTGTCTTCAGGTCAAACGGATTGTGGGACAAGGTCCAGAATTGAAGAGTCATCAAAAGGCAAAAAGTTCCGCCGGACCCCGGGAGCCGGCCGCCTATGTCGGGGGCGATCTCAGGCTACACCAGTGCTATAAGACTTGGGGAGGGTGTCGGAGCCAAGCGTCTTCTCCGAGTCCATGGCCATCACACCGCCCCTCAGGGGCCTCCGTCAAGCTGTTTAGGAAGGTAACATATCACATTGTTTTCTAATGCAGTCAGGTCCACAAACGACACTCACTTACTTTGAGAATAGTGAAGCTGCAGTAGGTGGAAATAAGCTTCAGACAGTGTTACAAGCACTGCTCAGAACTCTTAACTATGGCACCCAACATCCAGAACTTATGCTATTTGAGAATGGTAGTGACATCGAAGCATCTCAGGGACCAAAACCATTAACGTACTTTCACGTATGAAAATCTTACTTGGGGAGGGGGCAGGAGCGAAGCGCCCCCTCCCAGTCAGCGCCACCACAACGTATGTTGAAAATCTGAAGCCATCGTTCTACAAAGTCAACCAAACTTGGATTGAAAAATCTAGAAAAATGTACAAACTGAAAACCAGTTTTGGTCTGCATAGCATCAGTAACAACGCTTGAGTCAGCTTTGTGTCAAGCCGCCATTTTGATTCAATAAAGCACAGGCATTGAAAAAGGCTGAAATTCAGAACTCTAAACTATGGCACCCAACATCCAGGAGCTTGCCATCCGGATCTTGGAGCCTTGTGCTGTTTTCGATCTATTCACACATCGGTCCACTACTGACATCATCTTATAAACCAACGTTATGTAAATAGTTTTTTAATAAAATGTTTTACCCTGTTTCTTTGCTGGTGTGTTGTCTATATTTTTAATATTTGCATAGGGTTTGTCGTTATTTTGTGCGGGATGGGTGATGGAGCCGAGCTGTCTTGCAGCCCTCATGGTGTGGAGCTCAGTTCATCTCACGATTTTCGTATTTCTCATGAAGGGTTGTTCCTAATATTTCTATTTTAGCGAGGTCAAAAAGAGATCCAATTAGTGGCCTACTGATTTTGCTCGATTACTTTTATTTTTTTACACGATTTTTCACTATCTGCAAAGACTAAACAGAGTATTGCGACTTTGTGCTTGTTTGTAAATAGAGAATGATCCAAAGAGAACCAATTCTAAAACAGTAAATGCTTGGACAACAATCAATCAAATGGAGAGACAAGGAGGCACGACGGATTACAACGGGGGTAAAGGCCTGCGTTAACTACCCTTCAGTATCTGCAAAGAGAGAGTACTACTAAGGCAAAAGAGGGGAGGGGGGGGGGGTGCAGCGTTCAAAGCACATCAGCGTGCATAAATACGACAATGTTTTTATCTATCACGTACTTGACATTTTAAAGCTTTTCATATTTGCTATTAAAAAACCAATGAAATTCACAGAAAAAACCATAGGTTATAGTGGATATATAGTTAGGAATTTGCATTTACAAAACCTTGAAAATTCAATGAAAAAACCATAGGTTATAGGCCATATATAGTTAGGAATTCGCATTTACAAAACCTTATTTTACTCGCATAAAACCATTGAAATTCCATATATAGTTATAAGCGCTAACTATATATCGCGCACCCGCAATCCACTGCTGATGATGTCACATATTACATCATTCATGACATGGTCAGTGACATCACTGATGACATCACTGATGACATCTCAAATGACATCACTGATGACAACTCAAATGACATCACTGATGACATCTCAAATGACATCACTGATGACATCACTGATGACAACTCAAATGACATCACTGATGACATCTCATTTGTCATCACTGATCACATCACTCATGTGATAATACAATGAACCTCTTCAGATTCTAATATAACCTTACATACACTCAGTATAAACAGACACTCACAGACTGTCACTCATCCATGGAGTTACTCACACACCTAGTCAGTCATGCAAAGAATCAATCACACCTCCATTTCCTCAACTATAAAGTTATACACATCTTACTTATTCAAACATATAATAACACATATTTATTCTCTTATATAATCCCTGATACAAGCTCACAGTGATCGATACAGCCACTCACACATTCACTGGCTCTTATGTTCAGTTATTTATATATCTCAACTCTCACATGTATTGTGTTTTACATTCGTACTTACTTGCACATGTAGCAATGAGAAATCCATTCACTCACCAACACACCCATGCACAGTCAACCGCCCATATAGCTGTTTCCACATGCACTCTTGAACTCATACTCCTAGTGAATCAACTGCTTACACATCTATGCACAGAGTCACGCACCTCCCAGCCACCCACACACACACTCAGCCTCCCATTCAAATACTTGGGCAACCAATCAATAACCCATATGGCCACTCTTATAGCTACTGATCAACACATGCAGCAGCTTACACAACAACAAACATACTGATGCACAAATTAAGACAGTTTAGTCACTAACCCATGCACTCAGTGAGACACATTTAATCACTCACTCATACAGTCAGTCATGCACCTACTAAATTCTTCATCCAGACACTTATACATCCACTCATTCTTCAATATGTGAAACATATTTAAACTTTACAGACACATACAATCACTGGATGTTGTGATCAGTGATGTCATCAGTGATGTCATTTGAGATGTCATCAGTGATGTCATTTGAGTTGTCATCAGTGATGTCATTTGAGATGTCATCAGTGATGTCATCAGTGATGTCACTGACCATGTCATGAATGATGTAATATGTGACATCATCAGCAGTGGATTGCGGGTGCGCGATATATAGTTAGCGCTTATAACTATATATGGAATTTCAATGGTTTTATGTGAGTAAAATAAGGTTTTGTAAATGCGAATTCCTAACTATATATGGCCTATAACCTATGGTTTTTTCATTGAATTTTCAAGGTTTTGTAAATGCAAATTCCTAACTATATATCCACTATAACCTATGGTTTTTTCTGTGAATATATATATATATATATTTGTTATAGTATTACATCGTTAAAATAATTCTGAAAATATAACATAAATTAAAATTATTAATGTAACAATAGTTTTATTATTAAATATATATAAATATATTATATCATCAACCTGCCGCAATGACCTAGATCAATAGGAAACTTCTTCTGAATATGTATCTTTTACTCCGGAACCCCACAGTAGCTCATGTTGTTGCCCTGAAAGTACTGCCCACTCAGTTCTATCAAGCTCCTCTTTCCTCTACAAATAATTAAGAGATGACAATTTACTTTGAGTCAGTGGAGACAGTTCAATAAATATTTTCAATTAGCCATCATCCAAAAATGACTAAGTTGGACACAATTCATGTTTCTTGAATAGTGTTTACTGGCCTCTTTTGAGCCATAAGTTGCTCAAGGCAGGATTTTAGGCAACAATTCTTCTTCCAGCCAGGGCTCTCTCAGGATCTAATCCCAAGTGGTCAGCAACAATGCGTTCTTCTGCGTGAGCTGGGAACCCTTCTGCCTTCTGTAGTAGAACCAGGAGGCCATCTATTTGACTCCTGGATAGCACTTCCGATCCCTTGGTGCTTGTAGGATTCAGGAGTCCTTGAATCTTATTTTCCCCAGCAGTCAGGCAGAGACTACTTCATTCTCAATGTTCATACATTGAGAATGAAGAAGTCTACATTGAGAATGAACCTCCTCAGAAATGGTCTGAGGAGGTGTTGGCGAGATGCCCGTTTTTTATCCTGTGAACTAGCCAGTAACTGAAATATTCCCTACACCTACATACGTTTTTCAATTTTTCAGCCTTTTAACTGTTTTTCCTCCTGCCAGGAGCACAGATAGAGGGCCTGATTTTCCCTGTATGCCGAAATATCAATCCTGTAGGATATAATGGGATTTATATTTTGCCAGACGGGATATCTGTCCCCTTTGTGATGGATTAACCCGTCCGCCAAGATCTAAATCAGGCCCCGAATATCGAGGGATAAATGGTTTTATTTTCTGAACCACCCTGAAAAGAGTAACTTTTAAATCTGCCCTTTGTGTTACCATTTTTACCTTCCCTCATCCCAAATGTCTAATCCCTGCGAAGTGGTCACTGTTGACACCACTTCAGCCTTCCTGATTCCAGAGGCAGTCCCATTGTCCTCAGTCTGGGATGTGTACTTCACTCTGTGCAGCAGGGCAATTGGAAAAGCTAGTTTGGTCCCAGAGAGCACAAACTGTAGTTTTAAAAAGTTGTCTTTCCACTAAACGTAGGAAAAATCTTCTTTCACCATTGAATTAAAATTTGATTAACAAGTGGGAAGAAGTTAATAATTTTTTTGCATCTTCTGAAACTATGTAGTGAAATACATTACTTTTATTCTTTATTCTTTCTTTATTTCTTTATTTCGGCATTGAATTGCCATAAAAGATTTGCATAACAAGACATACATAAGAAATATTTGCATCTAAAATAATGAATACAATTTAAAATACTTTTATTCACAATCCATCCTGATAATGGTAAACTTAGATTTACTTACAGAGATTTTGCAACTGTTCACTCTGGGTATACGCTGTTCCATAATACTTAGTATACTCTACATTTATATTTTGAGCACCCACTCTTGGGAACACTTTGGAATGGCATAGCTATAATATAAAAGTGTGTTTTCCTACATGCCAAAGCACTTTTACTTGCACATTTTATAGTAGTGGGTGCTTTAAATATCAGTGGCGGCTCGCAGAGGGAGTGCTGAGGGTCAGTGGGGTGGGGAGGGGCAGGGTGGGGGTAGTGGAGTTGGACGTACAATGGCCAGGAGTACAATGGCCAGGAGTAAAGTAAGTAAATAAATACATAAAACTACTTACCTTGCGCTCAATGCATTGCCCAGTTGGTGATGCGGTAGAGAGAAAAAGTGACCAGATACAGTCACTTTTTCTCTTGACGTTGAGGGAAGTTCCTCGGCAGGCAGGGATTTGAGTCGACAGCAGCAGCTCAGTTCAGCTTGAGGCCTCTGTTAAATCCTAGGAGTCTTGAGCTCCGGAGCTTTCAGCACTACAAAATGAAATCCAGGCTGGGTCGGAGGTCGACGAAAGTGGCTTGACTCTCGTCTGCCATGTCTGCCGCTGTATGGAGCTTTTTGATAAAAATTCTCCAAACTTCTAGATTTTCTTCCAGTAGGTCCTTTTGGGGTTCCAAAGTGTCCTCAACACCAATTCAAGTTTCCAGAAGCACTGAGTTGCTCCTTGGGATGTTGGGACTACATCTTCCACAATGCACCTGGCAAAATCCTTTAAAGATAAGCTCAAGGTGGTTGCTTGATGTCTTCTTGATGGATATGATGGAGGTACCTGTTGCTTTCAGGAAGTCCACTCATTCTCTTTAAAGCAAGGCAAAGTCCTTAGGGCTGTAGTTCCAAAGTTTCAAAGTGTGCATCAAGTGCACTCATTCAGAGTGACGTCCTCTTGGCACAGGCCAGGGTTCCAGCAGGGCAGTCCTTCTTCTTCTTGTAGTTTCAGGCAGGGCTCAGAGTTGCTTAGCAGATCTCCAATAATTATCCAGTGTTCCTGGGTGATAAGCAGGGGGCGCCCTTGACCAATTGGAACAGGGTGACGCCCAGGAGTATGACAACCTCCTCCAAAGTGTGGCATATTCGTGGCCCCTCTGCTAATTCAATTACTGGCCTCCTGTTTGACTGGGGGTGCAGCAAGCAGGGATGAGCATGTTTCCTGTCCTAACTGTCCTTTCCTCTTTGAAGACCAGTTTGGATATCCAGCCTCCTCCCTGCCTTCTGCTCTGCAGGTGCAGATCTCCTCCAATCAGATGTCCTTTGCCTCCATGCAGGCCACTTCACACCTCATCCGAGCAGTTGAAAGGCTGGATTTGAGTTCATTAGAAAAGAAAGTTATATACCTTGTTCTCTGTGATAGTAATAATAAATCTAACCTTGGCAAGTTGTTGGATTCATTCTAACTACCATTTTATTAGTTTGAAGTAGATTTTAGGTGACTCCTGTCAATATGTATACCTTATTAAAGTATACCCATGTTAGCCTATAAAGCCTATGCCTCACCAGGGCACATAAAACATATTTTATAATGTCCCTGCTTAACGTTGCATGGCACCCCACCCCTGGGGCAACTAGGGTAGAACTTAGGGGTGACTTATATATATATACGCGCGGGCGGAGCCCGGGCAGAGGGCGGGACGTCTGTGGCCGTCCGTGGACGACAGGGGACGGGACGGGCCACCTCCCTTACCAGTGGCACTCCAACCTGAAAGCACTCGGGACTCTCTAATAAGGTACTGTCATCTGCTCTTCCCTGCCTTCTAACTGTGGGTCATTGAGCCAGTTGCCTCCCTTAAGAGTGTGGGTGATAAATGTATTCTTGTGTGGGACTATTTGTTTCTTCAAATACTTTTTCCCATATTTTGCTGCTAACTAAGAAAGCACCCCCCAGCAAATATGAGTATCCAGGGCAAGAAAACGAAACTACCTGCATCTCGCCCAAATACTAGACTTCAGGCCACAATGCTGCAGTCCCTCCCAACACTGACGGCCATTGATAAAATGCTACAACAAACCATAGGGGTGGTTGCCAATGCAATTGAAAATACCGAAAGAAGATTATCCTTCCCACCCACAATAAGCTCTAAAGACCATGGCGAAAAAAGGATAGTCTTCCTAAGAATTTAGGTACAAAGAAACAGCCTAATCATAACTTGGTGACCCCATCTGATTATCCCCGGCATCCAACTACGGGGATACCATGTTGGGTCACCAATATGGTGACGGATCTGCAGAATAGTCTAGAGCAAATCATCGCTTCCCACATTAAACCTCTGGTCTCAAAATTGGACAGACTATCTTCCATTTTAAATAATAGGACTATAGGGACCACGAAGCCACAAAACTCCCAAGGTAACTTGGCACCCCCTGTTCTAGCCGGTGATTCTACAAAGGCACCCTGTCCTGAGGTAGCAAAGCCCACCGTTTCAGTAGTATCCAACAAAAAACAAGGACCAGCAACTACTGCTGCTAATCCCACAAACCTTGTACCCCCTCCTACACCTGCAGCTAACCCACTAGGTCTTACCATATCTTCCGCTGTGGGCCAAACTGTCAAATCTAGTCAACATTTTAAGGAGGGTAAAAACACGGCACCAAATAACGCTGCACCATCATCGAGACCTCCCCCATCTCCGGCAACGTTTAAACGATTGCCGTCAATAAATTTGCCCCCTGAAGCACAACCATATGTGGGTACCTAGTGGGTGTTCCGCCCCTTAGTGAGTGGAAGAGAAAGCATGAGGTAGACTTACACAATAAGTGCATACAGTGGCTGAGCCTAAATAGACCCTTACCTCCTAATATTTCAGGTCACATATTGGCAGTGAAAAGAGTAGACTGGATTGGAAGGGGCCCTAAAACAGTGGCAGGGGATGTTGTTACAATTAATTTTAGGGACTCTTCTGTTGTTGATCACATTTGTAGAACCCCTTCCCACAGAGAGTCCCAAATATTTTCTCTGCACCTGTCCTATTTTTATCCTACCCCAATTCATCAATTGACCTATCATAGGAGACCACAGTATATCAGAAATCACCCCTCCCACCTGAACAGGATTCATCATTGGCAGCCATTTGGGGAGGGTTTTCTTCCACCCACCCCGATCTACCTGTTACAAGCCCATTGGAACAGGTTCAGTGTCCTTGAGGAGGTGGATTGACTCACCCAGACAGGTACGCCCCCACGAGAACATAATGAGGGTAATTTAGATGAGGGTGTTGTAACACAGGAAAAGATACTATCCCCTGTTAGTTGCGAGGACCCCTGTCCTTATGCATCGAAGCGGGAGGAGACAAGGGCAGATCAGAGTCTGGACCAGGTACTACCTAGAGAACAAGGGGATGAGAAGGATAAAGTAAAGGTTATGGAAGGTAGCATAAAAAATCCTCTCGTGGAATGCTGCAGGCCTAAAGAGCAAGCTACTCGTACCAGAGTGGTCCTCTTTTATGACCACACATGACATTTGCTTGATGCAAGAAACCTGGTCCCTTGAGGTGAGCGACAGCCCCGGCTTTGCAACCTATGACATCCCTGCAGTTTCCGGGGGGAAAGGCCGCCCTTCGGGTGGTCTTGCCATATGGGTAGGTTTACACTTAGGCGTGCAGGCTACACAAGTGGATACAAACTCCCCAGATATCCAATGTGTTTTGTTAACATCTGTAAGTAAATCTACATTGGCTATTATTAATATCTACTCTAGGCCAACCGTGAACGGAAAAGAATCGAGTACTATTAAGGCACTCAACCATTTCCTTCACACACTTGACACCGCAACTCCGATCATTATTGGTGGCGATCTGAACTGTCAGTTCGAACCATTGGGTGGATCCGAGCTGTGTGAGGAGGATGAGGTCGACTTGCTCTGGCACATTCCAGCCCCAAGAATTGCCCCGGTTAAGGCTTGGACCTCGTTACTATTACAAATCAAAGCCTTGACCCTTGCAATGTCTCTGCGGGCATGCAATGGAAGGGGTAATAACGAAAGTTCTGGCCTGCCCACATATAATAGGATAAATCGTACTTCCACCATTGATTATCTTATGTTGGAAGCCAAACATTGGGACAAGTTTAAAGATTTTGGGGTTATTCCAAGGCACAATAGCGACCACAATGCGCTGGTCCTAACGCTCAAACCCGGTGCATTTGGACTAACTAACCCTGACTTTAGTTCCAGCCTGATAGCCCCACCACATATCATAACTAATAATAGGAGAAGAATTAAATGGCCTTCTTGCCTGGACTCTCCTACCCTTCTCGCAAAAATCTACCAGATAGCTATTCAACTAATAAGCGATATGGGTAATTCCATCTCCCATGGGCAGACTATAGAGACGCACAGAAAGTTAGTCGAGAGTCTAGGGGACGTATTCTATCCGGTTAGTGGGACTAAGTTGCGTCGGAACAAAACACACCCCTGGCACAACCACGCATGCAAAAATTCAAAGAAAGATCTGCTTAAGGCAATTAAATCTGGGGACATCCTTAAAATTCGAGCATCTAGACTGCTGTACAAGAAGGTGCTCTTCAGGGCAAAGAGCGAGTGGGAGGAATCTAGGTGGGATGATTTGAGACAGGCACTACTCCTAAAAGATTCCAAGACCTTTTGGTTAATTGTTACTTCCTCAGTGGCAGGTGAGAGAGATGCTGGGGTCTCGAATATCGCCCCTACAGTGTGGGAGGCACACTTTAAGTCACTTTATACAAGTCCTGAGATGGAGGAAACTGGGTGCCAGGGCCAGGATAAACTGCCACAACTGGTTTTGAATCTTCGAGCCTGCGCGCCACTGGACCTCCGGCACGAGAGTAAACTGCCGGGGGCCCCGGGGCCTGGGAGCTCGGTTCCATGTACCTACACGGCCCGGGACCTCCTGCACGAGTGTCGACTGCTGGGGGCCCCGGACTCTGGGATTTCCCCCTGTCCAAATCATAGCTTCAACCAAGCTCCCGAGATTCCCGTGGCCCCAGACCCCCTGCACGAGAGTCAACTGCCAGGGGCCTCGGGCCCCGGGATCTCGGTTTCACGCACCTGCATGGCCTGGGACCTCCCGCATGAGTGTCGACTGCTGGGGGCCCCGGGCTCAGGGACTTTTCCCTGTCAAAACCACAGCGCTAACCAAGCTCCCGAGATCCCCACGGCCCCAGGCCCCCTGCACGGGTGTAGACTGCCGGAGGCCTCGGGCCCTGGATTCCCAATGGTGAGACAGGATGTCCATTACAGGACTTCCATTAATAGCTTAGACCATAATACACTCAGGGAGGTTGAACTGGCAATTGAGAAACTGCTCCCGAAAAAGGCCCCGGGTTTGGACATGCTCCCTGGAGATCTTTTTCGCTCCCAGCCAAAAATCTGGGCCCCATAGTTGATGGTCCTGTTTAATGCTGTTTTACAGGGATCCCCAGTACCTGAGACCTGGCTGGGAGCCGAGATTGTTCCAATCTTTAAAAAGGGTTGCCCGCTCGCCCCACCAAATTATAGACCAATTAGTCTACTTGACACGACCCAGAAGCTGATGGGCCGAATCCTACTGGAGAGATTACTGGACTGGATGGAGGAAAATAAAACCTTGACCACCCTCCAAGCTGGATTTAGATCAGGGGTCTCGACTTTGGACCATATCTTTCGGCTCCAGGTCCTATACTGGAAAACTGCAAGAGTAGAGGGTGGCAGCCTTTACCTTGTCTTTGTGGACCTGCGGGCCGCATTCGATCTGGTTCCTAGGGAGAGGCTCTGGACGGTGCTGGAGGAACTTGGTCTCCCTCCTTACTTACTAGATGCCCTAACCCGAATTCATACAGGGAATTACGCCAAGGTGAGGTGTGGGAAAAACTGGGAATTATCTGACCGCTTCCCTGTTACTCGGGGCGTACGGCAGGGATGCGTACTGGCCCCCACTCTCTTCAGCTTGTATGTTAATGGCCTGATAGATAGACTTAATTGTGTCAGGGATAACGATGCTCCACGCCTGGCTACTGGTAGGGTGCCCGCTCTGATGTTCGCGGACGACACCTTGTTGTTGTCGCGGACATCATCGGGCATCCAGCGGGTTTTGGACGGGTTTGTTTCCGTCTGCGCCTCGCGGGGATTGGAGATCAACTTGGAGAAAACCAAGTTCATGATCTTCAATCCCCCGAGACACACCCGCCCAAACCCCACATTGAATGGAACCCCACTTGAGTGAGTTAAGACCTTTATATACTTGGGGGTTACTTTGACTGAGTACTTTACATGGGACCACCAAGTCTCTAAATCCTCCCTAAGACTTGCACAGATCACGGGTGGCGTAGGCAGACTTCATAGTGCCTCAACCTTTAAACCGGCTACCCCTGCCCTAGAGATATACAAAACCCAGGTTAGGTCTGCAGCTTTGTATGCTGCCGAACTCTGGGTACACACTAATGCATGTAACTTAATGAAAGTCGAGCAGTCCTTCATGCGGCATTTGTTTGGTCTTCCGCAAAGCACGCCCCTTCTACCACTACATTTGGACTTGGGTCTGAAACCTATTATTGATTTGGTGGCTGCACGACCTCTGCTCTATTGGAAAAGGCTCTGGTCCGTGCCGGAGCTTGAACCCTTTAGAGCAGAATTCAATACTATCTGGGGGCAGCTAAAGAACAAGAATATACCTTGGCTGGCACATGTTAAGACTCTCATTTATCAAATTGGCCTTCCCGAACTTTGGGACACACCGGAGGACAGCTGCATGAGGATGAAAAGGACTGTACTGGTGGCAGCCGTAAAATCCCATAACCTCCAATTGCTACATTTTTCGACTTCCATGGGCAGATTGTCCACTGAGTTCCTCACAACGAAAGTCGAATACAGGACGGAGGTGTTCCTGGACCTGGTGCAGCCTCCACTAGCAAGAAAACTATATATTCAATTGAGGCACGGCTCTCTACCGGTTGGGGCATTGATATCCAGATGGGCAAAAACGACGAAGGCCAACTGACCTGCCTGTAATTACGCCAGGGAAGACATTGTACATATCCTCTTTTTTTGTCCAGCATACAGTGAAATACGGAAACGCTGGATTATCCCACTATGAAAAAATCTGGGTTTCAGACACTGTGTACACGCGTTTAGAGTGCTAACTTATGACACTGCCCCTCTCATTGTTTTTGCCGTCTCTCGGTTTTTACTTGGCATGTGGCGGAGAAGAACTGTTTTTATCCACAAGAAATGATGGACTACTGCCTTTTACCTTCTATTATTTCCTTGATAACCAAAGTTTAAAAACTTTTTAATTCTAATGTATCTATGTTTTATCATTGTGCTTGTATATATTTTATTGCACTTTTATGGTCTTTGACCGAAATAAAGTTATCAAAGAAGAAAGAAGATACATATATATATATATATATATATATATATATATATATATATATATATATATATATACATACATACATACATACATACATACATACATACATACATACATATATATATATATATATATATATATATATATATATATATATATATATATATATATAAATATATATATGTGATCAAGCTGTAAAGGCGAAACGCGTTATGGCGGCGGCAGGCTTGCTGAAATAAACACGAAGGATTAAGCACTACAATTTGGGTCCGTTCTTTCGTCAGCGTGAGTGTGGGGCTGGGGCTGCTGCCTTAGCCGGTGACGAACTTTCGTTCACATACATATATATATATATATATATATATATATATATATATATATATATATATATATATATATATATATATATATATATATATATATATATAATATATAAATATATATATATATATATATATATATATATATATATATATATATATATATATATATATATTCACTGAAAAAACCATAGGTTATAGACCATATATAGTTAGGAATTCGCATTTACAAAACCTTATTTTACTCACACAAAACCATTGAAATTCCATATATAGTTAGTTGCACTAACTATATATCGCGCACCCGCAATCCACTGCTGATGATGTCACATATTACATCATTCATGACATGGTCAGTGACATCACTGATGACATCACTGATGACATCTCAAATGACATCACTGATGACATCACTGATGACATCACTGATGACATCTCATTTGACATTACTGATCACATCACTGATGATATCATTCATGTGATAATACGATGAACCTCTTCAGACTCTAATATAACCTTAGATACAATCAGTGTAAACAGACACTCACAGACTGTCACTCATCCATGGAGTTACTCACACACCTAGTCAGTCATGCAAAGAATCAATCACACCTCCATTTCCTCAACTATACAGTTATACAAACTTTACTTATTCAAACATATACTAACACATATTTACTCTCTTATACAATCCCTGATACAAGTTCACAATGATCCATACAGCCACTCACACATTCACTGGCTCTTATGCACAGTTATTTATATATGTCAACTCTCACATGTACTGTGTTTTACATATGTACTTACTTTGACATGTAGCACTGAGATATTCATTCACTCACCAATACACTCATGCACACAGTCAACCGCCCATACAGCTGTTTCCACATGCACTTTTGAAACCATACATCTAGTGAATCAACTGCTCACACATCTATGCACAGAGTCATACACCTCCCAGCCACCCACACACACACTCAGTCTCCCATACAAATACTTGGGCAACCAATCAATAACCCATATAGTTACTCATATAGCTACTTATCAACACATGCAACAGTTTACAGAACGACAGACATAATGATGCACAAATTAAGACAGTTTAGTCACTAACCCATGCACTCAGTGAGACACATTTAATCACTCACTCATACAGTCAGTCATGCACCTACTAAATCCTTCATCCAGACACTTATACATCCACTCATTCTTCAATATGTAAGACATATTTTAACTTTACAGAAACATACAGTCACTGGATGTTGTCATCAGTGATGTAATTTGAGATGTCATCAGTGATGTCATCAGTGATGTCACTGACCATGTCATGAATGATGTAATATGTGACATCATCAGCAGTGGATTGCGGGTGCGCGATATATAGTTAGTGCAACTAACTATATATGGAATTTCAATGGTTTTGTGTGAGTAAAATAAGGTTTTGTAAATGCGAATTACTAACTATATATGGTCTATAACCTATGGTTTTTTCAGTGAATTTTCAAGGTTTTGTAAATGCTAATTCCTAACTATATATGGTCTATAACCTATGGTTTTTTCAGTGAATTTTCAAGGTTTTGTAAATGCTAATTCCTAACTATATATGGTCTATAGCCTATGGTTTTTTCAGTGAATATATATATATACATACATATATAAACATATATCATCTGTATATCTATATAAATACAAACATAAATGCATGCATACATATACTTATATGCATACAGATGCATGTTATTTACATGAAAGTTGAAAAAACACTAATAAAAGCAAAGCTAAAAAGCCACCTCATTACAAACAGAATGGCTTTAACTTAAACGAGGGCGAGACCTATTGCATTTTCAATGCTTGTTTACTTTGGTTCCATCAAGAAGGCATTCAGATGTGTCACACATTTGCCATAAATTCTGAATGTTAGCACTCTAGTTGCACATTAGATCACTGTAGTAAAGCTACTGCTCACCAGGGACGTCTGCTGCTGGTATTCAAAGTGCATGTTTCAGTCTGCATGTCAGAATTTTTTTAATGAAATAGAAGAGGATTTGAGAAGTCACTCAAAATGATCCCTAATTTTTCTTTCTGAAGCACTAATCATACTTTCTATGGCAAAATTAACCCCCTCATGTTGTTCCTTTTTAAATTGAGTGTTTTCAGACTTACCACTTCATTCCAATCAAGATGGCTTCTGGTGTGCCATACCTTTGTCATAAGTAAGACTGTTAGCGCTCTAGTTGTTCTTTAGAACACTCTGGGACATTCTGTCATTGGGCTATACTTGGGGTACATCTGGGTGATATTTGGGCTACATTTAGGCTCTTTTGTCTCTGGTGGCCATCTTGGGAGACTGTATGTCAGAATTTTTTAATGAAATTGAAGAGGGTTTGAGAAGTCACTCAAAATGTGCCCTCATTTTTCTTTCTGCAGCACTAATCATAATTCATATGGCAAAATATACCCCCTCATTTTGTTCCTTTTTAAATTAAATGTTTTAAGAGTTACCACTTTATTCCAATCAAGATGGCTTCAGGTGTGCCATACCTTTGTAATAAGTAGGACTGTTAGCGCTCTAGTTGTTCTTTAGAACACTCTGGGACATTCTGTCATTGGGCTATACTTGGGCTACATCTGGGTGATATTTGGGCTACATTTGGGCTCTTTTGTCTCTGGTGGCCATTTTGGGAGACTGCATGTCAGAATGTTTTAATGAAATAGAAAAGGATTTGAAAAGTCACTCAAAATGTGCCCTAATTTTTCATTCTGCAACACTAATCATACTTTCTATGGCAAAATATACCCCCTCATGTTGTTTCTTTTTAAATTAAATGTTTTAAGAGTTACCACTTTATTCCAATCAAGATGGCTTCAGGTGTGCCATACCTTTGTAATAAGTAGGACTGTTAGCGCTCTAGTTGTTCTTTAGAACACTCTGGGACATTCTGTCATTGGGCTATACTTGGGCTACATCTGGGTGATATTTGGGCTACATTTGGGCTCTTTTGTCTCTGGTGGCCATTTTGGGAGACTGCATGTCAGAATGTTTTAATGAAATAGAAAAGGATTTGAGAAGTCACTCAAAATGTGCCCTAATTTTTCATTCTGCAGCACTAATCATACTTTCTATGGCAAAATATACCCCCTCATGTTGTTTCTTTTTAAATTAAATGTTTTAAGAGTTACCACTTTATTCCAATCAAGATGGCTTCAGGTGTGCCATACCTTTGTAATAAGTAGGACTGTTAGCGCTCTAGTTGTTCTTTAGAACACTCTAGGAGGCTGCAGTAGAACACAAAGGAATCAACTGACAGTCTCTGTCCTTGTTGGATGTACATGTTTTACTGAGAATGTCAGACTTCATTTTCACATGACTGAGAAAGATAATGTGAATTTACAGAAAATATGCTTTCAGTTTAGCCTATAGATCCCCTTCCAAACCACTGTGGGAAAATCATGAGATATTAGTTTTCTTTCAAACAATATTCATGATATCACAGCAGAAGGTTTTTTCACATGGTAAAATCACCTTAGAACCCACCACAATTCCTAAAACGAGTATGGTACCATCAACAAATGATTTATAATGTAACTAAAGTCCTAAAACCCTCTATTAACTACAATGCTTTTTAATGAGGTGCTATCATGTATATTGGTCCCAAGATGGCTGCCAACACTTCTTGGATGAAGTGCTGACAGCCAATCAGATCAGATGTGTGGTTAGGCTCCACCCAGATATATATCTTTTTTTGAACCTAAATTACTCAAAATCCACTGGAGCACATATATTGAGACCTAGCAAAGGCACATCGGGCTAACAGTCCCTACAATTTTGCCAAGTTTCGTGCAAATCCATTCAGCCGTTCGAGCTAAAAGTGAGGCCAACCGCCCTATGGAAATTAACATGGGAAAAACGCGTTTTGGGACCCCCCTTTTTTCTCGGCCCCCCCCTTGATGAAACCCCCCCAAATTGTCAGGGGCTGCTCAGAAACAAAATGTTCCATTTTCCTGAAAATTTCAGCCAATTCCGTCCACAAACGCCAAAGTTATTAGACATAGAATTTTCAAAAATCCCATAGAGAAAAAATCCTAACTATATATACCTACTGGCGACCGCCAGTAGGTAATATATATATATATATATATATATATATATAAATTAGTTTGAGACTTTGGAAGTACCTTTAATTTGAAAGTTGAATTTGCATATAATTTGCTTTTAAAATCACTCTGCAAAGCAGGGCTGCCATTAAAATGACAGCAGGCAACACAGTGTCATGTGCCCGAGTTACGCCCAGTAGGAGTTAGTGCCATTCCTTCATGTACGTGATCCTTTTTCCTTTTTTCTAAAGTTGCCTTCTCTTTGCCACATTAACGTTTGACACATATTTTGCATTTGTGACGCTTGGACTGGTTTCTCAGAAACACCGACCTTGCTGACACTGAACACTTTGTGAGAATACTATCAACACTGCCTTGTCTTTTGAGCAAGACCTTTCACATGCGTAATACAAATATGTTTTAATATTGCATCCATATGGCAACACAGCTATCTGTAGAACACAAATAATTGTTGCCTGATCACAATCTCAACCCAAGGCAAGTGTGCCATTTTCTATATATAGCCTTTTGTTTCCTAACATAATCAGAGGAGACACTTCTGCTGACGGCGAGCGGTCGCTGCATGCCAAAGCTTTCGACTAGCAGCTGACTGACATTTTCATGAGGGGTGTCCAGTTTTGACCAAGATGGGGTCATACACCCTTACCTGCCAGATAAAGTGGTTAGATCATCCAAACGGGGTTTTCTTGGCAGAACATGCATTCACACCTTAGACGCATAAGTTAGTGTTAGCATCGTAGGAATACACTAGATCATTATAAAACATTTAGCAGGCAACCAGAAGCAATCTACAGAGCTTTGAAATACAATGCACACAACAGAGTGGTTCAGTTGCAGACACTAGTGAGTCGCTCACACGCGCACATACAAAGCGAAGACTTCACAAGTTCTTTCAGGTTTTTATTTTGGCTGAATTAACATTACCGTATTAACATGAAAAGGGACTATACAAACCAGCATAGCATTATGCTCTTGTACAATAATGAAAGACCCGGCACCAGACAACATGGCCACCCTCAAGCTCGCCACTCGAAAACACCACCAACTGATCCACACCACCAAGAAAACAGCATTCAAGGAACGACTGGACAACAACGCCCACAACAGCAAGGAACTCTTCAACATCGTCAAAGAGCTCTCCAACCACAGCTTCGGAAACAACAACATCACCCCATCGCAAGACCTCTGCAACTCACTCGCCTCGTACTTCCACAGCAAGATCGCAGACATAAACAACAGCTTCAGCACACAGCCGACGCACCCCACGACTGCACCAGTGCCCCCCAACACCACCCTCCGCGCCTGGACCCCGATCAACACCGAGGAGACCATACGCACGATGAACTCGATCCACTCCGGGTCTCCAACCGACCCCTGCCCTCACCACGTCTTCAACAAGGCCGACTCCGTCATCGCACCCCACCTCCGGGACATCATCAACGCCTCCTTAGACACCGCAACCTTCCCGGAGAGCTGGAAGCATGCCGAACTCAGCGCCCTCCTGAAGAAACCATCAGCCGACCCCACCGACCTCAAAAACTAGCGCCACATCTCGCTCCTCCAGTTTCCTGCCAAAGTCATCGAGAAGACCGTCAACAGACAGCTGGCCAACTTCCTCGAGACGAATGTATCCCTCGACCGCTCACAGTCCGGCTTCCGGGCCAACCACAGTACCGAGACCACCCTCATCGCAGCCACTGACGACATCCGAGCCCTGCTCGACAACGGTGAAACAGCGGCCCTCATCCTCCTGGACCTCTCCGCGGCGTTCGACACTGTCTGCCACCGCACCCTAGTGCAGCGCCTCAGCAACGTCGGAGTCCAAGAGAAGGCACTGGAATGGATCATCTCCTTCCTCATCGGAAGGACACAGAGAGTCCGCCTCCCCCCGTTCAGATCAGAAGCCACCGAAGTCATCTGCGGCGTACCACAAGGATCATCACTCAGCCCCACGCTGTTCAACATCTACATGAGCCCCCTTGCGGCCATTGCACGCCAACACAACCTCAACATCATCTCCTACGCCGACGACACCCAGCTGATCCTCTCCCTCACCAACGACCCCGCCACCGCCAGATCCAACATACACGAAGGGATGAAAGACGTAGCCGAGTGGATGACGAACAGCCGCCTGAAACTGAACTCAGATATGACAGAAGTCCTCATCCTGGGATCGTCGCCATCCGCCTGGGACGACTCCTGGTGGCCCCCTGCCCTGGGCATTGCACCCAAACCAACGGACCACGCACGCAACCTGGGCTTCATCCTGGACTCCTCCCTCTCCATGACCAGACAAGTCAACGCTGTCTCCTCATCGTGCTTCAACACCCTGCGCATGCTCCGCAAGATCTTCCGGTGGATCCCCACCGAAACCAGGAAGACGGTCACCCAAGCCCTCGTCACCAGCCGACTGGACTACGGCGACTCCCTCTACGCCGGAACCACTGCAAAACTCCAGAAAAGACTCCAGCGGATTCAGAACGCCTCAGCACGACTCATCCTGGACATCCCCCGACACAGCCACATCTTCGCACACCTACGAAACCTGCACTGGCTCCCCGTCAACAAAAGAATCACGTTCCGACTCCTCACCCACGCACACAAAACAAGGCCCAAGATACCTCAACGACCGCCTTAACTTCTACAATCCCACCTGCCAGCTTCGATTGACCAATCACGCCCTCGCCACCGTTCCCCGCATCCGAAGAGCCCCAACGGGAGGAAGATCCTTCTCCTACCTGGCCGCCAAGACGTGGAACTCCCTCCGCACCCACCTCCGCCTGACCCAAGACCACCTTGCCTTCAGGAAGCAACTCAAGACCTGGCTGTTTGAGCAGTAGCGGACACCCCCCCCCCCCCCCCAAGCGCCTTGAGACCCTCCGGGTGAGTAGTGCGCTATACAAATACACATGATTGATTGATTGATGATTGAACAACTCAGAGTTCAGACCATGGGCCAAAAACAATACAATAACAAGCATTTGCAAAGCAAAAGGTCTGGCATTTACGCGAGTTTGAGTTATTGGCAATGTAAATGACTGCCTTTCTTTATGTTTCGGTTTTTAAAACATAAATAAAATGCATTGTAATTTACAATGAGAAGAAAAGGATGGACAGTGGAACCCTACAAGGCACAGCACCTGACACACTATTTCTAGTCTGATATGTTCATCTACTGGGAGTGTCTAAAGATCTGTGTGCGCACTGACAATGCACCCACTGTTGAAAAATCAAACAAAGAATATAGTTAGCTGATTTCAGTTTTCAGAAGTGGAAGGATACACTTGAGCCAATCAAAAGCAGAGTAATCCAATACAGGATTATCACAGTAACACAAGGGTCCTTGGTACAGGTCAGATTTGCACACTGCAGGACACTCTGGTCCAAGCGAACTGATTCGCTCGGACCTGAGTTGACGAGAGACGCTTTTCTTCGTTGTACGGTTTATTAAGTCTGGCAACAGCTTACAGCTATCCTTCTGGGCCCACATGAAATTAAGAGGACCCACATCCAACAACCATTTGTCCTGCATTATGCAAATCTGACCAGTACCAAGAACCCTTGTGTTACTATGATAATCCTGCATTGGATTACTCATCATCATCAAACTATATTCTTTGTTTGATTTTTCATTAGTTGCTTTGAACTCTAATGAAGTGCATGTGTTGCTCTTTAGAGTGTACTCCTGATTTTTCCCTAAATCCCCTGACTTAGCCCATCTCTCCCTCACACCCTTGGCCTTGATGTGCCTCAGTGGTGCACCAGGCACTGTATGGTAGCGTTGGTGAGTTCCATGTTGTTGTATTTACAGTGTGTCCTCCCACTCATCTTTGCTGATGCTCCACTGTTTCACGCCAGGTGCCATATGGAGGATGGTCAGTGCTTAATTTGAGTGGTTTCTGGTGCTCTGCACCGGAAATTAATTGTCAACACCAGCACTTATAACAGTCTGCCATATTGTGTCTAATTTAGAGGTCAACACAACAACAGTTTGTTAATTCATATACATAAAAAATGACTAATACCTGCCTACCAAGCTGTTCTTATAGCTTTTGAGGTCCGAAATAGTATAAAATGTCACACTAATAGTTGTATAATTGTTAGTGGTTGTGTTGGTACTGCCATTAGCAGGGCTGGTAGTTGCAATGGGTGGTGCAAGGTGCAGTGTCCTCCTCGCGAGACACCCAGCACTTATTTATTTACAAATAATGCACTGGGAATGGTGATGCCCTGGATGTTGCCCGGCTGCACTATCCTGTGCCTGTATAGTGGTAATAACCGCTATGTGCTTTGCCAGAGCCAAAGTCTTTTAAACTCCCCACGCATGAGCAAAGCCAATAGAAGCAACCATGTTAAAGCTAGAAAAAAAACATTGTTTTCTACACTTTAAAGATGGCCGCTGCCATGACGCAATAGAGGTTGCAAATAACAAGGCGGGGAACATCTTGAAAGTATAGAAAACAAATGTTATCATTATTTTCTTTACTTTTAACATGGCCGTTCTTGCATTGGCAAAGTACATTATGTCGTTTGCTCAACATTGGGAAAGCGAGACCGATTGACGTTGACAATGTTTATTTTTTATTTCACTATTACCACCTATATTCATGTCCACTTCAGACACTGTTCTCAAGGCTACAGTTAATTCAACAGAGCGCTCAAAATTCGTAAGTACCTTCCTAGTAAGGATAGGATAGGATAGGATACACATTTATAAAGCGCAAAAATGCAACCGCGTCTTGGCGCTAATGTAAGTGGGGGAATATTACATGGATGTCAGACTATACTTGTGAGCAGTATGAACATGCGTCCCTGGACGTCAGAAATATTCTGTTCTTGGACGGGCGGGGAGCAGAGAAGGAAAAGGTTTCTGTCTCTTACTTCCTGCCCAGGCAAGACAAGGAAGGTGTCCGCTTCTGCTCTGCCGCTGGCAGCTGCCCCCTCTCTCTTACTCCTTTTCCCTCTTGTTCTGTCTAACTCCTTCTCACTTTTCCGAAAATCATGAATAAAGAAATGGTTCTCACTGTCTCTTCCTGTTGTCCATTTGTACCCCTGTGAAATGGATGCAAAAAAGAAAACCACTTTTCCTGGAAATGCCGTTTTGAAATGTTTCTATTCCAAAGTGCAGCCTCGGAAATAAAATGTTCAAACTCTGAAAAATAATTAAATAAAGCAAGATGGAGTGTTCTTAAGGTGGCCAGATAATGTTTTTCAAACCCCAACACATTAGCACCACTTTACAAAGTTTGCCAGTAAAGTGTTACTTTTGTTTTCTTGTCTTTCTTTGAACAGTATTGTTTTCCTCCAGTACCTCCTACCTGGTGGCAGAGCCGACGCTAGGCCTGGGCAGTGTGGGCAGCTGCCCATTGCCTGGCACTCTGCCTACCAGGATGCGGCCCCCCACAATGGCAATTTACACCCCACTAGTCCTCGTGTATGTCTGCCGATCAGAGTGAAAGAAATGCTTCACAAACCGGCTCATGGGAGGGGGCCCCCCTCCTGGGGTCTCTAAGGGATGGTGTGGGAAGGCCTAGGGGAGGGTACACCTCTCAGGCTGCCAGTTCAGAGACTCAGCAGGGCGCCCATTGCCAGCACTTTAGCCCACACAGGTTAAACTCAGCCCCTAAGCAATTCCCACACCTTCAGTTCAAAATGGGCTGTACAAGAGTTGCTTGGGGTGGTTGAGAAGAGGAGCTGCGGCCCAAGTGGAGTCTGCACAAAGCAGCTTCCCTGAGATCAGAAGGTGTCACTTATGTAGACTTCAGGGGCCTCCCACATTCCCTTTTGCCCAGGGCCCCAAAAATCCTAGGATTGGCCCTGCCTGGAGGTAATGCAATACCTGGTTGATGGGTGGATTGGAAAACGAAATGTGTACTGCGGCTTTGTGTTCACAAATGTGGTCTTTTGAAACCATACTGCTTACGTTTTGTAAGCATATAAGCAGTGGATATTGAAATGAGTCCTTTCTGCGCCCTGTAGTTATGTCCTTAACTTTTCAGGCAAAAATACTTGTTGATTACTGAATATTGACTGTAAAAGCCTTAAGTTCACCAGTTTACTGCAGCATATTTCAATTGGCTTCTGACTCACTCGTGGTTAAGCGCCCAGCCCCCAGCGTAGCGCTCCGCATTTGCGTAGTTCAGTTCAGCTAATAGTGTATTTTGTGCAAAGTGTACAGCGCCGTCACTGCAGTTGTCCTTCTCAGGCTTAATATTTCTGACACCTGTATGCATAGCGCTGCTGCTCGCATTAGTTGTTGTGCATTCAATCAGCCTTCGCATAGCGCCGTGTTGTTATTTGGGAGCCCTCCATTTTGTTGTGCCTGCAGCCCGTCCCTCCCCCTTCGCTAACGCCTCCCAGCTCCCCCTCCCACGCTCCGCCCCCCCACCATCCTTTTATGGCCAATGCCCCCACGTGCAGCGTCCACGCGCTACGGCCACGCCGAAGGTGCGCCAAAGGTAAGCCCGTCTACGCCCGTCCGCGCCTGGACCGCGCCCAGCGCCAGACCCCCTGCCCCTCACGCTCCCCAGCCCTCCCGCATTACCTACGATGCCGCCACCCTCCTAGCCCTTAACCCCGGTCGCGCCCCCAACTG
Organism: Lissotriton vulgaris; assembly: GCF_964263255.1. Lineage (NCBI taxonomy): Eukaryota > Metazoa > Chordata > Amphibia > Caudata > Salamandridae > Lissotriton > Lissotriton vulgaris. Next base: position 240,766,156 of record NC_141689.1, on the reverse strand, counting down.
CGTCCAAGCCGCTCCTGGACACACCCATGGACCTTTCTCCTGCTACTCCTGCAAATTCAGCGGCACCGACAACATCTCTGCTACGACCACAACACAGATTCCCGACCCCAACCACCTACAATGCATCCTTCTCAACACCCGATCAGTCCACAGGCACGCCATTGACCTATGGACCCTACTAGACACCTTCTCTCCAGACGTCGCCTTCCTTACGGAAACATGGATGAATGCTTCCTCCGCACCAGACATCACCATTGCTATCCCTGAAGACTATAAGATCACTCGCAAGGACCGCACCGACCATACAGGAGGAGGAATCGCTATCGTCCATAAGAAATCCATCCGCATCACCACCAGCTCCGACGCCAACCTCGCTAACTCCGAACACCTTCACTTCCAGATCCACATCGACCCCACGACCACACTCAGAGGCACCCTCCTCTACAGACCACCAGGACCACGCGCAAAATTCAGTGAAGACATCACGGACTTCATCACCCCACACGCGCTCCCCTCCAAAGACTACATCCTTCTGGGAGACCTCAACTTCCACCTTGAAAAGAGCAACGACCGCAACACCGCCACCCTCTTAGACAACCTCGCCAACCTCGGACTTAAACAACTGGTCAATTCCCCCACACACATCGCAGGTCACACTCTCGACCCCATCTTCACCTCCAGCAACCATGTCTCCTTCAGCCACACTACAGATCTCCTCTGGACTGACCACAGCTGCGTTCACTTCACCTACAACAAGCCGAAACCCATCATCCACCTCCAACCAACTCTACAAAGAAACTGGAACAAAATCACCACAGAGCAGATCTCCACATCACTCCTTCAAACCTCCCCAGCCCTCTCTTCTAATGCCAACGAAGCCGCCTCCAACCTCACCCTTTGGTTATCCAACACCGCCGACACCTTAGCACCACTGAAAAAACGTCAACACAAACTTGGCATCAAGAAGGCGTCATGGTTCAACGACGACCTCAAGAAATCCAAGAAACTGTGCCGCTCCCTTGAAAAGGCCTGGAAAAAAGACCCATCCACCAGCAACAAGGACGCCTTCAAAAGCGCCATCCGTACTCACCACCAACTGATCCGAAAAGCCAAGAAAACAGCATTCAAAGATCGACTTGACAACAACGCCCACAACAGCAAGGAACTTTTCAACATCGTCAAGGAATTTTCCAACCCCTCGGCCAACTCCAACGACATCACCCCCTCTCAAACCCTCTGCGATTCCCTAGCCTCTTTTTTCCACAACAAGATTGCTGACATCCACAACAGCTTTGACAACCAAACCGGAAGCCAACCCACCCCACCATCAACTGACCATCTTCCCCCCGTTAACACCCTTAACGCCTGGAACCCAATCTCCACTGAGGACACCATCCGCCTGATGAATTCCATCCACTCTGGATCCCCCACAGACCCATGCCCCCCTCACATCTTCAACAAAGCAGACTCCGTCATAGCTCCGCACCTCCGAGACGTCATCAACTGCTCCTTCAACTCCGCTACCTTCCCAGAAGATTGGAAACACGCTGAACTCACCGCCCTTCTGAAAAAACCAACAGCAGACCCCACCGAACTCAAAAACTACCGCCCCATCTCGCTTCTTCCATTCCCGGCCAAAGTCATCGAGAAAGCTGTCAACAACCAGCTCGCCGCCTTCCTCGAAGACAACAAATCACTCGACCCCTCACAATCTGGCTTCCGAGCCAAACACAGCACTGAGACCGCCCTCATCGCAGCAACAGACGACATTCGAACTCTACTGGACAATGGAGACACAGTCGCCCTCATCCTCCTCGACCTCTCTGCAGCCTTCGACACAGTCTGCCACAGCACCCTTCTACAACGCCTCAATAACATCGGAATCCAAGGAAAAGCACTTGAATGGATCACCTCGTTCCTCACCGGAAGAACCCAGAGAGTCCGCCTCCCACCATTCAAGTCCGAGGCCTCCGAAATCATCTGCGGCGTACCACAAGGATCCTCACTCAGTCCCACCCTCTTCAACGTATACATGAGCCCCCTCGCGGCCATCGCCCGCCAACACAACCTCAACATCATCTCTTACGCGGATGACACTCAACTGATCCTATCTCTCACCAAGGACCCCAGCACCGCTAAGACTAACCTACACGAAGGAATGAAAGAAGTCGCCGAATGGATGAAACAAAGCCGTCTGAAACTGAACTCAGACAAAACAGAAGTCCTCATCTTAGGTAAATCCCCCTCTGCATGGGACGACTCCTGGTGGCCGGAAGCCCTCGGAAATGCACCCATCCCGACAGACCACGCACGGAACCTTGGCGTCATCCTGGACTCTTCACTCTCAATGAACAGACAAGTCAGCGCCGTATCCTCTTCCTGCTTTAACATTCTTCGCATGCTCAGAAAAACATTTCGCTGGATCCCCCCCGAAACAAGGAAAACAGTCACCCACGCTCTAGTCACGAGCCGACTGGACTACGGAAACACCCTCTACGCAGGTACCACCGCGAAACTCCAGAAGAAACTACAACGAATCCAAAACGCCTCAGCCAGGCTCATATTAGACATCCCACGCAACGAACACATCTCCGGTCACCTTAAAGACCTCCACTGGCTACCCGTCAATAAGAGGATCACTTTCCGACTGCTTACCCACGCACACAAATCACTCTACGACATCGGACCAGATTGCCTCAACTCTCGACTGTCCTTCTACACCCCCTCCCGCCAACTCCGCTCTTCCAGCCAAGCCTTCGCCACTGTACCTCGCATCAACAAGACCACCATGGGAGGCAGATCCTTCTCATACCTGGCTGCCAAAACATGGAACTCACTCCCCGCTTACCTTCGCCTCACCCAGAATCACCTAGAGTTCAGAAAGCAGCTTAAAACGTGGATATTTGACAAATAATCCACCTCCCCTTCCTAAGCGCCTTGAAACCCTCTGGGTATGTAGTGCGCTATATAAATGTTTTGACTTGACTTGACTTGACATGTTCCTGCTTACATTTTACATGCTTTATTAAACTTTCATTCCTTATGAGTGTTTGCTTTTTCCAGGATGTTGTTACCTTTTCTTTTAGGCAGCATATTGCTCTTGCCTAGTGTGTAATTTAAATTAAGTCGCATTCAATTATTTATAGAAGGTCAAATTGGATTGTAGCTGAAGGCAGTATGAGTTTCGCTCAGTGGGGCAGTATGGTGTTCAGTGAGGGAGCAGATGTAGCACTAGGGGCAGAGCTGCTAAATTTAGAACTGGGGAACTAGGTTCAGCCTTCATGAACAGTCCCCCAGACCACTCTCCTGAGGGAGCACATTCTCATGCCAGACCTTAGAAGGCACCAGAAAAGCCCTGGTGTGTTAGCATCAGCAGGTCGACCCAAGCAGTGGCAAGTGTGGGTTCACCTTGAAGGCTTGCCCACCACAATCCATACTGAAGTTCACCTCCAGTCTTGCGGGCAGGCCTACGAAGTAGCGGACCCTAGAGCAACAGTGACTCTGTCACTGAGGTCACAGGACCCCTGAGAAGAGCTGGCTCTAGGGCGGTGCGACTGGTGTGACTGCAACGGACGCTGACTTTGAGTGGGGGAGTCGTATATTATGGTTTTAAAAGCACTTGCTGCCTCCTTCCTGGCCTCCAGCTATTTTCGGCAATAATAAAAATGTCATGATAACTCTGATGAATAAACTTTTTCCTAGAGCGAGATCAGAGATTTGTCTAGTGGAAGTTTTGACTCATGGAAAGATAGCGCAGAGGGTTAAATTGCCTGATGCAAAGAAAATGAACCAGGCCGATCACAAAGTGCACATATTGTAAATAGGTCAGTGGGTTACTGCTTTTGTCAGTGAGATCCTTTTGCTACTTGAGTTTATAAGTTAAAATCCTAACAAAGAACAGTGAGCTATTAACTTTTATCTAAGAGCTGCATACAAACTGCAAGGTATAAACTAGAGCGTTATGGTTTTTTCCCTAAGCCTTTGATTATCCTAATGTTGCAAAAAGTGTTATTTTTGATACAAATCAATAATGATTTTTAAAGAGAACCCCCAATCATGGTATTAAGTTTTAAATTCTGAGTTTGTGTTTCTCCAGGCCAATCACCATTAAACTATACTGTCTACTAGTATGGTTATCATGTGACTCCTACACCTTGTAGTCCTTTGTCTTATGTAACATTTCCTATACAGTCATTTACACACGTAAAATTATTGTCTCTGTGTATATTGCTGATGACAGAAACTCCATGGCTCGGAAACAAATGGCTCGTGCTTCCGCTTTTAAGCATTTTTGGGACATTCTGTGATTAAAATAAATTCACAAAGTGGAATATGTTTCTAATGTCAATAGCTCATAATAATCGTTAAATAATCATGTGTATCCATTGGTTGAATTACATAACATAATAAGCTGTAACTGGTCAGTGAAATGCTACACAAATACTAAAGATTGGTATGTTTTGCGCATCCTGGCCACACCTCTAACTCCGCCCACTGATCCAATGCTCAGGTTATTCCTGCCCTCTGATTCTCCACCCACAGTTCCCCTACTTTTTTTTCCTCACTTCGACCACTGCTTGTGAGAACAGAAACGTTTTTAATTCTTCCTAAACGCCTGATGATTGGGCTGCAGTCGCATGGCAGCTGAGGTGGGTGGGAAAATGTTTTTCCACCCCATCTCGCTCTCCTGATTTTATCTACTTGCATGAGGCAGGCATTGCTAGACCCTAATGTCCTAGCTGGAATATAGGGCCTAAATAGTCTCTGCATATCCTTGGCCCCTCCCCCATGGTGCGCTTTATGGACCAAACATAAGGCTTTGAACTCCACCCTTTGCTGTATGGGGAGCCAGTGGAGGGCTCTAATTCGCATCGATGTTGGACTGCCTTTGGGGATATTTAACAGCAGCCTAACAGCTGCATTTTGCAAGGACTGTAATTTGTTATTCTGGGCTTTATCAATTCCCAGAAGCAGAGCATTACAATAGTCTAGTTTAGACAGCAAAAGGCCCACTACCACCATCTTTTGCAGAGCCTGGCCGATGACCCTTAATACATAAATAAATATTAACTGTGATATACTGTTCAACACAGTACTGTTTTGCTGCATGTATGCCACACATTTTATCTTACCGTGCCGCATATTTTACCAAGTCCTGCCATATAACCATACCCTCTCAGTGGCCCTGAATAAATGAATGCATGAAAATAAACACATGATAAATTATACAAATATGAAAAGTTTAAGAGGCTCAAGCGGAAAATGGCAGTAAAAGAGGCAAAACCAGTCTCATACGTTCAACAATCCCAGTGACCTGATGGCATATGTATCTGTGTGTGTGTGGTGGCAGGGGCAGGCTTTGCCTTTTTATTATGCCTGAGTTAATAAAACGAGAAGCATTAAATTGAGTATTAGTTCGTCACCGAGGGAAAAAATGAATTCGTACTGCAGGCACCGTGTAAAAAGCAAGACATTATTATTTAATTTAGTAACTTTTCTTCAGAGACCATCGCTCACACCTACCCAATGTACTTTATTGGTGTATTTTTGTAATTTATTTTCGGTTAACCTCCTGGATGCTTTTGGCTGCTGTTAGTTTAGCATTCCGCACTCGCGCTGCGCAGTAAGAGTTATGAAACGTGCGGTGTGACCGGACGACGTCACCTTGCAGGGCGGTCACGCAGAGCAAGGCCTCGCGACTATCATCTCCCACTGCATTAAACACGGCGGCGGCGCGCGCCTAGGGCCCGCGGGCTGTACTCGCATCACTGTCCGCCCCTTCATTGTGAACAGCTGCTTCCAGTCTGCGCTGCTCCTCGCATCCGAGGTGGTGTCAGGGTTCAGGCCTGCCAGCGCCATTAATTCACACTTCATTAGGTCTCGGCTAAAAGACGCGCGTAAGCGCGTCTCCGCCGAGATCTTATGTCAGCGAGTAGCAGTCCCAGGAGACAGTCCTGGCCACGCGCATCCTTCCAGGCGATTTGTAACTGGAACGCGCGCTGTGGCCAGGCGCTGTCTCCTGGGAAGCGCAAGCACCACACACGCATGCGCATACACACACACACGCGCCCATGCACGCACGCACATACATACATACAGAGACACCACCCCTGACTCATACACACACGCGCGCACACGCACACAAGTGCACCGAGGCCCCCCCCTCCCCCTGCACCGAGCCCCCCCCTCCCCCGCCGTCACCGTCGCACACATACACACACACACACACACACGAGCACACACACACAAGCATACACACACGTGCACCTACCTTACCTCAGCACGCGGCGCCCAACCTCCTGCTGGCGCGGCCCCGGGGCTCTACACCGCTCACAGGAGCCCCGGGCCGCAAGACGCTACGACTCCGCCTGCCTCCTCTTCCGGTGTGAACCTGGCCCCGCCCCCGTCACAGGCGACCGTGCCTGACTTCCGGGGCGGCCGCGCAAGAAAACTGCAAACAGGTTGGGCTTAAGCAGGGCTTTCACTTATCTGCCCCCACACCAAAAAAAAATGTAAAAATTGCAGCCACAATAATTTATTTTAGACATTTACTAACTATATTAATTCATGGAAAACGTATGGCCTATTGGGAATTTCTCTTTAAAAACTTATCGGGATTTTTTTTCTTTAAAACTCTTGAGCATTTTGCGTCACATTAAAATGCGTTAAGGTATTTCTCCAGCACATTTAATGCTTTTGTCCATGTGAAACAAGGGCTTCTGTGTTTTCCCACGTTCTGCACCACGTGTGCCAGTTACTTTAGGGGTGAATTTAAAACGGCGTTGAGCGTGGGAAAGGCATGGCGAATATTCACATAGCCGTGGTGTTTTCCCACGTTCTGCACCACGTGTGCCAGTTACTTTAGGGGTGAATTTAAAACGGCGTTGAGCGTGGGAAAGGCATGGCGAATATTCACATAGCCGTGACCCTTTGTGGCATGTCCAACACAAGCCCAGGAGAGCGGGATGCAGGCTGCATTTTAACGCTGTCCACTTAAGGCACATACAACCAACCTGTTGTGCGAGTGGCCTTTTATGTTTAAAGTTTGGACTAGATCCGCCCCCGGGCCTGCTGTGCTCGACACCCCACCCATAGTGCCTCAGGACCTCTGCACACTTCAATTTATACTTATTTTAGCGTTTTGCAATCATGCTGAAGTCGAACTCATAGCTACAATGGAAGCATTTGGCCCGACGAAAAAGTACGTCTGCTCTGTGCAGTTTGTATGCAACATGCGCAGTTAATTGAGGGGGTGGGTGGGGGGCGAGGGGAACGGTGGATAAGTGGTGAGTGCAGAGTGGTGAGTGCAGAGTGGTGAGTGCAGAGTGCAGAGTGGTGAGTGCAGAGTGGTGAGTGCAGAGTGGTGAGTGCAGAGTGGTGAGTGCAGAGTGGTGAGTGCAGTGTGGTGAGTGCAGTGTGGTGAGTGCAGTGTGGTGAGTGCATGAGTGGTGAGTGCAGAGTGGTGAGTGCATGAGTGCAAAGTGGTGAGTGCAGAGTGGTGAGTGCAGAGTGGTGAGTGCAGAGTGGTGAGTGCAGAGTGGTGAGTGCAGAGTGGTGAGTGCAGAGTGGTGAGTGGTGAGTGTAGAGTGGTGAGTGCAGAGTGGTGAGTGGTGAGTGCAGAGTGGTGAGTGCAGAGTGGTGAGTGCGTGCAGAGTGGTGAGTGCAGAGTGGTGAGTGCAGAGTGGTGAGTGCAGAGTGGTGAGTGCGTGCAGAGTGGTGAGTGCAGAGTGGTGAGTGCAGAGTGGTGAGTGGTGAGTGCAGAGTGGTGAGTGGTGAGTGCAGAGTGGTGAGTGGTGAGTGGTGAGTGCAGAGTGGTGAGTGCAGAGTGGTGAGTGCAGAGTGGTGAGTGCAGAGTGGTGAGTGCAGAGTGGTGAGTGCAGAGTGCAGAGTGCAGAGTGGTGAGTGCAGAGTGCAGAGTGCAGAGTGCAGAGTGGTGAGTGCAGAGTGGTGAGTGGTGAGTGCAGAGTGGTGAGTGCAGAGTGGTGAGTGCAGAGTGGTGAGTGCAGAGTGGTGAGTGCAGAGTTGTGAGTGCAGAGTGGTGAGTGCAGAGTGGTGAGTGCAGAGTGGTGAGTGCAGACTGCAGAGTGGTGAGTGCAGAGTGGTGAGTGCAGAGTGGTGAGTGCAGAGTGGTGAGTGCAGAGTGGTGAGTGCAGAGTGGTGAGTGGTGAGTGCAGAGTGCAGAGTGCAGAGTGGTGAGTGCAGAGTGCAGAGTGGTGAGTGCAGAGTGGTGAGTGCAGAGTGGTGAGTGCAGAGTGGTGAGTGCGTGCAGAGTGGTGAGTGCAGAGTGGTGAGTGCAGAGTGGTGAGTGCAGAGTGGTGAGTGCGCGCAGAGTGGTGAGTGCAGAGTGGTGAGTGGTGAGTGCAGAGTGGTGAGTGCAGAGTGGTGAGTGGTGAGTGCAGAGTGGTGAGTGGTGAGTGCAGAGTGGTGAGTGGTGAGTGCAGAGTGGTGAGTGCAGAGTGGTGAGTGGTGAGTGGTGAGTGCAGAGTGGTGAGTGCAGAGTGGTGAGTGCAGAGTGGTGAGGGCAGAGTGGTGAGGGCAGAGTGGTGAGGGCAGAGTGGTGAGGGCAGAGTGGTGAGGGCAGAGTGGTGAGGGCAGAGTGGTGAGGGCAGAGTGGTGAGGGTGCAGAGTAGTGAGTGTGCAGAGCAAGTGTGCAGAGCATTGTGTGCTGTTGAGTGCAGAGTGCTGTGTATTGGCAATGTTAATGACAATGCCCATTTATTTTTGATTTAAAGAAAAAAAATGTCATGAGCAATGCCAATAGCTCTACCTTTAATGATGCCGAGACCATTGCATTGCAAATGCTTGTTTGACTTGCAGTGAGGGCAGGGTCACGGGTCCACTCACTCACGGTTACATCACGTGGCGAGGCCGCGCGCTGACATATGCTGCAAAGCGCCTGACAGCGATCACACATTGCTAAGCACTGGGCAGCCCCTCCCTCGGCGGAGAGAGGGCTCGGAAATGCTGTCATCCCAGTGCAGTGCAAGTACCGCGCACGCCTTGGAGGGAGACATAGCATCCTGAAAAGGGCTCTCGAGTTAACGAAAGTATGAAATTAAGAGAACAGTTAGGTTTTTTGTACATGCTGGGGTGCCCTCCTGGGGCCATGCTCTGACAACAGAGCGCGAACCGCTGTTCTGTTCTTAGCATGATGCACATGAAAAGTGTGCAGGTAAGCTGGTAAAGTTGCTAGGTCTTCCATAAAAGCATCCGAGAGACAGGTTAAGTCAGTCTCTCATTCTTCAGATGTCGATCATAGAAGTACCATTGATTTGGGTAATAAAACGCACATTGCTCAGGTGCCTAGAAATGTTCCAGTGTTGGAATCGTGTTTTTTACGTTTACAATTCACCAGTTAAATTATTTCCAAAAATACCCACAACCCTCTTTAAATAAAAAAAGGCAATTTACGATATTATTTCGGATACTAATATGCCATTCATAATTGTCTGTGTGGTATAAAAACGTACTTTTTTTCTATTTATTTTCATATTATAGAACCGAAAGAATTCTTCTGTATAGTTTATATTGTAAAGCCAATAAGGTAAAGGTAAATACATTTAATTCAGATGAGCGTGACACTGATACGTATACACTATCATCTCTGTAACTATTTTATCGTGCAGAAATAAATCATAACAGCCCATGGATTTCTTTCCTTCTCTTACAGGGAGAAAAACTATATTTTTTTGCAACACTGACTTAAGTCTTCCTATCTTCAAATATAATTCATGCTTAGCATGTTTTTTTTTTAGCTTTTACTAAGATCTTTCTCCTAAGGCTGCTGAGAGTCACCTTTGTGATATGCCATACATACGTGTCACGTTTACATTTCAATTCTATTTCAGGACAGGAGGCTCCGATTATGCTTATACTCAATTTCTTTACTGACATACAGCAGCCAATCACAGAACAGTAAAGAAAACAAAAACTACATTACCCATGAACCCAGGGTAACCATAGAGTACACCAATGGTATATAAACAGTCTTAGAGGTAACCACTTCCTCTTTCTTTGCTGCTCCGCAGCCAGTTAAGTGCATACTTGATATTCTATTAATACTTGCGTTGCTTACATTGTGTTTTTTGCTGTTATTTTTGCCGCTTTGCATGCGCTGTGTGCTGCTTTGATCGGCGCTTCTCTAGCGCTCTTGCTGCCGTTCGTGTCGTTTGGTTTCTTCGACCGGCGCTCGCGGTGGGGAGCGTGTGTCACCTCCCTGGGTCGGGCACTTGCTGCCTCTGTCCCGTTTTCTTTGTGGAGGGAGTTTGGGGTGGTCCTGCCTCGCGCGCGTCTAGCGCGAGCGGTTCCGTTGCTGTCTGGCCAGCCGGTTTCACTGCGCATGCGCGACCTTTGTCACGCTGAGTTTCCTCACGCTGCTGCGTTTGTTTACATTGCAGCGCCGGCTCCTGAACTCGTCTGACGACGAAAACGCCCACTGCCTTTCAGCTGGCCCCTTCTGACACCGGAGCTTAAGGAAAAGTCCCGGTTGTATAATAGCATAGGCTTTGCCAAGAGTGATTGTATTTTTCGTCAGCAAGCCTCCCTCCACGCTCTAATTGTTGTTTTCCACGCAGTTTTTTCTGCATGTGCTTGCTGGCTGTGAGGTTTTTTCACTCCCTCGGACTGTGTCACTGACATACCAGATTTCTAGTCACCTGGTGGGCTATATTCACACGTTCCCTGTGTGCCATGAGTGATTCCTATTATTATGAGGAGGAAGGTGACTATGAGGAGGAAGGGTCCGAATTTTTTGAGCAGGACCTTGTTGAGGCACTGGACAAAGGGGTTCAGCATTCCATGAACAAGGTGATGGTTCGCGCCATTACACCCCTGAAGCGCCATTTGACGCAGTAAGCGCAAAAGCAAGGTTGGGTGCCTTCCAAGAAGTCCTCATCCCCTGGTAATCCCCATTCTTCTGACTTTCGGAGACTGGCACGGTCATTGTCCTCCTCCAAGTTGAAGTCTGTTCCTGTAATTGTTGAGAGTGACGACCATGATGCTTCCTCCTCCTCCTCGGAGGTTTTGCCTCCTCCGCCTAAAAAGCGTAAATGTAAAGAACATTTTGTTGACGCCTCTTCTCAACCTCCTGTCTTGACTTTTGAACCTGAGGATATTGTACACCCTAATTCTTCTGCCTGGCTCCACTCCCCAGCTGTGGCGGAGTATGTTCAATAATATATACGCCATCCTTTTGATAAAGACGTGCGTGCGTGTCTTCGCTCAGAATGTCCGCGACCCGATTTAGCGGATAACCTGGCGGACACGCCTGAGGTCGACCCTACAATGTTGACATATATGAAAAAATGTTCTAAGGACCCCAAGAAGGGTCTAGACCGTTCCTGGCGGGCTTGCCAGGATAAGGTCTTAGACCTCCTAGGTCCTCTCACAAAAATGTTGGATCTGGGTTTCCGAGGCAAGGAGGCTTCCTCCACGGTTGATCCTGATGAGCTCATTGAATGGGCGCAGCGTGCCATCTGCCTGTTAGGAAACGCCAACTGTGCCCTCTCAAGTGAACGTCGGCGTTCAATTCTGCTAAAGTTGGACCCGAAATTATCTGAACTTTCTTCTTCTGAGGCAGGGGCTGCGGCTCAGGGTCTTCTTTTCGGCCAGCCTTTCTTAAAAGAACTCACGCATTTTGTCAGTACTTTTAGCAGTATTGACAAGGCACAGGCATCCTTGAAACGGGCCATGCGTCCGGTTTTCAACAGGGCCGGACGAAACAGGGGACGCTCGTCCGGCCGTGGTCAATATCAACCCAATCAACGTGGGTATCAGTCCCATAGGGGAGGCCAGCAGGATTCCGGCTATGCCCAGCGGTCTAACTTCTACCCTTCCAGGAAAGGACGTGGTCAGTACAAAAAAGGACGATCAGGCGGCAACTCCGGCGGATATCAGGATTCCGCCACTTCAGGTGAGACTTCTTCCTGCATGCAGTGTTGTTCTGGGGGGCAGGATTCGCCATTTTCTAGCCAATTGGCGCGCAATCTCCGGCGATGCTTGGGTGCTGGAAACGGTTCTGGGATTCAAAATCGAATTCTATCATCCCTTCCACCAGTCTCGTCCTCCCTTCCCCCTTCACTTCTCAAGGCAAAGTCAAGAGTTCATCACAGAGGAACTCAAATCTCTGGTATTGAAAGGGGCCATTGTGCCGACAGTGCGCCATCCTCAGGGGTTTGCCAGTTCGGTCTTCCTGGTGGAGAAGAAGGGAGGGGGATCGAGGTTGGTCCTCAATCTGAAGGATGTCAATGCGGGAGTAGTTTATCGGCACTTCAAGATGGAGGGCATCCATCTGTTGCGAGATCTCCTGCGGGAACGGGATTGGATGGTTCGTCTGGACCTCAAAGATGCTTATCTCTCGGTCCCGATCTTCCGTCCCCATCGCCGCTTTCTGCAGTTTCAGTGGCTGGGGACTTGGTATCAGTATCAGGTTCTGCCCTTCGGCCTTTCGTCAGCACCGTGGTGCTTCACGAAACTGTTACGTCCTGTGGTGGAATCTCTCCGCAGTCGCGGAGTTCGCTTGATCATCTATTTGGATGACATCCTCCTACTGGCGGATTGTCCTGTCAAACTAATTACTCATCTGGACTGGACTCGGTTTTCTGGTGAATGTTCCCAAATCCGTGCTTCATTCTACTCAAGTGATCTATTTCTTGGGGTTCAGGGTCAACTCCCTCACTTGTCAACTTCTGCTTCCCCAACAGAAGATTCGGTACATCAAACGGGAATTGAATTCCATTATCTCGAGTCCGACTGTGTCATTGAGGTTGTTAGCACGAGTTGTCGGTCTCTTGGCGTCTTCCCTGCAAGCGATATTTCCAGCTCCGCTACATTATCGTGCCCTTCAGCGTCTGAAGATTCAACATCTTCAGCGGGGCCTTCGGTATTCCGATCTGATTCCTCTCTCGGAGGAGGCCAAATCGGAAATGCGATGGTGGTTGGACCACATGGAGGCCTGGAATGGCAGAGCTCTTTTCGGCTCCTCTCCGGAGATTGTGATCGAATCGGATGCCAGTCGTTGGGGCTGGGGAGCTCGTTGCGGTCCAATCTCGACGGGGGGGCGGTGGTCTCCGCAGGAACTTTCACTCCACATAAATTGTTTGGAGTTGCTGGCGGGGTCGTTTGCGATCAAATGCCTGTCGCCTCTTCGGTCCTACTGCTGCATCCTTCTCCGGATGGACAATGTCTCAGCAGTACGTTACATCAACAAGCTGGGGGGGACTTGATCGAGGTTGTTGGCAGAGATTGCCAAGGAGTTCTGGCACTATTGCCTTCAGCACAAGATCACAGTTATTGCGGAGTACCTTCCCGGTTCTCGCAATCTTGTGGCGGACTGGAACTCCAGGTACCTGAAGGACTTCAGCGACTGGAGACTCCATCCTCGTGTGTTTCGCCAACTTCTTCGCAGTTGGGGCCCGTGTCTGATCGACCTCTTTGCGTCCCGTCTCAACACCCAACTTCCCCAGTTTTTCAGTTGGAGACCGGACCCAGAAGCTCTGGCCACCGATGCTTTCCTCCAGCCGTGGCCGTCGTCCCTCTGTTATGCGCTTCCCCCATTCATGATGCTCCCCAGAGTTCTGGCCTACGTGACACGCTTTCGGGCGGAATTAATTCTGATTGCCCCTCTCTGGCGGGCTCAGCCGTGGTTCCCTGTTCTCCTGGAGATGGCATGCGACTTGCCATTTCTTCTTCCTCAGAAGGAGAATCTCCTTCTAGATCCACTGCAGAATCCGCATCCCCTGGTTCAGTCCGGATCCCTCCTTCTCCTGGCGTGGCGGATTTCGGGGAACGTTGGGCGGTGCCAGGCCTTTCTGCAGACGCTACCAGATTTCTCAGCAACGCCTGGGCCCCAAACACTCACAAGCGTTACAGAAGCTCCTGGAAGTGTTGGAGTGATTGGTGTACTCAACGGCAAGTTGATCCCACATCGGCTGATATCTCTTTGATAGTTAATTTTTTGGCTTCTCTGTCCTCTTCTTCGGGTTTGGCCTACTGCACAGTCAACAATTTCCGTTCCGCCATTTCGGCGGGTCATCTTCCTGTGGATGGGAAACCTGTTGGTGAACATCCACTTGTGGCTAAGATTCTAAAAGGTATTCGTATGGCTACTCCTCCTCGTCCTAAATATGTTTCCTTATGGGACGTTTCGGTTGTCTTACGTTTTCTGGAAGCTTGGCCGGTTAATTCTTTATTGACTCGTAAACAACTTTCGGCCAAGCTTACTATGTTGTTGTGTTTGCTTTCCTGCAAACGGATATCAGACGTCCGCGCTTTGGATCTTGCGGGACGTAGCTTCACGCCTGAAGGTGTTTCCTTTCGCCTTTCCAGGCGCACTAAAACTAACACTGAGGTCATTTCTTACCCTTCTTTTCCGGCTCGGCCTAACCTTTGTGTTGTCCAATGCCTTAAAGATTATGAGGTAAGTACTTCTCCTTATCGATCTGATATGCAAGGTCAATTGTTGATTGCCTTGCAGAAGCCCTTTCGCCCCGTTACTCCGGCCACGTTGGCTCGTTGGGTACGGTGGCTCATGGGGGAAGCGGGCATTGATGTTTCTGTGTTTGGTGCTCACTCGGCTCGAGGGGCCATGGCCTCCAAGGCTTTTTCTTTGGGTGTCACTTTATGCGACATTATGAAAGCTGCTGACTGGTCATCAGATTCTGTGTTTAAGACCTTTTACTTCAAGCCTGTTCCTACTGTTGCTTCTGTTGTGGTGGAGGAGCTTTGAACAAGCATAATCGGAGCCTCCTGTCCTGAAATAGAATTCAAAATTTGCTAACATTCGTGACAAGAATTTTCAATTCTATTAAGGACTAGGAGGCGAGGATTATCCCACCCATTGTATATGCATGTACTATATCATATATTGTTACTGTGCAATGATTCATGGATCTTATTCCTACTGTAATGTGATGATTAATTTGTTTTTTCTCTACCCACCCTTTATTTGCTCATGATTACACGGAATGTGTATTACGGCTTTGTGTCTCTTTTCAGGCTCTGATCCCAAGTGATGCTCCTCCGGCTCCGTCCTTGTGGGAGGTGTGCTGCGAGTTTCTTCTCCTCGTTGGCCTGCTTTTGTTCCTGTGGCTTTGGGAAGTTCCTCCGCCTCCTCGTTCGGATTTTGGTTCTTCTGGATGATGTTCTTCCTGGATTTATGATGTTTAAGTTGTTCTTCCTAATGGATTTTGGACAAAGAAAGAGGAAGTGGTTACCTCTAAGACTGTTTATATACCATTGGTGTACTCTATGGTTACCCTGGGTTCATGGGTAATGTAGTTTTTGTTTTCTTTACTGTTCTGTGATTGGCTGCTGTATGTTAGTAAAGAAATTGAGTATAAGCATAATCCTCGCCTCCTAGTCCTTAATAGAATTGAAAATTCTTGTCACGAATGTTAGCAAATTTTGAAGTGATATTATCTTGGCTATACTAACATTGCGTTTGAATCATTCATTGATTTGTTTTTAATTCACAGTTCAGTTATTGGCACATATATTTGTAGCTTGGGTGGTAAATGTGTTCTGATTTATGTGTTTGACGGCAAAGGCTAGGGAATGATAATGCGCAGGGTTATGTGACATAATATTGACCACCACAATATAGAAATAACAAAATATAACAAAAAAAGTGTTGACCTAAAGTCCCCCTATCCTCACACAAGAAATATGCAAAGAAATCGCTGTAATAAATATCTAAAATACACACTATCGAACAAAAAATTATTGAAAAACGAAATATTCTCTAGCTATTAAACATATACAAAATAACAGCAATATGAAAGAAAAATATTGCTAAAAGCATATTTTATATTAATATCATATTTAATAAATCATTTATAATTCAATTGAAAAATTATAAATTCACCAAACACAAATAAAATATATTAATAGCTTATACTTAACATACAGACCAAAAATTAAATATTAACTATTACTTTAAAAACATAGACTCACAACACATCTATAAGTAATAGAAAACAAAGTTAACCAATTGTGCAAAATAAAATAATACAAAATAAATGCAAAAAAATCCACAAAAATATACAAAATAATATACATAGCATAATAATATTCAACAAATACATATATATAACCTTTAAACATAAACTTTAAAAAGCACCCACCAAATGAGAAAATAAAAAATAAAAATTCAAATTGGACAAAAATTGCCCACTAAAGATTAAACTAAAACAAAGAAACCAAGGAAAATCTCTAACTAGTTAACCCAGCACTATAAAAATAGCAGAAAAATGCAGGTACATTTTGCAGCAAAAAGGCTACTCTTATATGAAAGTAACACTGTGTTGTATTCCAGAGAGGAAACCTCGCAACAACACTTGCCAAAACCTACCAGCTATTCGCAAAAGTAAGTAAAATATGCCCACCAATTTAAAAGTACAAGGCCTGGGCGAAATTTTAATTACACCAGATGACGTAAAGTTCCTGAGTTCCGACTCCATTCCAATCAGGCCCCCAACTCCATCTCAGATAACACGCCTCCCTCAACTCATTGTCATATCTGTTATAAACAATAATAACATGAATGTCGTCTACCCTTATCATTCAAAGAACTGAGTGTCAAGTCATTTAAAAAAAGACCAGATAAGCACCTGATGAAACACCCAGTCTGGAACAAGCGTTCCCTTATCAGTATTTCAGGGTCATCTCAAAACATCCTTCGAAAAATTCATCAAAGAGGTGTCGTTTCAATTGACATCCCTTCGGTGTCTATCTTCCCAAAGATATGTCTTGGACCGTTGCTTTGGTGCCTATAATCTAAAATACCACATTCCTGAAATTATGTTAAAGGATTTCATCCCTGATAATGTTTGAAATTTAAGGACCACCACTCAACCCCTTAGGTAGATAGGTCCTTCACCCCAGATTATCCTGCAGGATTCAGTTTGAAGACAATCTTGGGTATTGCCAGCACTCAAAGAGGAGGATGCATCTTGCCTGACACTGATAAAAGCTGAGTACCCAAGGGAGGCTACTACTGCAGCCCATGTTTGTCTTTCGCAGGGAATGCTTCCTTCACGGCTCTTCCAAATAACGACAGCCTCAGATGTCAACAAGGTATGCAGTGCGCCGCTTCTCCATAAGAATCTCTAAATTAGAAGTTGCTCTACTACATGCTTTTCTTTTTTTTTTTAAAGTTTTTAAAACCTTTATTATAAAAGAGCACACAGCTATTCAGCCTAACATCCCGGAGGCAAGGCAGCATAGACTCAGGAGGAGAAAAGTGCAAGGTGATACACATCAGAACATTGCAGGTTGTTTTTTATTTTCCAAGAAAGATAACTAAACCAAGAAAAGAAACGCCAAAAGGCGCGTGAGATTGGCAATGGAGCAACAGAGACGTAAAGGAGTCGGCTAAGGGCGGAGGAGGACAGGCAGAGAATCGATAGTAAGAATGAATGATAGGATGAAGAGGGGGGGAGGAAAAAAGCAGGAGAAGTACAAGCAATATAAATCAGTTGGTGTCACAGGTTAAGGCGATAAGTGTTCGTCCAGAGGGACAGGTTCCGGCGGCAGGCACACATCTCCCCTGTACGCATTCCATGCCCCCCACACTTTATTCCAAGTCTGAGGCCTCCCCCTAGCAACATAGACCGTCTTTTCTCGGAACATGCACCAATCCATGTTGGCTTTCCATTGTACCA
Source organism: Lissotriton vulgaris (assembly GCF_964263255.1). NCBI lineage: Eukaryota > Metazoa > Chordata > Amphibia > Caudata > Salamandridae > Lissotriton > Lissotriton vulgaris. The sequence continues at coordinate 240,748,496 of NC_141689.1, read as the reverse complement.
CCAGGGGGGCTGTAGCAGCACCCCACTTTTGAGCAATATCACGCTTGGCAACCATATTGCCCAATGTCACCCAACGAGTCTGCGCCGTGTTGTGATCAGATGGTTCCCAAACGTTAAGGAGGCACCTCCGCGCCTCTGCTGCCAACACCACACCAGTCACCTCTCCCATAATCCGGTGCACTCTCGCCCAGTAAGGGGCAATGACGGGGCATTCCCACAGGATATGTAAAAAGGTTGCGAGAGCTCCACAGCCTCGACGACACAGGCCATCGGGGGAGAATCCCATGTGTACGAGCCGGGGGCCGGTAACATACACCCGGTGAAGGATTTTGAATTGCACCAATCGGAGACATGAGGAGATAGCGACCTCCTTAGGGGAGGACACAGCACTCTGCCAGTCCTCATCGTCAAGTTCCAGGCCGTCCGCCGTCCATTGATCTTGCAAGCACAGGAGGAGATCAGTTCGAACATTAATCAATTTCTTATAGGACAGGGAAATAGCACTGTCAGGCATATGGCCATCCAGAATCCTGTCCTCTAAGGGGGAGCTCTCGGGGATCTCTCCCTCCGTCGGCTTGGCAGAGAGCAACGCGTGTCTCAGTTGGGCGTAGCGGAAAAACTCTGAGGCGCCCAAATGGTATTCGGCCTGCAACTGAGGAAAGGATTTGACTTCGCCCTTAGTAACCATATCGTCCACCCTGGAGATGCCTATGAGATCCCATTTGTCGAAGCCCTTGGTGTGCCACAGCCTGCCCAAGATATCAGAGTCATACAGTGGGGTAAACCTAGTCAGCCTGTTCTGCCAACCCTGTGCTTTAGTGATCGTCCGCCAAATGTGAACCGCTGCCTTGGTCGGGCCTGATAGGCGCCGATCGAAGGATCTGGAATACAGGGCACGATAGTAGTTGCCACCGCATAAGAGCCACCTGTCCATTGCGTGGCCTGGGCTATCAATAGGGCCATAGAAGCCGTGGTTGATAGCAGTGAGCTGAGAGGACCAATAGTACCGACGTACATCCGGTAGGGCGATGCCTCCGTCGTACCATGGCAATGTGAGCTTCTGGATGGCGACACGGGGTCGACCATCCCAGAGCAAGGCCCGTTGCAAGCTCTCAATCTCCCGAAAATAGCGGGCCGGAACCGGGTCCTGGGTGTTCTGTAAGGCGTACAGAAATCTGGGCAAGGACATCATTTTGAACAATGCTGCCCGGCCCAGGAGAGAGAGCGGGAGCCTGCGCCAACTATCCACGTCTCTCCGCAACCGCTGGAGAGGGGGGAGCAGATTGTTGTCGTATCGCGCCTTAGAGCTACCGGAAATGTATATTCCCAGGTACTTAAAGCCCTGTCCGGCCATCTGGATATTGCAGCCTCTGGGGAGGCGCGGTGTGTCCCCCTTTAGAATGTAAAGAGAAGACTTGGCCCAGTTGATGACCAGGCCAGAGTGGCGTCCAAACAGTCTGAGCACATCGCACGCCACAATAAGCGACTTGCAGGGGGAAGTAAGGTAGAGCAGAATGTCGTCTGCGTACAGAGAAACTCTATCTTCAAAGCCCGGGGCCCAGGTTATACCATGTAAGTCCGGGTGTGTACGTAGCATGGCCGCAAGCGGCTCGAGAGCCAGGGCAAACAGGAGAGGTGACAGGGGGCAACCCTGCCTGGTACCTCGGTGAAGGGTAAAGGACGCAGACACGCGGCCATTAACTGTGACATTAGCCAGCGGGCAAGCGTAAAGGAGTTGTACCCAACTCAGAAAGACCGGTCCAAATCCAAGCTTCGCCAGCACCGCCCAAAGGTAACTCCACTCAAGGGAGTCAAAAGCCATCGTGGCGTCAAGGGAAGCAAGTACCGCCGGTTCCTCGAGGGTGTGAGCTCTGGCCATAACACCATGGAGCCGACGCAGATTAAGGGCAGTGTTACGGCGGGGAATAAAACCCGACTGGTCCGGATGCACCAAATCACCGATGACTCCAATCAATCGATTGGCGAGCAGTTTGGCTAGGATCTTAGGCTCCACATTGAGGAGAGAGATGGGGCGATAGGACCGGCACACGTCTCTTGGTTTTCCCTCTTTGTGAATAACCACGATGGTGGCCAGCCTCTGATCTAAGGGGAGGAGGCCCTCGTCCAGTGCCTTCAAAAACATAGTCCGCAGGTGCGGGGATACCACGTCCGGTCGAATTTTGTATAACTCAACCGGGATACCATTGGGGCCAGTCGCTTTACCCGACCTTAGCGCACGGATCGCCAAGGCGACCTCGTCAGCGGATATGTCTCGGTCTAAGTCGGCACGGTCCTCTTCAGTAAGACAGGGAAGGTCAATCGTTGAGAGGAACGCAGCCGAGTCAGCCTTGGAGCGGTCTGAGTTGGAAGTGTAGACACCCCGGAAATAATCAGCAAAGGACTCGGCAATAGCACTTGGGTCCGTGACGGCGACCCCGTCGTCGCCCAAAATCTCAGGCACCACGCGGCTAGCCATCTCACGCCTGTCCAGCCAAGCCAGCAGTTTCCCAGCTTTATCCCCAACGTCGTAGATACGACCTTGCTGTTCCTTAGCCAGGATAAGGGCAGCATTCGTGGCGAGATCATGGTATTCCGCCTGTTTAAGGGAAAGGTCATGCAAAAGAGAGGGGTCGGGCTCGGGCCCCAGTCGGGACTCAAGGCGCAAAACCTCATCTTCAATACATGTGAGGTCGGCATCTCTGACTCGCCTGGCCGTCGCAATGAGAGCAAGAGCCTCACCCCTTAACACAGTCTTGAATGCCTCCCACAAGGTAATAGCCGAGCCAACCGAGCCCACATTCTCCGAGAAGTAGAGGTCGATGGCCTTAGCAAGGAGCGCACGAGTCTTAAAATTACGGAAATACCATGGGTTAACCGCCACCGGCCGGCCAGACAGGACGATGTTAAAATCAAACGAGACCCACAACGGGGAGTGGTCGGAAATACCCCGTGCCAAAAAACGGGCCTCAGACACGGCAGACGCATGTGCTGCTAGGGTAAAAACATAGTCTATACGAGAGAGACTACCATGGGCACTCGAAAGAAAGGAGAAATGGCGGAGCGCGGGATGCAGTAGTCGCCAACTGTCCACCAGACCCATGGAGTCAAGAAAGGAAGGCAACCACAGTTGGGAACTGCGGAGATCTCTCGGCGGTTGGCGGTCCAGGGTGCCAGAGCAGACTGAATTGAGGTCACCCCCCATTATCAATAGACCATCAGGCAGGGATAAAATGGCGCCACCAAGGTCCTGGAAGGTACTAGATTGTAGGCCTGGGGGAACATAAACCGAAAGTAGCGCTAGGGAACGCCCTTCCCATCTCCCCGCCACTGCAGCGTAGCGCCCCCTCTCATCAATCACAGTGACGTCTATCTCAAGAGGAAGGGACGCACCCACCAGGATACCCGCCCCCCGGGAGCCCGAGGAGAACCCAGAGTGGGCCACCATCTTGTAGCCTTTGCGGTTAAGAGCCTTGCAAGAGTTCCCTATCAAGTGCGTCTCTTGTAAAAGCACAATATCGGGCATATGTCTCTTAATCAGTTGAATCACCACCCCTCTCTTAACACGGTCACCCAACCCATTAACATTCCAACTGATCACTTTTAATTTCCTACCCCCCATCGTCCCGCAACCCGTCCCACCCAACCCCCGCCAACCCAATCATCAAGTGGAGAACAGCAGTAAACACGATCCATTGCCTAGAGGAAAGAAGAGAGAAAGAACGAACAAACAAAGAAACTTGTATAATTGCACCCCCCACCCTGCACCCCTGCATCAAACTAAAAAGCCCCCCCAACCAGCAGTGTGCCTGTCGCCCCATAAACTACTCTACAAAAAGTCCCAGAGGAGTAAGGAATCTCCGCGAACACCTCCCGCCACCCTCCATGTAACGACAGGAAAGGCAACAGAGTCACTTAAGAAACAATACCAACAGTCTCATGAAGCGGGGTCACCAAGCGCCTTTGGTACACAGTAGAGCCAAGTCTCATAGACCCGAGCCACCAGCCGCACCTCCATCTTGTTCATCTTGAGCGTCCCGACGTGGCGACAAAGTGTCCAACCATTCACTCACATTTTCGGCAAAGTCAAAGAACAGGGCACGGCCCTCATGCTCAATCCGGAGTTTGGCAGGAAACATCATAGAGTACTTATATCCCATATCTCGCAGTCTCCGCTTTACTCCCGCATAGCTCTGGCGCTGCCGCTGAACAGTCCTGGTAAAGTCCGGGTAGAAGTGTATTTCAGCGTTCTGGTACTTAAGCGGCCCATGCCGTCTGGATGCCTGCAGGACCGCATCCCGGTCCCGAAAGTTGAGAAGCCGTGCCACGATGGGTCTAGGCGCCACGCCCGACTTCGGCGGGCCGCCCGGCACCCGATGGGCACGCTCCACAGAGAAAAAGTTACTAAGACCAGACGGTGCCAAATGGGTCTTTATCAGTTCCTCCACAAAGAGGTCCGTCGCCGCTTCCTCCGACCCTTCTGGGACACCGACAATGTGGACGTTCTGCCTCCTGGCACGTCCCTCAAAGTCCTCCAGCCTCCTCGAAAATTGATCTGCAGTCATCCGCAGGTTCCGGACCTCGGTTTGCAGGTCCGAGACATCGGCCGTCAGGCTGGAGGTCTTAATGTCCAGTGTCTTCACTCGATCATTAGTCTTGCCCAGGTCGGCTCTAATGAGAGTCAGATCAACAGCCATAGTGTCCACCTTGTGGGTCAAGATCTCATGTTGCTGCTGCATGTCAGCCCGAAAACTGGTGATGGCTCCCATGATGTCGCTCAAGGTGGGCTCGGAGCCGTCAGGCGAGCTCGCAGGTGGAAAGTTCTTGGCAGAGGATCCCGTAACAGGCGGCGTCTTTGGCTGGACATATCGCTCAATTCTACTCTGTTGCGACTGTGTTTTTCCGCGGATGCCTTTGTTCGATGTCTTGTCGGGGTCCCCTCTGCCCGCCATATTGGTTCCGATGAGGACAAAGGGCTGCACCAGTCAAGCCCGAGCCCAGCGAGCCAAGTAGAAAATCCGGGCTAGACAGCTAGGTCAGGCCGATGAAAGAACGCACTGCAGGTACTAGCACTCCGCCAGCAGGGACAAAAGGCAGTCACTCCGCAGTCCAATCGTGCGGAGTGGCGGAGACCGGAGAGACAATGGCACTGCCCTGGCACGGAGTTCAACTCGACGTAGCTCAGCGTAGGAACCACCGATTCGAAGGCGGAAGGCAGCTCCCGCCTCAGTAGACCATCAGCAATAAGAATCCACCCGCGTGGAACAGGATTTCAGACAGGATATATGAGGAGGATCGGAAGGTCCGCTGAGCTCCGAGCTTACGCGGCCATCTTGGTTGCCCGCGAAGCTCCTCCCTACTACTACATGCTTTTCAAGGGTAGCACATAGAAGTAGGTTTCAGGGTGTTAGGCTTTTAGATGCCATTTTAAACCTATTAGAAATGTTTATTTTAGTCTAGTTGTTTCAACTTGACTTCTTGCTGTTTCTAAGATATGCTTTGTAATTATTCTAGATGTACTAAGAAACAGGTTTACCCTGTTGTAATAAATACTTTTACTCAAAAGTGTTTGTTCTTTTTAGTACTGGGTCTGTGACATTGTTAAGAGCGAAATTGGTTTACTGTTACCACAGTGCCCCTGATCCCTGCCACGGATTGTTAGTAACCCAAACGTAGTGACTTCACTTCAACTATGTATTGAGCAGGGTTCGGCAGGACTACAATAACCAGTCTTTCACAGTCAGTGTGGGTGCATTGAACTAAGTTCACCTGTGTCACCTGAGGTTGAGAAAACAAACCTTGTAGAAGTACGCCAGGTTGTAGTTTACACAACACAGAGTAATTGGAGTAATTTTGGTAATTTCGCATTACTCTTGTGCTGTGAAATTACCAATATTTTCATGACTAAGCCCGCTTGTGTAATGGAGAGAAATTACAGGAACAGAGCACGAAAAGCTGTTGGCTGCACAGTTTATAATCTGTTGGATATGGCACTATTTTCTTAGTGCAGAATGCATTCTCGGATCTATTTTAGATATGGGGTGCAATTTCCACTAAGCAAATGGAGTTAAATCCCCGGTTACAGTTCTCGCGTAATTCTGTGGAATCCCATGTGAATTTGCTGTAATACAAGATAATTATGGTACAGCAAATTATGTGTGGTACTTCCACCCCTAAAAGTACTGTAAAATAATTGCTTACAGTGTAACCTAAAACAAACAGCTAAAAGTTATCTTTCTGTGTATTTTTCCTAACTTCGAGTACAATTTGAAGGTTACAAAGAAGTACACTGTTCTGCTGACCAACAACCATATCTTCCCAAATGTCAAACTCAACAAAGGCCTACTTGAAACTCAGCAAAGACACTTTAAAAGCAACAAATATAATGCAATGTTAAAGACACAACAACCCCATAAAATAAAATTAAATATAATATCCAAATATCCACAAAACTAAGTAAACCTGCATTCTAAACACTTAATGAAGATAAACATTTTATACCCAGCAAGAAAAGACACCCCACCTGAACCAACCACATCTCCAGTAAAAACAAATCAAAATAAAAACTAACAACTAATACCCCCCAAAAATAACAATGTTGGGAGGAAAATTCCACCCACTCCATCACAGAAGCAGAACCGACCGACTTGCGGTCGGCGGTTCCACTGGACCGATCACTTTTCAGTCGGAGTCCGATAGACTTCTATGGGAATCAGTGTTCCGCCTGGCAACACAAGATGCTATGGGAAAATGGGGAGTGTGCAGAAAACGCTGCTCCCTATCGCAGGTACCCCATTGTGCCTGCCACACAGTGCAGGATTTTACAGGGGGCTTCCTTTTGGTACCCCTTAGGCCCCCAAATTCAGTTTCCTACAGCCTTTTCATGCCAGACAGGCCGACTCGGAAAGGCTGTTGGAAACCGGAATCGTAATTGCTTGGTCGGAAACACAGTATATAGAGCTGTACCTTGCAGTTCCAACCGACACAAATTCTCAGTGAGCCGCTGGGAACCGATTCGGAAAGACCGCATGGTTTAGAATCCGACCGCAAACATCGTAATCGGACGGTCGGATTGTAAACCGACCTAGTCGGTTGGGAGGGTTCTGACACAGTCTAGGGGAATCAGACTGTCGGGAGGAGGTTTTCCACTTGACATGCAAATGAACCCCTGAGTGTGGAATATACAGTAAACAGCCAGCACTCCTTTGAAATAAAGAAATCCCAATACTGCCAAACACACAAAGTAAAACTCAGGGCCTGATTATGGTTTTGCCAGACAGGGTTATTCCATCACAAATGTGACGCATATACCAGCTGCCAAATTACAATTCCCATAATATCCAATGGAACTTGTAATACGGTGGACCGAAAATCCTTCACATTTGTGACGTAGTATCCCATCCGCCAAGATAGTAATCAGGCCTTCAGTCCCTAATGGACTATTTTGAACACATTTGGGTAGGTAAACTGCATCATACATAACTAAAATTGATCAATTCGTCATCGGGGTAATCTGCATGTACATTCCTATGACAGGAACATACTCCACCCTTTAACATAAAGCTTGTAATTTACTTTCTAATCTACTCAATCTTGCAATTGATTCCACCCCATCAAGAGACAGAATATTTACTATGGATTTATGATCTGTAATTATGATAACATTTTTGCCCACCATAAGTTGTATAATGTTTAGAAGGCCATGTGCATGTTAACAATTCCTTTTCAATAACAGAATAATTCCCCTCACCTTCCCTCGACGCCCTAGAAGCATATGCAACAATCCATTGTTCTTTCCCATCCTTCTGCAGCTAAACACCTACAATCACCACAGCACTCTCGTCTACAGAAATTACATACTATTTCCCGGGAACAAAAGGTTTCAAACTAGGAGCTGCGATTATTTTTCATTGAGAGTGCTGAAAGCAGTATTCTGAAGAACATTATTCCTCAAAATCCTCCTTAGATATTTAAATTTAGAAGTATAGTTTGGTAGAAATTCCACATAAAAAGCAGTTACACCCAGGAAAGAAAACAGTTGGACCTTGGTTTGCGAGATGGTGCACCACAAATAGCTTTCACATGATCATCCTTTAATGTGATTCCTTCACTTAAAATGCTCTACTTTGTTGCTTGTAAAAATTGCACTTATCTATTCTCAAAGTCAGTCCCTTTCTTTGTAAAGCTTCTAAAATGTCCCATAAGTTATTGTCATGCTGCAGATTGCATTTTCCCTAAACTAATATGTCATCTTGGAAGGCAACTGCACCATCTAACCCATCCAGGATTTCCTTTATCTTCCTTTCAAAAATAGCAGCTGCATAGGCCAGTCCGACAGGCATGCTTTTATACTGGAAAAGAACTTCTGGTTTGATAAAAGCCATAAGCAAATATATGTCTTTATGTAACACCATCTGGTGATGTGCACTAGTCTAAAGTTGAGTAAACAGTAGCTCCTGTTAACAAAGAGACCAACTCATGAATAATTGACAAAGGAGAGTGATCAAACCACATGGCTTCATTTACACTACATAGGTCTGCACACAACTTCAACTCTCCTGAGGATTTTATAGAAATCACCATCATGAAAAAATCAAGGGGCAGATTCAATAATTTAATAATATTCTTATCACACAAATCCTTGAGTAACCTCTTCAATTTGTCGTTATAATTATTTGGAATATTGCTCTCCTTATGTACTATCGGAATGGCATTCTCTTTCAGGATTATCTAATGCCTAAATTCTTTATACTCTCCAAGATGTCTAGTGAAAATTTCAGGAAAGTTCTTGGCCATAGACTGTAATATAAACCTTTTTTCATCATACCCTTTAACTGAATATCCTGGTGCAATAGCACATGGATTGAGTCTAATTCCAAGATCCTCCTGACAAGGTCTCCCCAAAATGGTTTCCCGTTTGTCAGCAACAGAAATTTTCCCCTCAGATGACTTTGCTTCAAACTTAAGGTGAGACCAAAAAAAAACACCAACTTGATGCGATGGCCAGTATATCCACCTGAACTCACCTCTGTGGGTAATAACTCTCTACCTGGCCAAACAGATTGGAATAAATCATGTGCAATAATGGAATACTGTTGGACCTAGTTCTATCTGCAGGGTCAGTCCCAAAATCTTTGCCTTCATCCTCCTAATTTTGTGGAATTTGTTTTTATTGGCCTTAGGACTTTGCACACTTTACCACTGCTAACCAGTGAAAAAGCCCTTGTGCTCTCCCCTTAAAACATGTCAGATTGGCTTATACCAAATTGGCAAAATTAATTTACTTGTAAGTCCTTAGTAAAGTGACATTACTTGTGCCCCGGGCCTGTAAATTAAATTCTACTAGTGGGTCTGCAGCACTGATTGTGCCACCCACTCAAGTAGCCCTTTAACATATCTCATGCCTGTCAGTGCAGCTTGTGTATGCAATTTTAAAATGCCATTTCAACCTGGCAAAATAAAGCTTTTGTCAGGGCCAAACATTCCTTTTTAATACCTATGAGGCATCCCTAGGGTAGGCCCTGGACAGCCCTGAGGCAGCGTGCAATCTATTAAAATAGCAGGACATGTATGTTTAAGTTTTACATGCCTGGTAGTGAAACTCTCTTAAATTTGTTTTTCACTACTGGAAGGCCTACCCCTCCAGTAGGATAACATTGGAGTTACCTTATTACATTTTATAAGTGTAATTTCTAAATGGGAAGAGGTGACCCCTTCATGTTTGGTGTTTCTGGAATCATACTTTCAAATCCTAGCTGATGCTGTAGTTGGATTTTAAATTACAATTCTGAAAATGCCACAGTTAGAAAGTTGGTATTTTCTTGCCTTAACCATTTGGTGCCTGCATCCTGTCTCTTGGTCACATGACTAGGTGTAGATGACAGTTAAGCTTTGTGTAGTCCTACTAGACAGCCAAACACAATGGGGTGCTAAGGTGTGACTATATGGGCCATCACTGGCAGTATGGGTGGGAGAAACTGGGCACAGCCCTACTTACACTTGAATAGGCTATTTCCTACTGCCACAAAAAGGGCTGAGCAACCCCTGTAGTTAGTCAAGAGCCAGGGGAGGTAGGGCACCTATGCACTTCAAATGCATGCCTCTAGAAGCTTATTCTCCCTACTTTAAGTACACAACTGTGTATAAATATTGGACGTTAGACACTCAGTGCATGTCTGGACCTGTGAATACTCTGCCAGTCAGAAGGACTGCTCTGCTGCTACAAGGAGTGTCAATCTGCTGGTCTGCTGCTGTGAAGGAACTTCTGCCCTGCTGTGCAGTCCTCCTGCCTACTGCCCTCTTGGGAAAGAAGAACTGGACCCGCAATCTCATCTTGAATCAGGACCCTAGAGAGACTCCAAGGGTTAGTTGTCTGGCCTCTTGACCTGAGTCTCAGGGACATAAAAGGCTCACCAACCAGCTCCTCTATCCATTTGCAACGAGTTCCTGGCCCCCAAGTGCTGCACCTTAGGTCCTCGACCCTTGTGGACCCTTGGTGTGGCTCAACAACCTTTAAATAAAGTTGTTGGACTCTTCATGACCGTGAATGGGACCCATTTGCACCGAGACCGTGCTGCTTGTGCGAGTCGACATTGGCCCATCTTTTCACACAGCAAGTTTTGATTGGCTGTGAGGGACAGCCAATGCGAAGCTCCAGCCTTCTCTTTGTGCCTCACCGACCACCTCCAGTGAGGCTCGCTTTGCTCCCAGCGACCCTCTCAAAAGTGAAAGGACCTCTTGGTACCAAAACTTAAAAAGGTAAAAGTTCAGCGGGACTAATCTGGGATTGTATCCGACCCATGCTCCATCGTGGTTGGCCTGAACTTTTGACGTGACCCAGTCCAGGGTGACTCGATAGCCAGGGTTGGTGCTTTATGCTATATTACACTTTATTCCTTAGAAAATCATAACTCTGGTTCTACTGATTGGATTTTTGTTGTTTTGTATTTTTTATTTATAACGTTTTGCTCTATTTTTCCTAGTTGAGTGTGCAATATTTTTGAGTAATGTTTGCACTGTTTTAATGTTTGAAGTGTTGCACAAATATTTTACACATTGATCTAAGTTCGACCTGACTGTTTTGCACTTTGTGCCACGCTACCCAGGGGTTGAGCACAGGTTAATTTGGGATTTGTTTGTACCTTGCCTAATATTGTGGTTGCTGCTTGACTAGGGCTCGCACCCTAGTCAGCCAGTAACCCAATTTCTAACAAGTACCATGCACAAGAGTACTCCATCAGGTTATGACTAATCCCATCCAGTTTAATGTAATTAGACAGCAGCTTGTTAGAAACGGGATTTCTGGTTGGCTAGTGTATGCACCTAAGCCAGGCAGAACCGACCACTCTAGTCAGGGTAAGTAAGTTACACACCAAAAATAGACACTGCTCACCCGAGGGGGGTGCTGGCGCAGAGAAGTCAGGCTTATCATCATATTCAATGTGTAGAGAGTTTGCACAACACATTTACACCCGTAGCACCATAAATACACCACAAAACAGATTCCCCAGTGCCCTTGTTTGCCTGAAACACTGCTGCATACCTTCAACCTGGTCCCTGCCAGCCGCCCCGCGGGAGGAGTCTTGAGCGCAGGAGCGCTACATTAGATGCGGGAGAGCCTGCGGAGCGGGAGCCGTTGTTTGCCTGAAACACTGCCGCATACTTTCAACCTGGTCCCTGCCAGCCACCCCGCGGGAGGAGTCACAAGTGCAGGAGCGCTACATTAGGCGCGGGAGAGCCCGCTGCGCGGGGACGTGCGCGCAGACACCGAGCGGGCGAAGACCGGGCTAAGACAGGCCCGTCTGAGCCTGTCAGAGGCCGTTTGAGACTTGGCCGGGCCACATCTCTTGGATCTTCAATAAGGCTGTGTGTTTCGGTCTCTGGTGTACCCATTTTCTCCTGGACTAGAGGTAGCGTAATTTGAAAGGACTTATATTGGACTGCTGCTTTACTCTTTTTTTGTTGTGGGCATATTTTACTACTGTTTTAGGTTTCTAACTGCTAGCCAAAGGTTTATTCTTAACGGCCTGAAAAATTATTATAATGGGGAAAAGGAAATTATTAACTAACCCTGCCGCACCCACTAGAAAGCCTCCCGGGGACACTCAACAAACTTTGCTTTCATACCTAACAGGGGCTATGGGAGCAATTGAGAGGAAGATATCCTCCGTGGAGGAGACACTAAAATCAAATATACAACGAGCTAGTGAACAAGACGATATTATAGTGGAGGAGGGAACTGAGAGTGCGAGTAAAGGGGTCCCTACCTCCTATTGTGGCAAAAATGATTCTATGCAGCATACAACCAATATAATTGACCGAATAAGTGATAGGGATTCCTTTAGCCAACCGCCACAAAAGCGGATAAAATTACCTCCAATTCCAAGAAAGGGCATAGACCAAGTAGATCATGAAATCCCCATCAGAATCGACACACCGAAGAGAGCAAAGTCAGCTAAAGTTAGAAAAGTCTTAACAGGGAAAAAACCTCAGCCAGAAAAAACACAAACGTGAAAGAGAAGGAAACGGATTTTAAGACCCTAGTCAAACTGGTTACTAATTTAGACTTCTTTATAAGCGATTCAATCCTGAAGATTGAGGAAAGAGTACACACAATAGAACATACTCTGGTGGGGCTTTCTTATAGAATAGCCAACAGAGGCTTATAAAGTAATCATCACAAAAGGGGTGGCATCGAGATGGGGACAGGGGGTAGTTCCACGGTACATAATCTTCAACCCCAGTCAGCCAAACGTGAAGCACGGGCAAAGCGGAGCATGCCTAATGGAAACTCAGATGATCAACAGTGGACTATTAACCACAAAAAAGGCAGAGAGAATAACGAAATAGAAACCAGTAGGCATAGATCAATTCCGTCGTACGAATATAAGGAAGACAGATCAACAAGAGAAACACACAAAGAAGCTCCACAATATCTTGACCTACCACCAGCGTGTACTCCATACACCATAGTTTTAGCCAACGTGCCCAAGCTGAGACTAGAAGAGAAGGAAACATGGGAAAATCTTAGGAATAAATTGCTTTACTGGCTATGTAGAAGACTCGTCTTAAATAACCAACTCTTCAAAGACTTGAAAATGGCCAGGAGGATCAATCGGGTAGGGAAAGGACTTAAGACTCTCCCCGGGGACTGCATTGTTCTAACTTTTAAATAGCCGTATCTGGTTAAAAAGATTCTCTGGAAAGAAGGAAGTGGGATCTTAAATGAGATTGGAATTAATTTTCCCAAGTATCATGCTAGAGAAGCATTATGCACCACTGACTTCCCTAGAAGAGATAGACTGACTGGAGGATTCTCTAAACGACCCCAGGGATGATTATCCAGAAGCTGCCCCCCCTACCCCATGTGAGCGGGACAACCCAAATGGGAATTCGAAACGAACTAGAAACCTGCTTTTTCTTAACAGAGGGGTCTACTATCGACATTCCCTATCCCGAGACAATTCAAGTAATTGAATCTACCCCAGGGAAAATGCGTAATTCGCACCACCAAAGAGGCCCAAGTAGCCAGTATCTGACAGAGCCACTGAGACAAATTAACATTATTAGCCTAGATGACCTATTGTCTTCACAAACTGTAGACCAGACCAGGATTCCATCGCGTAATTTACATAGATTTTCACATACTGATAGTCAAACTCACAATCAGAGACCAGTTGTTACCAATAGTATTACGGTACTTTTTTGGAATATTGCCGGACTTCGTTCCAAATTACACAACCAGCTGTGGGTAAACTTTGTGAGCAAATTTGATATACTCTGCTTGCAGGAAACATGGTCTTTGGAGGAGAACCACATCGGAGGGTACAAGACTTTTAATACTCCAGCAGTCCCATCAACAAGCGGGAGACCAAAGGCTGGTTTGTGTATGTATGTGTCAAACTTACTAAGGGTAACTAAAATATGGCTGGCCTCTTCGGAATCCAATTACCAAGCATTGGTTATGAAATTGGATAATAGTGAAACAGTTATAGTGGTACATTTTTATAATAATGCACAAAAGGATTATGTAATTGACATGCTAAATCAGTTCAGAATTGTAATGGTGAATATTGAAAACAATAACAGGAAAAATGCATTACTGGTCTGGGGGGGAGGGAAGGGGGTGATTTTAATACTGCTTTGTGCCCACTTAGTGAAGAAGTTTTATGTGGTCTAGTAGACGAAAGATAATGTGGCCTCCCCCATTTTACTCATAATTTGCAGGGTGATGATTTTAATGAGATTCTTTTTTTCTTAGACATGGGATTTGCAAATGCATTCACTTCACCATCTACCCCATTTATGCAGACGTTCAACGGAAGAGGGTCAAGTACAACTGTAGACTTTATATTATTCCCAAATAGGTCTGCCTTTAGGGTTCAAAGTTTTAAAACCCACAAAAACACTTTAAGTGATCATTTCCCACAAAGTTTGGAGATACCGGTTGTGTCAAAAATACGGACTGCCCACTCCAAAAGGTTCCATAAATTACAAGGTTTAGTAATAAACAAAAATATATATATATATATTCATTAAAATGGGCCCAGATAGAACCATCAGTATTTATGAAAGCAGTGGTGGCAAAAAGCATGGAAGATATCCTAAAGTGCCTTGATGAGACAACCCCACATGAAGACAAAGTAGGAGCTTATATTCGTATTACAGATGTTATAAGGAACACACTGAAACGGGAAGTAAAAAAGGGACAGAGAAAGAAAACCGGATGGTTTGATAAGAACTGTACGAAAGCATATAATAGCTTAAAGTTTGCTCTGCATAATAAGGAACGGGATAGAGCAGAAATAATGTGATGCCGGCTTGCATATAACCTAGCGCTCAAAACTAGAAAGATAGAAATAAAAAGAAATGCCTGGGCAGATTTACACAAGGCTTGTATAGAACGGAACAGTCCTGCATTTTGGTACGTGGTTAACTCCCCTTTCCTGAGACCTGAAACAGTTCCAAAATTAGAAATCGCAATTGACGAAGAAAAATGGGTTGACCACTTCTCCAAAATGTATTCCAAACTAACTGGGGTTAGTAACCAAATTCCCTGTTCTACACTATCCAGCTCTATGAATGTCCCTTTTCCAATTGATATAGAATTCACACTAGACAAAGTTCAACTGGCCCTGAAAGCTAGCACAGGTGGAAAGGCCCCAGGGCCAGATGGGGTACCCGAAGGCATATTCAAACTAAATATAGATTCATGGGGCACCATAATAAAACAGATCCTTGTAGCAGCCTACGATATAGGATTGGTAGGAACCTGGTCAGAATCACTGATGGTCCCAATCTTCAAGAAAGGCGATAGGCAAAACCCTACATGATATCGCCCAATTTCTCTTTTAGATTCGGTGGGAAAGGTTTTGAGACGTATAACTTTAAATCACCTCCGAGAATGGGCTGAAGACAATAGCGTAATAACAGACCTACAATTTGGATTTAGGGAAGGTCTAGGAACAGTTGTACAGACCCTCAATCTAACGATTTTAATGGGCAAATATGTTAAAGCAAAAAAAGGGAAACTGTACCTAGCGTTCGATGACCTTTCCACCGCGTTCGACTCCATAAGCCTTATTTAATTATGGAAAATACTTGAACTAATGGGAGTTGAATTGTCCCTAATCCAAATTGTGAGAGAACTATATTCTGACGCTAGTGCCAGAGTACGGTATGGGCCAAATGGGGAATATACAGCTCCATTCGCAGTAGAGAGGGGGGTTAGGCAAGGCTGTGTCCTGGCACCCTTTCTGTTCACCTTGTATACCAATGATTTGGAGCAGGCGATACTCAAGGGGTGTCAGGACCTGCCTCAATTACAAAGTCGTCCTATACCCACCCTACTCTACGCTGACGACACTGTAATAATGGCTTAAACACCCCTAGAATTGCAAAGGGCACTGACTAGATATAGTGACTATATGGTGAGCCTGGATTTAAAGATTAATGCCAGTAAAACTTATGTAATGAGCTGTGGGAAGGCAAGAATGAAAGAAAGATCCACTTTTATTGGTGGCAAAAATCTTGGAAACGCAATAACATATGTAATGTAAATGTAAATGTATAGGCATTTATATAGCGCACTACTTACCCGGAGGGTCCCAAGGCGCTTCGACCGCTGCGAAACCCTTCCTGGCTTCCCTGAGAGATGGTCCCTTAATGGGTATCTCCAGGGTGAGACCAGGCATCCCCGGCGGTCTGGTGGGGCCGTTAGTGAAGATGAGGCAAGCTAATGCCCAGAGTTGCCGAGTGTGAACGCTGATCAGAGTGGGCACCGAGGCGAGAGAATTATCGAGTCCGCTGACCCTGGTCCAGAAACCTGCTGCGCCGGGAATCGAACCCTGGTCCCGGGCCGTCCTCTGCTCTCGGGTCTGCCGCCTCTAACCAGTGAGCCACATACTTAGAAATCCTTGTGGATAATGAGGGCACCTGGAACCAGGCAAAAAGAGCAAGAAAACTCATGTTTATGAAAACAACAACAGCCCTTGTAAATTTCGTGCAGAAAATAGGAAAAAGGTCGCCACAAGAACTGATTAAGATCTATAAAGCAAAATGTCTGAGCGCAGTACTATATGGTGCCCGGATTTGGGGTTACTGTAGTGTGGAAGAAATACAGAAAGTGGAAAACGCCTTTATTCGTTACTTACTGGCTGTTTCTCGATCAACCTCGACTTTTATCTGTCATACAGAGCAGGGGTTACAATACATAACGGACACAATAAGGGTCCAGCCAGTGCTTTTATGGCACCGAGTCTGGACCTCTACTAAAACAACGTTTAACCAACAGGTCTTAGAAGACTCTCTCGAATTGGACAAAGCCCTAGACATTAGCTGCTTAAAGTATATCCGAGATTTTATGGGGGACCTAGGACAACCTGAGTTATTTCATAATCTAGTAAAAATGATGGAGATTTCCAGGAAAGATTTTAAGAAACAATGTATGTCCCATCTGGAAGAACTAAGATATATATGTGAACTTCAAAAAACAACAGTGCGGCTACATCAAACGATTCTTTCCTTGACAAAAATGCAACCCTATCTGTCTTATTATGGTACAGGGTACGATAGATTCGTACTCACGCACTTTATATTGAATTCTTTTTTCCGTTTAGTATCTTTCCCTGTAAAAAATGGTTGGTCAAGACATCTAGATCCTTGTCCTTGTGACGGTATTGTGTCTCAAACTACTATCCATACTGTATTATTTTGCAAATATTACAGGGAATAAAGGAAAATGCGGATTCTTCCAATTTAAAAAATTTGGGGTTTGAGGTAGTCGGCCACCGTACTTTGCATCGTTCAAGTTCAAGTTCAAGAATTTATATAGCGCACTACTCACCCAGAGGGTCTCAAGGTGCTTGGGGAGGGGGGGTTCATTATTTATCAAATAACCAGGTTTTAAGTTCTTTTCTGAATGAGATGTGGTTCTGTGTAAGGCGGAGGTGAGTGGGGAGTGAGTTCCAGGTCTTGGCCGCCAAGTAGGAGAAGGATCTACTTCCCATGGTGGATTTTTGGATGCGCGGAACTGCGGCGAGGCCTTGATTGGAGGATCTTAGTTGGCGGGTGGGTGTGTAGTAGGATAGTCGAGTGTTGAGGCATTCGGGCCCTAGTTTGTAGAGAGCCTTGTGTGCGTGGGTGAGGAGACAGAATGTTATTCTCTTGTTGACGGGAAGCCAGTGGAGGTCTTTCAGGTGGCCGGTAATGTGATCTTGGCGAGGGATGTCCAAAATGAGTCTCGCTGATGCGTTTTGGATGCGTTGGAGTTTTTTCTGTAATTTGGCTGTAATTCCGGCGTAGAGGGTGTTTCCGTAGTCTAGTCGACTCGTAACCAGTGCGTGGGTGAAAGTCTTTCTTGTCTCGGCGGGGATCCAATGGAAGATTTTTTTGAGCATACGAAGTACGTTGAAGCAGGAGGATGAGACGGCGTTGACTTGTTTGGTCATTGAGAGTGAGGAGTCTAGGATGAAGCCAAGGTTATGTGCGTGGTCTGTGGGTATGGGTGCTGAGCCCAGATCCGAAGGCCACCATGAATCGTCCCAGGCAGAGGGGGATGATCCTAGGATGAGTACTTCCATTTTGTCTGAGTTAAGTTTTAAGCGGCTGTTTTTCATCCATATGGCTACTTCTTTCATGCCTTCGTGAAGATTGGTTTTGGCGGTGTTGGGGTCTTTGGTGAGGGAAAGGATCAGCTGGGTGTTGTCAGCGTAGGAGATGATGTTAAGGTTGTGTTGACGCGCGATGGAAGCGAGTGGACTCATGTAAACGTTGAAGAGGGTGGGACTGAGTGATGATCCTTGTGGTACACCGCAGATGACTTCGGTGGCCTCTGATTTGAATGGGGGAAGTCGGACTCTCTGAGTTCTACCAGCTAGGAACGAGATGATCCAGTCCAAGGCTTTATCTTTTATGCCGATGTTGCTGAGGCGTTGTATGAGGGTGCAGTGACATACAGTGTCGAAGGCGGCGGAGAGGTCGAGTAGAATGAGGGCCACTGTTTCTCCGTTGTCCAGTAGTGTTCGGATGTCGTCTGTTGCTGCGATGAGGGCGGTTTCGTTGCTGTGTTTGGCTCGAAAGCCGGACTGTGAGGGATCGAGGGAGTTGTTGGATTCGAGGAAGGCGGCGAGTTGGTTATTGACGGCTTTCTCAATGACTTTGGCCGGGAATGGGAGGAGGGATATGGGGCGGTAGTTTTTAAGTTCAGAGGGGTCTGCTGTGGGTTTCTTCAGGAGGGTGCTGACTTCGGCATGTTTCCAGGTTTCTGGGAAGGTAGCAGAGTTGAGGGAGAAGTTGATGACATCACGGAGATGGGGTGCGATGATGGAGTCTGCTTTGTTGAAGATGTGGTGGGGACATGGGTCGGTTGGCGAGCCAGAATGGATGGAATTCATTAGGCGGATGGTGTCTTCAGTGGTGATTGGGTTCCAGGCGCTGAGGTTGTTAGAGGGCGGTTTAGGTTCTGAGGGGGGTGGAGAGGATTGTTCGTTGGAACTGTTTTCGAAGCTGTTATGTATGTCGGCAATTTTGTTGTAGAAGAAGGAGGATAACGAATCGCAGAGGTCTTGGGAGGGAGTGATGTCGTTTGAGGCTGCAGTGGGGTTGGTGAATTCTTTGGCGATGTTGAATAGTTCCTTACTGTTATGGGCGTTTTTGTCCAGTCGATTCTTGAATGCTGATTTCTTGGTGGATCAAATCAGCTGGTGTTGTTTGCGGGTGGCTGCCTTGAGGGTGGTCATGTTGTCGGTGGTTGGGTTTTTTCTCCATGTTTTCTCGAGAGTACGGCATAGCTTCTTGGATTTCTTAAGGTCATCGTTGAACCAGGGGGCCTTTTTGCTGTCTTGTTTGGTGTGATGGTTTTTCAAGGGTGCTGATTTGTCAGCGCTGTGAGTGATCCATTGTTTGAATTTGATGGCAGCTTGGTTTGGGTCCGATGAGAGGGCGGGTGGGTTTTGGTTGAGCGATGTGAGGAGTTGGTCGGTGGTGATTTTGTTCCATTTTCTTTGGGGAATAGGTTGCGGGGGGTTGTGGGTCGAGGTGGTTTTGTAGCTGAAGTGAACACAACTGTGGTCCGTCCAATGGAGAGCTGTGGTGCGATCGAAGGAGATGTGTTTGCTGGAGGTGAAGATTGGGTCGAGCGTATGTCCGGCTAAATGGGTGGGGGTGTCAACAAGTTGTTTGAGTCCGAGATTAGTCAGGTTGTCAAGAAGGGTGGTGGTGTTGCTGTCGTTTTTCTTTTCCAGGTGGAAGTTGAGGTCTCCTAGTAGAATGTAGTTCTCGGAGGCGAGGGCGTGTGGACTGATGAAGTCAGTGATGTCTTTGCTGAATTGTTTGCGGGTTCCTGGAGGCCTATAGATGAGGGTGCCTCTGAGTGTGGTCCTAGGGTCGGTGTGGATCTGGAAGTGGAGGTGTTCGGCGGTTGTAAGGTTATCGTCGGAGCTGGTCGTGATTTTGATGGTGTTCTTATGGACGATGGCGATGCCTTCTCCTGTTTGGACGATGCGGTCTTTTCGAATGATCTTGTAATTGTCCGGGATGGCTATGGCGATGTCGGGTGTTGATGATGCGTTCATCCATGTTTCAGTAAGGAAGGCGACGTCCGATGATCTAGTGTCGAGCAGGTCCCAGAGTTCAGTGGCGTGTCTGTGGACTGAGCGGGTGTTCAGCAGGATGCACTTCAGGTGGTTAGAGCCGGAGCTGTGTATGGGGTTAGTGGATGTGGTATGGGTCTTGATGCTGGTGAATTTGCAGGAGTGGCAGGTGAAGGGACCGTGGGTACGTCCCGGGACAGCTTCGTAGCATTGCGGTGTGCGTCCGGGGTTAAGGGGTGAGAGGGTGGCAGCATCATATGTTATGCGGGAGGAGAGCGGTTTGCGGGGGCCAGGGGGTCTGGTGCTGGGCGCGGTCCAGGCACGGACGGGCGTAGACGGGCTTACCTTTGGAGCACCTTCGGCGCGCATAGGGCGCGACCGCTGCGCGCAGAAACATCTGTCATATGCGGATAGAAGATGGGGAGGGGCGAGGGATGGTCAGCTGGGAGGCGGGAGCTGGGCGGGGATCTGGGCAGGGAAGGCACAGAAAGCAACAACTACAACAGCAAGCTCAAAATGGCCTCAGCCAAAATCGAAACCGGATTGGGGCACAGAGATCGATAACGCGATTCTGATGGCAGTGGCACCGGTGAAATCAGGCAGCAATTAGTTAGAGAGGCAGCGCAGCCATTTTAAAATATAAATTACAGCGTAGTTAGGCAAACAGAGCGCTACGGTTAAACAATGCTCAACAAAGTCCCAGCCTCTCAGGCTGTCTAGCGTTAATGGGTACTTGCGATCTCGAGGCAGGCAATGGCAGGCAAAAGAGCGAGGCGAGGAGGCAGAAGCACTTCAGGTGGCAGGCAGAGCGGGGAGCAGCTTATTATTGGATAATGAATTATATACTAGAAATATTATACTTTTTTTTAAAAGCAGTAATTAAGATTAGAAAATATGTAAAATGAAATATAGGGGTTTTATCTGGAGTTTTTTTTATAAGAATGTCACACGAACTGACAAACATTGATTACTTTGTAAAACAAAGTAATGGAACGCCAATATGGTAAGGTTTGGTAATTTCTTAAAAAGAAATCCATATAGATTGTTCAATACGTGTAAATCTAGAACTGAATTACTGTCCCGTTTTTGGCAAAAGAGTATTAATTAAGTTCGGGAAGCAAAGTTAATTTTTACAGTATTATTTTAAGTGGAAAATGGTTTTAAACAAAACGCACAATGAATTGATAACACTTTTATGCTGTAACTCGGGAGTAGGGGAGAGTAGATATAATAGGGCTTTGTTACTTTTTAAAAATGAATTCAAATAGCACGTTCAAAATGTATACATTTATATCTGTGTATTATGCTTTTATGTTTTTTTTAATGTAAACCAAAAAATCGAATAAAGTGAATTTTGACTTTGATATAAAAATACATTTCTGTATTCTATATAAACATAACCACCAATGACAAAATACTGTGCATTCTATGCAATCCTGTGACAATACTCATTATCCTGACAGTAAAAGAATCAAAATGACATATATCGGAACATCAGGGCATGGTATGCAGCAGTTAGGTTGGTGTAAGAAACGCATACATTACAAAAAATTTCATTATAAGTATATGGACCACAAGGTACCACAATAAAAACTGAAGTCACAGAGTACCTGTGCGCCTAACACCTATTATGAGGATCCCTAGATTTCTAATTATATTTCTTATGACAGTATTATGTAAATGTAAATTGATACTTGTATAGCGCACTACTCACCCGCAAGGGTCTCAAGGCGCTCGTACGAATACCGCTGTGGAACCCATCCTGGCTTTCCCTGTGAGGCGTCCACTCCTGGGCACCCCCAAGGTGGAGGCCAGGCATCCTTTAGCGTTGTGGGGGCTGTTGTGGAGATTAAGCAAGCTATTGCCCAGAGTTGCAGAGTGGGACTCCATGACTGGAATAGGCACCGAGGCGAGAATTATCAGGTCCGTGGAATTTTTGAGCCCAAGACCCGCCGAGGCGGGGAATTGAACCCTGGTCCCAGGCTAGACCTCTGCATCAGGGTCTGCCGCTCTAACCAATGAGCCACACTTCTCCACATGTGTGGCACTCTGGGGGCCTCCCTCAAAATATTACCCTGTAGAGAGAGCGGAAGAGCTAACACCCCCAAGGTATGGTCCAAATGTGGAGCTGTCCAAACGCTGAAGATAATAGTGGAAAGATAAAGATAATACCAGGTACATTAAGGTATGGGACAAAGCGGGTTGTCCCCAAGTGTGTTGTACATCCAAAAGCTGTATTGCGAATTACTTCTTTTGAGAACATTACAGAGATAAAACCTTTTTAGGTGGGGCTCTTTTACAAGCCTTCATGGTGCTCACACATCTCTCCGGCAGGCTGGCTCAGCCTCAGAGGTACGCGTGCAGCAAGCGGTCCTCCTGTCTTTGATGTCGCAGGAGTCAAGAGCAATCCGCACAGGCCTCAGTGGCACTGCACTTGGCAAGGAAAGCAGCCACTTCTGGATCTCTGGCGGGTCTCGCACACGGGGCTCGCATTAAAGTCAGGTCAGATGAGTCTTCAGTGCAGCAGGCCTTGCAAACAGGGCACAAGTGGACTGGAAGGAGAGTCGTGCTGAGGCTGGACCCTCACAGGTGCTGGCGCGGCTGGGGCTCAGTATGTTACCCACTAAGCAGTCCCTTGGCCTTGGGGGCTCGGGGTCTAGACAGTGCTTTGCATGCCATGCTAAAGGGGGAGAACCTCCCTGCCTCTGGCACGGCACAGGCATAGACGATGCTACACTCCTCCTTCAGCGCTCAGGCGTGCTGGGGCGGTTCAGCGGCAATACCAGGGCTCAGTTCAATGATGCTTAGACAAAGGAAGCACTGTGCTTAATACTTGAAGGTACAGTCCGGTGTGCTCCTGCAGCTGTAAGCAGACCATCAGTGTTAGAGGTCTTTGATGTCCCGGGACCTCTGGAGAACTGGGGCAAGCGGACAGGCCTTGGAGACTCTTGGGGAAGGCACAGAGTCGAGTCCAGTCCTTTTCCTGCAGGGCAGGAGCAGCAGGCCAGCACAACAGAGCAGCAGCAAGGTGACAGTACCTCCTACAGGATGGCACACAGCAGCAGTAGGCCAATACAGCAATGCAATGCAGAGTGGCGGTCCCATCCTGGCAACACAACCGTTCTTCGTCCTGGCAGGGTGTCCTTGTCCCAGTAGATTTCTCAAAATAATGGGGTCAGCCTGTAATTATACTCCAAGGTGCTTATTTACAAGCCCCTTGAGTCGCCGGTGCATCACTTTTTTGACACACCTTGTAAATATGGGCCCCTTTAATGCATTACTCTGCGTGAAATGGGCATTTCATGAGGGTTGCTGTCAGCGTTCCCACACAACATCCATGGAACTGGACGCATTCCCATATTTACACCATTCTGCAGCATGCATAGAAAGAGGAAGATGTCCCTTCCTGCACAAAAGCAATCATTCCTCCAGCAAAATGATGCAAGTGTGCCTGCACTGGTGCTTGGCAGCCAACTGTGCACCAGTGCAGGGGACAGCACATAGATGCATAGTATTGTTGTTAATACGACACATCCCTGTGCTTTGAAAATTATGCAGCATGGTGCAGCTAAATGGCTTGCGGCGTCGCACTGCAGCATTTTCTTGTAGATGAGGCCCCAAATGTCTTTGATGTAGGGGGCACTTCACAATAAACGTTACAAGTGCACAACACTCCCTTTCGGTCCCAGACCTAGAACCAGGCGCACAGCAGGAGGTAAACTAGCCCTTTGTGTCATGGTGGGTCACAGCCTATATAAATGTGAGTGTGTCATTCCTCCCTCTCTCCCAGCCCAGGAAGACTCTCAATATGCATATGGGTGCAAATGCTTCTCTAGTCACACCCAGCCCTTCCTGCGTTGTGACTGTATAGTACGTATACGCCACGGGTAGCTGTCAACCAGGCCCAAACGCGAAATGGAGTCAGGCTGCAAAGCACATATGGTTGTAAGCACAGAGAAATGCTCACTTCTCTTCACAGGATTCAAGCAAGCCTGGCTGAAGACGGCTGTAATGTCAGAAACCGGTCCTCGGAAGCTTGTTTCCGTTCCAGGGAAGGCATGGCTTGGCAGTTCGGGCTGGACTGTTCCCATGAGGCACAGGGTCAGACTGATTTGCATAAGGCCATGTCTGAACTGGGGTGGCAGAGTGGGCTAAAGAACGGTGATGGATTAAACCCAGATCTGTTGACTGGGTGTGTGTGTTTGATTGGTTCAGATGCTCCGTCCATCACCACCCCCTTTTGTATCGCTTTGTTCGCCATAAGTTGGCAGGGTATGCTCAGATGTGAGTCCCTTGCTCACTTTGCCACTAGAATCAAGCAAGCCTGGCTGAAGATGGCTGTAATGCCAGAAACCGGTCCTAGGAAGCTTGTTTCCTGTCCAGGGAAGGCATGGCTTGGCAGTTCAGGCTGGACTGTTCCCATGAGGCACAGGGTCAGACTGGTTTGCATAAGGCCATGTCTGAACTGGGATGGCACAGTGGGCTAAAGAACAGTGATGGATTAAACCCAGATCTGTTGACTGGGTGTGAGTGTTTGATTGGTTCAGATGCTCCGTCCATCACCACCCCCTTTTGTAACGCTTTGTTCGCCGTAAATTGGCAAGGTATGCTCAGACGTGAATCCCTTGCTTACTTTGCCACTGGATTCAAGCAAGCCTGGCTGAAGACGGCTGTAATGCCAGAAACCGGTCCTAGGAAGTTTGTTTCTGGTCCAGGGAAGGCATGGCTTGGCAGTTCGGGCTGGACTGTTCCCATGAGGCACAGGGTCAGACTGATTTGCATAAGGCCATGTCTGAACTGGGGTGGCAGAGTGGGCTAAAGAACGTTGATGAATTGAACCCAGATCTGTTGACTGGGTGTGAGTGTTTGATTGGTTCAGATGCTCCATCCATCACCACCCCCTTTTGGACCGCTTTGTTCGCCATAAGTTGGCAGGGTATGCTCAGACGTGAGTCCCTTGCTTACTTTGCCTCTGGATTCAAGCAAGCCTGGCTGAAGAGGGCTGTAATGCCAGAAACTGGTCCTAGGAAACTTGTTTCCGGTCCAGGGAAGGCATGGCTTGGCAGTTTGGGCTGGACTGTTCCCATGAGGCACATGGTCTGACTTATTTGCATAAGGCCATGTCTGAAGTGGAGTGGCAGAGTGGGCTAAAGAACGGTGATGGATTAAACCCAGATCTGTTGACTGGGTGTGAGTGTTTGATTGGATCAGATGCTCCGTCCATCACCACCCCCTTTTGTATCGCTTTGTTCGCCATAAGTTGGCAGGGTATGCTCAGATGTGAGACCCTTTCTCACTTTGCCACTAGATTCAATCAAGCCTGGCTGAAGACGGCTGTACTGCCAGAAACCAGTCCTAGGAAGCTTGTTTCCGGTCCAGGAAAGGCATGGCTTGGCAGTTCGGGCTGGACAGTTCTCATGAGGCACATGGTCGGACTGGTTTGCATAAGGCCATGTCTGAACTGGGATGGCAGAGTAGGATAAAGAACAGTGATGGATTAAACCCAGATCTGTTGACTGGGTGTGAGTGTTTGATTGGTTCAGATGCTCCGTCCATCACCACCCCCTTTTGTACCGCTTTGTTTGCCATAAGTTGGCAGGGTATGCTCAGACGTGAGTCCCTTGCTCACTTTGCCACTGGATTCAAGCAAGCCTGACTGAAGACGGCTGTAATGTCAGAAAACGGTGCTCGGAAGCTTGTTTCCGGTCCAGGGAAGGCATGGCTTGGCAGTTCGGGCTGGACTGTTCCCATGAGGCACAGGGTCAGACTGATTTGCATTAGACCATGTCTGAACTGGGGTGGCAGAGTGGGCTAAAGAACGGTGATGGATTAAACCCAGATCTGTTGACTGGGTGTGAGTGTTTGATTGGTTCAGATGCTCCGTCCATCACCACCCCCTTTTGTATCGCTTTGTTCGCCTTAAGTTGGCAGGGTATGCTCAGATGTGGGTCCCTTGCTCACTTTGCCACTAGATTCAAGCAAGCCTGGCTGAAGATGGCTGTAATGCCAGAAACCGGTCCTAGTAAGCTTGTTTCCGGTCCAGGGAAGCTATGGCTTGGCAGTTCGGGCTGGACTGTTCCCGTGAGGCACAGGGTCAGACTGGTTTGCATAAGGCCATGTCTGAACTGGGATGGCAGAGTGGGCTAAAGAACAGTGATGGATTACACCCAGATCTGTTGACTGGGTGTGAGTGTTTGATTGGTTCAGATGCTCCGTCCATCACCACCCCCTTTTGTACCGCTTTGTTTGCCATAAGTTGGCAGGGTATGCTCAGACGTGAGTCCCTTGCTTACTTTGCCACTGGATTCAAGCAAGCCTGACTGAAGACGGCTGTAATGTCAGAAAACGGTGCTCGGAAGCTTGTTTCCGGTCCAGGGAAGGCATGGCTTGGCAGTTCGGGCTGGACTGTTCCCATGAGGCACAGGGTCAGACTGATTTGCATTAGACCATGTCTGAACTGGGGTGGCAGAGTGGGCTAAAGAACGGTGATGGATTAAACCCAGATCTGTTGACTGGGTGTGAGTGTTTGATTGGTTCAGATGCTCCGTCCATCACCACCCCCTTTTGTATCGCTTTGTTCGCCTTAAGTTGGCAGGGTATGCTCAGATGTGGGTCCCTTGCTCACTTTGCCACTAGATTCAAGCAAGCCTGGCTGAAGATGGCTGTAATGCCAGAAACCGGTCCTAGTAAGCTTGTTTCCGGTCCAGGGAAGCTATGGCTTGGCAGTTCGGGCTGGACTGTTCCCGTGAGGCACAGGGTCAGACTGGTTTGCATAAGGCCATGTCTGAACTGGGATGGCAGAGTGGGCTAAAGAACAGTGATGGATTACACCCAGATCTGTTGACTGGGTGTGAGTGTTTGATTGGTTCAGATGCTCCGTCCATCACCACCCCCTTTTGTACCGCTTTGTTTGCCATAAGTTGGCAGGGTATGCTCAGACGTGAGTCCCTTGCTTACTTTGCCACTGGATTCAAGCAAGCCTGACTGAAGACGGCTGTAATGTCAGAAAACGGTCCTCGGAAGCTTCTTTCCGGTCCAGGGAAGGCATGGCTTGGCAGTTCGGGCTGGACTGTTCCCGTGAGGCACAGGGTCAGACTGATTTGCATTAGACCATGTCTGAACTGGGGTGGCAGAGTGGGCTAAAGAACGGTGATGGATTAAACCCAGATCTGTTGACTGGGTGTGAGTGTTTGATTGGTTCAGATGCTCCGTCCATCACCACCCCCTTTTGTATCGCTTTGTTCGCCTTAAGTTGGCAGGGTATGCTCAGATGTGGGTCCCTTGCTCACTTTGCCACTAGATTCAAGCAAGCCTGGCTGAAGATGGCTGTAATGCCAGAAACCGGTCCTAGTAAGCTTGTTTCCGGTCCAGGGAAGCTATGGCTTGGCAGTTCGGGCTGGACTGTTCCCGTGAGGCACAGGGTCAGACTGGTTTGCATAAGGCCATGTCTGAACTGGGATGGCAGAGTGGGCTAAAGAACAGTGATGGATTACACCCAGATCTGTTGACTGGGTGTGAGTGTTTGATTGGTTCAGATGCTCCGTCCATCACCACCCCCTTTTCGTAACTCTTTGTTAGCCGTAAGTTGGCAGGGTATGCTCAGACGTGAATCCCTTGATCACTTTGCCACTGGATTCAAGCAAGCCTGGCTGAAGAGGGCTGTAATGCCAGAAACTGGTCCTAGGAAACTTGTTTCCGGTCCAGGGAAGGCATGGCTTGGCAGTTTGGGCTGGACTGTTCCCATGAGGCACAAGGTCAGACTGATTTGCATAAGGCCATGTCTGAAATGGAGTGGCAGAGTGGGCTAAAGAACGGTTATGGATTAAACCCAGATCTGTTGACTGGGTGTGAGTGTTTGATTGGTTCAGATGATCCGTCCATCACCACCCCCTTTTGTACCGCTTTTTTGCCATAAGTTGTCAGGGTATGCTCAGACGTGAATCCCTTGCTCACTTTGCCACTGGATTGAAGCAAGCCTGGCTGAAGACGGCTGTAATGCCAGAAACCGGTCCTAGGATGTTTGTTTCTGGTCCAGGGAAGGCATGGCTTGGCAGTTCAGGCTGGTCTGTTCCCATAAGGCACATGGTCAGACTGATTTGCATAAGGCCATGTCTGAACTGGGGTGGCAGAGTGGGATAAAGAACGTTGATGAATTAAACCCAGATCTGTTGACAGGGTGTGAGTGTTTGATTGGTTCAGATGCTCCGTATATCACCAACCCCTTTTGGACCGCTTTGACCGCCATAAGTTGGCAGGGTATGCTCAGACTTGAGTCCCTTGCTTACTATGCCTCTGGATTCAAGCAAGCTTGGCTGAAGATGGCTGTAATGCCAGAAACTGGTCCTAGGAAACTTGTTTCCGGTCCAGGGAAGGCATGGCTTCGCAGTTCGGGCTGGACTGTTCACATGAGGCACAAGGTCAGACTAATTTGCATAAGGCCATGTCTGAACTGGAGTGGCAGAGTGGGCTAAAGAACGGTGATGGATTAAACCCAGATCTCTTGACTGGGTGTGAGTGTTTGATTGGTTCAGATGCTCTGTCCATCACTACCCTCTTTTGTACCGCTTTGTTTGCCATAAGTTGGCAGGGTATGCTCAGAGGTGAGTCCCTTGCTCACTTTGCCACTGGATTCAAGCAAGCCTGGCTGAAGACAGCTGCAATGTCATAAGCCGGTCCTCAGAAGCTTATTTCTGGTCCAGGGAAGGCATGGCTTGGCAGTTTGGGCCTGACTGTTCCCATGAGGCACAGGGTCAGACTAATTTGCATAGGGCCATGTCTGAACTGGGGTGGCAGAGTGGGCTAAAGAACGGTGATGGATTAAACCCAGATCTGTTGACTGGGTGTGAGTGTTTGATTGGTTCAGATGATCTGTCCATCACCACCCCCTTTTGTACCGCTTTGTTCGCCATAAGTTGTCAGGGTATGCTCAGGCGTGAGTCCCTTGCTCGCTTTGCCACTGGATTCAAGCAAGCCCGGCTGAAGACGGCTGTAATGCCAGAAACCGGTCCTAGGAAGCTTGTTTCCGGTCCAGGGAAGGCATGGCTTGGCAGTTCGGGCTGGACTGTTCCCATGAGGCACAGGGTCACACTGATTTGCATAAGGCCATGTCTGAACTGGGGTTGCAGAGTGGGCTAAAGAATAGTGATGAATTAAACCCAGATCCGTTGACTGGGTGTGAGTGTTTGATTGGTTCAGATGCTCCGTCCATCACCACCCTTTTTTGTACCGCTTTGTTCGCCATAAGTTGTCAGGGTATGCTCAGACGTGAGTCCCTTGCTCACTTTGCCACTGGATTCAAGTAAGCCTATCTGAAGACGGCTGTATTGCCAGAAACCGGTCCTAGGAAGCTTGTTTCCGGTCCAGGGAAGGAATGGCTTGGCAGTTCGGGCTGGACTGTTCCAATGAGTCACAGGGTCAGACTGATTTACATAAGGCCATGTCTGAACTGGGATGGCAGAGTGGGCTAAAGAACAGTGATGGAATAAACCCAGATCTGTTGACTGGGTGTGAGTGTTTGATTGGTTCAGATGCTTGTAACGACTGGATTTTCGGACCAGATAGAATCAGCTCACCAGAGCACCACCAACCCAGCCAAAACGTAATCACCTCCCTCCTTAGGACCTATTTCCAACAGGTATCCATGTATCCTACCCAAGGATGGAGAATTAGCAATATACATGCTTAGGTCTTCTACCATACCACACTCATACAATATAGTCTCGCGGCCTGATGGGCCCAGAATAATCTACCCTAGGGCAGTTCTGATTACTTACCATTACACACTGACCGCAATCAGTGCTCTTATTAGATTCACACCAGTATCCCCCCTGATGCTCTCTCACTTTCCTTACAAGCCACAATCCTGTGAGTATAAACACCAGTATCCCCCCTGGTGCTCTCTTTAATCTCCAAGCCACAATCCTGTGGGTATAAACACCAGTATCCCCCCTGGTGCTCTCATTAACGTCGCCTTACAACGACGATCACTTTCCTATAAATACCATTAGCTCTTCATGTTGGGGAACCTCTCATTATCTACTCGAGGTACAATACTACAATATTATGGATCACACAAGAATGGCCGAATTACACGGTGTACAGCTTATTCTCTATTTCAAGGGCTCCTCTTCCCCTCATTATTCCGTTACCATTTACCTGATCGGGGGTAGCATCCGTTCATATAATAGCACCTGACTGGAAGAAAGGTTACCTTTACTATATAAAAACAAGAGGTACACACTGGTTCACTAAGAACTGGGGTATTTTTATTAGTATAATAACAATGACAATATAATACTATACTATAACACATAGCCTGCAAAGGAAAAGGAAAGGTTAGAATGTGTGCACGCTAATAAGAAAGGGCCGACGTCACCTTATTAATATGAAGTCTGGACTCAGCAGTCATCTGGGTTCCCTTCTCGTCTGTGCCTTGGCTTGTCTTAGGGTCACACCTGTGCAGTCACGCATACACGCCTGCACCGCTATGCTCTGTCTCCTCCGCTTCCCTCCATGTCACTGGAACCTTTTTCTCATTAGCAGCTTTCTCTCTGGCTGTTCTGCACTACTCCTCTCTCCTCTCATTCACGGACCGTCTTCACTTCTCAGCTTCGATCTTATAACTCAGTTTCTATCGTTCCCTCAACTAACTGCTTCACTCTATATGCTCCGATCTTAATGTCAAAGCTCGCCAGCTGCTCCAACTAAAATAACTTCAATCTTTCTAAGAGAGTATCAGCTTCTCGGTCTTTCTCGGACTTCAAAATGGCGACTGCCTGCCTTGGAATAATTAATGGCATTGATGCTAACGACTAGCTGCCGCCTACAGACTGACTCACTAACTGCCTCATGCCTTCGCTAATATCGAAGCTTGTCCCTTCATGGAAAGTTACGGACAGTAACCTGCCGCCCACCAAATTCCTGTACCTCCCCGTACCAAGGACACGTTCTCAGCCGGCCGGCCTGATGTTATGTCTTCGACACGGAGAAAAATACAGTCTTTCGATAAGGGCCAGCCTGAGCCGGTTCTCTCCAAGCGAACAACACCTCGTAACTAAAACATTACATTTGACCTAGAAGCATCTCAAGCTGCCGGGGCAGAAAGAAAGATGGATTCTCTCCCGTTTGAGGCCTACAAGGCCCGAAATCAGCATAACTCCATGAAAAGTATACTAACACTCTTACAAAAGGACGGATTATCACTAATACTAATGAATCTATCCCTTAACATAGATTTATAAGCCCTGATCTAAGGAAAAGGGTACGGGATTGTGTCAACATGCCTTGTGAATAGGCTCTATTTACGGTTCTAATCCTTCTATTAGAATGATAGTAGACTAAAGTCACCTCCAATCACATTCCCTCAAGGACGGGCTGAAAAAGTCGGTCAGAACAAAGCTCCGTCCATCACCACCCCCTTTTCTACTACTTTGTTCGCGATAAGTTGGCAGGGTATGCTCAGACGTGAGTCCCTTGCTCACTTTGCCACTGGATTCAAGCAAGCCTGGCTGAAGACGGCTGTAATGACAGAAACCGGTCCTAGGCAGCTTGTTTCCGGTCTATAGAAGGCATGGC
This sequence comes from Lissotriton vulgaris, assembly GCF_964263255.1. Lineage (NCBI taxonomy): Eukaryota > Metazoa > Chordata > Amphibia > Caudata > Salamandridae > Lissotriton > Lissotriton vulgaris. Next base: position 240,716,835 of record NC_141689.1, on the reverse strand, counting down.
TTGGTAGTTCGGGCTGGACTGTTCCCATGAGGCACAGGGTAAGACTGATTTGCATAAGGCCATGTCTGAACTGGGGTGGCAGAGTGGGCTATAGAACGGTGATGGATTAAACCCAGATCTGTTGACTGGGTGTGAGTGTTTGATTGGTTCAGATGGCCTGCCCATCACCACCCCCTTTTGTACTGCTTTGTTCGCCATAAGTTGGCAGGGTATGCTCAGACGTGAGTCCCTTGCTCACTTTGCCACTAGATTCAAGCAAGCCTGGCTGAAGACGGCTGTAATGCCGGAAACTGGTCCTAGGAAGCTTGTTTCCGGTCCAAGGAAAGCATGGCTTGGAAGTTCGGGCTGGACTGTTCCCATGAGGCACAGGGTCAGACTGATTTGCATAAGGCCATGTCTGAACTGGGTTGGCAGAGTGGGCTAAAGAACAGTGATGGATAAAACCCAGATCTGTTGACTGGGTGTGAGTGTTTGATTGGTTCAGATGCTCCGTCCATCACCACCCCCTTTTGTACTGCTTTGTTCGCCATAAGTTGGCAGGGTATGCTCAGACATGAGTCCCTTGCTCACTTTGCCACTAGATTCAAGCAAGCCTGGCTGAAGACGGCTGTAATGCCAGAGACTGGTCCTAGGAAGCTTGTTTCCGGTCCAAGGAAGGCATGGCTTGGCAGTTCGGGCTGGACTATTCCAATGAGGCACAGGGTCAGACTGATTTGCATAAGGCCACGTCTGAACTGGGTTGGCAGAGTGGGCTAAAAAACGGTGATGGATTAAACCCAGATCTGTTGACTGGGTGTGAGTGTTTGATTGGTTCAGATGCTCCGTCCATCACCACCCCCTTTTGTACCACTTTGTAAAAGTGGCATTTCTAAAATAGTAATACTAAAACCACCTACACCAGTAAGCATGATTTTTCACTACCATTTGAAACATACCAAACATGGCAGCATTACACCTTTCAGATCAGGAATTACCACTTAACATATATAAGGGAATACCTAATGCTGAGAGGAGTGGGCCTCACAGTAATGAGAAACAAAATAGGGGGTTTGTCACTACCAGGACATGCCACACAATAAAGCTGCATGTCCTACCTTTTACTTACTCAACACCCTGCCCATAGGGCTACCTAGAAGCTTCCTTAGGGGTGACCAATATGTAGTAAAATAGGGATTTAAGACTTGGCAAGTAGCGTGAAAACGGCAAGTCAATGTGGTGCACACAGGCACTGCAGTGGCAGGCCTGAGACAGGTTTGAAAGGCTACTTCGATGGGTGGAACAATCTGCACTCAGACCCACTAGTAGCATTTAATGTACAGGCCCTGCGTATATGGTATATCACTTTACAAGGAACTTACAAGTAAATTAAATAAGCTAAACAGATGTAAACCAATTATACCATGTTTTAAGGGTGAGGGCATGTGCGCTCTAGCACTGATTAGCAGTGGTAAAGTGCCCAAGGTCCTAAAGCCAACAAAAAGAGAATGGGAAAGGCAAAATGTTTGGGGATACCTCTGCAGTAAGGGCCAGGTCCAATACCCCTTGTTTTGGACTCTACAATCATTCACACAGAAATCTTGCTTTAGATTAAGCCCATCATCAGAATCATCCAAGTCCTCAACGATCCAAATTCCTTTTTTTCTGGAAAGAAGATTTACACACCCCTGCGAAATGTCCTTTTTTAAAACATTTTGCACATGCTTTGAAATATAGATGGACACTTTGAAATATAGCTGGACGCCCTTTGAGATTCGCCGAATGATTATAACTCTCACGATGATAAAACTGCATCCCCTTCTTGTCAGACTACTTGCTGGCTTCTTCCTTTCTCGCCTCATGTTTTATACTTTTAAAATCTTCAGGATATATATAACTAACAGCATTAGCTTCATTGTTCTTACTTCTGATCTCCTGCACACATTTTTCCGACTTTCTCAATACCCTTGATAATATACACGGTTTCTTTCAATGTAAGATCAGAACAAACCCAAAGACGATCCTGCACCTTCCTATTTTCACACTTCATAGGAATCTGATCTCTCAAAACTTGTTAGTTCTCACTACGTGCTCGTGAATCACATTTATAGTTTCCCATGACTACATTCACACGTTCGCCAATTCCTCAAACTAAGCTGCTTGACTGCATAATCAAATGCTTCCATCCCAGCTGAGATTTTGGATTCTAGTTTAGGAATTTTTTTAATTCCTTAAGACCTGCACTCTCCAAACAATGCTTTAACAAATCCAATTTCCGAGTTGAATCACACTCATCCCATTCAAGAACTTCCACATAAGGTAGAAATACTTTAAACCAGTCTTCCCATGACATTGCAAATTCACAAGAACGTTGAAAAAATGGTGGTGGCTGGAACAATAGAAGACATTGTGGAAGAATGCAATTAATAACGAATAACATAAAAAACAGTCAAATTTAATGGACATGCAATAAACAAGAATGGACACCTTACTATAAAGGAGAATCCAGCTGTACTGCCAAAATAGGGCGTGCATCTTATCTACTCCTGTTGATGTGCCTGTCACTGTACGGAGGCAACCTATTGCAATTGTAGATAATAAAACACTGTTCGTGTGCATGTTACCATGAGCAGGCAATCTCTTTATAAATCACAATTGTAAATAATCAAGCATTTGTGGATTAACTTGAACTCAGCTTTCACGACGGCAACCATTTACATGATGCGCACTTCTTTTTTGGGAAATAGTTCTTGTTTTCCTCCTCCTGCCTAACCATCCAAAATGGCAGCCACGCACGCAGATTCGCATGCTATTTAACAAAGGTTGCCCTTGTGTTCTACTTTCCGCATAACCAGACAAAATGGCCACTGGGTTCCCTCATTTTTCTAGAGGAAATATAAGTAATGCTTCCTGTATTAGATTTGGAAACGGTGGCATTGTCGGAGTCAACTTCAAATGATTCACAGCAGTATCGGAGCACAGGCAAAGTTCTCTAAAGAATCATCACTGATCCTCAAACCACCAAAGAGCAGAAAGAGCAACCTGTTCAGGATCACACATGTTGTAGCGTCCAGGGGTACTCAGATGCTCTCCCTCAACTTGTTGCCAGTATGACAAGGAGGAATCAAACATTTGCTGACAGGTACTTTCTTTATTTCACAGGGGGTTTATAACAATTAAGTGGTAGCAAACAGCCAATAGTGCAGCTCAATAAATGCCTCTCCAACCTGACATCTTAAGATTCCACTCCAAACTCAACAATAATCTACTGTGCTTACATCTAAAAATGTCACAAATATAAATGCCATAAAGCCAATGAACTCTGTTGTCAATCAAAAAAACAAAGACAATGCTTGCTAACTTCTCCTATGGCATCATACCCTTATGGTGAAATCAAACACTGGTCAGGAGAGACCATAAGTAGTACTTTGAAGGTTTTATGGTTGTTGTCACAGTCACACTGTGCCCAAGTGGGCCTATTATAATTACTCATATACGAATGGCAGTCCTCATTTTCCCATAGATCTGATTAATAAAAAAAAGAATTGCATATCAAATCAAAAAAGAGGGGGGATACCCGGCCCAATCCTCAATCTGTCATTCACAATCCGATGTCAGCAGGTAGTACATTTACAAAGGAAATCTAGTTCCAAGGGACTGAGACATATCAAATAAGCAGATGCTGTTACCGGTCCTCCAGATGTGCTGTAAACTCCGTATTCATTGTATGTGGGTATTTAGTACTCATGATAATTATTTACCTGATCTCTCATTGTCTAAGCAACCTCAGTCCGTCCTCTCCTTGTTTACAAGGTTCCACTCTGTTAACCCCATAATACTCTACACTGTCGGGATCGCTAGTATCTACCTCGTCAAAGTGACGTACTATGAGGTAAGTGGGGTCCCTATTCTTTATGGCCCTGTGAAGCATCCTCTCTTTGACTAGAAACACTGTATTGTGCACATTTGAGATGTCATCAGTGATGTCATCAGTGATGTCACTGACCATGTCATGAATGATGTAATATGTGACATGATCAGCAGTGGATTGCGGGTGCGCGATATATAGTTAGTGCAACTAACTATATATGCGAATTTCAATGGTTTTGTGTGAGTAAAATAAGGTTTTGTAAATGCTAATTCCTAACTATATATGGTCTATAACCTATGGTTTTTTCAGTGAATATATATATATATATATATATATATATATATATATATATATATATATATATATATATATATATATATATATATATATATATATATATATATATACACTATACTGTAAGTGTGTGTATGTGTTTAGTGAGCACACATAAACATTAAAGGATGTTTTGATTTGCACACGTGAATTGTGAGAGTTTCATCCCTCGGTCCATTGGCCTTTGGTAATTTAAGCAATATGTATGTGCAGAATTTAACCTGATTTGAAAACGTTTGTTTGCAACCCAGCAAGCACAAATGCCACTCCCCCTGGTCAGGCATGTGGCTCATACTTTAGGATGAAAGAATGGCATGTCACAGACTCTCTTGCACTCTCTAGTTGAGTGTCCGCCTTGGAAGCATCTGGTTTAGCTTTAAGCATCTGGTTTAGATTTAACTCAGAATGATGATTCCCTGTGTTTTTTAACAAGTACAGTTGACAGACAGAAGACCCATACCCCAGTTTCTTTAATATAATGGTACCCCATATCTACTAAGTCCCTTTTTTAATGTACTAAGTGCCTAAGTTTTAGCATCCGGCATCACGGGTCCTAAAGTGCTTTGACTGTCGATTTATGCTTAATCTTATGGTGAATAAGGAACATTAATGGACCAGAATGTACTTCCCTGAGTGGAAAACGCCCCAACTCACCATCTAGGAGAAAAGAGGCTGATCTTTGATTACTAAATACATACTTATTCAAATGGATCACCAGACACGCATCTCAAGCCATTTGGATGGATGGATGACTCCGAATTCCATGGATGGATTACAGGAGGATGCGACGCAAGCTTTCTTATGTAGAACAATTAACGAAATCACTTTCTGGAACATTAAGACCCCCCAGCTTTCGCTTTTTTATTGTTATCAGTATAATGTGGCCCTGGAAACAATTTGGGTCAGGTTGACGTTTAAACTCTTAAGTGGTACGACTAATCTCCATTAATCTGACTTTAAGACGAGACATAATGCCTAACACAAGAGCATAAGAGATGTTAATGCATGCGTCTCGGATGGGGGACATTAATATTCCTGCATGAAGAACATGCACTTCAGAATTGTCTGCTGGACCACTAAACAAATAGAAAAAACACTCATTCGGGCACCTTCCCAGAATACCTCTGATTGTGCACTTTCCTTTTTAACTCATCTGCTCCTATTATGCTAAAATAATAACACCTTGTCCGGCAAATATTTTCTTTTTCTTATAATACATTACATTTCAATATGATTTCTGTTTACCATTTCGAAATCCCATAAGGTGCAGAGTAGATCTTTTTATTAACAATGACAAGCAAATGTTGAATATTCATAATGGCAGTTCCTTTCATATGGGTTTCACTGTTTTGGCCTGAATATTTTCCCAATTAAAATGAATTTTGAGGTTTGATGGTAACGTGGCATGACATGACACCGGGACGCAGCTCCTAATCCTCGCTTTTATTTCACGGTATTACCAAAAAAAGACAAATTGCAGTTTGCTTGTCCTTTCCCTTCCAAGTATCATTAAAACACAATTGAGTACAAGGGATTAGGTCACATTTTTTAATTATGCAAGTCATCGAATGATTAAATCCTGTGCCTTGGCAGATGCCGGCTCTTTCCTTTATGCTGTACTCATGCCACGCGGTCTCATATTAAATGCTGATTTAATTACTGTTCGTTGTGCAAGATGCTTTCTACAAGTTTTTTTAATGACCTTAGAAGATGTAAAATAATTTAATATTATAGAAAAAGTTATATATGTTCATATTTTCGCTGTTAGCTAAAACTGCTCATTCAGCCAGTGCTTGCACCCCGAAGAATATCCGCCTTGCAGGAAAACAATGACCCTAAAGTGACTCACATTGTGTAGAACTAATTTCGGTTCATTATTTTTATTTTTTTATTGAGGTATTGACTTTAATAACTTGGACTCCACCCGACGAGGTTCTGAAGCTCAGTGCTACAGTCATAGATTGAGAGTTGCATCTCACAGTCAACCTTTATGATAAATTAGCCAGGGTAGACACTTTATAGCAGGACTGGTATGTACATTGAACAAAAGAAAATGGGCATAATACAACAGTAGGCCGTGGAGATGCGAGCGGACAAAATTGAAAAGCATTGGCAATGCCAAGAGAGCTGGCTTATAAATGAAAGTGCCTCTAACTTATCTTTGCCCTCATTCATCCATTCTTTCACCCACTCATTGATTTATTCTTGCATCCACCTACTCATCCATCCATAACAAAACACTCACCAAGCTTAAACAAAATATATTTAACACAATTCTGTCACCTAATAGTGGCGGGGATATACTTCCATTAAAAAAACATTACCAAAGCAGTGAAAAGTCATCTTGAAATGCAATTGTGCATAGTTCTGAAAACAGTAATAACAAGCCACCCATAGAGGCCTCTTGTGTTTAATGAAAGTTCTTCACATTGACGATGTTTAGGCCATTGCCTCTATCATAACATTTCATAATAAATAGAGAATACCTCCAACTCCTGGCACACCTTTACCGAATGAACTAGGCAATCCGGTAGCCGTCATCCTTGATTTGTCCTCTTAACCAACCCAGGCCAACTGTATTGGGCATACATTTTCCCTTAAAGTAGACACCAGGCAAGCAGTCATACAATAACAAATATTTAGACAATTACAGTTGGTAAACAACATACAAACCCTCCTCAGAGGACCTAACATGAATTATCACAGTACATATCTTCTACTCCCAGGGTAGGCCAGCACCAAAAACCTTGCATACCATTCTAATATGCAAGAGTACATGTACAAAATGCATGACTGCAGCCTTTAACACAGTGTAATAATATACCCTTAACCCCTTGCATGCTGGTGACGGCTCCCGTCCGTCATGGCACACAGTGCTTGTGTGCTGATGATGGCCGGGAGCAGTCACGACCACGCCCGCGATCAGAATGTGCTGCGCAGGAGCAGAATTCCGGCCGCGGGCAAGGGGTTAAACACCTACTGGCCATGAAGTATGATTCTCACAATAAATGTGCCAGGCCCAGCTATTTTTGTCCTAACTTTTCCTAATTAACAGATCAGACCTATTGCATCTGACATAGTTTTTCCTAATACACTAGTTAGGACTGTGGGCTTTATCGTTGACTGTTTTTTATTTATACGTTTTATATACTGCTAGCTAGACCAGTGGGTATTATAACACTTTACATACAAGAAAGAAAAATAGCTTAGAGTAGCTTGACATAACAATGCATAAAATGATAATCATAACATTTTAAGACAGCATAAATTAAAGGGGTGAATGATATGTTAGATAGTTGAAACAAACAAATAACCACCAATTATTGATGGTCGAGTTATGAGGAGAGTGGACTGTTGAAGCCTGGTTCATTTGGCTTGAGCGGTAAATTATTTATTGAGGAGAAGGAGTTTCAGGTCCCTTTAAAAGCAGGAGAAGGAGGGATTGCATCTGAGGTCCCTATGGAGTGTGTTCCACATCCTGGGTACATTTCCAGAAAAAGATCGAGACTGGGTGGTTTTCCTTTTCAATTACGGACCAATGAGAAGACTGTCATCATAACTGAGTCACGCCTATTGTATTCCACAAGTTCATGCTTTCATAAAGGCAGACAGTCATAAAATAATAAATATGTACAATATTTCAATTGGCAAAAGAATATAAATCCCTAAAATGGCCTAACAGGATTCTCACATTACAAATCTTCTACCCACAGGGCTTGTCAGAGGGAGTAGCCAACACTAAAACACATATAACAATCTGTGAGTTTAACCGCATCGCTGCTGCGGTGAATTTTGCGCTGTGCGGCTGTTTTCAATTAACCGTGATACATGACGGGCTCAGCTCGTCATCCGCACACGTCACCCGTGGCTGATGACGAGCTGAGCTCGTCATCAGCATCGAAGGGGTTAAATGTAACAATCAAATGTCCACAGGCTTTACTGAGTGCTAATAATAATTCCTATCTATAAGCTTTAACACAGCGGAATAACAATCCATCATAAAGGTCTTTTATTTTTGACATATGATATATGTTTTACACTATAAATACCCTCGCAGATGATAGTGTGCATTACAAATACACAACGATCCTCCAAGGCCAACCTATTGACCGTTCCAGGGTTTAGACTCAAAACCCGTGGGGGCAAATCCCTGGCGGTACTAGGTGCAAAAGCCTGGAATGCACTCCCCCCACACTTAAGAGCACTGGCTAAGGAATTAGAATTCCGTAAACAATTAAAAACCTGGATGTACAGCCTTCCAGACATAACTGCCAGAGCACTAGTGTGATTCCGGCTCTGGTCACTCTAAGCAGTAACGGCAATCTTTGACATCAGGTTGACCACACATTGGCGCCGAGATGCTCCCTGGAGCGATTGTAGCGCGGTATAAATGGGCAATTACATTACATTACATTACATTACATAACAAGCAAGGTCTACTATCATGTTATACTTTTTCGTAATAAACTGATCCCCTTTGCTCTCTTAACAGCAGGCATCCCACCTCTGCCGTGTGTGCCTTTCTGCTGCCTTTGGCATGTTTAGTTTTGTATTTGCCTGTTTAGTCGTGATTTTAACCACCTGATAGTCTCCACTGTGATCACTTTGCTAGTCTTAACTATCATTGTTTAGTCTTTACTCTAATTCTCTTGTTTAGTCTTTACTGTAATTGTTTTGTTTAGTCTTTACTGGAATTGGTGAGTCTTACGGTAATTGCCTTGTTTAGTCTTTATTGTATTTCTCTACTGCTTTTGGACCTGTTCTCTTCCGCTGCTCACTTTTCCTGCCTGTTTTTGGTCTTGTTTTCACTCGCAACTACATTTTTCCAACTTGTTCTCCCATTCCACTTACCACCATCCCTGGCCATTTGCATTCCAACAGACCTCCCTTGTCCCAGGACCTATTTCACAGAGGTTGCATGCAGCCGGGTCAGCACACTGCTACCGAGCTTGGAGTCCTGGACCCCAAACGATGCAACAACAACCGATGCCACAATTCTTGCTGCCGGCACTGTCTCTTGGTCAACAACAGCAGAGCGCGCATATGCAAAACAGCCCCTACTTCGCCAACCACGCTGACCATAACTGCTTCAGAGCAACTCCACTACCTCCTGCTCAACACACGATCACTCTGCAAGCACGCCACCAAGATCTGGAACACCATCATCTCCCTTCCCCCTATGTCTACTTCCTCATGAGATCTGTTTCACCCCCGCATCCACTCCTGACATTGCCTCACCAACATCCTAAAGCTACAAGATAGCACACTGGGACCGTATCAACAAGCACGGAGGCGGCATCGTCATCATCCACAAAGAAAACATCCACTGCAGGCGACACCACCCCAATCATGGAACACCTCAATTTCGAACTCCAAACTGACAGCATAATCACCAAATGAGGCACCCTTGCCTGCATACCTCTAGGACCACACACCAGCTTCTGCAACGTAATTCTTGACTTCATCACCTTGCTACGCTTTACAGGCCAAGAACTACAACTTCCTCTGAGACCTCAATTTCCACCTCGATGATCTCATCACCAACACCACCAACCTCCTCAAAAGCATGAACAGCATCGGCCTCACACCACAACTAGTCACCAACCCCATTCACACCGCAGGACACACATTTGAATCCCATCTTCACGGCCAGTGACAGAGTCAAGAACAGTCATATCACAGAGTTCACCTGGACAGATCATGCCATCGTCCACTTTGTCATCACAAGACCCCTGACACTGCCACCAAGCCTCCCAACACCTCCCACCATAGTTGGAACAAAGTGTCAGAGAGCAAGTGGACTAAAGGCCTCAAGACCTCCCATCCTGACACTGCTACCAACCTAGGACAGGCTGTCAAGAACTTCTCCACCTGGATCACGGACTGCTGACAATTGGTACACCATGGAACTAAGAAACACTAAAGGCAACTGTAAGCAACTCAAAAGGAAATGGCGCACCAGCCAGAACTCTGCAGACAGAGCCTCCTTCAAGACGGTCTTTAACAACTACGACCAGCTCCTGAAGGAGAGGATAAGAATTCCCTGGTGGACCACATCAAAGCCAGCTCAAACTACAGCAAAGAACTTTTCAACATCGTCAGAGAGTTCTCCAACCCCTCAGCCACTGAAAACATCATCAACCCTTCTCAGGAACTTTGCGACAGCCAGGTGGACTTCGTTCATGACAAGATCTCCACCATTTCCAAAATATTTTAACCCAACCCACCCCCTCCAACTTCTTCAGCCACCTTACTCCCACAAATGAGAGCCCGACCACCTGCTCACCTCCTGGGACCAGCTCTCCACACAGAGCCCCACAGCTATCATGAGCTCTGCCCACTCTGGAGCCCCAACTGCCCCTTGTCCCCACCACATCTTCAACCTTAGGAGCAAGAAGATCAGCAGCGAGCTCACTACCGTTTTCAGTGAATCCATCAGGAGAGCCACCTTCCCCAAAGAACGGAAACACGCAGAAGTCAAGCTCCTTCTCTAGAATTCATCTGCAGACCCCAACGAACTCAAGAACCACTGTCCCAACTCTCCGCTCCCCTATTCTGCTAAAGTCCTCAAATTGCCATTAACTGCCAACTTACAGAACACCTGGAGAACAACACCCTTCTGGACACCTCCCAATCCAGATTCTGCACCAACCAGAGCACTGAATAGGCCCTGACCACTGCCACCGATGGACCGGGCAGAAATAGGAGCTTTGATTCTCCTTGACCTCTCAGCAGCGTTTGACATCGTATCCCACCACACCCTAATCAAATTATTATTATTATTACACCGCAATCCAAGGAGATGCCCTCAAATGGATTTCCCCCTCCTCACTGTAAGAACCCAGAGAATTCACCTACCACAGTTCACCTCAGAACCTAAGAACATCATCTGCAGTGTCTCTCACTGCTCCTCCCTCGGCCTACACAGTTAAACACCTACATGACCCCTTAAGCCAACATCATCAGACCCCATGAACTAAACATAATAACCTATGCATATGACACCCAGCTCATCCTCTCACACTCAGAAGAGCCTACCATGATGAGGACCTACTTTCGCAGTTGTATGATGAGCGTTATGGACTGAATGAAAAACAACTACCTGAAACTCAACACAGACAAAACAGAAGTCTGGTCTTCGGTAAAACCACTACCCCATGGAACAACTCCTGGTGGCCCCCTCCATACTAGGACCCTCACCCACTTCTACAGACCATGCTCGAAACCTCAGCATTAACCTCGGAAATCAAACTTACCATGAACAGCCAGATAAATGCAGTCTCATCTGCTTTTTGGCTTCCTTTTTGCACGCTCTGATAAAATCTTCAAATGGCTTCCCGTCAACATCAGACGAGCCATCACTCAAGCTCTAGTTACTGGCCACCTGGATTACGGCAATGCACTCTACACACGAATCACCACTCGCTCCTTAAGAGACTGAAAACTAAACGGAACTTAGTGACCAGACTCATCCTCAACCTCCCCAAACAGACCCACATCACCCTTCACCTCAAGAAACTCCATTGGCTCACTATATAGAAGAGATATCAATTCAATGTGCTGATCCACACCTACAAAGCCCTACACAACAAAGGACCATCAGACATCAACCACCGCATGAACTTCCAACAACCCTCCAGACACCTGCTCTCTGCCTCCCTCTCACACACACACCACGCATCTGCCGAACCAATAGTGGAGGTCGCTTTTCCTCCTGCCTTGCTGCTAAATCCTTGAACAACTTCCTCTTTCACCTCTGGCCCTCCACCTCTCTCCTAGAATTCTGGAAAGGACTCAAGACCTGGCTGTTCAATTGAACCCAACTAAAGCAGCAAGTTCGTCAGCACCTGTATATCCTCACAGATGATTGACTGCGCTTTATAAATTCTGATTGATTGATTGAGACCTATGGCATCTGACATAACTATCCAATGAACCAATGTTGCTTGTAGCCTTTATCATTGGCAACATTTTTCCCATATGGCATCCATCAGGCATACAGTCATAAAATTATAACTGCAAAAAATTACAGTTAAGAAAATACTATACAACTTACAAGAGGCTACAAGAATTCTACCAGTGAATATATATTAACCACAATGTTTGTCAGCGGGGACAAAAAACACTAAAACCTTTGCCTACTGTGATAATCTGATTCCATTTAATAAAATACCTGTCTAAAAGTTGTAACACTGTTAATAACTATCTACTCTTAAAAAAAGCCTATTGGTTTTAACAAATGTTTTAATCAATAGATAATTAAGACCTGCAGTTTTTGTAATAACTTTTCATAATAAACAGACCAGACCTATGGGCTCTGACATAACATTTTTCAATGAACCAATCAGGCCTATATCATTTACCATTGACTTGATATCATGACAATCTAAGGCCACTAAATTGAGTGTCATCAGGCACAGTTATAAAACTAAAAATATATACAAAATTATAGTTGTTGAAACAATTTAAACCCTAGTAAGAGTGCCTTCAAGAATTATTAAAGTGCAAATGTTCTGCAGAGTCTGATAGAAGGGGTAGCCAAAATGAAAACCCTTGTCTATGGTCCTAATCTGTGAGGTTCCATTCAACAAAACACCAATATATTGGTTTTAACACAGTGGAATGCCAGTCATTAAAGGTCTATTGGCTTGGAGGGCGTGGCCAACTGCCGGGGAAGATGGCTTCACACTAACGCGGCACCGGCCCTAACCTCCTAAATCCCTGAATATCCACCATTAATCCTGTGGCCTGGGAGCTGAAATTTGACCCGGGCAGGTGCTGAGAGTGTTGACGGCCGGGAACGCCCAGAAGAGGTGGGCCGACTCGCGGTTCTCACCCCGCAGTGATTTTCGGTCTGAGAGCAGGAGAGGACTGCAAGCTCACGTGGTCGCGTGGCCACGGGCAATCGGTGAAGCCAGACTGCTGGTGGCTGGAGTGCACCCACTGATCCGAGTGGCACCACAGTCGCAGCAAAACCACTGCGGCCGGTAACAGAACCGGGGAGATAGACGGCCCGTCCTGGGCGCCAAGCTGCTGCGTCACCCGTTCCAGACGCGATGCAAAGAGTGCAGAGGAGAAGCGGTTTGGCAAACCTCCTACTGGGGAGATGCCCCGACAGGCTGAGCAATGGGGGTGCTGACTCACCGAACAGCCCAGCATTGACTTCTCGGGCGTGGGCCTTCGTGGTGCTGTGTGGCCAGCACTCAAGCGGTGGTTCCCCAGTGGCGGCAGTGTGTGGGGGCCTCTGCATTTTTCAACTGGCCGTCAGACGGCTAGCTATTGAAATTTTAAAGTGACCCGAGGGAAGTGCCTCACAACAACTTCCAATCAAGGGCCCAAGCGGTGCAAGTGGCTCCAGTGGCGGGGAGGGCCATCTGGGGAAAACCGACAGGCCAGTGGGAACCACTTCCCTGAGCAGGTGGCGGGGACCCCCCGGGCCCTACCCCCTTAAATAGCGACAATGTCCAATGCTGCCGCCGTAATACAGCCATGTCAGGGAGCAGGGGGGGGCAGCTGATCACACCAGCCCAAATTGGACAAGTTATCCTTGCATGAAGCCCAAGAGGGGGCAAGTGCCCATCCTAACATGGTGAAAGATACACAGCAAGCATCGACAAAAAAGGTCTCTCCTTCCCTACAAGACAAATTAGAAGCGGATTCAGCTGTGCGCACATTGCTCGAATCCCAAATCAACAAGGTGTCCATTGAGATTTCTTTATTATGCGCTGACCTCAGGAAAATGGATGACCATGTGCAAGAGGTGGAGGAGGTGGCACAAGGCCTTGCCAGCAACACAAGGGCCTTGGAGAAGCAAGTTCTCAAACTGCAATCCCCCCATAAAGCCCTTGCAGAACAGCTTGACAATTATGAGGGCAGGGCCAAACGGAACAATGTTAGAATTCTGGGTGTTCCTGAGAGAGCAGAGGGGCCTGCCACTGATCTATTTGTTGAGGAGCTGATTATTCAGCAGTTGCAGCCCAAATATTTCTCTAAATTCTTCTCCATTGGAAGAGTGCACCAAGAACCGGGAGGCCAGCCTAACCAGTAGCCAATACTTGCCCATGTCTTCAACTTCTGAGACAGGGAAGTGATTCAGCAAACGGCATGCTGTGCCCCTCCTCACAAAGTTGATAACAATACTGTCACATTCTTCCCTAATTTCCCCGTAAAAGTACAAAGGCAATGAAGGTGCTTCCTCAAAGTAAAAAAAGCCCTCTGAAAAAAGCGCTGAAATATGCTATGTTCTTTCGCGCAAAACTCAGAGTTGAGATAGAGGGTAAAACGTGGATCTTAACAGAGCCCGAAGCAGCCTGGGGGTGGCTGGATGGTTGGCTGAAAGTAGGAGAACCAGGGAATCCCAGCTGGCGCAGAAGTCAAATAGCCCAGAAGTGGACCGTATCCGGCCTAGAAGAGCAGAACCTCAACAATAAAGACACACCTTTGGGCACATAGCCTACTCCACCACAAACTGTCATCAAATTACCTTTTAAATCTAATACACCCAAAAGGAAGAAAACTCTAGTTTACACCTGCCACGTTGATTAATCAATTGGCTGGATGGTTCAGAAAGGTTCATCAGTGCAAGTTGCTGGACGATGCTTGGCAGGGGGGGTCCCGGGCCAGGTGACTTCTACAGCAACACCGGCTGAGTATACCATTGTCAATGTTTATATTTACTCCAGGCTCCATTGATAGTAATTGAAAATGGGGTTAGGAGGTTGGGTCTAGGCTCCACATCTCCCCCGAAACAGGGAAGGAAAGGCGAAGGGCACGCTGCAATGTTGGGGTGGTGGGTAGTTCAAACTCCATCATGCAGGAAGGCAGGGGGAGGTGTTTGTAAGTTTTAGGGATTTTCTTTATGTTTTGCTACTTACGCATCCACGGTATTGGCTAACAATGCATGCTTTTGTTTGGATTGGTTCCCCCCCCCTTGGCGTGGGGATAAAACAGCTCACAAATCTAGTATCCACTATGAATACGAACCTGTCAACAGCACACAGAGGGAGCAGATACCAGTGATGCCTGACACTTCCACAATCAGCAAAATCGGGGCAGAATTTAAGCTGCTCTCCTGGAACGTCAATGGGTTGGGCGACAAACTTAAAGGAGGGGTGGTTCTCCTATATATCAAGTGGCTTGTGCTGGACATTGCTCTGCTGCGGGAGACCCATTTGGTTAGAAACACATGTACGGTGCTTGAAAGGTGGGGATAGGTGGGCATTCAGGCTTCACAACTGGGTCCATGGGGGTGGGGATACTACTGCGAAAAAGTTTTCCTTTCATAGTGACACACTCAAGCACAGACAAGTATGGTCGCTTTGCGGCTCTCTCGGGCACCTGGCAGGGCAGATCTGTAAACATCATGTCGGTTTACATTCCTCCGACACTTCACAGGGTAGCGCTACCAGATATGAGCAAAATGACATTAGATCTACCGGAAGGGGAATTAGTGACTGCTAATGACTTCAATATGACTCTATGTGAGCAACTAGATAGATTCCCACCAAAAAATACTCCCCATAGTAAAACTATTATGGCTGACTTCCTGGCATCTCTGGGCATGGTTGAAGTGTGGCGCGTGACACATCCACTAAAGCACCAATACGCTTTTTACTCCAAAGCACACAATAGCAGATCACAAATAGACCATATCCTGATGCTGGCTGACAAAGCACATTATCTCATGGAAATCAGCCATCTTGCTAGGGGCATCTTGGACCACGCCACCATATCAGCTAGGTATGTGGCTGGCACCGCACGCACTCGCAGAACAATCTTGATTAACCTCTGATGCCTCAAAATTCTGCACATCAAATCGAATCTTATTAAAGCCACAAATTACTATTTTACCGACAATGTGGGTTTGGTCCAATTGTCTCGATTAATCTGGGAGGCCTATAAAACAGTGATAGAGTGGCAGGCTTTCTCCCTCGCAGTGGGGAAAGAGAAGTGAAAAAA
The DNA here is from genome assembly GCF_964263255.1 of Lissotriton vulgaris. Classification (NCBI taxonomy): domain Eukaryota; kingdom Metazoa; phylum Chordata; class Amphibia; order Caudata; family Salamandridae; genus Lissotriton; species Lissotriton vulgaris. The sequence continues at coordinate 240,700,697 of NC_141689.1, read as the reverse complement.
ACTAGAAGAACTGGAGCGTGATATTCTAGACAGGGAGCAAGCTGCTATAAATATGCAAGATGATACAGTTGCCCATGTCTTAGGGCTGATGCGGCAGGAATATAGGGCGCTAATGACTGAGACTGCTCAATACTAACTCTGGGCACAACAGCACAGAATATATAAGCTCAGAGACCACCCGGGCAAGCTGCTTGCATGGCTATGGAGACGAGACAGGGCAGATCTCTGGATCGTGGCCATACACGGACGGGATGGGGTGTGGATGAGTGATACGTTAGTCATAGCAGAGGGATTTGACAACTATTTTAGGAAACTCTGTACCCCCATGACCCCTATACACAGTTGATGAATTACGGGAACTGTTTAAAGATATTCAAATCCCGGCATTAACCAGGGAAGACTAACAATTACTCAACAAAGGCCTCACAATTGAGGAAATATTAGCAGCTATACACAGTATACAGGCTGGGAAAGCCATGGGACTAATTGACCTTCCCGTAGAACTCCTCAAACTAACTGGCACAAAAGTGACTTCCCACCCGCTGCCTAGAGACCAATCTGTGGCCTCCCTAGTTGTTATCCATAAGAAAGGGAAGGCCGCTGAGGATTTCTCCTCATATCCCCCATATCTTTACTCAATATTGAGGTAAAAATCCTGGCCAAACTACTAGAGACTCCTTTATTACCAATAGTGACTAAATTAGTACACCTGTGCCAATCCGCATTTATGCCTGGCCGGAATACAGATCTAAACCTGTGGAGGGTAAATGAGGTCCTCGCTAGGAAAGATACTATCCAGGAAAGTGCTGCTATATGGTCCCTGGACGCCCATATGCCCTTAGATATCGTAGAATGGCCTTACATGTACACCGTTCTGGAACATATGTGCCTCGGGGAAAAATTCATCAAATGGATCCGGCAATTGTATACCAGACCAATCTCACAAGGAGTGGTGAACGGCCACACATCAGGGACTTTTGTTGTGCACCATGGGACAAGACAGGGCTGCCCTTTGTTGCCCATTATATTTGCACTAATTTTAGAGCCCTTGGCGAGCTGGATATAAGGAGATCAACTGATACGCGGATTGAAATGGACAGACGAATAGGAGGATAGAATCTCACTTAATGGAGACTACATTTCATTATACATAGCGTCCCCTCGAGCCTTCATCGACAGGGTCCTTCAGATGTACTCCAAACTTTGGAAGGTATTGTGGGTATACCATCAACTGGTCCAAGTCGGTGATATACTTGCCCAGTCCTCCTGGCGGATTGTGGAATGAACATAGTGACGTACGGTTTTCGTTATCTAGGAATATTCGTGACGGCCAACTCAACAATCTTTCATGAACAGAATCTTCTAGGTCCATTGACGCGTTTACAATGTGACGTCCAACACTGGTGAGTGCAACCAATATCCCTGCTCGGGCGTGCAGCATTATACAAAATGATAGCACTGCCCCGTTTCTTATATGCCCTATAAAATATGCCCTACTGTGTCCCTGAAACATACTTTAACTCCTTAGACGGGGAAGTCAGAACGCTACTATGGGATGGGAAACTGTCCGTATTGCGGCATTTAAGGTGGTATGATGGAGGGTTAGTGCTACCAAATTTTAAATTCTATTACTGAGCGACACAGCAGTTGATTATTAATAAATAGGTGTTTGGCACTCAGCAGGACCTGGCCTGCCGGATGGACAGGTGGTTGATGGGCAATCAGGGATTTAGAGAGGCCCTGTATATGATGCCAGGTAGGCAGCAACTCACAGGCAATATGGATCTTACAGTGGCTCTGGGGCACGCCGTCACGAGAAAGCTAGGCTGGTGTAACAAACTCTGAGCGCACCCCTGTGTCATGCTGAGAAACTGGGCAAGCTAATCAAATATTGAGTATTTGACAAATGGGATACTATTGGTCTGTCAACAGTGGGGGATCGTGTAAAAAAAGGGACAATAATGAAGTTTTCCATGCTACAAAAAGAATACGAACTATCTGCTGGGGACAGTACAAAACGTATTGGTCAAGGTAGCAAAGAATATTTAAAGAAACAGTATATAGTAGCAGAAAACAGTTATTAGTTTGGCATAAGTCCAATTTATTTACTTTATAGGACAGAGCATCTAATGCAATTGTATTGAAAGCATTAGCAGAGAATGGCAACCCCGTTGCTCATTTTATTTATTTATTTGAACTTATATTGCGCGCAGCTACCCTCAATGGGTTTCCCGGCGCCAGAGATAGATAAAAGAAAGAAAACAAGCAGAAGGCCCAAACGGAACAAGCAGTGCAGGGAAATTAATTGAACAAAAGGGTCTTCAGTTTTTTACGAAAAGGTAGAAGATCAGTCTCGGCTTTCAAAGCCGGCAGAAGAGCATTCCACATCTTTGGGCCAAGATAAGAAAACGAGCGACCGCCCATTTTGGCCAGTTTAATTCTGGGAACAAAGAAATCGCCACTAGTGGAAGATCTTAAAGTCCGACCAGGCTTGTAGACTTGAACCAGGTTCTGCAGGTATTTAGGAGCAGAACCCTGCCTAATTTTAAAAAGGAGGCATAAGGTTTTACATTTTACACGGTTCGGTCCTTTAAGCCAATGAAGGTCACGCAGAGTCTGAGCTGCGGAGGATCTCCGAGGTACATTACACAGTAAACGAGCTGCCGAGTTTTGCACCACTTGAAGCTTATTTATAGTGGCCTTATCGGCCCCAAGATAGAGCACATTCCCATAATCAATACGAGAAATCACAAGAGCCTGAACGACAGTTCTCCGAGTAGAGAAAGGCAGCATCCACAGGACCTTCTGCAACCATCTTAAGGTGGAAAAACAGATTGCAGCGACCTTTGTTACCTGCTGTCTCATAGAGAGCCTATCGTCTATGAGGACACCTAGGTTGCGGGCAACGGGGGCTGGCTTCGGCAGAGGACCCATATCACTGGGCCAATGCCGAGGGCCCCACAGATCTTTATTCTTTCCCAGGATAACAACCTCGGTCTTGTCACCGTTGAGCTTGAGCAGATGGTCGTGCATCCAAGCAGCAACGCGTGACAGGCCAGATTTCAAGGCAGAGACCTCATGGCCCTCACTGCTGGAAAGAGAGAACACGATCTGCGTGTCGTCGGCATACGAATAGATTGTCAACCCGGCATCCTCCACGATAGTAGCAAGGGGTCTGATATAGATATTAAACAGCAGAGGGCTGAGAATCGACCCCTGGGGGACGCCGTATGCCGATGAATAGACAGCAGATTCAGCTTCTGTCGAAAAAACACCTGAAAGGTGCGCTAACCTAAAAAGGAGGCAATCCAGTCCAGCGCAGATCCAGCGACACCAAGGGAGCGGAGAGAATCAAGAAGAATGTAATGAGACAAGGTATCGAACGCTGCACTCAAATCCAAAAGGATGAGTGCAAAGGTCTCCCCGCGATCGATACCGTGCCGAAGCCTCTCCGTCACCCCGAGGAGAGCGGACTCAGTGGAGTAATGTGCGCGAAACCCGGATTGGGACGGATGAAGATATCCCACATTCTCGACAAATGAATTTAGCTGAGTGTTCACATGTCGTTCCAAGATTTTAGAGCATGCAGGCAGCAGGGATATGGGCCTGAAATTGGCTAAATTAGAGGTGTCCGCACCGGTCTTTTTCAGCAGAGGAACAACCATGGCATGCTTCCACTCTTGCGCCACCAGAGACTCTGTGAGAGATGTATTTAGGAGTCTCATTAGGTCTCTCCGTGGCTCGAGGTCCAGCAGTTTTAGAATTTTCATAGGAACAGGTTCCCGAGGGGATCCTGACCTAATACTGTTCAGGCACGAGGAAAAAGTGATGTCATCAAACAGAAGCCAGTCGTGAATATGCATTGAAGGGGGAGGAAGAGGACTGTTAAAAGTAGCCACCGGTAGGGAATCAGCAGGTGGCGGGGAAGTATTCAAGGATTCATGAATAGGCTCGACCTTCGAGATAAAAAATTCTGCGATGGCATCACACTGTGGTTTGTCCTAAGCCGGAGAAGAAGGTACAGTGTCTGGTCCCGTTAGCTTCTTCACCACTGCAAAAAGAGTCCATGGACAGTTCTGTGCCTGAGTAATCGTGGATGCCGTAAAGGTGGCCTTGGCCAATTTACAGTTAACATGGTAGCTTTTTAATGCAACTTTATAAGCCACATTACTAGGGGTAGAGTAGGAAAGCCTCCATTTTCTTTCCAAAGCCTTGCACTTGGCTCGTTGTAATTTTAAATCTTCAGTGAACCAAGGTGCAGGAGGATGAAGGGATCTGCGGTTATTAGATAAAGGAGGAGAGGATGCAATTACAGCATCCATTAGCCACTGGGAAACTGCAGCATTAGATTCTGATCCAGAGCTTTCCAGAATCTGAATAGATTCATTAAGATGTTGATTAAATGCCACCATATTAAGCTTGTCCCACCGATAGGAAGGCTTGCTCATACCAACACAGGGCTTAGAATTGGGTGAAGAGGAAGGTAACATGAAGTGTACCGCGAAATGGTCTTTCTGATTACATTGCAATATATTCAAAGCATTCGCAAATACTGGCAACACCGTTGCTCATTATAGTTACAGTGCAAAATATTACAGTGCTCTTGGTGCGGAAAGGGAAGAAGGAGGTGAATGGGTGTTAAGTTGTAACATGTGAGTGGAGGACAGGGAAAAGGTATAGTGACATATATGCATCAATGTTGCATGATAAGAACTTTTCCGGCCTGTAGTAGGTCAAACGTTCCTGAAATAACACACATCTATAATGGACAAGCTTTATTTGAACAATCTCACCAGAGTTTGTGTAGTATGATTGTGTATTGTTGACGTTTCGACCCCTGAGTGCAGGATTGATTGATATCCTTACAGTTGGGTCTTCTTCAGGACTGGACTGTGAAGAGCACTTAGATGCAACGACGGGGAAACTCCGCTGTTGGAATTGTAAGGGTGGGCATGGTAATGCTCGCATTAATGGGAGGAAGCATGCAGCGATAGGTCAGTAGCTTGCAAAACAATAAGAAAACAATCCAGAGGAATCTTTCACTATTGATGTCATTTAGATACACACAAATACAGCACGCTTTGAAGTCAGTGTTTTGGGTGGAGGGGGTGCCAGAGGCCTCACCTCTGGAGGACAAGTTACTCACGGAACATATACACCATTAAATAATTGCACTCACCTATTGTAAAAAAATCAACAACACTCCTGATCCACTGCAACAGCTACATATGTGCCACTGCAACAGCTACATATGTGCTGACAGGTAAACCTGGGGTACCTAGAGGACGAGGACTGGGGCAATGCATTATCCGCGGAAAGTGCCATATCATCATGCCTGAGGTTAATCCAATTGAAGATCCTCCACAGAACATACATACATCTATTGCACATCATTGGTCAAGATGGGCAGAAGTGTTGATACTGAGTGTAGAAGGAGATGTGGGGGGGTTTCCACCTTTTACCACACACTCTGGGAATGCCCGTTCATCAAGACGTACTGGACCAACGTAGTGGCGGGGGTTAGTGGCGCTACCCCACCTGTGACACCCAAACTGTGTTTACTTAACATGTGGGAGGCCTCTGACCAGAACCTCACTGATCAACTCTGGGCTACCCTGGTTCTTATGGTCGCTAAAAGGAACCTTGCCCGGAAATGGGGGCCGCCGGAGCCGCCAACTCGGGAGGAGTGGGAGCGATATATGGATTGGTGTGTGTTTGCAGAAAAAACGGCCCACCACTGCAGGGGGTGTCCACAGAAATGGGACAGAGTATGGGGGAAATGGAACACACACAGGGGCAATATCTGTGCTTCCTCCTCAGTTCCTGGAGAGGGACCACCGGTGTTAAGAAAATTGACAGGTACAATGATGATAAACATGAAGGAGGGAGAGAAATTGTTGTCTAATCAACTGGGAAATAAATGTGATGTGAGCTGTACTGATTTATGGATGCGTGCTGTTATGAAAACTTAAATAAAAAGATTTACAAAAAAAGGTCTATTGGCTTCAACTTGTTTTTCACAAGAAATAAGTTAGGCTGACTGCCTTTTCCATAATTTGTCATGATAAACAGAACAGAGTTATCATATCTCTAAGAATCTTTTCCAGTGAACGATTCAATTATTCAGGCTACTGGGGCATGCATAACAAAGCAATATACATTGTTAACAAAGCACTGTGGAATTCTTCCACCCTCAAGATTTGTCAGAGCAGGTAACACATACCAACATCCTTGCTTAATATAGTAATCTTTGAGACTGCATATAATGAAGTAGCTATTTACATATGTTAGTGCAATATCATAATAATCTACTCTTAAAGGTCTATTGCTTTTAGCATACTATTCACAATAAATACATCAAGCCTACTGCCTTTGTCATAACATTTCATATTAGCTTTGATCATTGGTTTATCAAGGGCATTAACTGGTCCATAATACAGCTAATAGTCATGATTTTTGGTTTCCATTATTATGAAAGATGGTTAGAAGTTGGAAATGGCATGTTGGAGAATAGGATTTATAGGGGACAGTCAGTTTAAACAAAACAAATGATAGCAAATGCACATGTAGTAATAGATGTAGTGGATCAAGATGGGAAGCTCTCCCTAACACTCTTATAGAACACAAATGTCATTACCGTTCTGTAACAGGTAGATACATTTTAAAAATGGTCTGTGAAGTATTCAAAACAGAAGAGGAGACTACGAATGTTTCAAGAGTTGATGGTAGCTTGGGGATACCCTACAGTTAGATCAAAGTGTGTCTCAATGAGGGAGCTTTTTATTGGTTACTTAGAGATTGTGATTTAAAGATCAGTAAATAAAGGGTAATTCCCATTAAGAGGAGATATAGCATATACATTCTGGACTCAATATCAGAAAGAGATGTGTAAAATGCAGACTTCTCGTTTCATAGAGAATTGGTGGAGTTAGAATCAAGAATACATAATGAATTAATGAATCCATTTTGTAATGTATTTTTGCATAGTATATATTCACTGACCTCTGAACCTATTCTATCCCTCACCACAAGATGGAGGTGGGGTGCTAAAAATGTGAACTTGTCTGCAACAAATATTCAAGAACACCCACTGACCTCTTTAAACTGCTCACTTGAGAGGGAGGTGGGCTGTTAGATAGATCGATCACCTCTTAGTAAAGGTCATATGATAGTCGCTGACAAGCAGGCCCCTCTATGCACCAACTCCTCAGTATTATCTATTATCGAGTGCATCCAGTGACCTTGGTGGACCACTGTCAGCCCTTGGTGCTTCCAGATTTGTGAGCTCCATTGTGTGTTGCTAATTGTGGCAAGTAGACCAGTGTGCCTCCTTTAATTGTGCAGTAACTCTGAACCATTTACTCCTTCCCTGCAGGCATCAAGCATATTGTCTTTTGAATTGCAATTATGGTTTCTTTGTTCTGCAATATTTAGGATGTTTGCAAAATAAATTCTAGGATTGTGTTAAAATTATACTATTTTATTTTATTTGACATATGTCCAGTATATGTTTAGCGCACTTTGACCAGATCTCGCTCATTTCCCCCACCCTCCACCCCCATCCGACTCACCCATCATGACATTGAACCTATGAATCTTGCCACCGACCATGGAGACTTAGCATTTTGGCCAATTCCTGGTGGAGCTACCTTGATAGCTAAAGAGGAGATGGGCTGTGGACTTCCCCCTCGGCCGTCACCTACCCAGCCGGACATTGAGCAGACTTTTCCTTCGTCTCCCCGCCATATCTCCCTCCTTGTTACCCTTTTACATAACCCCCCTTTACCCTTCCACACACCCTAACCAACAGATGTAACTTGGAACTGATGTATCTTTTGTAACAATGTGTAACTTGTAACTGATGTAACTGTCCTCATGTAAAGCGCTCTGATACCTCCGGGTCTAGCCAGCGATATATAAAACTCAAATAAATAAAATAAAAAATAAAAAGGTGTTGAGGATATTTTGGGATCACTGACAGAATATTGTATGCAAAAATATCAGAATACAAAAATATTGTGTCAAAAGTGTTGTTGTAAAAATTATTGTGGTCCTATACATATAATGTAACCTACAAATATATTGGGTCAGAAATATCAAATACAAGAATATTGAGCAAAAACAGGCACAATTAATGCAGAATTTAAAGTAGTTTATTCAAAATGTTTTACTCTTTAAATGTTATATAATTTCCAATTAATTTTAGAAAGTATATATTTTTAAATTATAACTGTAGATACATATTTTTATGTGTAGATAGATAGATAGATAGATAGATAGATAGATAGATAGATAGATAGATAGATAGATAGATAGATAGATAGATAGATAGATAGATAGATAGATAGATAGATAGATAGATAGATAGATAGATGGATAGATAGATGCAAAACAGGGCGCAAGGATCTCTGTTTAGTTCTCAAGTTTAGTCAGAGAGCAACTCCTTTCTATGGAGCACCCTACAACACCAGCTACAATGTGAATCTTCTCACCTCAAACGTCTATTTTTCAATGTCTGGACAAAGCTGTACTTCTCTGACAAGCTCTAACTAGTGTTAAACATAGGTCAGGGCTTGCTTGTATGTATTCCAGGTTTCATTGGATGGTATTTTACCAATCCAAAGCTGTAATAAAGTGTCTGGAATGATAGAAGGCTTTTGTCATTTTTCAGGATGGTTTGGTTGGCACTGTGCTAATCCTATTCATAAAGATTGTGGTGTAAAAATGGGAAAACGATGTGTCCCCTTCTAGCTCAGCATGGATGGCACTGCACTAATTCTGTGCTTAAAACTCTGCTAGAGAAAGAGACATTTAAGATGAACAGATCCAAAGTGTTGCTGGTCTTGTAGGGTGCTACTGGCCTGGTCTGGTCACCACTCTCCCTGCTGAAGCCTCGCAGCATCCGGTCCTCTTGCCTCTGCTTGAAGTCAGCAGTTCGAGCCTGGCCATAGCCACCCCAGCTGTGTGATACTCTGCTTTCCCTTATTGATTTTTCTTAGTTTTTTTGTGTAATAGGATTTAGTTGCTTCCTTCTTTTTTTTATAGGTTTTTCTCCTTTGGGTATACTTAGTTTTTGCCTGAGTTCTCACTCTTGTGTCCTTGCCCCAGCCCCCATGAGCTTGCCTTCTCTTGCTGGTTCTTGCTGGTTTCTCCCATGTCATCCTCTTCCCCAGCTCCTGCTCTCCCACCTCCGGACTGCCACGCCCTCCTCCCAGGGCTACTTAATGGAGTCGGCTGAGCTCTACCGCCATACCAAAGGTGCGCCAAAGACAAGAACACCTGCACCCGTCTGCACCTGGGCTGCGCCCAGCTGAAGGCCCCCTGAATCTGCAGCTGGACGTAGTTACTCCAGTGATGAAATCCGACACCTCAAACCCAAGACGCGAGTCAACAACTGCTACAATATCTCTCCACGCTCCACGGAAGGACCCTTCACCTGCCACTACTGCAGCTTCTCCTGTGACGCAAGACCCACCACAACCATCAAACAGCAGCAAGCATGCCACGGAAATCTGGGACACCCTAACCATCCTCGCCCCTGATGTCACGTTTATCACTGATACCTAGCTCACTCCCTAGTCAGCACCCATCATAGTCACCACAACACCACCAAGGTACAAGATGATTCACAGCAACTGACCCAACAGATCCTGCAGAGGCATCATTGTCATCCACGAGGACTCCCTCAATTGCATCACCTCGGACGACCATACGGCACTGATCATGTAGCACCTCAACCTCCAGATCAAACCGGTCTCCAAAAATACTATTAGAGGAACCCTTGCCCCTGGCCCCCACTCCAGCTTCTGCAACTCCATCCCCTGGCAATCAACTCCAACCATTACATCTTCCTGGGGATCTGAATTTCCACCTAGAAGACACAACAGACACTGACTCCACCATACTTCTGGAAAACCTGATCATCATTGGCCTATCTCAATTCGCCGCCTCCCCTACGCACAAAGCTGGACACACTCTGGACACCATCTTCTCCACCAACGACATAGCCACGTTCTCCCACACCACTGAGCTGACCTGGACAGACCACAGCATCGTCTACTTCAACTTCTCCAACTGGATCTCCTCAGCCGCTGACACCATAACCCCTATGCAGATCACCACCAACAGCAGACCCGCCACAAACTAACCAGATGGTTCACCCCAGAACTACAGACCCTCAAGGAAATATGAAAGAAACCAGAAATATCCAGACGATCCAGCAAAACCCCCACCAACCACAACACCCACAAAGCCGCCCTCAAGAACTACCCCTACCATCTCAGAGACACGAAAAAAAGAAGTCCTCAACCCCTGCATCAAGACTATTGTCAAACACACCAAGGAACTATTCAGCATCATCAGAGAATTCACCTGCCCCTCTGTCACTGAGAACACGATCCACCCCTCCCAAGCTCTCCGTGAATCTCTGGCTGACTACATACACCACAAGAACTCCAAAATCTACTGCAACTTTGACCCTCAACCCACAGAGCTCAACCACCTCTGTACTCAAGCCAATGCCCCCCACCCTACAGAATCACCAACTGGAAGCAGGTCTCTACTGAAGACACCACCACCATCATGAACTCCCTTCACTCCGGATCCCCTACGGACCCTTGTCCGCTCTACAGGTACAACCTGGGAATAGAAGCAATCGCTCACTCGCTCACAGAACTCCTCAACACCTCCATCACCACAACCACCATAGCAGTTGCCTGGAAACATGCTGGAAACATGCTGAGATCAAACCCCTCCTGAAGAAGCCCTCAGCCAACACTAACGAACTCAAAAACTACCACCCGATCTCACTGTTGCCCTTCCCGGACAAAGTCCTGAAGAAAGCTATCACCTGCCAAATCACAGACTTTCTTGAAGAAAACAACCTGCTTGACCCTTCCCAATTCAGCTTCTGACCCAGCCACAGTACCAAGACTGCCCTATTCACAGCAACGGATGACATCAGATGCCTCCTCGACCAAGAAAAAGCTGTCCTCCATCTCCTTGACCTATCAGCAGCTTTCAACACCGTCTCTCAGCACAACCTTGTTACCAGGCTCCACCTCACTGTTTTTCACAGCAATGCACACAACTGTATCTTCTCCTTCCTCTCCAGCAGAACACAGAGGATCTACCTTCCACCCTTCCCATCTACACCAAAAGACATCACATGTGGTGCCCCCCAGGACTCCATCCTCAGCCCCCACCACTTCAACACATATATGACTCCACCAGCAGACATCACCCGCACCCACGGACTCAACATCGTCTCATATGTCGACGACACCCAGCTCGTTCTATCCCACTCAGAAGATGACAACACCACCAGAGCTAATTTCCAATTCACCATGACCAACATCGCCTCCTGGATGAGGACCGTCTGCCTCAAGGTATACTTAGTTTTTGCCTGAGTTCTCACTCTTGTGTCCTTGCCCCAGCCCCCATGAGCTTGCCTTCTCTTGCTGGTTCTTGCTGGTTTCTCCCATGTCATCCTCTTCCCCAGCTCCTGCTCTCCCACATCCGGACTGCCACGCCCTCCTCCCAGGGCTACTTAATGGAGTCGGCTGAGCTCTACCGCCATACCAAAGGTGCGCCAAAGACAAGAACACCTGCACCCGTCAAGCACATCATCTTCAGGAACAAGCCCTCTCCATCGAAAGACACCTGGTGGCACGCCTCACTCTGCCCTGCACACACCACTTCCAACCATGCACACAACCTCGGAATCAAAGTGGACACCCAGCTAACCATAAAGCAACAGATCAACACAGTCTCCTCTGCTTGTTTCCACACACTATGTATGCTCCGATGGATCCCCATCTCAACCAGGAAGATGGTCACCCAGGCCTTCATTACCAGACAACTCAACTACGGCAATACACTCTACGCCGGAACCAGCAAAACAGCTCCTAAAACACCTCCAGACTGTCCAGATCTCAGCGGCAATACTCGTCCTCTCCAGAAGAACAAGCATCACCCCCACCTCAGAGCCCTCCACTGGCTGTTTGTCCAGGAAAGATGCCTCTTCAAACTCCTCACACACGTAAATAGAGCTCTCCAAAAGTTTGGACCCAGCCATGTCAACAACCACCTGTGATTCCACATACCGAACAGAGAGCTCCGATCCTCCTCCCTTGCCCTGGCCCACATCCCCCACTGACCCACTGCAGTGGGCGCTCCTCCTCCTCCTACCTCGCCGCAAAGTCCTGTAACAACCCCCCCACCTGTGCACCACCCCAAATTTGAAGGACTTCAGGAAACAGCTCAAGACCCTCCAACTGAGGCTCACAGAACTGCAGCACCTGGAGATCCCAAGGGTTTTAAAACCCTCTGATTGATTGATTGATTGATAAACGAGCTCCTCTCGGCCTAACCTTGGGAACTACCCAGAGTTTCTTTCTTCCTGTTTTGCATAATCTATTCAGCACTCTAAGCCTGAAAGGGTATACTCTGGACTTATACTGGGTGCTCCCTTGAGTTTGGAAGAAGCTGTACCTGGTCTGTAGAGTTCCAACTAATGCAAAACACATGTCAGGGGGTGCTTTTAATCATTCCATGTTGACTAGGATGGTATTTCACTAATCCAAGGATGTAAAACAGTGCTGGAATGGTAAAAGTCTTTTGTCATTTGTCAGCTCATTGAGGATGGCATTGTGTTAACTATATGCTTAAAGACTTTGCTGAAAAATAGCAAAAGTCTTTGTTTCCTTCTTGCTGGGCATGGATGGCACTGTGCTAACCTAATGCTTAAACCTCTACTTGAAAAACAGACATTTGAGATGAGCAGATTCAGAGTGTCACTGGTGTTGTAGGGTGCTCTATATAAAGGAGCTGATCTCTGCCTAAACTTGGGAACTGCAAGTAGAGAAGGCATTGGACTTCAGAGGCATTAGATTTACTAGTCCCACTCCAGTCTAAGTCGCAGTTTGGAAAGGGTTACACTTTGGATGGTTTAGATGTACTATTCCCATTTTCAGTAAAGGGAATGGATTTTGAAAGAATTACACATAAAAGTTCAAGTTGTTTATTATAACTATTTTAATGTAAGGACCTCGCCCTTTAAAAAATAATGTGAAAACCCTTCTCTTTAACTGAGTTGGCTATGTACCTCCTTTCAAGGTTCGCTCATGGACACTCGTGTAGTATCCGAGTGCGGTATAAGCGGAAATAACATAACATACCATATATAATAAAACATAATAAATTATAGTACATAGAAGATATTAATGTTATATTAATATTAAAAAAATCGAAAACATAATTTAACATTGTACAAAAAAATTGAATAAAATTGTAATCAATAATATACATTTAAATTAACAAAAGAACTTAAAAAATATAATGTCACAATTGAACAATTAACATAATTAATAATAAATGTAATAATTAATTTACAAAAATAAATACTTACCATTCAAATGCAACAAAGTATAATTTACTTTCCTTTCCACTCAAACCGCCTAAAATCCCAACAACCAACTACCACAATATAACATACTATTATTAATATTACAATTGAAATTGATAATAAAATTAATCTAATAAAATAAAAATATAAACTAACAATTATACAATTAACATAATTATTAATCAATTAAAGAATTATTGTACAATAAAAAATACTTACTATTAAGATTTAATTCAATATAATTGTATTATCTTCCCATCCTGTTCCCCTAATAAAACCAACAGCTTGCTACTAAAATGTAGCATAGTATTATTAATAATAAAAGTAATATATTCATAAAAATAAATAAAATAATTAAAAAATGTAATCTAATAATTAACATAGTAGATGTTCAATTAAATTATGAAATAATGTTAAAAAGTACTTACCAATAAATGTTAATTATTTCTGATTTAATTAACTTCCCACCCTGTTAACTTACAAAACCAAGGACCTGCTACTAAACTATTAATTACATTTAAAAACCAACTACTAAAACACTTAAAATTACAAACTATATTTTTAAAAACAAATAAAAACTATTCTAACAATAGTACCACTATATTAACTAAAACACATCAAATGCATTAAAAACTACAATTTTTACAACTATATTAATGAAAACAATATTAAAAACAATTATATTTTAGAAAACGATATTTCATACCTTAAAAAACAATATTCTTGACAACAAGACTCTTAAGCATAATATTTTTGCAGCAACAATATTTTTTGACAATAGTTTTGTATCACGTCACTTCAAATTCGATGTTTTGACCAACTACTTAGGCCCTCATTACAATGGTGGGTGCACCGTCACCGACAGGCCGGCCGCCATCCAGGGCATCAGTCTAACCTCTGTGTTACAATGCAGTCAATCAGACTGCAGAGGTCGAGTGTAGGAACGCTGCCTCCTCCCGTCGGGATGGCGGTCGGATCCCTAGCCCTGCAATGGAGGCGCTGCCTGTGCAGGCACCACAGTAGGGATTAGGATATCCCTTTCCAACTGCATGTTCATGGCAGTCCCACCACCATGAAAAGGCAGACGAAAAGGGACTTTGAGTGCCCTAAGCAGAGCCCCCATAGGCCACTGTTAAGTGGTCGTGGGGCACATGTAGTGCCCCCTACACATACATGCACCATGTGCCAGGCACCACATACTGCATGGATGTGCACAAAGTGCCTTTTTCTACTGTGGCTTGTGCTGTGGCCCTTAAGAGTAGAAAAGAGCACTATACGACTGCCTGCACAGCGGTCCTATCATAATAGGGCAAGTGAGACCGCTGACTCATTGTCTGCTGGTCATCTGCCGGTCATCTGCCCGCTACAATGCAGAGTTTGGGGCAGTAGGAAGTTACAGCAAATGTTCACATGCCGTCACTGATACAAAGCTAACCCTAAGTCTTTCAGGGCGAGAATGAATGGACCTAGTCTATGCTTTCAATCTACTTCTGGGATTAGTATTTTGAAGACTTGAGGGCATTAGACCCTGTATGTTGTAGGTTCTGAAGATTACTAAGAAGCCTTTTGTAAAATAGTTTATGCTGTGTCTATTGTATTGATAAAGGCAAAAGGTTTGACGATTTTTCTTAATAGCAAATGTTCTTTTTGCTTCACAAAACTATATGTTGTTGTTTTAACGATTTATTATGCTGTAGGTTTGAAACAATCTTCGTGAAGACCTTAAGTAAGCTAGTCAGTCTGACCTTTTAATGGTGTATATAGCATTATGGTTTGTTCTATGACCATATAGCAGGCATTGCAGATACCTGTTATTAAGAGGGGAAAGGTCGATACTCCTGAGAAACTTGGCACAGTTTTACAGAAAAGCAATGTTTCCTTCGAGAGCAGTTATATAGAGAATAAGTGGTGCATCTCAAAAGAGGACAGGTAAATTCAATATGATAAATAAATATATAACAGAGTTTATAATCAAATAGACAAACTGTTGAGCTCATTAGATACAGAAGAGTTACTTGCTATGCCAAAATATATTGAAGCAATAATAATTGATAATAAATCCAAGACTAAAGGACCAGTACTATATAGAACACATGTATCAAAAACAGGTGCTCGAAGTGCTGAAATTGATATGCACAATGATCATACAGACAGGAGTAAGTAAGTTAAGGAATGTTTGCAAAATGCACATAAAAGCACATTGAATAATATGTTGGAAATATGCAATGCTCCTGATTGGTTTTAAAATTGCAGAACAGTCCAAAGAGGTTAGTATCTATATTTCAGCCTTTATGAGTCATCATTTACATAGGGTCCTCATTAGGATGGATCTGAAATAATTGAAGAAAAAGCTGCAGCCGAAGCACTAAAGAAAGAAAGGATAAGTTTGAGTGAGGCGAAAGTAACAGTTGATAACAATAACTACGGAAGGGCCCTGTATGCGACCAAGGCTATGCAAGAAAGCCAAAGGATTGGCCACAGCAGGAGTGCGACAACCAGGTAAACCAATGTTGCATACATGGGCCAAATGAGGAAAGGAAACCCTTTCCCTGGCCCAGGTTATATTCACAAGACATCCACAACAACAAACAAACAGAAACCCTGGCAGGAGGAGGATCATTTACCATTAGGCATCAGCAGTGTGTAAGACCAAAGCAAGGCAGACAACCAACACTGTTAAAAATGGTGGCCCAGGAAGGCACTCATTAAGATGGGGTGACGTACCGTGAAAGAAGGGAGAAGAAAAAAGGAGAGGATCAGCATAGGCAAAGAAATAGTTTTTTTAAGTTAAAAAATGGCATACCATTGCTCAGAATCAGTAAGGGCTTAAGTGATAGTGTGAAGATTGCCTCATAATCAAAAAGAAAGTTGCCAGAGCCTTATAAACAAAGGAGGTCCCACTGGTGCTCCAAGAAAATTCCACCTCCCGTTAACTGGCTGAGGCATATCATTATGGCTAGGCGTGTGAGATGGATTGGTGAAACCAAGAAGAGCATTAACGGGGCCTGTGTTCTAAATTTTAATGACACAAACTGCATCTATCATGCCCTGCACAATATGAAAGATTCACATACTGACCATATTAGGGCAAGGCCCCTGTTTTTCTTTTATCCTCCCAAGCAATTGAGAACACCAGGTCATTGGCCCACGCAAAGGAGACATGTCCCTGATACTTCAGTGTATCCTTCCATTTTCCATCTTAATAGGTATGAGGCACTAAGGGATCTTAAAGAGGATCCTAATGAGGTGAATTGACTACCTATACAATATAGTGGGTGTATGAGTGATGATAATAAGTACAAGATAAATAGAATTACAATGAGGATTATAAATAAAATTGACCAATGCCCTTTAAATTTACCTGATGATCTCTACATGAGTGTAGATGATTTAAGAGTTAATAATACGTGTATTTTAACACCATGTAAGACGGTTGTAAAAACTATCCACGAAAATGGAGAATCAGGGGAGGGCCCGTTGCTAACACCTCTGGTAAATACTCCAACACTACCAGCCGCAGTAATAGGCAGGGACACTGGCTATTTAATTCATTCAATTAAGCTAATCTTGTGGAACATAGCAGGTATTAAGAGTAAAATTACCGATGAGGTTTGGCTGGACCATATCAGGGATTTTGACGTAATCTGTCTGCAGGAGACGTGGTCGATAGACAGTATAGAACTTGAGGGTTAAAGAGGCATTTACCGTTCTCGGGGAGGGCAAAGGGAGGCCTGGTAACTCTATTGTCAGCGAGATTTGGGTCCTTAAAAGTTAAGTGCCTAGCATTCACTCAGTGGTTCCAATTAATTATGATTGTGAACATGCTCCAGGAGAGAACGCTACATGTAAATTGGTACTATAATATCTTTGATCCCAAAGATACTCACGTTATGAAAACTTTAAGATCTGAAATTGCCATAAGTGGCAACCTTTATGTATCTTGTGGGTAGGGGCTTTTAATTGTACCATGTACAAATATTGTAATGAAAGAGTATGTGGTATTTGGGATACCGATGATCAACCTTTAGCACATTTTATTCATACCCCTCAGGGAGAGGCATTGAACGCTGTCATTGTGGAGAATAATCTGGAAAGTTTAGCCAATGACTCTGTAGTTCGGTCTCCAACTTCATTGGAGGGGGAGAGAAAGCACTATTGATTTTATGTTTATTTCTTAGGAGTATCTTTCCTTGTATTTGATTTTGCTATAAAACCTGCGTTGGTAAGCGACCATAACCCACTAATAGCGAAATTTAAAGCTATAGCCAAAATAGTAGTGGGTGATAACCGTAGCATCGAATATACCCGGAACAAGGGTGTGAGCATAAACTGGGGGGAAATCAACCCAATTCTATTTGAGGAAGAAATCATTCAATCAAATTATGACTTGATCTTAGCTTACCTAGGGCATGACACTTCCCCAGCCACATTAGCAAAAGATTTTGAACGGCTCAGTTCCATTGTAGCCAATAAACTTACACGTCAGGCTAAGTCCAAACAATATCAGGAGTTTTGTTGGTTCAATGCAGAATGCTCCAAGGCACACAAGTTCTTAATAAATGCCCTGAAATTAATGCCTCGAGATAGAGAACATATAAAGCAAGCAAGGTGTTTATATAAATCCACTATTAAGGTCAGAAAAGAAGAACTAAGGCACATTGCCTGGCAGGACTTGGAGAGGGCTAGTGCCCTAAAACATACGAAAAGTTTCTGGGCAGTTATTAACCGCCCCCAGTTTACAGAGAAAGTAGGGAGAGTGGAGTGCAAGATTCAGGGTGATACTTGGGTAACACATTTTACTTCAATTTATAATCCTAATGGTAGGGAACCAGCTGCAGGTCACGAGTATCCAATAGTCAACATGGTACAAGCAATAGAACTCAGTAGTTCACTTACGGTGGCAGAGGTGGAGGATGCACTTCAAAAAGAAATTGGTAGAAAGGCCCCAGACCCAGATGGAGTCCCACTGGACCTTTTTAAGTTGACTGTAAATCTCTGGGCTCCCCTGTTGACCAACCTGCTTAAATCCATAATTGTTGGACCAATCCCTCTGTGGTGAAAAGTTGTCCCAGTGTTTAAAAAAGGGAAGAGAGATTACCCCACCTGCTATAGGCCCATTTCACTAATCGATTC
Source organism: Lissotriton vulgaris (assembly GCF_964263255.1). NCBI lineage: Eukaryota > Metazoa > Chordata > Amphibia > Caudata > Salamandridae > Lissotriton > Lissotriton vulgaris. The sequence goes on along the minus strand of NC_141689.1, from coordinate 240,682,159 downwards.
CACAGTGAAGGTACTGGGCAGGGTAATCCTGGCATGATTGGAGACATGGGCCAGTGGTAGGGGGGTCATCTCCAAAACACAATTCGGATTTCGCAAAGGATTGGGAACTACAGAACAGTGTCTGAATCTGTCCTTGATCACGGGCAAGTACATGAAGGCAAAGAGTGGCTCTTTTCACCTTGCCTTCATGGACTTGTCAAGTGCCTTTGACACTGTCAACAGGGGGAAACTGTTGGTACTGATGGCAGAGATGAGTTTCGAAAATGCATTAATTCACCTCTTAAAAAGATTACATTCGAACACCTCTGTCTCAATAAGATTTGGCCCTCACAGGGAAAGTACCAAACATATTGCTTCAACAGAAGGAGTGCGTCAAGGGTGCATTTTATCTGGAGGATTTCCTGTTGAGGCAGAAAATTGATTTCCCCCAAGTTAAAGGGCAACCAGTCGCGTTACTTTCGTACGCAGATGACACGGTCCTTATGTCGCTGTCAGCGAACGGTTTACAAATTTCCCTGGATGCCTTTACAAATTATATGGCAACGCTAGACTTAAAGGTTAATTTTTCAAAGTCTTATATAACGGTCTGTGGCCCAAAACACGCAAAATGTAGGAGCTTTAATGTTAGAGGCAAACCATTCGAAAGAGTAGAAAACTTTACATATCTAGGAAATACGTTCAGCAGGGATCCTAATTGGGACATTTGAATTACAATGAGGGCCCAACAAACCAATATAGTAGCGGAGGGGCTTTTTTAGTTTGCTTATAAGTTAGGTCATAGGCCTGTGCCACAGCTTGTCAATCTATATAATGCAAAATGTGTATTGGTGGCATCATACGGGGCCGGGGTTTGGGGTCATCAAAAAAGCCGCTTGTTACAAGTGGTAGAAAATAAATTCATAAAACGCTTACTGATGATCCCAACCAGTATGCCCACCTCTTTCTCTCATTGAGAGATAGGGTTGGATTATCTGGAGGATCGTAAAATTTGGTTGAAAGAAGAACTACAGTTTACTAGGGAAATAATGGAAGACTGCCTTAACCTTGATAAGGTGATGATTATTCCCTGGTTTCGGTATGTTAAGGAAAGATTATAACACATTGGGCTGGGTGAGTTTTATGAAAATCCGACAAAGATCCCCATAAATGCCAAAGGCATAATCAAGAAGCAAGAGGCGTCTGGCCCGAAATGTGCCTTTTTGCCTAACCAGCAGTACTATCCAGCATTTTCTACAAATTGTCAGATGCGTTTTTATTTGACCAGATTTCGCCTTGGTACATTGCACTTTTTGCTTGCTTTTCCTAGACAAACGGGGTGGGCGGAAAACCTTAGTTTCTGTCCCTGTTATAACAGTACTCCCCAGAGCACTATGCACCTTACACTCTTTTGCACACTCTATGATGTTTCGAGAAGGAGATTTTTGAGACCAATACCATCTAAGATGCAATAGTGCCAAGACCGAAATCATACTGCTGAGCAAAGATATATACTTCTGCCCGAAGGATTGGTGGCCCTCAGGCTCTGAGGCCCCACCTAGCGCTGTACACTCGGCACGGAACCTGGGCGTGCAATTCGATTCGTCCCTCTCCTTCGATGACCACGTCAGGATCACTGCTGGCCGCTGTTTTGGACTCATCAAGTCTTTGAAAAAATTCTTTGACTTCCTCACCATTGCAGCCCGAAAATCAGTCGCGGTAGCTCTAATACTCTCCCGACTTGATTATTGTAATGGTTTAATGGCGGGAGTAAAAAAGTCCACCCTTAAAAAGCTGCAGAGCGTCCAACATGCAGCCGCCAGATTGGTGTTGGGACTTCCTAGAAGGTCATCAGCTTCAACGGCGTTGAACACTCTCCATTGGCTACCGTTACACAAAAGGATTCTTTTTAAACTTCTCCTTACTGTTTTTAAAACTATGAAAAACTCAAAGCCCCACTACTTTGCAAAGCGTTTTACACGCTACAACCCCTCGCGAGTTCTGAGATCATCAGGTACAAATCTCATCACCATTCCAAGATTCAAATTCAAAACCAGGGGCGGGAGGACCTTTACCGTCCTCGCAGCTAGGGCATGGAACAATCTTCCTGTCAATCTCAGATTAACCGACAAGGAGAACACCTTCAGAAAACTCCTAAAGACCTGGGTCTACCAACAATCAGATACCTCTGTATTGGCAGCCATCTAGTTCTAGTCTCCTCACCACACTCCATCTCTTTTGTTCCCGCTGCTTGCTAACTTAGCGCCAAGATGCTCCTTCTGGAGCGTATGTCTGCGCTCTACAAATACCCAAAAATATCAAATATCAAATACTAAAAAATATCTCTCCGTGTACATACCTAGAGGGATATGAGTGTTTGCAACTTTGGGAAAATTCTACTGTTTGTTCGGCAAAGATGAGTTTCATTAAAGTAGCACTGGGTATTAGGAGACGATATGGAATGTAGTAGTTGAATCGGGCAGGGAAATGAAATGATTTTAGTCTACGGAAATTGTAATGTTTTTTTAGCATAATTAGTGTTTTAAATTCCCAGGCAAAATTTTTCTTTTTTCTTGGCTTCAAAGATAAATACGGTCTTCTCCCCAAAATGCACTTAGCACTTTATGTATAATAATAACCTAGCAAATGAACCTTACATTAATTATTATTATTTCTCACCTTGATAAATTATTTATATCCCATTGTGATGATTAATGATAAATGTTTTAATGTTTTTATATTTGATGTATTTTAGAATGCTTCTATGGTTGTATACTAACCGAATAAAGCTTATTTTGAATTGAATTGATAGTGTGAATCAGGGAAATTAAAGAAATAATACTGTCTCCCGTTCCAAAGGCATTGGGGGGTTGGTAGAACATGGTAATGTGCAGATGTAAAGGAAAACAACAATAGGGAACACTTCGAGGAAGAGGGGAACCTTGTGCAATATTTCTAAATACAAATTGTAAAACTACATCACCAATCAAATTTCAATAATCATTATTTGGGAAATTAGAAATTATTATTATTATTATTTGGAAACCTAAACCACGTTATACATTATTTAAAATAAGATAGCACCAAAAAGTGAAGGTGGAAAACTTCTCTTGTGCTTTTCTAATAATGCATGCAGCTTTAAATATAGTGAAGTTAATAAATATTCCTAACTTTACAGCAAGGGGCATTTGACACATGTTGAGTAAGAAATCAAAATAAGAAAAAAGACTAATGTGAAAACATGTTAGGATCCTAGAAAAACCTCTATACATGTCTAAGAACTAGTGTACATTTCCCACAGGAGTCCTAATATAGCTTATTTCCTTCAGACAAAGCACCAATTAACACTCTCCCTTAAATCAAATTCCACAACGTCCTATAAATATTCAACTCACTGCTCCCACGTAGCACCAGAAGACTCCTAAACATTCCCTGTTCTGAAAGTTAAGAATACACCCAGCAACTTTTTATAAACATAAAAAAATAAAAAAGGTAATGGGCCTTCTTTGGTCAGCTGGTAAGCCCTAAGGATATGACACGTGGACTTTGGGATGATATCAATATGAGGCATTTATTGAGACTATCAGTCCAACAGTTTAAGTGCACCATAAAGAGCATCAACATAAAAGACGGATATCACAGTCCTGGAGGGTAGTCTTGTAATGAAGACCTTTTTCTTACTGATGTGGTCCTTCAATACTGTACTGCAATCAGGGCCGGCACTCCCCCAAAAGGAAACAGAAACACAACACTACCGTCACTGTCTGAACTACAGCCTTAATACTCTATAGTGTGCTCCCCATCACCATTGTTCACAGGTCACCGACAGTGAGAGGTATGAAGGAATAGGTCTAAAAAGGCGGGGGGAGCAAAGGAGCCTGTGCAACAAGGGCTATCACATCACAACTGCAGTGCCCTATTTGTGCCAAAGCCCCATAAATCCCTTCCCCGCCAACCTTCTTCTCCACCCCTCGGCCCAAGACACTTGCCTTGAGCCACGGTCCCCCAGGACCGTGGCGTCGGGTATCTCGGCGTCCTCTTTCTTAGGGGGACATCCGGATACTGGCACAGGACTTGTTGGGGATTTCTCCCTCTTCCGTACGGTGCTGGCATCTTCCTCTCTGGCTCGCTCGAAGCTCCTGTCACTCTCCAACCCGCAGTCCGCTTCTCCTTCCTTGGCCTCCTCTTCCCGGCGTTCTCTTCCTGAGCTGCAATCACCTTTAATCGTCCTACACCTGAGCCAATCGTCATTCTCCCTTTCCTCCTTCCGTGTCCTCTCCTCCGCTTCCTTAAACACTAGACCACTCATTTCTCCCTCAGATGGCATCCCACCGGGCGCCATCTTGGAATTCTCGGCTCTTCTGGACTCCTTCTTGAATATATTACAGATAACAATACCTAGCAAGGGTATGGGTTACTCCATTGCAACGATGATGGTTATCCCATCGCCCGAAATAGAAATCCCATTATATCCGATGGGATTTATATTTCAGAGGACAGCATATCCGTCATCATTGTGATGATACAAATATGGCCCAAAGTCTTTAAAAGTAGCAAAGGTGGCCTAGATGTGCTTCTTGTCTTGGCCGTTCACACTCCACCATCTATGTGGATGTCTCCTTCCTTTCACTGGGTTCCACAGACTTACCTTACACTTACTACATTAAACTAAAAAAACTCGTTTTTAGATCCAAACATTACCCATGAGGTGTGTGTAGTATCCCTCAAACTATCTTCACATGGTATGAGTGAGAAAACGTTGATTTCAGTTTTGTCACTCACTTTGACAAATTACTCAATCCCCAATCTTCCTCCTCCACCTGAATATTCCATACAGAACTGCATATATCAAATATGAATTTTAGTTCTATCTGAAGCTGCCCTATTGTAATGGTGTGGCTTCAACGGATCGTTGTGGCAGACAATTGTTCTCTAGAATGCTTCAAGTATTCTGGGTTCGTCTGCTGGCCACTGGTGCCCTCCCCTTGAACACAAAACACACTATTTAACAGGGGGTCTAAGGGCAGGTTTTACGACTCGAAACTGGACACATGCCCCTCTAGTAACTTATAACAACAAAGAGTGTCCAGGAGTCGCAATCTAATGTTATTACTCAAGACCTATCACCATGTGACTTTGTAAGTTAGACTGTGTGTACACTCAGATGTGAAGAGACATTCAACTATTCATATATACAACATGCAACATGGGTAGGAATTTTTCCCATCAGTTGCCGTTCTGTACCACCATTATCACATCATATGGGTTCTCCTTACCCAGGAGTTAGTGCACAAGGTCAATCACACTCTGACAGGTGTGAGGACTATGTAAGTGAGGAGACCGATGTCATTTGTGTATGTGATAGTATCAAATATGGTGTTGAAAGGAATTATTTTACACCTGAGGGGAAGCAGTGCAGTGAGAATAAAGTGAAAGGTGAATAAAATTGGGTGAGACTAAGTAGAAAAGTGATTTATTAGTTTCTCTCAGACCCCAAGGTTAAAAACAAGTGAGGAGTAGATTTGACAAAATATCTACCGGCAAGTGGTCAAGTGGTCAACATGTTTCTGCATACCGTTGGAAGATTTTCCTATGCATTCGTCAGGACCACTCCTGGACACTCTTTGTTTGTATAAGCCCTCCCCTTGAAGCCTTGTTTCACATTTGTTTAAACTTACCAACGTGTCCGCCTCTTTACACTTAATCCAAACTGATCTTTTCCAATCAATCTAGGCACCTGATGTTAACTTTGTAGCCACTAAGTTCTATAAATTGGATCTTTCTTACATGCTTGTATGCAGCAACCTACACACCAACACTTCCCTTTTCCCTTGGTTATTGGCTTTTGAGAACACCCTTTTTTGTTTTGCACCTGCTCATTACGCTTAGAATTGCCCTAAATTCAGTACTACTTTACACAGACAAAAATATTATCTCCGTAGACGTCCACTGACATGCATTATCCATTTCTTTCCAGACACTACGGTGTCCCTTCTTCTGAAAAACTAATCCAACCAGTTTATAAAACCTAAAGTAGAAAATAATCCAGTAGTCTATATTTCTGATCATACAGCCCCTTACTGGGGTAAACTAACTAACAGGAAATGGAGGGAGTCATACTGCTCAATTGCCAAAACTAGGTATATCCTAGCTCTGGAAAAGTATCTGAAAGAATTAAAATAGAGAAAAAGTATACTTTGAAACCATAATTTTAAATGTGGGTAACACATCTAGAGAAGTCTTTATTATATTGAAGTTTTTCATTTCCCCGGCAGCCTGTATAGAACAGCAGCTGCCTGTGTGAAAAGCTGGCCGACTATTTCCAGGAGAAGATCTCTAACACCCAAGCCAGCTCCGCCCTCCCCCCCCAGGAAGGAGAATGGATAGGATGGATACCAGTCATCAAACTAATCAATCCTCCAACTTAACCCCTCCCATGCTTGTGACGGAACCGTTCCGTCACGAGCCTCGGGTGGGCTGTGCTGGTGATGGAACGGTTCCGTCACGGCCCGCTCGCCGCGACTGCGTGGCGCGAATTCCGCGCCTGCGCTGATGTTCTGAAGAGCGGGCGGGGCCGTGATGGAACCGTTCCGTCACAAGCACAGCTCACCCGTGTGCCGTGACGGAGCCGTTCCATCACGAGCACGGGACCGCCGTGCGGCCCCGCCTCCCCCTTAGCGCTGCGGCGGAATAGCCGCCGCAGCGAAGGGGTTAATATCGTCTCTGAATAGTTTTGACCCAATCCCCTTGGAGGACTCTCTCCTCGCTATTGAGAGTCTCAAATCAGGCTCTCCTTCTAATCCATGCCCCACTAATCTTTTGGCCATGGGAGCAGAGGCCATTAATCCTCTCGCTAACCAGCTCATGAACCCTCACTCACCTCAGCTACTGTCTCCAAGTCACGGAAACAGGTTTAAATCATACCACTGCAAAAAAGATCTCAGGCGATAATAGTGTAGGGGTGCTTGCATTGCAGAGAATGATTGTTTAGGTGTGCCTTCCTGCAAATAGACAATCCATAATGGCGATTGGTTACTTCTATGTGTGCTGCATTATGCAAAACACATTGAAGTAGCAAATCACCATTATTTAATGATTGTTTATGTGCCGGAAGGGACACCTTCCTGCACATAAACAATCATTAATGCTGTTTTTCTCTTTGTATGTGTACTGCAGAATGCCGCACACATAGAAAAATCAAAAACGAGGAGAAATAAAAGTATTTCCCCTCATTGCGCCATTCTAACGCCTGCTACTGCATGGCATTCGTTTTTGGTGCTGCATCAGAATGACAGATCCTTGCAAATCTGGAACAGCGTCAAAAAAGCAATGGGTGTTGTATTGCACGCCCCTGTCCTACAGGTACTTCCGTGAAATGGTACCATACGTATAAAGCGGTGTTAAGCCACAAAAAGGGGCTTAATGTCAATTTGTTGATAGGGAGCAGGGCATTGGCCACCGGAATGTCAATTAAAGTGACATTCCGGTGGTGCAATCCCCTTGTAAACCTGCCCCATATTGTGGCCAGGGCATCCTGTGGTTGCGCCGGTACTGTGCTAGGCACTCGTTGCTTCTAACATTGGGGCATATTACCAGCAGTAGCGATAATTATCGCTATACATGGTTAGCGGCTGAAATAATATCGCCGCGCTCCGACGATTTTTACCGCTGAGATACCTTGATATTATCAAGGTTTAGCTCAAAAGCGGTAAAAATCCTGCGAAATGCATGAGTATCGCTGAAAAATCAGCGATATTCATGCATTATCGTGACAATGCTCTTAGCCATGTTATCCACCTTCCATTGGATAACATGGCTAAGAACTGCTCTGGCCAGGCGTTAACTTTTGGAGATATTCGCGCTTAGCGCGAATATTTCCAAAAGTAAGACTTTGTTGATAATTGGAGATAGCGATATTAGCGACTGTTTCCAGTCGCTAACATCTTGGCACGCCCACTTTGCATGTCATTAGCGATAAATATCGCTGACATGCACAGAGGGCCCCAAGATGGTCGCTATCTCCTACTAGCTGTCGCTAACTGGTGTTAGCGACAGCTAGGTAAAATTATCGCTGCTTTAGCGGGAAAAAGTCCCGCTAAGGCGGCGATAATGGCCCTTGGTAATATGCCCTATTGTTCCTTCCCAGGGTAAGGGCTGAGGCAGGAGGTCGAGAGAGAAGCTTTGTGTGGGCACCAGCAGGCGTAAACATGCAGCAGTGTTAGCACAGGCAGCGTGGTCTCCAAGGCTCACTGTATGCTTTTTATATTCGTCCACTCTTGATGTCCTATTGCACCCAGACGCCAGATAGATGAGGATGAATTTATTTCTGTTCCACGCAGCTTAGATCATGCACACTTCGGCCACAACCTTCACGTGTTGATTTTCAGGAAAGTATCAAAAATCCCCTGAGCCCCTAAGGCAGTGCAGCTGTAGCCTTTTTACGCCCAGCCCTTATAAGAGGGCATCTTTGTGAAAAATCCGATGTCTTTCCAGCATTAATCATTATGTCTTCGAGTGTTTATTAATGCCCTGTCACTGGTTAATCCTAAAGAAATGCTGTCAGCCTGGGCTCCCCTCCCAGTTAGCTATGTGCAAGCAGTGGTGATTAAGCACCCGATTAAACATCTTCATGAATCTTTAAAGGGCTGTTTTTTGAAAGTTTCCTGTCCTTTTACACTAATAGCCCCATTAAAACCTGTTTACAAGTCAGCCACGAGAGTAGCTGCGTGCACTTAAAGCACAAGAGAGTTCCCCAGGAGAAGCACTTTAACCACGTGAGGATGGCAGCTGATCAATAGGCTTCTTAAAGTAAGACTGTCTGCCTGAAGGCAGTGGAAACGGCTTCACAGTACAGACATAAAGATCTGGCAGGGTCCCAGTTTGTTAATTTGAATGCATAAAGATACTTGGCCCTGTAACATACCAGATGGATAAAACAAAATAACTTTCAGAGCTTTAAAAAGTCATATTCAACGTGGAGACATAATATCTTGCAAGACTGAAATCCCAATTCACAGCCCATGAGCAGCAGAATTCGACTCGGCCAGGCAGCAGACGCCCTGCACTGCCCAAAGCTGTGATGGACAGCCATGAAGCTGAGGTCGCTTTTGTTCACTGTGGACCACCCAGAATTACTTCCTGGTGCAACACTTGGAAATGACATGGATGGATAGTGGTCACACTGTGAGAGTTGGGAGAAGCCATCAGAAGGATGCAGGCTTGCATCATCACCCGGTGTGGTGCCACTATGTGTGACGTGGTGCCACGGTGTGCCACACAATACCAGCCATCTTCACATGATCGTTTGTTGAAGAGATGATATCACAAAGGGAGCTCGAAACCCCTACACTGAGAAGGTTTCCAGCTCCACCAGAGTATTCCAGTTCCTGTAAGGAGGCTGTGTAAGGTTCAGGTTCATTACAAGGCTTGCAACCTCCCCATGAAACAGGAGGCACTGTGAAAAGCTTGTTTGTGTTTTTGAGGTCAGAGGGCACTGGTGGATGCCTAAGACAGTCAAGCACAGAGGCCGGCTCTTTTACAGAAGCCACCTCATCTCTCACACTGTGAACTTTTTTCAAGGTTGGCAGGTCCGAGGGTGGGTTCACCCTCTTTTATTTCGCCTTTGTGATGGGTCCATGCAAACTTACTGTCCATGAAGTGCTCATCATCAACGTTCTTGTCACCAAGGCTCTCCAGGGACAATTTAATTATTAGCGATGCCCAAAAATAATGTTCTTTTTCCAGACTTTTGTTCTGAATTTGATTGGTCTTGTGGGCCGTTGGGAAGGATGTTTCTTACTGGAGAAGAAGTCCTCTTTTTCTTTTTATTCAAGTTCTGTCACTTTTTATGATTTGTCAACTGTTCTCTAATTTTTGGAACTGAATGGCCAAACAAAATATTTTTCAATGTTAGAGTGGAGCATTTTCAAGGTACATAGATGTGGAGTAGAGAAAAATCTATATTAACCGTAGGGTGACCAACCGTCCGTAAATTTCACGGACAGTCCGTAAATTTGACCTCACGTTCGTTGTCCATGAGGATCCTTTTTACGGACGCCTTTTGTCCATAATTTTAGGCAATGCATGGGAACAGAGATGTTCCCCTGCAAAAGGCCTCAGCGCCCTGATGGGGCCGCCTAGCACTCCTCTGAGCACAAGAGCAGCCCCACCTGCCGATTGTCATTCTGTATGCGGCTGATGATTGCCACATACAGAATGATAATGGGTCAGTCTGGGCTGGGGTACAAAAGGGGGTGGTGATGGACAGAGCATCTGAATCAATCAAACACTCACACCCAGTCAAAAGATCTGGGTTTAATCCATCACCGTTCTTTAGCCCACTCTGCCACCCCAGTTCAGACATGGCTATATGCAAATCAGTCTGACCCTGTGCCTCATGGGAACAGTCCAGCCCGAACTGCCAAGCCATGTCTTCCCTGGACCGCAAACAACTTCCGAGGACCGGTTTCTGGCATTCCAGCCGTCTTCAGCCCGGCTTGCTTGAATCCAGAGGCAAAGTGAGCAAGGGACTCACGTCTGAGCATACCCTGCCACACTTATGGCGGCCAAAAGCGGTACAAAAGGGGGTGGTGCTGGACGGAGCATCTGAATCAATCAAACACTCACGCCCAGTCTGGGCTGGCACAGCATGTGGTGGCCTCCTCCAGCTTCGGTCCAGGGCAGGGCATTCTGTGGCATGGAAGTGCAAAAACGCCCATGCTGCTGCTAGGTAAGAATCCAGTTAAAAAAAGGAAAGAGGTGAAAGAAGTTCAAAGGAAGGGATTATAGTTACAGTAATAGTAATATAGCAGCCATGGTTGCTTCTCTTTTATTTTATTCAACTAACAACCACTGACAAAGCCAATTGTTCGGGCTTGTTGTAGGTGAAATGTTACTTGTGCTAAGTGTAACGTTACTTGTTGTGTTATATATCTGGGGGCAATGACAGAAGCAACAAAAATACCAGTCTGGTGGCACATTATAATAAGCAGAGATGTTTAACTTGTGTGTTTTAATCCACACATTTTATTACATTAAACATCTTTTTGGAAAGACCCCCCTTATTTTTTACATCACACTTAAAGCTCTGGAAACAACACCATGTCACAGTCGCCCCACGTCCAGGCACTGTGCATCATGCATGACTCATGCCTTCCATTTTTTCAGATTGCCTATGTGCAGGGGCATAGTGAACCCTGCTCCACCCCACCCCTTGCTTTAGGAGCTACAGCGAGGCTGAAGTTCTTGATGGGTCTCATAATTAATGTGAAAAGGTGAGTGAGTAAGTAAGCGAAGGGATGGCTGCATAGATGAGTGAAATGATGGATGGATGGATGAGTGAAAAGGTGGTTGACGGGCGAGTGAATGGGTGGATGGATGAGTGAAATGATGGATGGATTGATGAATTGATAAGTGAAAGGGTGGATTTATGAATTGATAAGTGAAAGGGTGAATGGGTGGACGGATGAGTGAAAGGGTGGATGTAAGGCTGGATGAGTGAGTGAAAGGGAGGGTACATGGACAAAAAGATGGATAGATGAGTGAAGGAGTGAAAGGGTGGATGGAGGAGAGAAAGGATGGATGGATGTGTGAAAGGATGGATGAATGATAGGTTCAATGGATGGATTCATGAGTGGATGAGTAGATAGATAGGTGAAAGGGGAATTGAAAGAGAAAGGGGATGGGTAAATGGATGACTGAACGGGTGAATGGGTGGAAGGATGAGTGATTGGATGGATGAATGAGTAAGTGAAAGGATGGCTGGATAGGTATATGGCTGGATGGATGGGTGGAAGGATGGATAGGGTGAAAGGGTGGATGGATGATGAATGAGTAAAAGGGTGGATGGAGGGATGGATGAGTCAAATGATGGATGGAAGGATACATGATGGATAGGCTTGTAAATTGATGAATATGGACATGGATGGGCACACATATGGAAGTACAGAATAAATGGTGAAAGACTGAATGATGGATGAAAGATTGATTACACATTGTAAGCCACATTATCTTAAGCAACATTTCCAATATATTGACTTTCACATTTATAGGAGTGATTGTCTCTATATAATATGTGTGTGTTGTAACGCACTCCAACACTCTGCCCCACATACTTGGTATGAGTTGCACTATAGAAGAAATTAAATACACATGAGAGAGGGTCTATGTGAAGATGAGGGGCGCCATTGGAGGGTGGTATCAAGGCCAGACTGGCCGGACCGGGCATCAGGCTTTTTCTCTGGGAGCTGGAAAAGTAGGGGCGGTTTTGTTACCACAAAAATACCTGCACATTTGCTTAAAGCTGCGTGCATACTGACAAACCATGAAGTGCACAATTGTCTCAACCTAATATAAACTTATTTTCACTAGTACTTTAGTAGTTGTCTATTTAGTTACTTATATACTATTGCGCAACATTCTCTGATGTGTCTGTAAAACTTACCTTTTGTCCTGAATTTTGACCTCCTGTCCTGAATTTTGACCCATTGTCCTGAATTTTTACACTCACTGTCCTGAATTTGCACCCATGCCAGTTGGTCACCCTAATTGACCGATATGCTGTTTTCGAAATTTTAGACCCTGACATTTTGACCATGATAGTTTGGTATCACAATGTTTTTTGTAGTAGATATTTAAACATACTGCCATTAAAGGACTGCTACTTAGTATCCCCGCACAATTTCCACACTAATGTTTGCATATTAATATGCAGCACAATGATATTACACTCCTCCTCCTTCACTGAAATCAGTGTCCGACTCACTCTGTGTCATGTTTGGGGATTCTTGTGACGTTTGTTTATTGGTATGCATTTGTTGTTTCAAAATGTCAAAACGTTTCGCGATAATCATGTTCATCTCTTCTGAATTTGCGTTCTTTACATTCTTCCACTTCACTCTCATGTTTGTCCAAGTTCCGTTCCATTTCTTTTCTAATTTTTTTTAGATTCCTCTTCTTGTTTGCATGCTTAGATTTGTGCTTCTAGTTCCGCTATATTCTTATATAGTTCCTCTATATCTTTTTTGGCATATTTCACAATTATCAACATCATGTTGTGCGAACAATAAATATCGGTATTTCCCCATTCATCTCTTCTAAACCTCTCTTTTCATCATCCATTTGTTCATTATCTCTTTTCATCATTCGTTGTATTTGCACGAGAAACATATCTAAGATCCAGGAATCAGTGATATGACTGAAGAAAGTGGGCTATGTATGGGGGGAAATTGATTGATAACTATGGATTGCATATACCGACCCATTGACAGCATACCACCTAGATTCTCCATATATGGTAATTTTGGCACATGAAGTGAACATTAGGAAAAGGACTCTAGTCCATAAGTTGTGATATTTTATGACATGTTATAAATTGCATATAACTTGCATATGTCAGACTCTGAGATGTTGTGAAAGTGTTACTACAAACATAATAATAGAGGTCTGACCAAGTAGATGAATGCTATGGGGTATATGACATTGACTTTATGAATGTAATATGAATCCATACCAGTCAAGACAAATATGTATTACATAATACATATTATAAAATGTGTACATACATGTAAGACCCCTTGATTACCTATTAATGATGTTTCAATTTATTATTTATTACTTATGACTTCCAATCCCACAATGCCTCATAATGGGAGAGTAATATAAAAAGGTAAAAGCGAAGATGGACTATCGCTATGTACCGTGACCAAGACCTGTGTGGTTGAAACGCGTAGGTGGAGTGAGATGGCTTGCAAATAAATGAAATCACTAAATCCCCAGGAGAGTGCTGCATTATCTTTGTTTTTGGTGAACAATAGAATTTCAAGACCAGTCCAGCCTTGATACATGCACCTTCCGTAAAGTGCGCCCTTCATTTGTGGACTGTGTTGTTCGGAAAAAAAATGCATATATATGGTCAGCCATGTCATTATCGTCATTTTTGCCTCAATTTCAATAGAAATTAAAGAGTTACTTACCGACCCTAGACGTACATGTTGCTATATATAGCCTGTCATTTACTGCAGTGCATCAAGTGAACAAGACTGCAGGCTTGCAGTCAAAACGCTTCTTCTTGCCATGCATCTTTAGCACCACTACTGGAGTCTGTGCCCTTTTGTTCGACCCGGCGAGGGTTTACTGAGGGATCTCGCCATATATATATATATATAAATGTGAGCAAGACCCGAGGGAGGGGCCGAAATGCGTCATGGCGTCCACGAGCACCGAATAAACACTAGTAGCACCGAAGTGTGGTCCGTGTCCGTTTTTAGAGTGCGTTACTTTGCATCAAGCGAACGAAATTCTTTGTATATATATATATATTTACCCAAAAGGTGTCCAACAGCTTAGAGACGCACTCCACAACAGCGGGACATCAAGACAATTTATTACCAGAGGAACCAGTATCTACATGCCAGCGTGAGTTATGCCTCACTAGTTTCTGAGCCTCCTGCTCCTTAATCATAGGCGTGCCTGCAGGTGTAGCGGACTTCTCTGTGACGAATCCCAAAGGCAGCATGTTTTTTCATTTCCTTTTTACCCTCCAGTGGGGGTTTATATCTCTAAGGTGAGTGATCACGAGATCGCTATGCATGCTGGACCTTGTGGTTTAAATCCACGGCATAATCCATCCCTTCGGTGGATTCCGCTACTTCTGCAGTAATTTTTGCATACTTTTTGCCCTCCAGTGGGCCCCAGGCATATATGCGCTGATTTTTTCAACAAAACGCTGCTGCGCTTCCAACGAGCCCGATTCAATTTGAGCCCCAGTAGACACATTGTTAATTTGATGGCGGTGAAATCCCTTGCGTCTTGGACAACATGTCTGCTATTAAGACGTGTGGAAGTCCTCTTTCACTACCTTTGAACGATCACATTCTTTATGTTTGCCGGTTTTGTTTGCTTTTTTCACGTGATCAAGCCTCGGCTGAGGTGAAACGCGTTGTGAATAAACAACAGTTATCCTGGAAAAAAAAGGCGAATAAGCAGCAGATATTCTGAATTACTCTGTGTCTGCCTTTCCTGAGAGTGAGCTGATTTGTTATTTTGGCAAGAAGGATTTAAGTTGCCGGACTACTCCGCCGGCGTGAGCACCACTATCCGTGGGTCCTTTGAAACCAGGAAGGAGTTTCTTTGTTGTGGAATATATATATATATATAGCCGGGTGAAATGCGTAGATGTGGCAGGAGTAATGGCTTGCAAATGAAAAGAAATAAACTGTTTAATTTACACAATCTGGGAGAGTGCTGCGTGTTTCTATATTTGGTGAGGATATATATATATATATATATATATATATATATATATATATATATATATATATATATATATATATATATACATATATATATACATATATATATAACCAACAAGTAAAGGGCCGCTAAGGACCCCTGACACTCACAACGGCCGGCCCGGATGGGATAGCAAGTCCCTGCAAATCCACCACTCTGCTTTTCCGATACGGAAAGGACTGTCCAGGCCACTCGTTATTCCAAAGAGCGTGTTTATTAGAACAGCATCTCTCGACGCGTTTCGAAGACCAAGTCTCATTCACGGGTAAAAGCTCTGCTTCCTCCTTGCCTCGTGGTTTTACACTCCAGCTTGGTAAGGGAGGCAAAATGTCGTTTTTCACTTGCTGGCTGAGGGAATGAGGGTGCTGTAAATGAAAGCATATAAAAAGACAGTTTCAATACGAACTTGCAGTTACAGACAGTCCCCATTGAAAGACATTTGGCAGCATGTTGGTTAAGTGAACAATAAAGTTTTCACATGCTGCTGCTCTTCTGAAAGAAAATAAAGGACACGCCTGCCTGTAATTGAACTCTGCGAGTGCAAAGTGTAAAACCACGAGGCAAGGAGGAAGCAGAGCTTTTACCCATGATCAAGCCTCTTATGGAGGAGAAACGCGTTGGGTTTATTTGGACCTGTACAGCTTTCTATATTTAATTAAAAGCACCTTTTTGAACCGGCAGCTGGGTGTCAGTGTTCCTTACTTGAAAGGCAAGTTTGGAGTTGTTGGAAATATATGTATATATATATATCCAGCTCAGTCCCCTGCAATTTCCATTGATGAAAAAACCGAAAAGGGCAAATTCCGGCTGGTAACCCCCTATTCGGCGGAAGCAAATTTCTTGAAACGTATGCTTAGAAAGAATTGGCATATATTGAAAACCGACAGCTGTATCAAAGATGACATTCCTGATTACCCCTTGGTAACTTTTAAGAAATCCAGATCTCTAAAAGACATGTTGGTTCAGAGCCATTTGAAGAAAATTGAAAGGAAATCTAAGACACTCACAGACTTAAAGGGTTTCCATCCATGTCATCACTGCAAAGCCTGTACACATAGCAAAAGAGTGAAAAATTATGAGATACCCAATACAGGAATAGTAAAAACAATCAACAAGTACCTTACCTGCAATACTTCTTACGCAGTGTACTGTCTCAAATGCCCTTGTGGGTTGATGTACATCGGGAGTACGATTAAACCCCTAAAACTAAGGATTTTAGAACAAGGGCAATTGAAAAGAACGATCAATCCTATCCTGTTGCCCGACATTTTCAGGAAAAACATTCCAGTAGCAGATACCAACTACAATATTTTGGAATAGACCACATACCTGAAAATCCTAGGGGAGGAGACAGATTACACAGGCTAAGAAGACTTGAGTCTCGATATATTATAGACTTAATGACCAAACATCCCAATGGTTTGAATGCAGGGGAAGAACTGGCATCACATATTGGATTTTGAAATCTAACTCACTCATTGTTTATACAAAGAACACAGAGCTAAAATATATATAGACGCAGAGTTATTTTTTCTATGCAAACTGCAATGGGTAAAGAATGAATTTATCCGATTTATGGGCTTTTTTCCAGTATGTTAGAAGAAGAAACTATATGAAAAAAAGTATTTAGAGATATGTGGACAAGGTTACCAAATGTGAAGTAGTATGTGTAGTTTTTCTAAAGATCCTCAAATATTTTTGAAATATGATGATGAAATGTAGCATTATATTTAGGCAACCTTTCGATAGTGTGAGCTTTGGATTTACTGTAGTAAATATTGTTAGTTATAAAGTAGAACAATGGCAATACAATTGTTAGTCAAGGGAGAATTGCCGATCCACGGCTTGATTTGTCTCGTCACCGACATTGTGAAAGTACAGTCACGTTGGCACATAGCTAAAGAACTTAGTATAAGTGAGCTTTGTAATTCCTAGAATGTGCCAAGATATCTTAGCCGATACACGGCGTGATAACGTGACCATAGTAACATATACGCAATTGCTAAATTTTAAATTTCTTGCGTATATAAAGTTTATGATTACATTTTCCATAATTATTCTCGAAATAACTGAGAATGGAAATAGGAGTGAAGTGTGGTAATATGCCATTATGATGTGTACTGAAACAACGTATGATGCACACTATGAACAACATCCAATATGGTGTAGAATTTTTAGTCCCTTGTTTGTTTTTGCCACTAAATCACGTGAGAACGCTGCTAAAAACATGGCGCCCACCATCAATGTTTGTAACATTGAGGAAGGCGGAGCGCCGAAACGCGTCTGTTGCGAACTTTAAATTAAACCATCTAAGAACTACCCCCGGAGTGCGTGGTTTCTTTTCTTCTGGTAAACTTGGTGGAAACCGTGAGCTGTATATATATATATATATATATATATATATATATATATATATATATATATATATATATATATATAAATATATATATATTCCCTCACCCCATGAATAAGGTGCGCCGAAACGCGTCAGGGATAGGAACCAATTGGAGCTGTGTTTGTGGTTCTAGGCAATAAAGATTTGTGAACATCATTCCTCATGGAGTAGCGTCTCTAAGATCTAGGGCACCAGATATATATATATATATATATAGATATATATATATATATATATATATATATCAATGCTCGAAGGTGTCCACCTTTGAGTAGCACGCGAACAGCAGCTTGGTTTATGTATAGGTGAGGACGGGGATCATCTCGTAGACGCCGCTCCGTACGGGATCTGCCCGACGCGTTTCGAAGCTCCATCTGCTTCTCTTCAGGGGCTTTAACGGAAGCGTTAAAGCCCCTGAAGAGAAGCATAATCATAACTATAAATATCAATAAATTAACCATTAATTAAAATATGACAAATAATTTACATAACAAATAATTCAATAGTTCAAATACTTATTTTTCATTTAAATAATTAATTTACAGAACAATTTACAATAAACATTTATAACAAATGATAAATTAGTAGTTCAAGTAAAATCTTCATTAAATATCAATAAACATACTCAAATAACTAAAATATATATTAAATAATTGCAAAGAGTATATCATTAACTACCAATCAAATATTTAATTGGCATACAAAAATAATTTCAAATAAAAAGCAAAACTTAATACCCAATTAATTCGGCAACAAATCACACAACCTGCTACTAAATTATAAATTAGCAATTCAATGTAAACAAAATTAATCACATATAAAAGATAACAAACTATACCAAAAAAAATCTATGTAACACTTACACCTAAAATAAATATAATAACTAATAGCTACTAAATTAATTAATGATATTTAATACAAATATATTAAACAATATTATATACAATTATATTTTTAAAACAATATTATGCACATGAAAAAATAATTATTACCGTGTATATTCCATTCCTCAATATGTTTCTATTCCTCAATATGTTTGTATTGACAGTAATTTTAGACAAGATATTCATGCAAGTTGATATTTGTTTCAGTTTAAAGAGCATGTTATTGAAAAGAAAATATCACATAATACGAGAAAGCATAAAATTCAAGAAATACGTAGTTAGAATGAACATATAATGCATACTGAAATAGCAACAAGAAGCAATAATTAATTTGAACTAACATACCAATAAATGTTAATCAAAATACAAAACAAATGAAAAAGGAAAGGTAAGGGGAAGATGAAGTTTACAATATTCTTGTCATTTACCTCTAATCAGCATCCCATTTAGTGGTGAACTTTGAGCCTGCAAAGGGCAATTCAGCCACTTTTAAGGGCATGAACCTATTCTAATATAAACCTTTACCACTTAAATGGGATGAGACACCTGAGAGGGGGCAGGAACAGAGGGTACATCAAAGGAATGCCACAACAGGAAGAGGGGCATTCTCTCATTCCATTAGCTCTAGGCCTGGTAGGGGTCATCTAGTTCCTGTTGCAGGAGCCTGATTAGCCCTGAGAGGTATGTAGTAGAATGAAAGTGGACATTCTGAGAAAGGACAGTGGGTTTTCATAGGAATCCACCCAGAATGGCAATGGGGACCTTTGTTTCCTCACTACCATCCTTTTCATAGCAGTCTCACCACCATGAAAAGGATGGCGGTGAGGCAACTTGTAATATTGTTGGTGGTGCCGCAGTGGCACCGTCAGCATATTGTAGCCTCTGACCACTGCACAACCACCACAGGATCATGGATCCCCAGCGGTTGCAGAGGTCCTGTGGTGATCTAACCACCAAAGTTGTATTACGGCGGGTGGACCGCCAGTCTGGTGGTCCATGGACCGTCACCACAACTATGACAGTCCAATGGACCTCTGTAGTTGTAATCAGGCCCTAAGTCATTATTTTAACCTCTGTGTACCGGGGCAAGATGCTGAGGTAATCTCATGGAGAATGTGACTGTATCGAGCAAGATTTTCAGGGGCTTTCCACTTGAGGCTTTGTGCCACAAAGTGCAAGTGACAAGGTGTAATTTAAGATTTCTCTCATCAATATGTCCACCTCACCTTGCTTCTCCTAATGTCCATTGCCCTTGAATGCATGGTTTCCAGTATCTAAGATTCTTTGTCATCTTACTATTTGATAATAGCTGACTTGAACACAGACAAGAACATCTCTAATACGTTTTTTGTAATTTAGGGATTCCAGTACCTGTGGCTTTATATTCAGTCAGGCAAGAAAGACGCATGAGACAGCCTGAGACATTAAAGCTAATGAGCTGCTGCAAGAGCCTTTATCTAACAAAAGGTTAAGATACTAAAGTTTCTTAAGAATTTGAATGTTTCTGTTGACACAGAGATACTTTTAGGTCCTTTATAGAGACTCGAAACCTGTGTTTTGTGCATTCTGTTCATCTTCCACACATTCTGCCATGGTTGCATACTGTTGTTCTTTTGCAGTTTTTTAGTGCAGCTACATCCTTGATCAACATTGTCAAGGATCTGTTACAGACATTTCTAGATTCAAGTATAATATTGCAGCTTGTGACACTATTGCCTGCTAGTGCTCCTCAAGCCCGGTCTGGAGGACATATGTGAAAGAAGAGGCAACAGACTGAATTAAAATCATTCTTCCATGAATAATGGAAAGGCTGATGTGTTTATTGGTGTCTATTCAGCATGTTACTCTACATCAGGGGCCTAATACTGCCTGAATGTGTTCCATACTTGCTGACATCCCAACACGTCCCTGGCATCTGTACATAATTGCATAATACCCTTCACATTTCTGCTCAACACATCTCAGGGCTAAAGAGTTACAATCAGACAACTTTTACTGTGTGGAGCTGCTTTGACTGTCAGTCCCAATGAAGTGACGCATTGTATTCCCATGATGTGCTTATTAGTCTAAAGAGAACTCTTCCTGTCCTTTCCTCCAAACCCACCTACTTTTACACTATTTTATATGTTTTCCATGTTTTACTCTTACAAAGCCCAAACAGTCTGACTTCTAATAGGTAAATTGGTTTCTTGGAGGAATACATGGCTCACACTTCTTGATTCAAGCAGCAAGTTGTTCCTAAATTATATGAGTGCAATACTTGTGCAGCAACAATACAGTTAAGAAATACAAACTGTAATTTCCAAACTACCTTAGAGAAAAATGGGAACATTGGATATAGGGATAAGTAGTTATTACAAATAAATTTGTTACGAAACAAGGGAAAAGTCATTTTGCAGATTGTTGTAGACTGGGACTTAAGTAAGGGTGGGCGTAGTTCGTGAAGTAGCGCTGCGCGTAGCTACGCAAAGTGCACTTCGCACTACCCGAGCTATGCGTATCTCTACGCGAACTGCGTAGTAGCATGTTCGCACTGTGCAAGATGCCGTTTTCAATGGTTGCACAGTGCGGACAAGCATCCGGCACTGTGCAATCATTGAAAACGGCATCTTGCACAGTGCGAGCTGTACTTTTCTGCCGCTCGAGTAGATTTTTACTCGAGCTGCAGCTTTCTCAATGCGGACTGGTAGTTTCTCATCGCGAGCGGTTGCGAGCATGCGCGACCACTCGCAATGAGAAACCTGACCTCCCCGCGTTGAGAATGTAGCTGATCGCGAACGAGGGAAAACTCTTGCGAGGATGTCATTTTGCTTGCTCGCGGTCGCCAACTTGACGTTGGGGACCGCGAGCAAGCAAAAAATGACCACTGCACTACGCTACGCATGATTGCACTGTGCTACATGCAGTTTGCGTAGTGCGAAGTTGCGCAAACTTCACAAACTATGCAAGCGTAGCGTAGTGCTTTGCCCAGGGTTAGACTTAAGCACCATTTGAGGCTGACCCACGAAGAATTGAGTAAAAAGGTTGGTGGTTTGGCCTGGTCAAATAGATTTCCTTTGGACTCTCCCAGTTTACCGCTGACAGGGTAGGTCTAACCTGTGGCGTTCCGCAGGGTTCTTCTTTATCCCCCCTTCTTTTTAATTTATATCTGACCCCTCTTATCCGGTCCCTACGAGGCAGTCATGTCACCGCATTCAACTACGCGGACGACATTCAGCTGATTTTTAACATTGATGGCTCGGCGGAGTCTATTCACACCTTTCAGTCCACCCTCTGCCACATCAGTGACTGGATGGGGGCTAACCATCTGAAGCTTAACCCCGACAAGACCGAATTGGTTCTTGTCGGGGGTGCCGCCAACCCATGGAAATCCACCTTCTGGCCGGCGTGCCTAGGCTCTCCCCCCAATCCAGTCGACTCAGCAAAAAGTCTGGGTGTGATCATCAGCAACGATCTCACGATGAAGCACCAGATTAATGCTGTAGTCTCCTCCAGTTTTTTTCAGCTCCGAAAGATCCGGAAGATAGCCCGCTTCTTGACTACTGAAGCACTTACTCTAGTTCTGCTGGCATTAGTCATTTCAAGAATTGACTATGCCAACTCACTCTATGTAGGCATTCCATCCTACTTGATGAAGAGGCTGCAGCTCATTCAGAACCAAGCTGCACGCCTCATTCATCATCAGCCTAGGCACTGTCACATCAGTCCCTTGTTAAAGTCCCTTCACTGGCTCCCCGTGTCTGAGCGGTGCAAATTCAAGCTTGGCTGTATTATTTTCAAATCCCTTGCCGGCTTGAGTCCTTACTTTATCTCTTCTATGTTGCACGCTTATGTTCCTGTCCGTAATCTTCGTTCCTCCCATCTTGCTCTACTTAAGGTCCCTGCCTTTAAACGCAAGAAACATGGAGGTTCAAGATTTTCTTTTCTTGCCCCTTCTTTTTGGAATTCACTTCCTCTGAATATCAGAGCTGCTTCTTCCTATGCACACTTCAGATCTCTCCTCAAAACCCATTTGTTCTGTAATGTTTTCTGCTAATATCCATGTGCTGGTAATGGTTTCCCCCTGTTTGCTCGAGCGCCAAGAAACCGCTGGGTGTTAGCTGCACTTTAAAAGTAATTTTTACATTACATTACTTTGGGAACTTTTGAATTTGAAAACCTTTAGCGAGACAATGCTGGAAGCTGTAGTTGTAAGGGCACAACAATGCTGACCATTACTTCTTTGTGGCACAATTATAGATTAAGGGTCTTATTACGAGAACGACAGTCCATGGGACTGCTGTATGCACGGTGGCAGTCCGACCACCACCACACTGCGGGTCACCCACAGTATTCTGAGTGTGGAGGTCTGACCGCCACAGGAACGCTGCATCTGCCAGGGATCTATAATTCCGCTGCTGTAGGGCAGCGGTCAGGAGCACTAATATGCTGGTGATACCTGTGCGGCACCGCCGAGCATATTAGGAGTTGCTTGTCCACCTCCATTTTCATGGCAATGAGCCCACTATGAAAAGGGTGGCGAAGAGGCAACTAAAGGGGACCTTAAAGGGCCCCCTACCACTCCTGGGCATGGGGGGGAATGCAGGGGGGACAGTCTGATGCATGTCGGGATAAAAGAATGTGCAGAGTCAAATGTTACTTCTGATTGGAGTAACATACTTTGCTACTCATCCTAGTACAAATAGGACAAAACCAACATGAATAATACATACACCAGTACCGTAACAAGATTACCATGGAAACGGGACCCCAATATGACGTCACAGATCAAGTGTTAGTACTTATAATAATACACATATGATTCTGCGCAGTCTTTTATCTCAACACACGTCAGACTTACATTAGATCACTTCATTCTGAAAGTTTACCCTCCACGCCAGAGATGGCGCCAATGCAGAAAGCCAAGATGCCCAATTACACTATGGGACCTTTTCTGATGACAGATTGACAGACACTGCATCACATACAGAGTCCCACACTCCATACAAGTTAATGGGACCATTGAAGAATCTCTGATGTGGTTTTAGAACTCTTGTTCATATCTACTGATTTTTAGCAAATGCACTAACGATACTTACGCAGAATTAGCACTGATGAAGTCTGCTGTCACAGTATCAGCAACAGACGAAACACATGTTGGCATCATTGAAAGCAAGGGTGAATTGGAGTAATGGACACCCAATAAAGACCTGCTGAAACCACAACCTCAACTCTTGACTACTGTGTACCCGGAGAACCCCCTCATTTATGTTTGGATAATTTCCAGTTGAGGAAGACTCAGTGGTTCTTCCTCCACCTGAGCACCAGATAACATTAGACAATATTTAAATGAGATTGAGTATTTGTATAATTCTCTCATGATTCACTGTGGTCTGCGCTCCCAGCTTCCCAGCCACCATAACCATTTGTCTTTCTGTTTCCAATTCTTGTGTTCACAACTTCAAATTGTAATTAAGGAAGAAAACACTAGAAATGGTACTCCAAAGTTGCAAACTGTGAATTAATGATAATGTGGGTAGTTGGTCTTTGTCTGACCTGATTTGCCTCTGGCTGTGTATGTCTACATTTAAATAGTTGTCCAACAGGGAAAAGCGAAAAGCAATGGATTGAATGATTGAATTATTCTCAGCCACTGGCAATGGCGTACTCTGGCTCTTTTCTTTGGTTTGGTTTTTGGCTCGCTGCCCCACTGCTGACAGGGGGTTGTCATATGCAAATCAGTCTTGACCCTTCCCCGAACAGAACTCAGGGGGGTAGCTTCAGGGGGGATGTTTGGGGTGTTAGGTACAGGGGCTTTCAGGTGGATATGGCGAGGTGGCTGTTAGATTTCACCTAGGATTTTTACACATGCACACACAGACAAAAAACATACACAAACACTCTCTTTCAGCTCTGTTTAGATTAATTACTTAACAACATATTAAGATTTAAGTAACCCTAAAAATCCGCACTGCTATCCCTTCCCACTGCTCCTTAAGCCCTCCTCCTGCTCTGCTACTCAAATCATGTATTTTACCATGATGTGCCAGGGTGATTGTTGGGAAATTCATCAGACAGGTTTTGGCTCAGCTGGGTCTTACCCAGGAGTTGCAGCTTGAGTAGGACTGCGCACAGAGCTACAGAACTCATGTATGGGCATACACGTTGCACTCACAGAGAAGGACAAAAATTGGTATACACGATGTTTGAATTCATTTGAGCTAATGGTAATTAATTCCTCCGGGCCAATACAAGGTCATTGTGTTGTTGCTTACTGTGCTATTCACAGACATAGAAATGCCATATACAAATTAGTGTGAGCCATGCCCCAAAATGGGCAGTTCAGCTAGAACTAGGAGGCCACGACCGTCTGTATAGGAATGGAAGCACCCCCAGACATGCCAGACATGTTAGCACTCATCAGGGACGTGCAGCGTCTGACTAATAGCACAAATGTCCGACTCTCGTGTTTCCATATGGATGTACATGTGTACATCTTACTCTCCAAAGAGACAATGTCTATGTCAGTTATTTACAGACGCTTCACTTGAGCCCCTGCTGTTTACATTAAGGTTAGCCGACCATAGGTCGAAGGATCCAATAAAAACACAATTACAAAAGGGAGCAATGAAAATAGAAAGACTGCGAGGCGGCCACTTGGTTTGCTCCACACATCCCGCAGTCTCACAATGCTGAGCTCCCTGGAGACCTGGGATGCCTAAAAACAGCGCGCCCTTTAGTTAAACCGCGCCTCCAATGGCAGCTAATGAAGGCACTGAAGGGGAAAAAGGCTTAATGTGCTCAAACAGCCTTGACAGCCACCATACGAGCGGCGTGGCCTCATATATATTGTAAGGGGCTGACCTTGGGGTGGGCCCCTGGGACAGATCCGTTTAGGCACACTTATTTTACAATGGCCAACAGATGCATTTATTCAACGGGCCCTGGAGCATGTGGAAGGGACACCGTCCACGCCCACAGGGAATGATGCATTGTGGGAAACTGTGAGTGACTTGGTCACGGGAGAACATTTTTAGGAAGCTCTGGCAAATTCAATGACTTTACAGACTTGTGAGTGAACAAGGAACAGGGTGTTTTTTACACAAGAATATTGCTGGGCTTTCATTTACTTTTTCTTAACGTGTTTTTTCAAGTTCTTCCTGATATAGTATACAAAGAACAAAAACACAAAAGTCCACTGACAAGACATAAAAAAACAAATGTATTTGAGAAAGCGGTTGCTGTGTTGAATTTGGCGATGTGTGCAAACTAAATAAACAAAGACATCCTGAAATACATGCACACAGAGCACTTTAACATATATCTCTATATACGTTGATTGCCTAGATGAGGCAATAGGAGAGTGATTGCAAATATTTAACTCTCCTACAGTCAGGTCAAGAACACTCATCTAACAATGGCCCAATATGTTTTTTAAGGATGACTTTCTGGTCTTTTACACCAAATGACATAGAATGGTATATGGAACCATTGTTGAGAAAATTAAGTTATTTTCACAGCCTAATAACTATGTGTTTCGCAATCAAAGGCAAAGATACTTACAGGCACATGCATCAAAGGATTTTGCGATCGCAAACGGTGCGAATCGCAAAAATCGTCCGTTTGCGATCGCAAAATCTGCTTTTGGAATGCATGAAGGGTGAAGGCCCTCGCAATTTGAGAATTCGCAAATATTTGCGAATTCTCAAATTGCGATTGCATTTAAGGAATCGCATTTTGCGATTCCTTAAATGCAATGCATGAAACTTAAAAAAATTGCGATTTCGCAATTAGGGGGAGCAAATTACCATGAGGTTGAACCTCATGGTAATTTGCGAAAACTTTGAAAAATGCACTTTTATGCATTTTTCAAAGTTTCATGTTGTGCACACACATGCCCTAAGGCATGTGTGTGCACAAAAAATATGTGCACAGATTGATTTCAGGGGTGCAACAGGGTGCCCTTTGGACACCCCTGCACCCTTGAAAGCGCATTCTCAATGTGCGATTCGCTAATTGCGAATCGCAAATTGAGAATGTCTTCCCATTCATTCCTATGGGCCTCTAAGCCCATAGGAATGAATGGGGAGGTATTCCTTAATTGCGATTCGCAATTTGCAAGTCGCAATTAAGGAATATTAAGAAATCACAATTTTTTTGCAATTTCTTGATGCATTGCATTTTGCAATTCCTTAATTGTGATTCCTTATTTTTCGCAATTAAGGAATCGCAAAATGCAATATTGATGCATGTGCCTGATAGATTGTTACCTGTGATGGTGCAATTTCGCTCTGACATCTGTGCAAACATTTAGGCTGGCCATCAGGTGCAAAACGTAATTTGTACCCTGGTCAGTCGAGGAGAATGTAATTGTTCTACTTGTCAGGCAGTGCAAATTCCAGTGCGAAATTATATATGATCTAGCCTTTAGCCTTCCTGCTTAGTTATTGATTTCGCTTTTTTAAAGTTTTGACATAATAGACAATTACATTTTGCTTTCTACTGCATACTTTTTTGAATTTGCATTTATAGCTGTAGATTTTTATAGCACTCCCTGCACATGGCAGTGGAAACATTACTAAGGTGTCGCTGAGGTTTAGGCAGGGACACGGAGAGAAGTCAGGGGAGCACGCTACTCCGGAACCCAAAAGGATTAGTGGTGGATTAGTATGGGGAAATCTGAGTTAATGTGAGCGGTGGACATGTGAGTCTGTTTGTTGGATTGAATAGTGTAATGGAGGGATAGAAGAGGGCAGAGTCTAGAAAGTGTTTTTTAGGAGATCATAGTAGTAAGATGTGGTTTGGGATGGAGAAGTGTGGCTCACTGGTTAGAGCAGGCAGACCCTGAAGCAGAGGTCAGCCCTGGACCAGGGTTCAATTCCCGACGCGGCAGGGTCTTGAGATCAAATGTCCACAGACTTGATAATTCTCGCTTCGGTGCCTGACCTAATCATGGGGTGAATGTAAGACATTGATCTACATTCTGTCCATCAAATTGTTTTTTGTAATTTTCTCCCTGAGTGTACTGGGGTAGCTCAGACGTGGGTCCCAGAGCCTCCACACCACTGGAGTCAAGCTAGCCGGGCTGATGAGAGGTGTTACCTCGAAACCGGTCCGGTCCTCGGATGCTTGATTCCGGTCTGGGAAAGATATGGCTGTTGTAGTTCGGACTGGACTGTTCCCATGGGGCACAGGGTCAGAGCTGATTTGCATAAAGCCATTATCTAACCCAGGGTGGTGTGGAGTGCAAAAAATGATGGATTTAGGCCCAGATCCTTGTACTGGGGTGAATGTAAGACATTGATCTACATTCTGTCCATCAAATTGTTTTTTGTAATTTTCTCCCTGAGTGTACTGGGGTAGCTCAGACGTGGGTCCTAGAGCCTCCACACCACTGGAGTCAAGCTAGCCGGGCTGATGAGAGGTGTTACCTCGAAACCGGTCCGGTCCTCGGATGCTTGATTCCGGTCTGGGAAAGATATGGCTGTTGTAGTTCGGACTGGACTGTTCCCATGGGGCACAGGGTCAGAGCTGATTTGCATAAAGCCATTATCTAACCCAGGGTGGTGTGGAGTGCAAAAAACGATGGATTTAGGCCCAGATCCTTGTACTGGGGTGAATGTAAGACATTGATCTACATTCTGTCCATCAAATTGTTTTTTGTAATTTTCTCCCTGAGTGTACTGGGGTAGCTCAGACGTGGGTCCCAGAGCCTCCACACCACTGGAGTCAAGCTAGCCGGGCTGATGAGAGGTGTTACCTCGAAACCGGTCCGGTCCTCGGATGCTTGATTCCGGTCTGGGAAAGGTATGGCAGTTGTAGTTCGGACTGGACTGTTCCCATGGGGCACAGGGTCAGAGCTGATTTGCATAAAGCCATTATCTAACCCAGGGTGGTGTGGAGTGCAAAAAACGATGGATTTAGGCCCAGATCCTTGTACTGGGGTGAATGTAAGACATTGATCTACATTCTGTCCATCAAATTGTTTTTTGTAATTTTCTCCCTGAGTGTACTGGGGTAGCTCAGACGTGGGTCCCAGAGCCTCCACACCACTGGAGTCAAGCTAGCCGGGCTGATGAGAGGTGTTACCTCGAAACCGGTCCGGTCCTCGGATGCTTGATTCCGGTCTGGGAAAGATATGGCTGTTGTAGTTCGGACTGGACTGTTCCCATGGGGCACAGGGTCAGAGCTGATTTGCATAAAGCCAATATCTAACCCAGGGTGGTGTGGAGTGCAAAAAACGATGGATTTAGGCCCAGATCCTTGTACTGGGGTGAATGTAAGACATTGATCTACATTCTGTCCATCAAATTGTTTTTTGTAATTTTCTCCCTGAGTGTACTGGGGTAGCTCAGACGTGGGTCCCAGAGCCTCCACACCACTGGAGTCAAGCTAGCCGGGCTGATGAGAGGTGTTACCTCGAAACCGGTCCGGTCCTCGGATGCTTGATTCCGGTCTGGGAAAGATATGGCTGTTGTAGTTCGGACTGGACTGTTCCCATGGGGCACAGGGTCAGAGCTGATTTGCATAAAGCCATTATCTAACCCAGGGTGGTGTGGAGTGCAAAAAACGATGGATTTAGGCCCAGATCCTTGTACTGGGGTGAATGTAAGACATTGATCTACATTCTGTCCATCAAATTGTTTTTTGTAATTTTCTCCCTGAGTGTACTGGGGTAGCTCAGACGTGGGTCCCAGAGCCTCCACACCACTGGAGTCAAGCTAGCCGGGCTGATGAGAGGTGTTACCTCGAAACCGGTCCGGTCCTCGGATGCTTGATTCCGGTCTGGGAAAGATATGGCTGTGTTAGTTCGGACTGGACTGTTCCCATGGGGCACAGGGTCAGAGCTGATTTGCATAAAGCCATTATCTAACCCAGGGTGGTGTGGAGTGCAAAAAACGATGGATTTAGGCCCAGATCCTTGTACTGGGGTGAATGTAAGACATTGATCTACATTCTGTCCATCAAATTGTTTTTTGTAATTTTCTCCCTGAGTGTACTGGGGTAGCTCAGACGTGGGTCCCAGAGCCTCCACACCACTGGAGTCAAGCTAGCCGGGCTGATGAGAGGTGTTACCTCGAAACCGGTCCGGTCCTCGGATGCTTGATTCCGGTCTGGGAAAGATATGGCTGTTGTGGTTCGGACTGGACTGTTCCCATGGGGCACAGGGTCAGAGCTGATTTGCATAAAGCCATTATCTAACCCAGGGTGGTGTGGAGTGCAAAAAACGATGGATTTAGGCCCAGATCCTTGTACTGGGGTGAATGTAAGACATTGATCTACATTCTGTCCATCAAATTGTTTTTTGTAATTTTGACCTAATCATGGGTTCACACTCTGCAACTCTGGGCATTAAGCTTGCTTAATCTCCACAACGGCCCCCCGCGGCGGGATGCCTGGCTTTCACCTTGGGGATGCCCTGTAGGGGCTATCTCACAGGGAAAAGCCAGGACGGGTTCCCAAGGCAAGCGCTTAGAGACCCCTGGGTGATAAGCGCTATATAAATCCAATATACAATACAATAAAAGGAGAGGAGGGAAGAGTAATGGGTGATCCTTTGTGAATCAGGACTGTACAACTTTACGGCAGGCCAGTGCAACATGTACCTCCTTTTTACACGCCTGCGTAAATTGAAATAATCTGAAAATCTCCTTATGCAGGCACAAAAATGGATGACTCTTCGAAGCAGAATTGGAAACGTACACATTTGAGACAGAGCTACATTTAGCAAGCAAGCACAGTGCTTAATTTGAGCCAGTGGTTTCCCATGCTCAGCACTTAATCATCAACACCGGCGCTGTTCAGAGAAGCCGTGGATAGCAGAGGAAATGCCATCTTAATCCTCCTTGATCTATCCGCGGCCTTTGATACGTTTCACCACAAGGTCCTGTTGAATAGGCTCTCGGATATTGGAGTAAGGGGTGTTGCCTGGAAATTGTTACATTCTTTCCTATCTGATAGAGTTCAGACGGTGGATTTTGATGGAAACATTTCGGAACCTTTTTCTCTCCCCTACGGGGTGGCACAAGCCTCAGCTTTAAGCCCTACCCTTTTTAACATCTATGTGGCACCCCTGGCAAGTGCCATCCAGTCCTTCGGTTTCCAGCTCACCCCCTATGCTGATGACACACAAATTGTGTTGTCGCTGACAGAGGGAGCGGAAAGGGAGGCAGGGGCGAGGTTCCATAACTGCATGAGCACGATCTCTACTTGGATGTCGTCCAATTGCCTAAAACTAAACTCAGCCAAAACTGAGGTGTTGCAATTTGGAAATAATCCTCGAATCTGAACCTCTAACTGGTGGCCGGAGGACCTGGGATCATGCCCAATTTTATCACGGAAAGCTAAGAATCTGGGAGTTCTGGTCGATAATAAACTCTCTATGGGGGACCAAGTCAATCAGGTAACCTCAGCATGCTTTATGGTCCTTAGAATTATAAACAAAATCTAATTTTTTCTCTCAGCCGATAATCTAAGGACGGTCATCACTGCCCTCATTATGTCCCGTCTGGACTAATGCAACAGTCTCTATCTTAATGTTCAGAACCAACATATGAACAAGCTGCAACTGGTCCAGAATGCGGCAGCAAGAATGCTGACAGGAACCCCTAGGTTTGTTTTGATCAAAGGAGAACTCAAGAAACTGCACTGGCTTCCAGTCCCACTTAGATCACGCTTTAAGGCTGTTAATGGGATTGGCCCGGAGTTTCTACAATCTAGGCTCACATGGTACGTTCCAAGTAGAACTCTGTGTTCCTCCGGATCTAAACTAGTCCAAACCTTCATCTTCAAGAAAACGAATTGGGGAGGTAGAAGTTTTCTTTACTGTGCCTCCGAAGCCTGGAATGAACTCCCCTTCTATCTTAGAAATGCCTCAAATCTTGCCTCCTTTCGCAAGGATCTCAAAACATGGTTTTTCTCTCTCTAACCCGCTATCGCTTACCAGGTAATCAGTACTTAGCGCCAGGACACCCCAGGGTAACAGTGAGCTTTATAAGTACAATTAACATAATATAACATAACATAACATGAGCACCATTAAAGGACACATTTGTTATGGTAGGCACAGAGAGATTGGGTGATTTGCCCAGAATAACGGGATGTTTAACATCCTGTGATTCTCTGCAGCTCACTACCCGTGCCTAACAAAAATGAATGGGGCAGATTTACAAGCCCCTTGGCCCACTTTTGCGCCATTTTCAACATGGGAAAAGTGACGCAAAATTGGGGCAAGGAGCTTGTAAATCTGCCTCAATGTGTCCTTGTGTATTGCAACTGGTGCTCATGTAAAGCGCTTTGATACATAATACCTTCAGGTCAAGTTCGCACTATGTGAAGCTCCTGGAAAAAAAATGCAAGTGTTTATCATTGTGTCCCTCTGCCACCTGACAGACCTGAGAGCTGCTCAGGCCATCTGCTCTTGCACTGTTTACTCATGGTTTTTAATTGTATTCAAATAGCACTTACTACTCCTGACGAGGCATCAAAACACTTTTCGGTGAGTAGCATGCTACTCAGGAACCGAAGTGGATTAGTATAGGGAAATATGGGTTAATGTGAGCGGTGCACATGTGAGTCTGTTTGTTGGATTGAATAGTATAATAGAGGGATAGAAGAGAGCTAGAAAGTGTTATTTAGGGGATCATAGTAGTAAGATGAGGTTTGGGAAGGGTAAAAGGAGAGGAGGGAAGATTGATGTGTGTTCCTTTGTGAATCAGGACTGTACAACCTGTACGGCAGGCCAGTTCAACATGTACCTCCCTTTTACACACCTGCGTAGGTTGTAATATTCTGAAAATCTCCTTATGCAGGCACAAAAATGGATGACTCTTCGAAGCAGAATTGGAAACGTACACATTTGAGACAGAGCTACATTTAGCAACAAGTACAGGGCTTAATTTTAGCCAGTGGTTTCCCATGCTCAGCACCAGCACTTAATCATCAACACCGGCGCTGTTCATGAGCACCATTAAAGGACACATTTTTTATGGTAGGCACAGGGAGATTGAGTGATTTGCCCAGAATAACGGGATGTTGAGCTGACTCTGAGACTCAAACTGGTTCGGATAAACAGAATGGAGAGCAAGGGTTTTATTAGGGGCGAGTCCTTACCCCTGAGGTATAATCAAATAAACAACGAGGACTGGCCCACTATGTTGGAGTGTTGGAATCTAGTTAGTATTCCATGTCACCTGTAAGTGTGGCTGTATCAGCTGGGCACAAGCAGTCTTTGTTTAAAAACCCCTCACACACCAACCTGGTTGGTGTCATGCTTCATCATCGGGGTCCAACCAGGCAGCCGAGTGCCACCTGGTTGTGCTTCAACGCCTGACTACAGCGGAGCGGGTGTCGTGCAATAGTGTGAAGTGAATGAAAAGTGAATATTAAACTAGTAGTAAAAACATTATGATTACTAAGTTGACTTGGTCACGGTCTACAGGTTTCAGTCCCTGTAGAGTCTGGGCGGGATTTTCTTCAGGACCAGGGTGAGTGAGTGGCAAAAAGGAAGGCCACGTGTTCAGATCTCCTACACACGCGCTAAGGTGTGTGGAAAAATGGTGGTGCACCTGTGAATTACAGGCACCTTCAGGGAAGCGAAAAAATCCTGTTGGAAGGAAGAACAAACAATGCACACCAGTGCGTTAAGAGGATTGTTGCAAGCGTGCGGTCGTAATATAGCGACCGCACGCTTGCAACAATCCTCTTAACTACAGGGACTGAAACATGTAGACCGTGACCAAGTCAACTTAGTAATCATAATTTTTTTACTACTAGTTGCAACACATAGCTTTTAATCAACACCCTGGGCCGCCACGAATAAATTACCAGGCAAGGATTCCCAGAGGTGTATTTTAATATTCACTTTTCATTCACTTCACACTATTGCACGACACCCCCTCCGCTGTAGTCAGGCGTTGAAGCACAACCAGGTGGCACTCGGCTGCCTGGTTGGACCCCGATGATGAAGCATGACACCAACCAGGTTGGTGTGTGAGGGGTTTTTAAACAAAGACTGCTTGTGCCCAGCTGATACAGCCACACTTACAGGTGACATGGAATACTAACTAGATTCCAACACTCCAACATAGTGGGCCAGTCCTCGTTGTTTATTTGATTTACTCAAACTGGTTCCCCAGCTCTGAAGTCTGCCGGTCTGGCCATTACGCCAAATCCTCTCCCTACTTTCCTGGTTAGTAGTGGGTTCTGTTTTAGGCAGCGCTAACAGGGGAAATGGGCTGGTGCAAGCTGACTCCTGACGAGAGCCTCGGAACTTACTTTTCTACAAATTAAGCACTGATCAAGCATTAGTCTCTTAAGCGTGACCGTGCAATGCCTTTCATGCAGAAACTGTTCATGGAGAAAATTAAGAGATAGCAGTATTTTTAAAATATTCTTTTATTTGTATTTACTGTCTGCATAAATTCTAGATATAAATATTGTTATTGATTAAATCGTGCAGCTAAGATTATTCAAATAAATAACAAGCTTGGATAGTAAATGGCATTGTAAATCAGACAGCAGTACAATATTAAACTGTTTTATATTGATTGGCTTTTGGTAGATCAATATCTATCATTAAATATTGCAGACAAAGCTGAAAAAAACCTAATTAAATATAAAAACGGCATATCAGTAGGCCATGTTTACATAGCATGTGGCTGTGAAGATTTTCATAAAGAACTAGAGTGATAACCCAATGGAGCCATTTTAAAGTGGGCAATTGCCCAGGGCCCCCTTTGAGAGTGAACGTTCTCTCTATGACTTCTGTCAATTCTGTTTCTCTATCTAAACCTCTCTTTGTATCTGCCTATCCCTACCTTCGACTCTCTACTCCGTGTTATTTTAAGGATTTATGGGGTCTCGGGTAAGATATATTTAAATTATATTTGTGCCCTGTAAAGGCTCCCAAAATACTTCTTGCCAGGGACACCCCAAATCCTTAAAATTACACTACTTTCTTGTGCCACAGTGTGAGAAACTGGGTTGCTGGTAGAGGAGGGTGTGAGGCCTTTTCAAGCAGCAACCACTATCCATGCCAAGGTGAACCACAGAAAGTATCTAAATTAACCTGCGCTGTACACTCTGGTAACTTGGCACAAAAGCAGTCAGGCTTAACTTGTAGAGGAGAGAATATGTGAAGCATTTATGCCGCACACGAACAGTAATAAAGTGAAAACACACCAAAAGAAAAAACTCACACTACTTTAGAAAAATCGAGTAAAATGTAATACAATATTTGGCACTAAAGCAACAAAAATCCAATCAGTAGAACTGGATGTATACAATTTCGAAGATTTATGGTAAGTATAGTGCCTAAAAGCACAAAGCGCTACTCACACTTATTTGGTTGTGCTAGACTGAGTAAAGCTCTCAAGTTCAGGCTGAGTGTAATGGAGCAAGGACCGGAGACAGGGACCAGATTAGTTAGCTTCTAAAGCCCAGCACAAGGAGCCTAGTTCATGGTAGGGGATGCCACAGGGAGCAGGGAGAGTATTGCGGATGGTCATCGCTGTATCGCAAAGAGCAGGCCAGGCATCATGGACGTTCGTCGGTGTAGTGTAGATTTTGTTGGGCATCACGGAAGGTCATTGCTTTGCATTGGCGGTCACGTGGGCTGTTGATGCTGTAGTGCAAAGTGCAGATTTAGCATTGCCAGTTGTCACTAAGGTCGCTGTAGCCCGAAGAGTGATGTTCACTGGGGGTTCGCATTCGCTGTCAGCTAGAAGAGCATGATCTTGGTGCGAATGGCCCTGTTCATGGTTGTGAAGAGCCCAAAACTTCAGGATTTCCCCTTTTCTTCTCAGAGGAGCTCAACTGATTCCACACCTAGGGTCCAGGACCTGGAAGATACCTCTCAGGGCTCAGGAACTCACTCCAGCAGAGGCCACAGGACTCAGGCAGGTACAGGATGTAGCATTCTTACCTCTCTGTTCCAATAGAATTGTTATGGTTCATTCATGCTCCAACGTTCTGTATGTGTGACTAAGTGCAGTTTTGACTAAGTATCTGTTGGTGGTGGTTGTTTAAGCTGTCTCCCATCAAAAAACTACCTTCAACCAATCTATCTGCCTATGCGAATTACATCACAGGCAGATCCAGTGCAGCACTTCAGCTGAGCAGTTGCACAGAGGCCTCTGGAGCTTGTTGTGTCCCTGTAGCTCAGAACAAAAAGTCAGTCAGATGACTCTTAACCGCATCCCTGCTGCGGTGATTTTTGCGCTGTGCGGCATTTTTAAAAATACCGCGTTACATGACGAGCTCAGCTCGTCATCAGCACATGCCACCCGTGGCTGATGACGAGCTTGTCATCAGCATCGAAGGGGTTAAAGTCACTTCAGCCTCGCCTGAAGGTTGCAGGTTCAGTCTTCCTTCTCACGCAGCAGGGCAGCAGGGAAGTCCTTCTTCTGTAGTAGCCACAAGTCAAGGAGTATACTGAAGAGTGGGTCTGAGAGCCCTATTTGTATTCCTGGTGCCACCTTTGAAGTGGATGAGACGTCTGGAGTTTTCCCCATATAGTGGTGTCTGGAATTTCCTGCCTCCCTGCCCTGGTCCCAGTCTGTTTCCATGAACAAAAGGCTAGTGCAAAGTCATGTGTGCGTGAGCTGAGGCAGTGTCTTTGAAGTGTGACAGGTGATGGCTTCACCAATCTCATCAAGTCAGGATGGCCCATCATGCTAAAACCCTCTATTGTGTGGCTGTATGGGAGGAACACAGAAAGGCCAACTGCTAACTACACCCTAGTTATGTGACCCAGGAAACATGCCTCAGGCACTAAATGGTCAGGACAAGAAAATGCAAACTTTCTAAAAGTTGTATTTTCAGAGTTGTGACTTAAAATCTGACTTTACCATTAAATATGGTTTTAAATTACAATTGCTCAGACTCCAAACGTGATATGTCTACCTTCTCCCAAGCAAAGGTTAGCACTTATTAAATGTAATAAGGTAACCCAGTGGCATCCTATGGGAGTGCTGGGCCTCAAAGTAGTGAAAAACGAATTTGGGAGTTTTCCCCTATCAGGACATGTAAAACCTAAAGGTACATGCCCACCTTTTAAATACACTGCACCCAGCCCTATGGGGTGTTTAGGGACTACCCTAGGTGTGACATATGTATTAGAAAAGGAGGTTTAGACCTGTAAAAGGTTTATTTTGCCAGGTCGAAATGGCAGTTTAAAACTTCACACACAGGCTGCAATGGCAAGCCTAAGACATGTTTTAAAAGGCTACTTAAGTGGGTGGCACAGTAAGTGCTGCAGGCCCGTTAGTAGCATTTGATTTACAGTCACTTTACTAGGGACTTAGAAGTAACTTAAATGTGCTAATTGGGTGTAAGCCAGTTTTACAATGTTTGAAAGAGCGAGAAAAAGCCCTTTAGCACTGGTTAGCAGTAGTAATGTGCACAGCGCCCTTGAGCCAACAAAAATAAGTTTAGTAAGATAGGAGAGGTGAAGGCAAACGGTTTGAGCGACTACCGCCCAAGGGTATCTGATCTAACAAGCAGATTTACAAAAGATTTACATAAGTAGATTAAAACGATTCTTATCTGTGCTGCCAGTTCTAGAAATTGGTGAACTCCAAAAGCTGTTCCTTGTGATTTTTTGGGATGGTCACGTTTATCTGTAAAGTAATCCGTCTGGCAAATTTGGCAAGAGGCAAT
Organism: Lissotriton vulgaris; assembly: GCF_964263255.1. NCBI lineage: Eukaryota > Metazoa > Chordata > Amphibia > Caudata > Salamandridae > Lissotriton > Lissotriton vulgaris. Next base: position 240,644,974 of record NC_141689.1, on the reverse strand, counting down.
ATGTAAAATTAAAATGCTGTATTTAGAATGGTAACAAAGCAAAAACGTAATTCAAAACCACCAGCCAGAAAAGCACCTATTTCACCATTAAAGTTTGTATGTGATGAGCTGCACCTGGACACATTACTTACAAAAGGGTTAAAAACTGTTGTGAACTGTGCTGCAACAAATGCAGTAATGGAATGGTTGGGATTTTTTGGCTTGTAAGCTTGGAAAATTAATTCTGATGAGCACTTGATCTTGAATTCAAAAGCTCAGTGTTATGTCTATTTGTTCTGTTAAGAACCAATTGGGTCCAGAGTGCGAGCAGCGTCCACTGCTGAGTGGAACCAAATCCCTTGAGCTCCCAGTTTTGCAGTGCAGTTAACAGAAGACTTAATTTCAGAAACAGGTAGAACAATTTTTACAGTTTTGAGTGCAACACTAATTTTCCCAGCATGATGGTATTACATTTTGGTACTTTGGGCAATTAGATGACTACTATCTCCCCCACAGAAAAAGTGCTCACAAAATGCTTGTGCCCCTCATGGTGAATTTCTGTGTTTTTTGGTTCAAAATGTTAATGTTGTCACAAATTCACCTAACTATAATGTCCCTGTAACCTTCGTTTTTTTCAGTAAATATTTATGATTTGATGTTATGATATGATAGGGGATTTATAATAGACACAGCCCCTCCAAGGAGTGAACCAGCGCAGACGTAGAGTGGTCGGCAGAGAAGGAATTAGACTTACACCAAGGGCCAGGTTTTCAGTTTCTTCCTGAACACCACTCAATAACTAATGTAGCTTAGCTCCAACGGAAGATGATACCATGCAGATGCGCCCAGGAATGTTAAGGTTCTACCCCCTAATCTTTGATGCTGAAACTTTAGGATCACAGTCAGGCATTTGTTGGTAGATCGTAGAAGCTAAATCTAGTTCTAAGGTAATCAGGGCCTGTGTGATACAAGGCATCATGCACCACTGTCAGAGACTTAAATGTGACCCTCTCCCTGATGGGCAACCAGTGGAGTCCCTGCAAATGTGAGCTGATGTGCTGTCTTCTCGGCACATTTAGCAGAAGGCGAGCTGTTGAGTTCTGGATCACTGGCAATGTTTCCATTAAGTACTCCGGTATAACCAGATATAGGGCATTGCCATAATCTATTCTAGATGTAACTAATGCCTGGATGACTGTTTTCCTTGTTGAGATGAAAAGTAAGGGTAGAAATTTCTTAAGGGCTCTAATAATTCCAAAACCTTTTGACTTGAGGACAGAAAGATAGTCTATTGTCAAAGGTTATTCCCGGGTTTTTTCAATGCTTCTGGGGACCTGGAGAGGAGGTATCATCTGGCCAAATAGTATGCCAGACGTTTGATGGAAATGTCCCAAAAAAGAGGATTTCATTTTTGTCCTCATTGCATTTAAGTTGAGCTTTGGCTAGCCAGTGGAAGACTGAGGTTAGGCAGGTTTTAATCTGTGTGAACTTCCACTCAGATCCCTTGTTTCATAAGGAAAGCAATTGAGTTTCATCCGCATAGGACAACATCTTTGCTTTCAGTTCTTCTGCTAGAAATGCCAGCGGTAAGAGATAAAAGTTGAAGAGCGTTGGACTCAGGGCTGAGCCTTGGGGAACAACTGTATTCACCTTGCATGAACTGGCCAAGCAGTGAGGAATCCAAACTTTCTAGCTTCTTTCTGCCAAAAATGACATTAGCCAGTCTGACACATGCCCTGTCAATTCAATGGCCTGGAAGTGGTTAAGCAGCAGTGTGTGTGGTATGGTATTGAAGGCCGCTGACAGGTCCAGCATGATGAGTACAGCCGCTCCCCCTATCTAGGGTTCCTTTAATGTATTGCGATACCTTCACCAGTGAGGTTTCTGTACTATAGGGGGATCTAAATCCAGATTGGCTTGGTTCCAGCAACTCATTTGCTTCCAAGATGTTTGACAGTTGTATATTCACCTGCTTATCCAAACTTTTGGATAAGGTTGGAAGCAAGGATATAGGCCAAGAGTGTGCCAGAATAGCATGGTCCACAGCTGACTTCTTTATAAGTAGAAGGATCATCGCCTGCTTCCATGCACTAGGTGCTGCCTGTCCTTATTGAGGTATTTAAAATCCTGTTTGCTACCGGATTGATAGTGTCTGCCACTAACACCAGCAGTTTCAGAGGGCATGGATCATTGGGGGAGCCTTATTAGATGGTTTTAGGAGCCTTCAGGGAGCAATCCAACAGGATAGTTTCAAAGCTGCTCAGATTTGTCCTAGCCATTGTGATCTTCCTAGTAAGCTGTGTGATCTCAGCTTTGCCCTCTGGTAGCGGTCCTGTGACTAGGTTGGCATGAATGCTACAGATATTATTAGTAAAGGATCTTGCCAGCTTCTCACACCAGTCAACCGAGGCTGCCTTGGTATAAGTGCAGGCTGACAGGGTCATAAAACTCTTAACTATAGAGAAAACCTATTTTTATCTTTTTCCTTCCTGCCCTATGTGCTCCTCGAAGTAAGCTTGCTTAGCTTTGGTTACAGCTGCGTAATATATTGTGCAAGTCTGAAAGTCTCTTTATCGGCTGGGCTGCAATCCTTCCTCCATTTACGTTGTAGTGTCTTGCAGCATTTCTTCTCTATTATGAGGGCGGTTGAGTACCATGGACTAGAAGGCATACTTCTGCATGCCCTGCTCCGGAGAGCTGGGGCCAGCTTTTCTGCAGCATTTCTGATCCAACTGTCATATTTCATGAGATCCTCCTTCAGTACACCTGATAACTCTGGGATGAATTCCTTTAGGACATTCAAATGTTTCTGTGGGTCTAGTTTAATAAAATCTTTCCTGTTACTGGTCAGAACACTCAGGGAAGGATCCTGTATTACCAGCTGTTGTCAGGAAAATCGGATGAAATGGTGATCCGACCAAGACAGTGGTTGCAGATCCTGCATCTGCATTAACATATTGGAACACACTTGATCCAGTGTGTGCCCTCCTTGATGTTTCGGTTTCAACATGTACAGACTTCAATTAAGCATATTCATTATTTCTTTGAAGACCAAGGCTACCAAGTCGTCTACCAAGGTTTGGCCCTGTCCCCTACCATGTTCAATGTGTATGTGGCTCCGTTGGCAAGACTGATAAAAAGCCATGGTCTCACGCTTGTGTCATATGCAGATGACACCCAACTAGTGGTGTCAATTATGCAAAGTGTGGACTTGGCGGCGGAAAGGTTCGGGAACTGTCTAATGGCACTAATGGCCTGGATGAAAAATAAACTTCCTGAAGCTAAACAGCGAAAAAACTAAGGTCATCGAGTTCTGTCAGAAACCCAGTGTATTGAGCGAACTGTGGTGGCCACCAGAAGCCAGAACATGTCCTGCTCCTGTGCCAAAAGCTAGAAATTTAGGTTTCCTGATTGACAAAGACCTAACGCTCTCCTTCCAAATAAACCAAGTGTCGTCAGCCTGTTTCTTTACGCTCAAAGTTGTGCGTAAGATTATTCTGCTTATTCCATCTTAATTTAGAAAAACAGTATTTGGAGCACTAGTCTTGTCAAGAGTAGATTACTGCAATGCTCTATATTTGGGTGCAGGTGTAAGGCATCTCTCCAAACTTCAATCACTACAAAACGCGGCTGCGCGAGTACTGCTCGATCTACCAAAGCATCATCCAATGTCCGTGAGCCTAAAGCACCTTCAATGGCTCCCTGTTTGACCGACAATAGACTTTAAGGCTCTCTGCCTAGTGCATAACGCTCTCAATGGAGGAGGTGCAGAGGCCATACAATCCTTATTCCCTCCCTACATTCCTTCACACTGCCTCAGGTTGGCAAACACCGGACTGTTTCTTCTTCCCAGGATAAGAAGAGTCAGATGGGGTGGAAAGGGATTTTCCTACCAAGCAGCCAAATTGTGGAACTCCCTCCCCACTCACATGAGACTTCAGCCCAGCAGGACTCTCTCTAGAAAAACCTAGCTCTTCTCCAAGCCCTAGACCCGCTACTTTCTCTGTTTGCATCTACCTCAGAGCCAAGACGCCTCGCAATAGTGCGCTTTACAAATATTCAGTCAGTCAGTCAGTTTAATCTAGATGTATGTTAAAATCTCCTAACATCATGAAATGCGTGTATCTTAGGGCTTTATCATGAAATTTCAGAAACGAGCCAGCTGGAACTGGTGGCTTGTAGATATGAACGTTATACACACAGTGAATCTCCAGGGATCTTGAGAAGCCAGGTCAGTACTGATGTAGTGTAGTTCCTATTTTCCCTATAGGCCCTGCGCATTGGAATAACATAAACAGCAGTGTAGACATAGAAGTGCGGTCTTCCAGGTCTCTACTGACTATGCTAAACTTAATTGGGTTTGTACCAACTAGCTCAGAGGTCACTGGAAACTTTCTTGACTGAATAGGAAGTGATCAGCTTCCCTGGTACAGACAAGAAGGGATTCAATTTTCCAACAACCGCATAAACATGACAACTTTGCTCCTTAGAATAAGAGTCAATCTCTAGAGTCGTGTGAAACAATAGACAGCTATTTCACTCAGTCAGTTGTGCAGATTACTTTCACCAAAATGCAGAGAATAGAGAGACGGGCGTTTTCAATAAAAGGTATTATTTATTGAACAGTCTTTCTTCTCATGCAAGAGAAATGAATTGCCACAATTGCAAGACTTGTTATTATAAAAAGTGCGTACAGTAAAAGGAGAATTGCGAATTAATACTGTAAAAGCATTGATATGGTTTCTTAGCCATACAATGGTTAAAATGAATAAAATATATACATTCATATATGCATTTGACTAACGTATTCAACTGGTGCTTCTAACTACGCCTACCCCAGTGTACCTGACCTAAGCCTAATACTTGGGAGGGAGTAAGTAAGTAGCAGTTTAGTTAAGTTGGTTTTGCCAAGGGTTTGCTTCAAGAATTCTCTCTAAGGGTTTAGTCAACACCATACCTCTGGAATAGAATGTTGGAGGGCTGGTATCTCCTTTCAGGACTCGATATTCCAGTCACCCGCAAGGGTAGGCTGGAAACGCCGGAGCTGGATTTTCTCGGCAGGAGAAAAGACAGCGTCTTTCTCAGCGCGTCAAGGAGGAGGAGGGGCAGCGTCCGTGGGCTTCTCGCATCTGCTGGGCTCTGCAAGGGACAGCTGTTCTGCTCCTGTATTCACCACACCATCCCATCTGCCTAAGGCAACGTTGGTAATATTTATACCTGAAAGGTGCCTTGTTTGACGTAAGTTTTTGGACATAAGACGTCAATAAAGATGTCACTCGGAACTGGTCGTTCTTACAGTGCTCATTAGAGTTCTATTACTAATAAAAACAAAGCAAGCAGGGCTTTCCCAGGTTGCTGGGGGTTTTATCTTGTTGAAGAACTCGGAGTGTAATATAGGAATCTAAGATAGTGGCTTCTGCTGTGTCATCTACTGTAATGAGCTGCAGAGGCGAGGTTCTGAAATATGTCTCTGATCGTTTATGCCAGAGAGGAGTTTCTGAAATATGGCTCTGATCGTTTATGCCATTATAGGGGTATGGAAGGATTATAGCCGTATAGGGGCATAAGGTCACAATATTGATCGGGGTCCTAGATTAGAACACGACACCCACTCCACGAATTTATGTCCATCAAATTACTAAAAACTAAAGCAATAAGATGCGCATGTAACATTACCCACCCCAAAATACATTTTGCATTTGAAATGGTGTATTTGAAATACATGTAAATATAGGTACTGTACGTCTTTAAGCATAGAAATCATTAAAAAATTATAGCATATGTAAACAGTTTGAACGATTTTGCGAGAAAAAAAGAATTACACATGAAATATATCTTTATACAGAAAAGAAGGGCGAGATTATTTCATCACATATAAATGCAATCGCTGTAACATGTGCTAGAGGCTGAGGTGAGGTTATTATGTCTCTAGATGTACTAAAAATAGAAGTTCTGTTCTTTATGAATAGTTCTACTTTAAGCAAAGGTATTTCGTGCTAGAAAAAAGGTAAATATTTTAAGAAAAGTGTTCAATTAAAAAAAAAAAAATTTCATGGTGAACGGGGGAATAGAGTTCCAACGCCTTTCAGTAGTTTTTGTTGATCAAAACTGAAGGCCGAATTCAGAGTTCACGGGAACGCTGTGTGTCGGAATGTTTTTCAAAAATCATTGTTTCTGTTCAGGGGAGAACATCATATCAGACAGGCTCTCAAAGAATTGGTCTACAAAATCAGGTGACAGTTCGACCAAGTTCGATAATGCTGTAACTTGGCAGGTGTGAGAATGATTGCTATTATCAATGTCTGGATCAGCAATGCTCACAGAAGGTCGTACCTGGGTGATGTTGCTTTTATTTCTCGCTCCACTGTCGCCACCTAGTCGTAGCGCAGGAGTCTCAACGAATGCCGTCATCAGGATTGGTAGCCGCTGGGGACAACACAATGCATGAGCCGTTACAGGACTTAGCAAAGTATCGATATCAATTGGTACTGCTGATGGAAGTGCAAGACAGGTGTCTAACACGCATTCTTCTCCGCATAGCATACATCGAAGCACAGGTAAGATGCAGGTCTGCCATATAGGTCTGAATGAAAGAAACCAGGTCATGTTCGATCTCTCAGCCTGGCCAATCCAAGGACTCTAGTTATGCGGTCCCGGTAGCGTACTGCTAGGATCGTTTCTTCCATCCTTGCCGGAGTCATGTCTGTGTTTTGGCTTGCCATATCGGAGCAGGATGGTCAAAAATAAAATGCCTGCTACAAGTCCCAAAATTAGGGGTATGCCGCCAAAGACTGAATGGACAAAATTAGGAATAATTCCTAGGATTGCTTTGAATGGTGTTAACAGTCCCGAAAAAATCGTCTTAAATACGCCTGAGATACCTACGGCATCTGACATATTTAGAATTTGGCTAAGCATTTCTGTGAAATGCAAAGGGCAATTAGTTGATAAAAGGTCATGTCTCGCCGAAGCTGTCCTTGTAACTTGGAGATCATACGTCTCTTTTGATGACGTGATGGGCACTGTTGTCTGTAAAAGCACAGACTTCCTTCTGCTTAAAGTATCTATTCGTATAGAAGAGACATTCAAACGAGGCCAAATGGGAGTCTCGGAGTCTCCAGGGCCGTTTGAAAACAATACTTGCATACAGCAAGTGACCATGGAAGTTACGCTTACGAGATATGCTTTCCCTGGCATCAAACCACAACAGCTGTGATCCGTTATTAGAATGTAACTCCCGTTAGAGAGTTGCTTAAAGAAAGGCTCTATCTGCGTTGCAGGTGTGACATGTTGGTGGCATGAAAGGTTGTTTGAAGTTCCTTCACAGGCCCCGTATAAATTAATACCCTGGCACAAAAGTATACCGCTTAGTGAATGTTTGCAATTTTCGCCACTAAGAAATACATTTTTGTTGCTGTCACTATAGCATGTGTGTGTATATGGTAATTTCCATGCTGACTTAATGTACCCTTTACCCAATCGTTCATACTGGCCAGTCAGTATATATTCAAGGCAATTTTTAAATCGGAATGTTGTTATCGGAATTGTGATAATCCTGTGTATTATCCATTCAATGACAGGTCTTTCTGACATTGTCAATGCTAATCTCTCAAGTTTTTCGATGCTCAGGATTGTATAGTCTGCTCCTTTCTGTGCCAAGCTGATTTGTTTATCAGTAAGGTTAAAGATGGAAAACAATGACGTTGTGTTGATTAAACGCCATTGCACATAGCCTGAACGAAGATTTTGCAGCGTCCAGCCTAGCTGTACAATAGAACGCAATTGCGACTGGCCATGCTGTAACATTAGCAAGTCTTTATCTATTATATCGATGGCAGATGATACAATACTGTTCAGTGAATATATTCTGGAGGACAGAGTCATTAACCCATTGTCCACAACAGAAAGTGATTTTTCCAAATTAATACGATCAATTTCTCGTATTTTTTCAGCTGTTTAAATTTTAGTTACTTTCCAAGCCTCGTTGTATGCCGCATAGATGCTGGCCGCTATGAAGCATTTCTGACGCTGTTTGCGTGGTCCCATAATGAAATCACGCAAGTCAGCACCATCTTTAAGTAAAGACAAGTGTTGCTTAATTTCTGCCAGTGTGGATGATTCTAGCCATTCAAGGCACAGTTTCCCTACACTGTATGTTGTTACTATCCCTGGATGTTGTCTCTGGGAGTATCTAGGGTCTGGTCTGGTCATTGTTAACCCCTGTGTTTTGTTCAGGAATCTATCTTGACAGTTATTCGTGTCAGTAGGCCAGATTAACCACTTTTTCCAATCAGGATGTGTTCTGTTTAGATGTAAAATTTGAGATACGTCTATTTCAATATCTGTGGTTACATTATCAGGTATTGGCTTTGGAATAGATGGTTTATTAAGGTCTTTAATCTTAGCTAGGCCAAGACAGGATGTTTGGTGAATTGTGTCATTTAAGAACATTATTTGTTCTGGGATCATGTAGGCTCGAAATAATGCTTCTATGCCTTGTACCTACCATTCTTTTGTACCCCAGATGGTTTTTGTTTCAATGTTATTTTTCCAAAAATCAAAACCAAATGTCATCATTTTTTCATAAAATGCTTCTGAATATATCAATTTTGTATTTGTCAACATGGTTTTCGTCCCTGTTTTATCTAACAGTTTATAATAAAATGTTTCTGCATTACTTGTATTAAACCCTGAGAAGTACTGGAATTTCTCATAGAATGTTTTAGAACTACTTTTAGGTGGAGTAGCACAATGTTCCCATTGGTTATGTTTTAAAACATTTCTAGGTTGTGCAGATTTATGTAAGTAATGGTCTCCGTAATGTGTGAAGCAGTACATGTGGCCATAATTAGACGAACCTTGTAAATAATCATGTTCTGTAAATCTTGCTGACAACACTAAATCAGACATCATATTATTTATACTTTCAAAATCCCAATCATCAGAAAATGTACTTGGTTTTACAAAGTCACTTAATGAAGCCTTGAACTGGTGAGGATGTTTAAGGATTTCGACCGGGCCATATACTTCATAGTCAGTTTTGTCCCATACTACCCCACCGGGTATTGGAATGGCTGTTACATTTACCGATGATAGTCCTCTTTTCTTCATGTGGGATGATTTGTGTGGTTTCAGAACTAAGTTGATGTTCTGGCTTGCTGTGTCCATTGAATTGTAATAAATTTTCCTAAAATTAAAACCAATATTAGGCCTAGTAGGAGTATAAGTACCCCTGATATAATCCAATGCTCAATCAATGGTGCATCCAGATATACTTCTTTGATTTGATGAAAGAGTTCTGTTGCTTTTTCTTTAAAAGTCTTTGTTACTGGTGTCCCTTCAGGGTCGTTTTGATTTTCAGAAAAGGTATCGAAGTTGATGAAGTAGCCAGAGGCAGTTCTGTCAATTGTTGGAATTGTTTTCTCAATTTGTCTTTCGGTAGCACATTCTGATGCCACATCATTGTAGACTGGTGTTTCATGACAAACTGTTTCAATCTGTGTTTCAAGAGGCACGAGTTCCATGGCATTATTGCATAGTCCTTCTCTGTGCACTGCAGGTTTATCAAATGTGATTAGTCTTTCAGTTTGAACCTCTTGGATTGTTGCAAATTTGGGTATTCTGTTATTTCTTGGGAGTCCACTTGGCCTACTGTTGATTATAGGCCACATGATTGTGGTTTTACCAGGTCGATTGATACAACTCTGTTCTCCTTTTTACCAGCAAGAGGCGGTAGTACTACTGATCTTGTTCCGTTGATTGCCAAGACAGGTACTGCTTTTCCGTAAGAAGGCCCAAATTCCTTCTTCACCGCTATTTTTTCTCTGACTAGATCCCCAATCTTTGGAATCCAGACAGGTCTTGCTGGGGCTGGTGGTGCCTATTCAGTGGTAGTTTGCTGTTGCTTTATTTTTATGTTGCTTAAGGATTTTCTTGTTTCATTCAAGTCCTGTAAAACAGCCAAACGATCTTTGATGTCAAAGTCATTATCTTTTACCACTGAAGCCTGACTATCGAGGTCCTGAACATGCATTCTAGTTCCGAACAATAGTTCGTACGGGCTGAAACCATTTAGAGAATTTCTTGGCAAATTATTTAGACTAAGTTGGACACTTATTAAATGTTTGACCCACCCATCACCCGAACCTAATACCTTCGCTGTTATAGATTGCTTTATGTCTCGGTTTTTTCTTTCCACTACACTGTTCCCCTCAGGGTGTGATTGGCAAGAGTATCGCAACCCAACGCCCATACTGGCCATGGCCTCCTTATAAGCTCGAGAGCTGAAAGCAGGACCCTGGTCAGAATGGAACATGGCAATTGCGTATGTGCCGATAAAGACTCACAGATCTTTTATAACAGTTTTGGCGTCAGCCGAGCGCTGGGGCCACATCCATATGAATCTCGTACAGAAATCCACTGCGACCATGATATATTTATAGTTGCCGTCCCTTTGTAGGGGACCACAGTGGTCCAGGTAAACACATGCTAATGGTTTATCTGAGATTAGAAGGGGTGTCTGCGCTGGTCGTTTTACTGTTGATACTTTTATTTTTTAGCATATTTCGCATTCTAATACATATTTCTTAGTTTGTATTCTCATGTGGGGCCACCAATATCTCTGTTTTAATAACGATATGGTTGCGGAAACGCCAGCGTGTGCAGAAGCAAGCCCTTCATGTGCCGCTGTAATTAGTCCTAACCTATGTTTAGGCTGTCCGGAATTCGGTTTAAAACGACTGTACCCGAGAAAACCCTACTGAATGAAAATCAGCTGACCTGGTTTAAACCGAGTGTCACTGATTTTCATAGTTATTGCGCCTTTTGGGCACTTGGTGGAGCCAAAGCATTCCATTGGCCTGCCTGTGGTGGCCTGGCGCAGAGGTGTCAGCGGAAAACACTGTGTCTGCACATGGGGAGCCGAGGTGTGAATGGCCCAAGGGCCAGAGCAACACCAGGCCCCCTGCCTGGCTCATGTGGGGGGGAGAGGAGCTGTTGTGGTCTGCGTTATCTCTTACTGCGGCTGCAACTGAGCACTTCACAGCCCTTTAAAAATGACCATTACTTAACGAGTAGATAGATTGTTTTCTTTCTAAAGCTAATGAAATGTGCAGGGAATGATGACGTGCCCAGCCAGGTCATTGTTGAAGGACTTTTCATTTGCAGAAGACACTACTATCCAGCCCGTCAGCCGAAGTACCGTCATACCCGCCCGAACCCATAAACAGAAGAAATCATGACGTGCAAACACAAAATGGTGAGCAGAACCACGTCGAAAACTTAGCAAAAGCGATGAGTAAATGGCTGATGTTAAATCCTCGGCAGTACATTCAAAAGGACAGTAGGAAGCACTACCAATCAGGTTTAGCGCACCGCAAAACTAAGCTACTTCTAATTGGGCACCAACTTCGGTCTGTGGGATTAGCCTTTAAAAAAAAAAAGCTCGCCACTTGATTAAATTAATTCCACCATGAGGTTTCAGGTGTTCAAGGAACTTGTTAGTTTCCCGAATTGTGTACATTTATAAAATGTGTTGCTCATTAAGCTACCTCAAAACCCCACGAGGTGGAAGACAGGCTTTATTTTTTCCGGCAACATCTCAGTGCAGGACTCTCTGAGGAGGCACGTGGCAATCGGTTATTCCAGCAGTGGGTCGATCTCGAGATACTGCAATTTAAAGAAGTAAGTGAGAGAGCGGTGCTGCAATGCAGCCACTGACTGTGTGCGTGTGATTAATTAATTCCATGAGACAGCACGCGATCGGCAGCTGCAACAGTCAGTGGGTGCCGGTCGTGTACAAAACTCACTGTAACTCAGAAGTTTTGTAGTGTCCTGGCATGGCTGCATGTTCCACTGTTGCTAATTTATTTAGTATATATTTGCCATGTTTGAAACGGTGCTTTTGTCTGCCTAATTGGGATGAAAGGTGAAGTGGGCCTCTTTCAATTGCAAACGTAAGAGTGAAAAAAGAAATGCGTTGCTGGTATGGCACTGATGTTGAAAACCTTCACTATGTAAATAGGCTTAATTTTACTCTCCTCCACGACTGAAAATGTGCCACTGTGTATTTACACACAGTAGCGCAGATAGAGCCAAATTTCGGGGGGGGGGGCAGGCTTTGAGGGGGCTAAGAATTTGTTTGGGGGGAGGGGGGGAAGGGGGGGGGGTGGACGGCTGATTATTCCAGAAATAGGCAGAGTGGAGCAGCAGGGGCTCGAGGAAGGGGTGAGAAACAACAATGCCTCATTAAGGAGCAAATGGTCATTTAAAGACCTGTGAAGTACTGTGTGTGTGCCAGGGAAGCTGTCTCACCTTGGCTGCCACACACAACTGTAAGACTTTCCCTAATCACTAGAGTTTCCCATGCCCAAGGGGAGGCCCATCCCCGAGCACCCTTCCTGTGTTCCACGCCCCTGCCATTCTGCTTCGCAGGCGCAGACCCGATCAGGCTGCACTCAGGTCCCTGTGTTGCCTGTCACAGGCCTAGAATTGCCAGCAGCTGCCCTGGAAGCCTCCTGGCCGTTTGCCTTCTGCTAAAAAATATAATAACTGGAGAAGCAGAGACTCGGGGTTGAGTCTGAGGGTATGCGTCTGCCGAGGCGTGCCAACTGATGCCTGCACAATGCTCACCTGTCATCCTGCTACTGCCTCCTGCTTCCCCCACAGGGCTATGAAAGTTTTTTAAAATTTTAATGCATGCAGCATGTTTTTCAAAAGAATCGGCATTCTGTGATATGGTGACCTTAGATTTCTCTCTCAGAATCTGGGAAAGAGCTCAGTGCAAGGGCAATTTCCACCGGCTCGAAGGAGAAGTCTGAAACTCAGAATGCCTACTGCCTCTTTAAATGTAGAGCAGAAAGCAAACATATAAAGGATTACTTGTCACACCGGAACCATTACTGCTCACCATTCCCTGGCAACCTCAATGTGCAGAAGCATTTAGTTTATCCTAGCATGCGTGTACTAGTTTAGCATGCACAGTGGAACCTGTAGGGCACACAAAGACGGGGACCCTCAGCAAAGATGGAGCACATCTTGACTCACATTTGGGGGCCCATTGACACTACTTATCACTGTACTCAGAAGGTGCATGGAGCTCGCCAGCTTCCAGGGAACAGCACAGTTATTCACAGCAGAGCAGATCAGTGTTCCATTTCCTAACTGATATCTCTCTAATTCAACGGAGCTGTCTAACGCATGTCTGGCTATATTTACTTGCTGCAATAGCCAAGTCAAGTGCCTCACATTTGCATTTCCCCTTCCATTTCTGCTTTTGGCCATCTCTCTCTCCTCCAATCTCACTGATACCCCTTCTATTTTTATCTCTTTCCCTCTCTCCTCCTTTTGTTTACCTCCTCCCCTCTCTCCCCTCTCCCAACTCCCATTGTCTCCCTCCTTCTCTGTCTCTCCTCCTTCAGTTTTTTTTCTCTTCTTCCTTCTCTTTTTCCTTCTCATCCCTTTACCCCCTCGATGGTACAATGCAATGAAACACACAGACTGTAACTTCCAACTTGCTGAGTGACTAATTAACTCTTTCATTTAAAACCAGCATTTGTAATGCAATAGGTCTCGCATTTACTTGAGTTTGAGCTATTGACATTGCAACTAACGATGCCTTGTATTTTTGTATTCGTTTTTAAAACATAAATAAAAGGCTTTGTCATTTACAACACAAATAGCTTAAACTTGCATAAATGCTAGACCTATTGCATGGCAAATGCTTGTTAAATCTGAGCTGCGGACTCAAAGGACAATGGAAAGTATTTCATGACTGTGTTAAGCTTCTGAAATGTAGAGCAGTATACAATTTCGGAAGAAAAATGGAAAAAGCAATAAAAGCAAAGTGTTCCATAAACACCGGTAAAACACTATTTCAGTTACTTTTTATGGCGCGAAAATGAGTAACCACTGAAAAGCACTGTTTTTTTGAGTTATTGAAATCACTGGAAAACACTGAAAAAACACCACCAGAATTTCCTAAGAATAGAAACTGAAAACAGGAAAGCCTACCTATGTTCCATGTTTGGAATCACTCTATCCCCCACTCCAGGGATTCGAGCAAAAGCAACATTATTCGTATCTGTTAAATATAAGTACTTTTCTGGAAAGCCTTTTGGGAGTGTTCTTCTATTATCTTTTGCTGACGCACTGACAGCTTGTAGAATATCGCTGTCTATTTTTGTTTGTGACCGAGTAATCGCAGCTACGGAAGCCGTTTGCACAGCTGCCTTCGCGGCTTCATCAGCCAATGAATTCCCTGCAACGTGAACGCCATCACGTTGATGACTCAGAGTGTGTATCACGTGAGTCTTTTGTAGTTCCTTCTGTAAAAGAACTACTTGTTCCCAAAGCATTTTATGCTTGATTGTGCCACCTTTTGCATCTTTGAACCCATTTTCCACCCAATTCTGCAAGTATTCATTATAAGATTGTACGCAATAATATGAATCGCACACTATAAGTGTGGGGAATTCGCGATCGGTATTTTCTAGCGCCATCTTAAATGCTAGTAGTTCAGCTCGCTGAGCTGTACAATCTCCTAGAGATTGCGTCTTAGTGACCAGTGGTCTAAATTTTCCTTTGTGCCAGCGACCTTTAACAATCGCGCACGCAGCACTGTAAGCTTGTTTACCCCCAACTGCGGGTTGTGCTGATCCGTCTGTATATATGATTCTTCCGTATTCTTCTAGAGGCAGGATTTCAATTGGCAGAGGACATTCATATTCATATTGTAAAAATTCCTGTGTCTTTAGGTTAGGATCAAATTCATACACTACGTCTGTTGCAGCAAGAGAATTAACCCATGGAATCCATCTTGGATGCAAAGCTTTAGCATTAGGAATGCTTGCTTTAGTTACCGCTTCTAAAGCAGGTATAGGTGTAACGATTATTATTCATTTACCTTGTGCTAGGGCCCTTTCTTTTGCTACAGCAGTCTGAACCGCAGTTAGAATTTTTTTCCGTTGAACTGAATTTTATTTCAGCTTTTGTATACAAATGTGATTTGTAAGCAATTGGTACCGTTTCTCCCTCATTAGAGGTCAGGTATGTGAATCCGCATCTTCCTGGGATGACTCGGATTACAAGGTTTCGTATATTATCACGTGTATCTAATTTTGTTTTTGCTAACATGTCTGTTTGCAGTGATCTCAAAATTTCTGTGTGTTTTTGAGTCCAGTTGATTGATTTAAAATCAGGTTTAATTAGTTTGTAGAGAGGTTTAACCCTCTCCGCATAATTTATAATGTAAGTTTTTCCGAAATTCAGGAAACCTAGAATCGATTGTAAGTTCTTCAGCGTTTTTGGTGCTTGGAGTACAGCGCACTTCTCTAAGAAGTTGTCCGCTAGGCTTTTCCCTTCACTTGATAATTCGTATCCTAAAAATAATACTGTCAGAAGGGCAATTCGAGACTTTTTAAAGTTGAATTTGTAACCCTCTGCTGCGAACCCAAGTATTATGGTGTTCACCCTTTTCAAGTGAGTCTCCAAGTCGTCGTCTGTGAGATAGATGTCATCGACGTAAGATAATGCCTCATCATCATATATTTGTAGTAACTCTGTTACTCTGGCTGAAAATAGTCCTGGGCTGTTCTTGAATCCCTGTGGGAGCCTACAGAAATTTTTCTTAGACCCCATTACTGAGAAAGCGGTCAAGTATCTGCTTTCTGGTGCAATATTTTGACAAAAGAAACCATTAGATATGTCTAATGTCGTTTTATATTTTTTACGAACTATGTTATTCATTAGTGCAGCACTATGCGAATTTTGTACTGCAAATGTTTTGCAACATGAGTTTAGGTGTCTGTAGTCCAAGACTAGACGATATGAATCATCCGGTTTGGAAACAGGAAACAAAGGATTGTTCATTTGGGAGGTGCATGTTTCAATCACCCCCTGGTATTCAAGTTGATCTAAAATCTCCCTGACTTGTTTTTTAGCTTCTTGCTTAATTGGATACTGCCTTTGTGCAGTCGGTTGACTTTTTAACTGGATTTTGTGAGGAGGAGAGTCCTCATCCCATCCTACATGATTTTTATATAATGCTGGTGCCTGGGCCACTGCCCATTTCCTTGCGTATATATATTTAGTGTGAATCGGAATATGATTCGAGAAGGCAGGCATAATCATTTCTTCGCCACGAGGGCACTCCCTGACAAACTCCGGGGGCCAATCTTTTTCAGCTAACAGGATGTCATAGCCTTTTGAGAGTTTATCCCAAAATAGACCCCTTATTTTCCTGGTCTTATCTTCCTCTATACGCAGTGTTATTTCGTATATCTTATGAGGTTCGCTAACTCTGGTATCGGCAGTTTCTACTTGAATGTATTCATTCGTGTCCACTGTCTCCAGATGACTCATCAGGATCTTGCGAGCTATGGTGATTTCTGCTGCACTGTCTAACATTGTCTGTGCCCACTCCCCGTTTTTCAGCTGTGTCCTCAGTATTCTCGGCATGTTCGATTACTCTAATACTGGCTACCTTCTTCTTTGGAAATTGTAACTTTTTACTTTGAGCAGGTTCCTTGTCTTTGGACTTGGTGTGCTCTCCTGTGTCTGACCGTCCTCTTCTTTCCGATTTCTGCGAAAAAGATCGAGAGGGACGTGTATCAATACTTTGATATCTATCAGGCTTCTTCAAGTTATCCCTATTTCTAAGGTTATATCTTTTCTCAGAGGGCTCCCTCTGGGGAGACTGGTGTTCTCGAGTCGGAGTTCTTTCCCTCCGTCGAGGAGACCTTCCTCTGGACTGGAAAACTTTTTCCTTGGGAGTGGATTGTTTATTTCTATCCGAGCTCTTTTTAGGAGTGTTTGAATTATTTTTAATAAATAATTTTTCAGGATTTTCGAGTAGTTGGGGTTTCACTGGTTTCCCACCCAAGCTGTCTCTACCTAATTCTTCATAACATTTTTCTATAATTCTGGCAAGCTCAATTGGTTGATCTGTTATATCTGTTTCCTTCAACTTCTGGCGGATCGCCACAGATGCTGCTTCTCCTTTTATATTGGCTAGTAGTATAGCTGAGACCTGCTTGAAGTCTTTCAGTAATTTCATACCAAGAGTTAAAGCAGGTTCTGGACCGTATTCATTCTGAATCTGTTTCAGCACATCTGGTATTACCGCCATTGACGGAACACCATGTGTTTTTGTGTAAATAGAAGCAAAGACTGTACCCCAAGTGTCACAGTCCTCTACGTGTGGTGCGACCCCCATTGGAAGGCAGATGGTCAGAATTCTGTGTTTCTCAATAGGGGTAGTATTCGGAAATACTGCCTCTATTTGAGTAATTTTCTGCGCTAACCAGAAAGGAATATGTTTCCGTTTTATGGGTGTTTTACCAAGACATGATTGTATGTTCTGTGGTGTAATTTTATTTGTGTTCCCCTGATGAGGGGTCAGCTGTGGGACATTAACAGCTGTTTGGACTGTTGCAGTCCGCATTACATATTGGACTAATTGTCTATGTATTTTAATTAATGTTTTTAGCTGTGCTAAAAGTTATTCTTTCGACATTTTTGCAATGTCCGGATGTGGGTGTTGCTGGCTAGAACCGGCCACGTTGCTCCTGGTCTACCTAGTGGACCGAGCCTGGTAATATGATCATTATGTTTTAGGGCACCTTTAAACCAGAGCAAATGGGATTTCAATCTCCTCGAAAGGAGCGTACTCATCCGGTGGTTCCCCTATTTTGTAATAGTGGAACTCGTTTGTTGCAGCGTTTGCCGCTGGAAATTTTATCCATGAATAGAATACCTCTGTCTGCCGATATTCGTGTGCCTCTATCACGAAGACGACTGTGCCACCTTGTGTGGTCAGTCCATTTTCTATAAGTTTTAACGTTATAGTTTTTCTTATGTTGACCGGGATGATAATCGCACCCGGTTCATTAACACCGGCGTCCCTTTGATTCGCATCTACTGCGGCTTCAGCGGTCCCGTTGTCTAGTACTGACATTGTATAAATGAAAGTTTTTCAGAGCAGGTCTCCAAGGAGACAAAGATTAGGTGCACAATATTTTGGAACACTGTATCCTTCAACGTTGAATAAACCAGAGCTTTACATAGGAATCTCTTCCTACTAAGTTCGGGCGGATTTTAACCTTTCACCCACTCCAGACGTCTATTGGAGTATTTACGGTAGAAAGGGTCTGTGTGAAAAAGCACGACTGAGTGACTCTAACGTCTTGCGTTAGTTTTATCGCCTTACCAAACGTTGGGCGCCATGTAGTGTAGTTCCTATTTTCCCTATAGGCCCTGCGCATTGGAATAACATAAACAGCAGTGTAGACGTAGAAGTGCGGTCTTCCAGGTCTCTACTGACTATGAAAAACTTAATTGGGTTTGTACCAACTAGCTCAGAGGTCACTGGAAACTTTCTTGACTGAATAGGAAGTGATCAGCTTCCCTGGTACAGACAAGAAGGGATTCAGTTTTCCAACAACCGCATAAACATGACAACTTTGCTCCTTAGAATAAGAGTCAATCTCTAGAGTCGTGTGAAACAATAGACAGCTATTTCACTCAGTCAGTTGTGCAGATTACTTTCACCAAAATGCAGAGAATAGAGAGACGGGTGTTTTCAATAAAAGGTATTATTTATTGAACAGTCTTTCTTCTCATGCAAGAGAAATGAATTGCCACAATTGCAAGACTCGTTATTATAAAAAGTGCGTACAGTAAAAGGAGAATTGCGAAATAATACTGTAAATGCATTGATATGGTTTCTTAGCCATACAATGGTTAAAATGAATAAAATATATACATTCATATATACATTTGACTAGCGTACTCAACTGGTGCTGCTAACTACGCCTACCCCAGTGTACCTGACCTAAGCCTAATACTTGGGAGGGAGTAAGTAAGTAGCAGTTTAGTTAAGTTGGTTTTGCCAAGGGTTTGCTTCAAGAATTCTCTCTAAGGGTTTAGTCAACACAATACCTCTGGAATAGAATGTTGGAGGGCTGGTATCTCCTTTCAGGACTCGATATTCCAGTCACCCGCAAGGGTAGGCTGGAAACGCCGGAGCTGGATTTTCTCGGCAGGAGAAAAGACAGCGTCTTTCTCAGCGCATCAAGGAGGAGGAGGAGGGGCAGCGTCCGTGGGCTTCCTGCATCTGCTGGGCTCTGCAAGGGACAGCTGTTCTGCTCCTGTATTCACCACACCATCCCATCTGCCTAAGGCAACGTTGGTAATATTTATACCTGAAAGGTGCCTTGTTTGACGTAAATTTTTGGACATAAGACGTCAATAAAGATGTCACTCGGAACTGGTCGTTCTTAACTGGCTCATTAGAGTTCTATTACTAATAAAAACAAAGCAAGCGGGGCTTTCCCAGGTTGCTGGGGGTTTTATCTTGTTGAAGAACTCGGAGTGTAATCTAGGAATCTAAGATAGTGGCTTCTGCTGTGTCATCTACTGTAATGAGCTGCAGAGGCGAGGTTCTGAAATATGGCTCTGATTGTTTATGCCTGAGACGAGTTTCTGAAATATGGCTCTGATCGTTTATGCCATTATAGGGGTATGGATGGATTATAGCCGTATAGGGGCATAAGGTCACAATATTGATTGGGGTCCTAGATTAGAACACAACACTTATCCCCTCAAATAATTATTAACACATCAGCCTGGCTGAGTGTGGAAGAGAGGACTAGGGATTTAACCAAATATATCCCAAATAGATATATTTAGTTTATTCCCTAGTCCTCTCTTTTACCTTTTGTCCCTGAGACCACCTAATAAAGATTTAGTAGAACCACTGAGACAATTTTATTACCACTTTACCACAATTTGTGCACTCCACCCCCACTCATCTTTTTCCATTGCTAAATTAAGAGAAACACCTCAGCTCCTCCCCTTGGGGAGTTGTAGCCCACACCTCGGTGTGAGGAGGTAACCCATATGATGAAGAATGTCACGTAATGGTGAGTGAGAGTCCTCATCCTCAAAGGATTTCTCCTTCCTGCTCTCCTTGAAATTACATTTCTTCCTTTTTTCTTCCTCCATCCCTTTATTCCACCAGTAGATAAGAACCCCAGCTACTGATTGTTGGTGTGATAGGGAAATACAAAAACACATTGTTTCTGTGCCCAGCAAGTCATTCACCACTATGTCTTGGAAACCCCATTCTTCTCTGAGAATGACTGATAGTCCACCTCCCCTGCCCCCTTGTCGATCTTTTTTAATACATTTTAAAGCCCTAAGGTATGGCATTGGCAAAGATGGGGGTTGATTCTTCTGATAGCCAATTTCCTTTTATACATAGAAAATCAAGACTGCCTTCCTCTAAGACATCATAGATATTGTAGGTGTGTTTTTGCATTGAGTGTGCATTAATCAATGAAGCGTGCACTGCAATACCAACTTTTTTAGAGTGCCGGACAAGGGTGCTCTTATCTGTTTCACTGCCTCAAGTATGATAAAAATGACAGTCTGGGCAGTTTATCTTAACCCCCACCGAAGGGGCCCTTGGCTCTATTTGACACTTGCTCTACGGTGCGAGATCCAGCAGACCACCTAGGCTTCTCTGATGTAACTAATGCACATCTTACCGTCTGAAAGCTCTCAGGCAGCATGGATGGCGCTGGCTGCTTCCTGGATGCTGACGGGCACAAATGGGCTGCCTTAGGTGCGCCTGCCGGGCACGTTCACATAGCGTAAATGCTTTTGAACATAAGCCCCGGCGACCACTTGAGCACGCACAACCAAAAAAACGGAAGCTCTAGTTGTTCCAGCAAACAAATGATGGATGGAATGCTGACAATGCAAACATTCTCCCCAGTCAAAAGATCTGGGTTAAATCCAATTTTCTTTTGACCACTACGCCACCCCAGTGTGGACCCGGCCATATGCAAATCAGTCTTGACCCTGTGACTTATGGGAACAGTCCAGACCGAACTGCCAGGCCAGGTCCTCCCTGGACCGGAAACAAGCATCCTGGGACCGGTTTCAGGGTATGTCACCCTTCTTCAGCCAGGCTAGCTTGAATACAGTGGCACAGTGAGCAAGGGACCCACGCCTGGGCTTACCCATGTCACTTAGGGTGAAAAGTGTTACAGCAAACAAATGAAGGACGGAATGCTGACAATGCAAACATTCTCCCACAGTCAAAGGATCTGGGTTAAATCCATCGTTATTTTGCCCACTATGCCACCCCAGTTTGGACCCGGCCATATGCAAATGAGTCTTGACCCTGTGCCTCATGGGAACAGTCCAGACAGAACTGCCAGGCCAGGTCCTCCCTGGACCGGAAACAAGCATCCTGGGACCGGTTTCAGGGCATGTCACCCTTCTTCAGCCAGGCTAGCTTGAATCCAGTGGCACAGTGAGCAAGGGACCCACGTATGGGCATACCCATCCCACTTAGGGCGAAACGTGTTACAGCAAACAAATGAAGGATGGAATGCTGACAATGCAAACATTCTCCAAAAGTCAAAAGATCTGGGTTAAATCCATTGTTCTTTTGCCCACTACGCCATCCCAGTTTGGACCAAGCCATATGGAAAGCAGTCTTGACCCTGTGCCTCATGGGAACAGTCCATACCGAACTTCCAGGCCAGGTCCTCCCTGGACCAGAATCTCTGTACTGGGGTGAATGTATGACATTGTTCTGCATTCTGTCCATCAACTGTTGTTTTTCTGCATTTGTCACCCCGACTGGGACGGCTATGCTCAGATTTGAGTCCTGTGCTCTCCGTGCCACTGGATTCAAGCTATCCTGGCTGATGAGGGTTGAAAGCCCGAAACTGGTCCTAGGATGCTTGGTTTCAGTCCAGGGAGGACCTGGCTTGGCAGTTCAGGCTGGACTGTTCCCCTGGGGCACAGGGTCAAGACTGATTTGCATATGGCTGGGATCAAACTGAATGGCATGGTGAGCAAAAAACCGATGGATTTAGGCCCAGATCTCTGAACTGGGGTGAATGTATGACATTGTTCTGCATTCTGTCCATCAACTGTTGTTTTAGCTCTAGTTGTCCGACATGAAGGCTCTTTTCTCCTCCCTTCCTGTGCAACTCAACTTCCCCTTCACAAATCCCCAAACTAAAAGGCAGCTGAAAGTTCAGTTATTATTTTCCACATTAAAAGGTTTAAAAATATAAAACTAGCACACTCATTAAAACAGAAAAATGAAATAAAGTGAAATGTGCAGATCCAAGAAAAAAACACTGTGCCATAACGCAGACCGACCTTCTACTGTGGCGTCCGCGCAGCCTGACTGCTTTTGAGCATGAGCCCTGGCGATCACTAAAACACGCACAACCCAAAAAATTGCCTCTCTAGTTCTCTGACCTGAAGGCTCCTTTTGCCTCCCTTCCTTTGCAGTGCAACTATCCCCTTGCAAAGCCCTGAACTACAAGGCAGCCGTAAGTTAGGTTATAGTTTTCCACATGAATTAGTGAGCAAGGAACCTACGTCTGCGCACACCCAGCCAACTCAGGGCAAACAAAGCAAAACCAAAGGGGATGATGGACGGAATGTTGAACATTGCAAGCACTCACCCCCAGTCAACTGATTTGGGTTTAATCCATCATCATTCTTTAGCTCACTCCGCCACCCCATTTCAGACATGGTCCCAGTGCAGACATGGCCATTTGCAAATCAGTCTGACCCTGTGCCTCATGGGAACAGTCTGGCCCGAACAGCCAAGTCATGTCTTCACTGGACTGGAAACAAGCATCCTGGGACCGGTTTCTGGCTAATCAGCCGTCATCAGCCAGGCTAGCTTGAATACAGCGGCAAAGTGAGCAAGGGACCCACGTCTGGGCATACCCAGCCAACTTAGGGCAAACAAAGCAAAATCAAAGGGGGTGATGGACGGAGTGTTGAACATTGCAAGCACTCACCCCCAGTCAACTGATCTGGGTTTAATCCATCATCATTCTTTAGCTCACTCCGCCACCCCAGTTCAGACATGGCCATTTGCAAATTGGTCTGACCCCGTGCCGCATGGGAACAGTCCAGCCCAAACTGCCAAGCCATGTCTCCCCGGAACAGCCATAAACCGGTCCCAGGATGCGTGTTTCCGGTCCAAGGAAGACATGGCTTGGCAGTTCGGGCTGGACTGTTTGGGCTGGACTGCGCATTTCTCGTAAAAAAAATGCACATGCGCGGGTGTGCGATCATGCTCAGTTTTTTGAGCTGTATACGAATGCGGAGGAAGAGAGGAGAGCAGCCTTGGGACGCCGTGGTTAAGGTAAGTGCTTTTTAATTGTTTTAATGTACTCTTAAGGTAAGTCCTAATAGGGGGGTGGAGGCGGGCAGGGGGCGAACTCCACTCTGCTGCAGAGTGTGTGGAGTTTTGCCTACTCCGCGTTCTCTGTGGATTGTGGAGTAGGCACAACTCTGCACACTCTGCGGGCGGAGTGGAGTTCTCTGCCCACGGTTACATATTTCACTCTCATGTTGTTTAAGTTCCAATACTTAATAATTCTTCTCCAATTCCTCTTCCTTGTCTTGTTCAATATGTGTACCTTTTTCTTATCTCTAAATGTACTTATAATGTAAACCTTCTTAGTTTGTGTTTACTGTTGATGTAACAATACACTCGCTTCCCAGTGCTTTCTCTCACTTAGTATATCTTCATTTGTATCACCCCCACCAGGAATTAGGAAACTACTATCTAGTGTCTGACTAACCTCTCAAGGAAAAATAACAACCCTTGTCAGGGTGAGCCATCAAAACCACAAAATTAGCCTAAGCACAACCCCCTGGCAGCTACAGCACAGAGCAGACAGCCTAACTTAGGGCAATGAGTGAAGTATGTCTGCAGTACCAAAACAGTAAAAAAGTACAAATGCAAAATTATTTAAAATTTTTTTAAAAAATTAGAAAAAATTGAGTAAAGTGTAATAAACAAAAGAACACAAATACAACAAAATACAATTTGTTTTAAGTAGGAATAGAGACAAGAATTACGAAGGACCAATGATATCCGATAGTCACAGTAGACCAGGACATCTGAACAATTTGATGCTGACCGCATTGAAGCACAGATCAGATACACCAACCAGGTTCATCATGCTCAAAAATGTTACCTTCTGACTTTAGTCTATTACATTCCAATCCAGCATAGGGGTTCTCTTCCAAAGCCCACCAGGTCCTCAGAGAGGCAGTTAGAGGCCCACAGGGTGTCAGTCGGAGGCCAACAACAGAGTCCAGTCCAGGACGAGTTGCTACTGAATAGCTGGGGAGTTACAGGAAAGGTCTCTTATAGCTTGCAGTATCTCTGTAGCGTGAGCAGATGTAATCCTTATGACCCCTGGAGTCAACTTCTTTGACTTAGGTACAAGAGGGAGAAGGTTCAGTCCTTCAGGGCTTCTTTCAGGTCATAGTCAGCAGGTCCTTTCCTCTTCTGTTCTTCATCAGGTCCAGAAAGTGTTTTGAAGTGGGTTTAATAGTGGTGTCACATTTATGCCTGGCATGTACTACTGACAAGTAATGACTCCTGAGCCTAACCTAACCAATAGGATAAAGGTTTCCAGAGCCAACCCTAGATTCTTTGGGTATTTTCAAGATGGTAAAAGTCTTTAGCCACACTAA
Source organism: Lissotriton vulgaris (assembly GCF_964263255.1). Taxonomy (NCBI): domain Eukaryota; kingdom Metazoa; phylum Chordata; class Amphibia; order Caudata; family Salamandridae; genus Lissotriton; species Lissotriton vulgaris. Next base: position 240,620,461 of record NC_141689.1, on the reverse strand, counting down.
ACGTGGGCTCTGAGGGATGGGGGTGTAGATAGTTAGTGTAGTATGGTAATCTATCACCAAGAACCAGTTTGAAGCAGCCACAGTGCCCCCACTGAATCCAGAGACAAATGTCTGGTAGAAAAAACAGGTTTATCAGCAGCAGACAGTAGATTCACAAGGAATGTCTTGCCATCCTGTTCTCTTCCTTTCCAGTAAGACTTAATGTGTTTTATGTCAACCCAGCAGATCTGTGAAGCAGGTTTTGACACTGAACAGAATTTGACACTATTATGTCAAAAAGGATGCTCACAGCCCCAAGCTTCATATTTTGTAAGGGTCAGAGGAGCACCTCTCCCCATTGAGAACAGCCTATTGTTTGCTCCTGGAAGACATTCCACATCTTTTTCTTCTATATATAGAAATCTAATCCCTGGCCAGTATATACCTGAGGGCAACTGCAAATTAGCTTCCAGGACTCTCAGACAGAGAAAAAGCAACTTTCTAAAAGTTACTTGGTCTTAATATTTGTTCAAAATTCGACTTAATTATTGAATTGGATTTGTATTAACTATTAAAAATAGTTGCTTAATGATATTTCTAGCTAGTCCTAAACTTGTGACCCAATATTAGGATTATAATATGTACTCTGGTTTTCTATTTAGGACAGCTAGGCCTACCACAGTGGATAATAGCTTTTGGGGGCTACTCACTGTAAGGACATGTTAAAATTACAGTTCAACATATCCTACTTTTAAACATCATTCAAACTGCTTTCAGGACTACAAAGGCTACATGGAGTGACTTATTAAATATTTAAAAGGAAGCTTTTGACTGTTCAAAAGGGTTTACTTTGAAAGGTCGAATTGCAGTTTTTGCACTGCTACAGTCAGGCAACACGTAACCCAAAAAGGTATGTTTTCCATTGTCACTGTAGGGAATGACAGACTTTGCGCTGCGGTCCATTTGTGACATTAAATGCACAGGTCCTAGGTATGTTTTGTACCATATGCTGGACTCTTAGCTATGTTAAATATACCAATTAGAAATATGCCATTTCAACTGTATCTAAAGGGGAAGCACATGCACTTTACTACTGCTAAAACATAGTGTCCAGCCAAAGGCAAAACATATGGGGTGATCATATGCTGGCAACAATTATAAGACCCTATTCTCCGGGCCCTTGAAACGTTCCCTGTGCTACAGTTCCCCTCACAGAAATGTCAGATTTCCTACACCAGTCTCCCTGGCCAAGAACAAGGGTAGACTAATCAATCCCTTGATGGCTTATGTACTCAGGTGATAGAAGGTAGACAATTCTACGACTCTGCAGTGGCACTTGGCTATTCTGTGCCTCTCTAGACCTCCTTGTGTCCCTCTGTCAACATGTGCCCTAGCCACTAGCCCTCTCTATTCTGAACCCTTCTCAAATGTGAAGCAACTAACTCTACCTTGCTTATAGGTCTATTCTAGTAGACAGACAGAACCTCATGGCCCACAAGACTTCTGCCTCTAGGTGAGCACCGGCGCTCTCCATAAGGAAAGCAATCAATAGAGGCCACTGACAGCTGTTAGGAGACAGGCCCCTGACCATCCAGTGTGAGTTGTAGGTTCCAATGTGTAGTCTTGGTTAGGTCTCACTTCCAGTCGTGTGGCTGGCAAGGAGTCTCACATTTCCTCCTAAGGTCTCTCTGGGCTTTTAGGTTTCTCCAAGTGGTGGTCTCCAGCCTTATGTGGCAGGTACCTTCCTTCCATTCTTACTTCTGTCATCTCAGGGGTGGCACCTTGAGACTGAACAAATACCTGGCAGTCTAGGACGTTTAGGGGAGGGGGACACAGTCCCTCTCAAGGGTGAAACTGGATGTGTCATGTGGGTGACTGCCTGGCACAGATCTCCTGTCCTCTCTCTCTATGTGCAGACAGCATCTCCAGAGGTCTGAAGTAACCTCACTAGGTTCAGTCTTGGAGTGCTCTCCCCTTAAGGCAGGTAAACCCTGACCCAATGAGACCCTCCAGTGTGGAGCACATCCATCTCCTCTCCCTTACTCTTTGTCTGGGTCATCGTCCCCTTCATTTAGGGAGAGTACTCCAAGAAATCTGTGTTTTTCGGGTGCCGTGGATGGCCACCCCTCTCTGCACTTTTCTTGCTAGCAGAATCTCACTGCCAAAGATGCAGTCAATGGGCATCTGGGGACTGAGAACGGCTCTCCTCTGGGAACATACCTCCTCCTATTCCAAGGACACTGTGGCCATAGGGCGGACAAAGTCCTGCCCATGGGCTGACGTCACCATACAGACCTGTCCTGGCAGATACTGGGGAAATCACCCTTGCTACCAGCCTTGGTCTGTTGGCACAGACAGGTCTGGCAGATGACCTGAGTTTTGACCAGGGAAGGAGAGGGCTCCTACTCCTGCCTGTATCGCACAATATTTTTCAGAGGAGGCTCTAGCTGCATTTACATTTAAAGTTCACAGCAGGTGGCTTAGCAGGAAGATAGCACAACCTTGTAGAGCGCCAACCTTTCTGGGACCAAGTTGATGCACCACTGTACTAACACTACACACACCCTACATGTGTGAGATGTTTTGATCATGGAAATGGCCCACAGCACAATAAATCTCACAATTAGGGATGAGCATTTGGGAATCAATCAGTGAGTGAGTATAGCAATTTTTTTAGAAAATCTTAGAGAGAAACATACAGCACTAAGCACTGCGATGTGAACAGTACATCTATCATTAAAATAAAAAGAATTTTATTAACACAATTCAAGCATTTTTAGTAGCCCACAGGCACCCGAATTAGTCACCCAGATGGTGAAACAAGGAGGACAAGCAAAGTCCCAAATTATTTGTAAGAAGGAAAAGTGTTATTGCATAAAGAGTTACGCAACTGGATTCTGGTTTTGGAGCAAGGCTAAATCATATGGCAGAGGCTCCATGGTGTTTTTCCTTGCAAAAGACCTTTTAATTGAGAAAAGTAAACAACAGTTTTTGCATCATAGTAAAGGTGCACAAGGTCTTTGAAGTACCAAAGGTATGAAAGGCTGAGGAGGTTACACTGGTGTAAATTCTGTTAAAGATCCATCTAGTGCATCTCCCAGAGACACTAATAGGCATATTTACAAGCCCCTATCACTACCACAACGTCACCTTTTCTGACATTGTGGTGGCAATAGGAGCTTTGCCTTATTCACAAGGCAGCTTTAAGCCACTCAACGTGGCTTAATGGCGCCTTGTGAATACGGCCCCCTTTCACGCTCTAATTAGCGTGAAAGGGGTGGACAATGGGTGATGCGGGGGCGTTCCACCGCAACACCGATTGATTTTGATGCTGGCCCATACTTACAAGGGCAGTGTAAATATTGGGCAGCACCAGAATTAAGACCAGGGAATACCTGGTCTTACCCTGGCGCAACCAGGAGAAATGTTTCTTTCCCTTGTTGTTGCTGTTTCTATGTATGCTGGGTTGTGCAGCACACATAGAAACAGCAAAAGGCCATTGATTGTTTATGTGCAAAAAGGTGACCCTACCTGCACATAAACAATCAATTAAAAAAATTATGTTTTGCAACTTCTATGTGTGCTGCATTAAGCAGCACACATAGAAGTTTCAAAATGCCATTTCAGATTGTTTATGTGCAGGAAGGTACACCTTCCTGCACATAAACAATCTTTCCCTACAACAAATACACCCTTGCACTATGGTGCAAGGGTGTCTGTGTTGGTGCTAGGCAGCTAAAATTAGCCCTAAAGGGCATTTTTATGAGGAAGTGGCAGAACACGGCGTTAGCCACCTAAGCTGTGTTCTGCCACTTCCAAAACACAGGGCTTATTTACAAGGATACGGTGCAGACCTGCGTTTCCCCCTACGCTGACACTAATTTTAGCTGCCTAGTGCCAACACAGACACCCTTGCACAATAGTGAAAGGGGGCCTGCGTTTTAGGGGAAGATTGCTTATGTGCAGGAAGGCATACAGATGAAACGCTTTGGTCTGTTCATTTGCGTGCCATTAAAATCACAAGGAGGTTGATATACCTCCGTGAGTGCTGGTGATTAATTTTGACGCGCTGATCTATACTAATATAATAAAGAGAGAGCCCAAACCTTTGAGGCGGGTAATCTCAGGAACCACAGCACCAATCACAACACCCAATCCAGCATTGGAAAGGGCAGTTGCAGCGGAAGGACTTAGGCTATGCAGACGCCCACCATATACATTTAAACGGTAAAAGAACTGTAACCAGCAAAGTAGTCCTTTGTGGGTGTATCTGCGTTGTGCACAGTGCTGTGTGCTGTGGGTGTGTGCTGGGGGCGTGACAAACGCTGGGGGCGTGTGGTACGGTCCGCCCTTCATGCCATGTCTCATATCGTGTGCTAATCCCACCCTGCTCCCTTTAAATACCCCTGCACCCCATAATCATAACCCACCTTTACTCCTTAAAATACCCCAACACCCTTAAACACTAACCCATCTTAACCCTATAAATATACCCTGTACCTCAAAACCCAAACCTATCCCTAAACCCTAAAAATACCTCTGTACCCCCAAACCTAGCCCTGAACCCTAAAAATAGCCCTGTACCCCAAAACCCAAACCTAGCCCTGAACCCTAAAAATACCCCTGTACCCCAAAACCCAAACCTAGCCCTGAACCCTTAAAATACCCCTGTACCCCAAAACCCAAGCCTAGCCCTGAACCCTAAAAATACCCCTGTACCCCAAAACCCAAACCTAGCCCTGAACCCTAAAAATAACCCTGTACCCCAAAGCCCAAACCTACCCCTGAACCCTAAAATACCCCTGTACCCCAAAACCCAAACCTAGGCCTGAACCCTAAAAATATCCCTGTACCCAAAAACCCAAACCTAGCCCTGAACCTTTAAAATAACCCTGCACCCCAAAACCCAACCCTACCCCAGAACCCTAAAAATACCCCTATACCCCAAAACCCAAACCTAGCCCTGAACGCTAAAAATATCAATGTACCCAAAAACCCAAACCTAGCCCTGAACCTTTAAAATAACCCTGTACCCCAAAACCCAAACCTACCCCAGAACCCTAAAAATACCCCTATACCCCAAAACCCAAACCTAGCCCTGAACGCTAAAAATACCCCTGTACCTCAAAACCCAAACCTAGTCCTGAACCTTTATAATACCCCTGTACTCCAAAACCCAAACCTATCTCTAAACCCTAAAACTACCCCTGTACCTCATAACCCAAAACTATATCTGAACCCTTAAAATACCCAAACACCCCAAAACATATACCTCAGTACCCCAAAACATATAGCCCTATACCCATACTTACCTTATCCAAACATTAAAAAAAACATGCTTTTACCATTCATGCATTTACAACGAATTTTGTTGTAAATGTATGCGTGGTAAAAGCATATAAAATGTAACGCCATGCGTTATAATGGCATTGCAGAGTGGTATGCGGAAAGAAAGTTGCGGAATAATGGCTGTTTACCCTCCCCCGGTAAGTACATTGGTGGCACGGCGGCCCACATCTCCAGCAACATACTCATATTTTTTCACCACCCATTTGATAAATGCACAGGTCTCTCTCATTGATGGCCAGCACCGACATACACTTTTAGACACACCTCCCGCTACAAGTTCTAGAATTGTGAACTTTAGAGCTGGGGAGCTACGTTCGAATCTTGGCATCAGCTCAACATCCTTTGATTCCGGGCGAATCGCTTTGTCTCCCCGTGCCTACCACAAATGAATGTGTTCTTCTGTAATGTAAATTATGCTCATGCCATATTGTCGAGTTCGCGCTATATAATATTGCAAGGAAAAATAAAGTAGGGAAACTCGAGTTCACACACTACTGAACGCGCACTCTAAAGTGCATCAGCAGTGCACTGTGAATCTGAGCGTTTCACAGGCCTGTCACAGATAAGAAATGCTATCAAAACGGATCTGACACTGTAATAACGAATGCAGATAATATTGTGGGTTATTTATTTAGCACTTTATTTGTAAAGTCTGCTCTCTATTTCTATGAATTGTTGGGAGTGTTTCTAATGTAGCCATGTGGTATTTAAGGGCGTGGGCTCTCTAAGCATGTCATGTGATCAAGGCCGGGGCAACCTGGTTGAAACGCGTCATGTTGGAGGAAAATAAAATTGAACTTTAAAGAATTTATCTTTTGTTGCGGTCAGTTCCTGGTTTCAAGGCGCTGGGTGGAGTTTTGCCCTACTTCGTGCTTTTCAAGGACTTGGCTGTCATATATATATATGTATATATATATATATATATATATATATATATATATATATATATATATATATATATATATATATATAATATATATATTCACTGAAAAAACCATAGGTTTCACACCAGTTATAGTTAGGGATTAGCATTTAAAAACCTATTAAATTCACTGAAAAAACCATTGAAATTCCACGTTATAGTTAGTTGGACTCACTATAACTTGCGCGCCTGCAATGCACTGCTGATGACGTCACATATTACATCACTCATGACATGGTCAGTGACATCACTCATGACATCACTGATGACACCATCCAGTGAATGTGTGTCTTTCTGAAAAATAAATATGTTTTCTATATGTATATGAAAAAGGTCGATGTAAGAATAAATGTTTAAGTAAGTGTCTAAATGGATGTTTTTTTAAAAAAAAAATTGATTGGTTAACTGGCTTATTAAGTGTATCATAGTGAATACATATATTAGCGAGTAACTTTTAAATATTGAAATGTATGTATGTCGGTATCAGTGTTTCACTTTGTGTATAAGTGGCTGCATGGGTTGGTGACTGACTCACTCTTTGTACGTGTTTTGAAGACAGCATATGTACAGGACTGTATGGATGGATGAGTGTGTATATGTGTGTGTTAGTGAGTAAACGACTGTCTCACTATTGTCTTTATCAGTAACGACATATGTTTTAATCTAGTAAATGTGAGTATTGATATATATAAGTGAGTATATGTGAGAGTGAGAGATTGTAAGAGTTTCTGTTTAAATAAGTATGTGTTTCTATAAGTGATTGTTTAAGAGAGTAAGTATGTGTAAGTTTCCTTAGAAGTAAAGTGGTAGTGTGTGTATAGCTGTATATGCAAATAAATGGATGTTCAATAGTTTATTTGCATGTGTGAATATGTGTGTGAGTAACTTTTGGATGAGTGTCGGTGTGTAACAGGATGTATAGGTGTTTCACTACATATGATGAGTGAATATATGTATGAGTGACTATATAGAACTGTTGGTAAATGAGTGGATGTGTATTAGATGGTGGTATTACTGAATTGGTTGTTGTAACTGGTATGGGTATCTCCACTTTTTTGAAAATGTTAGTTACTATTTTTGAATATGTGTTTCAAGGGTTACTTTACAGTGAAAGGAGGTCTGTCACTCTGTCACAAGGATGGTGTCATCAGTGATGTCATGAGTGATGTCACTGACCATGTCATGAGTAATGTAATATGTGACGTCATCAGCAGTGCATTGCAGGCGCGCAAGTTATAGTGAGTCCAACTAACTATAACGTGGAATTTCAATGGTTTTATGTCAGTAAAATTTCCTGCTAACTATAACTGGTGTGAAACCTATGGTTTTTTCAGTGAATTTAATAGGTTTTTTAAATGCTAATCCCTAACTATAACTGGTGTGAAACCTATGGTTTTTTCAGTGAATTTCTTCGGTTTTTTAAATGCTAATTCCTGACTATAACCGGTGCGAAACCTATGTTTTTTTCAATGAATTTCAAAGGTTTTTTTAATGGTAATTCCTAACTATAAGTCTCACTTTATAAGTAAGACTGTTAGCGCTCTAGTTGTTCTTTAGAACACTCTGGTACATTCTGTCATTGGGCTATAGTTGCGCTACATCTGGCTGATATTTGGACTACATTTGTATTTTTTTGTCTCTGGTGGCCATCTTTGGGCTACATTGGGCTACATTGGGCTACAGTTGGGCTACATTTGGGCTTTAACATATATATAGCTCAATGTAGCCCAATATATATTTTTTCAAAGTTAATTTTCTTAAAAACCACTTGAGCATATATCTTGAGACATAGCAAAGGCACATCGGGCTACCAGTCCTTACAGTTTTGCCAAATTTTTTTTTTGTATATCTTTTTTTATTTTTTATTTATTTTTTGCCTCGGAGCGCTCCCGGTCCGCGCCCCGGTGAGCGCCCCGGAAAGCGTAGTATTATGAAGCGCCCCGGGGCGCGTACCGGGGAGGGTCCCGTTAGCGCCAATGTCGCGAACGAAAACATGATCGTGACGTATCGCGTAGCCGCGTCCGCGTGATACGCACGGCGTAAACGCACCTGGAAGCATTCGACGCGCTTACACGACGCGCTTATGCGACGCGCCCCTGGGCGCGCCCCGGGACGTGCCCCGGGGCGCGTGGCATAAGCGCGTCGGGTCATGTGACCTGAAAATAACACTTTTCATTGGTTCATAACAGTTTTGGTTTCATAATGATGAAACCCCTGGTCACGTGACCTAAAAATAACACTTTTCATTGGTTCAGGATATTTTCTTTTCCAAATGATGAAAGCCCCCACCTTTTTTCCTTATTCTACCTTTGTGCTTTGAGAGAGGAAGACCTGCACTTATATCAGTCGAAAATGGCTACATTAGCTGCAGCTGCTGGATCTTCTGGACCACCACCACCACCACCACCACCACAAGGACCTCCACAACTTCACAGTGGTGGAGATCAAGAACAGGAGGAGGATGAGGAGGAGGAGGAGAGTAGATTTGTCTGAGAGGACAATATTACCTACAAACCAAAAGAGCACACCATTTGGCAATTTTTTTCAATCCCCAACGACAAAAAAAAAGTAAATGCACCTAAGGCAACCTGCTTAATCTGTCATCAGGAGCTTTCAAGGGGGAATCCCAACAAAAAATACTCCTTCGGCAACCACACAATGATCAGGCATATGCTTCGAAAGCATCCAAATAACTATGCTAGGGCAGAGGTCAGGGAACTGGCCAGAAACCCTGTCCAATCTCCTGCCAGCACCTCCCAAACTAATGTTTCCACCCCATCTGGACCGGAAGTTAGGGAGACATGCTCCACCATACAAACCAAATTTTCAAATTTTAAAATGGTTTGTATTTTTTGTGGACAAACAATATGCTATGGAGAGCAATGCATCACACTTATTAATCGTGCTTGGGATAACCACAAGTGCCCAAGGAAACATTAATTTGTTCCGCTTTTTTTTTGCGCCTGTTGACCCCTTTTGATTTCCCTGTTTTTTGTTTCTCCCCTTAAAAAATACAAAAAAAACAAAAAATGTTCAGAAAAGCCAAAAAAAGAAAAAAATGTTAAAAAACCAATAAAAAAAACATAAAACAACAAAAAAGAATAAAAAACAGTTCTTTTTAGAACTACCTCCAATTTATAAAAAAAGGTGTTGTAGTAATAAATAAGCCAGTACAAACAAAATATGAGTTGCAGGAAGATTTATTCTTGAAATAAATCCTGAGTAAGAAAAGTGTGGCTCTCCCCTTGGCCAGTCCAACAGCAACTGCCAGGGAAGAGAACATCTGCACATAAGTAGAACATAGAACATTATAACACAGAGCTCTACACTCTATAATAGAAATGGAAGATCACAACACATCCTCTTCTCTTATATAAAACCAAAACGAAAGAATAAAAAAAAACAAAAGAAAATAAGAGAAAAAGAAATACACATTCTATTTACAAACATAATCCTCTGTGGATGACAGTTCCCGAACAATCTCCCCTGACGGGCACAAGAAGAATCAGAAGGAGCAGAAGGAGGAGGAGCAGGAGCATCACCCCCTCCTTGCACACTAAAACGAGAAGAACTCATAGTCTGGGAATTTTGAAGAAAATCATCATCTGACATGGATAAGAAGGTGTTGCTGACAGGAACGTCAAGACGTGAAGAATTAGTACTAAGATTAACACCATTTTTCTTCTGGTACAGGGCAACCCTCCTATAATTCCACTTCTCACCATTATCCAAAATTACTCCATATGGCAAAGTGACCTTAACCCTAAAAGGTCCAAGAAATTTAGTAGAAGAACTGGGCCTGCCAGAACGTATTTTAACCAGAACTCCTGGACAAATTCTTCTACTATAATTAGTCTTGCAAATGATACGATCTTGAGACACAACTGGGGGTGAATTAGCAGAGACATCTTTACCAGAAATGATGTCTCTCATCCAAGTTGGTACAAGTTTAGTATTGGGTAATCTCCCACGCATCATTTCGAATGGTGTCTTACCTGTGAACCTATGCACACTAGAACGATGAGCCCACAGCATCTCTGAAATAACAGAATCCACATCTTGCCCACTAGAAGTTGCCATCTGTATGGCACCTTTAATTACACGGTTGGCCCTCTCAACAATGCCATTACCATGTGGGTTATACAGAGCGGTACGGCTGTGTCTGATACCACAATTTGAAAGGAATTTCTGCATTTCATCTGATGTCAGTTGTGTACCATTGTCTATTTAAAAGAACTAACGGTATGCCCTCTTCTCTCCAAATGCATTTCATAGCACGAATAGTGGTGGATGTGGTAATGTCTTTAGTGAATTTAACAATCATCCATCTTGTATGCACATCAACCACCACGATACCAAAACGTAAATTCTCTTTTAAACTATTCATTGGTCCTATGAAATCTAAGCATATGGTATGCCATGGTTGACCCGGATCAGAGATGTGTCCGGAGGAAGCTTGGACACCAGCTTTCAAGCGTTTATCACTCTCCTTGCAAACCTCACACTTATGGATCCATGCATTCACCTCCGCATCCATACCAGGCCACCACCAATTTGTTCTTAATCTTTGCTTAGTTCTCGTTTGGCCTAGATGTCCTTCGTGAGCTAACATGATTAAACTATTCCTCAAAGAAATTGGAGGGACAAATAAGTCACCACGCATAATCACAGTATCATCAAATACAGAAAGTTCGTCTAAAATCTTAACAAAAGGTCTGTTGGTAATTGAAACCGTGCTTTCTCTTTTACAACCTGTGAGTATTATTTTCTTAAGCTCAGTCATAGAACAATCTGCCGACATAGCGTCAATCCACTCACTCTTAGTTAAAGCTCGAGGTTCGCATATACTCAAGACATCTTGCACAAACGCAACAGCACCCTCATTCTGTTTCTTCAGCACAGCCACCTCATCAACTGTCTTCCCGTCCAACGACAGTCTTGATAAACAATCTGCTTGTGTGTTTTTCCACCCCTGAATGTACTCAAAGTTGTAACAACACTCTTGAAGACGAGAAGTTAACCTAGCCCACCTAGCAGAGCACTTAGCATCTCCACCAGGTAACAATACTTTAACAAGAGGTTTATGGTCAGATTTCAAGGTAAACTTCGACCCCCACAGATAGGTCCTGAAATATTCACAAGCCCAAGCAGCAGCCAAGGTTTCTCGTTCTATCACGGAGTAGTTTTTCTCCGAACTCGTCAATCTTTTTGATGCAAATGCTACGGTCTTCTCTTGACCACTATGGATTTGCGCCAATACGGCACCTAGACCTGTTGCACTCGCATCCACAGTGAGAACTATGTGACGTTTGGTATCGAAAGGTGTGAGAATCCCTGCCTCACAGATGTCTTTTTTAATGTTTTCAAAAGAGGCTTGCTGTGAAATACATAAACAAAGTGGAATCCACTCAAGGCGGTGGTGATCCTTAAAGTGATGGGAAAACACACAGTGTTGTTTAAATGCCCCTCACACACCAACAGGCCCCTTGGTGTCATGCTTCATCATCGGGGCCTTCGCACCCCTCTACGGGATGCGGCGTGCTACGACTCGCGAATACGCAGGAGCACTTTGAAGTGGACTATGTGTGGGTGTGTGTGTAGGATCAGAAATGTGAGTGAGGTGAGGTGAAAAAAGTGAAAAGTTAAAAAATACCTGGCACGTGGGAGGAAAAACATTTTTTAATTTAATCCCCGGCTGGTATTATTAAAAGAAGTGCAGGGCGTGGTTAGATAGATACGAGTTAAGGTATCAAAAACCACTAGTATAGTGTCAACATGTTTCGGAGGTCACAGCCTCCTTCTTCAGGACAAGGGTTATGCACTTACCCTCCCCTTACTCACATGCAGAATGTAAAAGTGTATTCAAAAATTTAATAAAATTACCACAATGTGTAATATTCCTAACAGTGTTTTTTGTGTTAGCGAATGCAGTTGCGCCCAGTTGGCGAAAGAACCTGCGGAAAGAAATGCATAGGTAAATACATGCAGATGTCACAAGACCATCACTGGAGAAGAAGAAAAAACCTTCTCTGAGTATCACCAGGTCATACCAAAAATAATGGGACCCTGTGAATAAAAGAAAAAGCACACAAGTGGACATGACAATACTGACACACACACATATACAAAACACATAATCACCCTCTGCTCTGATTGAGAAGAGCACACGAAAAGAAAGAGAAAGTCTTACTTAGAGTTCTAAAATATAAGACCTCATGAGCCTAAGCGTATATTGGGGATCCTTCCTTCCTGCTCAGAAAAGACCTAAAAATATGAATGAACGAGGTTCAGTTGGAAACTTGGCACAATATTCAATCTACCAGGCTACAGGGAAATGCTAGTCATTGACACCCATAAACTCACGGTTACTGCATCAGCAATTCGCCTGCCTTCCCTCAACGCGGCTCCGATGAAGTGAGCCTGTGTAGCGTCAGGGTCCTAATATATATACTCTCCCTCCTACTAATTAGTGATGGTAAATTAGTTAATTGGAATCGGTATATGCCCAAATACGGGAAAACAAACACCGAAGGTCCGGTACTGCGCTCTAACTGAACGCTGATGGCGCACATGCGCACTACCGCCTGTCAGGTGCGCATGCGCGGCCGAAAAGGGCGACCGCGCATGCGTGAAGCAGACACGCTACTCATTGTGCCAGGACAGACGCGGAGGAGCATTCTGCAGTGCCTCACGCCTTAAGGAAACGCGTGTATTTACGGGCCTCAGTTCGTAAAACGGGCAAAATCTACATGTTGCAATATTGAGGGACAAATTAAAAAATGTTATTAAATAGGTATTCAATTCATACAATACTGCAGAAAGGTGTATAAAATCCAGTAATACCTAAACCCCAGAATTTATCCAAAGAGGGAAATAACCTATTATAAATAGGAAACAAAGATAGACACTGACATGGTTAGTATACGGAATGATGTCAGTTGCAGGGGAAGGAGGCCATGTGTGCCTGGTAAAGCGATTGCAATATAGCCAGATGAACCATATGAATCATAATTTAGGATCCGGACAGTATATTGTATCAGAGACAATTACTATCTCAAAAGGCTCCAAGGGATAGAGTCGTTCAGCCCCATTGTGTCAGTTCTCAGCCTGAAAACCCATCGTTGTTCCTTTTCCAAAAGGCCCACTTCTGAGGGTAACTGTTCAATAACAGTCCACTGCAGCTCATTCACACAATGTTGGTGTTCAATGAAGTGGGTAGACATCTTGGTAGTGAGTTTCTTACATCTGATGTTACTTTTGTGTTCATTTAATCTCACTTTAACAGGTCTTGTTGTCATACCAACATATTCTTTACCACAGGGGCACGTGATTAAATATACAACATTCTTGCTATTGCAATTTGTGAACACACGTTGCTCCCATTGTGTTCCATTTGAGAAGGTCAAGGTCAAGCTTTTTTTGGTGAGGTGGCAGTTGTTGCAATTACCACACGGGTGGTGACCATGTATGCCTTGAAGTCTTGTTTGGTCCTTTTTGGTTGGAGGGGGTCTTGTGTGGACTAGCATGTCTCTCAAGTTCCTGCCCCTTCTATGTGCAAACAAAGGCTTCTCCAAAGTCAGACCGCTACTCGTCAGAGTGCGCCAATGTTTGTTCACCAGCTTTGTCACCTGGTTGGTAACTGGACTGTATGTGGTGACACATACTGTTCTTTTTTCGGCTTCCTCCCTACGAGGGTTATCCTCCAGGAGGGCCTCTCGGTTGTTGTTCCTCGCCCTTTTTGATGCTTTTCTGATTACAGTTTCTGGGTATTTTCTTTGTCTCAGTTTCACACTCAGATCCTTAGCCTGAGATTTAAACTTGGCGATGTCACTGCAGTTTCGTCGAAGACGTAGGAACTGCCCATAGGGAAGGTTCTCCCTCAGATGACGTGGGTGGAAACTGTCAAATCTGAGGAGACAGTTCTTGGCCGTTGGTTTGAAATGTGTTTCTGTTTTGAGCATTCCTGCTTCACAGTAGATGTTTAGATCCAAAAAGACCATGCTTTGGTTAGACATCTGGTGAGTAAATTTCAGATAGGCATTTTGGTTGTTAAGCCAAGCTGTGAAGTCAGTTACTGTAGTCATATCTCCTTCCCAGATGACCAAGATATCGTCTATATACCTCCGCCAGGTGAGAATCCTCGGCCTGTATGGGTTGTCTGGGTGGAGGATTTTAGTGGACTCCAGATGATGGACATATAGTCCAGCCAAGCTCGGGGCAAAAGTACTGCCCATACTGGTCCCATGTTTTTGCCAGAAGAGGGTGCCCTCATACTCAAAAAAATTCTTGGTGAGGGCCAAGGAGATGCACTCCAGTACTACATTTCGTGGAGTGTGGTATTTCCAGTTGGTAGAATGTAGTACCTCCTCAATGATTTGTAATGTGTCTTCGTGTGGGAGACTCGTATAGAGGCTCTCCACATCAAGACTGAGGAGCATCTGGGAGCTGGGATCAAAAGTTTGGTTGTTTAGTAATTGAAGTACTGCCTTCGTATCCTTCAAATATGTATCAGTGGCCTGTACAATTGGTCGAAGAAAGGCATCCGCAAATTTGGACAATGGTTCCAGAATCGATGAGATGCCGGAAACAATAGGGCGACCGGGAGGATTATCAAGGTTTTTGTGCACCTTGGGTATGGTGTAAAAATAAGGAGTCCGTGGATTCTTTTGTATATTTAATCACGTGCCCCTGTGGTAAAGAATATGTTGGTATGACAACAAGACCTGTTAAAGTGAGATTAAATGAACACAAAAGTAACATCAGATGTAAGAAACTCACTACCAAGATGTCTACCCACTTCATTGAACACCAACATTGTGTGAATGAGCTGCAGTGGACTGTTATTGAACAGTTACCCTCAGAAGTGGGCCTTTTGGAAAAGGAACAACGATGGGTTTTCAGGCTGGGAACTGACACAATGGGGCTGAACGACTCTATCCCTTGGAGCCTTTTGAGATAGTAATTGTCTCTGATACAATATACTGTCCGGATCCTAAATTGTGATTCATATGGATCATCTGGCTATATTGCAATCGCTTTACCAGGCACACATGGCCTCCTTCCCCTGCAACTGACATCATTCCGTATACTAACCATGTCAGTGTCTATCTTTGTTTCCTATTTATAATAGGTTATTTCCCTCTTTGGATAAATTCTGGGGTTTAGGTATTACTGGATTTTATACACCTTTCTGCAGTATTGTATGAATTGAATACCTATTTAATAACATTTTTTAATTTGTCCCTCAATATTGCAACATGTAGATTTTGCCCGTTTTACGAACTGAGGCCCGTAAATACACGCGTTTCCTTAAGGCGTGAGGCACTGCAGAATGCTCCTCCGCGTCTGTCCTGGCACAATGAGCAGCGTGTCTGCTTCACGCATGCGCGGTCGCCCTTTTCGGCCGCGCATGCGCACCTGACAGGCGGTAGTGCGCATGTGCGCCATCAGCGTTCAGTTAGAGCGCAGTACCGGACCTTCGGTGTTTGTTTTCCCGTATTTGGGCATACACCGATTCCAATTAACTAATTTACCATCACTAATTAGTAGGAGGGAGAGTATATATATTAGGACCCTGACGCTACACAGGCTCACTTCATCGGAGCCGCGTTGAGGGAAGGCAGGCGAATTGCTGATGCAGTAACCGTGAGTTTATGGGTGTCAATGACTAGCATTTCCCTGTAGCCTGGTAGATTGAATATTGTGCCAAGTTTCCAACTGAACCTCGTTCATTCATATTTTTAGGTCTTTTCTGAGCAGGAAGGAAGGATCCCCAATATACGCTTAGGCTCATGAGGTCTTATATTTTAGAACTCTAAGTAAGACTTTCTCTTTCTTTTCGTGTGCTCTTCTCAATCAGAGCAGAGGGTCATTATGGAAAGGGGCGACCACTCGGTCCCCCCGAACGTATGGCGGAGTGCCTCGATCCCCCCGGGAAGCCATTTTTGGGCGGGAGGCGCGTCTCGGCTGGTATGCCCGAAGCGGCGTAGCCGTGGCGCGTCTTTTCCCGCCCTAGAGTGGGCTGGCCTAGACACCGACGTAGCCAGCCCCGCCCTAGGGGCGGGCAGGGGCGGGTTTACGCCCGCCCTGAAGACGGATAAAAGAGACGCAAGACCAGAAGACGTCCTCTTGTTCTTGTGCTCCGAAGTTGCACCTCCTCGCTACACGTGAGCTCGGGACAGAACGAAGAGCCAATTTTGAGCGTTTTGATCTTTTTCTTTGTCTTCTAGATACTTCGTCGGAGAGATGCCCAAGAAAGTCGCAAAGAGAATGACGACTGAGCAGATGGTTCGGGCCCTCTTTAAGGATATGTCCGACATAAAGAAACGGCTGGCGGAGCGAGACGGGGAGGAGGGATCGGGCCAACCACCGGCTGGAGGGAGACCTAAGAGGCCGAGAAGGGTTCCAGCCGGGGGAAGTGTCCCAGCTCCCTCTGCCCCGCTCGAAGTGCCGACCCCGCTACCGATGGAGGGGAATCCAATCCCCGTTGTCATCACCCCGACATCCAACGAGGATATGCCCCCCGAGCTGGCAGCACAGCTAGCAGCGTGGTTGGGCGATAGTACTGAGGGCGCCACGGCTGCCGAGGCACAGGCGCTGATAAGAAAGCTGCGTAAGGAAAAAGAAGCAGCCAAGGTGACCGCACCGGTGGCGGTGATAGAAAAGCCGCAAGTGGTAGACGCAGCATCCGGTTCAGGTAAGCGGCCATTGCCGATCGCAAGGGACGAGTCAGCACCCTCTCGTAGAGAAAGATTGGGGCAGCATGTTCCCTTAGCAATAAAAGAAAAGATTTGGGCGGGGGAATACGTGAATATATTCTCCTTGCTTGTCGATCATTATGAGGTAGAGCATGTCAAGAGTCAGAAGGACCTAATGCATCCAAGTGTTTGGCGCGCAAAAATGGCCGCCTTTAAGGTAAATGAGAATATTGGCAACTGGGGCAATGCGTGGGGTATTTTTACATCGATTTTGGGGGAACGTAGGCCCGAGTTGCTTTCTGAGTTTCCCATTTATCAATCACGAATTATGGGTTACTCGACAGCATATCAAGGTAACCATTGGTTCTGTTATGACAATCTGTTCAGGAAAGAAAAGGAGCATAACAAGAGTTTGACTTGGGACTGTTACGATTCTGTGACATGGGATAAAATGAAAGAATCAGGAATGTTAAAAATGCCATTGGTGGGGAGCAATGTTGTTGATTACTCCCGCCAAAATGTGGGGACGCCCTCTCGGCCAAGTACGAGCACCGACGATTATTCGAGACCCGCAGGCTATACAGGAAAAAAGGGTTTCTGCTTTAATTTCAACAAAGGGAAATGTACCAGGCCTCCGGGATCGTGTAAATTCAAACATGAATGTAGCACTTGTGGGTCGTCCCACCCTGAGTCATCGTGCAGAGCCAGAACGAGTGAGAATGGGGGTAAGGGAGGCGCCAAACAGGTCTAGGATAGTCCGAGGGGCGCCTTTACCAACCCCGATTGATACCTTGGCAATGATTCCCTGGCTCAGCAAATACCCGGATCGTACTTCTGCTGGGGTGCTGCGGAACGGTTTTACACATGGTTTCCGCATCCCGGTAGGGGACTTTCAGGGTGTAGGGACGTGCAAAAATCAACTTTCCGTTTTACAACATACATCTGTAGTGCAAGAGAAGATTCAGAAAGAGGTTAGCCGGGGGTGGGTCGCCGGCCCGTTTAGTGTACCCCCGGTACCGTATTTTGTCTGTTCTCCGTTAGGGGTGGTCCCCAAGAAGGACCCAGGTGAGTTTCATTTGATCCATAATTTGTCTGCTCCACATGGTCTTTCGGTGAACGATGCAATTGATCCAGAGGTTTGTTCGGTGCGATACGCATCGTTTGATGAGGCAGTAGCCATCTTGAATCGCCTGGGGCCCGGGACGTTGATGGCGAAATCAGATATCGAGTCAGCGTTCCGGTTGCTCCCGGTACACCCAGACGACCAGCGTCTTCTGGGATTCAGGTTTCAGGGGTCATTTTACATGGATAGGTGTATGCCAATGGGATGCTCTATATCATGTGCTTATTTTGAGACATTCAGTACTTTCCTGCAATGGGTGTTCACTAAGAAAACGGGTTTCTGAAATGTAATGCACTACCTTGACGACTTTCTGTTCCTTGGCCCCGCCGGAAATACCGAATGTGCCCAGGCCTTAGCTGAATTCTGTGTGTTGATGGGTCATTTTGGCGTGCCATTGGCACCAGGTAAAACTATGGGTCCCACGACTTGCCTCGAGTTTTTGGGGATCGAGTTGGACTCTAGGGAGGGGTGTTTCCGTTTACCAGCTAGCAAAGTGTTGAAATTCAGGGCAGCCCTCCAAGTATGTTTAACTGCATCTAAGGTTACACTGCATCAGTTGCAACAATTGGTGGGGAAGTTGAACTTTGCATTGAGAGTGATCCCAATGGCCCGCCCCTTTTACCGCTCAATCGCCCAAGCGATGGTTGGCCTAAAGGAGGGTCATCATCGCACGAGGTTATCGGCCGAGGTCCGCCAGGACATGCGTATTTGGTTAGCATTTTTGGCGGACTTCAATGGTCGAGTCGTCTGGAACAAGCCAGCCGTATCCTCTGAAGAGCTTGGGCTATGGACAGATTCAGCCGGAAGCATAGGCTTTGGCGCCATCTTCGGCACAAAATGGTCTGCACAAAGGTGGCCCCTATGGTGGCACGAGAAGGGGCTGACGAGTAATATTGCTTTCCTTGAACTGTTTCCCATTCTGGTGGCCCTGAGAACCTGGCCCGAAGGGTTCAGAGATCATTCTGTCGTGTTCTGGTCTGACAATATGACCGTCGTAGAATGCATCAATAGTCAGGCAGCCCGTTGTAAACTGATTTTGAGGCTGCTCAAAGAAATTGTACTACTGTGTATGCAACTGAACGTGATATTCAGAGCAAAACATGTCCCGGGGGTGATGAATCAGGCGGCTGATGCACTGTCTCGTTTTCACATGCAGGCTTTCTCGGGTTTCCTTCCTTCAGCGGACCCAGAGCCGGCACCCTTCCCCGAAGCTCTCTGGTCTCTCGGTGCCCCGAACTTCGTCACCTCGTGGGAGAGAGTCTAGCACCCAGGACAAGGAAGGCATATGAAGGGGCGTTTCAGGCCTATTTAGCCTTTTTGGGGACTGAGAGAGGGGGACTCTGGGGTCAGGAAGAGTGGGTTGTACATTTTCTGATGTCCTTACGTAGGGCTGGGAAATCGGTGGCTACGGCCCAAAGGCATCGTGCCGCCATTTCCTTTGTTGCCAGGGCCCATAATATCCAGGACCCGACAGCGTCTTTTGCAGTACAAAAGGCGCTGCGTGGGTGGCAACGCCTTGAGGGTCGCAGAGTAGATGTGAGACGACCGATAGGTCTGGATAGGTTGTCCCAGTTGCTGGCCACACTCCCTACCACATGCTCGTCTCCTTTCGAGACATGTTTGTTCTGGACTGCATTTACGCTGGCATTTCACGGGGCTATGAGGATAAGTGAGCTGGTTGCAAGAAACAAACAGGATGTGGCGGGGGGGTTGTGCCGGGAACACGTTCAGATCAGGGGCGATGCGATGATTGTCTCCTTTCTCAGGTCCAAGACCGACCAAGATGGGAGGGGGGACTGCACGATCATTCGCAGGACCCCCGGGTCCTCCATGTGTCCGGTACAGTGTTTAGAAGATTACCTAGCACGAAGGGTGGCATCATGGGGGGGGACATTGTTGAGGCATGCAGACGCCACCCCGCTGACGAGGTTTCAGTTTCAGCGGGTGCTTGCAATGGCCATTGCCGCAGCGGGCTTGAACCCGGGCGAATTCGGGACCCATTCCTTTCGAATAGGGGCTGCCACTGAAGCTACAGCCAGGGGTCTTAACGTAGAGCAAGTGAAACGAGTGGGGCGTTGGTCCTCCAATTGTTATAAGAGATATGTGCGATTGCACATGATGTGAAGCTGTAATCATATACTCACGCTTCTTGTCTTTTGTTTGTTTTCAGTTGCGCAAGCCTACGCGGCAGGGCGGACTATGCAGTCGACCCAACACCAGGCCAGCGGTCAGACATCACCGGCTGTGAGAAAGGAGGTGTGGGTCGTGGGCCACTCATACGTGAGACGGGCCGCAGACGTATTCAAAGCAGGTGACATGATTCACGTACCTGGGGAATACGGGTACAGAGTGTCCTTCTACGGAAGAGGCGGTCTCTGTATTGACCAGTTTCAAGCATTTTTTGAGGGTTTGTTAGGGCGGATGAGGTCACCGCCGTCCATAGTCATAGTGCATTTAGGGGGCAATGATTTGGTCACCACCGGTAGACGACTTCTCCTGGAGGCTATGCTTTCCACGGTAAGTTGGTTAGCGAGGAGAGTTCCGGGGTGCATAATTGCGTGGTCTCATATGATCCCACGAAAAGTGTGGCGGGGGGCTATCTCGATCCCTGCTTTGAATCATTCTGTTAGAAAATTGAATAACAAAGTGAGTAGGTTGTTCCGTTCCAAGACATTGCATTCGATCTCGCATAGTTGTATTAATGATGACAGTATGTATTTGGGGGATGGTGTGCATTTGTCAAGGGTGGGGAATGAGTTACTCATAGGAGACTTCTTAGCTTGGTTAAAAACGTTAAAACATGACCTTTAGGTAGGAGCCTTGTGGGGGGTCCGGATAGCCGGTCAACTATCCGGACCTGTGGCGGTAAGGTCATGATCGGTGAGCACTAATTAGAAGATCCCTATGAGTGGGCGTCACCCAACACGGATGGGAGCGCTCGGGAGAGGTGGCCATTGGCCCCTCAGTGGGGAGGCGGTCCCGTCTAAGGGTGGGTCGCCGGAAGTAAAGGAAAGGCGGTCAAGGCCCCTTCCTTTGTAGAAGGGGTTACAGCCCCCTCCTGGGGAATTTCCCGGGGCCAGTGTCATCTGCGACGGCAGATGCGGTAAGTTGTGTGGGGTGGGGGGAGGTCCACGATACCTTCTAGATACCTCACACGAGTCTTCGAACGACCTTTAAATGGCGTCGAGTCTTAAGTGCCCCCGTCAAGTCAAGGGAAATTGTTAGTAGTTGCACTTGAGGTAAGCCTCTGTGCTGTCGCCCCTCCCAAGTGGGAGGGGTAAGTCTGGTTAGGGATCTTGACACCGGTTATGACCTTGCCGTTGGCCCTTAAACGTTAGGATGTACAATTTCAGTATTTCTAGAGAATGTTTTGTAGGATGCTAGTTCGGCTAGGAGAACCTCTGTATTAGAGAATATGTTAAGGTTAGCCAAACATCGCAATGTGTTAATGAAATTGTACATAACATGAAACGTTTAATGTTTTTAATTTTGTTTTAATAAATACGGCCGGGAGGGTCACTCCCTCCTACTTCCAAAAACTTTAAGAACTGTTTCCGGTTTCCCTCCTTTTGGGGATTGTGTTGAGAGGGGGTGGCGGGTATCTCAGCCATATGGAAAGGGGCGACCACTCGGTCCCCCCGAACGTATGGCGGAGTGCCTCGATCCCCCCGGGAAGCCATTTTTGGGCGGGAGGCGCGTCTCGGCTGGTATGCCCGAAGCGGCGTAGCCGTGGCGCGTCTTTTCCCGCCCTAGAGTGGGCTGGCCTAGACACCGACGTAGCCAGCCCCGCCCTAGGGGCGGGCAGGGGCGGGTTTACGCCCGCCCTGAAGACGGATAAAAGAGACGCAAGACCAGAAGACGTCCTCTTGTTCTTGTGCTCCGAAGTTGCACCTCCTCGCTACACGTGAGCTCGGGACAGAACGAAGAGCCAATTTTGACCCACCCACCAGCCCCTGAGGACAGCCAGTTGTTTTGTAATAAAGTAAATTATAAATATGTTTTCCGTTTCGTTTACAGGCTGTGAAGGTATCAGTTTGATGTTGAGCCTAATAAAGAATGGTGAATGTCGTGTAGGTTTTTACGATTAAAAGGATTTGATATAGTGTTGTATCTTTAAGCATGCTCTTTCGGTCGTAGCGACCAATGTTTACATAGGTTTGAGTAAGAATTGTCGTATTTATTTTTGGTAGGCGGTAAGGTCATGATCGGTGAGCACTAATTAGAAGATCCCTATGAGTGGGCGTCACCCAACACGGATGGGAGCGCTCGGGAGAGGTGGCCATTGGCCCCTCAGTGGGGAGGCGGTCCCGTCTAAGGGTGGGTCGCCGGAAGTAAAGGAAAGGCGGTCAAGGCCCCTTCCTTTGTAGGAGGGGTTACAGCCCCCTCCTGGGGAATTTCCCGGGGCCAGTGTCATCTGCGACGGCAGATGCGGTAAGTTGTGTGGGGTGGGGGGAGGTCCACGATACCTTCTAGATACCTCACACGAGTCTTCGAACGACCTTTAAATGGCGTCGAGTCTTAAGTGCCCCCGTCAAGTCAAGGGAAATTGTTAGTAGTTGCACTTGAGGTAAGCCTCTGTGCTGTCGCCCCTCCCAAGTGGGAGGGGTAAGTCTGGTTAGGGATCTTGACACCGGTTATGACCTTGCCGTTGGCCCTTAAACGTTAGGATGTACAATTTCAGTATTTCTAGAGAATGTTTTGTAGGATGCTAGTTCGGCTAGGAGAACCTCTGTATTAGAGAATATGTTAAGGTTAGCCAAACATCGCAATGTGTTAATGAAATTGTACATAACATGAAACGTTTAATGTTTTTAATTTTGTTTTAATAAATACGGCCGGGAGGGTCACTCCCTCCTACTTCCAAAAACTTTAAGAACTGTTTCCGGTTTCCCTCCTTTTGGGGATTGTGTTGAGAGGGGGTGGCGGGTATCTCAGCCATATGTGTTTTGTATATGTGTGTGTGTCAGTATTGTCATGTCCACTTGTGTGCTTTTTCTTTTATTCACAGGGTCCCATTATTTTTGGTATGACCTGGTGATACTCAGAGAAGGTTTTTTCTTCTTCTCCAGTGATGGTCTTGTGACATCTGCATGTATTTATCTATGCATTTCTTTCCGCAGGCTCTTTCGCCAACTGGGCGCAACTACATTCGCTAACACAAAAAACACTGTTAGGAATATTACACATTGTGGTAATTTTACTAAATTTTTGAATACACTTTTACATTCTGCATGTGAGTAAGGGGAGGGTAAGTGCATAACCCTTGTCCTGAAGAAGGAGGCTGTGACCTCCGAAACATGTTGACACTATACTAGTGGTTTTTGATACCTTAACTCGTATCTATCTAACCACGCCCTGCACTTCTTTTAATAATACCAGCCGGGGATTCAATTAAAAAAAAAATTCCTCCCACGTGCCAGGTATTTTTTAACTTTTCACTTTTTTCACCTCACCTCACTCACATTTCTGATCCTACACACACCCCCACACATAGTCCACTTCAAAGTGCTCCTGCGTATTCGCGAGTCGTAGCACGCCGCATCCCGTAGAGGGGTGCGAAGGCCCCGATGATGAAGCATGACACCAAGGGGCCTGTTGGTGTGTGAGGGGCATTTAAACAACACTGTGTGTTTTCCCATCACTTTAAGGATCACCACCGCCTTGAGTGGATTCCACTTTGTTTATGTATACATTCAGGGAGACTGAATCCACTGACTCTCTCTCTCCCCCCTTCTGTTATAATTCTTTGCTGTGAAATACCCCAAGAGAGACTAACACCCTTCTTCATCAAATCCCTTAAGGCAGTTGTCTTTGAGGAAAAGTCCTTGACAAATTTGGAATAATATTCCACTAATCCTAGGAAGGATCTAAGTTTGTCCTTGTCCGAAGGGACAGGAGCTAACCTAATGGCATCAACTAAATTCCGTTTTGGGTTTTACTCCTACATCAGAAATCTCATACCCCAAATAGTCCACTTTGTCCACTAGAAACTTACACTTGTCACGTCTAAGTGTCAACCCTGACTCTTTAATCTTTGACAACGCTTAACGAAGGGTAAAATTATGCTGGGCAATTGTGTTACCAAATACAAGAATATCATCTTGAAAGAAGACGATGTTCCTTACACCCTTGAAAAGTACGTTCATCATTCTTTGAAAGATGCTAGCAGCAGAGCAAAGGCCGAAATGCATTCTGGTACATTGATACACACCTTCGTGGTGATAAAGGCAGTAAGAGGTTTAGAGTCTGCATGTAATTTAGTCTGGTGGTAGGCGTTCTTCAAATCTAACTTTGAGAAAAATTTACTACCACTCAACGCCAAAATAAGCTCATTTATATTTGGGAGTGGAAAAGTGTCAACAACTACACTCTGATTGAGAGACCTGAGGTCAATGCAAAATCTGAATTTGCCATCCGATTTCTCTGTGATCACCACTGGAGAAACCCACGATGAGCTCTCGACAGGCTCAATCACCCCAGAAGTAAGCATTTCCTGTAGCATCTCCTTAACAGCTTCTCTAGCCACTAAAGGTGTCCTTCTTGCTCTGTGCTGTATAGGGACAGCATTGGGTTTTAATATTATTTTGTGGACATACCCCTTAAAACACCCTAACTCATCTTTAAATACATCTTTGTTCTCCTCTAAGATTTTATCTAGGGGAAAATCATCCACAACCATGACTTGGGTTGGGGCTCTCGGATTTACAATAATGGAAAGATCAAATTGGTGCACCCAACCTAAGATAGGTGGACCGTCACTAGCTACATAAACCTTGCCCACAACGGATCTGTTTTTGAACTCAATCACAGATTTCATGTAACCAATAATGTTTATCGTTTCCCCTTGATACCCTCCTGGATTTATATCCTTAGGCAACAGAGTACAATTAGGCCATAGCTTATCATAAGTATGTTTAGGAATAATGGTATACAGTGAACCACAATCAACCATTAAATCTACAGAAACATTGTTAATCTTAAAACTTGCTTTAGGCCTATTCTTTCTACCACTCTGCTTATCAGGATCATCATTGGGATCATCAACAAGTAAAATTCGATCAACCTGTGGATAAAAATCATTAGTAGCACCAGATGAATAGGCATTATGAGTTATTTGATCATTATCCTCATCAATAACTGCTACACGTTGTTTAAAAGATTTCCTACACATGTTGGAAAAGTGACCTCTGCGTCCACATTTTAAACAGTTCCTCTCTAAAGCAGGACATTTACGAAAGACAGCATTATGAGATGAGTTCCCACACCTAAAGCAAGATCTAACTTGCTGTCTTCCTCTTTGGGAAAATCTTCCTGATCTTGAAACGGCTGCTACATCTGTATCTGTATTGGAAACAGATGAGACGATTCCACTGCCACCTTCTTTCTTGTTTAACTCCCGCATGCAATATTGAGAATGTTCTAAAACTTTAGCTATGTCTATAGCGTCTTTCAATGAGGGGTTTTTCGCAGCCCAAAGTCGTTCCTGTGTTTTTTTACATCTGCATTGTACTATAAGTTGATCTCTCACTAACTCGTCTGTCATTGCTCCAAATTTGCATTTAAGAGACAACTCTCTGAGTTTGGATACAAATTCATCTATGGATTGATTTTCTTCCTGCCTCTGAGTATAAAATTGGTAACGATTCATAACAATGTTAACTTCTTTCGGAAATCTAACTTCAAGACTTTTTTTAGCTTCAAGGTAATCATCTTCAATAGCATTTCCAGTTGGTAAGGTAGCTATAGGCAAGTACTTAAAAATGTGTTGACCTTCCTTGCCTATGTTATTTAGAAGTAGAGCTTTCTTCCTTGCAGCACTAAATTTTGAACCATCTAAAGCATCTAGGTAGTTCTCAAACATAGGTAACCAATCCTCCCATTCTATTGACAAAGGTCCAGGAGAAGCTAGAAAAATTGGAGGAGTTATTATTGAGCTCTGGCTCTCCATAACATATTGAACAGGAGCAACAGTAGAACTATGAGCAACAGTAGGACTCTGAGTATCCATAATGAACAAATAGGCAGGTGAGTAATGTCACTGTTTTAAAAGAAAAATGTAAACAAACAATCCAAAGTTCAATATCCAAAAGAAAGGTAACAATTACTCGTTTTTAATGCCAAGTATTGAACCACAATAAATAATTGCCTTCTTAAACTTGTAAGAATCCTTCGTTTGATACCTGTTTGCCTTTTTAAACTTGTAAGAATCCTTCATTTGATACCTGTTTGTTGACTCAGAGAATGCCCCGTGAAAGTGAAGAGAAAGTCGGAGTTTCGATGAAATTTCGAAGAAACAAAATGGCCGCCACGTCTTTTGACGTTTGTTTCTAAGATTAGTTGGCCTTGTTCTGACAGCGCGGTGTGCGTGTTGTTTCTGTGGTCAATCGAGCACACTGAATGAAGAGACAGTGACGTAGGAACACAGGTTCTACTTGTAAACTTGTAAACTTGGGAATTTGTAGAGCGCAATTGTTGCCCGTGGGCGTCCAAGCGCTAGGAAAATCGTGAACCTACAGTGCACAGGGAAGGGAGAAAAAAGATAGCGGATTTAGCAAACAGATGTGAAGAGATGGGTCTTCAGTTGTTTGCGGAATATATTAAGGTTCTGGGTGGCTCTAAGATGAAGTGGTAGAGCGTTCCAGGCCTTCGCTGCGTTGTACATGAACGTTCTTCCGCCGGTTCTGGATCTCTTTATTCTTGGGACAACTGCCAAGAGGGTCTGGCTAGAGACGGCATCATTCAAAACACGCTCGAGCAGCTGCAGCAAGGTAACGGCACAACTTCAAACCTTGTAGAATACAAATATATTTTTCCAAAAATCTACTCACGACAGGTCCATTTACACAGAAGAAGGTGGAGATCAGCGCAAATAGCAAGAAATATGCTTCCAAAAATGTCAATTGTGTAGGTCTCGCCACTCTTACCCAGGACGATGAAAAAGCTGGCCAAAACGTTGCCAAAAATGTTGTAGTAATAAATAAGCCAGTACAAATAAAGTATGAGTTGCAGGAAGATTTATTCTTGAAATAAATCCTGAGTAAGAAAAGTGTGGCTCTCCCCTTGGCCAGTCCAACAGCAACTGCCAGGGAAGAGAACATCTGCACATAAGTAGAACATAGAACATTATAACACAGAGCTCTACACTCTATAATAGAAATGGAAGATCACAACAAAAGGCTTCATTTTTTAAAAACTCTGTCATTCTTTTTTCCTCATGGTACGCTCCCCGGTCCGCTCCCCGGTGTGCGCACCGGGCGCTCCCCCCGCGCAAATCGAAAAAAAAAATGTTTTGCCCAGCGGGGCCCTTTTATGGCCCCTACATCAAACCTAGGGGGTCAGAGGGGGGTCTGATCTGCCCCCTTATGGTTATTTGCCCCTTTGTTTTTGCCACCTCTTGTGTCTCGATTTTACCGAGACACAAGATGGCGGCCGCTCCGGACTGTTTCGAATGTTTACAGACACCCGAGAGCCAATCAGCTTTCCGTGCGCACCTCACGTGGCGCGCCCGGAGCGCTCCACGGTGCGCGTACCGGGGCGCTGCCATAGATATATATATTTTTTTGAACCTACATTACTCAAAAACCACTGGAGCACACATCTTGAGACATAGCAAAGGCAAATCGGGCTACCAGTCCCTACAATTTTGCCAAGTTTTGTGCAAATTCATTCAGCCGTTCGGGCTAAAAGTGAGTTTGACCGCCCTATGGAAATTAACATGGGGAAAACACGTTTTGGGACCCCCTTTTATCTTGGCCCCCACTTGACGAATCCCCCCAAAACTTTCAGGGAAGGAGCGGAGCGGAGCGGGCCATTTTGTTGAAAACATTTGCGAAGATTCGTCCACCGGCGTCAAAGTTATTCCCAATGGAATGTTGCAGTCTTCCTATGGAAAGTAGATCCTAACTATAACTACCTACTGGCGACAGCCAGTAGGTAATATATATATATATAGATATATAGATATATATATATATATATATATATATATATATATCAAACACAGATTTCCGGTGAAGCCAGTACTCGCTCACTAGTGGGTCGTTTTTAGGGTTCTGGCGGCCCAATATTTTTCTCCAAAGATTCTCCCATCAGGAAAATACGTGAAACGACACACCAGGAGTTGCTGTGCAAGAAGGTTTATTGGCAGCAAAAACAAACAACGCATTTCACCTCACGGCTTGTTCACGTTTGCTGTGAACTTCAAAACCTAGTCCTTTTACATTGTCAATTAGTTGTCACAATAGTAGTTCAAGTTCAAAACAACTTTATTTCGATTCATAACGAATCATAAAAAGCACATAAACACAAAATGCATAATTAAGGGGTGCAGTTACAAATAATTGGTGTCAGAATTAAGATAGAACAATTAAAATATTTACAAATTTTAAAAAAATACAGCAATTTTTCAATAGTTCCATAAGGTGTCGGCAATACTGTTATATTATCAATTTCCAGAACGTTTTTTGAGGCGAAAAGCAGCTACCAAAAAGTTTGCGACACTGAACATTGTTACTGGTGAATCTAACTTTTTTAAATAAAATAGAGCGGGCTTGGCTTGGACGAACCCCTTGTCTTTAAGCAACGGAACAATGTACTTTTTCCTGGGCAGGGCATATGTACTGCAAAAGAAC
The DNA here is from genome assembly GCF_964263255.1 of Lissotriton vulgaris. Taxonomy (NCBI): domain Eukaryota; kingdom Metazoa; phylum Chordata; class Amphibia; order Caudata; family Salamandridae; genus Lissotriton; species Lissotriton vulgaris. Next base: position 240,591,760 of record NC_141689.1, on the reverse strand, counting down.
ATAAAATGAATGGTGTCCTGCAGAGAAAAACTATCGCATTTGCAGACAGCTAAATCCTCGGGCTTAGCCCACACCTTAGAGTCATTCAACAGGAAGTGGATCTGGTTAAGTCTTAGTTTGGTTAATAACCAGCGATGTAACGGAATTGACACTACCGTTAAATAGGGTTCAATGGCCAGTGTAGTTTTAGAAGTATAATGCTCCCTCACAGTGGGTTTCACAAGCTCACAGCTGTCCCGCTCCATTTCTCTCATTTTAATAAAAGTCGCTTTGAACCATTCCAGGTCTTCTTTGACAATGCAGTCCGGTTTGTAGAAAAGATCTGGGCGGCCCAGGGAAGTTAGAATTTTTTTAATGTATGCAAGCCACGGGATGTTTTTCATATTGTCTAAGAGTAAGCAGTCCCTCATAATTGTGTGGTTCAAGGTTAAATTAGAGTTCAGCCACGTTTTTAACCACATCAGAATTGGGGACTGTTTGATGATGTCACTTATATACCCCTGGCCTAATTCCATATGAACGGAGAAAGTGGCTGTAGATTGAGGCAGATCTAAGAGCATACGTAAAAATTTGTTTTCTTCCACCTGGATTGCTTCTACATTGTTGGTGTAACCCCAGATGGAAGCCCCGTACCTTGCTACTGAGATTGATTTCGCTCTGTAAAGTGCCAGCATTGCTTCCGTGGGTTTACCACCCAGACGTTTTGAAAAACCGACAATGGCAGCTGCTGATCTTTTCATGGCGTTGATTTTGACAGTTATTTGAGGTGCCCACGTGCCCTTGTCGTCGTAGACTACCCCCAGATAGGTAAAAGTTCTGACGCTAGAAATTGGTGTATTGGCGCAAAAAAAGGTCTTCAAATCCTTGTTTTTTCTCCTACCCACAGCCATAACATGAGACTTGTCTGTGTTGATTTTTAAATCAAGGGAGGTCATAAAGACATCGAAGGCTGTCAGTAGTCTTTGTAGCCCAAGGGGAGTGCGTGCCACGAGCACGGCGTCATCCGCGTAAAGGAGGACCGGGGTGGACAGTCCTCCAAAGCGCGGGACGTCTAGTGTTGCCGACTCCAGTGTGGATTTAAGGTGGTTAATATATAGTGTGAATAACATTGGGGCGAGGATGCACCCCTGACGCACCCCTCTAGTGGACTTGAAGCCAGCTGTGCAGGCTCCTTCCTGTGTCATCCTGATGGAGGCTTCTAGGTCCCGGTGTGCCTCGGCCAGAAAATGAACCAAGGAATGGTCCATCCCCAGGTCCAAGAGGATTTCCCACAGCCTAGACCTATTCACTAGGTCGAAGGCTGTGGACAAATCCATGAACCCTAGGTAGATTGATCCACTGGATGCCACTGTACATTTACCTAGGATCAGATGTAAGTTGAGGCACTGGTCCTCCGTCCCTCTTCCCCTTCGGAACCCATATTGGGCGTTTGATAGGATGTTATTACTGGCGGCCCACTCATCGATCCTTGCCAAAATCACTTTCCCCAGAATTTTGAACGTCGAGTCAATGAGTGAAATGGGGCGGTAACACCTCGGATCTCCCCTTTGGCCTTTCTTGAAGATAGGTATGATGGTGGCATGTGACCAGGAGACAGGCAAACTGTGTTTCGTGGCGGCATTGAAGACGTTGGTCAAGATGTTAGCCCAAAAGGAAGCATTGGCCTTGAACATGTCGGCTGGGACGCCATCCGGGCCTGGCGCTTTCTTCCCTACGGTGTTGGTTATGGCCTTCTCTACTTCTCCCATGCTGAAGGAGAGTGCTGTCTTGGGGGAGTTCGTTTTGAGGAGAGTAGGTGTTTCACATGCTTGGTCACTCCCATAGATGATTTTAAAATGAGCTAACCAGTCCTCCTCACTAATATTGGCCTCCAAGTTATCATTGGCTTCTCCAGAGAAAAGAGGATTGTTTATAATGGCCCAGAAGCTAGCACTGTCCCTTAAAGTGGCCTTTTCCATTAGTGAGGCCCAAGCATCCTTTTTGAGAGCGTCTTTGCGTGCATGAATGATGTTATAATATTCTTTTCTTAGTCTGGCAACTTCCCCTCTGTCCCTTGGTGATTTTTTTAATTCTTCCAGGAGGTGACTGTGTGCTTTTGAGCAAGCTTTGTCAAACCAGCCCTTGGTCGGTCGTACCTTCTTTCTGGATTTGACTGTTAGTTCATCAGAAATTAAAGCACACATGGTGGCAAAGGCGGTGATTACTTCCTCCCCCTGTTTTGAATTATCTTGGCAGGTATCTAATTCATTGCGGGCTTTACAAGTTAAATTGTTAAAAAAGTCAGCTGGAACAACTTTGGCCTACTTCAGCTTTCTACCTTGGTCCATGGACCGCACAGCCAACTCGGGCTTTTTGATTGTTCCCTCCTTGAGTAAGCCGACAGAGCTAGCGAGCTCAAGGATGACTGGGTTATGGTCACTGACCGCAGCCACAACTGCGTTGTAAAAGAAGACCAAACTTAATAAACCAGGAGAAACAAAAATGTAATCAATTATGGATTCGGAGTTTCTTGCGCTATAAGTCATGACCCATTCACTATAGTCATTAAACCCCGGTTCGTAAAGATCCACGCTTGCTAAAAGATTTTCAAGTGCCTGACCTTTAGGGTTGTGTTCGAAATGTTGGTAGTGAAGTGAGATGGGGCAATCAGTATCTTCAATGTGACAGGAAAGCCTACAAAAATGAATATTAAAATCTCCCATAATTATAATGTGCAAAAAAGTGGTTTGACGTTCTTTATAATTAATCAGAAAAGACTGTAGAGAGCAGAGATGCTCAGTAGAGTGTCCGTCTGCTACAGAATTATAAAAGTTAATGAGGATGAATTTGTGGCCATTGGCTAAGCTGATCTCTAGACACAGAAAATTGGGGGAGCCAGTGGTTATTTGTTTAGCGGTTCCCGCCAGTTGGATAAGATCAGGATCATGAGGCCCCCTTTGTCCCTACCACAGGGGGATCTGGTAGCTGGGACAAAATAGGATGTAAACCCAGGAACCCAGAAGTTGCTGTTACAGTCCCAGGTTTCTTGCAGGGCTATGATATCGTGTTGGTTCAAGAGGCTCAGCCATGCACTATCCTCCCTTTTTGATCGGAGACCGGCTATATTCCAGCTTATGATTTTGGGCCTTCTACTGGGTATTCCTAAAGGGGGGCTGTCCCCTGTGGTTTGTGTAAGCAAAGGGTCATTGATTACTGGGCGTCAATTTTGTTCAACCGCCCGAGCCAGAGGCGTGAATCTATTATACAAGGATATAGGTCTGTTAGAGGGCATTGGTGTATGTGTTCCCGGCTTTTGGTTACTCATCCTATTAATCGTGGACCAGCTATAATCAGGTTCCAGGTGAATATTGGCGGGATCAGAGGGCAAGCTAGGAGTCCTATCATATCCCTTGCCTTGGTCATGACCCATGTTTGAGAATGGATGAGATTTAGGTTTGGGATAGAAAAAGCCCAATGGTACGGCGCGGAGCCCAGCGTCTAGACCCTCTAGGGGTGAAGCATCCCAGAGTAATCTGCGAGCCTCTCCGGGATTATTAAAGTTAATTATCAGGCAATCACCCTCCGTTGTTTTGGTTGTTCGCCCAATCCAGCCCACCCGCCGGACAGAAAGGATGGCATTAGAAACTTCATTGTCTCCCGAACAGGTCGAATTTGCCCAAGACTTGGCCCTGGCTAGCAGTTGGGGTGGTTGTTCATATTCTCCTGACTTGATTGGGGGAACATTTACCAGAATAGCTACAAAAGGAGCTGCCTCGGGGGGTAAGTTAATGAAAGGTTGACGGACGGGTTTGGGTAAAATGGATAGATTCTGTTGGCCTATAGTTACAGGTATAGCAGACCTATTTGTATCTCCTGTTGATCTGGGGACGACTGTCGGTGTGGTTGCTGGGCCAGAGGACAAGATGGGTACCACACTCCTGGCTACTGGGGATTCTTCCCTTGGTCTTTTACTGCCACTGTTTGGTTGAGTGCATAAAGGACCTAATACCACCGGTGTATTCCCTTTAAAAACAAAAGTAGCAGGTTCAGCAGTTTTAAGGCATACATTCAGGCGCTCACATTTCCTTAAGATACCATTGACGCACTGATGTAAAACGTCAATGATGTCTGAAGCTATTTTTGTAAGTGTGGGTTCTATCTTATCAGTGATTACTCTTTCCACCATATCTCTGATGACCTTTTCAAGTGAGCCCACTGTGCCCTTTCCTCCCTTGGGTTTGTGTGTGTTCCTTTTTTTGTACTGTCTTTTCGTTTGCTTTGAGCATGTAGCTCTGTTTACTCCAGCTGAACTAAGGAGTTTAGAAGTTGCCCCATTAGAGTCATCAGTAATAAGAGTGGAAGGTAACGCGGACACCTGAGGCGGGGCAATAACAATTTTTGGTTCAAGGGGAATAGGTGTAGTACCAGTTTGCGGTGGGCTTATGCTCTCCTTGCTAGTCAGTGATGGTTCTAATCTAATTGCGTTCAGTTCTTGCAATTTCAGTGGTCAACTTCCCCACCTCCGAGGTCAAAAAGGAGAGAATGCTGTTAGATTTCCTGGGGGCCTTATCCTTGGGTTTACCGCCAGCAGTAGGGGAGGGTAACTTTCTCTTACCCATTTTGAGCTTGAATCCTGGATCCTGGGCGTCAGGGGGGTGGCCCGTCCCGTGTCGTCCCTAGACGGCCACAGACGGCCCGCCCTCTACCCGGGCTCCGCCCGGCGCCGTCCGCTCGCTTCCGCGACGCGGAGGAAGCTGTTCCCTTTTGTGCACCTCCTGGCGCTTTCGGCAGGAAGAGGAAGCGGTGTGGGTGCAGGGCAAGCTGGGAGCTGTAGTCCAATCACAGCTTCAGGAGCCCAGCGGCGCTGCCAGGTTTTGCTTGTAAGGTCAGTTCAGCAAGCAGCGGAGCGCTGTGACCCCTCCTAGGGCCGGTGTGCGCTTGGCGATGTCCCCCGCTCCTCAGTGGGAGCTGTTCCCTTTTGTGCGCCTCCTGGCACTTTCGGCAGGAAGAGGAAGCGGTGTGGGTGCAGGGCAAGCTGGGAGCTGTAGTCCAATCACAGCGTCAGGAGCCCAGCGGCACTGCGAGGTTTTGCTTGTAAGGTCAGTTCAGCAAGCAGCGGAGCGCTGTGACCCCTCCTAGGGCCGGTGTGCGCTTGGCGATGTCAGTCTTTTGGTAAACTTTATATGTTGTTGCCAGACGGTTGAATGTGTGAACACTGACGAAGGACTTGGCGTCCGAAACGCATCTGTTGCATGAGTTGTTTGGGGGCTGAGAAATAAAACCTTGCTGCCTTACCTCTGGAGTGCACTTCACATTTCTCGAAGGAAATGGTTTTGAGCCTGAACATTTACCGAGAGTATCGGCGCAGAGCTTGCACCCGCTAGTGAGTGCCTTGGGATTGCCGGTGCACTTTGGAGCTTCAATATATATATATATATATATATATATATATATATATATATATTCAATTAAAAAACCATAGGTTATAGACCATATATATTTAGGAATTCGCATTTACAAAACCATATTTTACTCGCACAAAACCATTGAAATTCCATATATAGTTAGTTGCACTAACTATATATCGCGCACCCGCAATCCACTGCTGATGATGTCACATATTACATCATTCATGACATGGTCAGTGACATCACTGATGACATCACTGATGACATCATCCAGTGTTTGTATGTTTCTGTAAAGTTAAAATATGTCTTACATATTGAAGAATGAGTGGATGTATAAGTGTCTGGATGAAGGATTTAGTAGGTGCATGACTGACTGTATGAGTGAGTGATTAAATGTGTCTCACTGAGTGCATGGGTTAGTGACTAAACTGTCTTAATTTGTGCATCATTATGTCTGTTGTTCTGTAAACTGCTGCATGTGTTGATCAGTAGCTATATGAGTAACTATATGGATTATTGATTGGTTGCCCAAGTATTTGTATGGGAGACTGAGTGTGTGTGTGGGTGGCTGGGAGGTGTATGACTCTGTGCATAGATGTGTGAGCAGTTGATACACTAGATGTATGGGTTCAAAAGTGCATGTGGAAACAGCTGTATGGGCGGTTGACTGTGTGCATGAGTGTATTGGTGAGTGAATGGATATCTCAGTGCTACATGTCAAAGTAAGTACATATGTAAAACACAGTACATGTGAGAGTTGACATATATAAATAACTGTGCATAAGAGCCAGTGAATGTGTGAGTGGCTGTATTGATCATTGTGAACTTGTATCAGGGATTGTATAAGAGAGTAAATATGTGTTAGTATATGTTTGAATAAGTAAGGTGTGTATAACTGTATAGTTGAGGAATTGGAGGTGTGATTGATTCTTTGCATGACTGTCTAGGTGTATGAGTAACTCCATGGATGAGTGACAATCTGTGAGTGTCTGTTTTCACTGAGTGTATCTAAGGTTATATCAGAGTCTGTAGAGGTTCATCGTATTAACACATGAATGATGTCATCTGTGATGTTGTCAGGGATGTCATTTGAGTTGTCATCAGTGATGTCATCAGTGATGTCACTGACCATGTCATGAATGATGTAATATGTGACATCATCAGCAGTGGATTGCGGGTGCGCGATATATAGTTAGTGCAACTAACTATATATGGAATTTCAATGGTTTTGTGCGAGTAAAATATGGTTTTGTAAATGCGAATTCCTAACTATATATGGTCTATAACCTATGGTTTTTTCATTGAATTTCAATGGTTTTTTAAATGCAAATTTCTAACTATATATGGTCTATAACCTATGGTTTTTTCAGTGAATTTCATTGGTTTTTTAAAAGCTAACATCTGTAGCTGTAAAATGTATTATTCTTTAAATCCCAAAATATATTTAGATATTTATTGATAATTTTTTTTAAATATTTTTTTCTTCGCTTCTAGTTCGCGAACCGGGAAGCTTTCCGTTAGCTCATTTTGATGCCGCGATCTAGTCCGCGAACCGGTCAACGTTACGTTAGCGGAACAGTGACGCGTCGCGGAAGCGCGACGTATCACGTTATCGCGTAATGCGTCTAATGACGCGTCGCGTTAGCGCTCCCGGAAGTGCTCCGGACCGCGAACCGGAAGCGATCTGGGACGCGGCGCGAGCCGCGTAACGTAAGCGGAACAGGTCATGTGACTTGTTTATCAAACTTCTCATTGGTTCATTTCACTTTTGGTTTCCAAATGATGTATGACTAGGTCATGTGACCTAAAAATAACACTTTTCATTGGCTCAGAACTTTTGTTTTCCCCAAATCATGTAAACCCCTCCTTATTTCCTCACTCTGACTTTCATCTTGGTGAGAGAAAGACCATTTATCTGAAGTTCCACAATGGCTTCCATTCTTGCTGCAGCTGGTGCACCCCCACCACCACCTCCACCTCCTCATAAGAAGAGAGGACCACCTAGTCAAATTATGACTAACAGAGAGGTGAAGATGAGGAAGAAGAAGAAGAGGAGAGAGAGGAACAACAATTTGTCGATGAGTTGCCCCGGGTTTCTAAACGAAAAACCAGTTTCATCTGGCAGTTTTTCTCCATCCCTCCTGGATCAAAGAAAGTGAATGCAAAATATGCCACCTGCCTCATCTGTGATTACAGATTGTCGAGAGGCACAGAAAAGAAGTACAGTATGGGGAACTATACCATGCATCGTCACATGAGCAGGTGGCATCCCTTGAACTACAGCCGGGCTGAGTTAAGGGATCTTGAAGACAATCCGACGGCAACTCCTGTGGCAAGATCTACATCCACATTGTCTTTGACGGGAAGAGAGGCACAAGAGACTGTGCCAAACATCCAACCCAACTTCCAGCATATGAAGTTATCTTGTATTTACTGTGGTGCTATGCTGTCATATGGCAACATGAGTGTCAACCTGATGAACATTGCATATGAAAATCATAAATGCCCTAATGCACCCAAAAAGTAATTATTTTTTTTTTGCTCCAGTTGAGCCGTTTTGAAAGCCTGTTTTTTGTTGTCTCCCCTCCATAAAAAACACAAAAAAACATAAAACAGTTCTAAAAATACAAAAAAATCAAAAAATGTTCAAAAAATAAAAAAAAAATATAAAACAACAAAAACAAAAAAAAACAGTTCTTTTCAGAACTACCTCCCCTTTCAAAAAAAATTGCTAGAATGTTTATCACTCTGGCAAGCTCTATTTCTTTTGGTTCGCTTCAAGTTCGCTGACCGGTTCGCGAACTTTAAGCGAACTAAAAAAATATTTTTTTAAAAAAAAGAAGAGTTAGTATAAGGGAAGTAAACAGAGAATAATGTAAAAAGAAAGACAGCTATAGAGAGTAAATGAGAGATACTGTCAATGACATCATCAGCAGTGCATTGCGGGTAAAAAGAGTAGAAAACATTTACCTTATAATTCTTGTTACCTTTTTTTAAATATTTTTTCATACATTCAATCTGTAAAAAAAAGAACAAACATTTCCAAAAATATTAAAACATGTATTTAAAAATTAGAAAAGACAAGGGAAAAGGTTCAAAAACAAACAGTTTTTCAACAACTTTGACATTTACAGAAGTCTCTGCTTCTCTACGTCCCCTACACAATCCTAAAGATATATATTCTAAAGAAACTGTATCTTGATGTTGATGAACTGAGCCCTATTTTGGAACATGATGTTTTTCTTGCACTGCTAATGTCTCACAATAGTGATGCAATAGCAGCGCAAAAAAGATGTAAAGCCATCATAAAATTGTGTCTAACATTGTAAATGCTTGATTTAGGATGCAAATAAGATGTGTGCTTTCAAGAGCTTTCTTTGAGGTGAGGCCTCTTTTCTTTTTTTAAAAAAAACACTACCCAGAAGTACAGCACTGAAAGCATTAAAATTGATATTTACAGAACTCAGCTTACCCATATGTACCTCACATTTCTAAATGTATATCATAAGGACAAAAAGCATAACATTAATTATACATGTTAAATGGTTTCTTTTTGCTGTTCTCAGAATGTATCAAATTTCACTTAAATCAGTGACTTGAAGGTATTCATCATGTAACAGCGGGGAAAAAAAAACACAATCAAAATGACTGTGTTTAAAAAACCCATACAACCTAAGAAATCTGATTTCAAAACTTCTTAAAATTAACTTACTTTCAATGACGTCAAACGATCTCCTATAAACAGCATCCACTCTGTTGTGCTTTAAATATTTTCAGCCCGCCACTTTCTGAAAGAAAACCTCCATCGATACGTGAAATATGTTACATAGAAAAAAAACTTCTCTCATTATATCACATGTTTCCACTAGGCCAAATCATGTTGCCGCGATTCGCAAGTCTTGTAATTCTTCCAATCAAATCCCGACATTTTCTATTTTCGCAACTTTCAAAAATAAAATATTTGAGATTATTTTCACAATCCTGGACTACTAATATCTTACTCTTCTTTGTCACTCATGTTCTCCTTTTCCTATGACACTGATACTGCTTACTATGAAGCAGACTTACTTGCATCAGGTTTATATAGTTGGATTTTTAATCGAGACAGCATTGCAGACTTACATTCCCTCTACTTAAAATTTAGGTTTTAAAAACACCAGGTAAGAATTTTTAAGGTCAAACGGCAATTTTTTTTTGAAAGTTACAACAGAATCATTACAGAATGACCAGCACTTTCCAGACTTTAAGTAAGCTGTATAATGTCCTGATGTTGTTGATGGACCATCGTGATAGATAATTGCTACAGTAACAAAAGTCCTCCCTGATATTGACAGCTGAGAAGCCACAAAATTTTTTATTAAAGTTGACAATTTTGATCCATCAGGCCTACATCGTTGCATCATTAAAATGACATACTGGCCATATCTACGTATAAATAATGTTGACATCATATCACATTTACATTGGCTACACTCCATGTTGTGATCCGCTGCATTTACTAGCTTATTAAAGGACACTGATTTACTGTCTGGCAAAGTTAAATATATAAATCTTTCTGAGTCTACACTAGTAGTACTTGATACCATACAGTTCTCGCAGTCATGCTGCCATTGATAAGAAAGCCCAAACAGGTGATCTACATCTACACCCTCATCTTGCAATATATCAAGCATATACATTAAAAACTCCTGACAATCTTGCTGATTATTTTCAGAGAAGTCTGTTTGACCTGAACATTCATCTAACAGATAACGAACTTCAGACACACTTTCTACTTTTGTTCGATCAGTGCTACATTTCTCTAACACAGAATTCAACAAGCAGCATAAACTTTGTTCTGAATTGAACACAATCTGTTCTTTTAAACTCTCTAGTGAAAAGAGAACATTAACAACGACATTTGCATAGCAGTTGACACCAGAACTGTTTTCAAATTGAAAACCAACAATCTCTTCAACAGTATCCACTTTCTTTCTGCTAACAACTTTCGGTTCATTGACTTTTAGTCTTTTTGCAACAACCTCCCTACTATTACTGCTATTTCTACGTTTCCGGCCTACCACCCGTTTCTCAAACAAAGGATATTGAGGCAAATGTGGCGCATACTCTCTTCTTAACCTATTGTATTCCTTAACACAATCTAGATCCGCACAAATGTTTGTGACATCACAGTCAATCAAGTACAATCCCGATAAAGTTCTAACTCGTGACAATGCCACATATGCCATACCCTCCTTGAACACTGAACTGCCAATATTCACCAATGCACAGTCGACACTTAAACCTTGCGATTTATGGATTGTCACCGCATATGCCAAGCAAACAGGAAACTGTTTACGGCGAACATATAAGTCTTTAACAAGCAAAAACCTAGCAGAACAACGAGCAATTATCTGTACTTCCTCAATGCCATCAAATTTAATTCTTAAAAATTCTATTCCATCTCTATTTCTGTATTTCTCAAAATCAACAACATTACCCATTGATCCATTTACCAGACCTCTTTCTACATGTAAATTCCGTCTCAAAATGATTCGGCAATTTAAACACACATTCAGAGTCTTTTCAAAACCCGCTGTCTTAGATATAGTCTTCTCTAATGAATCCAATTTTGATTTCAAATTATCTGACAAAATAATTGTTGATCCCATATGCTCTAATTTGTCGATAGCTTCCAGTTTCACAATGTCTTGCTTTTCTAAATTCAACATTTTGTTGTTGAAGATGGCACATTCTGCAAGAGTTGGCATGAGACATATCCCGGATTTCTTCTCAGTAATTTTCTGAAAAATATTCTCAGGCACAATCTCTTGTTTGGGATACAAATTTGACAGTAACCGTGCATTTAAAGCTTCTTTCCCATGCTCGGTCACTTTTCCAATTCTAATATCTTGTAGAATATTCTTGTAATCTTCATCCTTTGCCTGACGCATATTTTGATGCAGTTCTGCATAATTGAAGTTTAACCATATATTGACGTTGCCAATGCTCCCTAGGCACTTCCTGGTATCTTCATGCGTGAGTATTTTGAACACAGGTTGACCTTTTACTGGTGTCAGCTGTAGAAGATCTCCGAAAACAATAATGTGTTTCCCACCAAATAAGACATCATATTCAGTTTTAAGTACTTCTTGCATTCTCAAATGCACAAAGGCAAGCATGACATTGGAAACCATGCTTACTTCGTCAATGATAAGTAGTTTCATTTTCCTCAAAACTCTTGAAACTTCACAGCAAGCATCTCCAGATAACTTGTTGTATTGTAATTTGTTGTCATGCTCCACCGGCAGCATCAGTAGACGATGCAAAGTAATACCTTTAATATTATGTGCTGCCAGTCCAGTAGGAGCGGTGACAACACAAGACAGCGATGACTCAGTCCTTTCCTGCAAATAACAAGAGATTGCTTTAATGAGGAAACTTTTTCCAGTTCCCGCTTCTCCACTCACATACAGTCGGACAGGCTTCAACGACGTACACGAGCACTCTTTCTTCTCATGACTTAATCCGTGCTCAATTTCCTTGGTAACTTCATCATATATTTTCCTCTGCTCAACGTTGAGTTGTTTTTCCAAGTCTTGTAAGTTAACTGAATCCTCCTGAGCATGTGCCATGGCTCTTTCTACTTCATTCATAGCAGTGGCAGCTTCATTTTCGATAATAGGTCCTCCAAGTGGATCTTGACTCAATGAAACAGAACTCTGACTGTCCTGAGAACTGTCTCTGGCAATCTCGGCTGCAATCGTTGCTTCCTGCTCAATTTCCAAAGTTAGCATTTCTTGATATTTAGAAAAAGCAGGACATTCTATGGACTCCTTGGCTGCATTGAAAGAGTCTTCGTAACAGAGGAAATCTCCAAGCAGTTCCTCTTCTGCACGCCAAGGCTTGAAAAGTTGCAAAAGTGCTAAATAGAAAAACTCCTTTTTTTCTGGAGATTCGCCACTTAATTTTCGATGGTTTACTAATTGGCATTTTCTTTGCTTGACCAGGCATCCCTCACTTCCAATTACAGCATACACTCCTTTCTCAATATCTTCTTTGATGTTCCTCTTGAATATATAATTTTGGAGAACCTCATATAGACAAACATTCTCAAGGTGACTGCTTCGATTTGGATAATATGTATCCAACATGTTGGTCTTCAAAATGTCGGTACTGTTTGGTTCCTTTTCTGCCAAATACTCAATTTCCCGAACAGGTTTTAGAACTCGATTTCGCATTGCAGCAAGACCAAGACTCGCCCAAACGAGACTCCTGGATTTGGCATAGAGACTTGCTGAAGACAATCGATCAGAACATTCGTAAGCTCCGATTTCTCGATGCGACAACATCTTCAGACTGAAACTGTACAACTTCTTGCTGAGGCTCTTTTCATGGGAAATGTCCTCCCACATATCCTTCAGTTCGGTCTTTTCTTTTTTGGTGATGTAAGATGTCACATACCGAGCCACAGCCATACAGTTGTCAGCCACAAACTGTATATCCATGTTGGCATTCCACATGGACAAAATCACTGGGTTGTAGTCATTGATGTACTTGGACTCTTCGTTCCTTTTCAAATTGTATGTATTCTTGGGTGATTTCCTCGTCACATTATGTCGCAGCGAAGACATCAAACTGTTCACTCTTCCTTTAGAAATCACCGGTCGTGGAAAGTTGAAACGACATTTGGTGTAGAACTTGTCCTTGTTTCTGAATTTACGACGACAGTACTTTCCACAACGATGGCTTTGGAAACGTAGAACTTGTTCTCTTAGACTTTTCTTCTCCGTTGCGTTTGGAACAGCACACGTAGAATACTGTTCGATGAAATTCATCACTAAGTCATCCGGATCTGTTCCAAATTTAGGTGCATCCTTGATCCACAGCAACATATGTATATGAGGGGCACCTCTTGCTTGGTACTCCTTTCTCCAGAAGAAATCCAACACCTCTCCAAGAGGTGGATTCTTTTTATTTGTGATGAAAGACATCATAGCTTCAAATCTATGATTGAAGTACCTGCATACACTCACAGGATCCAAAGAACACAGTTCTCCCGGTGTCTTGAATTCAATGTTTTCAATATTTCCATTTGCCTCTCGTAGAAATTCAAGTAAGTCATCCCAGCCATACTCGGCACAGCTCAGAGTGAGGAACCATGTCGGAGTTCCTAAGTTCCTCAGCATACATTTTAAATCACCATGACGACGGTACCAGTACTCATTAGTACCACGCTGACACGCCATGAGATTAATTAAGTGAGAATCCAAAATACTGTCTTGGACATTGACTTTATGCATAAAGTCACTTGCCGAGATGTTTCGCATCTGTATACCACTTTTTAAGATGTGGTTCACTGCATATGACAGTCCAGACAGATCGCTTTCAAACAGGAGATGAAACAAATAGGGAATGCATTGCCGAAACCTAGGATCTTCTGCATACAATCGTAAAGTCCGGTATTCAGACGCAGGAATTTCACGAGGTCGCTCATCATATCTTCCTCCTTGACCTGTGGGAAATAGCTGTGGGAAACACCGAGCTTCCAAACTTTCCTCCCAAACACTAATGGGACTCCCTTTGGCTTGTTTCATTTGAAACAACTCAATAGCATTCCCCATGACTTCCTTGGAATGCAAAGGATGAACACTATAATGTTCATATATTTCTTCACTTTTAGAGGCCTCTACTTTCTCAATTTGGCCAGCACACAAATCGCTATCCTCTTCATCACTTACTTCCTCTTCTGCAACATATACATTCTTATAGTACTTATTATTTTTCTTCAAATACACTGTTGCCTTTTTGACTTTCCTAACATCCACTAAATCTTGCCATATTTTCTTATTCTTTGTCGGAACCCCATTAACCAAGATAACCAGAGGTTCCTCTTCCACTTTTTCTATTCCAATTGTGTTAATGTTTTTGTTCAAATCTAGAGGCAAATAAACAACTCTTCCCTTTAATCCTCTCTGTAAATCTGCTGGAGGCAACTTCCCTGTCTTTGGCTCCATTCTTACAATAGCCTGAAAGGGATGGATACTTTGAATCAAAATAGATTCATAAGTATTTAAATCCTTCAATTCAGAAGGAATCTCAACCAATTCCAGATTATTATGAACTGCCCTAGCAGGCATCTGGTTTTGGTTTAATTTATTACAACAATAAGTACACACACGTTGATCCGATCCCAAATCAAAATAATTTTCTACCATCAAGTATGTGGCTAAATCCTTCCATTCACTATTATTTTCCCTTTCACTTTTTGCATATAAATCCACTACCTTAGTCTGATTCTTATTATAAGTGCGTCGACAACATACACAAGTGAAATTAGGCCTCTCACTTGATTTCATCTGAAACGTGGCAATTTCCTTCTGAAAATTATCTGTACTGGAAACCTGTACATTATCTTCCACATTACCCTCTACTTCAGGGTCAATTTGAACATTCTCATCTTTACTACCAAAGTAACAAAACTCAATTTCTTCACAAAGATTCTTCACATCTATTTCAGAACCATGCAAAAGAGCAGCACATAACTGTTTAAGCATAATTGCTGGACTCTTAGCATAATACAACATTCTCACTAATTTTCTCACTTTATTATGATGCACTGCTAGCATCCTGAAATGATGAAAAACACTCTGGCATACTCTCCTGGAAAGACAAGCCAGTGAATGACCACGCAAACCTGTCATTTGTCTCACTCTGCAAGGATCTAAATCTTGCAACAACTTCATTTTCTGCTTCAAACTTTTCTTATTAAATGTCCGTATAAAATCACAAAGCAAATTGATGGAAACCTGTCGCACACTGCAAATAGAACTACACTTCCAAATGTACACAGGACCCTTAGGACGTCTTCCTAAAACCTCATCACTTAGCGCCTCTTTTGTCTCTGTTGTCACAAGTTGTTCTTTTTCAACTGGACAACCATCCTTCACTTCATAAGCTCGACCACTGATGTCAACTGCATGCACCAAATCATTATCCTGAAAATAAGTCTCCTCATTAAAAAATGCCTCAGAACTTGAACTATGCATCCATTCTCCAGAAAAAACTTCACAAAAGTTAGTACGATTTACTACTCTCTTCCATCTACTTTTTGTTTTGAAATCAGAAATTATCTTGCTTAGTTTCCTAATTCTATTGATTACCACAATAAACAACTTTCGCTTGATTTCAAAAGCATGATCAATAATTTTCTCTACATTTTTCTTCTTCCTATAAAATGCCGCTTTCTGTTGGCCTTTCTTTTTAATATTTTTCAATAAATTAACTAATATCCTATTACGGAACATTCGTTGTCGAATGTCCCTAAACTGTTGTTTCCTTCTACTATCATGCACAGAGTTATCTCTTCCTCTACCAGTAACATTTGTGATGGGTCTCTCCTTTCCATTTAAATTACTTTTCTTTTTGTGAACAGAAACATTTTTTTGAGCAAAATTTTTTTTACTACAAATATTTCTTAAGAATGATTTCGTGCTCTTACCCGGACCTTTCTTGGTGTTTTGACAAGTATTTGGGGAAGAGGACTGCTGCAATAAAACATCATCCTGCTGTCTTTGACGTTTTCTAGCCTTTCGTATTCGACTTCTGGAAGGCATTTTCCAAACTATGAAAGAATCTGCAGTTGAATCTGTGAAAAAATATAATATAAAATGTTATTAACCACTATTACCAAACAGTAAATAAATAACAGTCATCTAAAACTTAATGCCGTACTAATTATTTAACATAGCAAATATTTTCCACCAGCACTGCATCACAAAAATGACACTCAATGGTACAAAACAGGCATACAACACTCATAAATCACTCCCTAATATTTTAAATCATTAATTCAGGATGACGATAAGATGTAGCCTATCTAAAGGTTTGTTTAGGTCCAGATCTTTGGACTGGGGTGAATGTGTGTCATTGATCCACATTCAGTCCATCACCTGTTTTGTTTATTTGAGGTGAGGCCAACACATGGTTGCAGATAAGATTTTCACTGAAAAAAACCAAGGTAAAAAAACATGTGAAGGCCTACCAATGAAGTAAATCATTAAATGAAAACCAATACATTTCTGGAAATATGCACTACTAGTGCTTCATAAGATGTTTTGGGTCATATTTATAAGTTATTTGAGTATCTAGTATGCTATTTTACATTCTTCATGGTGCAAATTTATTGTAAATACGCTCCCACCTGCGGTTGGCAAATTTAGATTTTGATTATGGGAGTTAGATAGGCATGTTAATAATTTCCCAAAAATGGTATATAACCCCAAACAACCTTTGAAGCAAATGCTCTTAGCCATGTTATCCACCTCCCATTGGATAACATGGCTAAGAAGTGCTTGCAAATGTGATAAAAAAAGGCCGCAATGCATGAATATCGCAGAAAAATCAGCGATATTCATGCATTTTCCAACAAATGCTCTTAGCCATGTTATCCACTTCCTATTAAATAACATGGCTAAGAACTGCTCAGGGCACCATGAGGAACGCTTTCCATTTAAAAAGGGAAAAATAACATCAAAGACACTAAAATGCCTTCTAAATATGAACCCAAACAACCTATGAAGCAATGTGGAAAAAACTGCCGCAATGCATGAATATAGCAGAAAAATCAGCGATATTCATGCATTTTCCAGCAAATGCTCTTAGCCATGTTATCCACTTCCAATTAAATAACATGGCTAAGAACTGCTCAGGGCCCCATGAGGAACGCTTTCCATTTAAAAAGGGAAAAATAACATCAAAGACACTAAAATGCCTTCTAAATATGAACCCAAACAACCTATGAAGCAATGTGAAAAAAAACGGCCACAATGCATGAATATAGCAGAAAAATCAGCGATATTCATGCATTTTCCAGCAAATGCTCTTAGCCATGTTATCCACTTCCTATTAAATAACATGGCTAATAACTGCTCAGGGCCCCATGAGGAACGCTTTCCATTTAAAAAGGGAAAAATAACATCAAAGACACTAAAATGCCTTCTAAATATGAACCCAAACAACCTATGAAGCAATGTGAAAAAAAACGGCCACAATGCATGAATATAGCAGAAAAATCAGCGATATTCATGCATTTTCCAGCAAATGCTCTTAGCCATGTTATCCACTTCCTATTAAATAACATGGCTAAGAACTGCTCAGGGCCCCATGAGGAATGCTTTCCATTTAAAAAGGGAAAAATAACATCAAAGACACTAAAATGCCTTCTAAATATGACCCCAAACAACCTATGAAGCTCTAACAGTACATATCCTGAAATTTAATTCATTTCAAAATTCGTTTTTAAACACAGCATATAAATCAATTGTATACCTGCAGTCATGAAGAAATGACTAAAAATGTCCTTGAGACACATGATTGTGTTTTCTAGAATGCCCTTGCACCATTTTTGGGACACTATTAATATGGCTAGGTAACTCCCATAATCAAAATCTAAATTTGCCAAGCACAAGTGGGAGCGTATTTACAAGACACTTGCCCCATGAGGAACACTTTACATTTTAAAAGGCGAACATAACATCTTAGACACTCAAATACCTTATAAATATGGCCCAAAACAACCTATGAAGCTCTAGCAGTACATATCCAGAAATGTAATTGATTTCTTAAATCGTTTTTAAAAGCAACATATCTGTTTCAGCTTACATAACAGACCATGAAATGGGCTCCATGTATCACAATATCTTATGTTACTGCATGCCAGAATGTTACACCAAATATGCAATTATAATTTCTCTATGAAACTAATTCTATTAGTATATCACTAGAGACAAAACCACATTTTAAAAACACAGCTTTCTTCATCATTTTCTCCTTAAATCATACTATTCTCTATCTAAATTAAATAAATCTTTTCTCACCTTAGCAAATATTTTTTGAGTTTTGAAAACAGTCTCAGAAATACACCAAATTGTCTTCAGCAGAAGAAAAAGGATGCACTCCAAAGGCTGCAGCTATTGAAAGCACAGAAATACAGATATTCTTTTCACATATCTCTCATATTAGCCAATCATACCTCTTCCCTCACTTTTTTCAAATCAAAACCCTTCCCCCCTCTGCCCTGTCTGCCTTGTTTCCATAGCAACCACCTCCTGGAAGACCTCTCATGTTTGCAAATTCACACAACAATGTTTCAATTGAACTCTGAACTCTCAGTGCACCTGCGTATCCAGTGCAATCTTTCATTAAATGTTTCTTCCTTGACCATTCAAATTACATCTTTCAAAGAACACATCCATGCACCCTAACTTTCTGTTTTCAGAAATGGAAATGCACCAATCACTGCTAATGAATCATTAGCATTGTAAATCCACAGTTTTTTTTCTTTAGAAACTCCTACTGTTTCAACTGCCCTTTCATTACCACACTTCATCTGACTGCAGAACAACCTTCTTCCACCATGTTTAACGTCTGGATTGTTGGACATAGTTACATCCACTGGGCTCAAAGGTATGCTGAGAGCAGAAATTTACACAACCTCAATTTACAAGATGTGGAAATTAAGTGGTTGGGCCAAAGAGGATTAAAATGTCACCAATTGATACCATTGGTGAAAACCTTTATGCATTTGCCAAAACCTGACCTGTTAATAGTGCACTGTGGAGGTAATGATTTGGGCACTTTGTCAGGGGTAGGTCTGGAAATGCTTTTAAAGGACACCTTGGAGCAATTAATGGCACTTTTTCCTCAAACTGCCTTGGTATATTCCAATATATGCCAAAGACAGAAATGGAGGTGGTCCAACCAATTTTGTCCACAAATTGAGAAAGCGAGGAAGCATGTAAACAAATCTGTTTCAGCTTACATGAGAGACCATGGAATGGGCTCTCTTTACAACAATAACTTGCGTTACTACATGCAAGATATCTACAGAGGAGATGGAGTTCACTTCTCAGATGAGGGCAACAGAATTTTCATTCTGAATTTAAGACTGTGCATTGGTACCTACTTATAAGTACCTAAATGTACCATAAACCCAAAAGCTCTTCTCAGAGCTACCCTACATCTGATCACTCACAATTATTATTTTTCTCTAACTTTTTTCACTAATTTTCCACAAAATTCGCTCCCCGGAGCGCTACCCGGTTCGCTAACCGAAAGCTAACCTCGCGGAATTTTTTAAAAAAAAGGTTTTTTTCCGCACATATAAGCCTCCTCAGCCACGCTCAGAAAACCTAGGGGGTCAAGATAAGTCTACCATGACCCCTTCTACCCATTCTAAACATTATTTGCCCTCCATCTTGTATCTTAATGCGACCGATACACAAAATGGTGGACTCCCGTGACGCTTAAGGTTCGCTAACCGGGCCGCTTCCCGGAAAGCGGTCCAAAAAAAAGGTGGGAAAGTAATTTACAGAAAAACGACTAGAGACACTCTCACCAAATATAGATTAGCTCATACTACATAACAATCCCTTCCATTCTCACAAATTTCATTGAAATTTCATTTAGCCATTTAGCCTGTAGACCTCTCCAAGTACCGTGAGGTAAATTACTTCACAAAACACATCTGAAGTGTTGGAATTGGCAACCAATGAAAATGTTACTTTCATTTTCTACTTTTATTACCTGACATTTGATTGGTTATATACCTGTATATATATAAAGGGAGAGAAGGAAACACAGCCATTTTGACTACTACTTGTTGTTGTATATATCATTTAGAATATCAATAATAACATCAACTTGTTTCTAAAGGTAAGTTGTTATTTTTAAAACTGAAGTATATTGTGTACTATAAGTAAATATGGTAAACTTTTTCAGATAGTTATATACTATCCCTCTGTAAGAGTTAGACATTGAGAAAGGCTTCTTTATTATAATTATGGACTGATTTAGGTTTCTGTGGTATAATTATAAATTTACTTAGGCTTCTTCACAGGCACTTTTTAATAGTACTAATTCACGCCTGAAACCATACAGTGCCCATAGATTACTTCTCTGGTATAAACTCACAAGTGCCTGTCTGAACTTAAACCCAACAGTGCCCTATCTCTACTTATATATTTATTTTTTATGCAAATTACAGCAAAAAAATGGAAGGTGAGCAGAATGTTTCCTTCGAAATTGTTCTGGAGACCAACACACAAAAAGAAATTGAGGACAATGAAGACTCTGATTTCATGGATCAATCACGGGACCATGAATTAGTTCAATGTGTGGAATCAGTGGATCATTTACTTCATTATGATGACGGTCAAATGTTTGAACTTATGTTCACTGAACAAGAACACATATCAGACAGTGAAATGCTAGACGTTCTATTAAATTTCGAAAAACAATCCGAAAAATAAAATTATATGTAATATTAAAAAATTGTTTGAGTCTTTAATCATTTTTATATGTAATTCATAAAGTAGTTAAATGTAAGAAATGTTATTAAATTTTGAAACACAATCACAACAATAAAAAATTGCTGAAAAAATAAAAATATTTAAAAAAAATCAACAAAACCAACAAATAATTAACATACAGTATTAGAAAAGTCTTTCATTCTTTTATCCATAAAGTTCGCTGCCCAGAACGCTTTCCGGTTCGCGAACTTGGCGCTTACCACGCAAAAAAAAATTTTTTAATTTTTTTTTTTTGGACCCTCCTAGGCCCTTTTAAAACCTCCACATAAAACCTAGGGGGTCAACGAGGATCTACTATGCCCCCTTATGGTAATTTCCCCCTTTGTTTTGGCCTCCTCTTGTCTCTCGATCCTACCGAGAGACAAGATGGCGGCCGCTCCGGACTGTTTAGAATGTTGACAGACACCGGAGGGCCAATCAGCTTCGCATCGCAAAGTTCCGATACGCGAAAGGTTCGCTAACCGGATCGCTGCCCGGAGCGCTGTTACAGATATATATCTTGATTTAAACGTTAATTTCTCAAAATCCACTGAAGCACATATATTGAGACCTAGCAAAGGCACATCGGGCTAACAGTCCCTACAATTTTGCCAAGTTTCGTGAAAATCCATTCAGCCGTTCGGGCTAAAAGTGAGTCCAACCGCCCTATGGAAATTAACATGGGAAAAAGGCGTTTTGGGACCCCCCTTTTTTCTCGGCCCCCCCTCCACAAACCCCCCCCAAATTTTCAAGGGCTGCTCAGAAACAAAATGTGCCATTTTCCTGAAAATTTCAGCCAATTCCGTCCTCAAACGCAAACGTTATTAGGCATAGAATTTTCAGAAATCCCATAGGGAAAAAATCCTAACTATATATACCTACTGGCGACCGCCAGTAGGTAATATATATATATATATATATATATATATATATATATATATATATATATATATATATATATATATATATATATATATATATATATATATATATATATATATATATATATATATATATATATATATATTATATATATATATTCACTGAAAAAAACATAGGTTTCACACCAGTTATAGTTAGCTGAACAGTTTACTCATACAAAACCATTGAAATTTCCACGTTATAGTTAGTTGGACTCACTATAACTCGTGCACCCGCAATCCACTGCTGATGAGGTCACATATTACATCATTCATGACATGGTCATCACTGATGACATCACTGGTGACATCTCAAATGACATCACTGATGACATAATCCAGTGAATGTGTGTTCCTGTAAAGTTAAAATGTGTCTAACGTATTGAAGAATGAGTGTATGTATGAGTGTCTGGATGAAGGATTTAGTAGGTGCGTGACTGACTGTATGAGTGAGTGTTCAAATGTGTCTTACTGAATGCATTGGTTAGTGACTAAACTGTCTGAATGTGTGCATCATTATGTCTGTTGTTGTGTAAGCTGCTGCATGTGTTGATCAGTAGCTATATGAGTGGCTATATGAGTTATTGATTGGTTGTCTAAGTATTTGAATGTGAGGGTGAGTATGTGTGTGGGTGGCTGTGAGGTGTGTGACTCTGTGCATAGATGTGTGACCAGTTAATTCACTAGGTATATGGGTTCAAGAGTGAATGTAGAAACAGCTGTATGGGCGGTTGACTGTGTGCATGGGTGTGTTGCTGAGTGAATGGATATATCACTGCTACATGTCCATGTAAGTACATATATAAAACACAGTGCATGTGAGAGTTGGCATATATAAATGACTAAACATCAGAGCCTGTGATTGCATAAGTGACTGTATGGATCAATGTGTACTTGTATTAGTGATTGTAAAAGAGAGTAAGTATGTGTTAGTATATGTTTGAATAAGTAAGGTTTAGTGTGTATAAGTTTGTAGTTGAGGAAATGGAAGTGTGGTTGATTCTTTGTATAACTGACTAGGTGTTTGAGTAACTTTGTGGTTGAGTGTCAGCATGTAAGTGTCTGTATAGGTGTATGAGTGGATATGATAGTGTTGTATTGATGAGTGTCTGTATGTGTGAGTGAGTGATTGTATGGGTGAATGAGTGGATGTGTGTGTAGACCTAGGAATCAGTGAGTGCGTATGTAGTTACTGGTGTTGGTGTGTCATTAATCTCAGGAATAGTAGTTTGTATTTAACACTGGGTGTATCAAAGGTTAGATTAGAGTGTGAGGAGATGCATCGTATTATCACATGAATGATGTCATCAGTGATGTCATTAGTGGCTCAATGTGGCTCAATGATTAGAGCGGCAGACCCTGATGCAGAGGTCTAGCCCGGGACCAGGGTTCAATTCCCCGCCTCGGCGGGTCTTGGGCTCAAAATTCCACAGACCTGATAATTCTCGCCTCGGTTCCTATTCCAATCATGGAGTCCCACTCTGCAACTCTGGGCAATAGCTTGCTTAATCTCCACAACGGCCCCCACAACGCTAAGGATGCCTGGCCTCCACCTTGGGGGTGCCCATGAGTGGACGCCTCACAGGGAAAGCCAGGGTGGGTTCCACAGCGGTATTCGTACAAGCGCCTTGAGACCCTTGCGGGTGAGTAGTGCGCTATACAAGAATCAATTTACAATTTACAATTAGTGATGTCATTTGAGATGTCATCAGTGATGTCATCAGTGATGTCACTGACCATGTCATGAATGATGTAATATGTGACATCATCAGCAGTGGATTGCAGGCGCGCGAGTTATAGTGAGTCCAACTAACTATAACGTGGAAATTTCAATGGTTTTGTATGAGTAAACTGTTCTGCTAACTATAACTGGGTTTTTTTCAGTGAATTTCAAAGGTTTTTTAAAAGCTAATTCCTAACTATAACGATTGTGAAACCTATGGTTTTTTTAGTGAATTTCAAAGGTTTTTGAAAAGCTAATTCCTAACTATAACGTTTGTGAAACCTATGGTTTTTTCAGTGAATTTCATAGTTTTTTTAAAAGCTAATTCATTTGTATATCGACTTTGTAACCTACGTTTATTTTTTTTGTTAGCTGTTTTTTACAACAATTAATTCTATTTTTTTTTAAAAATACATTTGTTAAATGTATATATATTTTTTTAACATTTTTTCCCGGTGCGCTCAGGGTGCGCGCACCGGTAAGCTCTCCCGAGAGCGCACGACAGCGCTACTTCTGCGTTCGTAAAAAAAAAATATGTATGAAAAGTAAATAATAATGGAAGACATTTAGTACCATACTTATAAAAGCAGTATTTTTGATTTACGAAATGAAAATGATTTTGCATTTCCGTAAAGCTATCGAAACATCACTTAGGCGCGCTGCGTAAGCGCCCCCGGAAGCACCTATGTTCGTGCCACGTAAGCGCCCCCGGAAGCGCCTACGTCGTGCCGCGTAAGCGCCCCCGGAAGCGCGTCAAGTCATGTGACCTTAAAATAACTCTTTTCATTGGTTGCTAACAGTTTTTTTTACAAAGAATGAAATCCCCACCCATTTCCTTCACTTCTTCTTTCACTTTTGTGACTGCAAGACCTGTCTTTCTGCTGTCGGATCTTTGTTGGATTAATATCTTGGATTACCATGGCTGCCAGACCATCCAGCAGTGAAGATGACTCAAATGAATTTCTTGATGAAGAGGTTCCTCAGCCGAAAATAAAAGAACACTTCATATGGAAGTTTTTTTCCATTCCAAATGACCAGAAAAAAGTAAATGCTCCAAAGGTGGAGTGCAGGATTTGTCACACTGTCCTGTCACGGGTGACCCCACCAAGAAATATTCTTTTGGAAACTCCACTATGATTCGCCATGTCGAGAGGAGGCACCCCCAGAACTTTGCCCTGGAGAGTGTCAGGGCTCTGGCACAAGAGGTTCCCAGTGATGGGGCCTCTACTTCAACCGGAGGAGCAACTACTTCAGTGAGGGGTGATCGCAAGAGCTGATTCCTAACATTCAGCCTGCTTTTAATAAAGGCGTTATTAAATGCATAGACTGTGATCAGCTACTTTGCTATGGGGAACAAAGTGTTCTGCTCATGGTTCGAGCATTGGAGAACCATCGCTGCCATTCCCAGCCCTAAATTTGTTTTTGGTTTTTTTTGCTCCTGTTGAGCAGTTTCCCATTCCCTGTTTTTGTTTTTGTTCTAAAAAAGGAAAAAAGAAGAAAAAAAAAGTTCTTTTCAGAACTACCTCCAATTCTCATCAAAGAGCTGTGCTCCTGAAAAAATGAAAAAGAGTAAGTGAAGTGGAGTGCATTGATAAAGGAGAGGAAAATGAGTAAGAAAGCACAGAAAGGAACGAGAGGAGAAGGGAAGTGAAGTAGGGGACTGAAAGAAGGTGAGTGTGGGGAAGGAGAGTGAGGAGAAGGAGAGTGAACATGGGGAATGTGGATATGCGAAGAAAATGTAGCAAAGGAACGGGGGTGTGGAAGGGTAAGAAAAGAGCAGTGATGTTTTGGAAAGAGTGGAGATACAGACTGGATAAAGACAAGTAAGTGTGAGAGAGACCAGGTAAGTAAGGCAGTGAAGAAACAGAGAAAGTGAAAGAAAAAATAAGAGTAGAAGACTGAAGGCCTCATTTTTGCACCTGCCTCACAGCAGGCGTAACACTGACGCAGGTCCTTTCACATGGGCCTGGCCCCATGTGAAAGGATGCATTGCTGGAGTTGTGTCACTTTTGTGACACACTCCAGCAATGCATCACTTTTGCGCTTACAGATACGTCTGAAATACTAACGTATCTGTAAGTACTTGCGACATAATGCGTCATATATTAAATATGACGCATGAGTAGAAGACTGAAGGCCTCATTTATGAGGCCATGCGTCACTTTTACGCCACCGGTGTGTCACTTTTTGTGACGCACCAGTGCTGTAAAAAATGCACCTTGTTCAGTCATATTTACAAAGTGACGCATCTAGGTAGATGCGTCACTTTGTAAACCCCTGCGCCACATTATACCTACGTCAGGTGTAATGTATGCAAAAGGGGTGTATTATTTTATTTATTTTATTTTATTATGAGTCTTATATAGCGCATGGCTACCCTTGGGCATCCCAGCACTTGTCAAGGTATCCATCAGCCCGATGCACAGCCAGATCCAGCGTATTAAGACGGAAATAGATGTGTTTTCAGAAGCTTCCGAAAACGAAGAGTGCATGTCTCGCGTCGCAGTTTCAAAGGGAGCGCATTCCAAAGAGTGGCTGTGTGCACCGAAAATCTTCTGCCGCCAGTGCGGGCCTTATGAACTCTGGGGACCTGAAGCAGAAGTTTTTGGTCAGAGCGAAGAGCTCTGTCTGCTTTATAGGGCACCACTAACTTCCTTAAGGAAGGAGGTCCTTTCCCTTGGAGGATCTTATGGGCCGTACAGAGAGCCTTAAACTTGACCCTCTCTCGCACCGGGAGCCAATGCAATGTTTCCAAAGCGGGCTTAGCTGATTGTCTCCTTGACACATTAGTCAGCAGCCTAGCGGCGGCATTTTGCACCTGCTGCAGTTTGCTGAGCGTGGCTTCCGGGGCACCAAGGAACATGTCATTGCAATAATCGAGCCTAGAAATGATTAGCCCCTGGATGAGTAACCTCCTTGATGGCAAGGGGAGGAGGGGCAAGATTTTGCGGGCTGAGCGAAGAAGCCCAAAACAAATCCCCGCTGTTTTCTTAGCCTGGGTTTTAAAAGAGAGATCTTGCTCCAACCATACTCCCAAACTCTTGATCTCCTGCTTTGGGCTGGGGAGCTCTCCCATGTAGCTGGGCCAAACGGTCGAGGGGAGAGAGGGAGTCTTGTGCCTTAACAGCATTATCTCGGTCTTGGAACCATTTAGTTTGAGCGACGATTCACACATCCAAGTGTGTACGTTGGTCAGGCATAGGCGCAACGCGTCTGGGTTCTTCTCAAGCTGAGATAATGCAACCACCAGCTGGGTATTGTCAGCATAGCTGATGATTTTTATCCCAAAAGGGACCACCACATCCTCCAGGGGGGCCATATAAACGTTAAACAATGTAGGGCTCAATGAGGAGCCCTGTGGCACACCGCACTGGAGGGGGAAAGATGTAGACTTCTCGCTGCCTTCCCAGACCTGATAGGTACAACCACACAGAAATGACCTAAGCCATTGCAACGCCACTCCTGTGACCCCCGCATTGGACAGCCGTTGGATCAACACTTGATGGTTTACAGTGTCAAAGGCAGCACTGAGGTCCAGGAGGATCACTGCCACTGACCCTCCCTAATCCAAAATGCCCCTTGCTTCCTCAACGACTGCCAAAAGGGCGGTGTCTGTGCCCTGCCCTGGCCGAAAGCCCTTTTGTGACTCCCGCAGCAGGCCATTGGATTCCAGAAAGACAGATAATCGATGGTTGACCAGTCTTTCTGCGATCTTACCAAGACCCGGCAACAGAGAAATGGGCTTGAAGTTTGCCAAATCTGAAGAATCCAGATTGGGTTTTTTCAGGAGAGCCTTTACAACCGCTCTTTTCCAGCTCGGCGGCACCACACCCTGGGTAAGGGATGTATTAATCAGGTTCGCTATAGGGGCCACAACCACAGATGTTACCTGTTTCAGAAATCTGATTGGGGCTGGATCACTTTCCATGGATCCTAGCTCCTTTGCGACCTCTGCTACAGGGATTGGACCAAAAGCATCCAAGCGGGCGCCATCTCCTCCTATCTGATTGCCTGTATGTACAACCTGCACGACTTGGGGAAATGCAGCTATGATGTTTTCTATTTTTAAATGGAAATATTCCGCTAGCTCTCTACACTTCTCAGCTGGATTATCCTGGCTCAGCGGGGGCTCCGGAATTTTGAGGAGTTCCTTTACTACTTTAAAGGTCTCTCTCGAAGAATGAGAGGAACTTTTTATCCTTTCCTCAAAAAATTGCACCTTGGCACTGCAAAGGGCATTTTTATATGCTCTTATTGCGGTGCGATATTCCACCTGGCTCGCCACCTCCCAGTTTTTTCTCCAAGTTCTCTCCAGCCTCTTGCATCCTTTCCTAAGGATTCGTAAATCCGACGAATACCAAGGGGCGGAACCCATCCGTTTACCCCTCTTTGCCACTCTTTTTTTTGGGAGAATGGCATCCAAGGAATTAGTTATCCACAACTCAAAATCCGCATCAGCCGTAACCGGGTCCACTGCTGCAGGAGGGCACGAACTCTCAAGTTTCGCGATCCAGTTATCAATTGATAACCTGGACCAAGCTCTTTCCAAAATGCAAACTCTTGGAGATGGGGCAGTTCTCGGATCCACTTGCAGACTGACCGGGACCAAAAAATGGTCTGTCCAAGGTAGAGGGCAAACGGGCAGAGCTGTGAGATATGGGATATTTGAAAAGATGGGATCAAGGAGGCGACCCCTGGAATGCGAGGGTCCCAAGTTTTTTAAGTTGAGATTAAAGGCTTTAAGGTCACCCAGCAGATCAGCCGCCACTAAGTCTGTCGGTTCGTTAAAGTGGAGATTCAAATCCCCTAACACCATGAAATTAGTCGTCGCAGAGGCCAACTGCGTGACTGTTTCCATCAAGGAACCCACAAAGCTTCCAATGGCTCCTGGTGGACGATAGATCAGGACGCCTGACACAGTCACCGTGGGGGAAGCCTGTAGAGAGAACTGACAGCTCTCACAGTCCTGAACATCACAGTTCTGCGCCTTACACACAAATGTATCTCTATATATAATGGCAATGCCACCTCCCCGCCCCTTAGGTCTATCAAGATGGTATATTAAAAAACCTGGGGGAAGGGCTCGAACCATGTCTGCGCCTGAACTGGCGACAATCCAAGTCTCCGTCAGGAACAGGATGTCCAGGTCATGATCTTGTATCAGGAAATTAATTTCCTGTGCATGACACGGGAGAGATCTACAATTAAGCAGAGCCATTAAGAGGGTCTTTTTTCCCTTATCCAATTGCGTAATGTGACATATACTACAGGCGGTGTAAGGTGTGGATCCCTTATAGATGTACTTACATGATGGCTTTTTTGGAGCGCGCAGCGACATGATATCCTCACGGGAATATGTTATCTGCGATTCAGAAGATGGAACCAGGGGATCCGGCCCTAGGCCAGTCTGGGCCCGGACGGGCACAGACGGGCTGGACTCTGGCGTGACTCCGGCGCGATTACGGCGCGCCCGCTGCGTGTCACCGCTACGCGTATCCATGTGAGGATTAAGTAGGGAGCTCGTGTGTCCAGGTGAACACTAGAGTGCTAACTCGAATGGGCACAACGTCCCCAACTCCACCCAAGATGGCCGACACCCTTTCCCCAGCAACCAGCCAAACAGCGGTGGATATCACCAAGTTAGAGTGCAAGTATTGACGCAAGAAAGCATAATCTCCTACGCCGACGACACCCAGCTGATCCTCTCCCTGACCAACGACCCCGCCGCCGCAAGAGCCAACCTGCACAAAGGGATGAAAGAGGTAGCCGAGTGGATGACGACCAGCCGCCTGAAACTGAACTCAGACAAGACGGAGGTCCTCATCCTGGGCTCTTCACCCTCCGCCTGGGACGACTCCTGGTGGCCTCCCGCCCTGGGCACCGCACCCAAACCGACAGACCATGCACGCAACCTGGGCTTCATCCTGGACTCCTCCCTCTCCATGACCAGACAAGTCAACAACGTCTCCTCGACGTGCTTCAACATCCTACGCATGCTACGGAAGATCTTCTGGTGGATCCCCACCGAGACCAGGAAGACCGTCACCCAGGCCCTCGTCACTAGCCGACTGGACTACGGCAACGCCCTCTACGCTGGTACCACCGCCAAGCTCCAGAAGAGACTCCAGCGGATCCAGAACGCCTCAGCCAGACTCATCCTCGACATCCCACGAACCAGCCACATCTCCGGACATCTGAGAGACCTACACTGGCTCCCCGTCAACAAAAGAATCACCTTCCGCCTCCTCACCCACGCACACAAAGCCCTACACGACCAAGGCCCGAGCTACCTCAACAGCCGAATCAACTTCTACGCTCCCAAACGCCACCTCCGTTCAGCCAACCACGCCCTCGCCGCGGTCCCCCGCATCCGAAGAGCGACTACAGGAGGAAGGTCCTTCTCCTACCTGGCCGCCAAGACCTGGAACTCCCTCCCGACCGACCTCCGCCTGACCCAAGACCACCTCTCCTTCAGGAAGAAGCTGAAGACCTGGCTGTTCGAGCAGTAGCGGCACCCCCCCTACCCCCAGCGCCTTGAGACCCTACGGGTATGTAGTGCGCTCTAGAAATGTCTTTGATTGATTGATTGATTGAAGAAAGGGTGGTAAAGGTGACGCAGTGAAATCTATGAGATTTCACTGCATCAATTTTAGGACGCCGTTGTGTCAAAATCTTGCGCCTGTCTCACAGCAGGCGTAAGACCGATGCAGGCCCTTTCACATGGGACTTGCCCCATGTGAAAGGATGCATTGCTGGAGTTGTGTCACTGTTGTGACACACTCCAGCAATGCATCACTTTTGCGCTTACAGATACGTCTGAAATACTGACGTATCTGTAAGTACTTGCAACATAATGCGTCATAAATTAAATATGACACATGAGTAGAAGACTGAAGGCCTCATTTATGAGGCCATGCGTCAGTTTTACGCCACCGGTGTGTCACTTTTTGTGACACACCAGTGCTGTAAAAAATGCACCTTGTTCAGTCGTATTTACAAAGTGACGCATCTAGATAGATGCGTCACTTTGTAAACCCCTGCGTCACATTATACCTACGTCAGGTGTAATGTATGCAAAAGGGGTGTATTGACGCAAGAAAGGGTCGTAGAGGTGACGCAGTGAAATCTATGAGATTTCACTGCGTCACTTTTAGGACGCCGTTGTGTCAAAATCTTGCGCCTGTCTCACAGCAGGCGTAAGACCGATGCAGGCCCTTTCACATGGGACTTGCCCCATGTGAAAGGATGCATTGCAGGAGTTGTGTCACTGTTGTGACACACTCCAGCAATGCATCACTTTTGCGCTTACAGATACGTCTGAAATACTGACGTATCTGTAAGTACTTGCGACATAATGCGTCATATATTAAATATGACGCATGAGTAGAAGACCGAAGGCCTCATTTATGAGGCCATGCGTCACTTTTACGCCACCGGTATGTCACTTTTTGTGACGCAGCAGTGCTGTAATAAATGCACCTTATTGAGTCATATTTACAAAGTGACGCATCTAGGTTGTTGCGTCGCTTTGAAAACCCCTGCGCCACGTTATACCTACGTCAGGTGTAATGTATGCAAAAGGGGTGTATTGACGAAAGAAAGGGTCGTAGAGGTGACGCAGTGAAATCTAAGAGATATCACTGCGTCACTTTTATGACGCTGTTGCGTCCAAATCTTGCGCCTGCTTAACAGCAGCGGTAAGACTGACGCAGGCCCTTTCACATGGGCCTGGCCCCATGTGAAAGGATGCATTGCTGGAGTTGCATCATTTTTGTGACACACTCCAGCAATGCATCACTTTCCTCTAAACACTCAACATTATTTTTTTACTCTATTTTTTTACACTGTTTTCCCCCGTGGTGCACTCAGGGTGTGCGTACCGGAGAGCGTACCCGGGAACGCACCCAGCGCTTACTCCGCGAAAATTTTAAATTTTTTTTGCCCTTCAGGGTCTTTCTAGGCGGTCAGTGGGTGTCTACTCTGCCCCCTTTTAATTATATCCCCCTTTCTTTTTTCACCTCTTGTGTCTCGATTCTACCGAGACACAAGATGGCGGACTCTCCGGACTGTTTAGAATGTTGACCGACACCCGACAGCCAATCAGCTTTCCTCTCGCGCTCTCCCGTAGCGCGCCGGGTGCGCTTCCTGGTACGCGCACCTGTGAGCGCTCGGAGCGCGCCTATAGATATATATGTGTTTTTGAAGATAATTTTCAAAAAAACCACTGGAGCAATTCTCAGCAAATATAGCAAAGGCACATCTGCGTACCAGTCCCTACAATTTTGCCAAGTTTGCCGTAATTCCGTTCAGCGGTTCGGGCTGTAGACTTGTCATACCGTCCTATGGAAATTAACATGGGGAAAACACGTTTTGGGACGCCACTTTTTTCTCAGCCCCCACTTAACAAATCCCCCCGAAATGTTCAGGGAAGGAGCGCAGCGGAGCTGGCCAAAATTTTGGAAAATGACACACAAATTCCTCAACCGACGCCAGAGTTATTACCAATAGAATGTTGCGGATTTCCTATGGTAGCCAATCGTAACTATAACTACCTACTGGCGACCGCCAGTAGGTAATATATATATATATATATATATATATATATATATATATATATATATATATATATATATATATATATATATATATATATATATTTTTTTTTTTAAACAAAGGCTCAGCATTCGGAAAAGCACACGACAGCAGATGAAGTTTTCTTCCTTTTATTTGCATTTGAAGGTTACTTCCATCCTTCATTATTCCTGTAGCCAACGCGTTTCAGAGCTGTCTGCTCTTTCTTCCTGGGCAGTGGACTAGTGGCTAATGAGGCTTGCCCCATGCTTGTGCTGGCTTTAGTAGTCGCAGGTGTGCTTACTTAGTAGTCTCTGCACCCTTACAGTGTGTGCTGGGACATGTAGTTTGAATCCGCCACAATTTTCACCATTGGTGGGTTCCATCAGTCCATTAAATAGTTCAGCTTCATCTGCTGTCGTGTGCTTTTCCGAATGCTGAGCCTTTGTTTAAAATATATATATATATATATATATATATATATTATCCAGAGGTACTGGATCCCACTAGTTAGGAGGACACAGAGACGGCACACCAGGAGGTCTTTGCACAAATCCTTTATTGTGCACTCGTAAATCAAGGACGACGCGTTTCGGCGTAAGCCTTTTTCAAGTAACCACCCTTTTGCATTTCCCCAAATTATAGTCCTACATTCATGTCATCACCCATAAACAGAAAGAAAATACTTCCGTAAGTAAACAAAACATAATAGTAAAAACATTACTATATACATATATGCATTTCCTCTTTAGGGTTATCTGGGGAGCTCCCCTCAATTGAAAATCTCAAAATCCAAAATCCAGAATCCTTTATCCCTGAATCTGGGGAGGTGAAGGAACAGCATCAGCTTAAGGGATACCATTGGTTCAGAAGAGCGAGCGCCCTATAACATGGATATATGTGCCAATTATCTAAGGGAATTAGCAGACAATAACTCTGACCTCCGCTTTGTGTAGATTTAATAAATTGCATTCCCCAAGCGCATATAGGGAGCGCCCTTTAATTTAATGGAACCGTTGGACAATGGTCTCGAACCCCGCATACGAGGCGCACACTGAACTACGTTTCCCGACAAGCATAGCGACATTGGTAGTCCTCAGTCGCGCGGCTTTCCAGATAACCTGGAACTTCAACTCCCGTTATACCTTGCGGTTGAGTAGTCCACTATCATAAAGCTAGGCAACACGAACAGCGTACTAACAGACTGTATCCTCTGTGTCCAAACCCTGAAAACACATCATGCATTTTTGAATACAGTATAACCCTAAAGAGGAAATGCATATATGTATATAGTAATGTTTTTACTATTATGGTTTGTTTACTTACGGAAGTATTTTCTTTCTGTTTATGGGTGATGACATGAATGTAGGACAATAATTTGGGGAAATGCAAAATGGTGGTTACTTGAAAAAGGCTTACGCCGAAACGCGTCGTCCTTGATTTACGAGTGCACAATAAAGGATTTGTGCAAAGACCTCCTGGTGTGCCGTCTCTGTGTCCTCCTAACTAGTGGGATCCAGTACCTGTGGATAATTAAGAGTAGCGGCTGCTACTACTGACGGCATCAGCGTTGCTATGGTCGAGGATCGTTCGAGCAGCATCTTTGAAGCTATATATATATATATATATATATATATATCTCAGCGCTTCAATATATATATATATATATATACTAGCAGCCCGTCCCGACGTTGTCCGGGTATGAATTGCTGCCGGCCAGTAGTATATTGTTTTGTAGGATTTCGCTTTGATAGCATTTCTTATCTGTGACAGGCCTGTGAAACGCTCCAAATCACAATGCACTGCTGATGCACTTAAGAGTGCGCGTTCAGTAGTGTGTGAACTCGAGTTTCCCTACTTTATTTTTCCTTGCAATATTATATAGCGCGAACTCGACAACATGGCATGAGCACAATTTACATTACAGAAGAACACAGTCATTTGTGGTAGGCACAGGGAGACAAAGCAATTTGCTTGGAATCACAGGATGTTGAGCTGATGCCGAGATTCGAACGTAGCTCCCCAGCTCTAAAGTTCGCAATTCTAGAACTTGTGGCGGGAGGTGTGTCTAAAAGTGTATGTCGGTGTTGGCCATCAATGAGAGAGACCTGTGCATTTTTCAAATGGGTGGTGAAAAAATATGGCTATGTTGCTGGAGATGTGGGCCGCCGTACCACCAATGTACTTACTGGGGGAGGGTAAACACCCATTATTCCGCAACTTTCTTTCCGCATACCATCACTCCGCATACTTTCATTACGAAAGTACCATGACTCTGCAATGCCATTATAACGCATGGCATTACATTTTATATGCTTTTACCACGCATACATTTACAACGAAATTCATTGTAAAAGCATGAATGGTAAAAGCATTTTTTTTAAGTGTGTGGATAAGGTAAGTATGGGTATAGGGGTATATGTTTTGGGGTACTGAGGTATATGTTTTGGGGTGTTTGGGTATTTTAAGGGTTCAGATGTAGTTTTGGGTTATGGGGTACAGGGGTATTTTTAGGGTCTAGGGATAGGTATCGGTTTTGGGGTACAGGGCTATTTGAGGGTTCAGGGCTAGGTTTGGGTTTTGGGGTACAGGGGTATTTTAAGGGTTCAGAGCTAGGTTTGGGGTGCAGGGGTGCAGGGTATTTTAGGGTTCAGCGGTATGTTTGGGTTTTGGGGTACAGGGTTTTTTTAGGGTTCAGGGCTTGGTTTGGGTTTTGGGGTACAGGGGTATTTCTAGGGTTCAGAGGTAGGTTTGG
Source organism: Lissotriton vulgaris (assembly GCF_964263255.1). Classification (NCBI taxonomy): domain Eukaryota; kingdom Metazoa; phylum Chordata; class Amphibia; order Caudata; family Salamandridae; genus Lissotriton; species Lissotriton vulgaris. The sequence goes on along the minus strand of NC_141689.1, from coordinate 240,557,075 downwards.
GTTTTGGGGTACAGTGATATTTTTAGGGTTCAGGGCTAGGTTTGGGTTTTGGGGTACAGGGGTATTTTTAGGGTTCAGGGGTAGGTTTGGGTTTTGAGGTACAGGGGAATTTATAGGGTTCAGGGCTAGGTTTGGGTTTTGAGGTATAGGGGTATTTTTAGGGTTTAGGGATAGGTTTGGGTTTTGGGGTACAGGGTATATTTATAGGGTTAAGATGGGTTAGTGTTTAAGGGTGTTGGGGTATTTTAAGGAGTAAAGGTGGGTTATGATTATGGGGTGCAGGGGTATTTAAAGGGAGCAGGGTGGGATTAGCACACGATATGAGACATGGCAGGAAGGGCGGAACGTACCACATGCCCCCAGCATATGTCACGCCCCCAGCACACGCCCACAGCACAACGCAGACACGCCCACAAGGGACTACTTTGCTGGCACAGTTCTTTTACCTTTTAAATGTATATGGTGGGCGTCTGCATAGCCTATGTCCTTCTGCTGCAACTGCCCTTTCCAACGCTGTATTGGGTGTTGTGATTGGTGCTGTGGTTTCTGAGATTACCCACCTCAAAGGTTTGGGCTCTCTCTTTATTATATTAGTATGGATATATAAATGTATATATATATATATATATATATATATCCAATCTCAAAGTTCGTAATCAAGCCCCGGCCACTAACAGCGGCGGGCCCGGACGGGATTACAAATCCCAAAGTCTCCACAGGATCGGTTTCTTTTTTCAAGCACAAAACCCAATGTCCAGGCCGCTTTGTTCCATAAAGCGTGTTTATTCAATTACGCTTCAACTCGATGCGTTTCGAAGGACTTGCCTTCTTGTTCACGAGTGCGAGTTTGTATCTATATATATATATATATATATATATATATATATTAGTCAGCATTCTACCCGCTAGATTACAAACTGCCAGCATGTAGAATGCTGACTAATGTTCTTTTGCCCCATGCCAATAGATCAAGTACTCTGTAACAGCTGGTTCATTATAATAGTTGACATTGGTCCGCTGGAGCTTCCTGCAGCTGGGCACTTGAAATAATAACCATAACTCCTTAAAGAAACCCAGAGCAGAGGGTGGTTTTAGTGATGCTGCTGCAGGTTGGGTTTCTAGCTGAAGGTATGACTTGGAATGGTGACTGTTCCACCAGTATTGGGCACTGCTGTTACAGCATCCGGCTGGAGCCACAATTGTGCACTCCAGTAGTTGGTGAAGACAGTTCTTCGTTACCTTAGAAGTCTTGATCTTTCATGTGCATGCTCACTTTCTTGATGGAGACATCCAGCACTGGAAAAGGAATGAAAGTAGATAACCCATGTTTGTACTCTGGATCCAGTTTATTGACACATATATACTCTTTGGAGGATAAAGTCTCACATTTCAGCCTGGTAATTTGTATCCAGATGAATGAGTAAAGAGTTCACCAAGCCAGCTACTTCATCATCAACATTGGTAAATATTTCCCACAAGTTAAACAAAAAGGGCCTGTGGAAACTGCAGCAATGGGATGGCTTAGCTCGTGGTACAATCCTCATTGCTAGCTTCCAGTGGCAAAATCTCAACAGGTACAAGCATGTTGAGTGGGTACTACAATAGCCCTATTTGTCAACAGACATTCACATGATTTGGGCAGTTGCATATCCTCTTCTTTGTAGCACATAATCATGTACAGTCTTATCAAATAAACCCAGGACATGTAAAGCGTGGCAAATCACCTAAGAGGGTCTCAAGCGCTGAGTTGTTGGCATGGGGAGATTAAGTGATTTGCCCAGATTCACAGGATGCTGAGCTGATGCCAAGACTCGAACCTGGTTCCCCCAGATATGAAGTCGGCTGCTCTAGCCATTACCTGACACCCTCTGCCCAGTCTTTTACTTCTATTTCTCAAAAAAGCATTACAGCATGTACAATATGATAATGGTTGCACTAACCTGGCAATCTACATTCAGCAGGAGTGCTGCTTGTATCCACAAACCGCTAAACCTACTACTTTTCGTGATGTAGAGGGTGCAATTCCAGATATAGTCGAAAATACTGCAAAAATAGAGAAAATGACCACTGACACATTTATTTACCAAACTTTTTATTGTCCATAGTCAGTCATACAGGTGTCTTTGTGAGATTTCCAGCGGTTATTCAGGGTATCGATTTGTTATCTGATGTGCACAATACAGTTCCAATGCGTGTTTTAATCGGGACACTTGATTCTATGATTCTGTGGCTATAGTATTTTCAATATAATTATGAATTTGTCACACATGCCACATAAAACATAATTTTCTGCATAAGTTTCAGATTTTAACAAAAACATTTTAGTGTCTAGCTCAAACGAATCAAAAAATACTACTATACGGGTTGTCACTTAGTGTCCCTCGAGGCAGGTCACCTTTCAGTTGTGATTGATCTATTTAGGGGTTACACTAATATTAATCATATTTGCCATACAGTGTTAACAAGTGTAAATAAAAATGACAAAATAGTCAAGTAATGCTGCTTCAAAAGGTGTCTCATAATGCAGCATAATTTACCCAATAATGCTGCACAATTTAGTCAACCCTGATGCATAATTTGGTCTTCCACTGCTTCAGAATTCCAGCGGCCATGGTTTTAATTCATGACATGAATAAAGAGTGAACCCTTGAAAAATATAGCTTACTTTTGTGTTTTTTACGAGTAAATCAAGCAGTTTATTAAAGGGACCGAATGGCTTTGTAAAATTTTAAAACGTAGATGACAAGTCTCTATTTTATTTACAACACTTTCAGCCAATTCAGGTCAATTCTGACATTTTACTCAATAGCACTTTGCATAATGGGGTAGAGTTTAATGTGATTTAAGTTGTGACCCTGTAACATTCCCTGCCTTTAGCAGGTGCAGCACAGTACTGAAGGTGCTCCCCTGTGATGGCCGCCAGTGTGCTAAATGCACGCTATGAGCGGCAGTGATTTGTGTTCTCCTGGCAAGGTCTTCTTTATCATCATATTTCCCTTCTATCGGAGTTCTTCTAACTCAGCCACACTGATCTTTTTAAGGTACTGTTCCCATATTGCAGTATGTTCATTTTTCGTAAGAGTCACAAACCCCTCCCATGAGTACCAAGGTGTCTGCCTCCCGTAAAAGAGTGCACTAGATTATTGAAGTCTGCAACACGTGCCTCATTTGGCTTAACTGTGAAGAAGCCCCAAACCTGGGATCAGAGCATCCTTATAGACCCAAACCCAAAAGAGCTTGTGATAGATTTAGGGTGTGCTTGCTTTTTCTTAGCAATTGTTGGGTCCGGTGGCCTAGTGGACTAATGGGTCCATTGTAGGTGCTTGTGTTTGACCTCATGGTCACAGGTGAAATCCCAGTCGTTTCACTCAGCCTTTCATCCTCCTGAGGTTGATAAAAGGACTACATTTGAGGGGAGTAACAATAAACATCTGTTATTCAGCAACAAGATACCCTTCTGGGTGAACGTGCGCTTTATATGTTATGTTTTATGTCTGGGGCTAGAGTGAGTTATTTTGCTATTGTTTTGAAGAAATTTGAGAAGATGGAGGCACGTGGGTGTAGTACAAGAACTGGTTGAATAGAGGTGATTGCACGTCCTCAGTGGCATGCTCAACACAAACAATGACCCGCCTTCAACTATCCCAACTATGCTCTCTGGAACCTTCCTTTTGTCTGCTCCCCATAGCAGGGCTTCGGGGGTCCATTCCATGTCACCTTCATCAGAAGGGCGGTCTGGAGAAGATAGGGGCGTTGCCCTTCTTTTTTGAAGGAAGAGAGGATGGCAGTCTAAATGCCCGGAGAGCAAGCACAAATGGGTGGAAGAAACATGTCAAAGAAAGAGGAGACATGGAGGATAAATATAAAATGACGGCCTTCCCTGGAGCCCCACCAACACTGTAGGGCAAAGCCTGCACACATATATATCCAAATATAGACTAGCCCATGGATAGGTCCTTAGACCTTGAGTAAAACAACAACAGGAAAGTAAAAAATAAAATAAAGAAGAAATCTCTGGGGCCTTCAGCTGCCCCATAAATCAACTAGGGCAGCACAGTAACAAGGAACATGACAAGCATTTCATTAGAATAAAATTATAAAACGGCCAGACACTAAGGGGCTGATTACGAATCCGGCGGTCCATGGACAGTCAGACTCACTGGTGTGCAGAAGTGGGGTTCTCCCCAGACTAAAGTGGATTTAAATGGTTGAGAATAACATCTATAGCCTACAAAAGGCCAGTACACCAGTTCCCAAGCGGTAAAACACCAAACTCAAAAACAAATCTCACCAACAAAAACAATATTGTCAGTCCTCCACCACCGCCTAAATGCCCATTTCCCTTCCACTTTTGTACCACTCTTGTCCCAAAACAAATAATTAAAAAAGATTAAAACAATGATGGTGTCTGTCTTGCCTCAGACATTTGCCCTTAAAAAAATCCTGCAAAGTACAGACCTGAACTTACTTAATTTTCACAAAAATGTAACCAGTGCTGTGGTTGATAATGTTTCAGAGATTCAAGACAAGGATGAGCAGTGCAGGAAGTTGTTACCATATTTGCTGTAGCCCAAGCCTATTGGGCACTTGGATTTTTCGCTCTAACCATTGTACTTTCCATATCACCAGGGCACGAGTCGGGGGTACACGTGGGTGGACAGCGTCCACCCACTATTTTCACAGGGTGAACACACATACATATTAAAGTCGTTGCTTGTGATGGCACTTCCTATGACGTCAAATCCTGTGATGCCACATGTAATGTCATAAGCCATGATGTCATGTGCCGTAATTTCACGTGTCGTGATGCCACGCACAGTGCTGTCACTTGCTTACTGCCTTACTAGGTTAGTCCCCCCACTTCTTTTTTTAGAACTTGTGACCTGCATATCACAACTGTAATACAAAATAGCCAACATTACTCAAGATTACATCAGCAAAGTAAACATTTTGCGTGGACTCTGTAGGCAAGAGCGGTGTGTGCAGACTGAGCATGGACCTTTTACACTCTGCTTTCACCGGGGACCACAAATGTGTATGTGCAGGAGAGGGAATTCTCCTTATAGGAACTAGGGCTCTCACACACCCAGCAAGCTAGCTGTCATGCTTCATCATTTGAGCCTGCCCCTCATCAGGTCGGCGCTGCAATACCTGATGGGCACCCAGAACCGGGGCTCTTTATCCGGGATCTTTTGTTCCTGCCGGTGGGTGCTGTGGGTGTGAGGGTCCCTAGTGTGTGTAGATGTAGGGCAATGTGTGTATCAAAATAGGTCAGTTAGTCCTAACCAACATTTTATTCTGAAGGTAAACTGCCTAACATAAAAGATGGAGAGGGGCAAAAAACTAGTTGCGATGTGTCAAGTGGTGCTTGCCCTGCTCTCAGGTGATCGACATGTTTCGTGTCTCTAATGTCATTGCCATCAGGACACTTCCTCAGGATCAAAGGAACACCATCTACACTAAAAAGGTAAGTGAATTCTACATACCCAGTTCTCTGGTTGTTGACCTATACGGTAAGCAAGTCATTGCTTGCAACAGTAGCCGGCGGTACTGAAGGACACCGATATGGTCCGGCGTGTATAACGCTGCTGGCGTTTGACCTACCCTGCCGCCGACACCAGGATGGTTAAGATTTGGACTGTCTTTCAAAATAATGGGTAAGGAATTCCACAATTTGCCAGTTCCCACACAAAACTTCTTCCTCCCCAAGAGGATCGTTTAAACTTGGTTATCAGCAAAAACGGAGGATCTAAGTTTTCTGAAGGGGAGAACTTAGATCAACTTCAGCCACTTTTTTGGTGATCCCCAAGTTGAAACGAGCCTCTTGGGGAGGAAGAATGTGTTAAAAATATTGTAGCAAAAAGACACACTCATGTTCACCTCTTGTGTCCATTAGTTTGAATACATACATAATTAATCCTTATTCCATTTCCCATATCTATAGGTGCCAATAATTGGTGATGTGTGCTTTATTCAAAATAAAAAAAGTAAAACAAAAGCACAGTGATGCTGGTTTGATTTCTGGGTCTAGTTAGTTACCTTAGGTGATCTGCAAACAAATTGTTCAGTTCATAACTAAGCCTGGCAGGAATTTTAATTAAGCCGAGTAATCAATTTAATTTTGGTAATTCTGAGTTTCTCTTGTGACGCGGATTTCCTGAAAATTACACAATTATGCTTGCTTGTGTGATTAAGAGTAATTTGGGGCACAAATCCTACCAAAGGAACGACAAACGTAGCAAGCATCAATGGCTGCTGCCAGCTGCTATTCGTGTTCTGTTACAATTAACACTATTTTCTTAGTGTAAATGCATCCTCCGACCCATTGTGGATGTGAAGACGCATTTCGCGCTCAGAAAATCGCACTAAATTCCGGGTAACCCTCCACGCATAGCTCATCATGATTTTTGTGATTTTGCTGAAATAACGTGTAATTATCTACTTCAAATTACACAAGTTCCACCACCCCTTTTCATAACACGAGTCAATTCCAATGTACTAGATTTCCTTTGAACTTTCTCTCTAGGGTTACACAGGAACATGTGTTTCAGTAATCAGTTTGGATTTGTTTCTTTCAGTTTTTACTCTGAGGAATATGAGCTTTTCCATTGTTCCAAGATATTGTCTATGTCAATACTTTCCAGTTTTTAAGTTACTTTCCTTCACCTATGTTACTCCCAGCACTATTACATTTATATGCCTTTACATATAATGTTGACACGTTTATATTCTTCACACGACTATTTAGGATGGGCCTTCATCTGGCTGGTCTAGAATCAATATTTACAGGGACTTGCCGATTTTCAGAGGCTTTTCAAACTTAATATTTACTGCCTGTTGTTGGGTGAACCCGTTTTTGTTACTTTCTTAGCTACCTGATTTCTGCTGTCACAGGAATTTCTCCGTACTCCGTATGGACAGCCCTGCCAGTCCCACTTACTCCCTAACCAAGCTGCCCCACAGAGAGCAACACAGCGGTTAACAGAAGCTATCAAAGTCCTAGCATAAGAGGGAATAGAAAAAGGCTGTCAACTACAACTTCCAGAGTTTCTGCTGTAGCGTTTGACAGGGACCAGGCAAAAGACAACACTTACAGGATGAATCCCTGTTAGGGCAAAATGCGCTTGTCGAAATGATATCACTTTTTTGTGCATCAAACCAGAAAAGCTATAAAAATCTTTTTAATGAATAACTGACAAAAGAATAATCCTAGCGAAATAATAAACTTCCCAAGCACAACGGATAAACTACCGTGGAAAATTGATCTGCAGAAGGAATAGATGTACAAAATGAATAACTTTTCAGAGTGCCATAAAAAAGATATTGATTTTGATACAAACAAATACAGAAACCGTTCACGTTCACTTTTAAAAGGAGCTAAAAGGTCAAGAAAGTAGCGTAATTACTATTGATACGTTTACCTCAGCGTGAGCATAATTATAGAACCATGCGGTAACTTTCCCTCCTTACTTCTAATAGAGTTAATTCTCCATTTCGTGCAGGATTGATTTTTTTTCATCTCCCTTTGTCTCTGTCCTTAATTTCCCCTGCTTCCTCTCCGTCTATTTCTCTTTTTCTTTCTTTCACTCCCTCTGTTCCTTTCTCTCTCCCTCCCTTTCTCGTTTCGTCTCACTCTTGTTATCCACCTCTCTTCTCTCTTTCTTTGTGCCTGCTTCGGCTCTGGTTTCTCATTATTTGACGGTCTCTCTCCAGACTTCACTTCTCTCTCTTGCGGTATCTTCTTTTTTATTCCTCTTACTGTTTCTGTCTTTTCATACCTGCAGCTTTCCATTCCCCCTTTTATATTTATAAGATAAAGGTATCTTCGTCTTTCAAACTCTTTATTCAACTGCTGCTGTCACTCTTGCATTCTTATCCCGACTTTCTTTCTCCTTAGTCTATCTTTCCTCTCTGTCTGCCTATGTTCTTTCAGTGCCTTTCCTGCTCTCACTTTTGGGAAACAGTTGGAACACCGGGGTCTTAACCACGAGTGTTCCGAATCCACAAGCGAAGCCATGCATGCCTTAACCACGCATAGGCCACAGGTTATAGGTGGTTAAGGCAATGCACGCTTTAGCTGCTGGCTGCTGGGGATGGAAGCAGGAAGATTTCGCAGGAAGAGATCCACAGTTAAGTAAGTGGGGCTGGGCTGTTTTTTTGGGGGGCTAGGGTAGTTTTCTGGGCTGCGGTGGTCGTGGGTAGTTCTCTGGGCTTGCGGATTGGGGTAGTTTTCTGGGCTGGGGGTGGGTCGGGGTAGTTTTCTGGGCTGGGGGCTCGGGTAGTTTTCTGGGCTGGGCGGTGAGTCGGGGTAGTTTTCTAGGATTGGGGATCAGTGGTAGTTTTCTGGACTTGGGGGTGAGTCAGGGTAGTTTTCTGGGCTGGAGGTGGGTCTGGGTAGTTTTCTGGGCTTGGGGAGGGTCAGGTAGTTTTTTTTAAATTAGAAGTTAGGGGTTTAGACCACTGGGCAGGGGGAGGGGATTGGGTAGTCGGGTCGTTTTTAGGGCTTGGGGGAGGGTAGGTAGTTTTTATGGCTCGGTCAGGTTATGGGACAGGGTTAAGGGACGGGTTTTAGGCCTTAGGGCAGGGGAGGGGAATGAGTAGTCGGGTTAGGTTTTAGGGCTTAGGGGAGGGCGGATGGGTTTTAGGACTGGTGGGTCAGGGTTGTTTTTTTTTAAAAAGGGGTTTGCTAAGGCAGTGGAGGGGTTGGAGTAGTGGTAGGGACAGCGCAAGGGGTGGCAGGGGGTTAAGGTAGTGTTTAAGGGTTAGGGACAGGGTGGGTTTAGAAGGGGGTAGGGGTATTTGGACCTCAGGGCAAGGAGGGGGTGGGGGGTTGTAGCTGTAGGGCGGGCAGAGAGGTCATGACTTTAGCCACGCATACCCCTTTACCATTCATGCCTTTACCACAAAATTCGGTGCTAAAGGCATGGATGGTAAAGGAATGTCTAGTTAAGACCCATTTGTGGTTTAGGTTGCATGGTAGAGGCACACTTAGCTTACCCATTCTTGCCTCTCTCATACAACTGTGTGTGTGCGTGCGCGTGCGGGGAATCGGTACCACAGCTTCCCATGTATATGGGTCCATTGTGGTGTCTCCATCCTCAAATGCTGGCCTTGTGCATCCTTTCCATGGATGCCAGGCAGTGAGGCTGAAGAAGGACCCCTTTGTCACTTTTTAGCCTACACCTTTCCAGAGCATACTTTGGGGTCGATTATGATGTTGTCCGGAAAGTCTCCTAAAGGGATTCGGATTCGCCAAACCCGATTCAGAATCTATGTTTCCGACTAAATTGGACACCTTTCTGGACAACCAATTACGATGCAAGGAAACCATTCAGGCTAGCCGAATCGGTTGCGAACGGCATTCAGACAGATCGAGTCATTCGGAGCCGATTTGTACAGCTCTATGGACACGATTTCTGAACAAGCGATTACGATGACCGATTCGGACAGTCATTCCGATTCGGTTTGCCTGACACAAAACCGCTGTTGGAATGTGACTTCAGGGGCCCATAGCAGGCCCCCTTCACCGTGAAATCTCTGGTTGAAGCCCGTGGGGGTACTCATGCGACCCCCCCTTACAACCATGCACAGTGTGGCAGGCCCCATGGGGTGCCCATCACAGGGTGCATGGTTTTCCCCAACAACCCCGTTTGTCAATGAGAGTCTGTATTCTCGTTCAGAACACAGGCTCCCATTGAAGTTAATGGGACTCTGAACGAATCGTGTCCGGAAGCATGTGGATGCATTGTATTCGGTCGGTCGGACTCAAGGAACCCGATTCATTTGGAAACGATTCAGAAACTGATTTGAACGGAAGAGTTTCCTAATGCGTTCGTAATCGGCCCCTTAGAAGTAAAGCTGTAAAATGTTGTTATTCAGTGTGACAGCCATTTCTTTGACTGATTGACTGTCCTGCAATCTAATGCAACTGTACTACAGCGATGAGTCAAGGCGGCTCAACAAAAGCCACTCTTGCTATTGTTTTATCCGTTTTTTTTAAGTTTACAAAGCTTTGGTAAAAAAGGGAAGTTGCCTTTAAGCCAGACTTAAAAAGTGGTGGGCAGGCAACTCATAGTCTATGCATGCTCTTTGAAAAAGCGGTAATTGTTTGCTAATTCACAAAAATTCAATTAATACTTAAATCTAAACATAAACAGGTGAAGTATTAGAGCCAGATGATAGTTTCCCATTCGAATGGAGCATGTGCATTTTGTAATGCTATCCTATCCATACCTTAGGCCTGAGTAGGGTTAGGAAAACATATAAAAGTGAAACCTTATCTACTTGATTTTCCCCTTCAAAATAAGGTATTAAACATCTGATTTGCATACATCTTTAAATGAAATTCATGTATTTTCCCTCATATAGAAAATCTGCCCCAGCAAAATATCGCCCCCACAATATCGTGGCATACCAATTTAGAGGAAAAAAATTGAGGGGCATGTAAGTGCAAGTGCCCTGAGACCTCTTCTGGTGAATTGTTGCGCTATACAAAAGCCTTTGACATTTGACATAAGGGAAAATAAGGATTTAATATTCCTAACTCTACATCTAAGTACCTTGAAGACATGTACCGCATATGTACACATATGTGGAGTTTGATATAGAAAATCTAGACTAACTTACCTGTTGATATATTTTTCTCGATATTCTGCCCAAAATAGTCAGCTGCATTGATATGGCTGATTCGATATTCAGGGAGCACCTGGTAGAAAACATGTAAGCATCCTCTAACTTACGTTTCAAGGCTTTTCCACAATTATTGTATGTCCTATTGTTTGTTGTTTAATTTACATATGCCAGCGAGACAAAAATGAAACGACAGAACATTCACTGCAGAAAAATGATATCAAATAATTATATGTATGCAATTAAATATATATGCAATTGACTTTTACCTTTCCCATAAATTGCTTCTATGTGCCCCAGAGCTTGAAAAATCCATTAAAAGTGCATTTCTCCATTTGCATAGTGCTCAAATGATTTCTTTTTTTGGGCATTGTGTCTGCAGTAGTTTCACCTAAATTAAAGTAATACAGCATATGCTGACTGAATAAAAAGACTGCCAATTATGTATAAAAGTACTTAAAATCAGTTGTTAATTGTGAAATAGAAGAAAAACCTCATTGTCATTTCTATGTTTGATTAAAATGATCCCACACACCAAAGTTGAATATTTATTTCATTTTAATCAAACTAAAATGATCCAGCACACCAATGTTTAATATTTATTTCATTTTAATCAAACAAAGAAACGATCCTGTTGTAAGGGGTAGCCCATAAAAACAACTAGTGAGAAAGTCTGGATGCTTAGAAGAATGGTACTCAAAATAAAATGCTGTGCACAGACTGGAATGTTTTATTTTATTTATTTAGGTTTCTTGTAGAGCGCTAACAATCATCCCAAAGGGATATCACGGCGCTGAGATTGCTAAAGTACGGGTGCAGTGAGCATCGTTGCTTGATTTAGTCGAAGTGGGGGAAAAGGAAGGTTTTTAGTTTTTTCCTGAATGCCAGGTGGCATTCTGTGATTTGGAGGGCCACAGGCAGTTCATTCCACTTCCTTGCTGCGACGTGGGAAAAGGCTTGTTCGCCCATCCTGGCTCTTTTAACCCGGGGGATGCTAGCTTGCGCCGAAAGTTGAGAGCGGAGGTTTCTGGTGGGAGTGTAGAAGTGAATCCTGTTTCTCAGTATGAGAGGTCCTGTCTGGTGCAGTGCTCTATGAGTGATACATAACATTTTAAAAGTTGCTCTTTGCTTCATTGGCAGCCAGTGCAGATCACGCAGACAGTTTGAGGCCGAGTCGTATTTCCTTTTCATGCAGATGGCTTTGGCTGCTGCGTTCTGCACCAATTGAAGTTTGGTGAATAGGTACTCCGCCATGCCTACGAACAAGGAGTTTCCATAGTCCAGCCTACTCATCAAGAGAGACTGAACTAGGATCCTTCTGCACTCTATTGGAACCCATGGAAAGACTCTTTTGAGCATTTTCAGGGTTGCAAAGCCTTTGCCGTATATAGTGGCTACATGAGTTTTCATGGAGAGGGAGGTGTCAATAGTTATTCCAAGGTTCTTCGCTGTTGGTGTCGGGGCAGGAGGGATACCCAGGGCTTCCGGCCACCAGGTGTCGTTCCACAGTTCTGTATGGCCTCCGAATGTTGTGAAACTGGATGTCTGATAAGCTCCAGATAATAGTTTGTTGACATCTCTTCATCCAATGATGTTTGAACAAGAGTATTTCAACAATTTCTAAATACATTTGATAACACCTTTGAAAGACTATACTGGTACACCAGCCAAGAAGGCCAACACTCAAAGCAGATGATCCAGAAACACAAGGATATTGGTCACCAGATCATATAAAAAGTACTGTGCTGGGAAATTTTTCACTAGATCCATTTACATTTTTGCTTCACAATTTTGCAGTATCCCTTTCTCTAATGACCACGGCAAAATGTGGTGAAGTCCTGGTCAATCAACAGCCACAATTCCTGGCAGGGTGAACCACAAAAAGTCACTAAATTAATCTGTGCTTAACTCAGGGTAGCTTGGCACAAAAAGCAGAAAGGCTTAACTTAGAGGCATGTGTTAAGTGTTTATGCAGCACACAAACAGTAATAACATGAAAACACAAAACAAGAAAAATCCTGCAACAATTTAGTAAAATATAGTACATTTTATTAAAGTATTTGACAATGAAATGGCAAAAATCCAATAAGTAGAATTAGACTTAATAATGTTTCAAGTTTTTACTAAAACTAGCACCTAAAAGATCAAAGCACCAACCACGGCCATCCAGTCACGCGAGACTGGGTCTAAGTCAAAAAAAAGAAAAGAGAAGTGGATTGAGCCAGTCAGTGCTTACCCTTGGACTTAATAGCAATTTTGACAAATCGTCGGAGAGCTTTGGGTTGAAGCCATAGTAAAGATTTTTACTTTCGGACTTAGTCTCTATTTTGGAAGTCAAAAAACTCCAGCTGGATGAGGCAAAAGGCTGTAGTCCAAGACAGTTACAGGGGATTAGATATCCCTTTAGGGAAGGACTTCAGAGAAGCATGTTGCGGGAGAGGCTACAAAGTCAACACGACCAGCGGTGCACCTCGGGCACATAGGCCAGCAGGTTGGTCACAGTGTCCTCCTGGTTCTCGGAACAGTTTATGGCCAAAAATTCTTTAAGTCCCCAGTTTGGGATTTTAGCCATCTGACCAACTTTAGCACCACAACCAAGGGTCTAGAGTTGCTGGGACACCACTCGGGGGATAAGGACTCGCTCAGGCTTCGTCCAGGTGTGAGTTAAATATAGTAGGAATATTTTGTGTCCCTGTGTCTGCACAGGAGGCCAGCAAACTTGCTCTTGGAGTCACTCCGGTAGTTCTGGGTTCAGGTGAAGATGCAGGGCTCAATAGCAGGGCCCCTGAGGGTTCATGGAGGCTCCAGGCAGAAAATCAGTCCTTCCAGTTATGTCAAAGCAGTCTTGCAGAGTGCATAGCAGGTCTCATAAGCATACAATCCCCTTCCATATCGCAGGTTCAGGAGGAGTGAATTGAAGTGTGGGTCTGAAGGTTCTATTTTTATACTCTGGTGACCTTTCTCTGGAAGGTGGGAGAAGCTTCTAGAAAGGTTCTTTGAAGTGTATGGAAATCCTGACTCCACTGCCCTGGCTCTAAGCTGGCTGCAGTGACAATCTGGGGGTAATAAGTCCTTTGTGTGAAGACAGAGCACAGACTATTGACTTGCAAGTATGGCTGTGCTCAGCTCCACTCCCATCCTCCAAGCAGATGGCACATTTAGGCATACCTAATCATTGTATTGTGTAACTGTCTGAGATGAATTCACAAAGTCTGTCAGTTACACCCAGTCGTATGACTCAAGACAATCCGCAGACACAAAAAGGATAAATGCAGGAACTTTCTAAAAGTGACATTTTCAAAATTGTAATTAAAACCCAACTTTACCATTAAAGAGGAGTTTTCATTGCAATTTCAAAGGTACCTAACATTAACTCGCCACCTGGTCTCAATCAAAAGTTAGCACTTATTAAATGTAATAAGGCAACCCAATTGTATTCAATGGGAGAGGTAGGTCTCACAGTAGTGAAAAATGATTTGGGTTTATTTTACCTACCATGACATGTAAAACTTAAATGTACTCGTCTAATCTTTTAATTACAATATACCCTGCCCTATGGGCTAACTAGTGCCTACCCTAGGGTGACTTATATACAATAAAATTATGACACAAAAGAGGAGATTAAGGCGCGGCAAGAGGGTTATGTTGCCAAGTCGCATTAGCAGTTTAAAATTGCAGCAAAGCCTCATTGGCAGGCTTGAGACATGTTTTAAGGTGCTACTTAAGTGAGTGGCACAATACGTGCTGCAGGCCCACTAGAAGCATTTAATTTACAGGCTCTGGGCATATGCTATACCCCTCTACCAGAGGTTTTATAAGTACATTAAATATGCTAATCATGTGTAAGCCAGTCAAACCATGTTTAGGGGAGTGGGCACAAGCAGTTAACACTGGTTAGCAGTGGTAAAGTGCACAGAGTCCTCAGACCAACAAAATGATTTTCAGCACAAAAATGGAGGTAACTAGGCAAAAAACTTGGGGCAAGACCACCCTAAGGCTGACAAGTCTAACACAATAATTGGCCAATGCATTAGCAAATTGCGGTCCAAAACTGGTGGATAGGTGCCAGCGTTGGTGTAATTGACATCATAACTTGATTTCTCTCTATGCAAGAGACTAGATCTCAATGTTTCTTAACATCTTTAATTTCTAACCTTCTACAGTTATACTCTGAATTTGTTTTGTGAGGTGTAATCACCACATTTAGATCATTCACCCAGTCCTGCATCGGATATTCTATAACCACCAGGGTAGAGGTGAACTTCTGTGATCGTGGTGGGCAGTCTCATAAGTGATATGTATGTCTGTGCTCATAGTGGGTATCCCCTTTATGCTCCCAGAAGTTGGAATTGTGTTTTTATCACCAGGTGTTATTGGCTTCTTTTGCATTGTTGATATCTGTTGTGAGGTTTGATTTGGTCAGGTTTCTTTGGTGACTCCCATGAGTCTTCAAAACCTCTTCATGTTTGAAAGGAGCCTGCTTAGTGCCCCATTCCTACATTATCAACATTTATGTATGCAAAAACCTGGAAATATGAGTACTACTCCAAAAGTTTTTTCCCAGCTACTTTTCACTTCTGATCCCAACTTTCACAGGTCCGAACGAGGACTAATGCGCGAGTGCTCTAAAATCACCTTTATTTTCACGTTCAAAATAGTTTTCCACACACAAATTCTTGCACAAGCCCATTTCCCTGTTAGCGCCATCTAAAACAGAACCAACTTCTAAGTATGAAAGTGGGGAGAGGGTGTGACATAATGGCCACAGCTGCCGGCATCATAGCTGGGGAGCCAGGTTTGAGTCTCAACATTCTGTAATTCTGGGCAAATCACTCAATCTCCCCATGCCTACCATAAATGAATGTGTCTTTAACTGGTACTCATAAAAAGCGCTATTGTTGATGATTAAGTGCAAGTGCTGAGCACTAGAAACCACCGTCTCAAATTAAGCACTGCGTGAATCATAGTTCGAATTTGGAATCGATCCTACACAGCATTTGCACCTGAGACCTAACAAGCACAAAACTCCAAATGAAGAGACAGCTATGCTGAATTACTTTATGATCAAAACCCCTACAATTCACAAAAGCGCAAAGTTAGTGGTCGCAAACTGTTTTTCACTGCGTTACAAATACCTTTTGTGATTCAGAAAAGACTTTTTCAATTTCAAAGCGTGTTTCAGAACTTAATTCAAAGCCCAATTAGGAGGTGGCCTGAAAGGGGCATCCCCTCCTACTTGTGATATGCAATAAAATATATGATTTGCAACAGCATTTGCAGTAACAAGCCATTGAAAAGTTACCGACACTTCAAAGGAGGTGCTAACTCATTCATAAAAGGGAAGTTATCCCAGTTGGGCAGCTTTCCCTTTAGGAATAGTGTCGGTTGCCTCAGGCCGCTAACGGTGGGCCAGGGGACCGCTACCTGCTCTTCCCAATCTGATTCAAAACAGGAAAAATACATTTAAACAGCACCCATTCCTTAAAAAAACGTTCACTTTAGGCTACCATGCCTGTGTTCATAGACAATCGTAGCGGGTCACAAATAGCTTAGAGTAAATAATATTCATTAGACCCCGAGTGAAAGGGAATTGTGCAATTTAACATATTAGTGCATAGGACGCAACGAACAATTATGGGAGGTTGCAAATGTCAGCGCGTGATTTGCAGCTAATATTCGCAGCCTACATCTCAGTATATCTGGCTCGTCTGCTTTGTGTTTTGACCTTGGCTGGTGTCAGTTTCAGGGACGTGTGTCAGTGCAGTCTATCAATGGGGGTATCAATTGTATATGGGAATTGTTGTCGCCATAGTACAGAAGCAGTACCGCACTGTAAAGCAGTATTACTGCTATGACAGGAAACAGGCAGAAGTATTAACATTGCATAGCATACTTTTAGGAATGTATGATCAGCGGACCAGTCATAGCCTCCATTGGTGCAACAGATGCAGTGGCACCAGGGCCCATCTACTACCTGAACAGCAGTCAATGGGGCATTTTACTAGCTGGCACCAGGACCCATGGCAATCTTGCAAAGCTACTGCACCCAGCGAGAAACCTTGCCTTCCACCCCGAACCTGACATATCACATGTAACTGAAAGCAGCAGAATATGTTGGTGGGTAGCAAGAATTACTGCTCATCAGTACAGCACGCGACTGACACCAAACAGTGTCAAGTTTACACTTCCTGCGGCGGGCGACCACACTTACACCGGATGGTAAAAACCAGCAGCGAGCAGCATAAATTACCATTGGGGGGAAAGAAGGCTGTCAGGTGGGACTCCACTCAAGTCATTCCTTTATACCCACCCCACAGCTCTTCTCAGAAATGTAGGGCCATCAGGTAGGCTGACTAACTTTATCATTAACCATTGAGGGTCCAGCTTTCATCCATAAACCAATTAGAAGAAAGTACCAGCATCAGCCTACCAATCACCAGCATAGTCCTGCCTATCCCAAGCTCAGCCAAAGCCCTGCATCTGCACAGTAACCCATCTCACCAATCCATCCAGCAACTAAGGGGAGGTTCATTTTGGTTTTTGAAAGGGGGCTTTGAGCTCTTGCTATCATCATATCACGGCTGCCTCCCTTTGGGGATTGTAGAGCATATTAAATTATTCTACCTGATTTCGGAGTACTAAAAACTGCGCTTTCTGGTGGAACAGATTGGAATATCAAGATCTGTTTCAAGGTCCTCAGTGTTTTTTCAAATGTATTTATATTTCTGTTTGGGCTTGTTCAGGCATTTTATCAGTCATAGTTCTGCAGAAACATTTCCCAAACCATCAAAATTCAATGTACACAATTCTCAAACCTGTGACCTGGAGCCTCATTATTACTGTTCTGTCCTATGATCTCTCAACTTTAAATAATTTTTCCTCTTAGCCTCCTTGATTTCTTTTAAATTATGTTTAAGCATAAGACAGAGGAATGTAGAGGTCCCATCTGCTACCATCATTGACACCTACAAATGAGGATATCTCAAATTTGCTGACCATACGCAGCTTTACCTCAATCACATCCAGGAAGATGGCAATCAACCAGTGCTTAATTTGAGCCAATGGTTTCCGGTGCTCTGCACTGACACTTCATTTGTTTAAAGTGCTCGGCACCGGCGCATAATTGTCATCAGCATAGTTAGGACAGTCTGCCACATGGTGGCTCTGCTCATCCAATTTTGAGATGAGCAGAACAATGGGTGTCTATGAATACAATACTGGTTAAAAATTACTAATACCTGGCTCCCTAGCCATTCCTTTAGCTTTGGGGTCCTGGAATAACCTGAACTGTCACACTTGCAGATGAGAGAGGTGGTTAATAGTTGTTTTGGTAGAGAGGAGAGTGGTGCAAACTGCAGTGGCCTCATGGTCAGAACCCTGGCACTTATTATTTTACAAATTAAGTACTGCAATCAATCCAACCTGTCTTATTGTTTTTCTCATGTTTGTCTGTGGGTGTAGACCAATTAGCTAGTTCCCAAAGAGAACAACAACTAAATGGTTCTCTGGGGCCCAGTCAATCCATCTCCATTCCCCTACCCTTGCCAATGGAATGGGGAACAAACTTAAACCCTTTCGGACAAAGCGTGTGATATAGGGTGCTAGTTGATGGAGAGTAATCATTCATTACAGATACGATGCCAAACACGTATCATGCTACATTATTATTATTATATGTGTATATTACACGGTGTGGGCTATATTGTTAACTGCTGTGCACTACACTCTATAAAATCAATATTAAAAAAAAGAAATAATAAATATGGTAGTTGTTCATTCCGCTCTTTTGCTTCATGTTGAATGGCTTACCTCACCAAATTAGACTGGAAAATGACCATTTCAAATTCAAAAGTTGTCTAAAGACACCTCTTCTCTCAAACATATGGTTCTGAGTCACCATCAGCCTTCTAAAGAGTGCTGCCCAGTCAGAAGCAAAAGACAGGCTTTGACTCCTCCACCAGGCTCTCACGATTCTGACTCTTCAAGACTCAATCATCTCTTTGGGAATCATTTGACTGTGAGTCAATGAGGGTAGAAGAAGAAAAATAAGATAGGAACAGTAAAAAAACATTGAGAATCCTGATCACAAGATAACACATCATATAACTTTTTTTGCAGCACAACATCAATTGAATAATTTGTTGTGCTTAAATCATAGTCTTATCTCATAGACCAACTGAACCATCGCATATTTTTACACATCGGTTGTAATGCATTATTCAGCATAAGTGTGTCAAATGTTCTTGTGATGAGGTAAACGCCAAATTTACAATTTACTTGCCACAAAATACTGGTTGTTTTTGTGACTAGTATTTTTATGACCAGTACAAATTCTTAAGAATCGAGCTATGTGCTAATAGGTTGGTTCTCAAAATTTCTCATCACAGTAAGGGACTATCCGCTCGCAGCCGTGGTTTCCTGCTGCCACTTATTTATTGAGGATTCTTACCGAAGGGCTAAACGGGACCTCGCCTTTGATTCCCTCTGACTCCTGACCCTTGACTTGTGTTTCCTGCCGATTTGGGGCCAACACCTGCAGCATTTTCCTACCTGCAAGAGGAGTTGGACAGCGAGGACCAGCAGTCTGTGTGTATTTCCATCCAGCGCACCTGGGTCCTCTTCCCGCCCCCTTACTTCCTATAAAGCTTTGGACCTTCCAGAGATTGAGCGGGACGAAGCACAGGGCTAAGCCCGGCCCGTTTAAGCCCGTTGTAGCCCGGAGGAGACCGGACCGGGCCCCTCCTCTAACGCCCAAGAAACGGTGAAACTTACGTAATTTCAAAGACATTGGACCCTGATAATACCTGTGAGCGTTTTAATTGTGGTATTTTGAGAAAGGGGGTAATTCAAATGTCCACACGTGAAAGCAGAAGTAGAGCTGCAGCGGGGTCTTTATTGTTGGGGACATTGGACAATTTTATCACAAGAACCAATTCTGTCATTGATGAAGGGATTTCACTAATGGAACGTAGGGTTTCGCAGGATTTGGCCCTGGCTAAACGCTCATCTCTGGGTCATCTTGCGAATGCCCGAACGCCATAATCTACCATTAGAGAAGGAATAACAGACATTGAGGTGCCTAAACATAGCCCCCCTAGCCTTCAAGATTTCTTTTGTGCATTGCATGCGCCTATTGCCCATTCGCAAGCAGGCACAGATATAGAGGCTCCCCAGATAACAGTTCTAGATAGCCCCCCTGAAGAACTGAAATGTTCATTCTCAGGGGTCTCACTAATATAACAAAGAACGTGGCACAGAAGCTGAAATATGAAAAGACATCTTTATTAAACTTAAATAAGTGAGGCTACGTCACCCAGAAGCCTTAGCAACTGAATGAGGCAGTCTGAGGAGTACAGAGAACAGAGGCCTTATATATGATTAGGGTTACAAAACTCAGCATCCGGCCCACCATTAATTATACAGAAACGCCCAACATTCCTTCTTACACAAGCCGGACAAACCCATAATAAAAGGACCACAACCCATATCATAAACAGACCATAAAAGAAGGAACAGAAACAGATAAGAAGCAGGATAAGGGGTGTGTGTGTGCATACCAAACTCTACAATGTCCTGTGCTTTGATCCTCAATCTTGATCAGCTACTGGGCAAGGAACTGGCCTAACAAAGTCAGCTTCAGGCAACGGGGTCAGTTCACTCAGGTCATTCAGAAGTCAGCTAAAGCCGCAGTCATCGGCCTATGTGAGGGTAACTACAAAATGGCTGCCATGCACAAAATGGAACCCATGGTTCAGAACGAAATCTCCAAATACATAGTGAATACGTCGGTCTGCCATAACGAGATCACTCGTACTAGCCGAACTCACTAGTTATGGTTCGCTACTTTCAAATTCATAACAAAACCATGACATTTATAAAACGGGTTCAGAATTCACGGAACCTCACCCCTAAGGAATCAAATACAGGACAACTTAAGGGTAGAGGAGAAGGTGGTATTCCTAAAAAGAAGCAAGTTATGACAGCTACGTTAGGAAAGAAAAAACCCAATCCTCCAAAAGTTAAACCACACCAAGATGTTTCGCTCCATCAAGAGGAGGGAGATCATCAGAAAACATCTAGCGAAGGAGTCCCATCTACTGAGGAGTTAGCAAAGCTAGTAGAGGCTAGTAGAACCCCAGATCCTCCTTGTAGTGTAGAGAAAGATTTATCAAAGGAGGACCCACTTCTCAGTAATTTGAAGAGATTACTAACTACGAGTCTTGCTCCTCTTGTCACTAGACTTGCAGGAATTGAAAAACAGCTCTCCAAGCTAGAGGCGACAATAAGAAGTGACAAGACCACAGGGAACATTATGAACATCTCCTTAGGCAAACACCAAATAAAATCGGAGGGCAATGTCAAAGTAATTACTCAACCTGCACTAACTGCCGAGAAAATTGGCCCTAAAAATATGGTGGCTCAAGCGGCTCTGTGTCAGACGGTGCCCCCAAGTAAGACTAATACCAACCCACAGAAAGTAGTTAACCTACAGGAAAAGGATACAGACAGATTGTCGGAGGAAAAGCCTAGGAGGGCTCATAGAATAAACTTACCTCCTGAGTCAAGCCCATATATGGTTGTACGAACGGGGGTCCCAGAGCTTCAACAGAGTAGCCAAGAGTCTTTTACATGCTTGAAAAATAAGGTGGCCTTCTGGTTTAACAAAAACAGACCACTCCCCCCCCATATCAGGGCAGAAATTGTGATGGTGCGTCGGTTGCCCTGGTTGGGTAACAGACCTAAAACCACCAAAGGGGATTGTGTTGTTGTTAATTTTAAAGATCCCCAGTCAGTGGATTATATCTGTACCTGGAATGACAGCTACAAAGAACTTGGTTCTCAGATAGAGCCTAGGCCTCTGTCCTTCTTTTATCCTCATCTGAACTATTCAGACAATGGTGGGCCCTGGACTAGGGTAATCTATAATCATCATGGAAGGGCTGGAAGTTATTATCCTGAACCACTAAACATCCAGCACAATTACCATGGTAGGCCTGGAAATTACTTCCCTGGACCAATAAATTTACAGCACTCTCTGCCTCTCCAGAATAGATTTAGTACACTAGAGATGGCGGACTGACTGAATCAAAGTACAGATAGTAAGCAGTGTAGCGTGCTGAAGGACAACGGGAAGGGGGAAATGAGAGAGGAGACGAATTCCCCTGATATATAAAATCAGGCTATCCAGACACATAGTATTACACTAGATATAGAAAGTGGAAAGGAGGGCTCGGAACTCAGGGGGCAAAATCCAATACCCCTTTGTGACACTCAACATAGTAATCCTGAGAAAGGAAATATACAGACACCATCTACACGAAGCCTTAATAATAGGAACAAGAGTAAACTCACAACCTTTGTATCCTGGAATTTGGCAGGGTTATAAAGTAAATTAAATGACCCGGCTTTCTTGCCTTTCCTAACTCAATTTTCTATTGTATGCCTCCAAGAAACCTGGGAGATGGAGGAATTACACATAAATGGGTATCGAACGCTCCATAAGGCCGCAGTACCATCGAATAGGGGGAGGAACAAAGGAGGGCTTTGTGTGTATATTTCAAACACTTCCAAAGTTAGGGTTGGTAAACATAGTAATGTCTCGAAATATTTTCAGAGCGTGGAGTTGACTTTTGAGGGACAGGAGACTATTAGTTTGATTAATTTTTATAACAACGTCCCTGAAGAGGAATTGACAAATGTATTTGAATGTCTTTCATACTCAATACTGAAATCTGATGGGGATTGTTACACGGGGAATCGTGCTGTCTGGGTGGGAGATTTTAACTGTTTTTTGTGTCCAAAGGGCCACGCAAATATATGTGGGCTACTTAATAAGGAAGGTGATCCCTGCAGTCATTTTGTTCATTCCCGGATTGGGAACCTAGTGAATAATTTAATGTTTGAGATGGATCTAGGTTTTGCAAATGAATTATGTATTCCGCAGGTTGACTTTGCACCTACATATAATGGAAGGGACTGTAATTCCTTGATAGATTTTGTTTTGGTCTCAAATAGCATTTCAAGAAATGTTTTAGACTTTGAAACAGCCGAAATTGTAATTAGTGACCATTACCCTTTTAGTTTCTCCCTTGATATTGAAATAATGCCACAGGGGAAAAATGGAATTGTAAATACCCTGTATCGACATAGGATAAATCTAGCCAAAAGAAATGGATATTCACTTAAGTGGAATACAATTGAGCCAGTAAGGTTTATCCAAAGCCTAGTAAAGACCAAGCTAAAAGATTTCATGACTTGTCTTACAGAGACTAATGAAGGAGCCATCGTCACTTTGGCTTTTTGTTTAGCATCGCGGAGGAAATTAGTAAATTCCTGGAGGATCCATTGAGGAAATCAAATGGGGAAAAAAACGAGGGCTGGTTCAATCACGAATGCAGTAAAGCTCATGCGGCCTTAAAAGTAGCACTTAAGGGAGTTCCAAAATCTGTGGCAGAGATTAAAAAAGCTTGATCTATTTATTGCAATGCCATAAAGAAAACGAAGCGGGAAATAAAAGAGGAGGCATGGAACGCCCTTCATCAAGCCTGCCTCCAGAAGGATAATATTAGCTTCTGGAAAACGGTCAACGCACCATTCTTTACAGATAGGTCAAGGGATGTTGTAGAAATAGCTATAGCAGAAGATGTCTGGATCTCATACTTCACCGGACCTTATAAAAAGGATAACCTTCCGATGATCAGAGAGATTGAAACCCGAGTGGAAGATAATGATAATCCTGAAGATAATTCAAGGGGTCTGTTTCCACTTGATATTAGTTTTGAATTAAATGAGGTGGTAAATAGCCATCTGTGAAAGTTCAGCTGGCAAAGCACCAGGCCCGGATGGGGTACCAGTAGATATTTTTAAATATAACATTAATCTATGGGCCCCGCTATTGACAAATGTTTTAAATTGCGCAAATAAAACAGGTTTTTTTTAAATCATGGCAGGAAGCGATAGTGGTCCCTATTTTTAAAAAGGGGGATCGTAATGACCTCAAATGTTATAGGCCTATCTCATTATTGGATTCTTTAATGAAGGTGGCAGGAAGGGTCATTTTAAACAGGCTCCAAGATTGGGCACATGCGTCAGGTATTTTATCTAAATTCCAATATGGTTTTAAAGCCGGCTTGCGGACAGTGGAGCAAGGGTTGAATTTAGCAATAATTATTGGGAAACACGTGGTTGCAAAGGGAGCCAAGTTGCTTTTAGTTTTCGTGGACTTAAGCTCTGCTTTCGACTGCTTAAGTCACAAAATTTTATGGGAAACATTATCCAGGTTGGGAATTAAGTTGAGCTTACTGAATTTCATAAAAGAGCTATACAGGGGGGCTGGAGCAAAGGTTCGCTTCGGCACTAAGGGAGAATGCACCTCGAAGTTCCCAATAAAAAAGGGAGTTCACCAGGGATGCATTTTGGCCCCTTTTTTATTTAATTTATATATTAATAGTATAGCATTGTATTTGGTGGAGCGTAAGCAGGATTACCCCCAAATTGGAGGAAATCCTGCTCCGATCCTACTATATGCAGATGACGCCGTGATCATGGCCAGGACCCAATTGGGGCTTCAAAGGTCGTTAAGGGCTTTCTCAGATTACATGGGGGAGAGAGGTTTGAAAATTAACAGCAGTAAAACCTTCAGTATGTGCTGTTCTAAAAAGAGGACTGAGCAGTGTAACATCTCCCTTTCTGGGACAAGGAGTGAAAGCACAAAGACCTTTTCCTATTGGGGAATAATTTTCGACAAAAATGGTACATGGACTGCTGCTGCCAATGCCAGGAAATTTGCCTTTGTACGAGCTATTGGAGCAGCTAGGAATTTTGCTCTCAGGCTTGGGGGGCGTCCTGTTAACATCTTATTGGACATTTATAGATCTAAGTGTGTATCCACCATTATTTATGGAGCAGGTTTGTGGGGTATCACGGACACAAGTTAGATACAGTTATGTGAAAACGCCTTTGTGCGATACTTACTATCAACACCCAAGTCCACCTCCACGTATGTTTGTCATCAGGAGTTGGGTTTGATGTACATAACTGATCTTATTAAAGTAAGCCCAATATCTTTATGGCATAAGATATGGGTCTCTAAGGAGCCGGACTTGAATAGGGATACCATTCTAGATTGTATGAATTTGCAAAGGAGCCAAAAAATTGAATGGTTTAAGTATGTGAAGAAATTCCTTACGGATTTTGGACATCCGGAATTCTTTGCGAGCCCGCAGACTATGGCAATGATCCCCAGAAGACGGTTGAAGGAATTGTGTTTAACCTTTTTGGAAAATAAAAGGTGGGAAATAGAGGCCAAGAAAACCTCTGTGATCCAAAACCAACTAATGTTACAGAATGTGGGCATTCAGCATTTTCTTGTGTGTACAAAAAGTAACTACACTTGGATGTTATTGACACGATTCAGGGGAGGAAGTATATACAGGCTAGTAACCTTCCCTGTTGCAAACACCTGGTCAAAGACCTTATCATTGTGCCCTTGTGATGGTGTTTCCGACCAATCTTTGATACACTCCATACTGTTTTGTAAATATTACACATTAATTAGGAAGAAGTACTTACTCCCACTGTTTAAGAAATGGGGACTTAGGCAATGTAGACCAGCTCTGCTTAGATTACAGATGTTGGAGGACGAGCTGACATTGTATACAGTATCAATGTTTTTAAAGCACCTGTTAAGATTTAGATTATCAATGAATTGATTGATCCTATTTCCAAGTACTTAAATTGCTCTTTTGATCATGACTTTGGTTTTAACTGATCGTGTAAATCGTGTTTTCTTGTTGTGTTTTTAGAAGTATGAAATGTTGTGCTTTTATGGATTCTGAAATTTGAACCCGAATAAAGCTATTTTGTTTTGATTTGATTTGACTATCCAACCTACCTCATGAATATTAATGAGATGGTCCATAATTTTGTCTCACGATTGGAGTCCATCACAGGGATGGTGGTATGCTGGTGTCAGTAAACCACTATATTTGTGATTTCTTTTAAAGCAAACTTTTTTAAAATGCAGTCTATTTTCCTTAAGGGAAACGGGGCTCTGTACAAATAAAGTTTTCTTTTTTTGACCACTGAGTGCTCTTCAACACTTTTTTTTAACATTAACAAAGCATATGAGATTGCAAGGAGATTCCTTCCCAATTGTGAATGCATGACCACCTCCTTTGAGGTGACAGTAAAATATAAATGTTCTACGATCAGATTTTGGTCTCAACACATTGATACATAACATACTGGTTCCGTATTTGGAAGGAATGCCTACAACATACCCCCTCCGGATACTGTATCAGTATCCATTTGGAATCACATTTCAGGATTTAGAAAAACCTTCCTGACTCCGTAAATGTGTTTGTACAAAGGAAAAAGCATTTTAGTGATCACAAAGACTGAATTAGAGGGTATGAGGCTGTTAAAATCTTTGGTACATATGGGCCATAGCCCCATACTAAGTATCCAGTTTCAGTAACACAGCATTACTCTGGTGTGTCATTATTATATTTTCTGCAGTTACCCATTTTCTCATACCTGCACCATTGGTGGCTACTCCTAAGAAGCAGTAGTGGGGCGGGGATGGTGGAGGGGGAAAGAGGAGAAGGTGGGAGGAAGGGGGGTTAAAAAACAAACAAAAAGAGATTACTTACCAGCCGGCTGGCCAGCCTTCGCTGCCTCTCCTCCGTCCTCTTCCTGGCTTCCGTGCAAACAGGAAGCACCCAGGCTCCCCTAAGCCAATCACAACGCTGCATGTTGTGATAGATCTGAGCACCCTGGTTCAATGCTCAGACAAGGAATGAGAGCATTGTATGTTCTCTATCCAGGCTGTGAAACAACCTGGGTGGAGAACATACATCATGCGCATTAATATTTGGCTGGCCCAAGACGGCCAGCCAAACAGTCATGAGCACTTCGAGAGTGCCAGCACTACTGCCCCCAGCCCAGCCCAACCCAGCCCCAGCCCACAAAACTGCCTCAGCAGGGAGAAAAAAAATATAATAACCTCACGTTCTTATCATTTTATTTTTCCTTTGCACTGCTTTAAAGCAGTGGGGCGACGCTCCTCCGCCTTAGCGGAGGAGCTACCCATGGCCTGCACTCCACATATCCTTCATGAATGCAACCATTTGTCTTCCAGTTCATGGCTATATTCTGCTTGGCTAAGATCAAACAAAGAGCCATGACATTTGTGAAGTGTTTCTCATATTCTTATTGTAGTATAAGGTTCAACATGCATAGCTTCAGCCTAGTTGCCAATCTATTAACCTTGATAGTCGTCCCATCAACTCTCATCAATATTCCTCTATGTTGCCACATAGCTAGACTGGACCTTACTTTTGGGGCCCGACCACTTGAGCCTGGGTATATTTTCTGTACTCTCTATGATGCTATGCATATTCTGTGCTTGCTATTATAATAAGTGCTTAATTTGTAAAAAAGAAGAAGTGCTGGGGCCCAAAGTCTTTCTCAGAAGCCTGTGGCTAAAGCTGGTGACTGTCAGGGTTGTCAGATAACAAGGCTGTCTAGTCTTTATTCCACATCATGCCTCTTTTATCCACCATCATCCTCTACTTGCTCCGTTACCTCACTCTTACAGGTTCTTTTCAATCACTTCTTTCTCCCTTCTTCACGGTTTCCCTATATTTCTGTTCCTTCTTCTCTCTCCCTATCCTGCCATTCTTTTTCTTGTTCTAGGTCATAGTCCGAGAATAAATAAATATTTCCTGGTCCCCAAAAATGACTACCATTGGACCCCACCTACATCCACTGCCTCAAGTTAAGCACTGATTATAATGTAGAAGCTTAAATGTAACATTTTGTAATTCGGACCTGCACAAGCTGAATACCCTTTAGCAGCCTGTGCATTTCGTTTGCGCAAATATATCCTTCACCAAGTTCTCCTGCAGTTTACTTAAGTGAGGTTCACTTGATGTCATGCATCTTGGAATGTCCTAGTAATGTATTTATCCCCTTTCGCTAACAACATTTGCATAACTGCATGTACTATCCACTCCAAGCTAGATGGATTTATAAAGCGCAGCTAATTACCCATCGTGGTATCTTGGTGCTATGAGTTCTCTAGAAAAGGTTGGCCATACATTTTGAATTATTGCAGATACAAAGGCACATAAGAAATTTGTGTTTTTGATCCACCATTCCACATACAAGTATGTGATTTTTAGATGTTGTCCTTTCTCATATATCTGTTTTAATATTCTAGGGCCCCGATTCACAAAGGTAAATCAAGACCAAAAGTCTAGCATAGACCAAAAGTCTAACTTTACTACTTTTTGGTATTCACAAAGGGACTTACCAGTAGTATCTTTACACCTGCTGAGTTTCTGCACTCCTGCCACAACAGTCGAATCTTCGCACTCAGGGTGTAACCTCTGCACTTGGGGTGGACCACAAAAGCAAAATAATAGGGCAAACATTGGTGTATGCCGCCAACACATATGCCTAGATTCACACATCATGATATATACTACATCTGGTTGTACAACCAACATAGTACAAAATACCTCACTTAAAATGAAAAACAGCGATATTTAGGCACTGGCTGTTACATATATGTATGTGTGGGACATGTGTATGTAGGCAACAGTAGAGTAGGACAAAATGTTACTAAACATTAGCTTATGTAAATAGTGATGGGCACCTGTTACTTGGAAGTGAAAAAAAGCTGTTGAACAAATGTGATGATAGTAGGACTGGTTAGCTATGAAGGGAGTGTATTGGAGGAGTAATTGTGATTGCCAGCACACAGCTATATCAAGTCATATAGAATAACAAACATTTTCATATGACCCTTCAAGTGGTAATAAGTACATCACAAGTGTATTTGTTACAACAGTCCTTGTTCCGTTACACATTTAAAACTCACTTATCTGCCATGTACTGTTTCCCACAATCAATGTATCTGTGCTTACCCGCCCACCCCCAGCTTTACCAGGATGTTGTTAACGCAACAGCCAATCACAGCCTGGCAGTATACATGTTGCTAAATGTGTTTGTCGGTTTGCCCCTTGTAATGAGAGAGAATAATTTGTGGAGGAGGAGTGCTGAGAGGATCTTCAACAAAGGACCAACCTCTTTGGGATGTCCAGCCAAAAATGTTACCTCCAGATTCCGTTTTCCACCTGATGTCCT
The DNA here is from genome assembly GCF_964263255.1 of Lissotriton vulgaris. Taxonomy (NCBI): domain Eukaryota; kingdom Metazoa; phylum Chordata; class Amphibia; order Caudata; family Salamandridae; genus Lissotriton; species Lissotriton vulgaris. The sequence goes on along the minus strand of NC_141689.1, from coordinate 240,528,293 downwards.
CTTGGACATGGTTTCTGAGTGTGAGCAGGATCTTGATTCTGGTGCATGCCACTCCCATGTCATCCCAGCCTATATCAAGATCCTAGAAGTTGTAAATTTATTTCCTTATGGGTCATTCCAAAGGGTGTCCAGTGACATTGAGGACATTTCTCAGGTAAGCCAGTCCGATGCTTGCGTCCAGTTCTGAGCTGCATAAATAGGAAAGTGCATATCTACGTAGGTATGCCACATACACAGGAAGGAAGACAAAGGGTTGCTAAGGATTTCAACTTACTTTCCCAGTTCCCACGTGTGGAAGGTGCAATTGATTGCACTAATGTGTCACTTCAGCCACCTTGCCATAATGCACAGATCTTCGGCAATAGACACCACAGGCACTCCATCAACATGCAGGGTATGTGTGATGCCAGTGGCTGCTTTACTGATGTATATGTAGTGTTCCCAGGCAGTATACATGACAGCTACATATTCCTAGGGTCACCTCTCGCAAGGCAGCTAGCAGCGGGAGAATTTGACAACATGTGGCTTCTGGGTAGATACTCAAGCATCAGTCAAGTCTGATATGTATAAATGTTATTTGAATATACACAATGTTAGACCTGGCATCTTTGGCGTGGTTTCCTCTTACTTTTTGCCTCTACCTCCTGTATTTTTGACTCTGTGCTGGATTTTGTTTTTGCTGGTTTAGATGCTTTGGGCACTGCTGATCAGTGTCAAAGTGCAAGTGCTCCCTGAGTAAATTGTTACAGTCAATCAGTGACACTTATAAAGCGCGCTACATACCCGTGGGGTCTCAAGGCGCTGGGGGTGGGGGGGGAGCCGCTACTGCTCGAACAGCCAGGTCTTCAGCTTCTTCCTGAAGGAGAGGTGGTCTTGGGTCAGGCGCAGGTCGGTCGGGAGGGAGTTCCAGGTCTTGGCGGCCAGGTGGGAGAAGGACCTTCCTCCTGTAGTCGCTCTTCGGATGCGGGGGACGGCGGCGAGGGCGTGGTTGGCTGATCGGAGGTGGCGTTTGGGAGCGTAGAAGTTGACTCGGCTGTTGAGGTAGCTCGGGCCTTGGTCGTGTAGGGCTTTGTGTGCGTGGGTGAGGAGGCGGAAGGTGATTCTTTTGTTGACGGGGAGCCAGTGAAGGTCTCGCAGATGTCCGGAGATGTGGCTGGTTCGTGGGATGTCGAGGATGAGTCTGGCTGAGGCGTTCTGGATCCGCTGGAGTCTCTTCTGGAGCTTGGCGGTGGTCCCGGCGTAGAGGGCATTGCCGTAGTCCAGTCGGCTGGTGACGAGGGCCTGGGTGACGGTCTTCCTGGTCTCGGTGGGGATCCACCAGAAGATCTTCCGTAGCATGCGTAGGATGTTGAAGCATGCCGAGGAGACGTTGTTGACTTGCCTGGTCATGGAGAGGGAGGAGTCCAGGATGAAGCCCAGGTTGCGTGCATGGTCTGTCGGTTTGGGTGCGGTGCCCAGGGCGGGAGGCCACCAGGAGTCGTCCCAGGCGGAGGGAGAGGGGCCCAGGATGAGGACCTCCGTCTTGTCCGAGTTCAGTTTCAGGCGGCTGGTCGTCATCCACTCGGCTACCTCTTTCATCCCTTCGTGCAGGTTGGCTCTGGCGGCGGCGGGGTCGTTGGTCAGGGAGAGGATCAGCTGGGTGTCGTCGGCGTAGGAGATTATGCTGAGGTTGTGTTTGCGTACGATGGCCGCGAGGGGGCTCATGTAGACGTTGAAGAGGGTGGGGCTCAGAGATGATCCTTGGGGGACGCCGCAGATGACTTCGGTGGCCTCTGACTTGTACGGTGGTAGGCGGACTCTCTGTGTTCTCCCGTCGAGGAAGGAGGTGATCCACTCCAGCGCCTTGTCCTGGATTCCGACGTTGCTGAGGCGCCGTACTAGGGTGCGGTGGCAGACCGTGTCGAATGCCGCGGAGAGGTCTAGGAGGATGAGGGCCGCTGTTTCTCCATTGTCCATCAGGGCTCGGATGTCGTCGGTGGCGGCGATGAGGGCGGTCTCGGTGCTGTGGTTGGCTCGGAAGCCGGACTGTGAGGGGTCGAGGGATCCGTTCGTCTCGAGGAAAGCGGCCATCTGCTTGTTGACGGTCTTCTCGATGACTTTGGCTGGAAACGGGAGGAGCGAGATGGGGCGGTAGTTCTTGAGGTCGGTGGGGTCCGCTGTTGGTTTCTTGAGTAGGGCGCTGAGTTCGGCGTGTTTCCAGCTCTCGGGGAAGATGGTGGTGTCGAGGGATGTGTTGATGATGTCTCGCAGGTGGGGTGCGATGACAGCGTCGGCTTTGTTGAAGACGTGGTGAGGGCAGGGGTCGGTCGGTGATCCGGAGTGGATGGAGTTCATCGTGCGGATGGTGTCTTCGGTGCTGATCGGGGTCCAGGCGTGGAGGGTGGTGGTGGGGGGTGGTTGTTCGGTCATGGTGTGCGTTGGTTGGTTGTTGAAGCTGTTGTGTATGTCCGCGATCTTGTTGTGGAAGTATGAAGCCAGGGAGTTGCAGAGGTCTTGCGATGGGGTGATGTTGTTGTTTCCTGCGCTGGGGTTGGAAAGCTCTTTGACGATGTTGAAGAGTTCCTTGCAGTTGTGTGCGTTGTTGTCCAACCGGTCCTTGAATGCTGTTTTCTTGGCGGCGCGGATCAGCTGGTGGTGTTTCCGGGTGGCAAGTTTGAAGGAGGTCCTGTTGTCCGGTGTCGGTTCCCTTCTCCAGACTTTCTCGAGGGCTCGGCAGTTCTTCTTGGAGCTCTTGAGTTCGTCGGTGAACCATGGGGCTTTCTTGCTACCGGGTCTGCTGGGCGGGGTCCTCAGTGGGGCGAGTTCGTCCGCGCAGTTGCTGATCCACTTCGTGAGGTTGTCGGCGGCCTGGCTGGGGTTCGCTGAGCTGGCAGGAGGGTGCTGGCTCAGGGAGGTGGCGAGCTGGTCTGCTGTGATCTTGTTCCAGCTTCTGCGGGCGGTCTGTTGCTGGTGGTGGTGGGTCGTTGTTTTCTTGAAGGTGAAGTGGACGCAGCTGTGGTCCGTCCATTGAAGCTCTGTGGTGTGGCTGAAGTTGATGTCCTTGCTGGATGAGAAGACAGCGTCGAGTGTGTGTCCGGCGAGGTGGGTGGGGGTGGACACCAGTTGCTTGAGTCCCAGGTTGGTGAGGTTGTCGAGCAGGGTGCTGGTGTTGCGGTCGTTGTTGTTCTCCAGATGGAAGTTGAGGTCTCCCAGGAGGATGTAGTCAGCGGAGGGGAGGGCATGTGGGCTGACGAAGTCGGCGATGTCCTCGCTGAATTGTGTGCGTGGTCCAGGGGGTCGGTAGATCAGGGTGCCTCTGAGGGTGGTGTTCGGGTTGGTGTGGATCTGGAAATGCAAAACAGTAATTGGTTATCCATGATTGGCATATTTGTATTGCCAAGAAGTCCCTAGTAAACTGCACTGAGTGTGCCAGGGCTGGTAATTCAAATGCTGCTAGTGGGCCTACAGCACTGATTGTGCCACCCACAAGTAGCCCTAAAATGGTGTCTCAGGCCTGCCACTGCAGTGCATGTGTGCAGTTGCCAACTGCCATGCTGCCCTGGCCAGTGGCCACACTGGCCAGGCCTAAACCTTCCCTTTCTATACACATTGGACACCCCTATAGAAGGCCCTAGGTACCCCTCTCCCCCCCCCACCTGGGCATGGTGCAGTGTATATGAAAGATAGAGCATATACTGGTGTGTGTGACATGCTCTGGTAGTGAATTACAGCCATTTTCATTTTTCACTACTGAGAGGGTTATCTTGCCCATAGGCTATAATGGGAATGCTGAGTATAATTATTACCTACATATCCACCCATAGGAGCAAGATAGAAAATTAAAGTCTGGTATCCCTGAACTCAGACTTTAATAACACATCTTTGAGGAAGGAGGGTTTTTAAATCCTGTGTTTGACAACATCACTTTTAGAAAGTGTCTGTTCTCTTGTCTAACCTTTCTGTGTGCCTTGGCCTGTTTGTGAATTGACTGTCTGGTTTGTGAGTGACAGGGGCTGGGGAGCCCCCAGGAGGGTGGATGAGTAAGCCCTAGGCTGAATGACGGTATCTGCATCCCAGACTACAGAAAATTAGATCATCCTGGAATCAAGAAGGAACCTCTGCCAATGAGAAAGCTGAAAGACTGAAGAGGAAGGACTGTCCTGCTGGGTACTTGTGGGCTGACCTGCAGTTGCTTTTCTGCCAAGGAGAGGGAAAGGACTTTGCTGTTGCTGTGTCCCCTTACTTGAAGAGATCTCCAAGGGCCTGAGTAGAGCTGGCTCCCTGTTTAGAAGTCCCAGGAACAAAAGGACTTCACCCCCAGCTTCCCCCTGAACTCTGCTGTATGCGTTCTGCCCTTCCTTGAGTGCCTGCTGTTTGGGAAGCTGAGCAAGGAGAAACTAAGACAATCTGCAAATGTTCACGCATCACTCGCTAGCGGAGCGCAACCCCGACAGTGCGAGGAAATTCCCACTGCTGCGAAGATTGAGATCGTCGCAGCGCCTGTTGCCGCTGCAAGAACCGACACATCCTTCGCTTGCGGAACGCATCGGCCCGGTGCGGGAAGATTACTGTCGCTGCGAACATCGTCGCAGAGCCTGTCATCACTGGGTGAGATTGCCGCACCGCTTGCTTGCAGACCACATCACGTTGTTGCGAACATCAGTGCAGAGCCATCGCATTGAGGGGCCGTGATAGGAGAAGATCGATGCTGCGCTGCGCATCACCCCCGCACCTGAGATCGTCGCCATCCTGAAGATCGTCGCATTTAGCCTTTGCGAGACGCTTCCTACCGAACCTGCGCACCCGAATCCATACAAGGTATCGTCTCCCTCCCCATACAGACCGGATTCATCGCAACACGCCCGCTGCATCCAGTGGGGCTGTCGCATCACCTCCCCAGGGTCTCAGGAGTGACGCATTGCTTGTTTTTCAACACTGCAGCTTCCATTTGGAACTTTTGTCGCATCTAAAGGTACTTTTGGCTAAACGTGACGCAACTGTGGATTATTTTGACATAAACCCTAGAACTCTTTTAAAATCATATTCTTGAACTGTGTACATTGGATTTTTGTCTTGTGTAGTTTAGATAAAGATACTTTATTTTTCAAAACTTGTGTGGAGTCCATTTGTGGTGTTTTCACTGTGTTACTGTGAGTGTTGGTACAAATACTTTACACATTGCCTTTGATAAGCCTGTCTGCTTGTGCCAAGCTACCAAGGGGGCAAGCAGGGGTTATCTAAAGAGTGTATCCCCCTTACCCTGACTAGAAGCAAGGGTCCCTATTTGGACATTGGTACCTACCTCTTCCAACTAGAGCCCCCAGGTCTAACACACAACTTTCACAAATGACTAATTCTCATGACACAGACATGACCCCAACAGAAATTATTCCATACATTCTGAACTCTACCTGATGCAAGAGTGGCATGTACAAATATTTCTTAATTTTCCTCCTTGTGCATATGTACTCTCTCCTCATCTCCTCACACCATACAGTTGTGCAATCACTGTACCCCAGCGTCTTTACAATATGGCATACATTCAAACACAAGCGATCATAGAGTGCAGTTTTGGTCTCCTCAAGTCATGATTCAAAAGTCTTGACCATTCGGAGATTGCTGCTGTACTCCCCTGAAGTTATTTGCAAGATAAGTCTTGCACAACATTGCAGTACGTCTAGGCTTACACATATCTCTGAACCCTCACCAAGGTCTGAATCCAGTGAACAGAGGAATTGTCCCTAACAGGGCAGGGTATTCAGGTGTATAAACAGCTGATTGACACTTTTTTCTCTTGAACCACCAGCTGTGTTCTGGCCTTTTTGTGGTATCACAAACTGTTGTCAATGATGATTGGTGGACATTTTAGCCTGTCCATAAATTCCACCCTGAGATTACCCTGTAAGCCATACATAATTTATGTAAACACCAGCTGTTGTCAAGAGTTAAAAGATAGCCCATGCAAAGCATTTCTTGCATGTGACAGTAATTAGTGTGGGCAAAGTCTCAAAGGACTTTATCGCTCTAGGGGAGTAAATGTCACTGCATGTGTGAGATCTCTCCGGACAGTAGACATCTAAAAATGTGTCTGCACCAAGTGTCACAATGAGTCATGTCTATGCATAGAGTGAGTGAGGATGGCATTGGGTACAAGATGAAAAGCTACAGGTATATATGAACTAGATGAGATTATAAATATAGCTAAGAGGCGCCATCTTTTGGATTTTGGATTACACATGCTACAAATAATTATGTGTTCTCCATAATTTATATGTGACATGCTGTGTGGCACACTGTGCCTTTTACAATGTCCCTTACTAACGTGTCACTTAAGGGTGACAGGCAGTGATAACAACTCATTAGTCCACTCAATGTACATTTTAGGGACAACTAATGACAAAAATGTAACAAACTACATACTGTTTATGACATTTTGAACTAATACTCCATGGTGCATTTTCATTATTAGTAATGCGATCTGTGGTGAAATAGGTTAAGCCATGAACAGTTGTTGTGTTTGAGGTGTTGTGTTATAAATTCATTAAATGTTACATGGTTGACGCATGAGGTGTAAAATTTATACAACATTTTTACTAATATCTATTTTTACTGTTAAATATCTTATCACTCTCTCAACTCTCCCTTTTATTTCAAACAAACCTGTGATGGCTTTTATAGTGCATTGTGCCAACTACAAACTGATAAAAGTGTGGTTAAAGGTGAATATATCTACTAACAGTAATATGTAGTTAACTCAATGGTCCAGAGTCTAAGCTTACTAAATATAGCACAGGTGGTCAAAGGACATACGCCTTTTTAAAAAAGGCATACGTGTCAACCAACAGCATTGCGGTGGACCATTTAAGAGTAGTGGGTTGGTCAGCCTATCATTGCAATAGCTATCAGTATAAACTAAACGAAATGAGTCCACACAATCCATCAATCCATCAATGACTGCTGGGGCAGTCCCTAAACGTCTGCTTGTACTTCTCAGGTGTAAGGGCATATTTCCTTACAAAGTTTTCCTCCATGAGGCGATACTTCATCCTGTCATCCTTCTCTGGTGCCCTTCCCCTCACCAGGGTTATGGTTTCAGAGGCTAACCCCCTCAACCCTCCTCAGGATTCCTATGCATCTGTAAAGTCACCTCATAAGCTTCAAACCAAGTATAAGTGCCATGCATCAGACCTTTACGAAAATGGACCATCTTGTCTCCAGTGGGCAGTGTATGTATGCTGTCACCATCACTGCTGGACCTGCTCTTTTCCAGCTGCTTTATGAGCAAGTAACACTTTCTTCTCCTCTTTGCCTCTATGGTAAATTTATTTTCTGCCATGGCCAGTTTCTTTCCTGCAAGACCAGTTTATTTTGCTCTGTTTCAATTTTTATTAGAGCAAAACCAAAGCGGATGATGGACGTAGTGTTGAACATTGCAAGAACTCACCCCCAGTCAACTGATCTGGGTTTAATCCATCATCATTCTTTAGCTCACTCCGCCACCCCAGTTCAGACACGGCCATATGCAAATCAGTCAGACCCTATGCCTCATGGGAACAGTCCGGCATGAACTGCTAAGCCATGTCTTCCCTGGACCGGAAACAAGCATCCTGGGACCGGTTTCTGGCTAATCAGTTGTCATCAGCCAGGCTAGCTTGAATCCAGTGGCAAAGTGATCAAGGGAGCACGTCTAGTCAAACTCTACCAACTTAGGCCGAACAAAGCAAAACCAAAGGGGATGATGGACGGAATTACCCATGTCCTCAAAGCCTTTTGGAGTTCCGCCTTCTTGGTGCTCCTATTGGTGGGTTGCACCCTGTTTGAAAAATTCCTTGAGCTCAGCTACAGTGTAGCTCTCCAGAGTGTGGATCTTAATCAATCAGGTGGGAAAGAGATAGATTTGATAAAATAAAAGGCCAATCATGAAGAATTTAAAACTCAAATTGGTCTTAGATGTAGGATGGTAGTGTACACAAAATCACTGTATGCACAAGTCCTAATCCTCATCACTGATCACCAATGAGAGAAATTGGGTTGTTGGCTGATTGGGGGTGAGGCCTGTTGAAGCCGCAACCACAATCCTTATCACGGTGAGGCACACGCCAACCCTAAAATAACCTGTGCTCAAGCCTCTGGAAGCTTGGCAGAGAGCAGTGAGGCTTGACTTTGAGGCAATGCATGAAGTATTTATGCAGCACATCAAACAGTAATGAAGTGAAAAAGGAACACACACCAAGTTAGAGAAATAGTGGCATTTTTAATAAACAAAACAAGACCAAAAAGACAAATATACAATCAGTAGAACCAGTGATATGCAAGTTAAAATGTTTCAGTGAAAATACCCTACAAGAAGCAAAAAGCTCCAACTGTGGATATCTGGTCACAGCAGACCTGGACAAAAGCATAAGTTCAGATCGACCACGATGAAGCACGGGCCTACAAGAGGAACTGAGTTAGGACCACTAAACAAAGTAGCTTAAATCCTCACTTGCCTAGCGTTGCGAGGCCCCACGTCAGAGAGACGTCACACAGCCTAATTGATGCGTCACTTCTGAGATGCGACGAGGCTATGTTGTTGTTGAGGATCCCATTGATGAGGGGTTGAGATGCAAAGTCTGGCGTTGAGGATGAGTCACGCAGTCTGGGCGATGTGTCGGTACCGAGGAGTCTGGCGTCATCATTGATTCTGCCATCAACCAGGGATGCAAGGGCCTGTGCTGAGTATGCGTTTCACAGCAGTGGTTCTGAAGTGGTGGTGGGCTAATTTGCAGTGCGGATCTTTGTGACGGTGGAGATCCACGCAGCAGGACCTATGTGTTGGTCCTGGGTTCAACAGATTCTTGCCCAATCCTTTTCTCCCAGGCAAGAATGAAGCAGGCAGTAGGTCAGCACAGCAAGGCATCAGTTGTTCATAGCAGCAGTCCAGCAGAATGGCAGAACTTTCAGCAGCACAACAGTTCTTCTGATGTTTGGGTAAAATATCAGAAAAAAAAATTGTGATATAAAAAAATCGTGTCAAGAATATAAGAATGTCAAAAATATTGTTGACAGGAATATTGAAGGCAAAATATTGTTTTCAGTGTTATTTTTAATATCGTAATGAATATCGATGGAGAAAATATTGTTGTATGCAATTAATATTTGTAAGTGTTAATTAGCATGTAATTTAGTGTAGTTTGTTTGAATCTATATGTTTATTATTTTCTATTTTTGCTTTTAGTAAGATAATTAGCTTTTTAAATTTGTATTTTTGGAGAGTTAACATTTATAAATAATAGTTTTATAAAACATTTTGTAGCAGGATATTGGGTTTTAAGGGATAAGGGAATAAGGGTGGAGAAGTATTTTTAAAAAACTTGCAAGTTAATATAATGTTAATTATTCTAATGATATGCAAATTTATATTTTACAATGTTTACATTTATTTTGTTATATTATTACGTTTAAGAAATTGAAAAATATTATTAAATAAAATATATTAGTGTTTTTAAATTAGAAAATAATAATATTAAAAACAATGCATATTGGAAAAATATTTTTACAATGTTAAAATTATAAACATTTATTTCAATAAAGTAAAATCATCTAAATTTTTTGATATGGAAGATTTAAATTTAAAAAAATTTAAACATAAATTTAAATAATACAAATTGTTTTTAAATGTTTTTGCTTTAAAATTACAATTTTATATTAAAATATATTTTCAATTTGTTTTTATTTAAAAATGTATTTATACTGTTTTATTGTATGAAAAATGTATTTTTACTGTTTTATTGTACGATTGTTAAGTTTGGATTATGCTTATCTTTTTATTTTATGTTTTAAAGTCTAGGAATGGTAATAAATATTAAAAATAGCTATTAAATATTAATAGCAATACAAATACTGGTATATGTGAATGTTTAAATATGAATATATAGGTTTATATGTTGGGTTTGTGTGTTATTACGTTAAAGTTTAGCTAATTTTATAGCTAAAAAAGTGTGTGTGTGTATGTGTGTGAGTATGAAGTATTGATTATGTATATAAAATGCTTAATTTGTTTTACCTTGGATAAAAAAAATTAAATTGCAGTGGGAATAGTAAATGTCACCTCATTAGTGTCCAACACCTTCCCCGAATATGATTGATTGGAGTGGGAATCTTAAATTTCACCCCTTTAGTGTCCAACACGTTCCCCCAATATGGTTAAATTAGATTAGGAATAGTAAATGCCACACCTTTACCACTATCTTTTGTTTTGTAATCTATTTCTGTTAGTCTATGATCACGGAACCAGGTTGTGGTAAAGTGATTCTGTTTATCAGAACAGGTGCTGCTGTTTGTTGGAATGGGTAAATCCTTTTTTAGGGATTTTGAGGGCATTGGGGGTGTTTATGGGGGAGGTCTACAAGTTAGTTATAGTGTTGTTTGTGGGTTTTGTGTAGATTTTGGTGTATTAGATGTATCAATAGTATTGTTTTCCACTAGTTTGTAGTTTGGGGTTTCAACGCCCTTTTAGTATCTACAAACATGTCCTTTGGTCATTGAGCTTTCGTGTTTGGTTTAAAAAAAAAAAATAGTATTGGTTTAAAATGAGCCAATGCGTTTTATTTGAATTTCCTATTTTTTTCAGGTTTCCTGGAGTCTTTCTTTTTTTTAACACTATTCAGTTTTTTTTATGGATCCTAAATAATGGGGATTTCTTCAAGCTATCTCTATTAGATTTGTTATATTTTTGCTTTTTTGTTTGGGGGGAGCTTTTAGACAATATTATTCCCGTTTGTGGTGGATTACTATTTTTAACGACATAGATACAAAGGAAGGTCTGCAGCTACATAACAGTCAGTCCTATTTCTTTTGTTTCTTTTTGGTGGAAAATGTTATATTTTATTGGTTGTGTAAATACTATGGAGCCGATTACGAGTTTGGCGGTTGGACCCCTGTATTACGAGTTGGGCGGTCGGACCGCCATAAGACCACTGCTACCATTAAGGATCTGTGATCCCTGGCGGTCTTGCAGCAATCTGAGGCCAGCAATATGCTGGTGCCAAGCATATTATGAGTTTCCTCATCGCCACAGTTTTCATTACGGTGAACCTGCCATGGAAAGTGTGGCGGAGAAGAACCTAAGGGAACCCTACAGAGCCCTATGTTGCCTCAGAGCCAGGGGATGCATGCAGGGGGGCACATGTTGTGCTCCCATGTATTCATGCACTCCCAGTTCCTGCACAGCATGGACTTACCAGTTACCTTTCTAAGGCTCAAATATGCACCTTTTAAAGGCACCGCCATTGCAGGGCCACCTGGCCTGTATTCCAATCAGAATAGGACGGGTGGCCAGACTACAGGTTTGATGATCTGGGAGCAGGGCACCGGCATAGCAGCTTGTCTAAGTCCGACAAATTCATAATCAGGCCCTATGTGATTTTTATTTGGCATTGTGTGTTTATGTGTTGTAAATATTTATATGATTGACCTTGCTTTTTAGTTGCTTACTTGGTGATGGTTAAATGTTTTGTTTCAGTAATTATTTGTAATAACAACAAGAGAGGGAGGGATATACAGGGAGTCACTCTTGGTCCCCCTAATCAATATCATAAGCAACAAAAGAGTGAGGCCAACCGAAGGAAAAGGGGAAAGAGAGCCAGCATGAGGAATCACTCTTGTTTAAAAGAACCCTCACTCAACAACCTAGTTGGTGACATGCTTCATCATTGGGTTTCCACCAGAGAGGCTGAATGCCTCCCTGATGTGCTACGATGACTGGTTACAGCGGAGCTGGTTTTGGTGTGGTGTGAGTGCAATAGTGAAAAAGTGTGGTTTAAAAGACACCTTGGTTTATTCCCAAAATAATTTTTAATGGTGGAAAACCAGGTACCAGTAAAAACAAGTGATTTGGATGTTTCCTGTAGGAAGGTGGATACCTGACTATGGTTACCCCGGATTTTCTGCCTAGTGTTTAGCTGGTTTTCGACTTAGTTGGCCTGGGATCCTGCTAATCAGGGCCCCAGGCTATCTGCTCTCTCTGTAAAATGGACTCCATCTACCTTAGGTACATCACCAATTGGGATTGGGTCACTGTGAGCCCCTGTACAGAGTACTATAGGTACCCAGGGCATAAGTGCATCCAAGGCCTACCAGGGGCTGCAGCATATCTTTTGCCACCCCTGGCTGGCCATCCAAACTGACACAACTGGCTGATCACTGAGCTGGGGCAAGGTTGTGTAAACACCCCTTGCTTAGATAAATTATACCCATGTCTAAACCTATATCTGGACACATATGCACCTATAAGTCACTCCTATGGCAGGCCTTAACAATCCTGGAGGAAGAGTGCTTTGTTTTATGTGTGATGGAGCTCTAGCATGAGCTGAGCCTGTCTGCAGCTTTCGGAACCATGTCCTTATAGTTGTTACTGGATATTGCCATACCATATACTCTTAAGTGCATTATGAACCTCGCAGTTAAATGCTATCTATGGTTTGGCTTTATCAAAACATGTTGTGTAAGGTGTCATACACTTTGGAATACTACCCACTCTCCAGTCCTGGAAACGGGGGTAGCATTCCACCCTTCTAGAAGGAGAAGACATGCTACTTTCCTTTAACACGGTTAAATCAACCAGAGCCTCAGCATCACAAAATGGATGCTGCTGCCACAGACACAAGTCTGGCCTCCTGCTGCTGACCGAAACTCCGGCAGGGAAGGCCTGGACAAAAGGTTTCCTGTCACAGGGAGGTGCTAGCACCACCCCAGACAGGAGATAGTGGATTGAGGCAGGGAGGGCTGAAAGAAACTACACACTGCCTGGGGCACAGAAGGTGTCCCATGCATAGCCCAGTTCAAACCGGTGCTGGGGCACTCCAGCCCCAGCTCTGGCACGAAACAGGACAAAGGGAAAGGGGTGTAACCACCCCCTTCCTGGGTCCCACCCATAGGAGGGACCTAGCAGGTGATCCAGCCACTTGATTTGGAATAAAGGTAGGAGCTGTGTCCTTAGACTTCATCCTGACTGAAACTTTGATATGAAAATCTGGACCCTTCGACATCCTACTCGACGTAGAAGACTGAAGAATCTCCCTTGTGGTCAAGGAGTGACCACCCTGCACAAGCAGCCACCATCAGCGCTCAAAGGTTTTCTTTGTTGTTGCTCCTGCCGGATATCGAAAGAGAGAGACCAACAAGAACTGGACAGACATCCAACAGCCCGATCCACAGCTCCAGAAAAGCTGAGACCCGTGGAGGCGACGTGAGACGTGGGTCTGGCCATCTTGGAAAGCCAGCAAAGTGCTTCCTGTGCAGCTCCTGAGGCACCCTCGAAGCTGTACATTGGGGATTGAGAGGCCCCAGCCACAAGCAGCTTTTTTACCGAAGATCAGCTCTCCACACTCACCGAGTGCTGCATGGGGCACTTTTGCATTTTCCTGCTCGACGTGTCTGTCTGGTCACTTGCCCGTTGGCTAGTGGCCCCTGTGACAAAGAACCTACAAATTTTCACTGCTGGTCTGGTTGCTCCAGACTGGCCCTTGCTCCCCTGAAAAGGAGCAGCCCATCAGACCTTGCTAGTCTCATCCAGAAGCCACCTTCGATTCCTGTGTGGGTATCATTTGCCAAGGCCTGTTGACTCCGATTCGAGAACCCACAGTGAGAGCCTTCGTGGGACAGTCCGTGTCCACCTCCTGGTTGTTGTCGATACTTCCTGGTCCACGTGGCAGCGGAGACAAATTTCACAACATCACCTGATCGGAACCCGACATCGCCTGGTTCCTTCCTGGTTCCTTCCGGGTCACTGGATAGTGACCCAGACTCTGTCCCCTCTGCTTTCAGGTACTCTACATCTTCGATCCACCTTTGGATCCAACCGGACTCTTCTCTCCTGGTCGCCTGCAGCATCTTTTCACCAAGGCTCCATAGAACTCCACGACGAAACCTGACGCACTTTGACACCTATGCACCCGCTTCCTGTGGGTGAGGTAACGAGAGTACTACGGTGCTTCTGTAGAGATTTACATCCATAGTGTCCTAGTTTTAAGTGGTTAAAATCTAGTTCCTTTTTAATTTGTATGTTACACCCCTGGCTCATGATGCACAATGTTCTGGATTAAATGTATTCACTTATGCAGATGATTCCCAAATTGTTTTTTCATTATCTCAAACAGATTCCACTTCTCCCTCCCCCCTGCAAGCAGGCCTTAGCGAAATATCTGGTTGGATGAATCACAACCTGCTCAAATTAAATGGTGGAAAGACCGAGGTACTGGTCCTCAGAAATAAACCTGACCTTTGGAGCCTGAGACATTGGCCAACTGCCATGGGTTCCTTACCAATACCGTCAGAACGAGTGCGGAATCGTGGAGTAATTATTGACAGGGGACTATCTATGAAAGATCAGGCTAATAAAGTCGCAGCCACCTGTTTTACCATCCTACGGTGGCTACGTAAAATCTTTTGGATACTTCCCTCCAACACTCAGAGATCCGTTGTGAATGCCTTGGTGACCTCGAGTTTGGACTACGGTAACGTGCTCTACCTGGGGTCTACCAAGGCCATCACACGCCGCATCCAATTGGTACAAAACACTGCGGCACGGCTTCTTTGTGGTTTTCGGAAATGAGACCACATCACAGAACGCCTGAGGGAGCTTCATTGGCTTCCTTTTTAAAAATCGGGTAAAGTTTAAGGCCTTGAGCTTTATGCACAAGATTAAAATCGGAGTAGTTCCCCTATACCTTCAGGCCCTTGTCACTCCCTACACCCCTGCTCGCTGAGTCCGCTCCTCGTCGCATCATCTCTTTAGTGTACCTAAGTTTAGGCTCACTAGAATGGGTGGAGGTTCCTTTGCGAACTTAGGACCCAGACAGTGGAACTCACTTCCTTTGCACATTCGGATGGAGAATTGCCAAATGCGCTTTTGCAGAGCTGTGAAAACTTGGCTGGAGTACTGCTGCATCTGTCTTCTAGCGCCGAGAAACCCTTATGGGTAGCTGTCGCGCTCAATAAATCCAATAAATAAATAAACAAATAGTCCAGTCGGAAGACTTCCAAATCTGCAACTTTCTAACTTTTACGCACCTTTGACTTCTATTGGTGCACGCGTGTGCCTATAGACACTGCACCCACATCCTGTGGGCCTCCCCCGTCCTAACTTCTGTTAGTCCAGTGTAGCCCCAGTGTAGCCCCAGCGATTCTCAAGGCCCTAGGCCTTACCATTGTTCGTGACGTGGTTCTTATACCACTATTTTAGTATATGGTTTGAGTGGCCACCAGGGCCGATCCATATTTGTGCAACATTTGTATGTTATGTGAAGTTCTTTGTTTAACGCTTGTGTAAGCATGGGCGGAAAATCCGTTTCGCTCGCGGATTTTGCGGATTTTCGGTAAATTCGCAATCCGCGAGATTCGCGAATCTCCCGCAAAATCCGCAAATCCGCGAGCAGCGGATTTTATGGCTTGCTCGCACTGTTCGCGTGAGTTCGCGGCTTCTTAGTACAACTTCGCGCCCAGCGAATAAGCGCAAAATTGCAGAAATACGATCGTAGCTAAACTGAAACTACTTACCAGGTTCAAAAGTTCAGGCTCATCATTAGTAGCCATTTCTTGTAGTGCTTCCTGAGGGGCCCCTCCAGAGTTCAGTTGCCAGTTGCAACTATTATGTGACCCTGCTCTGAACCTCAGAATAGTTACACATATGCCACAAAGGTCCTGAATTACAGCTAAGGGAGACAAGCAGGAGCCAGGCTGGAAGTTAAAATCCATTAATCAGCCCCTAATTCATTATTGTCAGTTGGGGCAGGGCAGGTGTTGTAACTAATTTTGCAACAATGAAAGCACTTAGCAAGTGCAAAAGATCACTAATCAGGAAGCACTAAGGAAGCAGGTGCCAGCTAAAAAAATATTCTGTGACACATTAATCAGCCCCAAATTAATTCAGGTCACTTGAGGCAGGGAAGGTGTGCTTGCTTTGCCACAATAATGTACACTGACTGGACAACCAGAGGGTGCTGTTGAGGAAATATACATTTTATGATCAGGTTGTGTTCCCTAGCGTGTACCCCACCGTCTCCATGTACCAGCTTAAAGTGCATGTAACTTCCCTCCTGTGCCAGCTATGAAGACGCAAATACATTTGCGTCCAACGTTAACATGTCCTCTTTCAGACCCACCCTGAATGGGTTGAATAGTCCGTTCCTAAGTATGCTATGCCAACGTCTTTTTGTAGTGTACTTTACACGTTTTTCAGCCCTGGCAAAGTAGGCCCTGAATTTCTGCCATCGAGCCTTTTTCTGGCTTCTGACTCTGAAAGCCTCAGCCCAGGCTGTCTCTGTACCCGTGAACTCTGACTTACTTCCAGCGCGGCCCACCGTGCTTAGCTCAGCCTGCTGCCTGCCAAGACTGACTACAACCTTCGAATTATCTGTTCCGCTCCTCGAAAATACATTCCTGCCTACTAGTTTAAGTAAACATCCCTCCAGCTGCAGAGCAGAAGGGCCGGCCTCACTGTCTACGTGCAAGTAATTCATAGCCTCTGTTACCATGCTCCCATGGAAGGCCCATGCCCCCACGCTTCTCATGCAGACACTTAGGCGCTTATACACGCACTCACAGTCAGTATAGAATAGCTTCTGCCCCAGAGACCTTTTCCGTTCAGATAATATGGTTCCCAAACATCAGATATCAGATATGATAGAAGTACGAGTTGATCTGACATGCCAGACTTCTGTCTCTTTCCACTAGTGTAAATGTCAAGTCCCCTGCACCCTCCAGTTTCACGTCAATCACACGTCATGCAGCTGCGCGCGCATCCAAGCCTCCAATTTCTGCTGACATTGTAACATTTCTGTTTTGTGCCACCCACTTATGACACCTACCTGTGACGTTTCTAGCACACACCTCTAGTTCACCTCTAGTTCACGCCTAGTTCACGCCTTCTGATTACGTACTACTACCACGTGGATGCTGTTATCTTGCTTCTCTCAGCTGTTACGCCTACCATATTGGTTTCTATGATGTGATTTAAGTATATAAGCTATGTATTGTCAATAAAATATTGCTCTATCCCTTCCTGAACCCCTTGTGGTTGCAGGAACATGATATCCAGTTCCGGAACGATTCCTTTTTAAGGAATAAAACCCCTAAGAACTCTAACACCACGGACTCTGTTTTTTTCTTTCCGATTGAGTTATTATTGATTAAGTACTTACCTGCATAGAAATTAAGACGGTAAATTAAATATTTACGACATTTTGGCGCCCGAACAGGGACCCCTCCCCCACCCCACGCGCCGGTTGGTGCGTTGCAAACTCTGTCCCCTGCCATCAGTTAGACGGAACCTACGCGTACCGGCAGGATTTCCTGTATCTCCCTCTGGCCCACGGAGGTGACGAAGACTGCAATCAGCACCCAGACGAGGCGGTGAGGAGTGCGGAGGATCCCGACCAGAGCCTAGCCGAAAGAAGCAAGGTCCGAGGTGTCAAGAGGCCCACCAGTTTTCCGAAGTATCCACGTGTCGAGTCGAGTCGAGTCGAATCCGGTCCAGTCGAGTTTTCCGAGGCCTTCTGTTTCCGTGCTTCCCGGTGAGTACCATTGCTGGGACGTATCTAGACGGGTTTGGGTACACAAGTCCGGTCTGCACTGTTTTTAGACAGTGTATCTGTACTGTTTAGCAGTACATCAGTTATTTCAAGTTCTTGCACTGTTCTTGACAGTGTATCTGTGCTGTTTAGCAGTACATCCGGTATAGGGGGGTAGTCATTTATGTCTCAAATGTCTTTTCATGTGATTAATGTCGTGGTATGAGTGTGACTGTTTTTAATGTGCATTATTGTGTTCTTGTATAACTAGCTGTATTCAGTATTAAGTAGCTAGGATTGAGCATTCAGTACTAAGTAAGCGAGATGCCGTTTTTCAACAAGCTAAAGCAGATAGGAACTAGGAAAGGGATACTAGAGGAAGAAATTCCTATCCCCCCTAGGGACACTCCTGGAAATTTTATGTACCACAAGCATGGCTTAGATGCCATATTGTATCTAGATTTATGGGCCGATTATACTAAGCATCTAGACGAGAGACACAGATGGCCTGTTACCGGAACATGGGATGCCGAGTGCATCATGAAGGTAGAGGAAGCACTATGGAAAAAGAAAGCCAGACAATCTCAGAAAGACGCCATAGAGTTTTGGCGTAAGGAATCACATAAGCGTGCTGAAAAAGCACTACGTAGAGAAGACAGACTTAAAGAATCAGATAAAGCCCAAGAAAACAAATTAGTTACTGAAGGGATCCGAGTAAAATCAGAACAAATAGACCGCGCACGAAACAATCTCGTAAATGGCATGTATCTCGCGGCCGAGGGTTCGCCTGAGGCCACTTCAGAAATACCGAAAAATCTGCTGCCACCATTGGTTCCAACTAAAGTAACTCACAGGACTACTAAAGATATATTTCTGAATTCCTATCTAGAGGATGTAGCACCCGCTTACACCAATCTGCCTGTCCGCGTCCCGCCTACTGACGGTGACGGAGGTGGCAACCCGCCACAACTGCAACCAGGTTTTCCCGTTCGACAGCCCATCATTCCTCCACCTCCACCACTTCCCGCACCTAAAGTTGATCTACCGAAACCGCTTCTACCTGACCCTACTAAAAGACAAATTCAAGTACTGATACAGACTCCACAGAGAGATAATGTCCAAGCTTCCGTCTCAGGAGGTGCGATAGGGGGTCTTCGGACCCCGCCATTAACACACAGATTACACCTTAGGGATATGCAGAGTCCTTTCACGTTCAAATCACCCCGTCTCGACCTACTCAAAGAGCCACTTGCAGTTTGCAGATATGATCCTTTACCCGGCAAAGACGATAGAATGATGATGGCATCACTACGGTTACGATATGCTACCGATTACCTGCTGTTATTTGCAGGAATGAAAGAGCGCCTAGATAGAATATATCACTTTGTTCAGACTGGGAAAGACCCTGAAAGTATTAAGGATGCCATGGAGCATCAGAAAGTTGACACTCAAGCATATATACTACGTTTTTTTACAAACTGTCTAATAAGAGAACGAGACAGGCCTGAAACAGAACAGGATGAATTAGGTGCACTCAACAAGTGGGGCCAAAATATATCTGAAGGAAAACATGATAAGGGGACTTGCATAGCCAGTATGTACAAGAAAATAAGAAAAGCAGTGATAGAAATACACAAAAAAGAGAAAGAAAAGGCTTCCTCCGAGGAGGATGAAGAACCTGAAGAACAAGAAAGAACTACAGATACTATAGCGTATGTAGGTAAGGGAACTTACCTTAGGAAAGGCACTCGTCCAGAAAGCAAGAGAGTATTTCTCTCTGCCTTAACAAACCCGAATTCTTCTGAACATCAGTTCCAGGAGACTGATAAAAGGCTCCGAGAGAGAATGGGGTACCATGTACTCAATTCTATGGATGAACAAGAACTAGCCCGGCCAGCCATATTATGGACTGAAAATCCGGATATATATAATGATGACACCGTAGCGCAGACATTCCTGAACCTTACCCCAGACGAGCAGAAATTAGCAGGTGTATACATGATTCAGCACCTCCTCACGAAATATAGAAACGAACATTCTGATCCAGGTCCCTTACACGAAACATTAGAAGCACTACTCATGGATAGATGGAGAGGTCTAAGTACCAAGTTAATACAAATAATTCTAGAACAACGACATAGATATAATACTTTTATAAGCTCTGAATATGTTCCCGCCCCGCCCCCAGAAAGAAACATGTATCATATAGAGCGTCTGCATGGTCTTGAAAGTCAGAACCCCTTACGAGAAGTGCACCCAGTTATGGGTGAGGATCATAACTTGAAACGTGTGTATGTACACACGCCTCTGACCAAGTTAGAACTGTTAGAAATGAAGAAACTAGTACCCAGTCATGATAAAGACCCTGCAGGTTTTCACAGAGAACTTAAAGACATGTTACTGATGGGGGACTACACATATGAAGATATCATGAAAATGTTAAAGGTACTGCTGCCCACGGGCATCTACGAGAAACTGAAGGAAAAGGAATGGGAGGTGGGAGAGAAAAAGATTGTATGGGCAGAAATAGAAGACGAAGAGAACAAACGTGTCCCAGGGGTAGGCCTTGGGGAGAAAACTAAAGCATTACCAGGTTTGATAGTACAGGTTCTGCCAAGATTATTGACAACTAGAAAGGAAGACTGGGACGCAATCTCAGCATGTAAACAGAAACCAGATGAAGATACTAGTGACTTCTATTCAAGATTCGAGAAATGTTTCATTATTAATAGTGGTCTTAAACCAAGTAGCGAGTCGTACCCGCATCTTTTTGTATCAAAGTTAGTCGAGAATTCCCTGTTAGCAGTTAAAAACCGTGTATACAAGGTTGAGAGTACATGGCAAGCAAATACGCCATCACAGATGTTGCAAATGTTACAATACCATCAGAACAGAATTAGAGAAGAACAGGATCAGGAACAGAAACGTATGAAGGACACGAAAATGAAAATGTTAGTAGCCCAGTCGGTTCCAACTGATGGCCACAGAAAGGGTACGACCCAGACAGGTCACGCCGCAGCTCCCGTTAAAGGGACATGCAACTATTGCAAGCAGCCAGGTCACTACGTACATGAATGTCCAGTTCTGAAACATAACATAGCAACAGGTAAAACTAAAGAGAGACCACATCCACCGAGACAAGATCAGGCCCAGCAACAGACTTCACAGAACGTACAGCCCATGCAGAATACGCAGCCTATGCATGCTTCATCTCATACAGCACAGACAGTAGCGGCACCACAGCCACAGCCTATTGCCGCGACTCAGCAGGTTTCACAACAAATGTACCAGTATGCCCAATCTGCTTACCCCGATTACCAACGATACGCATGAAACAGCCTAGAGAGGGAGTTGGGCTTGCCTCTTATTGAAATTCCTGTAGATCAAGAAGGTCCTTATGTACACAGTCAAGTATTGGGAAAAGACAGAAAGTTTTTAATTGACACAGGGGCAAGCTGCACCACAATAAGCCATGACGAAGTCCCAGGGGCACCCCTCTCAGGCTCACAGAATGTTTCCCTTGGTTTTTCAGGACAGCCCATTGTAAATGAGGTATCAGAACCAGTCCCCCTGGCTGTGGGTCCGTTATCACGTGTTACAGACTTGTTACTTACGAAATCATGTCCAGAAAATCTGTTAGGAATAAAGACATTGAAGGCTCTAGGAGCCATAATATGCTGTTCCCCGGAGGGAGTTAGACTCTTTCTGCGGGATTTCAAGGGTCATTATGTATTACGAGAGTTTGATGTCAGATTGAAAAATTTACCAGATCACTTGTGGGCAAAAGGCCCAACTGATGTAGGTTGTATGCATATCACACCATACCGTGTTACACTCAAGACAGGAGTTGTTTTACCAAGAATCAGACAATACAAGTTACCACCCGATGCTGTAGTGGCTTTACTGGAAATCATTGAAGAGCTCATTGCCCAAGGAGTGGTCGTAGAGACCGACTCCAATATCTGTAATTCACCCATCATTCCAATTCTTAAACGTACTGATCCCAATGCACCGCCAGTATATCGGCTGGTGATTGATCTGCGAGAACTGAATAAATGCATTGTTCCACAGTTCCCTGTGGTCCCCGATATCTCTTCCCTATTAACTGCTATTGATTCTGAAGCAACGTTCTTTACTGTAATTGACCTCAAGAACGCTTTCTTTAGTGTACCCATTGATCCAGAGAGCCAATACCTCTTCGGATTCAGTTTAAATGGACGAAGTTTCAAATTTTCCCGCGCACCTCAAGGATTCACAGAAAGCCCCAGCATCTATAGCCAAGCACTGAAAAGACAACTAGATTGTATTCAAATGCCAGTTAACACTGCTTTACTGCAATACGTCGATGATCTGCTGATCACCGCACGAAGTGAGCCCGAATGTGAACAAGCATCACTGACAGTATTACATTTTCTGGCCGACAAGGGACACAAGGTGTCTCCTTCGAAGCTACAATTCTGTGTTCAGCAAGTTGTGTACTTGGGTCACTTGCTGTCCAAAGTGGGGAGACAGCTCACTCCCGATCGCATTCAGTTAATTGTAAATATGCCACAACCCCAGACACAAAAGGAAGTGCGGGCCTTCATAGGCCTCACCTCGTACTGCAGACAATGGATCCCCCAGTATGCATTTCTAGCTAAACCACTCATTCAGTTAACGACACAGGAAGCAGCGACTTCGACTGTTCTCCCTTGGACTCAGGAACACACACAAGCCTTTGAGGAATTAAAGAAAGCCTTATGCCAAGCACCAGTTTTAGCGACACCATGTTACAGCAAACCGTTTACACTTTTTGTTACAGAACGTGATGGTACAGCATTGTCTGTCCTCACTCAAGATCAAGCAGGTTCACATAAGCCTTGTGCTTATTTTTCAAGTACATTGGATTCAGTAGCCCAGGCACTCCCTGCGTGCTTAAAGTCAGTAGCAGCAACAGCATTAGCAATCAGACAGAGTGACTCAATCGTTTTAGGCCATCAATTAACAGTACAAGTTCCACATTCTGTAGAGGTTCTTTTAAATAGAACCCAGACTCAGCACTTGACTATAGCACGACTGACAGGTTACGAATTAACGCTATTCCAGCCACACATAGAAATCAGACGCTGCAGCATTCTGAACCCCGCAACATTGTTACCTTCAATTATGACAGATCCAGCCCCGCATGATTGTATAGAGATCATTAATGCAGTAACAAAACCTCGACGAGACTTAACAGATGTTCCACTGACAAATCCAGACCTGACACTTTATGTGGATGGTTCATGTATGAGAACAAGTACAGGAGAATTAGTGGCCGCGTATGCAGTGACCACTGAAACCGAAGTCAAAGAAACACATCGTATTGACACACTGTCTGCTCAAGCGGCAGAGCTTATTGCTCTGACCCGAGCCTGTATACTAGCCAAGAACAGAAATGTTAACATATACACTGATTCCCGTTATGCGTTCGGGGTTGTACACGACTTCGGAATGTTATGGCAAGAACGAGGTTTCTTGACCTCTCATGGTGCCAAGATTCAACACGGTCCCCTCATTCAAGCACTGCTAGAAGCAATACATCTGCCTTCAGGCATATCCGTCATGAAGTGTAAAGCACATACTAAAATTACAGATTCTGTTTCCCAGGGTAACGATCTGGCAGACCAGACAGCAAAACATACAGCATTGACTCACACCCAGACAACTGACGTGACAAAGACAATAGTACCGACAAATTGTATGACAGCCAGGGATCCCACACTAGATGTAATCGATATTCAGACACATGCCACCCCAGATGAAATAATGAAATGGACTGAACTAGGAGGGATCCAGACAGATCAAGGTTGGATGACGAAGGGAAAATCTACATGGTTTCTCCCTGACTCTATGGTTCAAGTCATAATCAATACAGCACATAGTCCAGCACATCTAGGAGAAAAAGCGATGTTAGACAGTTTACAAAATCTCTGGAGCAATAAACACTTACGAGCAGCAGCAAAACAGAAAGTGCGTACTTGCATGATCTGTTGTCAGTTCAATCCAGGTAAAAGCGTCCCTGTAGAGCAAGGTGGATTTCATCCTCCCGATCACCCTTTTGAAGTCCTCCAGATGGATTATATCCAGATGGACCGTTGTCGAGGATTCAAATATGTCCTCGTAATTGTTTGTGCACTTTCCCGTTGGACCGAAGCATATCCAGTCCCAGATTACACTGCTCCGACCACTGCCAAGCAGCTGGTTCGAGAATTCTTCCCACGGTACGGCTTGCCTCGTGTCGTGTACTCAGATAACGGGCAGCCATTCTCATCCGAGTTAATGAAACAAGTTTCCTTGCTGCTAGGATATCAGTGGAAATTCCATTGTGTCCGACATCCCGAAGCCGCAGGCCTTGTAGAGAGGCATAATCAGACACTAAAGACACGCCTTGCTAAAATATGTCAAGAGAAAGGGGTCGACTGGATAGTCGCCCTGCCAGTTGCACTGTTCTACATGAGAATGGTTGCCCACTCGAGATCAGGACTATCCCCGTACGAAGTGGTCTTTGGTAGACCACCGAATATGTGGGGGACGCCCATTCCTAAGAAAATTACTGATGTTGATTGTAACATGTTGACAGATTACCTTGCCTCCTTGATGTCTGCACTCCAATCATGTCGTTCACAGGTTGCCGCAGCCTTCCCTGACAACACTGATGTAAAGCCGCATGATGTCCGTCCTGGGGACCTGGTTTTAATTAGGAACTTCGACAGGAAAAGTCCGCTGGAGCCCCGCTGGAAAGCGCCGAAGACCGTCCTTCTTACTATGAGGACCGCAGTAAAGGTGGAGGGCAGAAAGGGGTGGATCCACACGAGTCATATTAAACAATGCAACGAACTGAAACCAGACCCAGACTCGTCCACCCCCTCCAAAGACTGTATTGAGCCTAGTGACTTTAAAGTTTCCGAAGGAGAGAAAACTCCCCAAGAGGAGTATAAATTAAAACTCCGATCTAGCAAGTCAGACAGTTTAATTGTTTAAGTCCTCCCCTAGGTGAATCGGTTAAATAGTTTCTGACATGTATCCCCTAGATCGAGATAGAGAGAGAGAGAGACAACTCAAGAAACGTACATATTGCAAATCACTGCGTAGTCACTGTATAGTGACATTATTAATTATGTTTTTTCTAAGTCTTCTGATTATTGTTGCAAGTATACTGCTTCCTATCTATTACCCTATTTTCAAGCGTGAACAATCTGCTTACAATGTTTCTGCTGAACATTCTTTTAGTGAGTTACCTCCACATGAACTTTCTTACAGACTCGCGCTGCGCAACAACACATTCATTAGTATGTTACATCATTCCCATCAGACTAACAATGCTACAAACTGCTGGATATGTGGCCGACTCCCTCCCTACCAGAAATACAAGGGAGCTCTGCCCCTATTTCCGTACCCGTTCACTCACAATGGCTCCTGTGGTGCATGGTTTAAAATAATTAATTCCTTAGATCCTGACATTGCTGTTTTCAAAGGGAGCTGGGTTTGGGGAAACTTGAACTTAGTTCTGCTTGATGTCTGTTACCCTGATAAGAAGGGACTCCCCACTAGAATAGGAACTGATCTAGAAAATGAAGTATATGGATTAGGTAATTACACAATTAACCTTATGATTCTTACTGTTGAATCCGAAGCTGCACCAGTTCTGCCCGCTATGTCAGTATTACCAGTCACTGGTGAATTATGTGTCAGTAAGAAAGGTTCAGTACACTTAGGTCATAGTAAATGTACTACTGTGGTCGAATTCAGTGATCAAGGTAAATCGTCCTTTAGAGCTACCCGTCATTCCTATTTTGTTTGTGGTCATACCGCATACATACGTTTACCTCCAGATTGGGATGGTACCTGTTATATTGCATTCCTTCTGCCACCTGTTTTTCTAGCCCCTCCTGATTATCACAGAAATACAAATCTAGTAAAGAATAGACTCCGAAGAGATCTCCCGCTTGTCGACTACACAGAAACGGCATGGGAACAATACACCGATTTTAATAAAGGATTCTTTTTCTTTTTAGGCCCCGTCCAAAATAGTAAACTAATACGCAGATTAACTAGAACACTTGAAGCAGTAGTGAATGAAACTGCCTCCGCCCTAGGTAACTTAACCGAAGAGCAGTCCGCCATGCGGGTTGTTGTCCTTCAGAATCGTCTTGTTATTGACGTCATCTTGGCAGATAGAGGTGGAGCCTGTAAGGTCATCGGGTCAAGTTGCTGTGTTTTCATTCCAGAAAACGCGCCATCCGTATACAAAGCTATTACACGTCTTCATAAAATTGCCAATCTGATACATCAGAATCCAGGCACCTGGACTTGGTCCGGTTGGTTCTGGACAACGTTAACTGCTTGGGGATGGAAGATCCTATCCTTCCTAGGTATTGGCCTAGTCATAGTATTCAGTTGTTGCCTGTGCCTACAGTGTGGGCCAGCAATTTGTGGACTGTGCGCCACATCATGCATTGAACATTCCAGTTTTCTCTCACGACGTCAAAGAAAGAAAGATGAACAAATGATGTTACAAGAACAAACTGATCGATTCATGAGGATCGATATATCATGAAGGGTCCGTAGGGAACAAGGAGGGAATGAGGAAATATAAATTTTATGATCAGGTTGTGTTCCCTAGCGTGTACCCCACCGTCTCCATGTACCAGCTTAAAGTGCATGTAACTTCCCTCCTGTGCCAGCTATGAAGACGCAAATACATTTGCGTCCAACGTTAACATGTCCTCTTTCAGACCCACCCTGAATGGGTTGAATAGTCCGTTCCTAAGTATGCTATGCCAACGTCTTTTTGTAGTGTACTTTACACGTTTTTCAGCCCTGGCAAAGTAGGCCCTGAATTTCTGCCATCGAGCCTTTTTCTGGCTTCTGACTCTGAAAGCCTCAGCCCAGGCTGTCTCTGTACCCGTGAACTCTGACTTACTTCCAGCGCGGCCCACCGCGCTTAGCTCAGCCTGCTGCCTGCCAAGACTGACTACAACCTTCGAATTATCTGTTCCGCTCCTCGAAAATACATTCCTGCCTACTAGTTTAAGTAAACATCCCTCCAGCTGCAGAGCAGAAGGGCCGGCCTCACTGTCTACGTGCAAGTAATTCATAGCCTCTGTTACCATGCTCCCATGGAAGGCCCATGCCCCCACGCTTCTCATGCAGACACTTAGGCGCTTATACACGCACTCACAGTCAGTATAGAATAGCTTCTGCCCCAGAGACCTTTTCCGTTCAGATAATATGGTTCCCAAACATCAGATATCAGATATGATAGAAGTACGAGTTGATCTGACATGCCAGACTTCTGTCTCTTTCCACTAGTGTAAATGTCAAGTCCCCTGCACCCTCCAGTTTCATGTCAATCACACGTCATGCAGCTGCGCGCGCATCCAAGCCTCCAATTTCTGCTGACATTGTAACATTTCTGTTTTGTGCCACCCACTTATGACACCTACCTGTGACGTTTCTAGCACACACCTCTAGTTCACCTCTAGTTCACGCCTAGTTCACGCCTTCTGATTACGTACTACTACCACGTGGATGCTGTTATCTTGCTTCTCTCAGCTGTTACGCCTACCATATTGGTTTCTATGATGTGATTTAAGTATATAAGCTATGTATTGTCAATAAAATATTGCTCTATCCCTTCCTGAACCCCTTGTGGTTGCAGGAACATGATATCCATTTCCGGAACGATTCCTTTTTAAGGAATAAAACCCCTAAGAACTCTAACACCACGGACTCTGTTTTTTTCTTTCCGATTGAGTTATTATTGATTAAGTACTTACCTGCATAGAAATTAAGACGGTAAATTAAATATTTACGACACTGTGATGAAACAGAGGGTGGCATGGGTGGGCCAGAGGGTGGCATGAGTAGTCAGAGAGTGGCAGTGGTGACAGAGAGTGGCAGTGATGAAGAAGAGTGTCCCAAACAGGCTGGACACGTAGAAACAACAAGTTCGCGAAACTTGCGACCCGACAGGTAAGTTCGCGTTTTGCGAAATTGTACAAAACCCTCGCGAACTGGCAGAAACCCGCGCGAACACAAAAAAAAAATAATCCGCAAATTCGCGAGAATTCGCGGATTTTGCGGATTGCGAGTTCGCAAATCCGCAAAATTCGCAAACGCGAGATTCGCAAAATTCGCCCATGCTTACGCTTGTGCTTCTGCCCTCATAAAGAGTACAGAGGATTATTCTAGTAATAAATACATATATTTTATAATATATAACTTGTGTGGTGTCCTTTCATTTGGTATTAAAAGGATTGCATGTGGTAAAACAGCTGGCTTCACATGCCCTCTTGAGTTTAGCCTCAGACAGCTTTTCTCCATGCTACCAATAGGATAGCTGGTCTATAAGGTTGACTTACAACCAATCACCATAGGGGTCGTTTGGACTGGTGCAAGGTGCTCACAAGAATAGTGAACATCACATACCAGGCCAACTTCTCACATCTCCTATCTGGCTAGAGTGACCAGGCACATCCTATTAAACTAAGTGAAAAGATTGGTCAACATGTTTCTGCTTCAAAAATGCAAATTGGAGAAGCATTCATCAGGGCCGTCCCTCCACGGCAGTATGCGTGCGCTAAGGTGCACCGTAACCTGTGGGAGATGCAACGAACAAACTCATGGTTTATCCGTTCAGGCCTTCAGGATTTCCGAATGCCGAATGCAATGCTATGTACGAATGTTTTGCGACCAAAATGCAGTCACAAAACATTTGCATTTTCCCGCCTACTTCAAGTAAGTGGTAACCTAGTCGTAAATGGGAAGGGGTCCATAGAAGACACCTTCCCCTTTGTGAATGGTTGTAAAAGCATTTTTAAGAGCATATTTATTAATATTTAGGTTGGTGTCTAAATGTTTGTAGTAAATGCTAATTTTTTTGGGGTGGTGGTGTTCTGATTCTAGTTATATCATTTATTTGGGGGAATGGTTAATATTTGGATGAGTTAATATTGTTATATTTAATTTAAACATGCATAAAATGTTTTAGGTTTATTTTTAATAATTGTTTTAACTAAAAAGGTATTTTTTTTTATTTAATAAATTATAATTGAATTATTTTAGTGATATGATTGTAGTCAATATTTTTTACATATTATATGTTCAATTGAAGGTGATGATATTTTTCTTTCTGATATTTGTGCCTTCAACATAAGTAAAAATCAATTTTTAACAACATGTGTGCTTTAGATATTTGTGGTATACTAGTTATGCATTGGACGGTGATATTTGTTTTATTGATATTTGCGCTATTTTTGTGCTTCGATATTGTATACATCAATATTATGTCAGTGATCCGTCCTTCTTCCTGGGAGATTATCCACAGGCTCAGAATTGTAGTGAAGAGTTGATTTCTGGAGTCCAGTATTTTTATTCCGGTTCTGCCTTTGAAGTGGTAGAAGAAGCTGCTAAGGGCTTTCCTTTGAATTAGACAGGTACTCTGCCTTCCTTGCCCTGGCTCCAGCCTAACTACAGGGAGTATGCAGTCCTTTGTGTGGAGGCAGGACACAGCATATTCAAGTGTAAGTGGGGCTGTGACCAGCTCCCCCCTTACATCCTGCTAGTGATGGTCCATCCAGGCACACCTAAACTCCTGATTCTTTGTGGCTGTCTAGGAGGAATAAAACAAACCCCGGTTGTTGACTACACCCAGTTATGTGACCCAGAGACAAGTTGCAGGCGCCAAATGGCTAAGGCAGAAAAAAGCCAACTTTCTAAAAATGTTAATTTTAAAATGTTAATTAAAATCCAACTACACCATAGATTATGCCTTATTTATTACAATCCCAAAAACACCAAACATGAATAGGCTACTTGCTTCCATTTGGAAATCACAGCTTATTATTAAATTTAATAAGGTAACTTTGATGCTATCCTATGGGAGAGGTATGCCTTGCAGTAGTGAACATCTAATTTAAGAATGTTTCACTACCATGTAAAACATAAAAGTGCATGTCCTACTTTTCAAATAAATTGCCCGCTACCCTTTGGGCTGTACAGGGCCTACCCTAGGGGTGACTTATATGTATTAAAAGGAAGGTTTTGACCTGCAAAGGATTTATTTTGCAAGTTGAAATGGGAGTTTAAAACTGCACAGAAAGGCTGCAATTGCAGCCCTGAGATGTGTTTAAAGTGCTGCTTAAGACAGTGGAACAATCAGTGTTGCAGGCTCCCTAGTAGCATTTAAGTAACAGGCCCTGGGCACAGAAATGAAATGAATGAAATAAAAACGGGATTTCTAGAGCGCATGGCTGCCCGGGGGCGTCCCAGCGCTGGGATTGTACTAGCCACTGAGGGGGGAAGCAAAAAACGGGAAGGGAAATAGGCAAATTATTGTGGGAACAGGTGGGTTTTGAGAAGCTTGCGAAATTTTTTGTGATTCGTTTCTGCTCGAAGATGGATAGGTAGGGCGTTCCACAGTATTGCTGCTGCAACTGAGAAACAACGTCCTCCAGTACGGGCTTTCTTAATTTTATGTACTGTGGCCAAGTTACCATGGGAGGAACGCAGAGATCTGTTCGGTTTATATGGGAAGAGCCTAGTTTTATGCAACGGGGGACCCTGATCTTGTAGAGCTTTGTGCGTTATACATAGTGCCTTGAATTTGACCCTTTCACGGATTGGGAGCCAGTGAAGGGTCTTCAATGCAGGTTTGGCTGATGTTCTGCGGGAGGTGCCTGTCAGGAGCCTAGCAGCGGCATTTTGAGTTCTCTGCAAGATGTTCAAGGTTGCTTCAGGGGCTGCCAGGAAAAGGGCATTGCCATAATCTAGCCTCGATGATATCAGCCCTTGTATTAGGAGCTTTTGAGAGGGGGCAGGGAGCAGGGGGAGAATTTTCCTGGCTGAGCGAAGAAGGCCTACGCAGGTACCTGCGTTTTTTTTTGCCTGGGTTTTAAGAGAAAGGTCCTGTTCTAACCAGAAACCCAGACTTTTGAGCTCCGGCTTGGGTTGGGGAAGGGTCCCTAGGCAAGATGGTCACATTGCGCTGGGGAGGAGTGATGTTTGTGGTCCCAGTAGCATGAGCTCGGTTTTAGAGCCGTTCAGTTTCAGTCTTGAATCACACATCCACTGATAGATCCCTTCAAGGCAGTCATGAAGGTTTTTGATTTGAGCACTCTCTAGCGAAAAAGAGACCACCATTTGGGTGTCATCAGCGTATGTGATGGTTTTTATCCCAAATGAGGAGACCACTTCATCCAGGGGGGCCTTGTAGGTGTTAAATAGTGTAGGGCTCAATGAAGAGCCCTGGGGGACCCCACACTGGAGGGGGAAAAAATCGGATCGCTCATTACCTTCACAGACCTGAAAGGTTCTGTTTTTAAGGAAGGAAGTGAGCCAGCGAAGTGCGGTGTTTCTTATTCCTAAGTTGGACAGTCGCTGTATCAGGATCTCGTGGTCCACCGTATCAAATGCAGCGATTAGATCCAGGAGGATTAGTAGCACCGTTCCCCCTGAATCCAAGATGCATCTGGCTTCCTCCATCACTTGAAGAAGGGCGGTCTCGGTCCCCTGCCCAGGACGGAACCCAGTTTGAGAAGGGCGAAGAAGGTTGTTGGCTTCTAGGAAAGCCGATAGTTGTTGATTAACAACCTTCTCCGTGATCTTACTTATCCCTGGTAATAGGGAGATAGGGCGAAGATTGGAGAGATCAAGTGGGTCGAGACCTGGTTTTTTCTGTATGGCTTTTACTACTGCATGTTTCCAGCTATGGGGGACCACTCCTTGGCTGAGGGAGGCGTTGATGAGATCGGTGGCCTGGTGTGAGATAGTGGATCCCACTTGTTTGAGGATACGAATGGGGGCAGGATCGTTTGGAGAGCCACTTTTCATCCCTGAGAGAGTTTCAAGGAATTCTTCCTTGGTCATCTGATGGAAGCTGTCGAGGATAGGACCATTTAATGAACGAGTCAAGGTTTCAGCTGGGATTTTGTCAGATTTGGGGGGGAGGGTTTGTAGAATGGTAGTTATTTTGTTCTGAAAATAAGATGCTATTTGATTGCATCTAGCAACAGAGGGTAACTGGGTTGGGGAGGGGTTTGGAATTTTTAATAAGTTTTTGAAAATTTTATAGGTCTCGCGGGACGAATTAGAGGCAGATTTGATTTTTTCCTCATAGAAGGAGGCCTGAGCTGACTTTCGGGCTAGTTTATAGATGTTCATTGATTTTTTATATTCTTCTTTAAAAAGTGGGTCCCAGTTTTTCCTCCATTTGCGTTCTTGAACTTTACAATTTTTCCGAAGAATCTTGAGTTCTTGGGAGTACCAGGGGGATTTAAAAGAGGTGCATTTTTTCTTTAGATTTTTCTTCGGAGCAACTTGGTCTAAGGTAGAGGTAAGCCAGTTGTTAAATTTTTTATCTGCTTTGTCTGGGTCTGGATCTGCATAAGGGGCAGAGTTAGTTAGTTATTGCACCCAATTTTCAAGAGGTATTTTAGACCAAATTCTATCCTGTTGTCTTGGGGTGAGGGTCTGGGGGGTGACAGGAGTGATCTGCCAAGAAAAAGGAATCAGGAAGTGATCTGACCATGGGAGGGGGAGTGGGTGGGAGACTTCTAGATTAAGGAGATTAGTGAAGAGTGGGTCTAAAAGATGTCCTTTGGAGTGAGTTGCTTCAGAGTTTTTAAGTTGGATGTCAAATGCTTTTAATTCCGAGATTATATCTCCAGCAACTTTATCTTTGTTGTCCTCAAAGTGGAGATTTAAGTCTCCTAGAAGGAGAAAGCTGGAGGTCAAAGTGCCCCTGGATATGGTCGCCTCTAGCAGAGAATTGACGAAATTTCTTAAGCTGGTGGGAGGACGATAGATGAGAAATCCCGAAAGGGTTTTATTGGGATTTATTTGGAGGGAAAAGTGTAAGTTTTCACAGTCCTCAATACCTCCATTTTGTATTCTGCAGGTAAGGGTGTTTTTATAAACAATCGCTATCCCTCCTCCTTTGCTCTTAGATCTATTTTGGTATAATATGAGGTAGCCTGTGGGTAGCATATTGACGATGTCGGCTTCGGAATGGGGCATAAGCCACGTTTCCGTAAGGAAAAGGGCATCTAATGTCATATCCTGGATCAGCTGGTTGATTTCTACGGAGTGTTTAGATGCAGATCTACAATTAAGTAACGCTAGGTTGACCGATTTAATTGTAAGGTGTTTCCCTCTAATAATGTCAGAGGTTAGCGGTATGGGGGTGAGGGTAGATGTGATCGGGTGGTATTGAAGGAGATGATCCCTCGAGTATTGTAATCTCTTACCTCCTGATTTGGGCATAGTGAGTGGCCCTGTGCCCGGCCTGGCCCGGACGGGCCCAGACGGGCTTGCCTCTGGCGTGCCTCCAGCGTGCCATCGGCGCGCCTGCTGCGCGGACGAGAAGAGGGCTTCATTTTATTGTGATTGGGCCAAAATCGCCCAGCCACTAGACCGCTGTCCAGGCCCCTATCTAAGATGGCGGCCGTGGATTGAGTGCCTCGGGGATAAGTAAATAAGGCAGACTGGGAGCCCTAAACTGCTTCAGGTCGTGCAATTTGTCTGCACGAGGAAGCAGCTCACTCAGGTAGGTTTAGCAAGAATTATGGACAATAAACAGCGTTTTTACAAAATTACAATAAAAACGATTCTGTGCAATTTTAAAACAGTGCAAGTGCTGGTAAAACGATTTAATGCAAAAACGAGCTTTGTAAATTGATTAATTTAGCAGGAGCAGCCAATTGTTCTGCTGCTCGAACTCTAGCCTCCCGGCTTCCGCCTCAGGAGGGTACAATCACTGGTTGGTGAAACTGTAAGGAGCTCTTTTAAGGTGATTGGGCCGAAATCGCCCAGCCACTAGAGCGCTGTCCAGGCCCCTATCTAAGATGGCGGCCGTGGATTGAGTGCCTCGGGGATAAGTAAATAAGGCAGACCGGGAGCCCTAAACTGCTTCAGGTCGTGCAATTTGTCTGCACGAGGAAGCAGCTCACTCAGGTAGGTAATAGCACTTTACTAGGGACTTACAAGTAAATTAAATATTTCAATTGGCTATAAGTCAATGCTCCCATGTTTTAAGGAGAGAGCATAAGCACTTTAGCACTGGTTAGCAGAGATAAAGTGTGCAGAGTACTAAAAGCCAACAAAAACAGGTTCAGAAAACAGGAGAATCAAGTTTTTAATATCGTCCAGCCAAATTTCCTTTGCAAAATATTGACTACCAGAGTATTGTGATGGTATGTATATAAGAAAGTGTAGATTTACTATCCTTAACTCTACCTTGTGGATATGTATACATTTGAGGTATGTAAATGTGGAGTTAAGGATAGGTAATCTATGCTAGCTCATACATTATTACCTTCATGCTATTGTATAGCCAGTATATTGGCCACAGTATTTTGGCAGGATAATAATTATTCTCCTTACATAAGACTCTCTGAGATGCAATTTAGCGTGTTATTCAAATGAAAAGGGGGGGCCGTTGGCCCCCTCGCCCGCATGGCGGTGCGGCGATCCCCTCTCCCCTTGCCAACCGGTGGTGTGGGGGCGTGATCTCCCGGCACCCAATGGTTACGCGGGAGGTGTGCGCCACACCACTGGTTGGCCGATGCCTAATCCCTGACTCGGAGGCGTGATGCAGACTTCCGGGTCAAGGGGGCGGGCGGCGAGTGTTGAGGGGAGGGGGCGGCCGCCCCTCCCCGCGTCCCTGGGAATAAAGGAGGGGGGAGAGCTCAGTATGCCCTTCTTGTCGCCTGACGCTCCCCCACACTGGTCGTGCCCCGCGCTCGGGCCTCCTAATTTTCTGTTTTCTTTTTCAGATCAAGGATTGCTGACTGGAGTGTGTGGTAGCGTGACGTTGGAAGCAGACAGATGGAGAGTTGACCGTAAAAGATCGAGGACGGTGGATCTGTAGAGTGCAGGACACGCAAGTCATTGACAGTAAGAGGAAGCGGGGGGCTTGCATTTCATCGCTTCGTGTGGCCGCCGGGTGGGTCTACGTTAGAGTTTGGCCACCCCTAACATTCGGAGTAGCCTGTGTTGCGGTCGCTGTCGCGTGGTGCTTATAGCCCCTTGCACATCCTCCGTCTCATGAAGGTACAGGGCGCATTGGTTGCGAATCTGATCTGTGAGCGACTCGAGCAATAGTAAGAATGCCAGGAGCGAAAGCTAAGGGGTCAAAGATGGAGTAGATGTTTCAGACCATGATGCGTAAGATGAATGCCATGGACAAAAGATTGAGTTCGGTTGATGGCCTTGAGGCCCGTATGATGAAAAGAATGGATGATATCGAAGGCCCGCGTGGTAGGCCCAAGCGGCAGATTGACGCGCCTTTACGGGAGGGGGATTCCGATTCCTCGCCGAAGAAGGGTATATATATAAATGTATATAGACAAATGTATGCCGATGGGTTGCTCGATCTCTTGTGCGTACTTTGAGACTTTCAGTTCCTTTCTTGAATGGGTCATGAGACAGGCCATGAGCCACAAGCAGGTTATGCATTATTTGGATGAATTCCTGTTCATGGGAGCGGTGGGTACTTTGGAGTGTGCCTAGGTTTTGCAGGAATTTTGCGTGCTCATGCGGGCTTTCGGGGTACCGCTAGCGCCTGGGAAGACAGTTGGTCCGACCACTTGTTTGGAGTTCTTGGGTATCGAAATTGATTCTCTGGAAGGGTGCTTTAGATTACCCACAAGCAAAGTATCGAAGTTCAGGGCGGCATTGCGCCAGTGCCTTCAGAAGGAGAAAGTTACATTGCAGCAGCTATAGGAGACGGTGGGCCAATTGAACTTTGCATTGCGAGTTATCCCAATGGCACGCCCCTTCTCTCTGTCAATTGCCCAAGCCATGAAAGGTTTGAGAGAGAAACATTACTGCACTAGACTGTCAGCAGAGGTTTGCCAGGATATGCAGATTTGGGTAGCATTCCTGGAGGATTTCAATGGCAGAGTAGTGTGGCCGTCCCCCCCCCCTGCGTCATCGGCAGAGTTGGGTTTATGGACCGACGCTGCTGGTAGCATGGGCTTTGGCACCATCCTGGGCTCAAAGTGGGTCGCCCAGAAATGGCCCGACGAATGGGGATCGTGGGGATTAACCACCAACATCGGTTTCCTGGAATTGTTCCCTATATGGGTGGCATTGATGGTCTGGCCGGTGCACCT
The DNA here is from genome assembly GCF_964263255.1 of Lissotriton vulgaris. NCBI lineage: Eukaryota > Metazoa > Chordata > Amphibia > Caudata > Salamandridae > Lissotriton > Lissotriton vulgaris. The sequence goes on along the minus strand of NC_141689.1, from coordinate 240,492,628 downwards.
TAGCAATCGGTCAGTGGTGTTCTGGTCGGACAACATGAGCGTGGTAGAATGCATTAACCAGCAAGCGGCGCGGTGCCCATTCATACTGCGCTTAGTAAAGGAGATTGTGCTACAATGTTTGAAATGGAACGTGACCTTCAGAGCCAAACATGTGCCAGGTGTTCTCAATAATGCAGCTGATGCCCTTTCTCGCTTCGAAATGCAGGTGGTCAGGGAACAGCTCCCTGCAGCGGACCCATCGCCAGCACCTTTCCTGGTTGCTCTCTGGTGGATTGGTGCCCCAGACTACCGTACCTCGTGGCATCTAGCCTACCCCCACGGACCAGAACAGCAAACGAAGGGGCGTTCTTGTCTTACTGTACTTTCCTTGGGCAGGGTTGGGGGAATAACTGGGCACGTGAGGACAGTTTTGTTGCATACCTAGAGCTGATGCACAGGGAAGGGCGCTCGTTGGCAGCCGCAAACAGACACAGAGCTGCTGTTTCATTCTTTGCTCAGGCCAGGGGTGTGAGGGACCCTACTAACACGTTTGTAGTGCGCAAAGCGTTGAGGGGCTGGCGTCGCATTCAGGGGCACTCGACAGATTCCAGAAAGCCCATTGGTCTGGTCAGGCTTACAGCCCTGTTGTTAGCTCTTCCTGATGTCTGTAGTTCCCCTTGGGAGGTGCTACTTTTCAAGGCGCCGTTCACGTTAGCGTTTTATGGGGCCCTGAGATTAGGCGAGCTAGTAGCTGCGTCCAAGGTGGACACAGAGGGTGGCCTACAAGTGACCTGTGTGGGGATCCATGCCGACACCATGTGTGTAACGATTCAACGATCGAAGACCGACCAGGAGGGAAAGGGGGAAACGATAGTGCTTCACCGTGCTCAGACCAACCCTTGTTGCCCAGTCTCGCATGTGGAGGCTTTTAGGAGGCAGCGGGACGGGGCGCCCGGAGGGGCACTATTGTGTCACATGGATGGTACTCCTTTAACTAGGTATCAGTTTGGGAACCAGAAAGGGTCAAGGCAGCAGACCAGGTCAAGCACTACAAGTTCTATGTTTCTAAGTTTTTGGGGTCGGTGCAAAACTTCTTCCTACACCTGCTACCAGTCGGTGTTAAGGTCAAAGGATCCAAATACAAAAAATGGAAGGTGCACTCAATGAGAGTCCAAAGGAAAGAAAGTATATTATATATCTTCTTCTTTATTAGTAGTTTTTTTTCACATACAGGCACAGCCAACGCGTTTCGTTCCTTTAACCATATGGAACTTCGTCAGGGCTGTAAAAAGCGACAAACATATATATACATAAATATACAATTAAAAAGTTTTACAAGTACCAAAAAAACACAACATTTAGAACAATGATCAAGACCCAAGACACATATGTTGTTACGATATTTTCTCAACAAGACAAAAAACGAAGACAATACATTTCTGTCCATCTAGATTTAAAAGACACCCATTGTTATGTGAGATAATAGCATGCCACCATCTGGGTGGCAACCTTCAAGTTTCCTCAGGGTTTACACCATTACAAATAAGCCTAATATGTACAACCAGTAGTGCAAAGCAAAAACCCATAAAACATATTATTTACATTCATGTACATCCAGAATTTAAAAACACCCGTTGTTTCATGAAATATTTCTATGCCACCATCTCTGTGGCAAAATTCAAAATTCCCTGCAATTATATTTTTAAAAAATAGACTAAGTATGTACAACCAGTTATACAAAAAAAAAAACAAACACATTAATAGCACATAATATTTACAGGTGACGGCATCCATTTGGGCACTACTACATTGATACTGAGAGTTGTATCCAGTCAAACCCCTTGGAATAATTCAGAGTAGTTAGATCAAAATCTATTTGTAGAAAGGGGATTTGGCAACAGCACCATTGGAACGAAGGGATAGTATGAAAATGGAATAGACACATTGCCAAGTTTACTCATAGTGGACAAGTCAAAGTTAAGCCGGTTGTAAGTACGATACCAGACAATAAATGCAAAAGAAGAGCACTTACCGAATTAATTTAGTATTGAAATCGGGATCTATACAAACACGACTCGTGGATCGCAAAAATAGTGGCCTCCAGTAGTTCAAAGGCATGTAACCTGAGATGGAGAATAGAGATTGCTATAATTCCTTTATGTAATATAGACGAGAATCAGATCACAAGGCTACATCACATGTATACAACCAATGATCATTAGTGCTCCATTGGTAAGGCTCCTAAAGGTACCATCTCTGGCATGTTCCCTAGCATACTAGTTCCTTTGTATGCCTCATGATGCAGCAAAGGGGTTTATATGGACATAGCCATGACCAATAATTACCATTTATATAGAGAAGGTGCACTCAACTGGATACCCCTTTGAGCGTCCAGTGGTGATTCTTATGCTATGCCTCTTAGTCTTCAGGGTTCCGGCGATCTAGGTGGGAAACTGGTTCAAAGTGGGGTAAGTATCCACAGGCAATCTGTTGCATGAAATATAATAAAATGTAGAGAAGGACTAGTCAGTTTCAATCAGACCCAATGTATAAAGCTAATATGTAGCATGTCCACCAATAGGTGATATACATAAAAAAAGGGCGAGAATAACATTTAAAATTATTACAAGAAAGAAAAGGTACATCCATGTCACCAGAATTACAAGTTGCAACCGGAAAGGATTACCTAATTGTTGCCAAGACGATATCCTGTTGTTCCCCCTAGTGCCAGGCTCCAATGTCGGCATCAGTACAAAAAGGAAAGGGTCACCGGTCCGTAATAAAACTCGGTGTTCGCGGAAATGACAACAGTGCACCTGTAATCAAGGAGGTAGGCATATATGCAACATCACTACACCATGTGCGTTTAAATAGTCAGGAACGTATTTGAAGAGAAATGTTTGTCAGTAGCAATGAGGGTAAATAACACCAACCAATATAATAAACCCCCTTGTGGATCAGACCCTAGACCGCGTGTTCGAAGATACCCCTCCGGTAGAGACCGTCAGTTAGAAGTTGATTGTAAGTCAGGAAAAAATGATATAGTCTATAATCCTGTATGAATCTCACTAGAGACAGAAGTGCACAGTACAAACATAAAGCGGGACAACTAAATACAGTCAAAATAGTCCATTTTTCACACATCTGCATATCCTCGAGGAGTCCCAGTTACTATAAAATATATGATGTCCATGCATAAAGCGAGACTCCGGATTGTGATAGAGGCAGCCCAATTTATCTGAGATGCCCCAGAGTCATTCTGGACGGTCCTGGACTTAAGTATTGCAAAGGCAGGCTTGGATCCCGCAGAATTTGGCTCCCATTCTTTTAGAATCAGGGCAGCAACTGAAGCAGTGGTAAGGGGACTCCCAGCCGAAAAGGTTAAAAGGATTGGGAGGTGGTCCTCGGGGTGTTACAAACGCTATGTACGTGTTGGCATGTTGTGACAGAGCTGGATGACTCACGCTTCTATCTCTTGGTTTTGCAGTTTCTTGAACCTGTCGCGCGGGAGAGGAACTTGCCGAAAGTAGGCAGAAGACACCATCATCGCAACAAAAGCATCAGGAAGATCGTCGGACATTGGTGATTTGGGTTGTGGGCCACTATAATGTTAGGCGAGCAAAAACTGTATTTCTTTCAGGTGACAGGGTGAGAAGGGTGCAAGAGGAGGGGTTCTCCATCTCATTCTTCGGGAGGGGAGGCCTGGGTATTCGGCAGCTCAGGGATTACTTTCTGGAATTATTGTCACAGCAACCCGCCCCCCCCCCCGTCAGTGGTGATACTTCACCTGGGCGAGAATGACTTGACCAAATTGGGGAGACGCATCCTGATAGATGAAATCATATCCACTGCGGGGTGGGTGTCTAGGACTTGTCCGGGTTGCGCGGTATTCTGGTCTCAACTTATTCCTCGTTGGCAGTGGCGAGGGGGGGGCTCGGTCAAGGCGTTGAATCACTCGGTAAAGAGGATCAACACGCAGTTGGACAAATTGTTTTGAGCCCCCCGGTTGCAGATGATTCCTAATGGGTCAATTTGGGGAGAGCATTTCTACCTCCGGGACGCCGTGCACCTGACTGAGGCTGGGAATGTCCTGTGGTCAGATAACATTTTAGCCTGGCTTGAGGGTTATGCGAAGGGGACATGACCTTTCTGAGGAGTAGGAAGGGGGGAGGCCAGATCGTCGGGTAACAATGCTGGCCTGTGGCGGTAAGGTCATGACCGGTGAGCAGCTATTTTAAGGTCTTAGGGGGCGGCATCATCCTTTGGAGGTGTCCGCCCAGGGGGCGGAGGGGTCACTGGCCCCTCCTAGAACTTCAGGGGCAGCTGGTAACGCAAGTTAGGGCCCACCTTCACTGGTTAATTGAAGTTCACGGGGTGGACCGAGTAATTAACGGGCTCGGCTGCATGGGTGGACCGAGTAATTAACGGGCTCGGCTGCAGGGGTGGACCGAGTAAGTAACGGGCTCGGCTGCAAGGGTGGACCGAGTAATTAACGGGCTCGGCTGCAGGGGTGGACCGGGTAATCAACGGGCCCGGCTGCGCAGGTGCACCTGCGTAAGGGTGCAGCTTGTAAGACCTGACACCGGTTAGCGACCTTGCCATATCGCCATAAATGTTAGCATGCAAAACTTTTCAGATGAGGATGTTAGATTCGGTTAGGAAACAAGCTGTATTAGAATCTTGTTAAGGCTAGCCGATCACAATTGTCGATAAAAATGTATCTAAATGTGTCTGAAGATTTTTGCATGAAAATTGTATATTTTGTTTAACAATTTTTATTATTTTGTATCTTAATAAATAAGGCCGGGGGGTTTTGCGACCCCCCGCCTTCCAAAGACAAATCCTGTTCCGTTTCGTTGTGTTCTGGGTTGATGTGGGCATACAGGGAGAGGGGCGGCGATCCCCTCTCCCCTTGCCTCCCGGTGGTGTGGGGGCGTGATCTCCCGGCACCCAATGGTTACGCGGGAGGTGTGCGCCACACCACCGGTTGGCCGACGCCTAATCCCTGACTCGGATGCGTGATGCAGACTTCCGGGTCAAGGGGGCGGGCGGCAAAGGTTGAGGGGAGGGGGCGGCCCGCCCCCTCCCCGCGTCCCTGGGAATAAAGGAGGGGGAGCGCTCAGTTGGCCCTTCTTGTCGCCTGACACTCCCCCACACTGGTCGTGCCCCGCGCTCGTGGCCTCCTAATTTTCCCCACCCACCATCCCTGGAACAAAGCTGTGTTGTGCATTACGTATACCTGTTTTGTATTGATTAAGTTGATTTCTTTTTAGGATGTATAATTTAAGCAGTATGTCAGTAGATTGCCGGATGTAGACTGGAATTGTGTATATCTCTCGTGTATTAAAATATTGGCTTCCCGTTTGGGGAGAAATGTAAAATGTAATTGTGAATGTTTGCTGTTTTTTCTGTTTAGGCCTTTTTTTCCATAGTAGCTTGATAATGTCATGACATGTGTTGTAGATAGTGTAGCTGTCCTTTAGTTCATTTTTTCCACAGGTCGTCGTATTTATTAGGGTATTGGACATGCGGTAAGGTCATGACTGGTGAGCAGCTATTTTAAGGTCTTAGGGACTGGCCCCTCCTAGAACTTCAGGGGCAGCTGGTAACGCAAGTTAGGGGCCTCCTTCACTGGTTAAATGAAGTTCACTGGTGGACCGATTAATTAACGGGCTCGGCTGCATGGGTGGACCGAGTAATTAACGGGCTCGGTTGCAGGGGTGGACCGAGTAAGTAACGGGCTCGGCTGCAAGGGTGGACCGAGTAATTAACAGGCTCGGCTGCAAGGGTGGACCGAGTAATTAACGGGCTCAGCTGCAGGGGTGGACCGGGTAATCAACGGGCGCACCTGCGTAAGGGCGCAGCTTGTAAGACCTGACACCGGTTAGGGACCTTGCCATATCGCCATAAATGTTAGCATGCAAAAATTTTCAGATGAGGATGTTAGATTCGGTTAGGAAACAAGCTGTATTAGAATCTTGTTAAGGCTAGCCGATCACAATTGTCGATATAAATGTATCTAAATGTGTCTGAATATTTTTGCATAAAAATTGTATATTTTGTTTAACAATTTTTATTATTTTGTATCTTAATAAATACGGCCGGGGGGTTTTGCGACCCCCCGCCTTCCAAAGACAAATCCTGTTCCGTTTCGTTGTGTTCTGGGTTGATGTGGGCATACAGGGAGAGGGGCGATAGCCGTCACTGACCATGTCATCAAACTTTACAGGGTTCCCTGTGGATCCTTAATTCCCAAAGGTATTCAAACAGAGACTGTAGGCAGTTAGTAGCTTATTGAAGGACAGTGTTCATATATGGTTGGAACTGTGTATCAATCGAAAACACATTGAAGTGTGGCTCCATTGCTAATAGCACCCAAGCTGGATAGGAAGAAGTCACCAAGATTTCGGCCAATGTCACACAGTTTTTTCAGAGATAATAACACAAAAGGCAGTGATCACACAACTGCAAAATTCTGTTGAGGAGAATACATCATTGATGACCTTCAAACAGGACTTCGCCCCTATTTGTAGTCAACAGCAATCATCATGTCAGTGTTGAATGAGCTTCATTAATTTTCAGAAGGATGGTATTCCCACAAAATTTTCATATCAGATTTATCAGCTGACTTCTGTACTGTATCTCAGTCTATCTTACTAAGCAGTTTATGCCAGGCAGGCATTTTCCATAATGGTTTACAGAGGATAGAATCATATCTTGCAGGGGCAGCTCAAACAACAGCATGCCTACCCGTTCAAATTTGTTGACTGATGCTGTGAATCTGGGCTAGCAGGTGTGAAGTTCCATGTTCTAACATGGAGCATGAAGCGTGGGTGTTCTCTGACAGTCAGTTGACTCAAGTCCTCGATGGATGGGGCCGCTATAATAAAGCCTCTACATAAAACTACTATTTCCAGTGTCTTAAGCTTCTTTACACTGGCGACGATCGTGTGCAGGAAAGAGGATTAGTCGACCCCAACGTTGAGAAAGAAGGAGAATAGTTCAGAACGAACAGTACATCAAAGGAAAAGGGAAAGGACGGAAAGTGGCTAAGCGGAATCGCAGAAACATCTTAGCGGTGTAGCGATTATCTGCGGATGTCGTGCTGTGCAGGGAAAAGTGGACCTGCTGGTAGAACCGTGAGTAGTGGCAAGGGCGAGGAAGAAATGACTGCTGGAAGGCAGATGATCGCGTCTGCCCTTCACTGTAGCTGTTCTTTTACAAGCTTAGTGAGTGGCATGCTCTATTGCCAGTTGAAAAAAGCCTGAATGTCACGCAGGGGTTCGGCAGAGGAAACAAGACCAATTTTCTCTAAAAAGAAGATCAGTGATTACGTGGTGACGACAGCGGCTATTTTAGAGTCAGGCTCAGGCATTTGGGAAAGGAAACAAGCCCTATTTCCTAAGGATATTGGCCGAAATGTTTGCATGGTGATGGCATTTGCCATTTTTGAATGGGAAAAGTGAACTTTCATTGGAAAATTGAGTTCAAAGGTGGATTTTGGTTGAATAACTTTAAAAACAAAGAAAGAAAGAGAACAAAATAGAGAAGTTAAACAGTTGCTAGTTTACCGCAACGGTGACAAGCACACCTTAAAGTACAGCTGCAAGCTTGTCACAGCTTAAATTACAGCTGCAAGTTTGTCAACACGGTGACAAGCACACCTCAAAAAAAAAAAATAATAATGTTGATGTTGGTTTTTAGTGTCTTGTATTTTTATTTTACTTTTCAGTATAAAAAGTTAAATATTATATTATATGCTAGTTTTTCATTAGTAGCCATTTTGGAAAGTTGTGTAGGGTGTGATTCACTTTGTATTTAAAAGAAAAAGTGAAATTACTTTAAGTAGATAAAATGCAAAATGTAACAGCGCCACCATTTTTTAATGACAAGTCCAGGGGAACCACCGGTGAAATGGCAGAAGTGGAAGAAACTTTTTGAGAATGATGCGAGTGTATACTTGTTCAAATTTAAGTGCGGAAAGGAAACAAGCAATTTTACTTCACTGTTTAGGTGGAGAGGGGCAAGAAGTGTTAGAAAATCTGCCTCATCTCACTTAAGTCAAATATGTCAAAGAGGATTCAATCAATATGATGTATGTGTAAAACAATTGGGCCTGCATTTTCTGCCAAAGGTGAGCACCATTATGGAGCGATAATATTTTGGTTGAAGAGAGCAAGGAAAGGAAGAAACTGTGGAGGAGTTTGTGACTGCTCTTAGGAAACTAGTGTCAAGTTGCAAATTTGGGGAACTAGTAGAAGAAAGAATAAGGCCCACATGCATCAAAGTCGATTGCATTCGCAATCGTTGCGAATCGCATTATACACCCGTTTGCGAATGCAAATGAAGTATTTGCGATGCATGAAAATTTTATCATTTTTCGCAATTTAAGGAATCGCAAGTACATTTGCGATTCCTTAAATATCTCGCAATTCATGCGATTCGCATTTTATTTGCGATTGTATGCTATGCATCAAAATTCGCACAGTACGAATTTACTGGAAATCGCAAATTGCATTACCTAAAATAAGAAGAAGTCTGACTTGGTGTTATTTTTTCGCAGACTTTGGGTAACTAGTTTTCTTCATGGAAACAGCTCTATTGGGCCTTCTTGTAAGTGGAAGTAGACTTACTAATTTTCATGAAATGATGTAATGCAGGCCATATATGTAAAAGTATGGGACTGGTTGATGGCGTGTGTCCCCAAATATGCACCCAATGGTGTGTTTCATATTGAAGTGTAACAGGATGGACGTGCAGATAATGTCAAAACCCAACACATTACTCTTGTGATATGTCGGTAGTGAAACTTGGACTTATATTTTACAACATTAATGCTGTTACTACCATGATAGATTTATCCTCATGAATCGCAGATGCGAACATTTGAGTGACATTTGGGTGTTAAGTGTACTTCTTATACTCACATTTGTTTTCATTGGTCTTTTCAGCTGTACACATATCACAAGTGCCTTGTTGATTGACAGCCACAGTATATAAGTCAGCTGTCCTCAAAGTTCACTCTTTTGTTGGGCTTCACACAACCTCAAGGATCATTGGAGGATGGCTGCGCTTTTCTTTTTGGCACGGCGCCACAGATTGAGAGTAGCAGCAGGATTGAGGAGAAGGCAGATCCAAGAACGAATATTTAGACTACGCATAACCTTGCTTGGCCAAACTGATGATCAGATATATGATAGGTACCGTCTCACTGGTGATTTAATTATAGATTTAATCAATGATTTAGATCCTGTTTTGCAAAGGGAGACTCGGAGGACAAAAGCAATACCCACACATGTACAAGTCCTATGCTGTCTACATCTCCTAGCTTCTGGTTCATTTCAAGGAGTAGTAGCCATTGCTGGTGGTGTGTCCCAGAGTTCACTTTCACGGTTTTTTAATGCTTTTTTGGATGCTATGTTACAAAGAATAAGGAATTATATTAAGTTTCCAACGACGCAACAAGAATTGTTGAAAACCAAAGTTGATTTTTATAGTTTGGCACAATTTCCCCATGTAATAGGCTGTGTGGATGGGACACATGTACCTATATGTCCTCCCTCAGAAAATGAGTACATATTCCGTAATCGGAAATCTTTTCACTCTCTTAATATTCAAGTGATTTGCAACGCAAATACCATTATCACTGACATAGTGGCTAGTTACCCTGGCAGTGCCCATGACTCTTTCATCTTTAAGCACAGCGCAATACATGCTAGACTTCTTGCTGGACAGTTTGGAGATGGCTACTTGCTTGGTAAATATGAAATACAAATCTATATACTTTTTCCGAAATTAAAATAATGTAACAGGTTTGCAACTTACATTTATTCTTTAATTTTTTATAAAAGGTGACAGTGCCTATGGTGTCCGTTCTTATATTTTAACACCGTACCTCAACCCAGCAACTCGAAAAGAGCAACATTACAACCAAGCTCACAAATCAACTCGCAATGTGATTGAGCGGACCTTTGGTGTTTTAAAATCAAGGTTCCGCATACTGCATAAAACAGGTGGAAGTTTGCAGTATAATCCAAAAATATGCTGTAAAATTGTTGCAGTCTGTGCAATGCTACACAACATGGCAACAGAGAGAGGGATTTATTTGGATGAAGAAGATCTCCTACCACCAATTCAAAATCAACCACAGCAACCCCCAGCCAGACAACATGGACCAGAAGCAGCAGAAGGAAGGAGAAGAAGAGCAGAGATTACTCAAAATTATTTTTGAAGAAGGTACAAGTCTTTATTTTTCAAAGTAAATCAAGTGTATTATATAGATCATAATATGTAGTTATTTCAAAGTAGTTTATAAACAATGAACCAAATACACTCATTACATGTTTGTACTGAACTGAAACCTATAAATTGCAAAGTGTTCGAAAATACTACATATTTTTAACAGTCATGTTTTCATGATGTACAATTAATTTTACTTCTTACGCCCTCGCAGACCTAAAGCCTTTCCAGATATTTTACTTTTCACCAAATCTACTTTGCTACCATCTTTAACATTCCGATTACTACGTCTTGTACAAGAATTCAAAGACTCTGGTGGTTGTACATTTTGTGATCCCTCTAAACTGTTATCATTTGAATTTGAAAGCCCTGGTAGTTCACAATTGTTTGTAGCTTGGACTACATCATTCACTCTCAACATACCCCTTGAAACGTCTCCCAAAATGGCATTAAATTTGTCGTGCATGGCTACATTTTGATTGCTTATTTTTGCCGCAAAATTTGATATACGAGACAACTGTCTATTCTGACCAAGTACGCTGGTCATATGCCTCTGGTGCCTATTAGAACTTTCCTTCTGTTGCAGTGTCATGACAGTACACAGACTTTCCAAAGATTTAGCAATCCGGTTCAGTTTTTTTGCAGTTGTCTCATGCCCTTTTGTTAATGCCTCCACCATCCTATTCATGGAGCTGTGAATTGCAACAAGTTGTGTAGACATATGTCCAATTTGTGTTTTAATGACTCTCACATCTTTACCTTGCAGGCGCTGTATTTTCAAAATTTTATCCTCTACAACACTGCCAGTACATGTCCCGTCTTCAAATGTGGCCAAGTTTGCTGTTCTTGGACGTCGTCGATAAAATTGTCTTTGCCTCCTTCGCCTACTAGGCCTTGCGTTGGTGACTGCTGATGTGGGATCAGTTCTTGCCTCATGTACATTTTGACTGCCACCCTCTTCTGAATCAGTTTGCAGTAACTGACGTACTCTTTGTCTCTCATTTGTTGGCAGATTTGCAGTTGAAGTACTGGGATTGTTTGCCTCTTCATTTACATTTAGTTCAAGGGTTCCGAAATCCCGCAAATCCTGCTCAATCAATTCTTGCAGTAATTCTAGTTTGGGAAAAGGTGAAAGATATATTTTACTTACTATGTTGCCTTTCAAATGTTCCATTAAATACAAACTTTGTAAATGACTATTTGCTTCCTTGACATGATTTCATCAACATTGACATTGCGCGGTGTGTTAAGATATATTTGAACCAACAACATACTTTCAAAAACTACATTTCCCAAGATGCATTGCTTAAATCATGGATATGTTTGTGATCTACAGCTGTCAACTTCTGTAAATGAAATGACTAGAGTAAATGGTTAACGCTAACAAACACTTTGCCTGTTCCCACGCCACGTTGCAATAGGCCACAATTTAAAAAAAACAATTGACGTTTCAAACCAATTCATCAAAACACTTACCTTCAGAGGGGGTGATGAGATCAGACGTATCTATGTTGTGTACACCAACAACTGCCTCGGTCAAAAGTGTCCCTTCCACAAGGTCATCCAACGGGGTAGTAGGTATGTTTTTAGGGGGTCCACCTCCAGTTTTGTTTGCAGATTTCACTCTGGTTGCAATCTTCTCCTTTGCACGACTGCGCAAGTCGTACCACCTTTTCTGTAAGTTACTGATTTCACGGTGGGCCACACCTACAGCATTTACCTTCGTTTGAATGTTTAACCAAATGTTTCTTTTGACGACATCAGGCACCTTATGCGACAACTTTCCGAACAGTTGATCATGCCTGTCAGTCACCTCTTCTATTAGGATTTCAAGTTCCTTGTCAGAAAACTTAATTTTCCTTTTTCGTGAGGACCCATCTTCCACTGGATTCTCCATCTGTATTTGTCCTCGAAAGTGACGCACACGAACTGCAGCAGCAACCTCTCCAAACAGACTCCGTAAGCAACTGCAAGAGCCACTTTCAAACAACTTCACAGGTGCCTGTGATTGCTTTACTGGCTTCCTGGCAATCACAGTAATGGAATTCATCATGTGGTGTTTTTCGCACAATGCGATTTCGGAAAATGCGAATTCGCACTTAAGGAATCGCACTTTTGAAGCGATTCGCACTACATTGCGATTCACAGGAAATCGCAAAAAAAATAATAAAACAATGATGAATAGCAATATGCGAATTCTTAAATGCGATTCCTTCACGATCGCAAATAAGAAAACGCAATTTCAAACAATGATGCATGTGGGCCTAAGTGACCAGTTTGTGCTAAAATGTGGTAGTGACAAAATAAGAGAGGAACTTTGGTTAAAAGATGAGCCACCTTTAAATGAAGTTATGATAATTGCAAAAAGGGTTGAACACATGTTAAAATGTGTGAGTGAATTGAGCAAGGTTGGGAAGTCTGAAGTTACTCAAAGAAAGGTAGAGGAAGTTGTGTGTCAGGTGGTACATAAGACTGACGATGATAATAAGAAGAGTGGGGAGGTTGAGAAAAGAAACAAGACTGGTGAGGATGTAAAAAGAAATGTCATGCCTTTTCATGGGACTTGTTATTTAGTTGTGGGAAAAGTGGCCATAAAGCGAATGCAAATTTTTGTCCTGCACTCAGTGTGGTTTGTAACTATTGTGGGAAAAAAGGGCATTTCTCAAAGAACTGTCATTTCTGCAACAAAAGAGATGGTAAGATTGATGTGAAAGAGGTCAGTTTTCAGGTGAATGAGGTGTGTGGTTTGGACCATCCTTCTGAATGGGCTTACATAGAAGAAGTGAAGATAAAGATGAAGTTGGATTCTTGTTCTCATCTCACATTTATCTCTAAAGATATTTTTTAACAGAATTTTAAAAACAAAGTAAAAGTATTCAAATCTAATGTAAGGTCAACAGGTTATGGGGCTACTCCGATAAGGATGTTGGGAAACTTTCAGACTTCAAAACACAATATGACCTGACCCTATTTGAAGAACAGATTCACTTGGATTGCGTGCGTATCTTTAGCTCCCACAACTTTTGTGTGCTACTTTGGCAGTTATTCATATACTGTCTCCCACCATGAATCCCTGTTATATTTGTTACTCTGTTCCCTCCATGTGCAACCCAACGTGCAGTACAACACAAATTCTAATAAATGAAAAAATGTGTGAAAAGCTATGGGGTGCCTCACGGAAGTAACACCATGGGAGTTCACTGGTAGGTTCTCACCAGAAGACTCAGGTTCTCATCATGAGCACAGACATACCAAAAGAAAAACAGACAAAGATAATGTGCAGGTATAGTAAAAAAGTAATAAAACCAGTGGTGGATTTACTGGTAATGTGAGCGCTGGGATGTGTCTCCCTAGTGCTTGTAAAATGTGACCCCAAATAAGGTGGAACCTCAGACTTTAGGACCACGTTATTTACAATTAAAAATGAGCTAAACCTACACTAGCTAATCCTCTTTTATTCTGTGCCGTGGGTTTGCTCACGTTAAGAGACAATCTGTTGCCTTCTACCTCCATAGAGGGCCAACATGTTTTATTGCCATGGATTGTATTAGGCAATTTCTTTAGGGCAAGGGTCAGTATGCACCACTCTGCATTCATTTCATATGTACTTACCCAGGGAACATATTTAAAAACACAGACTACACATCGTCAGCACAATATACTGGAGCATTGAATTCCTTTCCCTGTCCCATTCCCCACATGAACAGCCTTTGCATATTCACTGCTTTGATGCCCAACTTTGGCATACCGGTGACCCCCTTATTTATCACTTTAGGGGTCCGATCCCAGTACTACTTTCTGTTAGCCTGCAGAGAAAGTGAAAGCATTACCAAGATATGCCCTTTTCCTTATCCACCCGATATTTATATCAACCTGCTGGATTAGTCCCCAATATTTAGAGGTTTACCCAGTTTCCATTTCCCGACAGGAAAGAGACATTCGGAAACTGTGAGATGCGCTGGCGTTGCTGTTAATGATGTTTCTCGCATCTTTTAAAACCCCTGTCTTATACTTTTCACCTCTAAAAATGTCATGAAATTGCCCTTGATAGGGTCCCCGCCCGGTTCTCCTTACTGGGTTAGTAAAAGTGCTGTATCCTAACTCGTCCACCCATTAGAGCAAAGAAATCATGCTGTTTAAAAAGCTGTCTTCATCGCCGCCTACTCAGGACCGCCCCTTTATTCTTCCGGTGACGTATCGGCCATGGTTTCTGGTTTACACGTGCCCTTGCATTGCAGTGCTAACATGGGTGCCATCTTAGAACCCCCTTCACTTACGTCTATTTCCCTGCAGGTAGTGACTGATTGATTGATTGATTTTATTATTGACCGTTCGATTATTTAAAACTATTACAGTAAAAGCTAAAACTAGAACCCAACCCCCAAACCCTCCCACCCGGCCCCCCCCTCCCATGACCTCCTGTGAAATTTAAAACCCCGTTTCCAACAGTCAAACTTGTATTGCAAGGAGCTTTCTGCCCTTAGTCCAGGAGCTTAATTTTAATGTGGCAATGTTCCGGTCATAGTACTCGAGGTGGCGGTCAAGGTCTTCTTTGCTCATGAGGGTTACAGTGACACCTTGATGGCGCATTAATCTAGCCCTGACTTTCATGGGCAGGAAATGATTGTAGTCTAGCGTCTAGTGCTTCACCAATCTGGTAAGTACATTTTGACGCTCTTGCCAGATGGTGTGTTTTTATTTCTGAAAAGCACCAGTCTGATGCCTCCTTGCAAGTTCTAATGCCAAGAGCTCTGAAAATAGGATGAAGCAGCCTCTGTCGGTCGCGGGTGAGTTTGGGGCAACAGTGTAGTAAGTGGAGCCAGGATTCCCTTTGGTAATAGCATAGGCAGCATGAAACGGCTCCATCTGTTCTTGCCCATGCTGGATTGAAGTCCCCAATTCTAAGTGACGTTAGTCTCATAAAAAGGATTTTTTTGCGTGCCTGGGCCCCTAGTGCTTCACTTAGGTATAGTTGGGCTTTCCTCAAGATGTAATATTCGTCCAATGCCTTCATATAGGTGTTGTGTCGGAGTGAATTTAGATCCTTATCGTACGAATTGGAGCGGACCTGCTGTCTCATGATGGTCGACCAAGCCTTAAGCGGGATGTCTGTTAGGGACAAACTGTTGAAATCTATATTTAGGGTCTCTGTTGCTTTACCCAGTTTGGTGAACCAGGGGGAGTCCTCTTCTCTTAACATTGTTACAAGATGGTGTTTGAGAGAGTTGTGCGGTGCTTTGAGGACTCTGATATAATATTTTATTAGGTCTCCCTGGAGGGCCAGGTCGGGTCTGCCGAGGCATAATTCCAGCCTTAATCTCGTGTTCCTTGCATTCCTAGGTGCTTGCAGCCTAATCTTGTGGGCTTTGACCTGCGCTGCTGCTATAAGTTTATCTAGAGCTCCTGGGAATGCCAAGTGACCGTAGTTGACGGCTGGGATTAGTTTTGCCCTGAGGACCTTCAGCATGGGGTCTGCTGTGGGGCTAGTCAAGCGTTGAATCAGGCGTTTCATTGATAAAATTACGCTGCTGATTTTAGCAGTTAGATGTTTTGAATGAGCTGCCGATGTTGCCCTCTCGTTTAGCCAAACACCAAGATAATTATAGGCTATAGTGGTCCCAATTTGGTGATCTCCCAACTTCCAGACTACTTGTTTTTTGTGCGGGTATCTGCTGAATATCATTATCTTTGTTTTGCCTTGATTGACTGTCAGGTGATTGTCCTTGTTATACTGCCCCAACTCTTTAAGTGCTCTTTGGAGGCCCACTCTTGTGTGGTCCATAACTACAGTATTGTCTGCGTATTGTAGAATTGCCATGCTCGTCGTGCCCAGACTCGGGGGAACTAGACTTGCCTTTTTCAGAGCTCCCCCCATATCTGCCGAATAAATATTAAATGATAGGGGGGCCAGGATGCAGCCCTGCTTCAGTCCGTTTTTGGTTTCAACCGTTGCAGATAGAGCTGTGGGGCTTAATTTGACTTGTACCCAGGTCCCCTCGTGAAGGGATATGATGGCTTTCAATAACTTGGGGGGTACCCCCCAGGATGACATTTTTCCCAAGAGTTTGCCCCTATCGACTTTGTCAAAAGCAGTACCGTATTCAATAAAACAGTAGAACAGCGGAGGGTGCCTGACTTTAACAGCACGTTTTGAGAGGTAGGCTAGGGCCATGATGTTATCAGTTGTTGCACTGTTTTTCCTGAAGCCAGTTTGAAAGAATAGTAATATTTCGTTGTTATTAGCCCAGTCCTCTTGCTCTCTCAGTAGTAGTTTGGCAAAAGCTTTGGCTTCTACATCCAGCAGGGCTACTAGCCTTTAGTTTGTGGGGTTAGAGTGGTCGCCTTTTTTGTGCATGGGGAAGAGGATGGATCCTTTCCATGAGTGTGGGATTGTTGCTGTTGCATATGAAAAGTTGTATAAGGGGGTGAAGACTGTGGAAAAGAATGATTGGGCTGTTTTAAAGGCCGTGGCTGGATTGCCATTTGGGCCTGGCGCCCCGTCATTCATCATTTTCCTAATCCCCATCATTATTTCAGCTTCCGTGAATCCCTCATCCTCAAGCATGCTTTGTCCTCCCTCTTCTGTGTGCCTGGGGAGAGTGGCAATGTGAGAGCCTGTTTCCCAAATGTTCAAGGGGTCGTGCTGGGTAACTAGTGTACTTTTGGTATATAATCCCCTAACGTACTCTTCCCACTCGTTGCTTTCAATATTGTACTCCTTGCTCCTGGGTTGAGAGCTCAGGCGATTGATATACCTCCATAATTTTGCATTATTCTTTTCTTTTAGCAGGGCAAATACTGTGATCCATTTTTGTTCCATCTCTTTCCTCTTCTGCTCACCTACTTTCCTCCTGAAGGCAGCTCTTAGTGTTGCTATGGAGGCCCCCTCTTCCGGTGTTCCTCTTTTCTTCCTTCTTCTAAGTGCCTTCATTAGCGCAGAGAGTGATTCATTGTTCTTATTTGCACATGGTTTTTAGTATTTAATACATATAATGTGTTGATTTCAAAACAGGAGACATTGCCCAATAATGTCATTCTAATTGGAACTTTATCAAACGATATATGCACTCCCTTCTTAATTAGTGTTTTGAGGGACACCCTAACAGCACCAGAATATATGAAACCACTGTGTGTAATGCAATGCCAAATATGGGCTAGATACATAGATTTATGTGCCAATACGGTTCCAATCAATGACATAGTTCAGCCCTCGTTGGTCCATCCCCTCTTGGTAGATCCAACGTGCCTCCTTAGTGGCCTGTCTCAACTCCGTGTTGTGTCTGTCTCCCACCACTTTTTCCAATACCACCCACTATACTCTTGTAATGATGTTTCTGTTCAGAGAAATGTTGCACCAACTTGGTTGACAATTTCCCTGCTTTCAGGATACTGAAGTGTTCTTGTATTCTTACTTTCACCTTCCGTGTAGTGAGCATGATGTACTGAAGTCCACAGCGACATGTCAACCTTCATATGACGTTGACTGTGTTGCAGTTACTAAATCTGTTTAAATGCCAGATCTTCCCGTTAGTCAGTGTCACATTCTTAGAGGGTTCTGTAAGCTCGCACACTGGGCATCCCCCGCATGGGTAATGTCCTGTAGGTATTCCCTACTGAAAAAACCAGGCTTGGATCCCGCCAATCTGACCAACTTCAGGCCTATCTCGCTTCTGCCGGGGTTTTCTAAAATCGCAGAGAAGCTGGTTAACCGTCAGCTCTCTTACTATCTTGAGTCCAACCACCTGTTGGGAGACTCCCAGACTGGTTTCCGTCCCGGCCAAGGAACGGACACAGCCCTGCTGGCGGTAGTGGAGGAAGCAAGGAGCACTCTTGATGCTGGAGGATCAGTGGCAGTGATCCTCCTGGACTTGAGTGCTGCCTTTGACACCGTGAGTCACCAGGTGCTCCTCCAACGCCTGTCAGAGGTAGGTGTCTCAGGGACGGCCCTGAAATGGTTGGGATCTTTTCTCTCCAACCGTTTCTACCAAGTCTGGGAAGGGGCAGAGCAGTCTTCCCTATTCCCTCTTCAATGTGGAGTCCCTCAGGGCTCATCGTTGAGCCCTACTTTGTTCAATGCATATATGACTCCACTTGAAAGAGTGGTAGCCCCCTCGGGGTTGAAGATCATCAGCTATGCTGATGATACTCAGCTGGTGGTGGGCCTCACTGAGCTGGCGGAACAACCCAACTTGTTGCATGACTGCCTGGCTAATGTCTATCAATGGATGTCCAACTCAGCTCTGAAGCTCAATGGAGGAAAAACTGAGCTGATGCTCTTGGGCAACTCCAGTCCCTCCATCATTGCCAGCTGTTGGCCCCGGTCTCTTGGCGACCCTCCATCTCCCAAGAAGGAGATCAAGTCCTTGGGAGTATGGTTGGAGGAAGATCTGTCCTTTAGGACCCACGCCAGAAAGACCGCGGGGGTTTGCTTCGGTCTACTGAAGTCAGCCCGAAAGGTACTCCCACTGCTTCCGGATCCAGCTAAGAAGCTTTTGATGCGTGGTTTAATCCTTTCAAGGCTTGACTTTGGTAATGCCCTGTTTCTTGGTGCCCCTGAAGCCACCTTTAAAACCCTCCAACAGGTGCAAAATGCAGCTGCCAGAGTTTTGATGGAGATTCCTAGAAGGCAGTCTGCTGCCCCGGCCTTGAAAGCACTTCACTGGCTCCCTGTTAAGGAGCGGGTGAAATTCAAGGCGTTGTGTACGGCCCATAAAATTCTTCATGGCAAAGGCCCCCCCATCCTTTTTAATATGGCCCGTCCTTATAAACCTCCCCGCCTTTTGCGCTCAGACCAGCAACATCTTTTGCAATCTGCGAGAGTCAGGAGAGCTCGGACTGGGGGCAGGCGCTTCTCGGTACAGGTGGCATCTCTGTGGAATTCTCTGCCCCTTAAGATTCGCTCAGAGCACAAGATCCTAGTATTTAGGAAACTTCTTAAAACCTACTTGTTTCCACAGTAGTGAGTTATCGAGTTCCTCCTTCTTTGGTCTGTTGCGCCGGGATGCCCCCGGGTAAGCTGAGCGCATTACAAATTTCATATAATAATATAATATTAATAATAATTCCCATTTCCCCGGTGTGTGTAATGGGGCGGGTGTGGACCAACTTGTCAAGTAAGTTAGAGGAGCGCTTGGAAGCGAAACTCAGGGGTGGCATCTTCATATTGGCTTTATTCAATATATGCCAATTTTGCCTTATGATCCCATAGATTTCGGTTGAAAGAGGGTCAAAAGTGGTGATCACGGGTATACAGTCACCTTTGTCACGCTTATTCATTTCAAGGAGGGCTGCTCTTGGGGTGTTAAAGGCCATTTTCCTGGCCTGCCTGATCACCTTAGGAGGATATGCCCTCTGTTTCAATTTGGTTGCCAAATCTTCTGACTGTTCTACAAAGATCTCAAACGCCAAATTGTCGCGAAGGGCGCGAGCGTGATATGACCTGTGATGTAACAAAGAGTTCTTGTCCGTGTGTTTTTGATAGACATTCGTCATGAATTTGTTGTTCTCTGTATAGATGTCCTGATCCAAATAGACCGCTGAATTCTTGCTATAGGTCCACGTAAATTTAAGACTGGGATCCAAATGATTCAACCAAATCAGGAACTTTCTGAGGTCATCTTCCCTGCCATTCCAAATACATAAATTATATCATCTATGAAACGCTTCCAGAGGCCAATGTTGGTCTGGAAGTGGTTCATAGAATGATAAACGTAGTTAGTCTCAAACTGGCCCACATAGATGTAGGCCAGACTGGGGGCAAAAGTTGACCCCATCGAAATGCCCAACACATGTAGGTACAGTTGGCCCTTGTATGCAAAGAAGTTCCTTGTGAGGGCTATTACCATACATTGTAGGACAAACGATTGAGGGACGTCATAGAACCACTCGCAATTCCCCAGGGCCCACGCTGCTGCCACCAGCGTGGCTTCCTGAGGAATGCTGGTGTATAGAGACTCAACGTCAATGGTGACCAGAATTGCTGTTCTGGGTCAAAATCCATGGTGTCCAAGATGTTTAAGACATTGGCGGTATCTTGGATGTAAGAGGGTTGTGAAATAACACATTCCCTCTAATAAAAATCCAAAAATTGAGATAACGGCTCAACGCCCCCCCCCCCCCGTCCTGGAGGGGGGGGGGGGTGCGTTGAGGTTTATGGATTTTGGGCACAACATAGAATGCTGGTACCCGTGGTTTCGTGTTCACTAGAAATTCAGCTTCTTTACTGGTCAACTATTTTTTATCTTTTGATTCGGCCACCATTTTATTGATAAGCTCTCTGTGGAGTCACGTGCCAAAGGGTGATAATTTTAATGGAACCCCAGGAGTTTGGATATTTCTGCTTCGTAGTCCACAGTGTTCATAACCACCACCGCTCCACCCTTATCAGCGGGATTGATGGTTATTGAGGCAATGTTTTGGAGACTTTTAATGGCCTCCCAGTCTGTCTTACTCATGTTGGTATGTGTATGGCCCATGTGTGACTGTCCCAGGTTCCTGATGTCCTCCAGGACTTTTTGTTCAAATACCTGGACTTCAGGGTCCACCATATTACTGGTTGGGCAAAATTGGGAAGGGCGATGAAGGTTGGTAGAAAACATTGATGGGGGATCTTGTTCTTTCCCTTCAAAAAAATGTAAGCTTGATTTTACGCATTAGTCCATTGAGCTCATTGCGACACTTGAAGCTGTCATGTCTAGGAGTGGGAACAAAGCCCAAACCCTTCTTTAAAACCCCAAGTTCCTCCTCTGTCAATTGATAGTCTGACAGGTTGACCACTATGTTGTTCGTGGTTATAATGGGGTTCTGCCCCGGCTGCGAGTAATTCTGGCGGAAAAGGCCTGCCATGATGGGTTTGCGTTGTGGTGTGCCCGTCCCCTTCCTCTGCCTCTTCGCCCGCCCCCTCTCTGGTCCGTTTTTTGCTGCCCTAAAAAAGAACAAAAAAGCGCTCCCAGGTCTTCTTTTCATCTTTCTTGTGGGTTAAATCTCACCCTATTCTGGTTAGAAGTGGAAGGCTGTTCGTTGTAATCGTCCTCCTCACTACTTGTGTTTTCGAAGGTCCAGTTATTAGGGGCCCTTCTCCCTTGGTGACAGCCGCCTCTTTGGCCCTGTGCCTGATGTTTCTGTTCAGGGGCCGACAGGTAGTACTTGTCCTCTATGTAGGGGAAGGCCCACTCGTGACTGTACCTTTCCAAGTTCCATTTTAATCCCTTTATTTTTTGGCTAACCATATATGTTTTGTATTCTTAGCTAGCTGTTCTTTTGATTCATTGATGGTGGTATCAGCTTTAATGGCTTCCTCAATCTCTACTATGTCTTTGAGGAGCTCCTCAATAAGCCTCTTGGCAGTGTTAATTATTAAGATTAGCCAATCC
This sequence comes from Lissotriton vulgaris, assembly GCF_964263255.1. Taxonomy (NCBI): domain Eukaryota; kingdom Metazoa; phylum Chordata; class Amphibia; order Caudata; family Salamandridae; genus Lissotriton; species Lissotriton vulgaris. The sequence continues at coordinate 240,471,038 of NC_141689.1, read as the reverse complement.
ATGGTGCTTTTATTTGCGAGGTAGCTCCAGTCCACCCGAAATCTTTTATCTTCTAAGAAGATCTTTAGATCAATACGAACAAGGAGACTGGCCGGTGCAGCGCTTGCATGCAGATATTCTGTCATTAACGCGCTGTGCAGCGTAATTCTTATTTGGCGCTTCTTAATGTTGGACAGTTTTTCCCATTCTTCCCGGGCTGTAGTAGTACCTGATAGAGGTGCATCTGATAATAGTAATGGACCTGAAAGTTTTGTAGCAATATGTGAATGCCAGACAATATTTATCCATAATATGGAAGGCGGGTCGTGTGAGCAATCTGGGTTGTGCTTTCGTGTGTCCGTCCGAAAAAAAAGGGGTTACCCTTTTGTATTATCTTTTCTACAGCTCTCACAGCTAGTCTGCCGTTCTCAGCACCTTACTCAAAAAGGAGCTATAGGGGTTCTGTATGAATCAGGTCAACCAATATGTACAGCAACAAGGACCCCCTGATTAGAATCAACTTCCTGGGTCAGGGCAAGTAATATATGTGAGTAAAACACCCAGGCAAATTCACAATACCTACTAGCACATGAAAGGTGGTAATCACCACACAAAAAATAATCGACTACTGTTTTTACACATAGAATACAATTTAATTCCTCATACAAAATATAATGTTTGATAAAATCGATACATAAGTTTAGACAATTGATAAAACATTTTGGCATTATAGCATATGCATTTTTTTCCCATACACACAATACTTAATGAATATAAAAACTATTAGATGGTTTCCTGTCTACGCGTTTCGACACCAAGGTGTGTCTTCCTCAGGACTGTACCATCGTAATGCTGTTAGGAAATATATTTAAAAGAAAAATTTTACAATTATGTAGTTCAGTGCAAAAACAGTATATATTATAAACATAATGACATGTGCTAGATTATGGTTATACAACTACAATGATAGTACCGCCTAGAGACATTTAATCATTTTTTTTAAATTCTTCATATCAGATATTTACAACCCAATTGTATTTCAGTACACATATACATATTGGACATCTTTATCATATCCGTGTAGAGATGTGCGCAAAATGATACCATTACATATGATCTCCACTTTCACTTTAACAGTTTCTCTTGACATACTGTTCACTATTTCAATACATATATACATACATGTTGAACATATTTATCCCATCCATATAGATGTGTGTATGTAATAATACCACTTCTACTGGTCTATTCTTTCGGTTTAACAGTTTCTCTTGATATACTGTTCACCTCATGATGATACCAACAATACATGCATATGGGTTTCATAGTGATACGGAAAGAAACAGTGCAAAGGATGAAACAAGGAAGGAAGGGGAGAATTTGGTTTAATCTACTAGAAATATTGCATTAAGAAGCATCTTATGGCTATTTTCAAAGACTTACCCTTACCTATATCCTTAAAAGGGGAATATTCAAATTCATCAAGATGATCCTTCACTGTAGGTCTAGTGTATAATCACTGTTTATACATATGAAGTTGACCGATCAGTCTGTAACAAAATAATGTAGCTAGGTTTAATCTTATGTCCTAACAGCAGTTACAGTTAGAAGGGTTTTGCCACTTATTTAACATTATGGTACTAGTATCCAAGTACATTTACATGGCAACAACTCAAGGATATAAGAACTGCTGAGTTGCCTGTCATGAACTTATTGAGAGCCTATTCTCACGATCCCTAGTTGTAGCCTCTTGTACTAGTTTATTTTTATGCTTATACGGCTTACCTATTTAAAAGGCCGATTAGAAAAACATCAAGATGCCATGTAGATCATAGTGGTGTCCACTGAAAATAATCTGAAACATGAAAATATCCTAAAATTAGTGTATACTGTTGCTAACAGCCATGTAACTAAGATGTAATCCTATCAACTGGTATCTACATTGCTTACCTATTTCTAACAAACACCCAGGGGGAATGTATAGGTCTCGTTTTAAGTCTTCAATGCTTGTACGTGAAACGATAATGGAAATAACTTGCTGACATGAAATTACCGCTAGGCTGTACTCTCCATATATTCGATCAGTACGGGTAGATATAGATACCAACGCGATAGTGGTCTGCAAATGAATAATGGTCCATTAGTAAAGCGACCGCATTGAGTACAGAGAGGCAGATTATGTAAAAGGCGTTGCAATGCTCACCCTGCTTAAAAGTATGTTCTGTTCGAATTGGTCAGCGGCGCTGTGTAGCGTTAGTCAGGATATATTTCATAGGCAAAGCATTCTTTTATCTAAATGGAGAGAGGGGCACAACTAACGTCATGCGAATACCGGATCTTTCACATAAGATCATTAAAGTGCTTAAAGGCATTCCAATGCTTACACTGCTTAAAAGTATGCTCTGTTCTGGTTAGTTCACGGCGCCGTGTAGCGTTAATCCGGACTTACTTAATAGGGTTGAGCAAGCTTTAATCTAGTTAAAAAGAGGAAACACAGCTAGCTTTAAGCGAGTAACGGCAATTATTAACGTTATTTAAACTCAGGGCTGCATAATCAGCATCTTACATCACGCTTAGCGTTCTCAGATTGTAAATTGTGTGTCTTGTAAAGCGCACTGCTACCCGCACCGCAGGCCTCGTAGCGCTATAGACCGCTGGGGAACCCGTCCTGGCTTTCCCTGTGAGATAGTCCCTCCTGGGCGTCTTCAAGGTGAAACCAGGCATCCCCGGCGTTTGTGAGGGGCCGTTGTGGAGATGAGGCAAGCTTAATGCCAAGAGTTGCAGAGTGTGATCCCTGATTAGAGTAGGCACCGAGGCGAGAATTATCAAGTCCGCTGATACTGGTCCAAGACCCTGCCGCATCGGGAATCGAACCCTGGTCCCAGGCCATTCTCTGCTCTCGGGTCTGCCGCCTCTAACCAGTGAGCCACACCACTCCACAGATTGGATAACGTTATGCGAGTAACAGGTGCTTCACACACAATTATAAAAGTTATTAATTTATGGGCTACATAGTTAGCATCTTATAACCACGCTTAGCATTCTCCGGTTGGATATATTTTTACCTGTATTTAGTAGAGTTAAACGGACCGGATTCAATGAATTCCTGGCGGCATCTAGTGTTACGGCAAAGGATTTGCTACATGCTTTCTGATTGGTTTTTATACAAAGGCAGTAGATTGGTTAGCCTCGGTTGCTTGCATCTTAAAGGTACATTCCTCTTCATTTATAGTACTATTGGACATGGGACCTAGAGAGACAGTTATACAAAAGCGAAATCACAGAGACAGTGTCACTGTTATTTATTGCTTAAAAAAGTTACGTTGGATGTTGAATTCCTTTATAGCAATATCCCCCAAAAAGGAGCGATAGGGGCTACTAGTTGGTTTATAGACCTACATCAAATCCCATGTAATAAGCCATTTATTTTAGAATGTCTGTCAGTGGTACTTCAAGAAAATGTGTTCCAATTTGGGGAACATATGTATCAACAAACCAAAGGCGTCAGTATGGGGGCAGCAATGGCCCCATCGATAGCCAATATCTACATGGCCAGATTTGAATCTCACCATATACATAATGAAATGGCACCATTCTATGAGTCTGTTTCCCATTGGTACCGGTTTATTGATGATATTTTTTTCATCTGGACCAATGGGGAACAGACTCTGCAAGAATTTTTAGAATGGATTTACCTAGCGGACAGCAATCTTCGCTTTACTGCACATATTGATACTGCCAAAGTTGAGTTCCTTGATATATACATTAAAAATGAGTCTAGTAAGTTGGAGGTTGACTTATATACCAAGTCAACAGCAAGAAATACGTTACTCCACTTCACTAGCTACCATCCGAGAAACCAAAAATATGGCATTCCCTTTTCGCAGTTTCTTAGAGTGCGAAGGAACTGCACTAGTATCAGAGATTATGATGTTCAATCGGAACAAGTGAAATAAAAATTTCTTGCACGTGGATATCCAGATCGGCTTGTGCGTGAAGCACATAAGCGAGCTCGATATTTTGATCGAGATGCTTTACTTAACTCGAATAAGCAACAAAAAGAACAAAAACTAGTCTGCATCATGAAACACTCCCCTTTGAACGCAACAGTCAGACAGATTATCAATTCAAATCGGCATTTATTAAATATAGAACCTACGCAACCAAAACTGTCGAAGCCTATGTTTGCGCACCGACCTAATAAAAACCTCAAAGATCTGGTGGTCAGATCAAGGTTTAGTGGAACAAACAGCATGACCCCGTATGTACAGAAATCATTTAATGGCGAGAATGCCATTAAAGGTACTTCGAGATGAGGAACATGCCAATCCTGTGATGGGATTATATTGGGTGAGACATTTATGTTAAATCAAGTGAATATACAGGCGAAAGAGCTGTGGACATGTAACACGAGCAATATAATCTATCTTATATTATGTCCCTGTAATTTAGGCTATGTTGGTGAAACCTCAAGAACAATGAAGCTGATTTAACAGAACATAGGTCTGCTATTAAAATATGTAAGTTAACAGCACCACTAGCAGCTCATTTTTCTGAGTTTCACCATTCTCCATCGCAGATTCGATGACGAATTTTAGAAAAGATCCATACACCTAATAATAATGGCGGAGATAAGATAAGGAAAAAAAGAGAAGTTTACTGGATCTTTTCTCTGAAAACGTTTACCCATGGTTTAAATAATGATCTACCATGGATAAATGCGATACTGTAATAAATGTAGCAGGTTTAATTTAATTTAATTTAATAACGATTTCTAGAGCGCCTGGTGACCCAAGGGCATCCCCGCGCTATAAGATTTGTGATCCTGTTGAGGGGGAGGAGAGGGAGGGGAGACAGTCAAGGGGACTTCATTTAGGAAACAGATGAGTCTTTAGTTTCTTGCGGAATGCTAGGTAGTTAGGTTCAAGTCTGAGGGAGCGGGGAAGAGCGTTCCATCCCGTAGCTGCTTGAACGGAGAATTGTCGTCCTCCTGTGCGGGTTCTTTCGAATCTAGGAATGCTAGCTAGGTTCTCATTCTGGGATCGTAGGGATCTGGTAGCTGTGTAGGGGGTGATCATTTTGCTGAGGATCGCCGGGCCAGATCCGTTGATCAGCTTATGTGTCGTACACATCGCTTTGAATTGCACCCTTTGGCGCACAGGGAGCCAGTGCAGAGCTTTGAGGGCCGGCTTGGCGGACATTCTGGAGGGGATGTTAGTGAGCAGGCGTGCCGTCGCATTTTGTGTCCGCTGGAGTTTCGTTAGGGTGGCCTCAGGGGCTCCCAGATAAACCAGATTGCTGTAGTCCAGGCGGGACAGTACTAGTCCCTGAATGAGTAGTTTCCTAGAAGTAGGTGGCAGTAAGGGCAGGATCTTGCGGGTCGTGCGCATGAGCCCGAAGCAGGTGCCCGAGGTTTTGGTTGCTTGTGTTTTCATAGTAAGCTCTGGTTCGAGCCACACACCGAGTGTCTTAATTTCACGTTTCGGGGGGGGGATTTCCCCGAACACATCGGGCCAGAGTGCTGGAGGGATGGTCGTCCATTGTTTTCCTAGGAGCATCACCTCCGTCTTTGACCCATTTAGTTTTAATGATGAGTTATTCATCCAGTTGTGAATTCCTGTAAGGCAGTTGGTCAGGTTTTCTGGATGGTCGATCAACTGGGACAGGGAGACGACCAACTGAGTATCGTCAGCATAGCTTACCATTTTTATGTTAAATGGTGTTACCACGTCCTCAAGAGGGGCCATGTAGACATTAAAAAGCGTCGGACTCAGGGAGGAGCCCTGAGGGACGCCGCTTGTGAGTGGGAGAGTGAATGAGTGATGATTGTCGTCCCACACTTGGAAAGTGCGCCCTGTAAGGAAGGATTCAATCCAGTTGATTGCTGTCCCGGTAAGTCCTGCATCCGCCAGTCTATGCAGAAGGACACGGTGGTTGACTGTGTCGAAGGCTGCGCTTAGATCCAGGAGGATCACTGCCACTGATCCTCCTGAATCCAGTATGCGCCTTGCTTCCTCAATGACTGCAAGAAGTGCGGTGTCTGTTCCATGGCCTGGGCGGAATCCAGTTTGGGATTGTCTAAGCAAGTTGTTGGCTTCAAGGAACTGTGACAATTGTGTGTTTACCAATTTTTCAGTTACTTTACTGATACCAGGAAGTAGAGATATTGGTCTGTAGTTAGACAAGTCTGCTGGGTCTAGCTGAGGTTTTTTTTGAAGTGCTTTCACCACCGCACTCTTCCAGCTGTCGGGGACAGATCCGTGGGCGAGCGAGCTGTTGATAAGATCCGTGACAGTGGGTACGATGACTGAGGCTACGGTTTTGAGGAACCTGATTGGTGCTGGATCCAAAGGTGACCCACTTTTCATTTTCGTTAAGGTTCGTTCGACCTCTAGGCAGGTTACTGGCCGGAATGCCGGTAGTATGGGGCGTAAGTTACTTTCGGCCTGGTCGGGGGATAAATGGCTTTCCGTGTGGCTGGGGGGACCGGGGGGTGGGAGAGAGGTCAGGATGCGGGTGATTTTGTCATTAAAGTAATTCGCTAGCTCATTACTTCTGTCAACTTTAGGGGTGGTGGAGGGGGGAGTGATGGGGACTTTGAGCAGCTCCTTTACGATTAAGAAGGATTCTCTGGCTGAGTTGGATGATTCTTGTATCCGCGTATCATAGTATGAGGCTTTAGCTTGTCTGATGGCCTCTTTATAGAGTTTAACTGTGGTCTGGTAAGCTTCTTTGTTGGCATGTTGCCAGTTTTTCCTCCAGAGTCGTTCGGCTTGTTTGCAATTTTTGCGAAGTATTCGGAGGTCCGCGGTGTACCATGGAGCTGAGCCAGGTTTGCCGTTTTTGTCTTCTCTAGTTCTAAGTGGGAGTACTAAGTCCAGGGAGGAGGTGATCCAGTCTCTGAATTTTTTGCCTGCGGTAGCCGGGTCTTCTGCGTGTGCAGGAGTGGTTCTTTCAAGGGTCTTAGCCCATTCTTCCGTGGGGAGTCTGGACCAGGTCCTGTCCTTGCTGTAGGTGGGAGGTTTTTGGTGTTTCCTGAAAGTTCCAGGTAGTTGGAAGGGGACTAGGAAGTGGTCTGTCCAGGGACCAGGTAGTCACGTTATAACCATTATTTAAACATCATCACCTATGCAAGGGTCAAACAGATGGTTCTAAATAATGATCTACCATGGATAAATGCGATACTGAAATAAATATAGCAGGTAGTCCCGTTATGACCATCACTTAAACATCATTACCCATGCAAGGGTTAAATAGATGGTTTTTTCGTAACAATAAAAACACAACTAAGAAAATAATTTTTAAGCAAAAAATAACAGAGACACTGTCTCTGTGATTTCACTTTTGTATAACTGTCTCTGTAGGGCCCATGTCCAATAGTACTATAAATGAAGAGGAATGTACCTTTAAGATGCAAGCAACCGAGGCTAACCAATCTACTGCCTTTGTATAAAAGGCATATCATGATAGCAAATTATCGGCATTGTACCGCCACCAAAATAACGGGCCACTAACCGATAGATTTCTACGGACCAAGGACATTTATATTTTTGAGCCAGTGCTAGACAACCTATATCCCCCCTTGCTTAGGAAACTGTACTTATAATGGAGACATGGGACTCTCCCACTCCGTGTATTCACAAGCAAGTGGAGTGAACATGCAAATAGTGTATGTCCTGCTTGTAAATTGGCTGATGAGACTGAGCTTCATATAATCTTTTTGCCCTGTATATCATGGGATACGTAGGAAATGGATTATTCCTTTATGCAGAAACCTGAAATTTGCTGAATGTTTGGCCGCTTTTAGAGTCCTTAAAACAGACCTGTCTAACCACATTGTATTTACAGTAGCCAAGTACCTTGGTGCCGTGTGGTCTTTGAGGAGAAAATGTACCAAGGCCGCTTAGCGAACAAAATACATCACAATGTGATGAATTTTTTGTAATGGACTGGATGCATCTGCTAATTATAATATTTTAATTGTTTTTATGTATGTCATAATGTCTTTTATGGTGAAACATTTTACCGAAATAAAGAATAATAAAGTAAAGTATAAAAACCAATCAGAAAGCATGTAGCAAATCCTTTGCCGTAACACTAGATGCCGCCGGGAATTCATCGAATCCGGTCCGTTTAACTCTATTAAATACAGGTAAAAATATATCCAACCGGAGAATGCTAAGCGTGGTTATAAGATGCTAACTATGTAGCCCATAAGTTAATAACTTTTATAATTGTGTGTGAAGCACCCGTTACTCGCATAACGTTATCCAATCTGAGAACGCTAAGCGTGAATGTAAGATGCTGATTATGCAGCCCTGAGTTTAAATAACTTTAATAATTGCCGTTACTCGCTTAAAGCTAGCTGTGTTTCCTCTTTTTAACTAGATAAAAGCTTGCTCAACCCTATGAAGTAGGTCCGGATTAACGCTACACGGCGCCGTGAACTAACCAGAACAGAGCATACTTTTAAGCAGTGTAAGCATTGGAATGCCTTTAAGCACTTTAATAATCTTATGTGAAACATCCGGTATTCGCATGACGTTAGTTGTGCCCCTCTCTCTATTTCGATAAAAGAATGCTTTGCCTATGAAATATATCCTGACTAACGCTACACAGCGCCGCTGACCAATTCGAACAGAACATACTTTTAAACAGGGTGAGCATTGCAACGCCTTTTACATAATCTGCCTCTCTGTACTCAATGCGGTCTCTTTACTAATGGACCATTATTCATTTGCAGACCACTATCGCTTTGGTATCTATATCTACCCGTACTGATCGAATATATGGAGAGTACAGCCTAGCGGTAATTTCATGTCAGCAAGTTATTTCCATTATCGTTTCACGTACAAGCATTGAAGACTTAAAACGAGACCTATACATTCCCCCTGGGTGTTTGTTAGAAATAGGTAAGCAATGTAGATACCAGTTGATAGGATTACATCTTAGTTACATGGCTGTTAGCAACAGTATACACTAATTTTAGGATATTTTCATGTTTCAGATTATTTTCAGTGGACACCACTATGATCTACATGGCAGCTTGATGTTTTTCTAATCGGCCTTTTAAATCGGTAAGCCGTATAAGCATAAAAATAAACTAGTACAAGAGGCTACAACTAGGGATCGTGATAATAGGCTCTCAATAAGTTCATGACAGGCAACTCAGCAGTTCTTATATCCTTGAGTTGTTGCCATGTAAATGTACTTGGATACTAGTACCATAATGTTAAATAAGTGGCAAAACCCTTCTAACTGTAACTGCTGTTAGGACATAAGATTAAACCTAGCTACATTATTTTGTTACAGATTGATCGGTCAACTTCATATGTATAAACAGTGATTATACACTAGACCTACAGTGAAGGATCATCTTGATGAATTTGAATATTCCCCTTTTAAGGATATAGGTAAGGGTAAGTCTTTGAAAATAGCCATAAGATGCTTCTTAATGCAATATTTCTAGTAGATTAAACCAAATTCTCCCCTTCCTTCCTTGTTTCATCCTTTCCACTGTTTCTTTCCTTATCACTATGAAACCCATATGCATGTATTGTTGGTATCATCATGAGGTGAACAGTATATCAAGAGAAACTGTTAAACCGAAAGAGTAGACCAGTAGGAGTGGTATTATTATGTACACACATCTATATGGATGGGATAAATATGTCCAACATGTATGTATATATGTATTGAAATAGTGAACAGTATGTCAAGAGAAACTGTTAAAGTGAAAGTGGAGATCATATGTAATGGTATCATTTTGCGCACATCTCTACACGGATATGATAAAGATGTCCAATATGTATATGTGTACTGAAATAGAATTGGGTTGTAAATATCTGATATGAAGAATTTTTAAAAAATGATTAAATGTCTCTAGGCGGTACTATCATTGTAGTTGTATAACCATAATCTAGCACATGTCATTATGTTTATAATATATACTGTTTTTGCACTGAACTACATAATTGTAAAAATTTCTTTTAAATATATTTCCTTACAGCATTACGATGGTACAGTCCTGAGGAAGACACACCTTGGTGTCGAAACGCGTAGACAGGAAACCATCTAATAGTTTTTATATTCATTAAGTATTGTGTGTATGGGAAAAAAATGCATATGCTATAATGCCAAAATGTTTTATAATTGTCTATAATTATGTATTGATTTTATCAAACATTATATTTTGTATGAGGAATTAAATTGTATTCTATGTGTAAAAACAGTAGTCGATTATTTTTTGTGTGGTGATTACCACCTTTCATGTGCTAGTAGGTATTGTGAATTTGCCTGGGTGTTTTACTCACATATATGAATCAGGTCAACCCCCACTCAATAATTCGAAAGACAATATGACCTGACCCTATTTGAAGAACAGATTCACTTGGATTTCATGCGCATCTTTAGCTCCCATTTTGTGTGATACTTTGGCAGTTATTCATATACTGTCTCCCACCATGAATCCCTGTTCTATTTGTTATTATGTTCCCTCCATGTCCAACTCAACTTGTAGTGCAACACCAATTCTAATAAATGACAAAATGTGTGAGAAGGGAGTGCATATATCGTTTGAAACAGTCCCATTTAGAATTACATTATTGGGAAATGTCTCCTAATTTGAAATCAACACATTATGGGCTAGATGTAGGTAAATCTTATTTACCGATTCATAAATACCGAATTTTACCGATTCGGTATTCATGAATCGGTAAATAAGATGTAGGTAAAAATTCGGAAATTTATATAGAATCGGTATTGCCCATTGATTCCTATGGGCCTTGAAGCCCATAGGAATCAATGGGCAATACCGGTTCGGTATTTACCGAATCGGTAAATACCGAATCCTGCAAAGGTGCAGGGGGTGTCACTTTGACACCCTCTAGCACCCCAAGTACAGGCTTGTGTGCCATGTGGCACACATACATGCCCTAAGGGCATGTCTGTGTGTCACATGGCACAGGTGTACATGCACACCTGAATTCGGTATTTTACCACCCAATTGTATTGAGTGGTAAAATACCGAATTCTGAAGGCCTGTAGCACTGTTAACAGTGCTACCTACATAGCAAATTACAGATTTGGTATTTTTACCGATCGGTAATTTTACTGAATCGGTAAAATTTACAGAATCTGTAAATTTACCGATTCTGTAATTTTACCGATTCAGTAAAATTACCGAATCTGTACGTTTTTGTAACCCCTACATACCAATGTCCAAATACCGGTCGGAAACGGACGAAAATCGGTTTTTTTTCGGCCCTTTCCGACCGGTATTTTGACACCTACATCTGGCCCTTTATGTATTGCATACTAAAAACCATGTGCAAAAAAGAACAATGAACTACTCCCTGCAGGGAAATAGGCTTAAGTGAGGGGGTTTAAAAGATGGCACACATGTTAGCACGCCAATGCAAGGGGGCATGTAAACCAGAAACCACGGCCGGTACGTCATCGGAAGAGTAAAGGCGCGGTACTGATTAGGCGGCGATGAAAACGGCTTTTTAAAAGGCATGATTTCTTTGCTCTAATGAGTGAACAAGTTAGGATACACCACTTTTACTAACCCGGTAAGGAGAACGGGGCGGGGACCCTATCAAGGGCAATTTCATGACATTTTTAGAGGCGAAAGGTATAAGACGGGGGGGTTTAAAAGATGGGAGAAACATCATTAATAACAGCAACGCCAGGGGGTCTCACAGTTTTCAAATGTCTCTTTCCTGTCAGGAAATGGAAACGGCGTAAACCTCTAAATATTGGGGACTAATCCGCAAGTTGATATAAATATTGGGTGGACAAAGAAAAGGGCATATCTTGGTAATCCTCTCACTTTCTCTGCAGGCTAACAGAAAGTAGCACTGGGATCAGACCGCTAAAGTGATAACGAAGGGGGTCACCGGTATGCCAAAGTTGGGCATCAAAGCAGTAAATATGCAAAGGCTGTTCGTGTGGCCAATCGCGCAGGGAAAGGGATTCAATATCCCAGTATGTTGTGCTGAAATGTGTTGTCTGTGTTTCTAAATATGTTCCCTAGGTAACTACATATGAAATGAATGCAGAGTGGTGAATACTGACCCTCGCCCTGAAGAAATAGCCTAATACAATCGATGGCAAAGAAATATGTTTTCCCTCTACGGAGGTAGAAGGCAATAGAGTGTCTTTTAACGTGAGCAAACTCACGGCACGGAACAAAAGCGGATTAGCTAGTGTGGGTTTAGCTTGTTTTTAATTGTAAATAACGTGGTCCTAAAGTCTCAGATTCCACCTTATTTGGGGTCAGAATTTACGAGCACTAGGGAAACACATCCCAGCGCTCACATTACCAGTAAATCCACCACTGATTTTATTACTATTTCACTATACCTGCACATTATCTTTGTTTGTTTTTGTTTTGGTATGTTTGTGCTAATGATGATAACCTGATCCCACGGGTGAGAACCTACCAGTGGACTACCATGGTGTTACTTCCGTGAGGAACTCCATAACTTTCCACACATTTTTTCATTTATTAGAATTTGTGTTGCACTACACGTTGGGTTGCACATGGAGGGAACAGAATAACAAATAGAACAGGGATCCATGGTGGGAGACAGTATTTGAATAACTCCAAAGTAGCACACACAATTTGTGGGAGCTAAAGATACGCATGAAATCCAAGTGAAACTGTTCTTCAAATAGGGTCAGGTCATATTGTGTTTTGAATTATTGAGTGGGGGGCTGACCTGATCGATACAGAACCCCTTTAGCTCCTTGTTGAGTAAAATACTTTCAGACTTGTCTGGAGTGCAAAGAGAGATTTACTGATACTAAGATCTATGTAGCATAGAAAGGGGATAACCTACTGAGTTGGACACACCAAGCGAGGCTTGGAATTATTCTTGATCCTAATGGGAATCCTTCTGTACAGGTGCAGTCTATCGAGAATGTTGGTGACAGGTATGTGAAGAAGTTTGGTGAAATATTCAAGAACTCTTTAGGACGTTTGAAGGGCCACAGCCATAGTATCAAGTTGAAGTTATGTGACAAGCCCATTGCAGCAAAAGTGAGGAGAATTCCTCTGAGTGTACAAGAACCTGTACAAAAAGAAATTAACAGGTTATTGGATGCAGGTGTGATTGAGCCGGTGGCAGCAACAGAGTGGTTGGCTTCCATAGTGGTGGCTAGAAAGAGCAATAATGAAATTCGCCTTTGTGTGGATTTACGTGCACTCAATAAGGAGGTGGTTGTGAAAACATTTCCATTAGCTAATATAGATGAGATAGTTTCGACTTTGGATGGTGCTTGTTATTTTAGTACACTGGATTTAGCTTTGGCGTATCACCAGGTGTCTTTAGAAAATAATTTACAGGACCTTACTGCTTTCATTACACCTATGGGAGCATTTACATTTTTAAGGATGCCTTTCGAACTGGTCTCAGCCTCCTCTGTGTTTCAGAGAATTATGAATGATGTGGTAAAGGGAATTAAGGGCTTCAGGTGTTATCAGGAAGACCTGTTAATTTACGGTAAGACCGTTGAAGAACATGATGGGAGAGTTGCAAAAGTGTTGAACAGACTAATAAAAGCTGGCTTGACTCTACGTTTTGATAAGTGTAAGTTTGGGGTGACAGAAGTAGATTATCTGGGTCATAATATATCTGGTAGTGGTTTAAAACCAAAAAATGAGTTGGTAGACAGAATTGTAAATCTAAAGGAACCGTTTTCGAAGGAAGAGCTAGCATCATTTTTGGGTAGGGCTGAATTTTATTGCAAGTTCATAAAAAAAGTTGCGAATAAAACTTGTCATCTAGTAAGTTTGCTGTGCAAAAAGACAAAGTTCGTGTTGGATGAGGTGTGTAAGAAAGAGTTCAAGAATGCCAAGATGGATCCTAGAAGTGCACCTGATTTACAAGCTTTCAAACCTGGTGCTTCGACACACATCGTGACAGATGCAAATAAGAAAGGACTAGGCACATTGTTGATCCAGAAAAAAGATACTCAGGAGTGTTTGGGCACCTGTGCATCAAGATGTTTAAGAGTTGCTGAGATAAACTACTCAGTCATTGAGAAGGAGGCATTAGCCATCTTTTGAGTTTTGAATAAATTTGAGAAATTTGTTTGGGTACTCAGTTTATTGTTAGGTCTGATCATAAACCTCTGAAAGAGAGTTTCAATAAAAAAAGTTTGTACTCAATTCCTTCTAGGATCAGGAGGTGGGTGATTTCACTTCAGAAATTAGATTTTGCTATGGAGTATATTTCAGGAGCAGGTAATGTTTCAGCAGATTGCCTCTCACGTTTGGTAGATACTGTAGAATGTCAAGATGTGAAAGGAGTTGAAGACATGGTGGATGAGTTTGATGGGAAAGTCTGTGAAATCACTTCAGGAACCATCAAGGAAGATGATAGATGGAAGAAGTGGAAAAGGACAAGGAAATGCTGAAAGTTATGGATATGATTACACAATATAAAGGAAACAAGCTTGAGAAACATTGGTTAATGGTGTGTGACGAGTTAGCCATTAGTAATGACATTTTAACCAGAGGCATGAGGTTGGTTCTCCCAGTGGGTTTGAGGGACAACATTTTAAAACTGGCTCATGAGGGACACATGGGTATTTGTAAAACAAAAGAACGCATTAGGCAGGACTTTTGGTGGCCTGGTCAAGATTTGAAGGTAGAACGTCTTGTGCGTGATTGTGTTCCTTATTCCATGAGCGACAAGATTCTAAACCCAGACAAACTCCCATGGTCTGCAGGAAGTTACCCATGTGTCCTTGGGATGAAATAGCCATTGATATTGTTGGACCTCTTCATGGTGAGCACCAGACTCCATATTTAATAGTTTTACTTGATTTATACTCACGTTGGATTGAAGTGTGTTCTGTACGTGACATCTCTACTCAGGCTGTAATTACGTTTTTAGATGCTATTTTTAAACGTGAAAGGTTTCCAGGTTCTTTGTTATCAGACAATGGCCCACAATTTTGCTCTGGTGAAATGGAGGAATATTTGACTAAGTGTGGGATTGTACATAAAATAACCCTGCTTTATCATCCAGAGACCAGTGGGTCCATAAAAAAGATTTAACAAGACCTTGATAGAAAGTATTCAGTTAGCAAGAGTCAACAGTTTTATTTGGAGAGAGGAGTTGCAAAGAAGAATTACAGCTTGCGGGTTTACGCCACACTCCTCAACAGGGAAGACTCCTTTTGAGTTATTCAAAGGAAGATCTGCAAATACCATCATCTGCCCTGGCTGGATGACCTTGGATAAAGGTATAAAGGATAATGACATTGGTCAGTGGAGGAATAACGAATTGGATTTACAAAAGAAAAAAAAGATTTATTTTGACGCTCGAAAGCCAGCTAAACAAGTGGAATTCAAAGTGGGAGACTAAGTTAGAGTTAAAGCGCCTGTAGGTTGTCTCAGTTGGTTGAAATTCACTGATGTAAAGACAGTGTTGAAGAAGCAGAAGGTGGCAGAATACACCTCACTTAACCTCAAGAAATACAGCTACATACCCCTGTTCTTCCTCCACTGTCTGACAGAGGAGAAATGGATTGAGTTTAAATCAGTATCCATGACACACAGAGCTTACCCTGGAAGGAGTTAGCAATTCCTCAGCAAGGTCTCACACATCTGTCATGCTATGCCAGAATGGCAGACATTAGACATGGATGTGGAAGACTGGATCACAGCTGTCATGTCTCAGGGTGTTTTGCTGGAAATTGGTTTACATCCTCCATGTATGACTTTTAAGATCACATAAAGTCCAGAAATTACTACCAAAGACTTTTTGGGCATGAAGAATTTTGACCATATCATCCATGTTCTGAAGGTGCTACCCTGGCTCCTGGTTGAGTGTGGCATGAAGTTAAGACCTCTATGTCTCATGCACCAAGATTATTGCACCATATGCTATAGTCATACTACACGCCACCAAAACGCTTAAAACCCAGCACTCCTGGCCCATCAGACACCCCAAACCCAATCAAGTCAACCACAGGGGGAAATTCACTGAAGCCCAAGTGCCCTGTCTATTGATCCTATTCAATATCAACCTCACAGGCTAACAAAATGTATCATGGTATTCTATTCACAAAGGATCTAATGACTCAACACAACTACAGGTATGCAAACAATGCAATACATCACATTGGCAAGTCTCCACTCACTACCCTCTATCCGAATTAAACTTGCCCACTTAAGCATTTGCAGACTGAACAGTCAATATACTAACAAGATGGACCTTCCCAAATGAGACCTTAGTGACAGGATGCGCAATATTTCAATAAATGGAATCTGCTCACACAAGTTATCGTTACAGAATGGCCAACATTTCAACAAAAGAGCCTACTTACATGAGTCACTCTTTAGAGAATAATTACATTTCAACAAATGGAACCTGCTTGTGTGAGGCATTGTTATTAATTGGTCAATAGTTTAATAATTTCACAATTTTTAAGTAGATAGCTCTACAAATAACCTAAATAAATCTATTTTGCAGGTCACGCAAGACCATTGTAATAAAAAACTTCACAGTGCATGCCTGATTCTCCACAGGATGTGCTGCAACATCCTCCCCTAGTATGCCACTTACACCGAAGCATGCAGAGCTAGGTGTAAGAGCGAAGTTATAAAACTGTGCCACAAATGTATAACTTGTATCATATTTCAAGAAAATATTTTTCTATAGTGCTAGGGAAGAATTAATGGAGTTTGGTCTGGTGGCTCATTTGCATTGTGAGGATAAGTCGTCTTCCGCTGTCCTCTGTGACTGCCGGTTATCCACCGTCATCCAATGTAGATGGGAGAAGGAGGTGCGTTGAGGTAGATAAGGCACCTATGCTGGTCCCTTGAAGCTTTTCAATGCCACAGAATAACTCATAGGGGAAGAATTGATGTTTCAGAGGCCACAACTGTGGACTTCTCTGCCTCAGCTCCTATGCACGCTGTTTGTCAGAAGTTACTGTGGAAAGGAATTTACGACTGTCCAGCTCATGTGGTAGTTTATGTACATGTCAGGAGGTAATATCCTGTAATGAAACTGATTTTGATACCGATTTTACATTTTGTACAACAAAAACGAAGAACAACACGTGGCAAGATAGTACCACATGTTTTTGCATGGTGTTAGCACCTCCCTTTTGAGTGTAAAAAGATCGCAGGTTTTTTCTATTTTTATTTATTTATTTATTGTAGAAACAAAATAACGTTACAATTCAGTTACTTGTCCTTTTAACCCTCCCACCTACTCTGCCCCCAAACTTGGAGAGATATCTGAGTCACACCATAGATAAATAAGTATAAGTCCATAGATTACATTTGAATTATTTAGGCGGCACAATTAATATCATCACATCCTATTACAAAAAATCAGCACCACACACACATCTATAGAGTGTTAATCATTTGTTACTTCTACATCTTGTCTCAGTTAAGGGCTTTTCATTTCCTGTTGTAACCAGACTTCTATTAAGACCCATTCCACACTTCCTCCCTGCAGTGGCGGCTGTTACCGGGAAGCAGTAGTGGGGCGGGAAGGGGAGAAGTAGAGGAGGAGGATTGAAAAAAATATCAGCTAACTTCCCGCCAGCAGGCCGGTCAGCTGGCCACCGCCTTCTCTTCCATCCTCTTCTTGGCTTCTTCTGTGGAAACATTAAGCACCCAGGCTCCCTGGCCCCCCATAGCCAATCACAACGCTGCAATGCAGCCTGCATGGAGAACATACAAAGAGCGCATGAATGTTTGGCACCACCCTGCCGAGATGCAGCAGTAGAAACAAATAAACGTATAATAATGCGAGTTATTATCATTTTATTTTTTTTCACTGCTAAAGGCAGTGGGGCGACGCTCCTCTGCCTTAGCGAAGGAACACTGCCTCCCTATTCGATTTCGTTGTAAACCAGCCTAT
Organism: Lissotriton vulgaris; assembly: GCF_964263255.1. Taxonomy (NCBI): domain Eukaryota; kingdom Metazoa; phylum Chordata; class Amphibia; order Caudata; family Salamandridae; genus Lissotriton; species Lissotriton vulgaris. Next base: position 240,453,162 of record NC_141689.1, on the reverse strand, counting down.
GATGTGTCCCACATTTAACTCGAACCCATATTGCAAATTCCCATGACCATTGCTATTGTTTGGGCAGAGGTTTGGTCATCCATCTTATGGCTACACATGTCTTTAACAAAAGAGTTATGCTGTTCCTCTGAGATAAGAGTCATAAACAGGGAATATAAACCAACCTGACCAAAGTAGTTCAAAGTTGGGAGATCTTTTTGGTTGACCTACCACTTATAAGAGCACACAACCTGAGACATAACCTCAGCTTAGCGCCTGATACCTTTTGTTTTTACTTAGGGTAGGAGACCCCTTGATTAAAATTGTTATTGCAGGTACTCCAAACCCTATTTTGCATTCACTCCAAATACAGCAATACACATTCATCTACACAAACCAGGCCCCTCACCCCCACTTCACCAAACGGCTATTGGAAAAAGATCTCCATTAAAGTGCCCCTACTATATGGAGCTCATCGGGTATTCCACTACCGACCCGACGAGGAGCAGCCCGATGCTGAAGCATTGCACCCGACAGGTTGTGTGAGGCCATTATAATCCAAAAAATTGGATTCCCAACTTTGAACTACTCTGGTCAGGTTGGTTTATATTCCCTGTTTTTGACTCTCATCTCAGAGGAACAGCATAACTCTTTTTGTTAAATACTTTCCTTGGGCCTTTATGCTGGACTTGTCCAAAAGCCCTTTGTCCCCAATTTGAGTGCTACTACTGCACATGTCTTTGCCATAGTAAGGTCTAATTCCATTACCTTCTCCATATATTTAGGGCAGTTTTTTGCCTCTGTCACGAGGATCTACACTGAGACACCATTTTACAAATATGATCTTACCATAAAAATCAAAATGTGTGCAAAAGAAAACACTTGTAGTGATCAATTTTCTATGTTTTATTTTTACTACACAAGATGGCCCTCCAGAGTGTTTAAAGAGACATTTTTCATCACACAGCCCTGTTGAAAGATAAAGTCATGTGTTTTATTCTATAAGAAGCTCCTCAGTTTGAAGGGATTGTATTTCTTGGCCCTTAATACACAAAACAAACTGGAACCTGAACTGCAGGTTTCCCTGTGTCAGCAGGGAAGGGATGCTGCAGCCCCACCGTAAATTATTAAGCTCCAGTATCTAAAAGTCCAGGGACAGAGGCGGCGAGAGATGAAGACCGATCTCCATTTATGGTGATCCGTCTCCTGCTCAGTATAAGCAATGAACTGTGTAAGTGTAAACACTGATCTGAAACAAAAGCAATCTGCAAAGATTTAAGGCAACGAGGGGCCTGCACAAACCCAAACATAAAAGATGGAAGTGAGCCCATAACTCACGGCTTATTAAATGTCTCTGTCCGGCAGCACTTGTGGTGAGGGCAGCACATAAAGATGCTGTGGGGGGGCAGTACTTGACATTATAAATTGCACCTATTATTACAAGGCTATGATTGTAAAATTGAAGCTAGAGAGGTCTCTAAAAAGCCAAGGCCGTGGAAATAGCATGTTCTCCCGAGGCATACAGTCATTCAAAGCATGTCACCATCCCTAAAACCGCTTTTAAAGACCAGCAACAAAAAAATGTGCAGCCTCCATTGTTTCCCTGCTTCTTTTAATTTTTCTTGGTTTGTTAAAGGAATGCCTCTATTGCGAAATAGTATGTTTGTAGTAATTATCCCTGTTGTTGCCATTGTGTAGAACATTGACAGGTATTGAGTTTTAGCAGTAAAAGCGAGCACTAGCATAAAAATGTGCACAAACGGTAGTTGCAGCATTTTGTGCACAGATATACACATCTGGGCATAAATTGCACTCCTACACGTCCTGCGTTTGCTGTTAGACCAACTTGACGCTGGCGGTACCAGTGAGAAAAAAACCTGCCGAATAGGGGTAACAGCAAATGCAAATGCTGCATGCAAACTCATGGGCTCACACAGGGACCAGCACTAAACTCGATTTTGGAGCAAAAGTGAAAACGCTCCCATATCAGGATTGTAACTGATGCACTAATTGTGCAGCCCAGGGGTGTTATGTCACAAGGGCTCTAAGCAGAGGCCGGCTGGGCCTTTCTGCAGTCACATTAGTGGTCGAGGTTGGGTGCTCCTGTGATAGGCTGGCTGCTGTCCAAGGTACCCACCAGAGGGACATCTGGCAGTTTCCCCACCTCTGGATGAGGCGAGGAACCATGCCTTTGATGGGAAAAGACCCCCCTCTTCTCCAAAAACTATAGACACTGACCCCCCTAAATGCTAACACCTCAAATGTTGGAGTTGGAACAGGGGGGCGAACCAAGAATTGTGGGCCAAATATTGAAATGCCATAATCGTATTTAGAGGTGGGATGAAGCCTTTTGACCCCTGCAAGGGGAAGAGAAGGCAGACCGAGGTTAACACTTAAGGGTGGGATGAATGGGCTCAGGAGTGTCAGAAGACTCTTCCTGACCTTAAACGTTTTAATGCAGGAAACAGTTCTCCTTGACTGTGTTCTGGCATCGAGAGATGGCTGATAGGTGGCTTCAGAGTCGGAATAATGAATATTGAGTGCCCTGGTGTCTTCTCTAGGCAAGATAGGCCTCTGTGTTTGGGAACACTTATTGATGGGCAAGTCCAGACTTTAGCATCCTGTTTCTGTATCGTCTACTGCCCCATACTTTACACGTCTGCCCCATGCACGAGAGCTCTCACTGAGTCTGCAGACTGTGACAGAACTGTGCAAAAAAAAAAAAAAACATGAATTCACACTTAGACGATAGTCAGGCTGGATATGGATCTTCTTGCTATTATACGTTTTTTTCCACGATCCTTTGGGAATATTTTTTAATAACAACTTGTATTTGGAAGTTGCATGTTTTAAATGCATTTCCTATCCCCCTTTAAGAGTGACCACTTCATTAAAGAATGAGCCTAAACTTTTACATTTTTTAAACGATCGAGCTAAAATCTTCTATTGAAACATCTTGGACTTGGAAGCATTTTAGACCCTTTTGAACTATTCCCAAAGGATTTTTCTAGGTTCAGATATCACTCAGGCCTGGCAAAAAAAACAACGAACACATGCATAATTTACTCCTGAATGATAAAGTTTGGAAATGTGTAAATCCATGCAATATTTGCATGGGTGGCGTATTTTTATTGATATAAAATCAAGTAATGAGAATACAAATGCTACAGAAACGATTTGCTTCTGATGTTACCGACCCCTAGTTATGACCTATGGTACTGCAGCGCGCTACAGAAAATATGTGTTTTTAACTCCTGGGACCTCTAATATCAACCATAGGTACTTTAGTTTGATTACAGTAACAAAATATACCTGACTCCAGGGAGCACGAGTAACAATCTCAAATATTGCACTTCGCGTCAGAAGAGATTTGGTTCTGACACCAGTGGCTTCTACTGACAACCAGTCTAGTGCAGTCTGCTACAGGAAACATTTATTTCTGAGTCCACAAAACTTTATTAATGATAAAAGGTACTGCTGCCTGCTACAGAAAAGGATTTCTGTCTTAAATGTAGGCACCTTGCTATAGAAAAGATATGTGTCTGACTCCAGGGACGTCTAGTAACTACTTAAGGTACCGAAATCTGCCACCGAAAGGCCTCACATTTGATTAGAGGAAATCCTAGCAACAGCCCTGCAGATTCAGAAAATTGTTGTTTGCAGCTTTTTAAATATTCAAGAGACGGCTAATCCAATATTAGGCTGATTATTTTTTAGTGTTTTCGATAGCCCTGGGCGGAGTTGGCGGAGTGGGGCTTCGCGGAGCTACGGGAAGTGGGCGAGAAACTACGCCCACCTCCGCACTCCGCGTAGCCCCACTCCGCAAAACCACTGGCCGCCAGCCCCGCCACCCGCCTCCCTCCCGCCCTCCCTAAATACTTTCAAATAAAGGAATTAAATAATTTAAAAAGCACTTACCTTGCCGCCGCTGCCCGCCGCGTCCCCGGGGCTCGCTATCTTCCGTCTTCTTTAGTAATGCGCATGCGCGGGCAGCCGCGCATGCGTATTTTCTCGTGAAAATGCGCATGCGCGGCCGCCCGCGCATGCGCATTACTGAAGAAGACGGAAGACGGAAGATAACGAGCCCCGGGGACGCGGCGGGCAGCGGTGGCAAGGTAAGTGCTTTTTAAATTATTGCATTCCTTTATTTGAAAGTATTTAGGGAGGGCGGGAGGGAGGCGGGTGGCGGCCAGCTACGCTCCGTCTGCGGAGCGTGCGTAGTGCCGCCTGGTTCCGCCAGCTCCGCAAAATGCGGAGTAGGCGGCACTACGCACACTCCGTGCACGGAGCGTAGCTGGCCGCCCACCCCTAGTTTTCGATTAATTTAAATCTGTAGCAGGTGCAGACTAAAACAAACAATAAATATTGTGACTAGTATGCATTATGGACAAGCATTAGCAAAGAACATAATACTGGCTTGGATTTGCAGTTACAAGCCAGGCCCTTTGCCTTTGATGATGCTTGGAAAAGGCATTCAAAATGGTGCACTGGCCTTATCTAGAAGAAGCGCTCAGTACGTTTACCTTTGTTCCCTGGTTCAAAGCATAGGTTTATAGTGGCTACTGCTCACCCGTGACAGTGGTTTGAGTAAATAGTACACAATCCTGACCGGTGCATATTTGGAGCGGTATTAGGCAACACCTTTAACCTCTCCTTGTATATAAAGCCGATGGTGGAGAGGGGGAAAAAGAACAGGGACACCACTGGAGTCGAAATCGGCCCTATACCCACAAACTGTGTATTACGCAGACTTTGTTTTTGTCTGAGAGACCTGCTGAGATGTATCTTTGCAATGATGAAAGAAATGAAGGAATTTGTGGGAGCCTCAAGGTTCAGCATATACCTCCAAAAATCTGTAATATCAAAGACAAAAACTCCACTGGAGCAACAGGATCTTCCCAATAAACAATTTCCTTTTCAGTGGGATTCCGAGACAGGCTCTAACCAAGCGATTAAACTGGCAGGCTCACTCCAACAACCCCCAAAATAAACTACGACAATCTGCTCACTCATATCCAATCCTGGCACAGTGCTGACTTATCCTGGCTGCGCCCATTAAAAAAAACACCTTTTCAAAGATACTGTTCACTTTCCAAAGCCTCCCACTCCAATTCACCACCACATATTCTTAAGAGATTCCAGAGGACTATAGAAATTTTAATTTGAGCGGAGAAGATACTGTGAGTGGGCAAACAAACAGTGCACAGATATCCCGAGGAAGTGATGTAGGGGTCCCGGACATAACAAGATATTATCAGAACGCACAACTTAGGTAGATGCTTGAATGGAAAAAAACTGACCAGCTGATAGAGGGCACCCATATCTGGAAATTGCCCAGGTTAATCAACAACACCATGGGGCTTATATTCCTCGGGAAAACAAAGGTTGAGGAGGGTCAAGGGGACTATGTTTATAGACCTACCAAACTCTATACCCCTAATCAAACTACAACAAACATAAAGAGTCGGAAGGTCTGTTAAACGACGTAGCTGAGTCTATGAGGTCCTAATGAAGTGACCCTTTTGGATTGCACTGAACCAGGCCAAATGGTCACAAGACACAAATATGTGTTAGATATCCTATCAGCCCACCCATCTGGCGGAGCCTCGTCATGTAGGACGTCTAACCAGGGTGGTGGGTCCAAGCCCAGATAAATTGGCCAGACATCACACACTACTGGTTCATCTTGTAAAAGTGTCCGTGCCACAGAGTGGTGCTGAAAAAGTGCAGTGCAAAACAGGGAATAAAGAATAAGTGATCTAAAATGACGGTCGAGGCAAAGAAAATTGTTTTTATTAAAGATATTCACCAAGACGTCAGATTAAAAAGAAGTGTAGAACAGTGTGAAAAAATCACTGTGATGCTTTGCTGTGTTATGAATTAGGCCAACATGTTTCTGCCGAAGGTGAAACTACACCGGCATTCTTCAGGGCCAACTACAAAAAGATGTTGCTACTGCAAAGGTACACTCAGACAATTTATGCAAAGTGAAACAAAAAAAGGACAGACCAAATTGTTTGTTAAAGACCTGTCCAAACTATTGGTGTGGTCATGTAGACCATCCTACCATATCCTCCAGTTCAGAAGTTGATAGAGGAAGTACTCCTAAAAAATGGAAACACAAAAGAGACAAAAATGTTGTACATTCTACAATCATAATAGACTAATCACGATATCAGGACCAACATATGAACTCAGCTAGGCAAGTCCCTATTAGGACAGCCGCATGTTATAAAGGTTTCATATTAAAGTAAACCATCAGTCATTGCTGAACATTAATTTCAAACAAGTATATAAGGACTTACCCAGCAATATGTGGGAGTCAAGCCTCACCTCACCCGGCAACGGCTCGGAGATTGAGGCCCCGCTCTGTGCACAGAACATAAAAATATAACATGTCATCCTGAGTTGACTCAGAGGTCTGTAGTCAATGTCAGGTTGTACAATCTGTGCATATGAAACTGGTTGTGTAACTGTCCTCACCGAACGCTGTCCCATGGAGGACAAGGAATGGACTGGCTGATGGGCAAAACTAGTGACTAGTGACTGGCTAGCACAGTCACCCTGGAATGAGCACCCATATATATCTAGTGCCTATTCTGTGGTTATATAGTCAGTTGTACAGTCCCACCCTCACTGAGCCAAGGAATAGATGTAAATAGTATGGCTCCGGGTTGACTATTTCAGAATAAAGGGTCTAAGTTAGAAAGACCCCTGTCCTGTGCTCATCTGGAAGAGTACATAAAGTAAAGTGAGCCTGGAACTATCTCCCTAATCTGTTGGTGAAGAAGGAGTTAAAAGAGCTCAATTGTAAGGTTATAGCTAAAAATAGCATCTGCCTGAAAGGAAAATAACCTAAAAATGAGCTATGCATGAAAAGGGGGCCACAGCAGGATCACAGAACTTAGCGGTGCGCATCATGATCTAGCTACTCACCTCTCCGTCGGTACCCCCAGGAAGACACCTAAGCCGAAGGGGAGGCAACGAGGAGAGGTGAGGCTCATATATTTATACCCCGTATGATTGGGTAATCGGCAGCAGCTGTGTTCCTATCGCCACTGCCGGTGTTGCGATGACATTCCCTATGCGCATGCGCGGCAAGGTGACACTACACAATGCTGTGTGCACAATACCGGGCATGCGCGATGAGGCATCTCCAGCTACTGCATGCGAGCGCCGGTTAAGGAGCAGCGCATGCGCAGAGGAAAAACGGGCTGATCTAGAGAACGACTCGGAATCCCCGCTATTGCGCGCATGCTCAGTTATGCATAACCAGTACAAGTTGTCAAGAGTAACCAATAAACAAGCGGAGGGCATAGCGATACTTTACTACAGTAACCCTACCACTCGCACCTGTCAAACGAGGGGTTCTCAGACGGCGGCCACATGGATGACACGGTGAATTCCAGCTCTTAATACGAGCGTGGCCGTGTATGTTCTGGTCCCTGAAACGAAACAATGCATCCTAAGGGGACAGTGAACATCAAAATACTGCGCCTGTACTGGCAATGGTATAGATGGCTACAGACCATAGTTGATCAATACACTATGTAGATATAGAGACACTGGATGTAAAGTGTATGAAATGCCAGGATCAACAACCAAATATAGCGGAGAGGGATCCAAGGCGCGGTAGATGTGATCACAGTGAGGCACGAGGGTTCTGACATATAACAATGATCGTTGGCTATGCCCTAGGGTAAATTTACCAGAGACATAAAAGATGGCGCGAACAGAGTCTAACCTAATGCTGTTGTCATGTTGGAGGTGGGGTTGTCAAATTACCGACTTGTGCTACACTATATCTAGTTAGTGCAGTGGGATTGCATAATGTGCAGTATAAGTGAAGCCAACTAATAGTGTTTGACATACTGGAAGTGGGATTGACCAATTTCCGACGTAAGCTACACTATATCTAGTTGATGCAGTGGGTCTGCATCATGTGAAGTATAAATGAAGCCAACTGCTAGTGTATTGAGTTATTAATAGGAGATGGCGTCCCCGAAGGCTCACAGCTGGTCAGATGGACACCCAGGGTATGTTATCATTCAGACCTGAGATGTCAGTTTTCAATTTGAAAATCCAGCGTTGTTCCTTGATGAAAAGAAACCTTGAGATGTCTGTAATATGCGGTGGGATGAATGGTTGTTCCAAAACAACCCACCTAAGGTCTTCAGCTTTATGCTTTTTAATCAAGAAGTGGTTTGTTAGACAGGTGGACTGTTTGTTGCACCGTATTGTGCTCTTATGCTCGCTGATACGGGACTTCACTTTCCTGGTGGTATGTCCAATATAAGCCAGACCACACGGGCATGTGATCTTGTAGATCACTCTCTCCGAGTTACAGTTGGTATGATTCAACAACTTCCATGGTCTAGCAGTTCCAATGTCGACGGAGAGTGTCTTGCTGGTCTGGGGGCACGACGCACAGTTACCACAGGGGTGGTGCCCTTGAACCGGAGTGATATTCCAAATGGTGTCAAGGGTGGTGGTAATGTCCTTCCTTTGTGTCCGTGGTCTTGTGTGGACCAGTGTATCCCTGATGCTAGATCCTCGTTTGAAGGCAAACAAGGGCCTGGGTATTGCACCAGAAACCGTGTTCAAGATTTTCCAATGTTTCAAGACTATCCTCTTGACCCTCTTGGATCTGGTGCTGAAGGTATGTACCATCGTGATCCTTTCGGAAGGTGTTTTCTTGTGTCGATGTTCGATCAAAGCCTCCCGATTGTTGTTGAAGGCTCTCTTGTTAGCCCGGCGTATCAATTGATTAGGGTAATGCCGCTCCTTCAGGTTGCATGCTAATTCCCTCGCATGTTGTTCATATAGCTGGTTAGAAGAACAGTTTCTCTGAACCCTGAGAAATTGACCCACTGGCAAATTGTCACGTAGTGACTGTGGGTGGAAACTCTGGTATGACAAAAGGGAATTGCGTGCCATGGGTTTCTTGTATAATCGGCTCTGAAGCCCTCCCTCTTCAGGAAAAATTAGGAGATCCAGAGATGGTAGCTGCTCTTTAATATACTCCACAGTGAAACGGAGATATTGATTCCTTGAATTAAGCCACGTATGGAAGTCGGTTATCTCCTCACAGTTGCCCCTCCATATGACGATGATATCATCTATGTACCGGCGCCAAAGCAACACCTTACAAAAGTAAGGGTTGCTGGTGTTCAGGACATGATCTTGCTCGAACTGATGCATATAGAGGTTCGCCAGACTGGGGGTGAAGACACTCCCCATTGATGTCCCCGAGACTTGGAGATAAAGGTCATCCTGGTACTGGAAGTAATTCTCCATCATAGCCAGTCTGGCACACTCCATGATGAAAGGTATCGGAGTGATGGTCTCTGGTGGTTTAGATTCCAGTAGATGTCTAATGCAATCAAGGGTCTCTTGCTGCGGGATGCATGTATACAGAGACTCAACGTCGAAACTCACCAAAAGGTCGGTCTCGACGTTGAACTCAGACTCTGCAAGAAGACGAAGGACATCACCAGTGTCCTGCAGATACGTAGGAGTCTCTTTAACCAGAGGTTTTAAAAAGACATCCACAAATGTTGAGAGCGGCTCAAGTAGAGACCCAATTCCCGAGATTATGGGGCGACCCGGAGGTGGTCTCTTCTCCTTGTGTATCTTAGGGAGGCAATAGAAGGAAGGGACCACCGGATGGGCCGTGGTCAAATACCTTGCTTCTTGAGATGTAATCCATCCCTCACAGTGCCGAAAGCTCTACTGTGGGTCTGGCATTCAATGGTCAGTGAGCCATAAATTAACTATATTCTCCTTGCACCTCATCCCTAGCCTGTTGGATCCTGAAGTTCCCACAGCAGCCATTGTGGATTCTTACACTATTTTGGTGAGAAGGGGTCCGAAAGAATTGGTGATTAATTTGACCGAGCGGGGATCAAACCTTTAATCAAATCAAAAGCGAGTTTGGGATACCCGAAAGAGATAAAGAGGCTTTATTTATAAATCAGGCCCTGGTGCTTCAGAACCCAATCAAACCTTACACAAATAGACACCTGACAAAATCTTAAAAAATGGCTGCTGTTGATGTTAACCTGTGAAATGTTCATAAAATGTTTCTTTAAAAAAATGGCTGCTAGTGAAGGATGGGGATGAATAGGTTTAATCAGAAATTTACATAGAGATGGCATTGGCTCTGTGCGCGACACAACAAGTTATTGTGGCATTGTGGGGCAGAACCACTGCCCTAGGGCACAGCAACTGGATGTACCAGCTCTGGCAGCTCGTGAGAAGGGTATATTCCCCATGAATGTTAAGCAGATTAACGTTATCATCAAAAATGTTTGGAATCGGTTCCTGAATTTACTTGCAGATGAATTTGGGGAATTTACCTGTCCAAAATACCTGAGAATTATACAATTCAGCACCAACCCAATGGGCAATGATACCCATAACACGCAGTACAGAGGGTAAAACCCCAAAACGGCATCCACATCCAGGTCGCTGGTCGATCTCCACTGGCTCTCAGTAGAGAAATGGGTCAAGTTCAAGGTCCTCACGTCCGTGTTCCGTATTAAGCATGCTAAGGCCCCAGACTATGTACAACAGATGGCCTGCCCCTACGCCCCCTCCTGTACTCTCAGATCCTCTATTCAAGAGAAATTCCGAGTTCCGAGAGTTAGACTTTCTCGTATGGGAGGGCGCTCCTTTTCTTACCTTGGCCCCATTTTGTGGAATGCTCTTCCACTGCCTCTCCGCCTACAACCCGACCTTCTGTCCTTCCGCAGATCCCTCAAAACGTGGCTTTTCAGCCAATAGGCATTTTTCTCCCTATGTTGTTCTCTGTCAGCGCCAGGAAACCCTTGGGGGTAGCTGCGCGCTGTTATATAAATTTAAATAAATAAATAAAAAATAAAAGTAAAATAAGACTCACGAGGATTAACTCCGATCGGCCATAGGGAAGAAAGTATGCTGAGATCCCATGAGTGTGGTGCTGATGCTAAATCACATCTAATGACCTAAATTATATTAATTAATCTACAATTAAACTGTAATAGACCTACCACAAGGGAAGAAGAAGCGAGAGTTTAAATTGTTCGATCAGTTTGTTCGCTTTTCTTTTCTTTCTTTGTTCTCACCGATTATTCAGTCACCAGCCTTTTGTTGCAGGCGAGTGTCTGTGTTATTAAAAAACGAATTGAATGTTAAAATGAAAATGGAAGACATTCTGGTTGGGGTTACTGTTCTTTGCTGTATTTCTCCTTGTTGTGCTTTTATACCTTGAATCTTCTCTTTTGTTAATGTTTCACAGTAATGCTTCCCTGTTGATGATGCGTTATCCCTGCTGATGATAATAAATGCAGCTTTTCTTTTTCAATGTTTGGCACAAAGTCCAGCATCTTAACACCTTTTTGTGGTATAATTTAATATAATGGTCATACACAAATTAATGGTTGTCACAATGCTGCAAAGTACACATCTTTTACAGTTTGCTAAGTGAGATGCAGCGCTAGACCAGGACTTTGTGGAGCTGACCGGGACCTTGCCAGAACCTAAACTACACGTCCCAGAAGAGCAGTGGGCTAATTGAGCAAGGAAGCTAATGCCCCCAGCACCTGACAGCACTATTTGAACACCTCGCGTTTCCCACTTCGCAGGAGACGCAGCGCTAGACCGGGACTTTGTGGAGCTGACCGAGACCTTGCCAGAACCTAAACTACACATCCCAGAAGAGCAGTGGGCTAATTGAGCAAGGAAGCTAACGCCCCCAGCACCTGACAGCACTATTTGAACACCTTGCGTCTCCCGCTTCGCGGGATGCTCGCGCGGGTGGGCGCCAGGCGAAGCCCGGGCCAAGGACGGGCCCGTTTTAGTCCGTTCGAGACCGGGAGAGGCTGGGCTGGGCCACCCCTCCAAGACCTGGAACCCTAACGGCGGAGGAACATCATCGTAGTAAGTGAACGGCACTGAATTGTACCTTTGTTTACCAAGGGCTCCTCATTCACCAATTAGCACCAACAGGCGCACCTCTTGATCATGACATCTAGGGAGGCTAGAGGGAGGGAGGGTGCAGGTGTAGAGTATGTGGCCGAGACTTTGGACCAGTTTATCATCAGGGTTTCATCCGTGTTAGCACATGAAATTGCAATCACAGAGCGTCACCTTTCGTTGGAACCGGCTTACCTGAAATGTTCCTCCTTAGGGGCTGTGGCCAATGCCCGTTCACCTGAGCTTCCCGTTCAGCATGTCCCCATAGGCGGAGCGATGAGGGAAGGGGATGCTGAAAGACAGGATTCGATTGTTCCTGTACCTGACATGGAAAAAGAAACCATAAGCACGCGTGAACAGCCATCAAGGTCACTGCCAATTCAAACCAGGAGCACGGTAGTTTGCGTTGCTGAAGTGCATCAAGAACAACCTAACCCCACTGACTCTGCTGCTGTAAATCAGGGGGAGGGGGTAAGCGCAAAAGAGGTGGAATACGGGGTAGTAGCCAGCAGAAGGGCAAGAAAGCCAAGACCATCAAGCAGAGTAAACGGGTGCCATCACTGGTTATGGATGACTCTATCATTGAACTGCCACAATCCCCAACCCCGAATGGAACATGCCCTAGGGGGGAAGATAACACAATGGACTTGGCGGATAGATGCGAAGAACATATGCAGAAACTGAGTGTCTTAGTAGCATCACTTTTACAGCCCCTAATGGATAAACTGTTATACATCCAAGTAGTCTGGAGAAATTGGAGGAAAAAATGACCCCTAAGATAAGATGCGTAGAAGGGGGGGTCCGGCTGGGCGGGGGGGTATGGGCTAGGGGAGGAACGGGGGAAGGTGACCCTGTTGCCCACCCTAGACCCAGATCTGGAACACCAACTGTATCGGGGCAAACTAAGCGTCCCTTGGGCTTTAATAACTCAAGGAGGGGGACCAGTAAGGGAAGAACTTGCATTTAAACCAAATGCTCAAGGTTCGCAGAGGGGCAATGGCCCTGTTAGAGCAGAGTCGGTGATGAAGAACCCACACTCTCATCTGAACACTCCGTATGTGGTCATTTTGACTGGCGTCCCAGAATTGGGGGAGGGCAAAACTGAATCCCACGACCAATTAAAAAACAAGACCACACATTGGTTAAATGCAAATAGACCACTCCCCAATGATGTAAGGTGTAAAATTCTTTCAGTGCGAAGAGTAAATTGGGTGGGGAACAAGCGGAAAACCATAACAGGAGATTGCATTGTCATAAATTTTAATGACCCTAGAGTGGTGGAACATGTTTGCTGTGGACCGTGGACAAATTCTAGAACACCGCCCGTGCAAGCCCAGAACCTAAGATATTTTAATAGCCCACCGATATGTAAACAGGCTCTGGAACGTCCCTATGGTCAGCGGGGTAGCCCTGAAAGAGAGAGTAGAGAAAGAGGGGGTGAGAGAGGGAGGAGGAGTGACCTTGTAGCTGATCCATCAGGGTGGGAAACCAAAGTATCTGGCATAGAGGGAGAGATTGGGAAGGGGCAGGACCAGGCCTATCCTTGTATAATAGGTATGCACCACTTCAGGGGGGCAGACATCTTAGTGAGGTGGACTGACTACAGGGGGTGGGTCACACAGGAGTGAACACGTCAATCACCCCCCCGACCATCAAAGCCCATTCAGAGTGATCAAGGTAGGGAACCTAGGACCAGTATGGTCTGTCAGGCTCGGGAGGAAAAAAGGCCAGTGGTGGTACCCCCAAATATTGAGGAATTAAGCAGGGAATCAGGCCCTATTATTAGTAAAATAAGGAACACTATAAATGTGGTTTGCTGGAGCGTGGCAGGTCTGGCCTCAAAATTCCGGAAAAAGGAGTGGCTGGAATTTATTCGCAAATTCCAAATTATGTGCTTTCAGGAAACCTGGGAGGTAGATCGTACCAAGTTCCACTTAGTGGGGTACAAATCCTTTTGGATACCGGCCAATAAATCAATGGCCGGCAGAGCAAGGGGTGGGCTCTTAACATTTGTAGATGTCTCATTAGGTGGGAGCTGGGGTGACTTAAGATGGAACTCGGAAGACCTGCTTGCACTGGAGTTTAGGAATAGGGAATATAATATAACCCTGGTGAATTTTTATAATTTGAAAGGCTCCAGAGTGAGAGAGCTCGATTAGAGGCTTAGTCAATTGAAGCAAAAACAGTAATCCATGGCACCAATGTTAGTCGTGGTGGGGGATTTCAACTGCCACCTGTGCCCCATTTTGCTTCCTATTACAGAAGAGTGGAACTCCTGCAATTTGGAGGAAGGGCCACACTTCAAGCACACATTGGAGGGTAAGGGTCTGAGTAGGCTAATGTGCAAATATACTCTGGCTCTTACAATTGATCTATTCAGGATCCCACCAGACAGGCAGATTACGCCCACCTTTAAAGGTCGGGCTCTATTCCCTTTATTGATTTTATCTTAGTGTCGCATTTGCTAAAAAAAAAGATTGAGGGTTTCTCTATAGAAGCAAGTGGCTTTAGCGACCATAATCCCCTAACACTGGTCTTGCAAGTATCAAATGCAAGCAGGAAGGGAAATAAAGGGGAGGGCCCAAATAAAGAGGGGTTAACCGACCAGGGTAGGCGGCTGAAATGGGCAAGAATCGTCGGGGAAAGTTTTTATAGGTCCCTGGCAACTAAAGGTGGAGGGGTTATTGATAAATGTTTGGATCTCTCGGTAGAAGGACCCAAATTAGTGGCGTCTTTTGAGGAAATGGGCCGGATATTTGATGCTCTCCTCAGAACAAAAGGACAGTGAAGGCCCAGAAGGGATCCCAGATGGTTTGATAATGCCTGCTCACTTGCACAAAGGAAGCTGAGGGCTTCTCTGAGGTCTAACCCCAGGGACAGACTCATGGTCACGTTATGTAGAACATGCTACAAAAAGGAATTGAGCAGACGGAAAAAGTCGCTCCAAACGCAAGTTTGGGAGGACTTAAGAGGCGCCGCAGAAAGGAAGGATCTGGCTGCCTTCTGGAGCACAATTAATAATCCCTGTTTCAATGGGACTAACAGCCCAGAGATTGGCTCTAACATCTTACCGGAGCACTGGGTAGAACACTTCTCTGGCCTCTACAATAGGAGCCACACGGGGCATCGAAATAGGGGTAAAGGTGATGGGCAATGGAATGTAGCCCTAGAGTTTTCATTGGAGGAGGTCACTGCGGGTATCCGGGGTCTTACAAAAAACAAAAAACAAGGCACCAGGCCCGGACGGGATTCCGCCGGATCTCTTTCTAGGTAAAGTAGAGCTGTGGGCCTCAATTTTAACTAGAAAATTGAATGCCGCAATAGCCACAGGGCTACCTCGGTCATGGTCGTCGGCTACAATTGTGTCGATTTTCAAAAAGGGCATAAAGATAACCCCCAATGCTACCGCCCAATTTCTCTTATAGATGTCACGGCAAAAATCCTGGGTCGAGTAGTCCTTAATCGCCTGATGACCTGGGCGGAATACCATCATATCATCTCTGACGTCCAGTATGGATTTAGAGCCAACAGATCAACTTCAGACCAGTGCCTGAATCTTTATTTATTGGTGTCCAAGTATGTAATTGCAGGCACAGAAACGGACTACTTGGCCTTTATGGACCTCACGGCAGCGTTTGACTGCATGAATAGAGATAAGCTGTGGGACCTTCTAGGCGCAGACCAGAATCTCATATATATTTTAAAAGCCCTGCACTGGAACACCTCGGCCAATGTAAGATATAATATGAAGGGGGGAATGCACAGATTCCTTTGCTTGCAAAAGTGGCGTGCGGCAAGGATGTATTCTGGCGCCCTTTCTTTTCTCGGTATATATAAATTGGTCTGGAGAAAGCGCTACTACAATTACAGGTGGATTCCCCAAGTATAGGCAGAAGAGCAATCCCAGTGTTACTTTACGCGGATGATGCGGTTTTGTTGGACCGTACTCAGCGGGGTCTTCAGACCCTGATAGATGGATTTGTGACATTTATGGGCAACTTAGACTTGTTGGCAAACTTATCCAAGTCCTATGTTATGGAAGTGGGGAAGAAACAGAGGGTCTGTTTTAATTATAGTATAGGAGAATGTAGAATTAAGAAGGTGCAATCCTTTTCTTACTAGGGAATATTGTTTGATGGGCGTTTACATTTTAAAGTCTTACTTGAGAAATGCTGCACAAAGTTGTTGTCAAGCACAGGGGCCATAATGAGCTTTGGCCGTAGACTGGGTAGGTGGTCTCCAGAGCAAATGATGACGCTGTACAACTCCATCTGCTACTCTAAAGTGGTGTATGGAGCGGAGCTATGGGGGTTCCGCGAGCTGGCTAAGTTGCAGGTTGAGGAGAATAAGTTTATGAGAAGGCTCCCGCGGGTCCCCAAGGGAGTCCCTTCTTATATTGCTCATGAAGAAATGGGGGCCCCCTTTTTAGAAGATAGGATACAAGTTAGACCACTGTTAGCAAGGCTCAAGATTTGGGAAAACCCGGCGGCTGACTTGACCAGGCAAATTATTATGGACTGTCTCGGGAGGGACATACCCTGGCTAAAGTCGATTAAGGCAGCCTTTGGGAAAATTGACTGTAAGGACCTCTTTCCCGACCCGGCTAGGGGAATAGTCCGGGATAAGGCTAGTGTGAAGAAGAAGTTCTTCACCTACAAAACACTAATCAGAGAGGAGAAGGAATGGGGCAAACAGTCAGTGAGAGCTTATAGTTTGGTCAGGTCTTGTGAAGGAATGGAACCATACTTAGCCCTCAGGATAGATTTTTATTAACACGTTTTAGGCTCAACATTTTACATTATTTATTAGCTGATCCAGCAGGTTTTATACATTTTGGAGAGCCAAAGGGGCCCTGCGGCTGCGATCATATATCTCCGCAGGACACCCTTCATTTTGTATTACTTTGCCCATATTATCAATTGCCAAGGCGTTTGTATTTAAAAAATTGGTTAAAGAAAGTGAAATTCAGACACGCTAGGGTTGCTCTTTTATATTTACAATTAGCGCAGGACCCTCTTACCCTGCTTGCCATCACTAGTTTTCTACGGTTAGCACTGAAATTAAGAGAGACAAGAGGCTCACTGGATAGTAGAGGGAGCCAGGAAACAGGACTACCTCACCCCAATTTAATTGTAATGAACATTTCTGCTGCTGTGTTTTTAGCTATTGATTGCCATATTCATTGACTCTGTAATGAATTATTAACGTGTTTTCCTTCTTTGTTTTTTTTCAAACATATGTACTTTTTATGGTGTTGTAAATTATGCTGAATAAAGGAATTTAGTACTAATATAATGGTCATACACAAATTAATGGTTGTCACAATGCTGCAAAGTAC
This sequence comes from Lissotriton vulgaris, assembly GCF_964263255.1. Lineage (NCBI taxonomy): Eukaryota > Metazoa > Chordata > Amphibia > Caudata > Salamandridae > Lissotriton > Lissotriton vulgaris. Next base: position 240,435,890 of record NC_141689.1, on the reverse strand, counting down.
ACATCTTTTGCAGTTTGCTAAGTTTGGATACTTCACAGAACAAAGGAGCAAAGTTTATCCCACTAAAATGTTTTTGACAGAATAATTTTTTTATGAGGGAAATTCCCAAAATATGTGTACAAAAACATATATGGACTAAAAGCAGGCTTCAATTGGTTCTTCTCTTGTGGTAGCCTACTTTTATCAAACATCTTCATATATTTTAAACCATGTCAACTTCTAGAAGTTCGACCACCTCTTTTTATTACCTTTATATTTTTTTGTTCTGGCATCAATTACCTTCTTTTCTTTTGTTCTGGTGTCATTCACCTTGTCTTCTTCTGCTCTGATGTAGTTATTCCATCACGGGTCTCCAAATCCGATGAGTTTGTTGTCCAGTTGTGCAAGACTGCAGGGTGAAATGCACAAGAACATAACAGGTAAGTTTGTAAATGTGCCTGAATGAGAGACCATTTATTAAGGTTCTGATTGCGTGTGTGCCGTCCTGTAACTGGCCTAAAGAGCATCAATTGTCAAGTGCTAATATAGTTTGAAAACACTTAAAAAGTTTTTTTTGAAAAGTAGAAAAATACGTATTGAAAATGTTTAGCACCAGAAACATTGTGCAATGCTCGAGTTTTGCTAATTTGACTCAGATGCTCTCGTTCTTCAATCATATCGTTGTCTATTATTTAAGAGCTTACTGAAGTGCTCCCTCAACAAATCCAAACCCAGCTATCTTTCCAGTAAATCTTTACTTGAAATATAAATGGGCCCATAAATCAGAGAGGCTTAGTTTAGACTGACAGCCCAACCACTTCATTTTCATGGACTGCTAAAGTAATTGTATAGATTTACAGGAAAATGTTTCCAAAGCTTTTCTGTTTATTTTTCAGTTTACCATTATCTAATGACCAGGTATTCCCTGGAGATGAGATGTGATCAGCAACTAGTTGTGTCCGATACCATATAGAGCTGTTCCTTATAAATGGCATTTACCATATTACACAGAAGCAGTCACCACTGTATAGTTATAGTTCTATTGAAAAGGCATTTTCGATCTGCTTATAACTTTGGCCTCTTCAACAGATGTGCACCAAATTCGGCACTCGCTTAGCAGTCAACTAAGGTCCGCCATGCCACATTTTGTACAGTTTTAGGTAGGGTTAGGGAGGTTGAAATGTGTCTTTCCCTTTTAGAAATAGGGTTTCTGGTTGGCTAGGGTATGCACCTAAGGCTGGCAAAACCCACCACCCTTGTAAGGGTAAGGGAGTTACACTCCCAAGATAAAAACTGCTCACCCCTTGGTAGCTTGGCAGAGCAGGCAGGCTTCTCCCAGAGGCAATGTGTAAAGTGTATGCACAACACACACACCTGTGACACAATACATACACCACCAAAGACACTCCACACAGTAGTATACATAAATATCTCATATGTTGTATATAACACATAGAACACAATCACATAAATCATAGATCACTTTGCCAACTAGGTAATTGTCACAACATCACAATTAGTGCAATAAATACATATAGGTTGCAGACATTATGAAAACATCATTATTGTACATGCCTGAGAAGGCAAAACATCTATGCATTATTACATCAGGGCATGCAATGCAGCAGTTAGGTGAAGGCATAACTCGTAAGCCTCCAAACATCACAATAACCGTGTAGTCCTCACATAGATATAGAGCACATGTGCTTCCCTTACAGGCTATATGGTAATCAATGTAAGGGCACAGGTATGCCTGTGCACCTATGACGTGCATTACGGTAAATGATGCAGATAGGAATGTCGAGGATTTCTTCCTGTCTGGTGAGCTAAGGCTAACCAAATGCCCTGTAAGGTCATCAACAACCAGGCATGGAGGGGAGCACTCAAACCTCCACATTGGCAGGGGAACCTTGCTAGGTCCCCTGCATGTGAAATGCAGCTGCCCATGCAATGCTGTCTCGATTGGGGAGACCTCGGTTGGTACCTGCGATCAACTTTCAACTGTAGGTGCCCGCGAGCACGCTACACAGCTGCCAATAATCTCTGGCAACTCAGCCCTTGTTTGTAGAGAGCGCTCACTTGCCCCTGGCCCCCGCAGGCCTCCAGGTAGTACCACAAGGACGTGGGCCTCTCTCAGTGGATGTATGACGTTACAACTCATACTATTACAACGCATGCTTTTACAACGCATTTTTTACAACGCAAGTACCTTTACAACGCATGACTTTACAACGCATACCATTACAACGCGAAATAGTAAAAGTAATGGAAAAGTACCATTACAACGAAAACACATATTACGCATACCCTTACAACGCATAAAATAAACAAAAATATATATATATATTTTTTTGTAAAATAAAACCTGGCACGGGATGCAGGGAAAATAGGGTTTTTGGGTGGGGAAGTGTATTAAAATGTGGTAATAAACTGTACGTAAATTTTACGAAAAGCAAAGCATTTTTAATACATTAATACTCGAGTATTAAAATTAATACTTGAGTATTTTAAAAAGTACTCAAATATTCTAAAATGTAATTTTTTTAAACAAAATAAGCGCAACTTAAAAATAACAATTTTTAAAAAAGAACGAGAAATAGAAATAACTATCTGAAATAACCAACAAATAACAAACACATACCAGCCATTTTAAATAGTGAAGATAAAAAAATAGTCCTACAACTCTTTTCATGAACGTGACACCAAAACACTGAAAATAAAATGGATGCCAAAACGGAATTAGAAACTTAAAACAACACTTTTTAAATCGATTTTTTTTATTGCATGTTTACACAGCAAATAAAAGGATTTTGAAAGCTTTTAAAAATGCAGGTTTTCTCAAAAATTAAGAACACACTGACACAAACCTATAAATACGAGCAAGACACCATTTTGAAAACAGTTGATTATCAACTACCAGAGAGAGCAGACGCCAAAAACTGACCCTCTGACCTTTTCACACAGTGACGAACCGGAGTCATTTAAAAACAGATATTTTGACACAATCAAGTAAGTTTATAAAGAAATAGAAGTAGAAAAAGGATTTATCCATAATAACTACGTATTAATAATAAATCATATAATTAATTAAATTACAGATTTACCATGATTTGCTGATTTCAAAAAGCAATTTTTTCAAGATAAAGCGAATTTTGACAGATATGTAAGTACCTATAAATATTAATCATAAGTTTGCAAAATAAGTAAAATAACAGCATAACTCAATTTGTATAAATGTGGTAACATATTAAAAAATTTAAAAAGCCACAATGCCTATTAATTCAAATTAATGAAAACAAGTTTGCTAAATGTCAAGGGACACAGTGTTAGACATTTTTTCCATTATTACAAATGTATTTAAATAGTGTTTTTAAAAAAAAGAATAAGAGATAATCGATTTACTTATATTTAAAACCAAGCAAATGTCAAATATAATTTTTTGACAGCAAAAGAATTAAATTTGAGAAAGCCATAAAATACATTAAAACAGCGTTTTCAAAAAGGAGCCAAACTCCCTATCAACAATATCAGAAAGGTATATATTTTCAAATATTTAAAAATATTTGTTAATTTGTAAAACGTAAAAAACCTTTTCTGATACAAAGAAAAGTATTACCATTTTCACACAGATAAATAACAAAAGAAAATAACGAGAACTTGCTTGATCGAAAATACCAAGGACGATATTTAAAAAGGTAAAAAAAATTTAAAATGGAGGGGTAACATTTACAATTCTAACTCCAGGAAGGTGTAGCAGTAGAGAAAGTGTGGGATAGTGTAGGGGTGCCATTTACTATTGTAACTCCAGGAAGGTGTAGCAGTAGGGAAAGTGTGGGATAGTGTAGGGGTACCATTTACTATTCTAACTCCAAGAAGATGTAGCAGTAGGGAAAATGAGGGATAATGTAATGGTGCAATTTACTGTTCTAAATCCAGGATGGAGCATCAGTAGGGAAAAGGAGGGATAGTGTAGGGGTGTAATTTAGTATTCTAACTTCAGAAAGGTCCAGCAGTAGGGAAAGTGAGAGATAGTGTAGGGGTGTAATTTACTATTCTAACTCCAGGAAGGTGTAGCAGTAGGGAAAGTGAGGGATAGTGTAGGGGTGTAATATACTATTTTAACTCAAAGAAGGCGCAGCAACAGGGAAAGTGAGGGAGAGTGTAGGGATGTAATTTACTATTCTAACTCCAGGAAAGGTGAATATGTAGAGAAAAGTATAGATAGTGCACAGGAATACAGTCATCTAATCTTTTTTAAAGAATTAAAACATGCATTAAAATATTATTTCTTTTCAAACATAACAGAATAGCATCTACCTTCCAAAGAAAAGCAAAGGAAAACCAATATAAAAAACACAGTGTCCAGAAAAAGGCAACACCCCAGATTGAAAAGGTAATACAGAGCAAAATGCAAAAATATAACACTACACCAGAAAGGTGCAGCAGTAGGAAAAGTGAGGGATAGTGTAGAGGTGTAATGTACTATTCTAACTCCAGGAAGATGCAGCAGTAGGGAAAGTGAGGGATAGTGTAGGGGTGTATTTTACTATTCTAACTCCAGGAAGGTGCAGCAGTAGGGAAAGTGAAGGATAGTGAGGGGTATAATTTACTATTCTAACTCCAGGAAGGTGCAGCAGTAGGGAAAGTGAGGGATAGTGTAGGGGTGTAATTTACTATTCTAACTCCAAGAAGGTGCAGAGGTAGTGAAAGTGAGGGATAGTGTAGGGGTACAATTTACTATTCTAACTCCAGGAAGGTGCAGCAGTAGGGAAAGTGAGGGATAGTGTAGGAGTGTAATATACTATTCTAACTCCTGTGAGTTGAATCTGTAGTGAAAGGGATAGATAGTGCAGAGGAATACAGTCATGTAAACTTTTTTAAAGAATAAAAACATTCTATAACATATTCTTTCTTTTCAATCTTTACAGATTCACAACTACCTTCCAAAGAAAAGAAAAGCAAAGCCAATACAAAGAAAACTGTTTCCAGAAAAAAGCAATAACTCAAACTAAAAAGGTAAAACAGATCAAAATGCAACAATATGAAATTAAACATAGAGAAATATTTTAGTATTGTAACTCCAGGAAGCTGCAGCAGTAGGGAAAGTGAGGGATAGTGTAGGGGTGTAATTTCCTATTCTCACTCTAGGATAGTGCAGCAGTACGCAAAAGGATAGATAGTGCACAGGAATACAGTCATCTAAACTTTTTAAAACAATTAAAACATGCTATAACATATTCTTTCTTTGCAGAATTTCAACTACCTGACAAAGAAAAGCAAAGCAAAGCCAATACCAAAAACACAGTGTACAGAAAAAGGAAAAATGACCAGACTAAAAAGGTAAACCAAATCAAAATGCAACAGTATAAAACTAAACATAGAGCAATACTTTAGTATTGTAACTTAAGGAAGGTGCATCAGTAGGGTAAGTGAGGGATAGTGTAGGGGTGTAATGTACTATTCTAACTCCAGGAAGGTATAGCAGTAGGGAAAGTGAGGGATACTGTAAGAGTGTAATTTACGATTCTAACTCCAGGAAGGTGTAGCAGTAGGGAAAGTGTGGGATAGTGTAGGGGTACCATTTACTATTCGAACTCCAGAAAGGTGCTGCAGTAGGGTAAGTGAGGGATAGTGTAGGGATGTAATTTACTATTCTAACTCCAGGAAGGTGTAGCAGTAGGGAAAGTGAGGGATAGTGTAGGGGTGTAATTTACTATTCTAACTCCAGGAAGGTGTAGCAGTAGGGAAAGTGAGGGATAGTGTAGGGGTGTAATATACTATTTTAACTCAAAGAAGGCGCAGCAACAGGGAAAGTGAGGGAGAGTGTAGGGGTGTAATCTACTATTCTAACTCCAGGAAGGTGTAGCAGTAGGGCAAGTGTGGGATAGTGTAGAGGTGTAATTTACCATTCTAACTCCAGGAAAGTGTAGCAGTAGGGAAAGTGAGGGAAAGTGTAGGGGTGTAATTTAGTATTCTAACTCCAACAAGGTACAGCAGCAGGGAAAGTGAGGGAAAGTGTAGGGGTGTAAAATACTATTCTAACTTCAGGAAGATGCAGCAGTAGGGAAAGTAAGGGATAGTGTAGGGTTTTGTAATTTACTATTCTACCTCCAGAAAGGTTCAGCAGTAGGGAAAGTGTGTGATAGTGTAGTTTAAGATTAACATGTACAAATTCACATAATAAATTCTTTTCTTTCTATTTTTTTAACAGATAATGTCTACTCAAGAAACTGCATCCTACATTAAATCTAAAAAGGGAAACCGCTTGTTAAAACATGCTGGATATATATATTGTAAAGAAAGGATAAATGAACCACGTAGACATTGGCGGTATGTGCAATATTACTCATACCATTGCAGTGGCAGAGCGGTTACCCTTGGTGAAACCATTATTAAAACAACAGATCATAACCACTCTGCCTCTGCAATGGAGATTGAAGTAAGGGAAACAATAAATGAAATGAAAGAAATTGCATGCACCTCCAATGACACTACTGGATCTATTTTAAGAGAGGTTGCACAGCATGTCCCCAGTCATGTTTCTAGTAGTATGCCTATTATGTGATCACTAAAACGTACACGGATACCCAAATTCAGGGATTTTTTTTCATTTTTCCCAGGCATTCTGCGTAAACTACAAAAAACCTCCCTGGTTGCAGATTACTCAAATGATAGCAAACTACAGTTCGAATTAAAAAACGTACAGCTCTTTTCTTTGTTCCTCCTGAAAGTGTAGACGAGTACTACACTGCAATTACAGAATCAGAATTTTTTAACAAAAATGAAGATAAATTGGCACCCTTACTAAATTATTTTGAGGACACATGGATTGGGCTTCTAAGCAGATCGGGTCACAGGAGGAAGCCTGTTTCCATGTGGAGTGGTGGAACTGCTACACGAGCTGTTTAGAAGGAGAAGCAAAAACAAACAATGCCATAGAGGGATGGCATAACTCCTTCAACCAATAAATTGGCAAACCACACCCTAACTTCTATTCATTTTTGGAAACTTTGAAGAAGGAGCAAAGTTTTCAAGAAATGAGAATCTCTCAAACATTTACTGGTAGCCTAAACCCACGCATTTCCAAAAAATCAAAGGAAATGTCTGAAAGACTATTGGCTATTCTACAACAGTTTTCGTTGTGTGTGGCTTTAGACTACCTTGATAATGTTGCTATCATTCTACATTTCTAAATATAATTTACACCTTACTTTCCTGCTTTTACCTAAATTATATAAACATTTCAATTCAATTGGCATTCACATTTTTCTAAATTATTTTTAAAAAATTAACGTCGGGTCAGCTTACCTGTAGTTGTCTTCTTTCTTTTTCTTCATCTTGTTTCCCCAAAATAAATCCATTTTATTGCAAAATCCAATAACCCAAGCAATCCAAGGATGTTAAAAATGTTTTCCTTTTTTCTTTTTTCCAATTAGATCACCTTTTTTTAATTTCTGTATTTTAAAATCCATTGTTGATAATTTAAAAAATGCATTTATTTTCTTTTTAAAAATATCTTCTTGAATCGAATACAACATATTCCAAAAAAGGCTTCTTTTTGAGTCCTCTCATTAATCTTCTTGTTTCAAAGTCAAAATCGAAACCCATGTGTAAATCAATGTCTTCAAAAGTATTATTTTTTTCAGGAAAATCCATCTCCCTTTTTTCAAAATTTGTATCCTTTAATCCAATGTCCAGGAAATCCTTTTACTTTCAAAGTGCATCCTAAAAGTATTCCAAAGTCCACAAAATCCAAGATCTTTCCAACTCCATCCTGAAAATAATTCAAAGTCCACAAAATCCATGTTCTTCTCAAGTCCATTTGGAAAGGTTTCCAAAGTTCAAAGCATCCTGAAAGTAATCCAAACTCCACAAAATCCATGTTTTTTCCAAGTGCATCTGGAAAAGATTCCAAAGTCCATGTGCATCCTGATAGTAATCCAAAGTCCACGAAATCCAAGATCTATCCAACTCCACCCTGAAAATAATTCAAAGTCCACGAAATCCATGTTCTTTCCAAGACCATTTGGAAAGGTTTCCAAAGTCCATATGCATCCTGAAAGTAATCCAAACTCCACGAAATCCATGTTTTTTCCAAGTCCATCTGGAAAAGTTTCCAAAGTCCATGTGCATCCTGATAGTAATCCAAAGTCCACGAAATCCATATTCTTACTAAATCAATCTGGAAAGGTTTCCAAATTCCATATGCATCCTGAAAGTAAAACAACGTGCACGAAATCCAAAAACTTTCTAACTCCATCCTGAAAATAATACTAAGTCCTAGAAATCCATGTTCTTACTATGTCCATTTTGCAAGGTTTCAAAACTTTCCTTAAACCCATATTTTCAAAATTTAAAAACGCCATAAAAACCACAATTCCAGAAAACAAAGTTGATTCCAACTATATCACCCAAATAATCCAAAATCCACGAAACCAGCTGTTTTTCAATCTCGATCTCCAAATTATTTCCAAATACATGTATTCGTTGTAGTTTTAGATATTTTTTATAAATGCATTTTTAAATATACATTTCCTTAAAGCAATAAATAGTCAGACATCCTAAAATCACATTACCATTCACCTTTCTTTAACAAAATACATCCATAAATAACATTAACCTATTATTTATAATGACCCTACAAAGGCATACTCTACTAACATGAACGGCGACATGCTGAAATTACAACGTAAACATTACATTTATTATATGCAACCTCTCCTTATCCTTTCTTTACAATATATATATACAAATTAACATTCTAATGTTTATAAGTAAAGTTTAAAGAGTTTCCTACCTGAACGCAGATCAACTTCCTGCTGCTTCCTCCATCGACGCTGTTCAAAATGGCCGCTTGCATGGACGTTTACGCGTCGACGTCATCAGGAGCTACAAAGATGAAAAAAGGACTATTTCTTATTTTTTATAATAAACGTATTAAAACATTTATTTATTAATGTTACATTACATTAAAAATTTTACAAAAATTATACAAAAATGAATAAAATTATTTATGTTCTATATTATTTTTTTAAATAAAAAATGTAAAAGGAAAACTATTGTGTCTTTGTTTTTTGTAATGGAAGTATTTTAAATTACAAATATTTATAGATTTTATGTCATAGTTAATAATGATAAATAGTACTTACCTCTATGCTTATTCTATTTCCATCCCAAACTTCTCTATTCTTCCTTTTAAGCAGCTTGCAAAATAGTTCCGCGGGATTCATACCTTCAACTATGGAAATAAATAAAGGACAAAACTCTCCATTGAGTTCAATACAAAAGCGTGGGAAAATGTCATTTTTTTATTTTAAAACAAACTTTTTTTTACTTTTTAAATTTCTTGACAATATAGATATGTTTTAATTTATTTGTTCATGTTCTAGAAATTTTTGTTTTTTTTCTAAAAATTATTTTTCAAAATAATTATTATTATTTTCAATTATCTATTAATTAATCAATATTCTATTAATAATATAAATGTTATTTGAATATTAATTAAAAGATGTAATCATTCATTTAAAATTAGGTTTTTTACAGACATTCCATTATTTAATCAGTTATACTTCAGTATTAATCAAATGTTTAAATATGTTATACTTACTAAATTTTTGGTAATTTGATTTAATATTTTGAACATTTATTTTTTTATTTGTTTCTATATATTCTATAACTTAGTGATTAATACTAATGCATTCATTTTTATTTTCTTCATTTTAATTAATATTCCAAAACATTTGTTTTTAAATATTATGTTATTACTACAGTATTATTTTCATTTATCTTATACTTCAATAATTTTTTTCTGTATTTTAAATACATAAATATATTAAATATAATAAAGTATCTTTACTCATATTTCATTTATTAAAAATTGTACTTGAGTATTAATTGTATTGATAATATTATTTAAAAGTAATCAAATTAATTAATATACACCTTCAGTTATTTTTTATTACTTGAGTATTATATTTTAAATAAATAAATTTATTAAAACAAATCAATTACATTTACTCATATTTCATTTATTGCAAATGTTACTTGAGTATTAATTTTAAAAATGAATCAAATTAATTAATATATACCTTCAGTTAATTTTTATTACTTGAGTATTATATTTTAAATACTTAGATTTAATAAAACAAATCAATTAAATTTACTCATATTTCATTTATTAAAAATGTTACTTGAGTATTCATTTTATTAATAATTGTATTTAAAATTAATCAAATTATTTAATATATACCTTCAGTTATTAATTTATACTTAAGTATTAATTATCCATTATTATTGAAATAGATTTTCAATTTTTTTAAATTGTTATTTTTTATTTTTTTTAAATGTTACTTGAGTATTAATTGTAATAAAAATGTGATTGATAATTATTCAAAATATTAAATACATTTGTTATTTGTTACTTGAGTATTAATGGGATATAAATCATTTAATAATGTAAATTAAAAAAATATTAAATATTCCTTAGTTATTTAAAAATGTAAAAATAGAAAGAAATATAAAAAAATACATAATACTTACGTTGTAAAGACTTGCGTTGTAATGACATCTGCGTTGTAATGGCATGCGTTGTAAAGTCATGCGTTGTAAAAGCATATGAAGGGGATGATTCTTTCAGGAGACAGGGGTTTGAATCAAAACTTGTAATACAAAAAGGAATACCCCTGACACCATAAATCACACAATTGATTTTCAAACAGAAGCCTTTTTAATTGACTCTGTGTTTATCAAAAACTATTTTTTCGTCTTATTTTGTGTATATTTTCATTTGTAATGCACACTTGTTATTCAATTTCTATATAATACATCTACAATATTTACACCTTATTCATCATACTGTACATATATTTACATCCGTTCATCAGAGCAAAGAATCAACAATTATGTTAACTCAAACGCAATATTGCTTCACATGCAATTTGTAAGGTTATACATCTTCTTAGTTCATATTTTCTTTCACTATTCCAACCAAAAAAGTCCTACTTTTTTAATCTTGTCAAGATTGACTCCTTACTTGATCAAGGTCGCATATATGTCTAATGGTCCTATTAACATTATAATCACCACTTTGGAGTTTATATTAATAGTACATGTCACTGGGAATCAGTCTTTTGTTCACCAGATGTTAGGAAAGTTGTTCACATTCACTTGTGATCGTATACACATTTAAAGTCTCGCCGACGCGTTTCGACCTTATTGGTGTTGGACCTTCATTGTCACGTTTTATTAAGGTCTTCCTCAGGGCTGTATTTTTGTGTAGTGTAGGACAACTTTATATCTATAAAAGATAATGATAGATATATCTCTTTTAGTGACTCGAATCTACATATTATTCATAATACATTGTATATATTATACATGTCATTTCCCATGGCTTATTTAATGTACATACCCGCCTTCTTGTTGTTAGGGGGCGGGTTTCTCAATTGTCACCTGAGAGTCAGAACATACTTGTTTTAGTCATAGAAATAACTATTTAGTCAGCTTCCAACATCTGTGTTGGTATGTATAGTTATATTCCATTGCATTACATACCCCTCGTGTGGTGTGCTTATTGGAGCGATATGTCCGATGTTTCAATTTCCTTTCAGTGGCCTTTGGCGTGACGGTCTGATACTCGATTTCTGTCTTTTGAGCTGTTGGTAAAAAGACAGTGGTTTTAAATCTATCTGGAAATGGGCCTCCTTTAGTGTTATTGGTTTATGGTAACGTACTCGTTAACTGGGGTAAATACTGAGTGAATACTGGGTATTGTCATTGTGCATTGGGCGCTTTGTGCAACTAGATGATCGTGGCTATTTTTCGCCTTGTCATTTTCAATGCATGCACGGCGTATTGTGTTCCGGGTATTATGCATTATTCCCGACTTCCGTTTCATCTTGTCGCCCGGTTTTCGGTGTGGTTTCGTACCTTATTTCTGCATCGTGGCTCTTGTTCTCCACTTCACTGCAGCTCCCCGAGCTCTCCGTCTCCTTTCCTTCGGCACGTATTACCGGTACTATCTGTCTCCTTTCCGATCCTTCGGCGTCCTCGTCTTCTGGGCTGGTTACTTCCGTGTTTGGTGTCACGTGGTTTGTAAGACGTGATTTTCATTGAGACGTTTCTTTCGGGCCGCTGGGAGTTGGAGTCTTTTCACCTTGGACTTGTCCTTATTCCGTGATTTTTCTTCCTATGCATAGCATAGTTCTTTCATGCTGTTTCATAATGGCATATATGTGCGAGGGGTGAGATACCATTAACATTTCCGGATGCCTTGTTCACATTTTCCATATCGAGTTGATTTTTTTGGTCAAAAATGTCATTAATTATTGTTGCTTGCTATTTTTGAATTGTATGTCTGCCTTAGAATGCTGATCTGGTTACATACAGTGTGAGAGTTCTGACATCTCATTTAATCCATTTTCAATTGTATTTAGATATAAAATGATTTTTGCCTCGAAGTTGGACATGATGTTTTCCACGTTATTACCCTCAATGTGTTTCAGTATTGTCCACTTCATATCTTTCTCCGAATGTGCCATCTCAATGCAGTGTGCCACCATCGGTGCATTGTGAGTTTTACACTTGATGCGAGATCTATGTTGTGTGATCCTTTTTCTTATTTGCTGGCTTGTTTTGCCTATATAGGCTTTCTTGCAGGGGCATAGCACGCAATAGATTACATTTTGCGTGTTGCAATTTGTAAATTCTTCGTGGACAATGTATTTTGTTCCATATTGGAATTTGGTTCCTTCTATGGTGTTTTCACATGAAACACAATTTCCACATTTTTTATGTCCTTTCACTGGTGGTAGCGATAACATAGATCTTAATGATGTATCTTGTCTTTTTATGTTTGTATTTGCTCTTACAAGTTTATCTTTAATACTTGAATTTCTTTTTAGTGCGAAGATAGGCAGATTTTTGAACTGCTCAATACTTTTTACTGTAATCCAATTTTTTCTTATGATCTTTTTGATTTCATTTGTCATTCCAGAAAAGGTTGTAACGCAGACCAGCGGAGAATTTTCTTCTTTATTTTTTGGAGTTAACAAAGATTCTCTTGGTACATACCACGCTCTTTTCATGGCTTTTTTTAGGAGTTTTTTGGGATAACCTCTTGTTTGTAATTTTTCTACAAGAATTGTGGCATTTGTGAAGTAATCCTCCTTTTTAGTGCAGTTCCTGTGAATTCTCATAAATTGGCTGAAGGGCAAGTTATCTCTTAGATTCCTTTGATGGAAACTGCCATAATGTAAAAAGGTGTTTCTGTCTGTGGTTTTAGTATAGAGAGTCGTGTATATGTGACCTTCTTCGTGTTTAATGAGAAGGTCTAAGAAGTTCATCTCAGTTTTGCTCTGGTTGACAGTGAACTGTATATCTGGATTCCTGTCGTTCAACCATCTGGTGAAATCTGATAGATGTTCCTCACTTCCTCGCCATAGCATGAAGACGTCATCTATGTAACGGTACCACATTTTGATGTGGCCGTCATACGGGTTATTGAAGAAGATCCATCTCTCTTCAAACATTGCCATGAACATTATAGCCATTTCTGGGGCAAAAGGACACCCCATCGCGGTGCCCTTGAATTGAATGTACTTGCTGCCATTAAATGTGAAAAAATTATTTTTCAAACATATTTCTGCCAGTTGCAAAAGAAAATCTGTTGGCACATTGTGTGGGCGATCTCTTTTCTCTAGGAATATTTTCATCACCTCTAGCCCAGCCTCTTGTTGGATATTAGAGTAAAGGCTTACAATGTCCAATGTGACAAAAAATTCTTCCTCCTCATCAAATGGGTGGTGCTCTAGGATGTTAATTGCCTGCATGGTATCGTTAATGTAACTTGTTGTGTCAGATACGAGAGGTTTTAGGAAGGTATCCACATATTTTGCTGGACGTTCTAGTATGGAATTTACTCCAGATATTATTGGCCTTCCCGGAGGGTTCCTTTGGTCCTTATGAATCTTGGGTAAAATATACATAAGTGGTGTCCTTGGGTTTTCATTACTCAGGAATAACGTGGAAAACATCATGTCCAACTTCGAGGCAAAAATCATTTTATATCTAAATACAATTGAAAATGGATTAAATGAGATGTCAGAACTCTCACACTGTATGTAACCAGATCAGCATTCTAAGGCAGACATACAATTCAAAAATAGCAAGCAACAATAATTAATGAAATTTTTGACCAAAAAAATCAACTCGATATGGAAAATGTGAACAAGGCATCCGGAAATGTTAATGGTATCTCACCCCTCGCACATATATGCCATTATGAAACAGCATGAAAGAACTATGCTATGCATAGGAAGAAAAATCACGGAATAAGGACAAGTCCAAGGTGAAAAGACTCCAACTCCCAGCGGCCCGAAAGAAACGTCTCAATGAAAATCACGTCTTACAAACCACGTGACACCAAACACGGAAGTAACCAGCCCAGAAGACGAGGACGCCGAAGGATCGGAAAGGAGACAGATAGTACCGGTAATACGTGCCGAAGGAAAGGAGACGGAGAGCTCGGGGAGCTGCAGTGAAGTGGAGAACAAGAGCCACGATGCAGAAATAAGGTACGAAACCACACCGAAAACCGGGCGACAAGATGAAACGGAAGTCGGGAATAATGCATTATACCCGGAACACAATACGCCGTGCATGCATTGAAAATGACAAGGCGAAAAATAGCCACGATCATCTAGTTGCACAAAGCGCCCAATGCACAATGACAATACCCAGTATTCACTCAGTATTTACCCCAGTTAACGAGTACGTTACCATAAACCAATAACACTAAAGGAGGCCCATTTCCAGATAGATTTAAAACCACTGTCTTTTTACCAACAGCTCAAAAGACAGAAATCGAGTATCAGACCGTCACGCCAAAGGCCACTGAAAGGAAATTGAAACATCGGACATATCGCTCCAATAAGCACACCACACGAGGGGTATGTAATGCAATGGAATATAACTATACATACCAACACAGATGTTGGAAGCTGACTAAATAGTTATTTCTATGACTAAAACAAGTATGTTCTGACTCTCAGGTGACAATTGAGAAACCCGCCCCCTAACAACAAGAAGGCGGGTATGTACATTAAATAAGCCATGGGAAATGACATGTATAATATATACAATGTATTATGAATAATATGTAGATTCGAGTCACTAAAAGAGATATATCTATCATTATCTTTTATAGATATAAAGTTGTCCTACACTACACAAAAATACAGCCCTGAGGAAGACCTTAATAAAACGTGACAATGAAGGTCCAACACCAATAAGGTCGAAACGCGTCGGCGAGACTTTAAATGTGTATACGATCACAAGTGAATGTGAACAACTTTCCTAACATCTGGTGAACAAAAGACTGATTCCCAGTGACATGTACTATTAATATAAACTCCAAAGTGGTGATTATAATGTTAATAGGACCATTAGACATATATGCGACCTTGATCAAGTAAGGAGTCAATCTTGACAAGATTAAAAAAGTAGGACTTTTTTGGTTGGAATAGTGAAAGCAAATATGAACTAAGAAGATGTATAACCTTACAAATTGCATGTGAAGCAATATTGCGTTTGAGTTAACATAATTGTTGATTCTTTGCTCTGATGAACGGATGTAAATATATGTACAGTATGATGAATAAGGTGTAAATATTGTAGATGTATTATATAGAAATTGAATAACAAGTGTGCATTACAAATGAAAATATACACAAAATAAGACGAAAAAATAGTTTTTGATAAACACAGAGTCAATTAAAAAGGCTTCTGTTTGAAAATCAATTGTGTGATTTATGGTGTCAGGGGTATTCCTTTTTGTATTATTATTCTCCTAAAGCGGCACTCCTTAATCCTGCAGCATGTAGCCCCTGGGTAGCCTGTATCGGGGTTGGATGCAGCACTGGGCAAGGGAAAAGCACTAACCTGAGATCGGATCCCAGCACTCGGCCTCTCTTCTAAAGCGGTGCAGATTCTGATTGCAACCTAACTGCCAGTAACAGTGCTCCACATGTGCTTCACTTCAGGGAAAGATCAATGAACCATAAATTGCTCACCACGCGCTAAGAAATTAAAAGGAAAGTGCTCTTCACGCGCTGAGTTTTCACAAACACAGGGCGTGCCGCCAAGCCCCTGGAGATCACTGGGGGCACCAGGCAGGAGCAGATGCAGCAGGCCAGCACACAGGTCCTTCTTTCAGCCCATCAGGCCACTGGTCACCACAACACACAAGGGAGTTCAATTGCATTTCCTCCTGGCAACATAACAGTTTTTCTGGCAAGGTGCAGTCTGAAGAACCAGCAGCATCTGGTTCCAAGTGCCACGCAGTGTTTGAAATCATGGGGTCAAAGACCCTGTACTTATGCTCATAATGTCTTTGATGTGGAGGTAACTTCAATACAAACTTTAGAAGTGCATAACACCTTCTTTCAATCCCCAGCCCTGGCTCCAGACACATTACAGGGGGGCAGAGGCAGCATTTTGAAAGGCAGCTGCTTGAAGGTGTTTTAGTTTGATCTTAAAGTATTACATGCCCTGAACAGCTCTATTCAGGTGCAGGTGACAACTCTTCCCACCACTGGCCCAGGAAGACTCATCAGGGTATGCAAGTACACCCCAGCTCTCTTTGTGACTGTCTAGAGTGAATGCACAAAACATGCCCCTGTCAGTCTAAACCAGACATTGATTGGAGTCAGTCTACAAAGCACAAAAATTCATAAGCATATAGAAATGTCCACTTCTAAAAGTGCCATTTCTGAAATAGCATTACAAAATCTGCTTTCACAAATAAGATGGATTTATCACTGTTTTATTGTTACTATCTGATGTCACATGGCGATGGTTGCCATCTGAAATCAGATAGAACGTAGTACGAGGGTTCTGGGGGATGCAGTTATCAGAAGGCTTGCCAGGGGTATATCACATCATGTCAGCCTAATAAAGTTGCTTTGACGACGTGTATTCCAGCAAGAGGAGCTGAGGGGATTTTTTGGCTGCACGAAAATGGAGCTGAACTGCCACCCGCGAGTTGGTAAGATCTGAATCCTAGACGGTGTCAGGCGGAAAGTTTCTGCCCGCCACGGTAATGAGGCCCCAGGCACCTCATTATGCCTGACACTGTCTTGGATTCAGAACTGACTGATTCGTAGTCGGTGGTTCCGCCTGACCGATTTTGATGCAACCGAACACTGTTCGGTCTGAGTCCCATTGATTCTTATGGGAGCCTGTGTTGCGCCAGACAACACAGGCTCATATGGGGGAAATCGGGGGGTGCAGAAACCTCTGTGCCCTGTTGCAGGCACCTCATCGTGCCTGCCACACTGTGCAGGGTTTTACAGGGGGGTCCCTTAGGTATCCCATCGTTCCCCAACCGGAGGTCACAGGATGACGGTGGCCCTGCTCTGGCCCCCAAAGTCACTTTCCGACAGCCTTTTTTGTGTCGGGCAGGCCAATTCGGAAAGGTGTTATTATGGCATTGCAAAGCACTGTACCTCCTCCACCATTTTTGCTAAATCCGGGGATACCTAGCATTGTGTGGGAGGATTGAAGGGAGTCTTTTGAGACCTATTTGGAAGATAATGTGGGTGATGTTTATGTGGCTAAAAGGAAATTGACCATTTTGAGACACAATCTAGGGTTGGAGGGGAGGAGAATTTTGAAGACACTACCTGTGTCAGAGGAAGTTCAGGAAGAGGAGGGTGAAAAGGGTGAAGAGGATGTGTATACTTTTCTAATAAGGGCTCTTGAGGAGAATTTTGGTAGGAAAATGAGCATTGTAGTTGAAAGACATA
This sequence comes from Lissotriton vulgaris, assembly GCF_964263255.1. NCBI lineage: Eukaryota > Metazoa > Chordata > Amphibia > Caudata > Salamandridae > Lissotriton > Lissotriton vulgaris. Next base: position 240,418,107 of record NC_141689.1, on the reverse strand, counting down.
AAAAAAACTTCACGGGCAGTTTCAAAGGGAATCCATAGAACAGTATGTGTCAGCGATGTTGTGCAAGTTTTGAGATTTACATGAAGAAATAATAAGAGACCAAATGATAAATAGGACTTGCCACTCCAAAATTCAAGAAAAGCTTTTAGGTTTGAAAGATCCATCACTTGAGAAGACCATATTAATTGCTTGTAAAAGTTAAAACACATCTCTGTATGTTAAAGAATGAAGTCAAGATGTGCAGAAGAGTGAATCTGAAAGCAGAAGGAAAACGGTCAATGCAGTACGTAATCCAGGAAAGAATTTCAAAAGTACTGGGGTCAAGGAAGGTTGATGTAAATAATGAGCGCAAAGGATCCTTCAGTAAACAATGTTATTGATGTGGGACCTTCAGACATCTGGGAGAGTTTAATGTTTGTTTTACTTTTAGGTCCAGATGTTTCAAGCTGTTGTTTCTACTACCTGTTATTTCTTGACATAAATATTATTGTTGTTCATGTGATAGCTTAGGGAGATATTCCCTTGTAACCATGCCTCAATGTCTGCTTTATATTGAGCCATTTGCCCAAAGCTTACGATTGAACGTGGAAATTAAGGCTTTTGAGGTAGAGTCTTTTTCTAGGAAGATAGCATTATACGCTGATGACTTGATGGTCTTCACTTCAGACATACACTCACCTTTACCACAATTCATAGCAGAGGCGAGGATTTACGGGGAACTGTCAGGATAAAAGATTAAAGAGGACAAAACAAGCTATGGTGTGAGAAAATCAAAAATAAATGTTTTGATATCCAGAGGCGCGGTTGTTCCGCGGACCCTCCCGACCACGAGTTTTATTCTAATTGGCTGTCAACACTCCAAACCAGGAAAGTTTGGAAGCCATCTTGTGACTCGGTAGAGCCGAGTCACAAGAAAACAGAAAAACAAACGTGAAAAACAAGAAAAGGTAGAAGGGTAGAAACACCCTGACCCCCTAGGCCTGCTCAGGGGGTTCCACAAGGGCCCCCAGGGCCCAAAAAAGCATTCTTTTTTTTTTAAATCGGCGGAAATTTGCGCTGGGTGAGTGAATCCGGATGAGAAAAAAAAAAAAGTGCAGGCACCCGCGCTTCATTGTATTGAAGCCCAGGGTGGGCCAGGTCCTGAGGGCACTGAAAAAAATGTGTGAGGAGCCCCAATCCCGCCCACATTACCCCGGGGACCACCTCCTCTCAGGGGCGTGATTTAAGAGTTGCGGGGCACGCAGACCCCCCAGCAGCCCCGGGACTGCCACCCCCGGGGCTAATTTTTAAATGTGTGGGGGCCAGGCTTTTTTCATACATAATTAAACCTGTGGGGGGGGCTTAAGCCCCCACATGTCCCGGGGACAACCACCTCCCAGGGCGCTAAGATGCAAATGTGGGGGTCCGTTTCGGACCCCTGAGCCCCGGGCCCACCACCCCCCGGGGCTTTGCAAATATTGGGAGGGGTCCATGTGAACCCCCACCTGGAGCCATTCATGGCCCTGGGGACCACCACATCCCTGGGCCGGCTCCTGCAGTGTCCCAGAATGCCCACCCCCGGGAAACTTCTGTTTGCTACAGAAGGGCGGAAGCCATGCGGCTCCCGCCCTGTCATAGCAAACTTGCTTTGGATTTTGGAAGCGAGAGCAGGGAATCCTGCTCTCGCTTCCAAAATCCAAAGTTGATTGCTTTTCCACCCGGGGAGCTGCATGTTAGCAGTTCCCCATGTGGAAAAGCAATGCTGGCTCCTGCAGACCGTGGGGAGCCGGCGGGGCTATGGGGGCATTGGGGCACCCCCCACGGTCCCGAACGGCCAGGCATCGGGGGATGGGTCCCCGGGCCACATTTGGCCTGAGGAGGGGAGCCATGCGCCCCCCCCAAAGAAAAGGATGGCCAGGCACCGGGGGATGGGGTACCCGGGGCCAATAGAGGCCTCAGGAGGTGGGGCAACACAGTCCCCCTTTCTATAAAAAAATATATGTGGCCTTGCCCCGGGGGATGGGGTCCCCGGGGCTGGAAATGGACACGGGAGTGGAGCACATGCAGGCCCCCCTCCTGTTTACATTTTTTTTTAAAAGGGGTCAGGCCTTGGGGGATGGGGTCCTTAGGGCCCAGAAAAAGGCAAGAGAAGGGGGAGCCCCTTCTTAATTTTTAATTTTTTTTTAAAGCTGACATTGCGGCTAGGCCCCGACCCTCCTTGCAGCACTCAGCAAACACACCCCCTGGCACATTGTAAGTTGGGGAGTTAATTCCCCTTGAATACTGAGGGTCCCTGGGGGCCAACTAGCCCACCAGCAACCTCCAGTGTGCGTCAGGGAGCTGCATTGCAGAGAGGTGTTCGGACGACATGCCCCTTTTTACACCTCTCTGCAATACAGCTCTGTGGCGCTTACTGGAGGTACCTGTTGAGCTTGTTGGCACTCAGGGACCCTCAGGACTCAGTGGGAATTAATCCCCAATTTACAATGCGCCAAGGGGGTGCGTTTGCACAGTGGTGCGGGGAGGGGGTGGAGCCAGACATAGCAAGTGTGCAAACGCACCCCCTGGCACATTGTAAACTGGGAGATTAAGTCCCATTCAATCCTGAGGGTCCCTAGTGGCAAATTAGCCCACCAGGTACCTCCAGTATGCGCCAGGGAGCTGCATTGCAGAGAGGTGTCAGAGGCCTGCCCCTTTTTACACCTCTCTGCAACGCAACTCTGTTGCGCTTACTGGAGGTACCTGGTGGGCTAGTTGGGCCTCAGGGACCCTCAGGACTCAAGGGGAATTAATCCCCTAATTTACAATGCGCCAGGGGGCGCTTTTGCACAGTGGTGCGGGGAGGGGGCCGAGCCAGACATAGCAAGTGTGCAAACGCACACCCTGGCACATTGTAAATTGGGGGATTAAGTCCCCTTCAATCCTGAGGGTTCCTGGGGGCAAACTAGCCCAACAGGTACCTCCAGTAAGTGCCACAGAGCTACTTTGCAGAGAGGTGTAAAAAGGAGAGTGGCCTCTGAACACCTCTCTGCAAGGCAGCTCTGTGGCGCTTACTGGAGGTAGCTGGTGGGCTAGTTGGCCCCCAGGGACACTCAGGACTCAAGGGGATTTAATCCCCCAATTTACAACACTCTAGGGGGCACGTTTGCACAGTGGTGCAGGGAGGGGACGTGGCCTGATGTGACAAGTGTGCAAAAACTTGCCCTGTGGTGCGTTTTAAGATGGGGATTAAGTCCCCTAGAATCCTGAGGGTCCCTGGAGGCCAACTAGCCCACCAGGTACCTTCATTAAGCGCCAGGGAGCTGCGTTGCAGAGAGGTGGTCGAAGGCCATGCCCCCTTTTTATACCACTCTGCAACGCAGCTCTGTGACGCTTACTGGAGGTAGCTGGTGGACTAGTTGGCCCCCAGGGACCCTCAGGACTGAAAGGGACTTAATCCCACAATTTACAATGCACCAAGGGTTGTGTTTGCACAGTGGTGCAGGGAGGAGACATGGCCTGATGTGACAATTGTGCAAACAGGCCCTGGGGCACATTTTGAGTTGGGGAATTAAGTCCCCTTGAATCCTGAGGGTCCATGGGGGCCAACAAGTCCACCAGGTACATCCAGTAAGTACTACAGAGCTGTATTGCAGAGAGGTGGTCAGAGGCCATGCCCCTTTTTACACCTCTCTGCAACACACCCATACACACACTCACCCGCCCATACAGCTGTTTACACATGCACTCTTGAACACATACACCCAGAGAATCAACCACTCACACATCTATGCAGAGTCCCACACCTCCCACCCACCCACACACACACTCAGTCTCCCATACAAATAGTCAGGCAACCAATCAATAACCCATATAGATACTCATGTAGCTACTGACTAACACATGCAGCAGCTTACACAACAACACACATACTGATGCACACATTCAGACAGTTTAGTCACTAATCCATGCATTCAGTAAGACACATGTAATCACTCACTTATACAGTCATTCAAGCACCTACTAAATTCTTCATCCAGACACTTATACACCCACTCATTCATCAATACACCTTGGCATATATATAAAACATATTTAAACTTTACAGAAACACAGTCACCGGATGATTTTATCAGTGATGTCATCAGTGATGTCATCAGTGATGTCACTGACCATGTCATTAACGATGTAATATGTGTCATCATCAGCAGTGCATTGCAGGGGCGCAAGTTATAATTAGTTGAACTAACTACAACGGGGGAATTTCTATTGTTTTGTATGAGAGAAATGTCCAACTAATTATAACGTCCCTGAAATCTATGTTTTTTTCAGTGAATTTCTAGGGTTTTTTAAATGTTAATTTCTAACTATAATGTGCCTAAAACCTATGGTTTTTTCAGTGAATTCCAATGGATTTTTAAATGCTAATTTCTAACTATAAAGTGTCTGAAACCTATGGTTTTTTCAGTAAATATATATATGCATGTGACCAAGACCACGGACGTGGTCGAAACGCGTCGTCTTTGCTGCCAGGAATAAACCTAACCTGCTGCATCTATCTTGTGGGCTCGCTTGATTTCCTTTCTCTCACTGTCATTTCAGATGTCATCAGTGATGTCATGAGTAATGTCACTGACCATGTTATGAGTGATGTAATATGTGACGTCATCAGCAGTGCATTTCGGGCGGGCGAGTTATAGTTAGCTGAACTAACTATAATGGGGGAATTTCTATAAACCTTTTTCCACATTCAAATTATGTCATAAAATTACCCTACAGTTTACACATGCATATAAATTATTTTCTAAACCAGCAGTTTTACTTATCGATTTCTCTAAAGAATCCAATTTCCTCTGAAACTTTTCAGTCAAATAATAGTGTTTCCTTCATGTTCTATTTTATCAATAGCTTCCAATTTAATAATTGCTTCATTTTCCAACTTTAAAATTTAGTCATTGAATATAGAAAATTCACGCAGTGTTGGCATTCAGCCGATTACAGATTTGTTTTCTGCAATTCTCATATATATTTTCTCAGGAACAATATTTTCATTTGGAAACAAATTGGAAAGTAATCGTCTCTGTAAAGCTTGTTTGCCACGTTCTGTCACTTTTCCAATTCTTATATCTTGAAGAATATTTCCATAATCAGCATCCTTCTGCCTGACGCATATTTGTAATAAGTTCCTTATATTAAAAAAATGACCAAATGTTAACATTTCCAATGCTCCCCAAAGACTTTCTGGTATCTTTATGCGCCAGTTTTTTAAACACTGGTTGTCCTTTTACAAGAGTAAGTTGTAGTAGATTTCCAAAAACTATAACGTGCTTTCCTCCAAATAATACGTCATACTTTGTTTTAAGAATTTGCTGCATTCTTAAATGCATAAAGGCAAGTATTAAGTTTGATACCATGCTTACCTCATCAATAATGAGAAGTTTCATTTTCTTCAACACTCTTGAAACTTCACAACATGCTTCTCCAGATAGCTTGTGGTATTCCAATTTGTTTTCATGCTCTAATGGTAACATTAATAAACGATGTAAAGTAATTCCTTTAATATTGTGTGCCACCAACCCAGTTGGAGCAGTGACAACACAAGACAAATATGAATCAGTTGTTTTCTGTAGATAAGTTGTAATTACTTTAATTAAAAAACTTTTTCCTGTTCCAGCTTGTCCACTCACGTACATTCAGATAGGTTGAAGTGAGCAAGAGCACTCTTTCTTTTCATGAAGTAATCCATGGTTAATCTGTTTTCTCACTTGCTCATATATATTTTTCTGCTCAACATTTAATTGTTCTTCCAAGTTTCCTAAGTTTGTTACATTTTCTTGAGCTTGATACATTGCTGTTTCCACCTCTTCCATTGCAGTTGCCGTTTCATTTTGAACAATTGGTTCTCCTAGTGGATGCTGACTCAACGGGGCAGAAGTTGGACTGTCTTGAGAACTGTCTCTAGCAATCTCAGTTGCAATTGTAGCATCTTGCTCAATTTCGTCGTTCAACATTTTCACAGAATTAGCAAAAACAGGACATTCAATAGTATCTTTACTTGCGTTGAAGGAATCTACATAGCTCTCAAAATCTCCAAGTAATTCTAATTCTGAACGCCATAGCTTGAAAAGTTGCAAAAGAGCTAAATAGTAAATTCCCTTTTGTCAGGAGTTTTGCAATTCAGTTTACGGTGATTAATCAAATGTCCTTTTCTTTGTTTTACCAAACATCCTCCAGAACCAATCAAGGCATATATACCATTATTGATGTTTTCTGTAATATTCTGTTTAAAAATATAGTTTTGCAGCACTTCATAGAGACAAATGTTCTCAAGATGATGACTTCTATTTGGATAGTATGTATCCAGCATATTAGTTTTCACAATATCTGTACTTTATGGCTCTTTTTCAGCTAAATATTCAATTTCTTGTACAGATTTTAGTACTCGATTTCGTGTTGCAGCAAGACCTAGACTCACCCAAAGGATTCTTCTAGATTTGGAGTATAGACTTGAAGATGATAAGCGATCCGAGCATTCATATGCTCCAATTTCTCAATGAGATAACATCTTCAAACTGTAACTATATCATTTCTTACTTAAACTCTTCTCGTGGGAAATCTCTTCCCACATTTCCTTTAATTCCGTCTTTTCTGATTTTGTTATGTAGGATGTTACATATTGAGCAACAGCAATGGAATTGCCCGCAACATATTGAATATCCATGTTAGCACACATGGACAAAATGACTGGGTTGTAGTCATTTATGTACTTTGACTCTTCATTTCTTCTTAAGTTGTAGGTATTTTTTGGAGACTTTCTTGTGATAGTATGTTGCAAAGATGACATAAAACTGTTCACTCTTCCTTTCGATATTACAGGACGTGGAAATCCAAAACGACATTTGGTGTAGAATTTGTCCTTAGATTTGTACTTTTGACGACAGTATTTCCCAAAACGATGGCTTTGGAATCGTAAGACTTGTTGTCTTAAGTCCTTATCTAGTGTACTTTTGGGTATATCACATGTAGCATATTCTTCAATAAAAGACAACACAGCATCATCTGAGTCTGTTCCAAATTTGGGAGCATCTTTGATCCATATTAGCATATGTATGTGAGGAGCACCTCTCGTCCTTTCTCCAAAAGAAATCCAGAACCTCTCCAAGAAGAGGATTTTTTTATTGGTGATAAAAGACATCATAACTTCAAATCTATGATTGAAATACCTGCATACATTAACTGGATCCAAAGAGCACAATTCTCCAGGTGTCTTGTATTCAATATTTAGTATATTTGGATTTGCCTCTCGAAGAAATTGAAGTAAATCATCCCAAGCATATTCAGCACAGCTTAGGGTAAGGAACCAAGTAGGAGTTCCTAGGGGCCAGATGTAGGAGCCCAAATACCGGTCGGTAACGGCCGAATTCGGCCGTTACCGACCGGTATTTGGTGATTGGGATGTAGGTCCCTTAATTTTACAGATTCTGTAAATTTACCGAATCGGTAAATTTACCGATTCTGTAAAATACTGATTCGGTAATTTTACTGATTCGGTAAAACCCAGATGTAGGTGGGACTCTTCTGAGTCCCAAAGGCCTTACAGATTCGGTATTTTACCACCCAATCCAATTGGGTGGTAAAATACCTAATCCTGGTGTGCATGCACATGTGTGCATGCACACCTATGCCATGTGACAGACAGACATGCCCTTAGGGCATGTCTGTGTGCCACATGGCACACATGCCTGTATTTGGGGTGCTAGAGGGTGTCAAAGTGACACCCCCTGCACCCTTGCTGGAATCGGTATTTACCGAATCGGTATTGCCCATTGATTCCTATGGGCTCCAATGCCCATAGGAATCAATGGGCATTACCGAATCGGTATTTACAGAATCGGTAAATACCGAATCTTAACGATTCGGTATTTACAGAATCTGTAATACCTACATCCCCCCCCCTCTATTTTACCACTTCTTAAATACCGAATCGGTAAAATTCAGTATTTAAGAAGTGGTAAAATAGAATTACCTACATCTAGGCCTAGGTTCCTTAGCATACATTTAAGTTCTCTATGACGATGGTACCAGTACTTATTAGTACCACGCTGACATGCCATGAGATTAATTAGCTGAGATTCCAAAACATTATCTTTCTGCAGTACTTGATCCATAAATTAATTTGCCGAAACATTTTGCAGATGTACACCTGAAAGAAAATTACGCCTAATCTGCAACAGCTTAATAATTCACCAATTTAGACATTACTACTAAAGGGAAAAAAGTCCTAAAACACAAGACAATTTATTTGATCCATTCCTTTACGTTTCTACAAAGGAAAAAAGGCCTACAAACATCTATTCAATCAAAGGCATACGCCAATGATGCAAAAAATGACTGTATCTTTTTAATACATTCGAAATAATCACCAACAATTACTTTATTCAAAAACATTGCAAAACAGGGGCTGCTGGGTGGGTCAAAATTGCTGCTTGTTCCTTCGAGAGCTCACGAGCGATGAGTGGTGCAGCCTTCAGAGCACTGGAACAAGAGGACGCTTCGTTGGATTCCTTCTCTATTTATCCATCTATGGGAGGGCGGGGGCCCACCTCGGGTACGCCCATCCGGGCACGGACTTCCGGGTGGGTGTTTAGGACAACCCCTTCTGGGCAGGAAGGGCGTGTTCCGGCTACGCCGCTTTGGGCATACCAGCCGAGACACGCCCCCCGCCCACAACGGTTTCCCGGGGGGATCGGGGCACCCATCCATACGTGCGGGGGGACCGAGTGGTCTTCCCTTTCCATATGGGCCGGGATGCCCGCCACCCCCTCCCAACACCAATTCCCCATGGGAGGAGACAGACACAGGTTTGAGCTTTTGGAAGGTGGGGGGGAGTTACCCCCCGCGGCCGTATTTATTAAAATATGAAACAAAATTTAAAACTTTAAATTAAACGTTTCATGAATCATGTACAATTTTATCTTCCATTACATTTTGATGAAGACAAGTTCTAAGCTAACCTTAACAAATCTCTAATACAAAGGTTTCCTAGCCGAGTCTAGCATCCTGAAAATGCATAACATTCTAAAATAAAATTGTACATCCTAGCATTGAGGGCCAACGGCAAGGTCTTAACCGGTGTCAGATCCCTGTACCAAATTCCCGCCCTCACGGTGTGAGTGGCGCATGCGCAGAGGGCTTTACCCTTGCTGACAACTGTAACTTCCCTTGTCGTGGGGGCCCCCTTTCACTCGACGCCATCTTAAAGGTCGTCCGAGTTCTCGTGCGAGGTATCCGTAAGAAGGACAGCGTGGACTCCCCCCCTTCCCCACACTCTCTTCCGCCAGAGCGGATATCCGGCCCCCGGGAAATACCTATGAGGGGCATATAGCCGTCTCCCCCTGGGAGGGGCCTATGGCCCTCTCCCCCCGGGTGACCCATCCGTAGTGGGTGCCGCCCCTCGTGGGAGGGGCCAATGGCCGCCTCCCCCGGGCGCTCCCATCCGTAGTGGGTGGCGCCCCCCCTAGGGACCTTGAAATCACTGCTCACCGATCATGACCTTACCGCCACAGGCCGGATAGTTGACCGACTATCCGGCCCCCCCACACCTCCTAAAGGTCATGTCTCCTCAATGCCCTTAGCCATGCTACGAAGTCTCCTATGAGTAATTCATTCCCAGCCCTGGACAGGTGCACCCCATCATTCAAATAATAGTGATCACCCCGGATACACCCGTGAGGAATGCTTTGTAAGTGCGTAGAGTGAAACAGTTTCTCAATCTTGTTGTTGACCCTCTTTACCGAGTGGTTCAACGCCGACACAGACAGCCCCCCCGCCAAATTTTTCTGGGAATCATGTGGGACCAACCAATCGTACACCCCGGAAGCCTCTTGGACAACCAACTGACTGCTGACAATATGTGCTCCAGCAATACCCGTTTTACCAGCCTTACTAAGTCCTTGCCTCCCAGATGCACTATGACTACAGATGGCGGTGACCTTTGCCGCCCTAACAGTTCCTCCATATAACTCTGAAACCGGTCAAAACAGAGGCCTCCCTTCCCATGGAAGGACACTCTGAACCCATACTCTTCAGGTACGTGGATCGCGTCACCTGCCTTGAATATGTCCCCGGCAAGCCTCACGTATGAGTGGCCCACGACCCATACCACTTGATCTCCAGTCGGCGATCCTTTCCCGCTGGTCCTTTGGTGTTGGGCCGATCCCAATTTTCGCCCCGCGTTACAGGCTTGGGAAACTGTAATCCAAACAAAAGACAACAAGCGTGAGTGCATTTCATCAGTCTTTTACAACATGTGCAGTCGCACATACCTCTTGAAACAGTTCGAGGACCAACGGCCTAACTGTTTCACTTCCTCCGTACCCAGACCCCAAGCCGTAGCCTCAGTAGCGGCCCCTATTCTGAATGAGTGGGTCCCAAAATCGCACGGGTTCAAGCCTGCCACAGCAATTGTAATTGCCAGCACCCTCCGAAACTGAAATCTCGTCAACGGGGCGCCGTCCTGGTGTCTAAGCAGGGCCCCCCCCCCATGTTGTCGATCTTTGTGCCAGGTAGTCCTCCAAACACCTTATGGGACAACTGGGGCTCCCTCGGGTGCGCTGCAGAACCACACTACTCCCCAAAGCTTCCTGGTCAGTTTTGGACCTGGCTATCGAGATCAACAGTGAATCACCCCGTAATTGAACATGATCCCTGCATAGACCTCCCTCCACATCCTTCTTGTTCCTTGCTACGAGTTCACTTACCCGCATGGCCCCATGGAATGCCAATGCGAACGCCGCTCGGAACAGAATTACCTCAGTGGGCGATGAGCATGTCTCATCCAGTTTAGCTATTAGTAAGGGCAATCTGTCTAGCCCAATCGGGTGCCTTTTATCTTGTCTGCGCCCTTCCAGGCGCTGCCAACCCCGGAGGGCCTTCTTAAGTAAGAAGGAACCCGTCGTGTCCTGTATCCCGTGGAGCTGTGCCATGAAAGATATGGCCGCCCTATAGCTGTTGGCGGTTGCCGCCGATCGGCCTTCCTTATGAAGCGCCACCAAAAACCCGAGGAAGCACTCCTCCCGCCCCCAACTATGGGCGCTAAACTGGCTGCCACGAGGTCTTGTAATCCGGTGCACCAATCTGCCATAGTGCTTCGGGGAACGGTGCCGCCACTAGGTCCGCTGTAGGTAGATAACCCCTGAAGGCCTGCATGTGTGAACGAGAGAGTGCATCAGCTGCATTATTCAGGACACCCGGCACATGCCTTGCCCTGAATTGTACATTCAATTTCATGCATCGCAATACAATTTCTTTCAACAGTCTCAAGATCCACTTGCATCGTGCAGCCTGGTGATTAATACACTCGACCACCGTCATGTTATCTGACCAAAACACCACTGAGCAGTTCCTAAAGTCTTCCGGCCATGCCAACAGGGCCACCAAAATGGGGAATAATTCCAGGAACCCAATGTTACCTGTTAGACCACTTGAATGCCACCACGCCGGCCTTGTTTGCGCCGACCATCGGTTACCAAAGATCGCCCCAAATCCCACACTCCCAGCCGAGTCGGTCCACAAGCCCAGTTCCTCAGACGATGCTGGGGGTTTGTTCCATGCTACTCGACCGTTGAAATCCGCCAGGAATGCCAACCAAATGCGCATGTCCTGGCGAACCTCTGCCGACAGTCTAGTGCGGTGGTGTCCTTCTTTGAGGCCTACCATAGCTTGTGCTATGGAACGTGAGAAGGGGCGAGCCATCGGTATCACTTTCAAGGCAAAATTAAGCTGACCCACTGTCTGTTGCAACTGGTGTAGGGTCACCTTGTCCTTACGGAGACATTGTATCAAGGAAGCCCTGAACTTGGCCACCTTCTCAATTGGCAGACGGAAACACCCCTCCACTGAGTCGAGCTCGATCCCCAGAAACTCCAGTGAGGTAGATGGCCCTACCGTCTTACCTGGTGCCAATGGGACCCCAAACTCCTGCATGAGTGTGCAGAAGTCCTGCAGTGTTTGTGCACATTCCGCAGTGTCCGCCGGACCTAGAAAAAGGAAGTCATCCAAATAGTGCATCACCTGTCTATGCCCTGTGGCCTCGGTGAACCCCCATTTCAAAAAGGAGCTGAACATTTCAAAATAGGCACATGAACTTGAACAACCCAAGGGCATACATTTATCCATGTACTATTTCCCTTGGAACGTGAATCCCAGCAAGCGCTGGTCCTCAGGGTGTACCGGGAGCAACCTGAATGCCGATTCGATGTCTGATTTTGCCAACAGTGCACCGGGGCCCAGGCGATTCAGCAGAACGACGGCATCATCGAACGATGCGTATCGAACTGAGCACACCTCAGGGTCAATAGCCTCATTTACCGAGGCCCCCTTAGGGGCCGACAAATTGTGGATGAGTCTATACTCCCCCGGGTCCTTCTTCGGGACCACTCCTAAAGGTGAACACACAAATTTCACAACTGGCAGGCAGGCAAATGGCCCCGCTACCCATCCCAAGCTGACCTCTTTCGCAATTTTCTTGGCGGCCACCGCCGGGTTATGTTGAATAGACAGTTGGTTCTTACAGAAGGGGCTCCCCTGAAAATGTTCCGCCGGGATTTCGAAGCCATACAGAAAGCCATTCCTCAAAATCCCGGTGGATACATGATCTGGGTATCGGTTCAGCCAGGGAGTCAAAGCCAAGATATCAATGGGCGAAGATGTTTGCTTCCAAGGCACCACCTCAATCCTGCTTGGATCCCCCTTTTCCTCCCGCACCATTGGACTTGGATTGACAGCTAATTTCTGGGTGTGCGGAATTCCCACAGCCCGAACAAGCATGCCGGAACCTACACGTTCCCTGAGGCCTGATACAGGTTCCCTTGTTGAAACCCCAACAAACCCCTCGCTTGCCTCCATTCCCGCCGGGTCTGGGATGTGACTCCCCCCCGGCGCTCGCCCGAAAGGGTTGTGCCGGGCTCTGTTGAAATGTCCCAGAAACGCTCGTGCCTGGCACCGACGTACCCGCCGGTCCCGGCAAATGCTGGTTATGCCACGACACCGTGTCCAGACAATCCCATGTTAAAGCCTCATTAAACTCTTTTGCTTTTCTAAAGTTAACGTAATAACCCTTCCATTCATTTCCCCCGTACATTGCATAGAAATTCATGATCCTGTTCTGGTAACATGATAAGTCGGGCAACACTTCAGGTTTACGCTCACCCATTACTGCCGTAAAAATAGAAAAAGCCCTGACCCAATTCACCATGGTCTCATCGACCCTGAACTCCGCTATCTTGGCTCGCCATACGCTGGGGTGCCACAAATCTTTCTGGGTCTTTGCATACTCTACCTCACGGTGGTCAGTCAACAATGAAAACATGTTGATGCATTTGTCCCCCCATATCATTTCTTTCGTAGCCGCAGGCATGTGCTGTGACAAACTTTCCCGCCTTGAAGGTACTGAACTCTCCCCCACCAATGGCAATGGTCTCTTACCGGGTTCAGCCGCCGTGTCCATTGTCTTCGCTCGACCATCCGTCGTGACCCCCGTCGCTACCTGTGGGGGAATATAAGGTACATTCACTGTCCCGGCATCCCTTGACTGCCGCAACTGCTCAATAATTAGTCTGGCTTCCTCAGCCGGATCGCCCGCAGCCACTGATCCCCCTGCTCTCTTCTTTAGCCAAGGTAATACTGCAGCTAACTGAAGGGCCAGTTCTGGGGGCATTTGGTCATCCCCAACTGGCGTTATTACTACGGGGATTGGTAAACCCACATCCGGACCTGGTACCGGGCTATCTACCGGCGCGACTGGGTTGTCTGCGCCCGGGCTCGATGGAGGCACTTCTGGGACTGGGACCTCCCTGGAACCCGCCCTCCCCTTATTCCTCTTACCCTTACCCTCTGGGGCGACATCTGGCAAGGCCGGCCCTATGACCTTTTTAGGCCGCCCCGAGAGGGTGTTCTGGGCTGCCATCTGCTTCTTGATGTCCGCTAAGCCCCGACCGATTGCATCCACTTTACCCATTTTCCGGTCCATCACCGCTGCTCGGTTCACCAAGGTGCGTATCATCTTCTCCATCTCGGAGCTCTTTCCTGCTTTCTTGCCAGACATGCTTTCGGTTACTCCGTCCGACTTGATCCACAAGGTACTAGATCTTCCACATGCCTGACACTGAAAGAGAAACAACAATGATTACAAGTTCTCAAAATTGCCGTTTGTTCCTTCGAGGGCTCACGAGCGACGAGTGGTGCAGCCTTCAGAGCACTGGAACAAGAGGACGCTTCGTTGGATTCCTTCTCTATTTATCCATCTGTGGGAGGGCGGGGGCCCACCTCGGGTACGCCCATCCGGGCACGGACTTCTGGGCGGGTGTTTAGGACAACCCCTTCTGGGCGGGAAGGGCGTGTTCCGGCTACGTCGCTTTGGGCATACCAGCCGAGACACGCCCCCCGCCCACAACGGTTTCCCGGGGAGATCGGGGTACCCATCCATACATGCGGGGGGACCGAGTGGCCTTCCCTTTCCAATATATGGTTTACTGCATAAGAAAGTCCAGACAAGTCACTCTCAAACAAAAGATGAAACAAATATGGAATACATTGTTGAAATCTTGGATCTTCTGTATATAATCTTGATGTCCGGTATTCAGATGCAGGAATCTGCACAGGTCGGTCATCATATCGTCCTCCTTTTCCTGTGGAAAACAACTGAGGGAAACAACGAGCTTCCAAGCTTTTTTCCTATACACTAATGGGACTTCCCTTTGCTTCTTTCATTTGGAATTACTCTATAGTATTCCCCATCACTTCTTTAGAATGAAGTGGATGAACACTGTAATGTTCGTAGATTTCTTCAGTTCTGGACACATCCACTTTTTCAATTTGTCCAGATGGCGAGTCACTATCTTCTTCTTCAGTTATTTCTTCTTCTCTCACATACACATTTTTATAATATTGATAATTTTTTACCAGATACAACGTTAGCTTTTTCCCTTTTTTTTAACATCCACTAATTCTAACCAGATTTTCTTACTCTTAGTAGGAACGCCATTAACAAGAATACCTAAAGGTTCATCTTCTACATTTTCTACACCAATTGTTTCAATATTTTTCTTTAAATCGAGAAGCAAATATACAACTCTTTCCTTTAATCCTCTCTGAAAATCTGAAGGAGGCAATTTTCCTGTCTTAGGCTACATACGAACAACAGCCTGAAATGGATGCATACATTGAATAAGAATAGACACATAAGTATTTAAATCCATCAGTTCAGAAGGAATATTTACCAACTCAAGATTATTATGCACAGCTCTAGCAGGCATTTTGTTCTCATCTAATTTGTTATAACAATATTTACAAATACGCTGATCAGAACTCAAATCAAAACAATTCTCTACCAATAAATAAGTTGCACATTCCATCCACTCATTATTATTTTCCTTTTCACTTTTTAAATACAGATCAACAGTCCTGGTCTGATTTTTATAATGAGTTTGTCGACAACAAATACAAGAATAAATTGTCCTTTCACCTGAAATCACCTTAAACTTTGTAATTTCTTGCTCAAAATTTTCTGTACTACAGTGTTGTACATTCTCTTCCACATTTCCTTCTATTAATGTATCAATTTCTGCACTGTCTTCCTCAGGACTAAAGTAACTAACCTGAATTTCTTTACAAACGTTCATTACATCTGATACAGATCCACGCAAAAGAGCACTGTTCAACTTTTTTAACATTAGTGCTGGACTTTTTGCATAATACAATCTTCGGACTAATTTCCTCATTTCAGTATGATGTACTGCTAACATCCTGAAATGGTGAAAAACCCTTCGACATACTTTTTTAGAAAGACAAGCCAGAGAATGACATTGCAAATCAGTATTTTCTCTCACTCTGCAAGGGTCTATTCCTTGCAACATCTTAATCTTTTGTTTAACACTTTTCTTAGTTTAGTTAGGTAAGAAATTGTGTAAAAAATCAATAGATTCCTGCCGTACACTACAAATACTACTGCAATTCCAAGTGTACACTGGAGCTTTAGGATGTCTCCCGAAAACTTCATCAGCTAACACCTCTTCTACATTTCTAGGAACAATTTTCTGTTTCTCAATAGGACAACCATTTGTAACCTCATAAGCACGACCACTAGTGGCAACTGCATGCAACAAATCATTACTCTGAAGATAAGTCTCTTCATTAAAAAAAGGCTCAGAACTTGAACTGTTTCCATTCACCCAAAAAAAATCAGAAAAATTACTTCTGTCAATTACTCTTCTCCACTTACTTTTGGCCTTCATTAAATGGATTGACTTATCTAGTGATCTAATTCTATTGATTACTAAAATAAACAATTTTTTTTTCAATTCCAAGCTTTCTCAACTACATTTTCTATACGTTTCTTCATCTTATAAAATACTGTTTTTTTTTTACATTTCATCTCTTCCTTGATCAAATTCGACAAAACTCTATTATAAAACATTCTTTTTCTAATTTCCTGAAATTGATTCTTCCTCCTTTTACTATACACTGTTTTTTACAAGATGAATTCCCATGGTTGTTCTCTTTTCTCTTGCTTTTATTTTTAGTTGCAGATACACAATTCATATTTTTCACATTGTGCACACTACTCCTTGTATTTGATAAGTTCTTCAAAAAAATCTTCGTTCTCTTACCAGAACTTTATTTCTTTTTGTTCACACATTATTGTTCAGGTAAACCTTGTGGATGACTTCTCTTTAAATAATAAGCTTTATTATGTTGTGTCCTCTTTTCACTTTTTGAAGGCATGATGAATTTCTTTTACTGTTGATAAATACAATCTGTAATAAAAAATGTATATAACATTATTAAAAAAAATAATCAGTTCACCTGCTAAGCCCTACTTCACTGCATCAATACTTGAGTACTGACTAAAAGATTACACTTCTGTAAGAAGAGTGCCTGACTGAATTTATAAGTGCTACAGCGTATGAGGACACACAAGCAGTATGAGGAAACAGGGAAGAATATGAAGAGAGAGGAGTGAGAATGAAGAAATAGAGAGGAGTATAAAAACACACAGATATTTATAAGTAGACAGGGATGTGCATGAGGAAAGAGGGAGAAGTATCAGAAAATACAGGAGAGTATAATGAGAGGACGGAGTATGAGGAAAGGGGGACAAATGAGCAGAGAGGGTGGAGTAACAGGAAAAAGGGGGGATGAGGAGAGAAGAAAGAGTATGAGGAGAGAGAGAGGAGTGTAAAGAGAAAGAGGAGAGAATATGGAAACAGAGGTGAGTATGAGCACAGAGAGGAGAATATGAGGACAAGGGGGAGTATGAAGACAAGGAGCACTATGAGGAGAGAGAAGTGAGAATAAGGAAAGAGGGGGAAAATTAGAAGGGAGGGGACAGTATGAGGAGAGAGAGGTAGACTGTGAGTAGAGAGGGGGGAAAATATGCAAAAAAAGGTGAGTATAATTCCTTAATGTACACGACGCTCAGTGTTATGTTATGTTATGTTATGTTAAAATAAACTTATATAGCGCACGGCTACTCTAAAAGAGTGTCCCGGCGCTTTCCACAGGCGGCTCCGTGTGTAATAACATAACAGGAAAAAGCTAATACAGAAAAGAAAGAAAAAAACCCAGCAAGGAGAACAGTTAAACATTAAAAAGCCACGTCTTTTATTTTTAGTTGCAGATACACAATTCATATTTTTCACATTGTGCACACTACTCCTTGTATTTGATAAGTTCTTCAAAAAAATCTTCGTTCTCTTCGTCTTCGTGTGATTCTAGACAAAAAGTATGAGACTATGCATTTTACCAAAACACATTTACTACTCTAAAACGGTTAAGTGATTGCACACATTCCATTTACATAACTACTACATTTCAGTGCACAACCCTGACTTGTTTTGCAAATACATATGCAATTTGCTACATTTTTTTGCCAACATTACATCCAAAAAGTGACACAATAGAACAACAAAGAGACACAAGGGGCTTGTAAATCTACACAACAGTTTATGCAGCAGTGTATGTATACTGACTGGGGAATTGTTAAGAGGGAGGTATGATGAGAGAGGGAGGAGTAAGAAGACAGAGGAGGGAGTATAAAAAGAAGGGAGAGTATTAGGAGACAGAGCAGACAATGAGGACAGAGGAGGAATATGAGGACATGGGGAACTATGAGGACAAGGAGCACTATGAGGAGAGAGAAGTGAGAATAAGGAAAGAGGGGGAATATCAGAAGAGATGGGACCGTATAAGCAGAGAGATGTAAAATGTGAGGAGAGAAGGGGGAGATTATGGAAAAATGGACAAATATAATCCCTTAATGTACTCAGACGCTCAGTGTGATTCTAGACAAAAAATATGACACCATACATTTTACCAAAGCACATTTACTACACTAAAACGGTTAAGTGCCTGCACATATTCCATGTATATAACTAATACATTTCAGTGGACAACCCGGACTCATTTTGCAAATACATTTCTAATTTGCTGCATTATTTTTGCCAACATTACATAACAAATGTGACACAATAGAGCAATAAAGAGGCGCAAAGGGCTTGTAAATCTGCCCAAAAATGTATGCAGCAGTGTATGTATACTGACGGGGGACTTGTTAAGAGGGAGGTATGATGAGAGAGGGAGGAGTAAGAGGACAGAGGAGGGAGTATAAAAAGAAGGGAGAGTATTAGGAGACAGAGCAGACAATGAGGAGAGAGGGGGAATATGAGGACAGGGGGGACTATGAGGCGAAGGAGCACTATGAGGAGAGAGAAGTGAGAATAAGGAAAGAGGGGGAATATCAGAAGAGAGGAGACATTATAAGCAGAGAGCGGTAGACTGTGAGGAGAAAGGGGGGAGATTAGGGAAAAAGGGGCAAGTATAATTCCTTAATGTACACAGATGTGCGGTGTGATTCTAGACAAAAAATATGACACCATACATTTTACCACAACACATTTACTACACTAAAATGCTTAAGTGACTGCACACATTCCATGTATATAACTGCTACATTTCAGAGGACAACCCTGACTCATTTTGCAAATACATTTCCAATTTGCTGCATTATTTTTGCCAACATTTCATCAGAAATGTGACACAATAGAACAACAAGGGGCTTGTAAATCTGCCCAAGAGTGTATGCAGCAGTGTATGTATACTGACTACAAAATTGTAGATTTAGAACACAAGTCTAATTTTAAGCAAGCAACACTATTAACTACCCCACAACTAAAAAAGTGACTGCACACATTCTACATTTTCTAGTACTGCACTTTATTGCACAAAGGTGACTCACTAAACACATTACCTTACCAAATAATGTCATCACAATAGTTATCCAAATGCAGACAAACTCAGAATATGATTCTACAAACTTTAGAAGGATATACACATTACTCTTACTACAAATAAAGTGCACCACATACAGTCCCTTACAAGTTATCAACTCACCTCTGAAACTGATTGGTAGATTAAGAAGAATGCCACTCACACAGCAGATAGTCTTATACGGAATCTCTCTACCTCAGTGCTTGCAGCCGAACCAAAGAATGGCACATTTTCCCGTCTCAATTTACACATATATACACGTTAATAACAAATCAAATTCCTTCACACATTAATTCAAAAGCAAACACACATTTCTATTGGTTCAACATTTCAAACCTTTCCAACTGACGTAACTTTTCACCCTACCCCAAACAGGTCATGCAAAAGTCAACTGTCAACAGAGGTCAAAAGTTCAGCTCTCTATAAAACACTGCTCCTCAACAAGTTTAGACTATGCATAAGTACTTACTTATAAGCACCAATAAAGAGAAAAGGTCTCATTAGAACCAACAAACATATAAACACATAAACTTGATAGATATCTGTAAAATATATTTTTTTAATTGATTTTTTCTTGCTTAGGTACGCTTACGGGATGACTTACAGACTTTGCACCGTACATCATACGTACGTGCATGGAACGCATACGGTAAAGCTACCGTAAAAAACAAAACTACCCTTTATCACAAATTTTTTATAATACCCGGGGACCCCATGCCCCGGGGTTGAAAAACAATGTTGGGGACCGTGGGGGGAGCCCCAATGCCCCCACGGTCCCAGTCGGCTCCCCGCGTCATTCGGGAGCCGGCATTGCTTTTCATCAGAGACAGCAGCTTACATGCTGCTCTCTCTGACGAAAAGCAATCAGCTTTCCTACTTGAAAGAGAGAGCAGGTTTCCTGCTCTCTCTTTCAAATAGGAAAGCAGTTTGCTATGGTAGGGTGGGAGCCACGAGACTCCCGCCCTACCATAGCAAACAGCAGTGTCCCAGGGATAGACACCCCAGAACACTGCGGGAGCCGGCCCTGGGAGGTGGCGGTCCCCAGGGCCATCAAAGAATCCAGGAGGGTGCCGTACAGCCCCCCTCCCAACATTCAAAAGCCCCGGGGGTGATGGTCTTCTATATTAGAGCCCCGACAGAGCCCCGGCAGGTGGCAGTCCCCGGGGCTGCAGGGGGGCCATGAGCCCCCCCGCATACATATAGTTAAAGCCCCGGGAGTGGCAGTCCCCGGGAATTATAAAAATTAGTGATAGAGGCTATATTTTTTTTACTGTAGATTTACCGTTCGCGTACCATGCACGTACGTACGATGTACGGTGCGAAGTCGCCCGTAAGCGTACCTAAGCGAGAACAAATAAAAGATTTTGACCTTGGGGATCATAGTAAAACCAACTACACAGCCCTAGGGGGTCAGGATGTCCTATACCGAATAGCAAACTTTTCCTGTCAATCTACACACTCAATCTACACACATATACAAATAAATAACAAATCAAATTCATTCCCACATTAAATCAAAACGAAACACTCTTTTTTATTGCTTGAACTTTTGAACCCTTTCCAACTGACAAAACTTTCAACCCTTTCCCCATTCCACATTCTGCCGGTTACCATAGAAACACTTCAGGGAACTGAGCACACAGGTGAAAAGTTCATCATACATTGTTGCAAATCAAAACAGCAAGTGTGCTTGACTTGTCAATATTCCAGCTTATCTTAAGTAATGTTCTATTCTATCACTTTTTCTTAACCAATAAATAACAGGCTTTTAAAAAACTGAAAATTGCACCCTAGTTTTCTATCTAAAAAGTTTTCAAACAACCAATCACTTCTTTGCTTTTTTCAAAACTCCACTTATCCACCATTTTAGAAAAAAAATCTTCAAACTGCCCTTTCATTTACAGAGACCATCTGAGTGCATCCAGACCTCTCTTCAAGATGCTTAGAGTGTGGATTGTGGGACAGAGCTATATTTTCTGGATTCAAAGGTATGCAGAACAGAAAGGAATTCACAAAGACCTAGGTTTACCAACTGTAGACATTAAATGGATTGGACAGAGAGGGTTAAAGTGGCACTAATTGATGCCATTGGTGAAATTCTTTTTGTATCTCCAACACCCTGACTTCATAAATGTGCACTGTGGTGGCAATGATCTAGGCACTTTGACTGGGGTAGGTCTAGAAATGTTTATGAAGGACACCTTTGCTGAACTGATGTCACTTTTCCCCCAAACTACCTTTGTCTATTCTAATATATGCCAAAGGCAGAATTGAAACTGGTCCAATCAATTTTGGCCACAAATTGAGAAAGCTAGGAAACATGTGAATAAATCTGTTTCTGCTTTTCTCCAAGACTATAGAATGGGGTCCATTT
Source organism: Lissotriton vulgaris (assembly GCF_964263255.1). Taxonomy (NCBI): domain Eukaryota; kingdom Metazoa; phylum Chordata; class Amphibia; order Caudata; family Salamandridae; genus Lissotriton; species Lissotriton vulgaris. The sequence goes on along the minus strand of NC_141689.1, from coordinate 240,396,449 downwards.
ACAACAACAATCTGCGTTTCAATATGCATGGCATCTATAGGAGAGATGTACATTTTACAGAGGAAGGGAACAGAGTCTTTCTCATGAACTTTAGACTCTGCATCGGTACTTGAGTGAGTCAAGGTGAGCAGTCCAAGCTTTTTTCTGCTCTCTCACCTGATTCCCCGCCATCTCCTGTATATATTGTGAGCCCAGAGCAAGCGCGCACTGTTACCTCTCCTGAGGCGTGAGCCGGGAGATAGTCTAGCGTTTCCTGCTGATTTTTAAACTGTGATCTGTCCTTATTATTTCTCTGCCTCTTTTGCACACACTTGTTTTTAAACTTTGCCTCTTATTTCCGTACCGTTTTAGCCTCTGATATCTAAATTGTTTACAAAATTATTGAGACCCGATTTTTATTGCCTTTTGCACTGTTATTTACCTGTGGCTTGTAGTGGTCCTTGGAGGCCGGTCTTAGCTCCGTGGGGCCGATCCGCCATCTTGGGTGAGTCAAGGTGAGCAGTCCTGGCCTTTTCTGCTATCTCACATGATTCCCGGTTGGTTCCCTCATTGTATAAATTATGAGGTTGGAGCGTACGCGCCCTGGGTGTGCCTAGGGCCAGCCACGCTGCCTGTCACTCCTGGGAGACTCAGTATGGTCGGAGGTCCTTCATTCGTAAGGAACTTTTAGCGCTTGATAACACCAAGTGTAAGGGGGGATCAATGGGCTGTCCTCCATAGTCTTCACAGGACTTGCCCCACCTGCCAATTCTGTTTTCATATTAAACCGCTAGCTTCCGCTCCTCGTATTGAGAGGGAGAACAGGATCCGAGCTCCACTTATTAGCTCCCGCTCTATGGTGAAACATGCTCCGGACATCCATGAGCTTCTTTCCCGATGGTAATTTAGATGTCCTCTTCATAACTGAAACCTGGATGATCGATCACTGAGCTCCAGTGGTCGAGTTGGCCATTCCCGCGAGCTTCAAAATTGTGAGAGCACACCGTAGAACAGGGAAGGGGCGGAATAGTGGTGGTGTTCAGGGGCATTTGGGCTTTCTCAAGCGAGCCATCTACAGGGCTAGTGGATGGGGAGGGCCTTGACTTCTCTATTGTTATGTCCCCCCATTGCACACTGGGAGGCACTCTAGTTTACCACCCACCTGGTCCTTCTGGACCTTTCCTCAAATCCCTGGATGATGTTATTGTTCCCCGCGCCCTCCGCTTCCCATGTTTCCTTCTCCTGGGCCACTTTAATATCCATTAAGACTGCCCGGAGGCCCCCGATTCAGGAGAACTTATGGATCTGTTTGATCTGGCACAGCTGACCCAGTGGATTAAGTCTCCTTCCCACATGGGTGGTCATATGCTGGATTTAGTGTGCTCCAACTTTGCCCTGTCTGCTACCGACCCCCTTCAGGTCACTTGGTCCGATCACTATCTGATCCGTTTCTCCTGGACCATGGGGAATCTACGGGCTTGTCAGGTACAGCCCAAAGTAAGCCATTTCCATAGATTGACATTCCAGCCCTTTCTAAGGCCCTCTTACTCTTGGGCCCGCCGGCAGCCTCGGGTCTTGAAGGAGCAGTTGAGAGTTTTACCTCTTGGATCAGCCAAGGGGTTGACGCTGCCTCCAAACTCCGATCAAACAAACGACTGAGACAATCTCCATCCCTGGTACTCGGACTCTCTCCGGGTCCTCAAATTGGATTGCAAAAAACTTGTACTTTGCTGGCATCGTGAGTACTGCCCCCTGGCCAATTCTGCTCTCCGTAAAGCCCAGAGTAACTACTATGCAGCCATTAGGGAGGCAAAGAGTATCTTTTACGCAGAGCGGATCACCAAGGCTTACAATAGTAAGGAGATTTTCTCCATTGTTAGATGCTTTCTAACTCCTTGCGCCGAACAATTAGTCCTTCCAGCTTCATCACAATGGTGTGAGGAGATGTCATCCTTCTTTATTAAACAAAATACAAACTATCCAAGACAGCTTGGGGATCGGGCTCCGGGAGCCAAGGGATTCTTTTTCTCTGCTCCAATCAGTCCCCACTCCTTCAGCACATCCTCTCCTCTCATGAAGTTTTTGCCCATAGCTGGAACTGATACATTGGCCATTCTCGGATCTCTCAAGTCGGGTTCCCCAACTGATCCTTGTCCAACTAGAGTCTTGTCTGGGGTTGCCTCTTTTAAAAAAAAAACTCCTTGGATCCGCTAAAACCCACCAGCTATCGCCCCATCTCTCTCCTCCCGGCACTGTCTAAGGTTTGCGAAAAGGCGGTCTTTCGACAGCTTGAGGCATATGTGGAAGCATCCTGTGCTCTACACCCGGCACAATAGGGTTTCAGGGCATCATATAGTACGGAGACTGCACTGGTGAAAATTCCTGAGGCGATAAGGGAATGCCTGGAAGCCGGCGGCAGAGCAGCTTTGGTGCTGCTCGATCTCTCCGCCGCCTTCGATACAGTGCCCCACCAATTACTTCTTACACAGCTCTCAGACATTGGCATCGTGGGCTCGGCCTGGGACTGGCTGAAATCTTTTCTGGAAGAACGCACCCAGCAGGTCTGGATGCCACCCTTTTCACCGGTTGCCAGGAAAGTATCTACGGGAATCCCACAGGGCTCCACTTTAAGCCCTCTGCTCTTTAATATCTCACTCCATTGATCATTCTGGCGGAGGAGTTGGGAGCAAAAATAATAGCCTATGCCGATGAAAAACCAGCTGCTTTTCACCTGTAAAGACTCTGAACTGCCGACCGAAGGGGCCCAGAAATGTCTTTTGGCGGTGTTTCAGTGGCTTGCACTCGCTCAACTGAAGTGCAATGAGAACAAGTCGGAGGTCCTCTTGTATGGTCAGTCCCCCCCCGCCTTTAGAGAATCTTTGTGGCCACCTGACTTTCCCCAACCAAACTCTGTCGGCACCCCAGTCAAGAATTTGGGGCTATGGTTTGGAAAAGACTTTCGCTTTTCGATGCAAATTAAGAAACTTGCCGGAGTGTGTTTTGGCACTCTCTAAGATGATTATTCCCTTTGCTGCCCAGCCAGCTAAGAAAATGGTCACACGAGCTCTTATCCTCTCTCGCATTGACTACGCCAACACTCTGTACTTCAGTATCCCAGGCTATCTGGTTAAAAAACTGCAGACCATACAGAATGCCGCAGCTAGTCTTCTGTTTAACATCTCCAGAAGATCAAGCGTAAGACAGCACCTGTGCGATTCACACTGGCTCCCTGTGGCATACAGAGTCCAATTTAAAGCTCTCACTCTGGCCCACAGAGCCCTGGACGGCCTGGGTCCAACGTACCTGCGTTCTATGCACCGAGAAGGGCGCTGCGCTCAGCCTCCCAAAGCCGATTGGTGACTCCTAGATTCTGTAGAATGCGGCTTGGCGGCGAGTCCCTTTCTGTGAAAACAGCTAAAGTGTGGAATTCTCTTCCCCCGGATTTGCGCAATATCCACGACTTTAAGTTATTTAAAAAACAACTCAAAACCTTCTACTTTAACCTTCCAGTTTAATCTCTTGTGCCTTGCAAGGACCCGGTAACTTCGCGTGCCAGGATACTCTCGAGTAATTGTGCGCGATATAAAACGCCTATAGCATAACATACTTACTTGTAGGTACTAAAATCTCCTAATAAACACAAGGGCTCTTTTTAGAGCCACCCAACATGTAAACACTTACACTTCATAAATATCTGATAAATATTTTTATTTTTCTTGCTTAGGTACGCTTACGGGACGACTTACAAACTTCACATCGAACGTTGTACGTACGAGCATGGTACGCGTACGCTTAATCTACCGTAAAAAAAAATAGCTTCTATCACTAATTTTTATAATCCCCGGGGACTTCATCCCCGGGGCCCAAATACAATGTTGGGGGCCGTGGAAGGAGCCCCAATGCCCCCATGGTCCCAGCCGGCTTCCCACGTCCTTCGGGAGCCGGCATTGCTTTTCATCAGAGAGAACAGCTTACATGCTGCTCTCTCTGACGAAAAGCAATCTGCTTTCCTATTTGAAAGAGAGAGCAGGTTTCCTGCTCTCTCTTTCAAATAGGAAAGCAGTTTGCTATGGTAGGGTGGGAGCCGTGAGGCTCCTGCCCTACCATAGAAAACAGCTGTGTCCCGGGGGTAGGCACCCCAGGACACTGGGGGAGCCGGCCCTGGGAGGTGGCGGTCCCCAGGGCCATCAAAGGCAACAGGAGGGGGGCCACGCGGCCCCCCCTCCCAACATTCAAAAGCCCCAGGGGGTGGTGGTTCCTGGGGCTGGGGGATCCATCACGGACCCCCCTATTTTCTATATTAGAGCCCCGGGGAAGGGGTGGTCCCCGGGGTCTGTGGGGGGGCTTAAGCCCCCCATACAGGTGTTTTTTAAAAAGCCCCAGGGGAGGCGGTCCCCAGGGCTGCGGGGGAGCCATAAGCCCTCGCATACATATAGTTAAAGCCCCAGGGGGTGGCAGTCCCCGGGGCATGGGGGCCCCTCTGGGCCCCCCATTATCTAAAAAAAATTGACCCCTGGATTTGCCCCCCCCCCTGGGGGCTTATTAAGAATAAAGCGGACTTCTGGTTTTTTTTCTTTTTCACCACGTACGTGTACGAAGGATCCATGTGGGACCCCCTGAGCAGTCCTAGGGGGTCAGGATGTTTCTAACCTGCCCCCTTTGCGTGTTTTTTGCGGTTCTATCACTGCTTTCTTATGCCTCGGTTCTACCGAGGCACAAGATGGCTGCCAACACTTCCTGGTTTGGAGTGTTGACAGACAGTTGACAGCCAATCAGCATGCAGCTCGTGCTCGTAATCTTACGTTTTACGGTACGCTTACCGTAAGCGTACGGTACTTCGTCTATAGATATATCTATGATTTTACTTTTGATTTTCTCAGGAACTACTGAACGGATTTACACCATTTAACAAAAAGCGTAATCTGTGAACCAAACTCTACCTTTTTGCCAAATTTGGTGTAATTCCGTTCAGCAGTTCAGGCTGTAGCTTCACTTAAAGGTCCTATGGAAAATTGCATAGGAAAAACATGTTTTGGGACCCCCCTTTTTTCTCAGCCCCCACTTGACGAATCACCCCCAAACTTTCAGGGAAGGAGCGGAGCAGAGCAGGCCATTTTATTGGAGAATTTCGCGAAGATTCATCAACTGGCGCCAGTTATTCCAAATAGAATGTTGTGGATTTCCTGTGGAAACTAGGTCCTAACTATAACTACCTACTGGCGACCATGGTGCAAGGATGTCTATGTTGTGCGGAGATTGTTTTTGTGCAGGAAGGGACACCTTCCTGCAAAAAAACAATCAGTAAAGACATTTTCCTCTTTCAATGTATGCTGTGGAATGCAGCATGCATTGAAACAGGAAAAAATGAGGAGAAATTAAAACAATTCTCCTCATTGCGCCTTGCTACACCAACTCTAGGATGGCGCAGCATTGACATGCATCTCCAGATTTATGATTTCTCATAAATCTGGAGTTGTGTCTTGTTCTATGGGTGTTGCGTGGGAGCACCCACAGCAACACCCATGGAACGCCCCTTCAACGCAAAGTTCTGTTTATGAAGGGGTTGCATTTGCAAGGAGAGGAAAAACCACACAGGGTGGCTTTTCCTCTCCTTGTAAATATGAAGGAGTGCCTGGCACCATTACTACCTTACAAAAAGTGACGGACTGGTGGCGCAGGGTGCTTGTAAATCTGCCCCATAAGTGCTTAGGTATTGGCAGACTGATACAATAAGAACATAGTGCTGGATGGGTGATTGAAGAATTGCATGAGACTGACAGGAGGTATCCTATGCTGCATGGGTACTACTTCAGTATTTAATGGAGTGGACCAATAGCATGTATCTGCTTAGAGCTTTGTAGGGATTATGCACAGAATATTTTATGTGTACTTGTGTTGGTGCCTAGGTCATTTTATAAGAATACCACTGGTAACTGGAATGATGACAGTGCTGCAGAGTGAACACTTAATTTATAAGTGCTTACGTATCGGTGGAGTGATAGGATAAGTAGATAGTGGTAGATAAGTGAATATAGAAGTACATGGGACAGACTGGACAATTCCTATGCTGCATGAGTACTAACTGGGTATTTAGAAGAGTGTATCAATAGTAAGTAGCTAATAAGAGGTCTGCTTGGATAGTGCACCAAATATTATAGCTGTACTTGTGTTAGTAGCTAGGCCATTCCATAAGTTCATGACTAGTAACTAGAATAATTACAGTATTACAAACAGAGTGTATAGTGAATTTATAAGTGCTTAGGTATTGGTGGAGTAATAGGATAAGCATATAGTACTGGATGGGTGATTGGAGAAATGCATGGGACCGACAGGAGGATTCCTACACTGCATAGGTACTAACTGGGTATTTAGAAGAGTGTATCAATAGTTTGTAACTGGTTAGATGTATGCATGAATAGTGTACAAAATATTGACCTGCACTTGTGTTAGTGACTACGCCATTCCTTAAGTATACGACTAATAACTGGAGTAATTTCAGTGTGTAAAAGAAAGTGCGTGCTGAATTTATAAGTGCTTAGGTATTGGTGGAGTGATAGAATACGTAGATAGTGCTGGATGGGTCAATGGGGAAGTGCATGGGACAGACAGAAGGATTCCTAGACCGCATAGGTACTAACTGGGTATTTAGAAGAGCGTATCAATAGTATGTAGCTGGTTAGAGGTCTGCATGCATATTGTGCAAAATATTGTACCTGCACTTGTGTTAGTGGCGAGGCCATTCCTTAAGTATATGACTAATAACAGGCATAATTTCAGTGCTGCAAAGAGAGTGCATGCTAAATGTATTAGTGCTTAGGTTTTGGCAGAGTGATAGGATGCGTAGATAGTGCTGGATGGTTAAATGGAGAAGTGCATGGGACAGACAGAAGGATTCCTAGACTGCATAGGTACTAACTGAGTATTTAAAAGACTGTATAAATGCTATGTAGCTGATTAGAGATCTGCATGCATGGTGCACAGAATATTGTAGATATACTAGTTTTATTGGCTAGGCCATTCCTTAGGTACATGACTAGTAACTAGAATAATTTCAGTGCTGCAAAGAGAGAGCATGTTGAATTTATAAGTGCTTGAGTACTGCGGAGTGATAGGATACGTAGATAGTGCTGGATGGGTGATTGGAGAAGTGCATGGGACAAACAGGAGGATTCCTAGGTTGCACGGGTAGTACTTTACTAAGTAGCTGGTTAGACGTTTATATATATAGTGCACAGCTGAATGTAGTTGTGCATTGATAGTGTTTGGATTACTTAATCCTACCTTGAGAGAAGTACATATCAAAAAATGCTAAACATTTTTTTCAGTTATTATAAGTGCTTAGGTATTGGTGGAGTAATATGATAAGTAGCTAGTGCTGGATGAGTGATTGGAGAAATGCATGGGACAGACAGTAGGATTCCTACACTGCATGGGTACTAACTGGATATTTAGAAGAGCGTATCAATAGTATGTAGCTGGTTAAAGGTCTGCATGCATAGTGTACAAAATATTGTACCTGCACGTGTATTAGTGGCTAGGCCATTCTTTAAGTATATGACTAATAACTTGAGTAATTTCAGTGCTGCAAAGAGAGTGAATGCCCAATTTACAAGTGCTTAGGTATTGGTGAAGTGATGGGATGCATAGATAGTGCTGGATGGATGAATGGAGAACTGCATGGGACAGACAGAAATATTCCTAGACTGTATAGGTACTAACTGAGTATTTAAAAGACTGTAACAATGCTATGTAGCTGATTAGAGGTCTGCATGCATAGTGCACAGAATATTGTAGCTGTACTAGTTTTTCTGGCTAAGCCATTCCTTAGGTATATGATTAGTAATTAGAATAATGTCAGTGCTGCAAAGAGAGTACATGTTGAATGTATAAGTGCTTAGGTATTGGCGGAGTAATAGGATACGTAGATAGTGCTGGATGGGTGATTGGAGAAATACATGGCACAGACAGAAGGATTCCAACACTGCATAGGTATTAACTGGGTATTTAGAAGAGCGTATTAAAAGTAGCTTGTTAGAGATCTGCATGCATAGTGTACAAAACATTGTACCTGTACTTGGGTTAGTGGCTAGGCCATTCCTTAAGTATATGACTAATAATTGGAGTAATTTCAGTGCTGCAAAGAGAGTGCATGCTAAATGTATAAGTGCTTAGATATTGGCCGAGTGATAGGATACGTACATAGTGCTGGATGGGTGAATGGACAAGTGCATGGGACAGACAGAAAGATTTCTAGACTGCATAGGTACTAATTGAGTATTTAAACGATTGTATCAATGCTATATAGCTGATTAGAGGTCTGCATGCATAGTGCACAGAATATTGTAGCTGTACTAGTATTGGTGTATGGTTTTGAGAATGGGAGTCTGTATGTTAGAGTGTGAGGAGGTGCATTAGATGATCACATGGATGATGTCATCAGTGATGTAATTTGAGATGTCATCAGTGATGTCATCAGTGATGTCACTGACCATGTCATGAGTGATGTAATATGTGACGTCATCAGCTGTGCATTGCGGGCGCGAGTTATAGTTAGCACAACTTACTATAATGGCCGAATTTCTCTTGTTTTGTACGAGTGAAATATCCAACTAACTATGACGTCCATGAAACCTTTGGGGTTTCAGTGAATTTCTGAGGTTTTTTAAATGATAATTTCTAACTATAATGTCCCTAAAACTTGTGGTTTTTTCAGTGAATTTTATATATATGTATTTAATCTCCTCTCACTCTTGCAAGGAAGGAATCCGCACTCAGGTTGTAGTTTGGAAGTATTTAGTCTGCAAAGGATGTAATCCATGCGTTTCGGCTCATCCGAACCCTGATAACGATACAAGACATCCTTATTTAAATGTACAAATGCCTCCAGTTTCCAACATTAACAAAGGACTACCTATTACTTTTATCCAAAAAGCTGGCGGCCATATTGGCCTGGTCATGATGTGAAAATTAAGGAATTGATACAATAAAGAAAAGAAAACAAATGTTAATATGCACGCAATGTCATTTCAGCATATCTTGCCCCATGACCGCCATATCTGTATGTTTGTCAACGTGACTTATTCATAATAAACATACTTAGGATTGCAAACATCAACATAAACAATGGACTACACATTACTTTAAAGTGAAAGGCTATCAGCCATATTAATCTGGGCACACTGCATGTTATAATGGTTCTTACATGAAAGAAAAGAAAAACAAAAGGGTGTTAATATACACACACTATCCCTAAATAAAGTTCTAGCGATTATAGTTCCATTCTATTCACAGCTCATTTGAGAGGTCATGAGTGATGTAACTGACCATGTCATGAATGATGTAATGTCTGAGCTCATTAGCAGTACATTGCGGGGGTGTAAGTTATAGTTAACTCGGGTAACTATAACTGCTGATTTCACTGGTTGTGTATGAGTGAAATCTGAGTCTAACTATACCTTCCCTAAAATCTTTGTTTTTTTCAGCAAATTTCTAGGCTTTTTTTACCGTTTAGTATGATGCATATCACAATGGATGGTGGGGGTTGGAAGCAGGGCCTGGCAGTGTGCTGCTCCCACCCAAACTTGCTGCTCCTGCCATCCCTCCTCCTAGCCATCCATTGTCCAAGTCCATGTCCCTGCTCCCTTATTAATGCCCTTTGTGGCCATTGTTCTGCCACTGGCCTTCCAGCCTTCTCTGAAAAGTTAGCTTGCTGTTCATCTACCTCCTCCCTATCCTCTGTTGTCTGAATCCCTGGACTAGCCTGCTCCCTCCTGCCATGCATGGTCTGATGTGCTTCCATTGCCCTCCATTTAGCATGATGTACCAGCCCACTCCTCCTGCCCTCCATTGCCCCATTCTATGCCCCATTATTGATCTCCTGCTTAGCCTCTGTGTTGAGCTTGCTGCCCTATTCTCCTTCCACCTGCCCTCCGATGTCTGTGTGCATGCCCCTGCCCCATCCTTTTTGCCCACCATGTTCCATGGACCTGCCACTCCTATCTACTCTGAGTGTTCTGCTGAGCTTCCACTCCCATCCCACCTGCCTAGCATTGTCAGATGACTGTAACCTGTCCCTGTCACCTCCACCCTGCCTGTCCACATTCCATGCCCCTATCCCCTTCCTCCTGTCATCCATGGTCCATTTTACTACCACACCCTTCTGCCCTCCCTGGTCTGTTGTGCTGCAACTGCTCCTCCTGCCTGCCCCACATGGTCTGTTGTGAGGCCCCTTCCCCTGAACTCTCTTGTCTGTGCCCAGGTCCTGGCCCTCTCTTCTATCCTCCATGGTCCTTTGTGCATGCCCCTGCACCCTCCTCATGCCCAGCATAGCCATTGTGCTGCCACTAACCCTCCCGCTTACCATGCATGGTCTTCTGTGCTGCCACAGCCCCTCCCACCTTCCCTGTGTGGTCAGCTAGCTGCCCTTGACCCCCTCGCACCTTCCCTCCATGGTCTGTGTGTATGCCATTATAGTCTCACTGTTGCTCTCCATGGTGTGTCTTGCTTCAAGTGCCTATCCTGCCTGACCTTCATGGTCTTCTTGCTGCTCCTGCCCTGCTCCCTTCCCCCAGCCCTCTGTTTCCATGTGCAGACCCCTATTCCTTCCCTCCTGGCTTGTCTGTTCCATTGTAATGCCCCTGATCGGGCCCTCCTGCCCTTTATGGTCCCTTATGCTGCAGCTTTCTCTCTTGTCTGTTCATTATGGTCAGCTAGCTACCATTGCCATCCCGCATGCCCTTTGTGGTGTATTGTGCTGCTACAAACCCTGATGCCTGCCCTTTAAGGTCAGTTTGGTGCATCTCTCCATGTCCCTCCTGTCCTCTGTTATCCAAGTCCATGTCCCTACCCCAATTCCTCCTGAATTCCATGATCCAATGTACCATACTTGCTAACATTTTGAACTTGGTAAGAGGGAGATTTTTGAAAGCAACTGGGGTATTGATTTTCCCTTTTGACTTACATTGAAAAAGAGGAGATTGTAGACAGGAGACAGATCAAATAAAGCCCATTTGGGCTTAAAAACATTGGACGTTTCCTGGCTGAATCGGGTTTGTTGGCATGTATGGTTGTACTACCCCTGCCTCTTCCTTCTGCCCACAATGGTCTATTATATTGCCACAGCCTCTCTTGCTAGTCCTGTATTGTTGGTTTGTTGCCCCCTTTTCCACTGCCCTCCATAGTCTGTTGTGCTGCCACTGCCCTTCCTGCATGCCCAGTGTGGTCAAGTTGTTGCCTCTGCACCCTCATACCTGCCTTCAATTTTCAGAGTCTGTGCCCCTGGCCTCTGCCTCTCAACAGTATCCTAATGAACAACTAGATTGCTAACATTCTATATTTATTACAAAGAGGTGAAACGCCTGATGTCATCTTGATGTAATCAAAACTGTAATACCTAGAGCATTTCCTTTAGGAATTACATATATGAGAGGGTCTTATTTGCATCAAAATGATGGTTAGTGCTCTAAAAAACTAAAATGAGGACATCTGTTCTGAGTTTTTGAATAGCGACAAAGCACTCTTAAATTATTTGTTAGCTTTATGTTTTTTTATCCAGTTGACCACTTGATTAAATGTTGCACTTAGGGGAGAGGATGTGATGTTACTTCCTGAGCTGCAGACTTTGCAACTGGGGAACCAGGTTGAAGTTTCTGCTTCAGCTCGACATTCTGTGATTCTGGTCAAATCACTTAATCTCCCCAGGTCTACAACCAAAATGAATTTGTTCTTGTGTGATGTAACCAATGCTCATGTAAAACACTCCAATACCTGACAAGTCTGCACTATATAAAACTGCAAAAACACAAAAAATAAAAAGTGTTTTGCACACTTCTGTCATTGGGCTATATGTGGGCTACATCTGGGTGATATTGGTGCTACATTTGGGCTCCTTTATCTCTGGTGGCCATTTTGGGAGATTTATTTGTTATAAAATTTCCTAATTTCCTCATTTACTGCAGTCTCCTCAGTAGGAAATGCTTTCAGCGTTTTACTTTGATTCCATCAAGAGGTTATTCAGATATGTCTCACATTTGCCATAAATTCTGAATGCTAGAACTCTAGTTATGTTATGTTATGTTATGTTAAATTTAATTTATACAGCGCACGTACGACCATGGGCTTCATGGCGCTATCGAAACTTTTGGGAACAGCAACACAAAAGCACAACAACATAAAAGTCAGAAAACTAATCTAAGGATATGCCTGTCTGAAAAGCCAGGTCTTAAAGGCGTGTCTAAAATTAAGGAGACTATCGCTTTGTCTCAAGGAGAAAGGCAGAGAGTTCCACAAAGAGGCGGCCAAGAACTGAAAAGAGCTACCACCTTGACGCTTCCTCCTAACTAAGGGGATAGTTAACAGATCTTTGTGAGCAGATCTAAGATTGCGTGAAGGGGTATATTTACACACCAGGTTGATCATAAATTTGGGGCCTTTCCCTTGTAAAGCCTTGAATATAATACAACCGGTTTTAAATATAGCTCTCTGACCTATTGGTAACCAGTGAAGGTTAGCTAGTCCTGTCCTGATAGATTGCTATTTGGGTAGATTATAGATAAGCCTAGCTGCCTGATTTTGGACATACTGTAATCTTTTCAGTTGCCCAGCTGGGAGTCCTAGATACAGACTGTTAGAATAATCTAGGCGGGACAAGACTAGGGCAATGACTGTTTGAATGAGGGCAGAGTGGGTCAACAAATGAGAAATTTTCTTAATCTTCCGCAGTTAGAAAAAACTAGAAGATACAACCGTTCCAATCTGGGCTTTAAGAGATAAATTGTTGCTAAGAGTAACCCCTAGACTCTTGACAGTGTTGGATTTAGTCGGAGGGGCACCCAGGTCAGGAGGCCAGAAGTGAGGCCCCCAGCTAATTTCACTTTTCCCAGGCAAGACCAACTCTGTCTTGCATGGGTTAGGTTTCAAGTGGTTTAGATTCATCCATCTCTGGATGTGGCACATGACCTGTTGAAATTCCGACACGGCATCAGGGGAATTCAGAGGAAATACCAGTTGCAGATCGTCTGCGTAATTAAAAATAGTAACCTTATAATTTTTCAAAGAGTAAAGTAAGGGGCGCAGATACAAATTAAATAAAAGTGGAGACAGAGACGATCCCTGAGGCACTCCGCATGTGGACTTTCTCTTGGGGGCTGTGAATGTTCCCAATCTCACAGCTTGAGTGCGGTTGGAGATGAAGGACTTCAACCAGCAAAAGGCGGGCCCCCTGAGGCCGGCCTGTTCGGCACGGTTGACCAAGATGGCATAGTCAACCGTGTTGAACGCGGCCGACAAATCCAGGAGTACCAGTGCCTGGTGGACGTCCCTGTCTGCGTTGCAACGCAAGGTGTTCTAAACTGCAAAAATCACTGTCTCTGTAGAATGACAGGGACGAAACCCTGCCTGATTGCGTTCTAGATAGTCTGTGCTTTCGATAAAATTGGATAGACAATTGGAAACATGTGCTTCTAGGATTTTCGACAAAAAAGGCAACAAGGAGATCGGCCTGTTACTTGAGGGATCATGAAGATCCAGGCCAGGTTTCTTGATCAAAGGGATCAACAGTGCTTGCTTGAAACTATCAGGTACCATGCCTTGTTCAAGAGATTTATTTAAGAGCGGGAGAATGCTTTGGGGGATAGCCTGTGCTATCTCCTTAATGAGGTAAGGTGGACAAATGTCATCTGGTGAGCCTGACTTAACACGTGCCATAAGTTCAGATAGTGTTTTGGAGTCGATGGGGGGAAATACATAAAGCGTAGAGGAATTGTAAAAAGTGTCGGCCAGAGGTAGTGGGGTGGGGGAACTAGTGATACTCTGTTTGATGGTCACGATTTTCTCAAAAAAGAACTCGTTCAGGGAACCAGAAAGTTTTTGTGTGGGTGCTATTGACGGGGCGGTTCGATTGTCATCACAAAGCTCATTCACAATATTAAAAATATCTTTGGACCTATTCGTAGAGTTCAAAATTTTTGCAGAGAAGTAGTTGGTCTTATGTTGATGCAAGGTTTTTTGATAGTTTCCTTGCCGAACAATATATTTCTCTATTTTGTGACAAGTAATTTGCTCTCCACTTCCTTTCCTTTTGTCTAATCCCCAATTTAAGTAATTTTAGTTCAGGGGAAAACCATTTGTAGGCGTCATTCCCTCGTAGTTTCGGAAGACTCACCACAGGGGCATGAAGGTCGGCTGCTTGAAGTAGCCAATTTGAGAGAACCCCATCACTAGATTCTGTATCCTCGCCCAAGGAAGGAAGGGTAGTGGTCAAGGTCTTTAAAAAACCAGGAATGTCCAAGGACTCCCATTTATGGAACTCCTTGGCCACTGGTTGCTCATTAGATCACTGTAGTAAAGCTACTGCTCACCACGGACGTCTGCTGCTGGTATTAAAAGTGCATGGTTGAGCCTGCATGTCAGAATTTTTTAATGAAATAGAAGAAGATTTGAGAAGTCCCTCAAAATGTGCCCTAATTTTTCTTTCTTCAGCCCTAATCATAACTTCTATGGCAGCATCAACCTCCTCATTCTTTTCCTTTGTAAAATTAAATGTTTTAATTTTCCCCTTTTTATTCCAATCAAGATGGCTTCTGGTGTGCCATACTTTTGTCATAAGTAAGACTCTTAGCGCTCTAGTTGGTCTTTAGAACACTCTGGGACATTCTGTCATTGGGCTATACTTGGGCTACACCTGGGTGATATTTGCGCAACATTTGGGCTTTTTTGTCTCTAATGGGCATTTGGGAGACTTATTTGTTATGAAGTTTCCTAATTTCCTCATTTACTACAATCTCCTCAGTAGAAAATACTTTCGTTTTTTTGTTTTTGACTTTGATTCCATCAAGAAGGCATTCAGATGTGTCATACATTTGCCATAAATTCAGAATGTTAGCACTCTAGTTGCTTATTAGATCACTGTAGTAAAGCTCCTGCTCACCAGGGAAGTCTGCTGCTGGTTTGGAAAGTGCATGTTTCTGTCTGCATGTCAAAACTTTTTAATAAAATAGAAGAGGATTTGAGAAGTCACTCAAATGTGCCCTAATTGTTCTTTCTGCAGCACTAATCATTCTTTCTATGGCAAAATGAACCCCCTCATGTTGTTCCTTTTTAAATAAATGTTTTAAGAGTTAGCACTTTATTCCAATCAAGATGGCTTCAGGTGTGCAATACATTTGTCATAAGTAGGACTGTTAGCACTCTAGTTGTTCTTTAGAACACTCTGGAAAGCTACAGTAGAACACAAAGGAATCAACTGACAATATCTGCCCTTGTTGGATGTACATGTTTTACTGAGAATGTCAGACTTCATTCTCACATGACTGAGAAAGATAATGTGAATTTACCGAAAATATACTCTCAGTTTAGCTTATAGATCTCCTTCCAAACCTCTGTGGGAAAAGCATGAGAAAATAGATTTCTCTCAAACATGATTCATGATATCCCAGCAGAAGGCTTTTTCACCTGGTAAAATCACCTTAGAACACACCACAATTCCTAAAATGAGTATGGTACCATCAACAAATGATTTATAATGTAACTAAAGTCTTAAAACCTGAACTGCAATGCTTTTTAATGAGGTGCTATCATGTTTATTGGTCCCAAGATGGCTGCCAACACTTCTTGGATGAAGTGCTGACAGCCAATCAGATATCATGATGAGATGTGTGGTTAGGCTCCGCCCAGACATATATATTTCTTTTTCCATTAATATTTTAAAAACTACTGAACGGATTTACACCATTTAACAAAAAGGGCTCTTTCTGAACCAAGGGCTACCTTTTAGCCACATTTTGTGTAATTCCGTTCAGCAGTTTGGGCTGTAGCCATGTTTAAAGTTTCCTATGGAAAATTGCCTGGGAAAAGAATGTTTTGGGACCCCCTTTTTTCTCGCCCCCCTTGACGAATCACCCGGAAACTTTCAAGAAAGAGCTGACCTGAGTGGGCCATAAGTTTTGAAAATTTCGCAAAGATTCATCAATCGGCGCCAAAGTTATTGGGAATGGAATGTTGCGATTTTCCTATGGTAACTAGGTCCTCACTATAACTACCTACTGGCAATCGCCAGTAGGTAGCATATATTTTTCAAACATACAAAAAAAGACAAGTTTGCATTTGGTGTGCCATCCAATACAACTCATATGAATTTTAAATAATGTGGATAGCCTACGGGAAACTAAGTTTTACATTGGTTTTAACTGTTCCTGACTATCACTGTATTTATTATTATGAGTATTGTATTATTGGTTTAAGTGATCAGATTTCATAGAATTTTACAGCATATTATTGGATATTTACTTTTTTAACATATATATTTATTTATTTATATGTTTTTATATTTATTCAATATGCTGCTAGTTAGGTGATATTTTCACTGCGCTTTATGATAATGTATTATACATTTATTACATTTATTCCAATACACCTGATGGCACCCAATGCTAGGAAATTCTGTAGTATGCTTTCCATGTCTATTAGTTTTAACCCTGCAGCTGATGCCTATTCAATATGTCATGTGTTATTTCACTTTAAATGAACACTCTGCCTTTTCAACTGTGTCATGTGATAAAGGCCCGTTCCGGGCTCAACTGCGTCATGGTGGTGTTGGTTTTGGGTATGAAATAAAGAAATCGCACCATAAAGTGGGTTCGCTTAGTCTTTTATCCACAATACCCTTTGCCTCAAGTATTCTTCGAGATTGCTTCCTCGAACTGGCGAAACCCCTCCCCGATTTTGGGCTGTGCTGCAAGAAGCAGTGATTCCGAGTCTTTGGAATCCCCTACTCTCCGGGCAGGAGCAGCCATGGATGCCCCGGGACAGCAGAAGTTCTCTGTTTAGCAGGGAAGTGACGCGGTGGAGTTTCAGGTCGGAGGTTGGCTGACCTAGGACGGGAGCTGCGCCGCTACTACCTGCCTGTGATAGGAGTCCCGCTGATTGTCCTGTGTGGAGTGTGCAGGATTTTGACTGCGATATTCATCAAAGGACAAATCCGATTGTGATTGTTTGAAGCCCAATTACAGACACCATGTCCGTTGACACGTTGAAAAGCTGTGAAGAGGCAGCTACTGGCATGTTTGCTGATTCGCCGGCTGGGGAATGTGTACCAAGTGCAGTATCCAGTTATCATCAGGAATCACAATCAAGAATCAAGGAACTATTTAAAGCGCTGGAGAAAGCGAGTAAATCCAAGCAGGCTAAGTGGTGGGAGCACCGCTCACTTACAAGGTATTTGGAGGTGGGGAGGAACCCACGGGGTCTGCGGATAATGTTGGCACCATCATACGAGAACCCAGACCCCCGCATGTTATCTGAATGGGCGGAAAGTAACCTTGAGTCCTCTGGGCGTTTGGTGGAAATACTGGTCAAATACACCAAGAGTGACAGGGTTGCCTTACAAATTGAAATTGAGGCCTTAAATGAAGAAATTGAGAAGCTTCCTAGTACTCCTCTCATTGCAAAATATCGTGAAGATATGATAGCACGTTTACACTGGGAGGAGGAAGTTATAAAAAAACGGAAAGCATACAAATTCCAGCGAGATTGACTGGATTATGAGCATGGACAGATATTTACATTTGCTAAGAAGTATGACAGTTTTAAAGCAAATAAAAATTAACCCGAGCGCAACTACACTGATGCAACCAGTTGGTAATGAAGCCCCAGAGACTTCGTCACTTTCCGAGTTAAGCTCCAATGTAGACAGGGAATCTGATAACGACCAGCAGAGGGCGCAGCGATTGGGGCTTCGCAAATTCTATTTCAGGACAGGAGGCTCCGATTATGCTTAGACTCAATTTCTTTACTGAAACACAGCAGCCAATCACAGAACAGTAAAGAAACAAAAAACTACATTACCCATAAACCCTGGGTAACCATAGAGTACACCAATGGTATATAAACAGTCATAGAGGTAACCACTTTCTCTTTCTTTGCTGCTCCGCAGCCAGTTAAGTGCATTCTTGATATTCTTATATTGCTAGCATTGCTTACATTGTGCATTTTTTCATGCTATTGTTATCGCTTTGCTTACTTTGTGTACCGCTTTGATAAGCGCTTCTCTCGCGCTCTTGCTGCCGTTTCGTTGCGTGTGTTTCCTCGTTCGGCGCTCGCGGTAGGGGAGCGTGTGACACCTCCCTGGGTTGGGCGCTTGGTGCCTGTGTCCCGTTCTCTTTGTGGAGGGAGTTTTGGGGTGGTGCTGCCTCGCGCACGTCTAGCGCGAGCGGTTCCGGTGCTGTCTGGCCAGCCGGTTTCTCTGCGCATGCGTGACTGTTGTCACGCTGTGTTTCCTCCTCACGCTGCGTTTATTTACATTGCAGCGCCGGCTCCTGAACTCGTCGGAACGACGAATACGCCCACTGCCTTTCAGCTAACCCTTGTTGACACCGGAGCTTGGGAAAAGAGTCCCGGTTGAATAATTGCATAGGCTTTGCCAAGAGTGACTATATTTTTTGTCAGCAAGCCTCCCTCCACGCTCTAATTGTTGTTTCCACGCAGTTTTTTCTTCTTGTACTTGCTGGCTGTGAGGTTTTTTCACTCCCTCTGACTTTGTCACTGACATACCGGATTTCTAGTCACCTAGTGGGCTGTATTTACACGTTCTCTGTGTACCATGAGTGATTCCTATTACTATGAGGAGGAGGGTGACTATGAGGAGGAGGGGTCCGAATTTTTTGAGCAGGAACTTGTTGAGGCGCTGGACAAAGGGGTTCAGCATTCCATGAACAAGGCGCTGGTTCGCGCCATTACACCCCTGAAGCGCCATTTGACGCAGTATGCGCAAAAGCAAGGTTGGGTGCCTTCCAAGAAGTCCGCCTCCCCTGGTAATCCCCATTCTTCTGACTTTCGTAAACTGGCACGGTCATTGTCCTCCTCCAAGTTGAAATCTGTTCCCGTAACTGTTGAGAGTGACGACCACGATGCTTCCTCCTCCTCCTCGGAGGTTCTGCCTCCTCCGCCTAAAAAGCGTAAATGTAAAGAACATTTTGTTGACGCACCTTCTCAACCTCCTGTCTTGACTTTCGAACCTGAAGATATTGTACACCCTCATTCATCTGCCTGGCTCCCCTCCCCAGCTGTGGCGGAGTATGTTCAACAATATATACGCCATCCATTTGATAAGGACGTGCGTGCGCGTCTTCGCTCAGAGTGTCCGCGGCCCGTAACCTGGCGGACACGCCTGAGGTCGACCCTACCATGTTGACATATATGAAAATATATGAAAAAAAATTCTAAGGACCCCAAGAAGGGTCTGGACCGTTCCTGGCGGGCTTGCCAGGACAAGGTCTTGGACCTCCTAGGACCTCTCACTAAAATGTTGGATCTGGGTTTGCCGAGCCAAGGAGGCTTCCTCCACGGTTGATCCTGATGAGCTCATTGAATGGGCGCAGCGTGCCATCTGCCTGTTGGGAAACGCCAACTGTGCCCTCTCAAGTGAACGTCGGCGTTCTATTCTGCTTAAGTTGGACCCGAAATTATCTGAACTTTCTTCTTCTGAGGCAGGGGCTGCGGCTCAGGGTCTTCTTTTCGGCCAGCCTTTCTTAAAGGAACTCACGCATTTTGTCAGTACTTTCAGCAGTATTGACAAGGCACAGGCATCCTTGAAATGGGCCATGCGTCCGGTTTTCAACAGGGCCGGACGAAACAGGGGACGCTCGTCCGGCCGTGGTCAATACCAACCCAGTCAACGTGGGTATCAGTCCTGTAGGGGAGGCCAGCAGGATTCCGGCTATGCCCAGCGTTCTAACTTCTACCCTTCCAGGAAAGGACGTGGTCAATACAAAAAAGGACGATCAGGCGGCAACTCCGGTGGATATCAGGATTCCGCCACTTCAGGTGAGACTTCTTCCTGCATGCAGTGTTGTTCTGAGGGCAGGATTCGCCATTTTCTAGCCAATTGGCACGCAATCTCCGGCGATGCTTGGGTGCTGGAAACGGTTCAGGGATTCAAAATAGAATTCTATCATCCCTTACACCAGTCTCGTCCTCCTTTTCCCCTTCACTTCTCAAGGCAAAGTCAAGAGTTCATCACAGAGGAACTCAAGTCTCTGGTATTGAGAGGGGCCATTGTGCCGACAGTACGCCATCCTCAGGGCGGTCTTCCTGGTGGAGAAGAAGGGAGGGGGATCAAGGTTGGTCCTCAATCTGAAGGATTTCAATGCCGGAGTAGTTTATCGGCACTTCAAGATGGAGGGCATCCATCTGTTGCAGGATCTCCTGCGGGAACGGGATTGGATGGTTCGTCTGGACCTCAAAGATGCTTATCTCTCTGTTCCGATCTTCCGTCCCCATCGCGGCTTTCTGCAGTTTCAGTGGCTGGGGACTTGGTATCAGTATCAGGTTCTACCCTTCGGCCTTTCATCAGCACCGTGGTGCTTCACGAAACTGTTACTTCCTGTGGTGGAATCTCTCCGCAGCCGCAGAGTTCGCTTGATCATCTATTTGGACGACACCCTCCTACTGGCGGATTGTCCTATCAAACTGATGACTCATCTGGACTGGACCATAGACCTTCTTCAGTCCCTCGGTTTTTGGGTGAATGTTCCCAAGTCCGTGCTTCGACCTACTCAAGTGATCGATTTCTTGGGGTTCAGGGTCAACTCCCTCACTTGTCAGCTTCTGCTTCCCCAACAGAAGATTCAGTACATCAAACGGGAATTGACTTCCGTTATCTCGAGTCCGACTGTATCATTGAGGTTGTTAGCACGAGTTGTCGGTCTCTTAGCGTCTTCCCTACAAGCGATATTTCCAGCTCCGCTACATTATCGTGCCCTACAGCGTTTGAAGATTCAACATCTTCAACGGGGCCTTCGTTATTCCGATCTGATTCCTCTCTCGGAGGAAGCCAAATCGGAAATGCAATGGTGGTTGGACCATATGGAGGCCTGGAACGGCAGGGCTCTTTTCGGCTCCTCTCCGGAGATTGTGATCGAATCGGATGCCAGTCGTTGGGGCTGGGGAGCTCGTTGCGGTCCAATCTCGACGGGGGGACGGTGGTCTCCGCAGGAACTTTCGCTCCACATAAATTGTTTGGAGTTGCTGGCGGGGTCGTTTGCGATCAAATGCCTGTCGCCTCTTCGGTCCCACTGCTGCATCCTTCTCCGGATGGACAATGTCTCAGCAGTACGTTACATCAACAAGCTGGGAGAGACTCGATCGAGGTTGTTGGCAGAGATTGCCAAGGAGTTTGGGCACTATTGCCTTCAGAACAAGATCACAGTTATTGCGGAGTACCTTCCCGGTTCTCGCAATCTTGTGGCGGACTGGAACTCCAGGTACCTGAAGGACTTCAGCGACTGGAGGCTCCATCCTCGTGTGTTTCGCCAACTTCTTCGCAGTTGGGGCCCGTGTCTGATCGACCTCTTTGCGTCCCGTCTCAACACCCAACTTCCCCGGTTTTTCAGTTGGAGACCGGATCCGGAAGCTCTGGCCACCGATGCTTTCTTCCAGCCGTGGCCGTCGTCCCTCTGTTATGCGTTTCCCCCATTCATGATGCTCCCCAGGGTTCTAGCTTATGTGACACGCTTTTGGGCGGAATTAATTCTGATTGCCCCTCTCTGGAGGGCTCAGCCGTGGTTCCCTGTTCTCCTGGAGATGGCATGCGACTTGCCATTTCTTCTTCCTCGGAAGGAGAATCTCCTTCTAGATCCACTGCAGAATCCGCATCCCCTGGTTCAGTCCGGCTCACTCCTTCTCCTGGCGTGGCGGATTTCGGGGAACGTTGGGCGGTGCCAGGCCTTTCTGCAGATGCTACCAGATTTCTCAGCAACGCCTGGGCCCCAAACACTCACAAACGTTACAGAAGCTCCTGGAAGCGTTGGAGTGATTGGTGTACTCAACGGCAAGTTGATCCCACATCGGCTGATGTCTCTTTGATAGTTAATTTATTGGCCTCTCTATCTTCTTCTTCTGGTTTGGCCTACTGCACAGTCAACAATTTCTGTTGGGCCATCTTCCTGTGGATGGGAAACCTGTTGGTGAACATCCACTTGTGGCTAAGATTCTAAAAGGTATTCGTATGGCTACTCCTCCTCGTCCTAAATATGTTTCTTTATGGGACGTTTCGGTTGTCTTACGTTTTCTAGAAGCTTGGCCGGTTAATTCTTTATTGAATCGTAAACAACTTTCGGCCAAGCTTACTATGTTGTTGTGTTTGCTTTCCTGCAAACGGATATCGGATGTCCGCGCTTTGGATCTTGCGGGACGTAGCTTCACGCCTGAAGGAGTTTCCTTTCGCCTTTCCAGGCGCACTAAAACTAACACTGAGGTCATTTCTTGCCCTTCTTTTCCCGCTCGGCCTAACCTTTGTGTTGTCCAATGCCTTAAAGATTATGAGGTAAGTACTTCTCTTCATCGCTCTGATATGCAAGGTCAATTGTTGATTGCATTGCAGAAGCCCTTTCGCCCCGTTACTCCGGCCACGTTGGCTCGTTGGGTACGGTGGCTCATGGGGGAAGCGGGCATTGATGTTTCTGTGTTTGGTGCTCATTCGGCTCGGGGGGCCATGGCCTCTAAGGCTTTTTCTTTGGGTGTCACTTTATGCGACATTATGAAAGCGGCTGACTGGTCATCGGATTCTGTATTTAAGACCTTTTACTTTAAGCCTGTTGCTACTGTTGCTTCTGTTGTGGTGGAGGAGCTTTAAACAAGCGTAATCGGAGCCTCCTGTCCTGAAATAGAATTCAAAATTTGCAAACATTCGTGATAAGAATTTTCAATTCTATTAAGGACTAGGAGGCGAGGATTATCCCACCCATTGTATATGCATTTGCTATATCATATATTGTTACTGTGCAATGATTCATGGATCTTATTCCTACTGTACTGTGGTGATTGCTTTGCTTTTTCTCTACCCACCCTTTATTTGCTCATGATTACACGGAATGTGTATTACGGCTTTGTGTCTCTTTTCAGGCTCTGATCCCAAGTGACGTTCCTCCGGCTCCGTCCTTGTGTGAGATGTACGGCGAATTTCTCCTCCTCGTTGGCCTGCTTTTGTTCCTGTGGCTTTGGGAGGTTCCTTCGCCCCCTCGTCCGGATGTTGGCTCTTCTGGATGATGTCCTTACTGGATTTCTGATGTTCAAGTTGTTCTTCCTAATGGATTTTGGACAAAGAAAGAGGAAGTGGTTACCTCTATGACTGGTGTACTCTATGGTTACCCAGGGTTTATGGGTAATGTAGTTTTTTGTTTCTTTACTGTTCTGTGATTGGCTGCTGTGTTTCAGTAAAGAAATTGAGTCTAAGCATAATCCTCGCCTCCTAGTCCTTAATAGAATTGAAAATTCTTGTCACGAATGTTTGCAAATTTTGAATTCACCTTGGCACAGGAACTAGATTGCATGCACCAGGATCGGAGGCAGACCCTACGCTCTGGTGCACGTAGTGCAAATATAAACAGAGCACCAACAGGAAACGCAGCGCAAGGAGGCGATGTAAAAGACGGGGGAAACGTCAGTACCAAACCTCTAATCAGAAAACCCAGAAAACAATAGAAACGCAAGTAAGTTACAACCTTTTGCATGATGATGCACAAACTGGCATCAATCTCACTGATGTACGGCTTAGTGACAAAGAGACCAACATTCTGGCATTGGGCCTTTCCTATAGTGCTAAAAGCAATTTTGACTATGCCAGTACTAACATTGACCTTTAAAGTATGTACGAAAGCTCAAACTCCGCAAATACCATTCAGTGCACAAATCAACCAACGCATTACCACCTACTGCGTTGATCCTGAACTCACCTCCGCTTACAGCAAGAGACTCTGATTTATTGCAAGACTTAGTACAGATGCAGAACGAGACTTCAGTACTTTCCTCTAGTTTAGATGTGGGGCATAGAGTCATCAGAGCTCCTACTAAATTCAAATCTAAATCCACTTTTTGTCCCTTAATGCTGAAGGACAATATTGACATGTTCCATGATAAAGTCTCACTCGAGCTGAGGTTGCTGTATTTAAAACAGACCAAAATCAACAAAAGACACCACTATCGTGACTTTGCCTATCACCTGCTGGTCAAGAAATTGCAAAGCAATGCTTATGTTATTATCCGCCAGTCGGATAAGGGCGGAAATGTGGTGCTCTGGCCAAGGACAATGTATATGGAAGAAGCCCTTGGCCAATCAAATGACAGAAAATGTTACAAGAGATCTACTATGACTGATGTTAAACAGGCCTGGAATTTGATTTATACCAATCTAATGGCATGGAGAAGTATGGGTCTAATAAGTATGGGCGAGTTAAACATTTTGAAAAAAGAACATCCGGTGATGCCCATAGCCTATTTTATCCCCAAAATACATAAGAACAGTACCAAGCCACCAGGTAGCCCCATGCTTTCTGCCTGTAACAGCATCTTGGAGAACGTAAGCAAGCATGTGGATTTTTTTCTCCAGGACCACTTTAAAAAACTCCCATCTTTTTTCCTTGATACCGGAAACTAGAGGGAGTTACATGGCAACCTGGATACTTACTAATCTCCTTAGATGTATCCTCCCTGTACACTAGCATCCATCACAGGGATATACTGAAAGCTGTTCAGCACTTTTTGAATATGGGATCTACTTGTTTTTATGAACATAACAAAATGGTACTGTCAATGATTAACCTCTCCTTGAAAAACAATTTATTTCTATTTTCTAATCAGGTGTTCCATCAGGTGAGGGGTGTGGCTACGGGGCCTGTTTCTCCCCTAGTTACGCCTGTCTCCATATGGGGTACTCGGAGGAACAGGTCCTAGGTTGTCAAATGGATGAGATATATTGACGATCTTTTGATTATTTGGAACGGTTCTGACAGTAAAGCCTTACAATTCACAGGTGAGTTGAACAACAATAATCTGAATTTGGGCTTCACAAGTCAAATCAGTGAGATCAATATGTTTTCTTGATGTGGAGATCTTTATCCATCACAACAAATTGGAAACTAGGTTGTACAGGAAGCCTGCAGCCGGCAATGCCGTGCTAAATGCTTCAAGTCACCACCCTGAACATCTAATAAGAAGCATTCCTTATGGAGAAATGCTCCGTATTAGAAGAATTTGCAGTACAGATCAGGACTGTAGAGAGGCACAAAATGAATGCAGGGCCAGATTCTTGAGGTGAGGTTATCAACCTGAACTTTTGTATAAGGCTATATGTAAAGCCAATGAACTAGGCAGGCCACATTTATTTGCAGGTAACAAAAACTTGATTCATAAAGAACAAACTGAGACCAGGCTGATCTTCACCTATAGCTGCCAACATCAAACCATTCGCAAAATTGTGAAAAGGAATTGGGCACTGATTGCAAGTGATCCTATATTGGGTAGTCATCTAACACGTTCTCCCAGTATCACATACAAAAAGGCGAGATCTATGAGTAGTTACTTGGTATCCAGCAGCCCAGAAGTCAGGCCTACCAGCTCCTGGCTCAACAGCAGCAAGGGTTTTTATCAAATGCTCAGTCTGTAAAGCCTGCAGAAATGGGGTGAGCAAAACAGAATACAAGACTCCCTTTAGTGATAAACCTATCCGTATCCAAAGTAAACTGGCACGCAAGACGGGAAACATCCTTTACAACACAACTTTTACCACGCAGTGCCTTTACATCGCAACTTTTACAACGCAAACCATTACAACGCATTGCGCTGGGGGGCGCTCTAGGATAGGGAATAGATTTAATTTACTATCCAACACCTCCCTACTATCCACGGGGACTGGAGTTGGAATAGTAAATTAAACTATTCACTATCCAGCACCCCTCAACACTATGCGTTGTAAAGGCATGCGTTGTAAAACTTGCGATGTAAAAGCATGCGTGGTAAAAGCATGCATTGAAATATCATACATCCATGCAAGATGGAGTACTTGCGGTGTATATGCTGGAATGTCCTTGTGGCCTGCGCTATGTGGGAAGCACTTAGCTGCTGGAGCACAGAAGAATACTCCAGCACATACTTGCCATTACCAACGGCGACACCGCGTAATCAGTCACGAGGCACTTTGAGGAAGTACACAATAAAAACCATGCAGATCTAAATTACTTTGTGATTGATACAGTCCCTCCATTGAGGAGAGGTGATGACCGTGAGGCACTACTGCGTAAGCTTGAGACTAGACGTATCATACTTCTTGATTGTAAAGCACCAAATAGATTAAACGCCAGTGAGGATTGTTTTACCTATCTGTAATTAGTTTTAGTAGCAAGAAATTGTACACACCTACTGCTGCCCCTTTCCCTTTAGACCTATGTGGTCTCTTTTTTAATAAGTCTGAACATTTTGTATTTTATCACTTTTTATCACTTGGTTTGCACTTTATCTCATGACTGAATTTATTTGCGAATTTTGCACTACATACATATAACAAGGATATGTTGTTTTGGAATTCGCCCACTTGGGCTGTATTCTGTTTGTTCTTTTTCAAACATACAAAACCAGACAAGTTTGCATTTGGTGTGCAATCCAATACATCTCATATGAATTTTAAATAATGTGGATAGCCTACGGGAAACTGAGTTTTACATTGGCTTAACTGTTCCTGACTATCACTGTATTTATTATTATGAGTATTGTATTATTGGTGTAAGTGATCAGATTTCATCGAATTTTACAGCATATTATTGGATATTTATATTTTAACATATATATTTATTTATATGTTTTTATATTTATTCACTATGCTGTTAGTTAGGTGATATTTTCACTGTGCTCTATGATAACGTATTATACATTTATTATATTTATTCCAATACACCTGATGACACCCTATGCTAGGAAATGCTGTAGTATGCTTTCCATGTCTATTAGTTTTAACACTGCAGCTGATGCATATTCAATACATCATGTGTTATTTCACTTTAAATGAACACTCCGCCTTTTCAACTGTGTCATGTGATCAAGGCCCGTTCCGGGCTGAAACGAGTCATGGCGGTGTTGGTGTTGGGCATGAAATAAAGAAATCGCACCATAAAGTGGGTTCGCTTCGTCTTTTATCCACGATACCTGAAGACGTTATATATATATATAGGCAAAGGAACGTCTTCAGGTATCGTGGATAAAAGACGAAGCGAACCCACTTTATGGTGGTGGTATACAATATATATATATATATAAACAATCCTGCTTCCACAGAATGAGGCACGTACACAAGTCTGTTGGGACACAGCATCTTTATTTTCTTAGGTCGTCTGCAACCCCGAATTCAGAAAAGAGACGTTTTTCGGCTTTGCAGAAGCCTTTGTCAATCTAATGTATATATATAATTACTTTAGTCTCTTATGAGCACAATGCACAGCTTTGATTCGACTATGTACTTAATATGATTACTATGAAACCTCAGAAACATTTTGGTTTAACCGCATGCGCGCTAGCGGTTTTCCCGCTGAGCACTGCGATTTTAAAAGTCCCACGTTACGTGACAAGGTCAACTCGTCACAAGCACAGCGCAGGTAACGCCCATGACGAGCTGACCTTGTCACACGCATCGAAGGGGTTATTCCACAGCTGAATTAGAATTGTATTTGCACAAGAAACAATGCTCTATTGTCAGAATTGTTAAAATATTTTTTTTAATTTGGACAACAAATGTATTTGCACAGATAATAATTCTCTATTGTCCAAACTAACTGAGTGACATTACAATGAGCGCTTAATGTTTATGGCATTTGAATGTATAGTGTTACAAAAAGAAAACAATTTTGTAGTTTTTATCGCAGTATGTTCTCACTTCCTATTGTTTGTGTAGTCTCAATAATCAGGTGATCACCTACACCAATGTATTTAAATTCAGGTGTCTGAGCAGCCAAGATATGTGAGCAAGGCTACACGTTAGCCGAAACGCGTCATCCTGTTTGACAACATCTAGCACCAACTTTAATAAAAGTCACTGCAGCCAGCAGTGAGCAAGTAAATTTTTGAGTTTGTGTCTTTCTCCGTTTGGTTGATTCAAGCGCCGGAATGGTAATTGGAGATATATATATATATATTCACTGAAAAAACCATAGGTTATAGACAATATATAGTTAGGAATTAGCATTTACAAAACCTTATTTTACTCACACAAAACCATTGAAATTCGCATATATAGTTAGTTGCACTAACTATATATCGCGCACCCGCAATCCACTGCTGATCATGTCACATATTACATCATTCATGACATGGTCAGTGACATCACTGATGACATCACTGATGACATCTCAAATGACATCACTGATGACAACATCCAGTGACTGTATGTTTCTGTAAAGTTAAAATATATCTTACATATTGAAGAATGAGTGGAAGTATAAGTGTCTGGATGAAGGATTTAGTAGGTGCATGACTGAATGTATGAGTGAGTGATTAAATGTGTCTCACTGAGTGCATGGGTTAGTGACTAAACTGTCTTAATTTGTGCATCATTATGTCTGTTGTTCTGTAAACTGCTGCATGTGTTGATCAGTAGCTATATGAGTAACTATATGGGTTATTGATTGGTTGCCCAAGTATTTGTATGGGAGACTGAGTGTGTGTGTGGGTGGCTGGGAGGTGTATGACTCCGTGGTGCATAGATGTGTGAGCAGTTGATTCACTAGATGTATGGGTTCAAAAGTGCATGTGGAAACAGCTGTATGGGCGGTTGACTGTGTGCATGAGTGTATTGGTGAGTGAATAGATATCTCAGTGCTACATGTCAAAGTAAGTACATATGTAAAACACAGTACATCTGAGAGTTGACATATATAAATAACTATGCATAAGAGCCAGTGAATGTGTGAGTGGCTGTATGGATCATTGTGAACTTGTATCAGGGATTGTATAAGAGAGTAAATATGTGTTAGTATATGTTTGAATAAGTAAGGTGTGTATAACTGTATAGTTGAGGAAATGGAGGTGTGATTGATTCTTTGCATGAATGACTAGGTGTGTGAGTAACTCCATAGATGAGTGACAGTCTGTGAGTGTCTGTTTACACTGAGTGTATCTAAGGTTATATTAGAGTCTGAAGAGGTTCATCGTATTATCACATGAATTATGTCATCAGTGATGTGATCAGTAATGTCAAATGAGATGTCATCAGTGATGTCATCAGTGATGTCATTTGAGATGTCATCAGTGTTGTCATCAGTGATGTCATTTGAGATGTCATCAGTGATGTCATTTGAGATGTCATCAGCGATGTCATCAGTGATGTCATTTGAGATGTCATCAGTGATGTCATCAGTGATGTCACTGACCATGTCATGAATGATGTAATATGTGACATGATCAGCAGTGGATTGCGGGTGCGCGATATATAGTTAGTGCAACTAACTATATATGCGAATTTCAATGGTTTTGTGTGAGTAAAATAAGGTTTCGTAAATGCTAATTCCTAACTATACATGGTCTATAACCTATGGTTTTTTCAGTGAATTTTCAAGGTTTTGTAAATGCTAATTCCTAACTATATATGGTCTATAACCTATGGTTTTTTCAGTGAATATATATATATATATATATATATATATATATATATATATATATATATATATATATATATATATATATATATATATATATATATATAAATAACATTTCTATGGCAAAATGAAACCCCTCATTTTGTTCCTTTACAAATTAAATGTTTTAAGTGTTAACACTTAATTCCAATCAAGATGACTTGAGGTGTGCCATACTTTTGTCATAAGTAAGACTGTTAGCGCTCTAGTTGTTCTTTAGAACACTCTGGGACATTCTGTCACTGGGCTGTAGTTGGGCTACATCTGGCTGATATTTGGGCTACATTTGTTTTTCTTTGTCTCTGGTGGCCATCTTTGGGCTACATTGGGCTGCATTGGGCTACATTGGGCTACATTTGGGCTCTAACATATATATAGCCCAATGTAGCCCAATATATATTTTTCAAAGTTAATTTTCGTAAAAGCCACTGGAGCATATATCTTGAGACATAGCAAAGGCACATTGGGCTACCAGTCCCTACAATTTTGGCAAGTTTTGTGGAAATCCATTCAGCCGTTCGAGCTAAAAGTGAGTCCAACCGCCCTATGGAAAACTCAATGTTAAAAACACGTTTTGGGACCCCCCTTTTTTCTCGGCCCCCGCTTGACGAAACCCCCCCAAACTTTCAGGGGACGCTCAGAAACAAAATGTGCCATTTTCCTGAAAATTTCAGCCAATTCTGTCCATCAACGCCAAAGTTATTCAACATAGAATTTTCAGAAATCCCTATTCAAAAAAATCCTAAATATATATACCTACTGGCGACCGCCAGTAGGTAATATATATATTACCTACTGGCGGTCGCCAGTAGGTAGTTATAGTTAGGATTTTTTTAAATGTTAAATCTCAAAATTCTATTTGGAATAACTTTGGTGCCGGTTGACGAATCTGCCTGAAAATTTCCTCAAAATGGCCTCGTCAAGCTCCAGTCCTTCCCTGAAAGTTTGGGGGGGATGCATCAAGCGGGGGCCGAGATAAAAGGGGGGTCCCAAAATGCGTTTTCCCCATGTTAATTTCCATAGGGCGGTCGACCTCACTTTTAGCCCGAACGGCTGAATGGATTTCCACCAAACTTGGCAAAATTGTCGGGACTGGTAGCCCGATGTGCCTTTGCTATGTCTCAAGATATGTGCTTCAGTGGATTTTGAGTAATTTAGGTTAAAAAAAATATATATATCTATGACAGCGCCCTGGTACGCGCTCCGGGGAGCGCTTCGGGCACGCCACGCGACTTGCCCGCAGAAAGCTGATTGCTTCTTGGTTGTCTGTAAACATTCGAAACAGTCCGGAGCGGCCGCCATCTTGTGCCTCGGTAGGATCGAGAGACAAGAGGTGGCCAAAACAAAGGGGGAAATGACCATAAGGGGGCAGAGTAGACCCTCCCTGGCCCCCTAGGTTTGATGTGGGGGCTTTAAAAGGGCGTCGCGGGGCAAAAAAAAAATGTTTTCGATTGTCGCGGAGGGAGCGCCCGGTACGCGCACCGGGGAGCGCACCGGGAAGCGCACAACAGAGAAAAAAGACTGACAGAGTTTAATATTTTTGCCAATATTTTATAAATGGGAGGTAGTTCTGAAAACTTTTTTTTACTCTTTTTGTTGTTTTATATTTTTTTTATTATTTTTCTGAACATTTTTTATTTTTTTTGTTTTTGAACAATTTTATATTTTTGGGGGGTTTTTTAAGGGAACAAACAAAAAACAGGGAATTGGAAATGGCTCAACAGGAGCAAAAAAAAGAAAAGAATTACTGTTTTCTTTCCTTGCTGCATTGGTTTTTATCTACAGCATTATTTATTAAGGTGACGCTAAGTTCACCATAGCATAATGTTTTGCCATGGAAAATGCATAGAAATTTGAGCTTGTCAAATTTTGGCTGAATATTTGGCACCATTTGGCGTTCTTCAGGACCAGAAAGTGAGGGTACAGAAGAGGAAGTGCTGGCCACAGGGGGTGGGTTGTTCCGAAGTTCCTGGACTTCAGCCTGGGCTATATTATTGGGATGCCACCTCTCCATGTGGCGGATCATGGTAAAATTACCAAAAGAATATTTCTTTGGAGGATTGCCCCTGGAGAGAACTTTGTCACAAATAAGACAGGTGACTTTGGGGGCGTTCACATTTTTTTGGTCATCTGGAAAATAAAAAAATTGCCAAATGAAGTGCACTTTAACGTGCCTTTGTCTTGGTTCTTCTGGGAGGAAGCACCTTTGTTGTTGATCCTCCTCCTCTTCTTCCTCCTCTTCTTCTTCTCCTCCAAGAAACTGTGGTTGTGGACCTTCTTTTCTTGGTGGTGGGGGTGCACCAGCTTCAGCAACAAGTGATGCCATTGTTTCCTCCAAAATAGCTCTTGCTCTCTCAATGAAGAAAGTAAGAATGAGGAAAAAAGGAGGGGGCTTTCATTATTTGGAGAAAAAAAATGATGAGAACCAATGAAAAGTGTTATTTTCAAGTCACATGACCCGATGCGCTTACGTTACGCGCTCCGGCGCGCCTACGTTACGCACTCCGGGCCGCGCCGTGGAGCGCTTCCTTGTGTGTTTAAGCAGCGCGTCATAAGACACATCGCACGGCTACGCGATATGTCACGCTCACGCGGCATGCCATAAGACACATCACGCGGCTACGCAATACGTCACGCTTACGTGACGCGTCACGATGTTGTTTTCGATCACGACATTGGCGCTAACGGGACGCTTCCTGGTTCGCGCACCGGGGCGCTTCAAAATACTACGCTTTCCGGGGCGCTCACCGGGGCGCGCACTGGGAGCGCTCCAAGACAACAACAAAATATATTTAAAAAAAAAAGAAAAATTGTAAGGACTGGTAGCCTGATGTGCGTTTGCTATGTCTCAAGATATATGCTCCAGTTGTTTTTAAGAAAATTTACTTTTAAGAAATATATATTGGGCTACTTTGGGCTTTATGTGTGTTAGAGCCCAAATGTAGCCCAAATGTAGCCCAATGTAGCCCAAAGATGGCCACCAGAGACAAAAAAATACAAATGTAGCCCAAATATCAGCCAGATGTAGCGCAACTATAGCCCAATGATAGTATGTACCAGAGTCTTCTAAAGAACAACTAGAGCGCTAACAGTCTTACTTATAAAGTGAGACCTTTAGTTAGGAATTAGCATTATAAAAACCTTTGAAATTCACTGAAAAAACTATAGGTTTCACACCAGTTATAGTTAGGAATTAGCATTTAAAAAACCTATTAAATTCAATGAAAAAACCATAGGTTTCACACCAGTTATAGTTACTTGGAAATTTTACTGACATAAAACCATTGAAATTCCCACGTTATAGTTAGTTGGACTCACTATAACTTGCGCGTGTAATGCACTGCTGATGACATCACATATTACATCACTCATGACATGGTCAGTGACCCTAAAGGGGACGACTCTGTTTCACTTTGTTTCACTTATTTAATTTGCTTTTCCTCTTATTTAGATGCATAGGACAAATCGTGGGAACAACATATGGAACTTACATGGGAGGATGTGTGATACTATATGCAATTGGGTGTCATGGATTGTTAATTGTGATTGGAATGCCAACTAGAGGGCTAAATTATAACGATATATGGGGTAAAAGGTTGAATTACGGTACCCACTTATTATCCCACTGGAGGGTATGAATTTAAATTGTGTTTCCCATGTAATCATTATTTGCTAAATGGCAAATTACAGCAAAGAATCGCAACATGGTTAAAATGTTTTTGTTGAAAACTACATGTCCCACAACCCCTGTGCAACTAACAGGAAGTGATGTGTTAATAGGGAGGATGTACTTTATTTAAACTCAGCAAAAAAAAGTAGAATTGGTTTCCTGTGAGCAAGGTCTCCGTAGAGACCGAAACGCGTGGGTGTTGCTGGCTTGCTGATATATTGAAAATAAAACCAAACCGATCTACAAACCCTGTTGTATGGCTGTAATTGAAAATAATACCCGGGAGTGCATGAAGACTAAATTCCCCTCCAGGGGAAACTGGAATTAATTTAACCGCGGCTTGGTTCTGCCGCGCTTCGCGTGCACCGCCTAAGAGCGCCTAGCAGCCCGCTCTGTGGACCAAACGGAAAGCATATATATATATATATATATATATATATATATATATTTTACCTACTGGCAGTCGCCAGTAGGTAGTTATAGTTAGGACCTAGTTTCCATAGGAAATCCGCAACATTCTATTGGGAATAACTTTGGCGCCGGTTGATGAATCTTCGCGAATTTCTCAAAGAAGATGGCCCGCTCTGCTCCGCTCCTTTCCTGAAAGTTTTGGGGGGTTTGTCAAGTGGGGGCTGAGAAAAAAGGGAGGTCCCAAAACGTGTTTTCCCAATGTTATTTTCCTTAGGACGATTAGACACGGCTACAGCCCGAACTGCTGAACAGAATTACAAGAAATTTGGCAAAATGGTAGAGTCTGATTCGCAGATCACGCTTTTGCTCAAATGGTGTAAATCCCTCCATTAGTTCCTGAGAAAATCAAAAGAAAAACTATATATACATTTAGGAGCGTGCACCGTGCACGCACCCTGCGGGCACCGTATGAGCACCGTGAGCCTACGGTGCACGTATCGGGTGTGCGCGAGCGGAATTCTGATGTTAGACGTCTGTCAACATTCCAATCGGTCGAAACCAGGTAGTGTTGGCTGCCATTTTGTGTCTCCGAGGCAGAAGAGAGCCAAAAACAAAAGTGGATAACGTGAAAGGGGGCAGGGTAGAGACTCCCTGTGCATTCAAGTCAGAGGCTACTGAAGTCATCTGCGGCGTACCTCAAGGGTCCTCACTCAGTCCCACCCTCTTCAACGTTTACATGAGCCCCCTCGCGACCATCGCACGCCAACATAACCTCAACATCATCTCCTACGCCGACGACACTCAACTGATCCTATCACTCACCAGAGACCCTAACACAGCCAAAACCAACCTACACGAAGGAATGAAAGAAGTAGCCGAATGG
Organism: Lissotriton vulgaris; assembly: GCF_964263255.1. Classification (NCBI taxonomy): domain Eukaryota; kingdom Metazoa; phylum Chordata; class Amphibia; order Caudata; family Salamandridae; genus Lissotriton; species Lissotriton vulgaris. The sequence goes on along the minus strand of NC_141689.1, from coordinate 240,362,059 downwards.
ATGAAGCACAGCCGTCTGAAACTGAACTCGGACAAAACAGAAGTCCTCATCTTAGGTACCTCCCCCTCCGCCTGGGACGACTCTTGGTGGCCAGAGGCTCTTGGAAAAGCACCCATCCCGACGGACCACGCACGGAACCTGGGCGTCATCCTAGATTCCTCACTCTCGATGAACAGACAAGTCAACGCCGTCTCTTCATCTTGCTTCAACATTCTTCGCATGCTCAAAAAAACATTTCGCTGGATCCCTACCGAAACTAGAAAAACAGTCACCCACGCTCTGATCACAAGCCGACTGGACTACGGAAACACCCTCTATGCCGGCACCACCGCAAAGCTCCAGAAAAAACTACAACGCATCCAGAACGCCTCAGCCAGGCTCATATTAGACATCCCGCGTAAAGAACACATCTCTGATCACCTGAAAAACCTCCACTGGCTCCCCGTCAATAAGAGAATCACTTTCCGGCTCCTAACCCACGCTCACAAAGCACTCTACGAAATCGGACCCGAATGCCTCAACACACGACTATCCTTCTACACCCCCTCCCGCCAGCTACGATCCTCCAACCAAGCCCTTGCCACTGTACCTCGCATCAACAAAACCACCATGGGAGGTAGATCCTTTTCCTACCTAGCAGCTAAAACTTGGAACTCACTTCCCACTCACCTTCGCCTTACCCAGAACCACCTAGCATTTAGAAAGCAACTCAAAACTTGGATATTCGACAAGTAACTCCCCACCCTTCTTCAAGCGCCTTGAGACCCTCTGGGTATGTAGCGCGCTATACAAATCTTTTGACTTGACTTGACTTGACTACGAGCACGGTGCACGCACCCGTACGCGCACGGTGCGCGTACGTCGACAAAAAAAAGACTAAAAAAATACCGTTAAATAACAAGCTTGAGTGTTTTAGATGTTGGTTGTCAAGTTTCTATTGGTGTGTCAATGGTTTCAAATATGGCACTTTGCCAAGCGCGAATATAATGAAGCGCGCCCTTAGGACCCGGGCCCCCCGGGCCACGCCCCCGGTCACGTGATCATGGGCGGCCGGTCGCCCAATCGGCACTCGGTCGCCCAAGTACTTCCGGGTCAGGCACACGTATGTCCGGCTGGGGTGTCAGGGGGCGGAGACCTTTGCCCTATTTAGGGTCAGGAACCGTGGCTTCTGTCTCTCTTTGCCCTCAGCCACCCCAGCTGACGACCTCGCCGGGCGACTCCTTTTTCCACCCCCTCACCATTTTACTTTAAACTTAAATTGCCCCTCGTCCCCCGACGCTCGCACCTCCCGTTGGATTGTCGAGGGAGTGTGAGGAGCTGCTTGGAGGCGGTGATCCGGAGCCCGGCGGCGAGGCTCGGCGGCTGTGAGGAGAGACGGCGGAGATCAGCGCGCTGCTGCGAAGAGAAGCCCATTGTGCCAGGTAAGGGGCCGGGAGTTCTGGGGGCCTGCTTGCAGCCGCTGATTGCGGGAGGGGGTTCGCTGGTTTTTTGTGTGCTCACTTCCGGTGGTTGGTGGCTGCCGGTGGGGCTCCTGGGGTCCGGGTTCCTTTGTGGCAGCGTGGGCGGCTCGGCGAGGGGAGACCGGGGAGCGGGGCTGGTACTTACACGGCAGGAGTCTGGGCAGGCGCGCGAGGCGGCATTGGCGAAGTTAGTTGTAGCGCTCACCTCGAGGGCACACCAGTCAGTTTCCCGCGCTAAATCGCGTTGTTGGAGCACCGGTCATCACGCAGAGAGCGATGGCCCCCAAGAAGGTTAGCCATAAACGGAAGGGGAAGGACCCCGAGATTGCGCAGTTATTAAAACTAGTACTAGCTAAGCTGGGCAAGGATCAGGAGAGCGCGAGCGATAGCGATGCCTCGCAGGATGAGCCGGAGCAGGAGAACATTAACGAGCGACCGCGCAGGGAAGGGGTGCCACCCAGGGCTGCTTTCCCCCCCCTAGTAAAGAAGCCTAGAGCCCATCAAAAACGTAAAGGGGGTGCATCACAGAAGGGGCGGAAATCTCATGGCAGGGTAGCCGAGGACGAGAGACCAGTAGGTCCCGTCCCCCCTCCGTTAGAGGAGATACCTGCTACTCCATTAGAAGATGTACTTCCTACTGCCCCCATGCCAGTCATACCAAGGGCGGACCTACCTCTAGGAGCAGGACCTGTGGGGGGAGCACCCATACCTGCAGTAACGCCAGCTGACCCCGTGGGTTCAACATTGGCAGAGATCAGGGAAGCACTGAAAGCATTGGCCCCGGGGAATCCGCACCAGGCCGTGGTGAACGTACCAACACCTCCCCCCCCCTCAACCAGTGGTGGTGGCGGCAGCAGGCACACAGGACCCGATGGCTGGGCTTTTAGCATCTGTGGCTAACCTAGTGGGACAGCTAACACCCCCGGCAGCGGGGCAGGCTCCCAGCACAGAGGCGGCAGCCCCGTGGGCACCTGGGCAGGCTGTGGAACAGGGGGCGCTGTTAGAAATCCAGAGGCAGTTAGCACTCGTAGTAGAGGCGCGGAATACAAAGCCCAGTGGGACTACAGGAGCGTCACCAGCAGTAGCAACGGTACCTGTAGGAGGTAAGGCATGCGAGGTGGCGACCAAGGGCGGGGAAGCGGGGATAGCGCCAAGGGGGGTGCACGGGAATGTGTTATCCCAACCAGGAATGTTAGCCACACATGTGTCCACGGAAATGAGAGAAAAAATCTGGAAAGGGGCATATGTTGATATATTTGCGCTCATCAGGCCTACTAGGAGGGACATGGAGTTCAGGGAGAGGGAAGGAAAAGAGGGCTCCTTCAAAGACAGGAGGCCAAGGGTGGAGGAGTCTCTCACTAATTGGCTCTTTGGCTTCCATGTGTACACGACAGTGCTGTTAGAGAAAAGGCCAGAGTTAGCGATACCATTGGTTTTCTACACGAATAAAATTGTGAAAGCGCATGCGACACATGGGGGGTCAGCATGGTTGGATTATGATAGGGAATTCCGGTGGGCTAAAGAGGAGAACCCGAGTATTGGCTGGGACCAGGTGGAAATAAATGCCTGGCTTGAGAACGTTAATGGTGGGGGGCACCACACGAAACAGCCTTTTCGGACCTCACAGGGTGGCCCAGGGGAAAAGAAAGGAGCTTGCTGGGCATTCAATAGAAAGTCATGCAATTATCCCGCAGGGCAGTGCAAATTCAGACATGCCTGCTCCTATTGTAGTCACTCCTCGCATCCAGAGTCTAAATGTAATAAGAAGTTCAAAGAGCGCGGGGGGCTGGGAACAAGGAGCACAAGCCTCCTCAGCAATAGGCTTCCTTCTCCTGTAGACCTAGGGAAATTGATTTATTGGCTCAATCAGTACCCAGATAGGGCAGCAGCCAAGGTTTTGTTTGATGGTTTTTCTGTAGGTTTCCGCATTCCCGCCCTAGGCGTTCCTCCTGTTGACCAATGCAACAATCTCATGTCAGCTAGAATGCACCCAACAGTAGTAGCAGCAAAGGTAGAGAAGGAAGTGGCCTTGGGTAGGGTCGCTGGCCCTTTCCCCGCTCCTCCACTGGCAGGTTATGTTTGTTCCCCCCTAGGAGTAGTGCCTAAGAATGATCCTGGGCAGTTTAGGATGATACACAACCTCTCAGCTCCTAAAGGTTTCTCTGTGAATGACTGCATTGACCCAGCTTTGTGTTCTGTGACTTACTCATCTTTTGATGCCGCTGTGCAGCTGGTGAGGGAACTAGGGCGGGGGGCGATGTTAGCAAAAACTGATATTGAATCTGCCTTCCGTCTGTTGCCAGTGCATCCCGAGGATTACAAACTACTGGGTTTCCAGTTTCAGCAGCAATTCTACTTTGATAAGTGCATGCCCATGGGTTGTGCGGTGTCTTGCAAGTATTTTGAGACCTTTAGTTCCATGCTGCAATGGGTTTTTTCGCACAGGACAGGTTGTGTCAATGTGGTGCATTACCTAGCCGATTTCATGGTGATGGGTCCGGCAGAGTCAGGGGAGTGCGCCAGAGCGCTCAATGAACTGGTGTCGATGTTTCGGGAGTTCGGGGTCCCCCTGGCCCCGGAAAAAACAGTGGGCCCGGCCACGTGCATGTCCTTTCTGGGGATAGAAATTGACACGGTGGCGGGGGAGTGCAGGCTGCCTTTGGACAAAGTTCAGGCCTTTTCCCGAGCGATTGACGCCACTCTGGCGGGACCTAAGGTTACTCTTCACCAGCTCCAGGTACTTGTTGGCCAGCTCAATTTTGCCCTAAGAATCATCCCCATGGGGCGCCCTTTCTCTAGATCCATAGCCAGGTCAATGGGGGGGTTAACGCACAAACACCACCGTGTTCAGCTGAGGGCAGAGGTGAAAGAGGATCTTAGGGTTTGGCGCAGTTTCCTCAGCGATTTCAATGGTAGGGTGGTGTGGCCAGCCCCTCCGGTGTCCAGCTCGGAACTCGGCCTGTTTACTGATTCGGCCGGCAGCATCGGTTTTGGGGCCATTTTAGGTCCTTCCTGGTGTGGGGCAGAGTGGCCAGCAGAGTGGCACAGGACAGGCCTGACAAAAAACATAGCATTCCTGGAACTCTTTCCTATAGTTGTAGCTGTGAAAATTTGGGCCGACCGCTTCAGAGACAGGGCAGTGGTATTCTGGTCTGACAACATGGCTGTGGTGGAAGCTATTAACAGGCAGGGGGCCTCCTGTGTGCATGTGTTGAGACTGTTGAAACAACTGGTGTTGGTATGCTTGAAGCTGAACTTGACTTTCAAGGCGGCGCATATACCGGGAGTTGACAACAATGCTGCTGGTGCTTTGTCTCGTTCCAAGTTGCAGGAATTCCGGAGGTTCCACCCGCAGGCAGAGGAGCGAATGACAGAGTTCCCACCATCACTGTGGACAATTGGTGCCCCGCATTAGCGGGGCTGGTAGGTGCTTCCCTGAACGATCGCACCAGGAAATCTTACCAAAGGCATTTTAATTCCTACAGGTCGTTTGTGGATGAGGCTGGGTTGCCTCAATTGTTTGCTCCAGATGCTATTCATGGGTACCTACAGACGTTAAGGGATCAGGGCAGGGCTGTCTCTTTCGTTAAGGCTAACTTGTCAGCAATAGGCTTCTTTGCAAAACTGGCAGGGGTACGAGACCCGGGTTGCTCTTTTTTAGTCAGGAAAGCTGTGGCGGGCTGGGCTAGACTAGAGGGACCTAGGCGGGATTCTCGTAGGCCTTTGAACATCCCGACCTTATGTGCTATGGTGGACCTTTTGCCTTTGGTTTGTGATTCCCCCTTCGAAGGCATCCTGCTGGGGGCGGCCTTCACTCTAACCTTTTATGGGGCATTCCGTCTGGGTGAAGTGGTGGGGTCCTCAAGAGTTGACCAGGAAGGGGGCCTCCAACATAGGGACATTTGCCTGTCTTCAAGTAGTTTGGCAGTGACTTTAAGGAGATCTAAGACCGACCAATTGGGCAAAGGGGTCACCATTCGGCTGGGTCCTGCGCCAGGGGTTTCGGCCTGCCCGGTAACCCGGATGAGAGCGTATCTGGCCCTGCGCCCAGTTGGGAGCGGGCAGGCCTTGTTTGTTCATGAGAACGGGGACTGTTTGTCCCAGTTTCAGTTTAAGGCGGTCCTGGGACTGGTGCTAGCGCGATTAGGTCTGGGAGATGCAGGATACTCGTCTCATTCATTTAGGATTGGCGCAGCTACCTTGGCCGCAGGGGCGGGCCTGCAGAGCGATGCGATTAAAAGGGTGGGGCGCTGGTCGTCCGATTGCTATCGCAGATATGTGAGGCCTGAATTGTTGTGATGATGGATCGATGATTGACTGTGACTTGTGCCTGACTTTTCCATTTCTCTCCTCTAACTTAGTATGCCCGCGAAGCTGGTGTGGGTGTTGGGGCACTCGTTCGTGCGTCGCGCTATGGTGCGTTTACATCAACGGCGAGTGGTGAAACCGGCAGACTTGGGCGGGACGGAATTCCTGTGGCGAGGCGTCGGGGGCATGCGAATTCGTCACCTGAGGCGGCTCTTGGAGGAGTTAAGAGATCAAGAAGGGCACAAGTCCCCAGACTGGATTATCATTCACTTGGGAGGAAATGATATGGTCGATCGTGGTCGCTTAGCAGTCAAAGAGGCGTTGTTGACAGAGTTTGCGTGGTTGGGAAAAATCTTCCCATCGGCCAGGATTGCTTGGTCAGGGATGATACCGCGCAGGACATGGGGCCCGGGAGTTCGAACAAGGTCCTTGAATGTGTCAGTAAGACGACTCAACGGGGAGATGGCAAGGTTGTGCTCAGTGAAGGGCCGCTTGTGTCATATTCCACACCGGATGATCTCGGGAGAGGCTATGTACCACAACGACGGAGTGCATTTGTCGGACTTGGGCACAGACACATGGATAAAAGGACTTTGGTCATTTATACAGAGCGCTAAAGGGGGAGGGTGGCAGACCTGAGGGCCTTGGCCACCCTTGTGGCGGAAGAGAGACCTGCGATCAGTGACATTGACTAACACAAGGGACTGCCTTACGTACTCCATAGGCCAGCACTGAGGGGGGAGACGGTAAGCTCTTCGCTGGGAAGATGTGACCACCGGCTGGGGAGGCTAGGGCGACAGATCACGAGCCTCCTGGGTCCCTGGGCAGTCTGGTGGTCGGGGAGTGGGCCCTGGAATTGGCGGACAAGGATCAGAGGGTGGGGCCCACTTCTCTTTGACGCAGGTGAGGTGCACCTGGCGTTGTAGGCTCAGTGCGAGATGCGAGCCATAAGGCCCCTTGGTGCTGGGGGGCGATGAGATAATTTTGCATTTATGATTTTGCAGTTATGAAGATGAATATTAAAAGTGTCTGTGATGATGATTATGCATGTTACTTTGCTTTTGTCATGTTTATGATATGTTGAAATTAAACATGGCCTTTTTTATAACCCACTCAATGCTTTAAGGATTCAATTGTGGGTTGGTGTGTCAACTAGGGGGGGCGGGCCATGCTGGGGGGATCCGGGTCCTATCTATTTTACAGTGAGTGATGAAAGATTATACTAGTGTGTGATGAGGTGTATTTGATTGTCACATGGATCATGTCATCAGTGATGTCATCAGTGATGTCATTTGAGATGTCATCAGTGATGTCATCAGTGATGTCACCGACCATGTCATGATGGATGTTATATGTGACATCATCAGCAGTGGATTGCGGACGCGCGAGTTGTAGTGAGTACAACTAACTATAAGGGGGGGACTTCAATTAATATATATATATGTATGTATATATATATATATATATATATATATATATAGCAAGCAGTAACATTCAAGTACATTCAATAATATGATTATGTTATCACACCAGTGTGATACATGTCACCCAAATGGCCGGTACCCTAAACTGGCATTTCGCTTTCAGTTTCTTTGAAAGGTTTCAAAATGTACTGCTCCCAGTTTATCAGGAGTGGGCACCTTGAAACCATGGAAGAGCCATACCTGTGTGGCAGCCCCAAGCCTAGGAGACCTAGGTCAACACGGATGTGCAATGACACCTTGGAGGGAATGTGCCCTTATGTACCGGACACTGGAGGGAATTACCATGTTCAGTGGTGGGGGGATGAATGCTACAGATCTCACCAGCTTCTCATTCAGAGGTTCGACTATATGAAAGGAATCCGTGGGAAGTGTGATCGAGAGAAGGGGGGTTCCCCTTCTGTCTTGTACTCACATACTGCGAACTGGCAAAAAGTTGTTGGTTAGAGCCCAGATGTGCCAACGCATATGTGCCAACGTTGGAGCGGGTAATAAGAAAGCTTGGTGGGCAAGCGGGTGCCTCCCTGACTCCTGCGAGGACCGTGAATGCTAGATGTTCAAATCACGTCTGGTAGCTCAGCCTTTCACCATTTTCGAAACCGATAAAATGCTTAACACAAAATCGGTGATGGTACCGCCAGCAAATACACGGCTTCGAGTAGGGTCATGAATGCACCGTTTACGTTTTTACGGCAGCTTGGTGACGTAGCATTTCTACTTGATGTCAGGAGCTTAGTTTAGTACGAAAAGAGTGAGGGTGATAATAGCCGGTAAAACTGAGAGAACCAACTTTGCGTTTTCTGCAAACGCGTCACAACAAAATGGGGTCGGGGAGCTGAGCGCTGCAGTGGCCTCAGCGAAATGATAACCTCTTCCGTCCACACACATACAATGTGAAGAGGGGCCCACAGTCGTCCATTTCTCACAGATATTAATTGACCCGGGCTGAACGGAGGCCCCATGAATGGTTGGGGCCCCTGAAGGGCGTGGGCCTCCACTGCACCGCGGGGGCTGCCGTAGCCCCGTTACGCTCGTGGGGCGCTCGCTGTCCCTCTGTCCAACTGTGAGAGCGGTCAAAACAATCTGCGTCTCTAAATGCGACGGGGTTCCCCATCAGGCTCGAGTCCGCGTAAATGTCAAGTCTGTTGACAGTACTTAATTCCTCGCCCCTCCCCCAACAAACCCCCGAGTGTCATATTTTAACGCCTCCAGTTTTGGCCGACAAGAAACTGTCGGTAACCACTTTGTCCAGGATCACACCAGTTCTCGGTGATGACGCCGGGAGTGGATCTGGTCCGGGCTGGTACGCTGCAAAAATAAAGTAGCCAGGGGGCGTTTTCTCCCCTCCTGTGCACGTGTTTTGCCTGCGATGGGCTCTGCTCTGGGCGGTGGGGGCTGGGCGGACGCGCCGACTGAAATGCTAGCGGATGCAGGAGCCCCCTCCGCGAGCACGAGCCCTGGGGGGGGCAGCAGCCGCCCCGACGGGCGCGTGTGTAATGCAACTGCACACTCCCATTCAAGCCAGCTAAAGGCTGCTCTCTTAATGAATTACTAATGACTTCAAATTGGACAGCAGGCTTAATTAAAGCGTACAGGCGATGTGTTTACCACAGTGTAATTGAACTCATTAGGACGACGCTTTTGTTTTTTAAGCTGCCTGCTCTTTCTCCCCCCTCCCCTCGATCACATCATCGCTGGGAACGTGTTCATTAATAAAGGGAGGCGGGAAGGGTGGGGGCACGATGTGTAAACCGACTGACAGCGAAGAAAACACTGCTCGTTGGGTTAAAAAAAACAACGTGATACGCACGTCACGGCTGCTAATTGCTCGCGTAGCAAACAAAACCACGTGTTTCTGCCTCGGAGGGGAACTTGTGACCAAGTGGGTGGAGGTGTTTGGGGGCGGTAGAGGAAGAGGAAGGGGGGGACAAGTAAACTTACATCGGGAACTGGGAGAGGTATATAGTAAAAATAATAAGAAGAAAACAAAACAAAAGAACACGAGAAGGTGGACAAGAGTGAGGACGAGAGCAAAAAGAAGTATTGAAATAACAATGGGAACACGAACTTTAAGAAATAGAAGACGGAAATACACATAAACAGGTGGAAAGGAAGAGAGAAGGGAAAGAAGGAGCAGAAGAAAATGTGTTAGCGAAGAGGAACTAGAAGAGAATTAAGAAAACTGGTGAAGAATGAGAAAAATAAGGAAGGGTAGGAGGAAGCAGGAGAGACGAAGAGAACAAAAAAGAAAAGAAAAAAGAGGAGACGGGAAGGTAATATAAAGAGAAGTAAGGGAACGAGAAGAAGAACAAAAAGAAGAAAGAGATTAGGGATGTGAGGAGATTGGGTGTAGAAAACAGAGGAGGAAAAGATATAAAAGAAGGAAAAGAAGGAAGGGGAGGGGGAAATGAGGAGGAGGCGACGAAGAATACTTCGGAGAGTGAATAGGAGGCCGAGAAGGAGGAGGAGCAGAAAGAAGAGAAGACAATGGAAAGAGGAGGAGGGGCGGTGAGAAGAAGGATCGAAGGAGGGGAATGGGAAGGGGCAGCAGAAAGACTAAGAGGGAAAAAGAAAGAGGAAAAAGAACAGCACGAACTTTACTTTTACTTTTATTTCATTTGTATAGGGCATAAATCACCTGTAGGTCTCAGAGCGCGTGCAGAGAAAGTCCTACAGAAAACCAGAGCAGGCCATAGACAAGAGCTAGAAGAGCCATGTTTTTAACTGTCTGCGGAATCTCAGATAGTCAGGTTCCAACCTAATCTGGAGGGGTAGAGAACTAGCAGAACTGCAGAAGAAATTGGGGTGGAGAAGGGGAAGAAAGAAGGTGGGACATCGAGGAGAACAATAGAGAAGGAAGAACTAATCCAGGAAAAGGAGGAAAGCTGGGGACGTAGCAGGCCCATATGCAGGGCACCCGAGAGCGAACTGTCCTTCGAGCTTCACCAGGGGGGCCATTAGCCCAGCGTATCACGTGACTGCTCCTCCCCGCGCTACTGCCTCCGCCTGTTTTGTAGCTGCGCTTCTAAGCACTGCTTGTCAAAGCTTTGGCGGAGCACATCAAAGCTCACAGAAGACACTTTGAAACGAGGCACTAGAAGTGAGAGACGTGGAACTTCTCGCGCGTCATGTCTGTTCTAAGGGTGATTTTGGGGAGCCCCAGGCGGCTTCACACAGAAGAAAGGGCAGGAGAGACAAGGTGCACTTCATATACGGGGTGCAGACAAACGAAGGGAGACCTGGTCTATTGGCAACGTTTGGGGTTTGGAAAGAAGAGATTGAACCTGGACCACAGCTTTATCCCTTTGCCAACTTGTGTTTTCCCGGGCAAGTCACTCTATCTCGCTCTGTCCCTATGCCTTTAGCTTAAACGGTTAGACAGTATCGACGAAACACTGCAGAGCGTGCGTGGCCACATGCAGGCTGAATTGACACTCCCATGCCAGTTCACGTGGCTCTGGGGTGGCAGGGGAGGACTGGGCGAATGAATGGAAGATCGCTGAAAATAAACGAATGAATGCATGGACGAATGAACGCGCAGGTGACTGCACGAATAAAGAATTAGGTAAATGAACACATTAATGGGTGGTCGGATGGTAGATGGGAGTGGGCGGACGAACGCATTATTAAATGAATGAACCGGAGAGCGCGGGTATCTTTACTACAGATGAATGTCCGACTGTTTAGAGCTCTTATTTGGAACTCTTTGGCACGTGGAAAGTGCGCGCCACGAGTTTGCCGCAGTAGGGGGCAGTGCACGCGCCCCTGTCTGGGGCGTGCACCGGGGCAGCGTCTCCAGCGAGTTACCAAAGGTTTGAAAAACACACACCGCATGTTAGTGAGGGCCGTGTGGGTGGGTGGCTGGTAGGACAAGCCGGGGTAGAGCCGAGTGACTATGTGGGAGTTAGATCCAGTCTGGCTGGGGGCAGGTGGGCGCGTGGTGGGTGGGCCAGGTGGGCGCGTGGTGGGTGGGACAGGCCTGGAGAGGGGGAGCCGAGCACATGCGTGAGAGCTGGGTAAAAGTAGGCTGTAGCAAGATATGCGCATGCTGGGTGAAATGGGTTGGGGTGGCAACAGTGTCTGACTGTGGGCAGGTGGGCGTGTGATGGGTGGGCAGGGTGGGAGGGGCAGTAAGCTCGCATGGGTTCTGAGTGAGGGAAGGGTCAGGTCCGACAGTGTCTGAGATGGGTGGGGCGCCAGCTCTGCCCCTTCCTTTCACCTTTCTCTCTCACGGGAAGCCAAGCACCGAACGTGACAAGAGTCCGTGCTGCATTACCACCTCTGGCAAGTAGTAGGCGCCCAAGATCACACATGTACAAAAAAAGGGGAGGAGAAAAAATGAGCGAGAAAGAGGAGCTGAAGATAAAATGAAACGGATCCCGGCTTAGGCAACCCGGCTGGGGAGGGAGCAGAGCTCTGACACGGCTCTGGAGTGGGGGCACAGATCCTAGCGCCCCACCGGCGGCCGCACACTGGCCTGATGTCGACCTGAGGACGCGCATGTCCGGGGTTTCCTTAGAGTCTTCCGGCTGCACAGGTATGTCTTCTGTACTCCTCGCCCCTGTAGCGGTCTGGCCCCACCCACACTGCCACGCATCCCTAATTGGCTTGACTGATGGCCCCGCTCAGGTGCGGCTTTAATTGAGTCTGCTTCGGAGCTGCGCCCCCTGACCCCGCGCATTGGAGGAGGCGAGGCTCATTGGCTGGCGCTGATGGATCGCTCCGGGTGGGAAACTCTGATTGACGCAATTAATGTCTGATTACTGGGTTCCCACCTGGTGCCGACTTTCTAACTTTCTGTTGGTTCCCAGAGCTGCGCTGACCACCCGGGACAGCCCGACCCTCTTCACAGAAGAGGGATTGCATGCAGAATTCCTTATATAACTATACGTCTAGAGGGGGGGGGGGGGTGTATGTTTAGCCCCTATGCAAACCACCCCACTAAAGATTTAATGTATGCATCAACCCCTATGCAATCCTATGCCTAAAGAAATGAATATACAGAGATTCCGGATGTACACCACGGCATAGAGGAATTTGTACACCACTGCATACAGGAATTAATACATCGTAAATTCTTATGCAATCTGCTGCATACAGGGGAATGTATGGGTAACCCTTATGCATGTATAGAAGAAGGATATATGGCGAACTCCTGTATAATCTGTAGCATAAATGAGAGGATGTATTACGAACCCTCAAAAGTCTCTGTTTAAAATAGTGAATATATTGCTATTTAACACTTGTGAAGTTGGGGACCCCCTGCTGTCTTCTGTATAGCGGACGGAATATATGTGGAAACGCCTGTGAAATCACACGCCTAAAAGAGGGAATGTATGGAAAGCCCTGATGCGAACCGCTGTACGGAGGAATTGATGTATGCAGGAACCCCTATGAAATTATATGTCGTGTGGGGGGAATGTATGGAGGGCCCTAAGGCAATATATAGTCAGACAGAGAGAGAGAGAGAGAGACAGAGAGAGACAGAGAGAGAGAGAGAGAGAGAATTCGTGCATCTATCTCGCGAGTATGGCAAACTCTTATGCAATCCGCTGCACAGAGGGGGACACATGGGCGACCCTTATGGCTGTGTAGAAGAATACACGGCGAACCTGTGTAATCAAAAGTAACCTGTAGCCTAAACGAGCGAACGTATTGCGATCCCTCAAAACCTCTGCGTGGAAAAGTGAAGATATTGTTTTTTGGCAGTTTCATAGAACACCCTGCAGCCCTGTGTGCAGCTGCGCGAATGCCCGGGGGGATCCACGCAGACCTCCGGCTTCAGCCAGAGTGACGTACGTGTTAGTGAAGCTATTACTACCACGCGCGCAACAATTCTCGTCATTTTTATTCATAGTAACAACGATACTGAGTTTCAATAGCGGGCTTAGCAAAGCTGACTGTAAGAGTATTCTAGTGGTGGTGAAAGTAGTTTTGGTACAATTGTTTTTATAATTATAATAAAATACATTTTTTATTATTATGTTAAATTATTTCCAATGTTATTATTTTGTTGCGGTTAGGAGTAGTAATAGCTGTAGTATGGTTACCGCTGTAAAAGTCATTTTACACAGCGCTTTCGTCAGCGGAGGGCCCTCCCTGCTCGTCTGTTCACAAGATATTGTGCACACAGAGTTAACACTGGCCTGGGAATTAAGGCCTATACGAAGAGGTATTTTAAAAAACGGCCGTCGGCCCCCGTGTCTGTGAATGCTACACTCGTGATTCGTGTGGACGCGGCAGAGGTGGCAGGGCCTGGGCCCAGGGCTGACTTCATGGCGATTAAACTAGGCGGCAAACACTCGTCCGTTCCAGCTAGTGCGCGTTGTTTAAAGTGCGTGAGTGCAAGACGTCTGTCTGTGCTTTAGGTGCGTGCAGGTTGTGTGTGGGGGGGTTGATGCATCTTCAGGAGAATATCGGCGCTTTGTTTTTTTCTACTGATGTGCAAGCTGTGAAGGGGAGGTGTCACCCAGACAACCTGCTGTCCTTCAGCACCACAGCCCGTCTCTGCTGTCCTTCAGCACCTCAGCCCCTCTGCTGTCCTCCAGTACCACGGCCCCTTTGCTGTCCTCCAGTATCACAGCCCATCTGCTGTCCTTCAGCACCACAGCCCATCCGCTGTCCTTCAGCACCACAGCTCCTCTGCTATTTCAGCACCACAGCCCGTCTGCTGTTATTTTAGCACCACAGCCCTTCTGTGTTGTCCTTCAGCACCACTGCCCCTCTGCTGTACTCCAGTACCACGGCCCCTTTGCTGTCCTTCAGCACCACAGCCCGTCTCTGCTGTCCTTCAGCACCACCGCCCGTCTCTGCTGTCCTTCAGCACTACAGCCCGTTTGCTGTTATTTCAGCACCACAGCCCCTCTGCTGTCTTTCAGCACCACAGCTCCTCTGCTATTTCAGCACCACAGCCCGTCTCTGCTGTCCTTCAGCACCACAGCCCCTCTGCTGTCCTTCAGCACTACAGCCCGTTTGCTGCTATTTCAGCACCACAGCCCCTCTGCTGTCCTTCAGCGCCACAGCCCTTCTCAGCTGTCCTTCAGCACCACAGCGCCTCTGCTGTCCTCCAGTGCCACTGCCCCTCTGCTGTCCTCCAGTACCACAGCCCCTCTGTTGTCCTTCAGCACCACAGCCCGTCTCTGCTGTCCTTCAGCACTACAGCCCCTCTGCTGTCCTTCAGCACCACAGCCCGCCTGCTGTTATTTCAGCACCACAGCCCCTCTGCTGTCCTTCAGCACCACAGCCCGCCTGCTGTTATTTCAGCACCACAGCCCCTCAGCTGTCCTTCAGCACCACAGCCCCTCTGCTGTCCTTCAGCACCACAGCCCGTCTGCTGTTATTTCAGCACCACAGCCCCTCTGCTGTCATTCAGCACCACGGCCCTTCTGTGCTGTCCTTCAGCACCACAGCCCCTCTGCTGTCCTTCAGTACCACAGCCCCTCTGCTGTCATTCAGTGCCACGGCCCCTCTGCTGTCCTTCAGCACCACAGCCCGTCTGCTGTTATTTCAGCACCACAGCCCCTCTGCTGTCCTCCAGTACCACAGCCCTCTGCTGTTCTTCAGCACCACAGCCCCTCTGCTGTCATTCAGCACCACAGCCCGTCTCTGCTGTCCTTCAGTACCACAGCCCCTCTGCTGTCCTTCAGCACCACAGCCCGTCTCTGCTGTCCTTCAGTACCACAGCCCATCTCTGCTGTCCTTCAGCACCACGGCCCGTCTCTGCTGTCCTTCAGTACCACAGCCCGTCTCTGCTGTCCTTCGGTACCACAGCCCGTCTCTGCTGTTATGTCTGCACTTCAGTCCCCTCCCATCCTTCGGCTCCACATGTCTGCTGTCATTCAGCACAACAGTCACTTCTTGGGTCTGTGCATTCCCTCTTAGATACCCCCTCCCCACCTACAATTGTGTGGTCTGTCCAGCACAGCCGCCTTCTCGTCCCATGTCCCGTCACTGCCCGCGGCCCCCATTTCATTTCAGACCCTCCCTGCAGCTGCCTCATTCCTCCAGCCCCCGCTGCGGCTCCTCACCACCCACTGCACTTTCAGCTACACGCAGTGTTAGCGGCCGCCTCGGAAGGATGAAAGGAGGAGTCGACCATCCTGAAATGCATCTGCTGTGACGATCCACGCGGCACGGGAGCTTCAGCAAATTCTAGGCCCCAAGTTTTTCTCTCCGTGCACTGAAGACTAACGTGGGTATGTTCAGGGGAATGGGGGTTTGTGTGGAATGCATATCTGAGCACTTGACAAGGACACGGCTGCTCAGGACCACCAAAGCCACACAGTCCACGTGTGACACGTGATTCAACTCTAAAAGTGAGGACAAGTGCTGGATGATCAACATCTGGAATGCTTACAAAAAGTGCATGAAAGAGAAGGGCGGGCTGGGGCCGCCGCATCTGAAGGTCTCAGAGGTAGACTCGGCGCGGTGCATCCCCTCTGACTGGGGTTGGCGCACGCGCACTCCATAGGGTGGGAAGAGCCTTCGCCCCTCCGTTTCCAAACTTGGAGGCTCATCGTGGTGTGGGGAGAGGGTGAGGGGGTGGGGGGTCCCTCGGCGAGAGCAGCAACCGAAAAGTGGGTCTGTTTCCCTGGATTTCCTTCCCAACCCCCATTGGCCTGTCACAAACTGCGGACGTCGAACTTTCAAAACTTCAAAAGGTGAAATGTTCTGAATGCAGGACACTTACGTCGAACTAAGAGAAGATATTAAGATATTAACGTACAATATTTGAAATACGCATCTTACACCGTTCGGGTGTTAAAAGATGTCCCTGGGCTCCTAAAACCTTACTTCCACGTGCGAACTTCGTGTACTTGAAAACTAAAAACACTTGTAGTCCGCACAATGACGACATCTGAGCGCATGGAGGGGGGCGAAATACTGAGGGTGGGAGTCACAGGCCTGAAACTCACCGGAGGTGTGTCTCTGCAGCCTCGCTTCAGCCTCCTCGGACCCTCGGCCAGACAAGAGGTGAACCGGCCCAGGTCTGCGCTAATACAGGCGGGCTTTTCACACCCCTCTCCTGGGTGTCGCCCCTCCTGCGAAGAATGTGTGTGTGTTTTTACTGGGGAAACTAACATCTATAAACAGAGGCGTGTTGTAAAGTGCAATGCTGGAGTGGATTTGGGCTCAGGGAAAGTTGAAAAAATCAACACAATTAAAAAGGTGTGAGCCTGCTTTGTCTAAAAGTGGCTGTGCGTTTATGTCTGTACTAAAGCGCCTTGGAGAACCCTAACGGCGACACGCAGAGCTTTAAAACAATAAGGCATTCAAAAATAGAGAAATAACATAATACAAGATTCAGACCACTAACTGGAAGCGGTTAAATGTATTTTTTAAATGAGATGTGCGCTGTAACGCCACATGCCAATGCATAGTGTGATCCTTGGCAGGTGTACTGAGGCACTGACAATGACGCACAGTGACAGTGGTGGGCGCATCGGCAGCTGAAATAAGAACAGCTTCTCCACCTCATGTTCCTTGTCTTTCACTATGCACTACCTCACTGAGCAGGAAATTACGCAAACAGGTCATTAATAATGGAAGGCGGCCCTGTAATAAAATACTTGTGCACGGCTAGTAGCAGCAGGCGTGTGCAGAGCACACTGAAGACTGCGGCTTTTCCACATAATAATCCCTACAACGCCTTGTGTGTCTGAAACAACATGTAAAGTGTGTGTGCTCCACCGCAGTGCCACGAAGTGCACAGAGTTCACCGAGGCGCATCCCGTGCAGACATCAACAGGAGCTGTAAGGCGGTGTTAGCTGTAAATAAGCGCCTTCCCTGGTTGTAATAACGGCCCCGCAGCAATAACAACGCAGTGGGCGGTCATTGGCGGCGATAAATGCATCGTTATTACATAAAGTGGCAGCTTCTCGAATTCTATTACAACAAAAGAGTCCATTAAATTATATAATGAAATAACGACGTATTTTAATTATGTTAATTGTTGTCTTTTTCATCCCAGTGAGGTAATTACGATGCTTTATGCGGTCGCCCAGGCGCTAGCACACTTCTAAAATGCATTTTTGTGGTTTTATGTGTTTTCTTTTTTCCGTTGGTTTTTTTTCTCGTTTTTTCTGTTAGTCAATAGAGTAATTCGAACATTTCGATTCGCTCTAATATCAACACCTGTTGGCAATAGTGTTTGTCAGTAATTTCTTCTCTTATTATTTTCTCCCCATTCACACATATTTTTCTTTTGAGGGCGGGTATTACATTTTCTTTACCTCTTATATTGTGACTGTAACCTCTACTAATAAAATATTCTGAAGAAAATGTTGAAACTGTGCTCTCCTACTTCTTAGTTTTATCAGTTTAGTGTTTTATATATTAATACACGCATTAAAGTCTAAATTTGGAACATGAACTCGGGACACTGCCCGCATTACCGGCATTTTCATGAGCAGCTAGACGGGGCTCATTCAGAAATCTTCTGCTTACAGTTAAGTGGTTACATGATGTCGAATTAGCGCGTGTCCCCGCCTGACCCTCGAATAACAGGAAACGGAAATACAACGAATGTCCCGAGAACAAGGGGCGTGTTTTAAGAAATCAGTAAGAAGGGGTGGCTTTACATAATAAATGGGAACACCAATTTTTAGCACACTCGCTGATCCGCCCCCTCCAGTATAAAGCACGTGGTATCTTCCGAGTGGGGCCCCGGATAGGAAAAGAGAGACTGCTGCTGTGCTGTCAGTTTGGGTGGGGTGAGGGGAGAGACCACTGGCAAGGCAAAGGAGGGGAGGCGGGGATTTTAGTCAAGTCTGCGAGCCGCTCTTCCCTGAACTGTGACCCGGGTTCTCACAGCGCGGTTGTAAGTAGCACCCCCTCCCCTACAGGCCGCCTCTGAAGAATCCCGTGCCCCAGTGCTTGAAATGGAAAAACAGAAGTGCAGGTACTCTGTAGCAGAGTACCTGCTTGTTTCTGAGAAATGCTGGTACTCTCCAATTAAAAGTTTAGCCTTTCTCTTGAGAAGTACCGGTACTCTCCCTCCCAAAATAAAAAAGTGCCAGTACTCCGTACCGGACAGTACCGGCCCATTTAAAGCACTACCGCGCCCCCCAACCGCCTCTAATCAACCTATGGTCCATACAACTCACGCCCCTACGATTCTCTACTCTGTTTCCCGTGTCCTCTGCAGCCCCCCCTCGACGCTTCCTCTACTGGACTCCACAGTCTCCATCGCCCTCCGGGGTCCTCCTCCAGCCCCCACAGCCCCTGTCCCTACGCTGCCTCCCCAGCCCCTACAGTCGCACACGCGGCCTCCCCTGGCCTCCTCCGTCCTCTGCTACTAATCTCCCTACACAATACCTCTCCATGGCTCCACAGCCGCGTCCCCCCCCCACCCCAAAACTGCCCCCCTTCCCCCGGCCTCCACAGTACCCTGCCCCGGCCTCTCTCTGGTTCCACTGCTTCCCAGGCCTCCACCGCCCCCTGAACCCGCCTCCTCTGGGTTGTGCTCCCCTATACACCCCTCCAGTGAGGTGTCCCATTCCCCCGCTATGCTGCCTCCAGAACCCCTACAGTACCAGGGTCGGGGGTCCAAGACAATGCCCCAGTGAAGGGGTAAATCAGCCACCGGCTGCAGGTGAGGCGGGCCCCTGCAGCCCTTCCTACTAGCACGGCCTAGCTTCCATTGGTGCAGAAGGTGTAGTGACACCGGGGCCTAGAGACCTGAGAAGAGTATAACTATGAATGCTGCTGTATGTCCCAGTTCAAACAGTGGCCAGGGGGCTAATGCCATACCTGCACTAGGTCACGTGACACACTGGCAGCGCCACTGCTAGAGGGGGGCACAGAAGAAGACGAGCGAACACGGGGCATGGAGGGCAATGGTCAGAACGTAAGGGGCACAACCCCCGGTTCCCCAGTCACACACCCAGATCACCAAGGGATCCGCGGAACCAGCGGGAGCCAAGCCACCAACCGAGGGGAGGGACCCGGAAAACAGGAGCGACCCGGAAAGCATCATCTCGGGGGAGATCTAACGGGAAAAAAACCCCAGACCCCCAGACACACACCCACCGCGTGGAACTCACGGGAGCAATGCATTCTCAGCACAAGGAGGGATTCCAGGAACATGGGGACAAAGAACCCTCTGAACTGGAAGGAAACAACCAGCTAAAACCGAAAGAAACCGGAGAGGACAGCCTTCAGAGCACGAGGAAAGCAACCACAGACCCCCGGAAGTACCCGTCACCCTGCAAGTCAAGAGGGGACGAACGGGCAGAATGTTAGGGAGAGATTCCCAGAGCAAGAGGGAAGGTGAACCCAGAGAAAACAGCTTCAGAAACCGATGGGAACAACCAGCAGAACTGGGGGGAAAGAAGGGAGGAGCCTGGCGGGACCACACACAGCAACCTGGGGGAAACAACCGCAGAGCCTGAGAAAAAGTACCAGCACAACCTCAAAGAGCACACCAGAAGGGGGCACGGTGGGTCTCTGCACAGGGCAGCCAGGAAACCACCACACTGCAGTCTAGGAAGAGCAAACAAAGTAAAAACAAGGCAGCGAGGCCTTTCCATCCATGGACCCATGATCTGGAACAACATCCCAGTGTCCATGGGGACAGACCCGACCCAACTACAATTTAGGAAAGAGATGAAGGGTCACCTCTTTAAAGAACACTACATCACAATGCAGCGCCGTCCGCAGACCAGACCCCTCCCCTCCCCGTCTCTGAATGTGTGCTTGTCTTTGGCCATGTGCAGTGCCCCACTGCTGTTTGGCTAGGTTCAAGCTACAGAAATGCCATATATATACATACATACTCACTCTACAGAGGGAAGTATTACCATACGCACACTGACTCTAACATGGGGGACTGTATACGCGCATACGCGCTGATCCTATAGAGGGTTGCTATATGACCGCGCTCACACTGATTCTACTGAGGGGCACTGTGTTACCACACCCTCCCTCCCACTCACTCACCGACCAGGCCTTGAGGTATTTCGCCCTCCCCACCAAACATGCCCTGATTCTACTGAGAGGCAAAAAAAAAAGGCATCATGTTACCTCGCATAAACTGCTTCCACCAAGGGGCAGAGTGTTACAACATAAACAGTGATTCTACAGAAAGGCACAGTGTTACTGCACACACATGCATTGATTCACCTAGCGACACTGTATGATCGCACCCACCCTGATTCTTCTGAGGGGCACAGTGTTACCAGACATACACTGATTTTACAGGGGCACTGTATATGTGAACGCACACTGATTTTACGGAGGGGCACAGTGTTTCCCTACACACAGACACATACACACTGATTCTACTCTGGTTACAGTGTGACTGCACACACACTAATTTTACTGAGGGGCACCATATGATCAAGCACATGCTAATTGCACCAATGGGCCCAGTATGACTACACGCATCCTGACTTTACAGAGGGACTCGATATAACTGCTCCAATGCTGATTCCACTGAGGGGCTCAGTCTGACCTCACACATACTTACTCTACCAAGGGAGAGTGTATGACCTCACACACATTGACGCTAATGAGGGGCACTGTATGACCTAGCTTACAAGGATTCAACAAAAGGGCACAGTGTTACCGCAAAACCACTGATTCTACGTGGGGGCACTGTATATGTGCACACACACACTGATTCTACTGATTGTTAGTGCATGACTGCACACACACTGATTCTACTGAGGGGCACTGCGTCACCGAGCACACACTGATTCTACCAAAGAGCACAGTATTATTGCACACACTGACTCTACAGAGGGGACAGTATGACCGCACACACACTGATTCTACTGAAGAGTGATGTATGCCTGTGCACACACAGGGGTAGATTTAAAATTATTTTACCGAGTTTAGCAAACCCCCCTTGCTGCCCTCCATGAAAGGGAAAAGGGCAGGGATGCACTGTATTTAACATGATACGGCACATTCCTGTCTTTTCCGTGCACTGGTGCACAATGTGCTGCCTAGCACCAATGCAGGCACCCTTGCGCCGTGGGGGAAGGGTGCCTTTGTTGCAGGCAGGATTGTTTTTGTGCAGGAAGGGTCACCGCCCTGCCTAAAAACAATTCTCTGAGGCATTTTCTTCTTTCTATGTGTGTTGCATAATGCTTAGGGTAGAGTATTGCAACTCAGCCATGCAGGTCCATTCAAGGTGGTCGTGCATGGCTTGATATATCTGACTTCGAAGTTGCATTGCCTTTGCGCCCCTTGCATGGTGCAAGGACGATGCATATCAATGGTAAATCTGCCCCACATTTTCTACTGTCCCCTCAGTAGAATCGGTGCATGTGGGCATACAGTGCACCTCTGTCGAGTCAGTGCATGTGTTGTCATTCAGTGCACTGTATGCCCACATGCACCGATTCTACTGAGGGGACAGTATGACTGCATGCACACTGATTCTACAGAGGGGCACTGTATGCCCCCACATGCACACACACTGATTCTACTGCTGGGACAATATGACTGCACGCACACTGATTCTACTGAGGGGACAACATGACTGCATGCACACTGATTCTACTGAGGGGACAATATGACATGCACGCACAGTGATTCTACTGAGGGGACAACATGACTGCATGCACACTGATTCTACTGAGGGGACAATATTACTGCACGCACACTGATTCTACTGAGGGGACAATATGTGTGCACGCCCTCTGATTCTACTGAGGGGACAATATGAGTGCACACCCACTGATTCTACTGAGGGGACAATATGACTGCACACACACTGATTCTACTGAGGGGACAATATGAGAGCACGCCCACTGATTCTACTGAGGGGACAACATGACTGCATGCACACTGATTCTACTGAGGGGACAATATGACTGCATGCACGGTGATTCTACTTAGGGGACAATATGACTGCACGCACACTGATTCTACTGAGGGGACAATATGAGTGCACGCCCATTGATTCTACTGAGGGGACAATATGAGTGCATGCCCACTGATTCTACTGAGGGGACAATATGACTGCACGCACACTGATTCTACTGAGGGGACAATATGAGTGCAAGCCCACTGATTCTACTGAGGGCACAATATGACTGCACACACACTGATTCTACTGCAGGGATAATATGACTGCACGCACACTGATTCTACTGAGTGGACAATATGACTGCATGCACACTGATTCTACTGAGGGGACAATATGACTGAGGGGACAATATGACTGCATGCACACTGATTCTACTGAGGGGACAATATGACTGCATGCAAAAAAAAAAAAAATATGACTGCATGCACACTGATTCTACAGAGCGGCACAGTGGTATTGTGCATACACTGACTCTACCATGAGACAGGGACAGCACACACACCGACTCTACTGAGGGGCAATTTATAGGCACCCAAACACAAACACACACACACATACACATACCAATGTTACCAAGGGACACAGTGTTACCGTACACAGGCTGATTCTACTGATGGACACTGTATCACCGCGCACACACTGATTCCACAGAGGGACACTGTGGGGTCTATTTACAAAGTTGTAACGCAGTGCAGTGCAGCAAGTCCGCTGCACTGCGTGAATGGGCAGGAATGTGCTGTATTTAAAGCAATATGGCACATTCCTGCCTTTCTCCCCTGCACTGGCGCCCTTTTGGCTGCCTAGCACCAATGCAGGCACCCCTACACCATGGCGCAAGGGTGCCTGCGTTGCATGCAGGATTGATTTTGTGCAGGAAGGGACGCCTGAGATGCATATTTCTCTTTCTATGTGTGCTGAAGTATGCAGCTCATATCGAAAGAAGAAGTCATGAGGAGAAATAAAGGTATTTCTCCTTGTTATGCCTCACCCTAGAAGTTGTATTTTTTTGGCACATTCCAAGGTCTGCCAGTTCTAATAAATCTATGGATGCGTAAAAAGCCATGGTAGTTGCGAGGGAACACCCATACAACACCCATGGAACGCCTTCCCAGGGCAGTGTCAAGCATTGTATCAATTTGTGCCGCATTGCCATACCCCAGGTTTATGGGGCCACACAACGTGGCCTTGTGTGGCTTCATAAATCACATGTCAGGCTTGCGTTGCTCTTGCGCCATGTTGCGCGGTGCAAGAGTGACGCAGACTGGCTCATAACTAGGTCACTGTGCACACATTGGGGCTCATGTATGAGAGCCCTATCTCACCTCTTCACTAGGTAAAGTGGTACATGTGTGAGGCAGGGCTCTGATAAAGATTTACGAAGTCACGCAACGCCACTTCAAGGCTTTGAGTGGCCTCATAAATCATGAGTAAGGTGACACAGCGCAAATCCCTACGTCGTCGTACTCTGCACCCATGGGCGTTGAGGTGGGTATTCTCACGCAACACCCATGTAATTTGACACTGCCCCAGATTTACAAAGACATGTGAACCCGGGGAAGGTGTAATGCTGAGAAATAACATCGTTTCTCCTTGTTTTTTCCTCTTTCCATGTGTGCGGCATTTTGAAGCATGCATAGAAAGAGGAAAACGCCTCTTAGGATTGTTTTTGTGCAGGAAGATGCCCCGTTCTGCACAAAAACAAACCCGCCTGCAACAGAGGCACCGTTGCAGCATGGTGCATGGGTGCCTCTGTTGGCGCGAGTCTGCCAAAATGCACCAGCACATGCAGAAAGGACAGGAATGCAGCATATTGCATAAATACTGTGCATTCCTGGCATAGGGCAGCACAGCAAGGTACCTATGCTAAAATACCTTAAATGAGGCCCATTGATTCTACTGACGGGCACTGTATGACTGCGCGCACACCGATTCTACTGAGTGTCAGACTGTCTCTGCACACACACTGTTCTACCGAGGGAAGCTGTTTGACCGCGTGCTCACACACTGATTCTTATCACAGGCTACATAGTCTCCGCGACCTAGTTAGCTGTTAATGAATCCCAGTGTTCACCACGGAAGCTGCGGAGTTATTTAAAGCGTGCTGGAGCATCACCTCCTTGATGATCCGCAGTTAACTCTTCACTGGGACGGCCCTTCCAGCTCCTCGTATGCTGGTGAGAGAGGACGGGCCGAGCATCTTACACCACTCCCACTTCGCATTACCTTCACTGACAATAAAAAGCAAAGGGTTTTTCCATTTAGCAGTGTAAAAAAAAAACAAGACATATTTGATGGTGGCCTACTGTAGACACTCTGAGGCTTATTTATAAGCTGATTGCACAGCCGGTGGCCACGTTTTTTAATGCACTGGTGGCGCCATGTGACTGCCCATATTTACAAGGCAATGTAAAGTAACCTTGCGTGGCTTTTCATGGCCTTGTAAATATGGGCCCCTTTCACGCATTACTCTGTGTGAAAAGAGGCGTGCCATGGGTGTTGCTGTGGGTGCTCCCATGCAACTTCCATGGAAACTGACCCATTCCCAGGTTTTGTAAGCCTGAGAATGGGTCAGATTCCTACGCCCCCAGGGGAGGATGAGGGCAGGCGTAACTAAAAGCAGGACCTTTGTTTCTCCTCCTGCTTCTATGCGTGCTGCATTCTGCAGACCACTTAAAAAGAGGGAAACACATCTTGCGATTGTTTTTGTGCAGGAAGGTGTCCCTTACTGCACTAAAACTACCACCCCTATAATGCAGACACCCTTGCTCCATGGCACTCGAGAGCCTGCGTTGGCGCATGGCAGCCCACTGTGCACCAATGCAAGGAAAAGGACAGGACTGTGCTGTATATTGTAGCCACGTGTGTTTCAAAAACACAAGGGAACCCTCAAGGTAATTATGGACCTTGGGTAACAGTTATGCATATAAACAGTGGTCCTGAAACAAGTGATCATAACAATAAGATAAATATAGATTGGAATCAATGCTATATTCTGGATGTCCAGCCAAACAAACAATTTAATAGTAGAACCAATAACTTAGATAGAAAACAATACTCAAGTGGGACACAGTTCTGTGTCCCACTTGATTGTTGTTTTCTATATACGTTATTTGCTTTACTACTAAATTGTTTGTCCGGGTGGAGATCCAGAATTTATCTTATTGTTATGTATATTATAGCTACAGCCAGGGCTTTAAGTGGTATGAAAAAACGGGGGTGTCTCTCAAAGGGGCGTGGCCAAGGTAACTAAGGTTATGGCTTAAAACACTTAAGCAAAAATTCTGTGCTTAGTGCAGCCCGGCTGGTATTTTGCTGTTTCTGTCATTGCATCCAGATATGTAATACAACAAGTAACATTACACCTACAGCAAGCCAAAACTATTGGCTTTGCCAATGGTTGTTAGTTGCATAAGCAACAATTATGATTTTGTTGAATATATTATGACAATCCTTCATGATGAGACTGTGAAAGAACTTTAACGAGCCTCTTCGAAGTTACCCCAAAGGTAGTGAAGGGTGGTACTGCTGCAGAGATAAGATTTTTTTTTCACCCGGTGGCTGAGGGCAAAAATGCAGAGTCCGATAGGGACCGCTCGACGCCAGCTTTTTAGAACTGCCGGTGCTGAGGACTGGCAAGACCCGGCCCACTTAAAGCCCTGGCTACAGCACATTCCTGCCCTTTTCTTTTGACACATGGCAGCTCGGCAGGAAGGCTAGCTGTGCTGCCATGCATCAAAATATTGCAGGGGGGATAGTTGGGGTACATTCAGAGCTCTCATGGCTCCCCAGTTCCATTTGCAAGTAGCTCACCCAGTCCCTTTTCTGTGCATTCTGGGATTTGTAGTTATGTTGGTTCTATTATAAAATCAGGGCCACAATTCCTAAAAGGCTGAGGGCCTCATTTATGAAATTTTTTCATTGCGCCCTCCTTGCGACACCATATTTACATGGCGCAAGGATTACAGATACGTCAGTATTTCTGACGTATCTGTAGGCTCAAAAGTGACGCATTGCTGGAGTGTGTCACAAAAGTGAAGCAACTCCAGCAATGTGTCCTTTCACATGGGGCACGCCCCATGTGAAAGGGCCTGCGTCAGTCTTACGCCTGCTGTGAGGCAGGCGCAAGATTTTGACGCATTGGAGTCCTAGAAGTGGTGCAGTGAAATCTCATAGATTTCACTGCGTCACTTCTACGACTATTTCTTGCGTCAATACGCCCCCCTTGGATACATTATACCTGGCGTAGGTATAATGTGGCGCAGGGGTTTGCAAAGTGACGCATCTACCTAGATGCATCACTTTGTAAATATGGCGCAACAAGGCGCATTTTTTACGCCACTGGTGCGGCGTAAAAGTGACGCACAGCCTCATAAATGAGGCCCTAAATCTGGACTGGGTCAGCTACTCAGCAGGGACCTGGGGGAAATGATCGCTCTGTACAGTGAAAGAGAGCCAGCCTGGAAACAGTGGGGTCAGAGTTCACAGGGGTGACACTGGGACTACTAAAGTCTGTTTGAAGAGTTGGCAGGAGGGGGAGGGGGACTGGCTTCCCTTATCTGAGCCTAAATTGGACCCGTGCCAAACCCCATCATTACGCACACGTTAAATACGAGTTCAGGTTCTGTGCCCAGGTCGGTGAATGTCCGGCTGCAGTGGGCACTGGTGGCTATTGGACCAATGGCAGTCATTTATCTTCTCTACCTACTCGCCTATCGTGCTGCTTGCTGTCCAGCGTCGTGCAGCGCTAGATCCCGGCGCTGGGGCCTTTCGATGTCCTGAACTTATATTTGGGTCGAATAACAGTGACAAATGTCTTCTCGGTGCACACATTGTCGCGACACTGCAATAGCGTCGACGCTCTCTCCATGGTCCGCCCAAAGTGTGCTCGGTTTTTAGAACTCGATGAGAAAATGTCTAAAAAAGAATCTGTTGAAATCCATGTATGTACATTTCTACAGCATCTTCGCAACTTACAGCTACAGAAGTAAGCAAGTTTCATATATGCACAAAAGAGTAGCCCGTAAAATACCGTGTGAGTGCCAGGAGATGCGCGTGTGCTCTCCGGCCGAGGCACTCGCCAGCCTGCTTCCTGGAAGCTGAGGAAAAGAGCTCTGGGCGTCCTTTCATGTGGCAGACGTCACAAACTCAGCTCTTAATCAGTGCTGGGTGTTAAGACACCACTTTTATATAGCGCCTCGCAACTTAGTTTTCCGTGTCTAAGCGCTATGAAACCGGTCATGGTGACACTATGCATTGGTATACTATTAATCGACCCCTCGGGGATGGAAGGTTGAGGGGGGCCTGTCGGCATTCCATTTAGTTATCTGCGGTAGTGGCAGACGGCAGAGGCGAGCGTTTAACCATGGAGTCGGCCATGATCCAAGCTAAAAGCGAACATAGCGGATACAAATGTATCCGGTCCCTTGGCATCAGGTGGCCCCGTGTGCTGGCCGTTGATGGCGGGGTGCTCACGGGTAAAAGTTAAACCCCCAGCACGTTACTCATCGCCCGTCTGAGGGTCACACTGCCAGGGTCCAATGTACCGGAGCATGTCTGAATCCTGCGGAGCAGAAGGGCAGAATACTCGGAAATAAAGCCGCCACCCGAGCCACTAGAATCAGAATCACGAGAATCCATATAAACAACCGACGAAAGATGCGCAGCCCTCAAGAGGAATCAACACCAGCTAAACGACACAAGCGCACCGAACCACAACACAGGCCTTCGAAGCACAAGCACAGGCCACATCCCGTAGAACAATCCTCGCGCACACGGCACATAAAACTTCAAGCAAACACCAAAAAGAGTGTAGACAGTAGCACAGGTCCAGACAAAACACCAGCAAACACAGGCCCGATGAAGCATGGAGCACACAGCTCACAGAAGCACGGTCGACCTCTGCAGGAGTCCAGCAAAAAAACAGAAACACAAGTCTGAACAAACCAACACACAGAATCACATCAGAAAAACAAGCGGAAACACGAGCCCTTAGAAGCACAGGCCACATAAACACAGTCCAAACAAGAGCTCACACACAAAAAAAACAGCTGGTGGAAACACGAAAACTAATGACCACAAGTCCAAAGAACACCACAGAAACATGGGCCATGGGAATACAAGCCACAGGACAGCCAATGGAAACGATGCCCGTCATTGTCCTATCCCTCAGAGCCACAAGGTCACAGAACCACTCGTCGAACAGAAGTTCAAAAGACACAACCTCGCAGACGGTGAACCCATGAGACCACAGCACAGGGGGACGTTAGACCACACTCAAACGTGAACACAGGAAAGCAGGACTAACAGCCACGAGCCAACAGAACCACTAGCCAATAAACTAACAGGCAATTTAACTCACAAGCTAACACAAGCATACGCTCACTCAATCAGGTGAAAGACACCTGACCCCTCTCCATCACCAGAATCACTAGTCCACAATCCAATAGACCCACCAGACCACAAGCCATTAAAACCACAAGTTAAATCAGTAGTTTCAACGGGTTAAGACAGTTAACCAGACAGCAATGTGTACAAAGGGTGAAAGGAGCACTCAGCCCCCGGGTGGGACCGCAGCGCGTGGACGCTGAACATACTCCTGGAGTCAGCCTCTCGTGCTGACAAGGGACGTGTGAAAGATAGATATATATATTGTTTAAATATCCTGAGTTGGTGTAAACACACACAGACAGATTGAGATCGGATTGCATATGTATGGAGAGATTTACATTATATGTGTGCCTGTGTGCGTGCGCGCGCGCGTGTGGGGCGTGCTCTTAAATGCAATGATATCAAACTCTTATTTCACAGGCCGATGATATTATTTCACAGCTGCCCGTTAAATTCGACGTCATCAGTGCCGGACCTATCCTCGGCGTGATTTGCATCCCCCCGGGGAGTTGGCCTCCGAGCACAGCAGTGTCTTCAGATCATGAAAGCCGCGGCCGTTCTACGGAGTGTTACCATCGCCCGTTGTTTAGTCAACATTGAATAGTGAAAGGTTCGCAGAGCACCAGCATGGGTGGTGATCCAGGCCGCGCCCGGGTTTAGTTCACTTGTGAGGCCAGCTTCAATGAGCGCCCCATTCTACGGGCAGTCAAGCATGGTTTGTAACTAAAGCAGGTGTTCTTTACTCTAAATTCTTCTTTCTAAATTCTTTATTCTAAATTCTACTTTGTTCTACAGAAAAACAAATATTTTCAATACCAACAGCGTTTTCAAGCCTCGCTATTTATAAACCACCAAAACCTTTGGCGGGAATGTTCGACTATACTACGTCTTTATCCAGCATAGATAATATAATTGTATATAGCGCTTCGCGAGCACTTCTGCCTTTCTAAGCACTGTAGACAGAAGGCGGCACCATTGCCCGAAATAACAGTACTCCATTTCAGAAGGAGAGGAGGATGACTTCTGGCAGGGTCCGAATTTTACCTTACGGGCAACAAGTGCAGAGAGAGAGAGCGGATGGGTGGGCGTGGGCCGTATGTATGAGGAATATTAAAGTAAATAATATAAAAATAATTGTATGTCGTGATAATTATAAAAATACCTACAGCGGGTGTAATACGTGTAGCGCTGTATCGACTGATTCGCAAAGCGCTTTGTTTGCCGCTGAATGGAAGACTGGGCGCTATATAAAATAATCTAGCATAACAAGACACGGGATTCCTTAGGGCCCCGAAGCTCTGGTGTGGCTTTGTGTAGACAGCGTTGCTAGCCCAGGTGGGTAGTGGACTCTGAGGTTCCCGCACTGGCCCCGGTCACACGCCTCGCTCGTAGGGGGCCAGCATCACGCTCTTGGGATTGGTGAGGGGCGAGGGACTGTACCTCGCCTTACGCCCTGCGCCTAGTGACATGTCTCATGGGGTCTAGGCGCATCTCACGCGCAGTGGGCCCAGTCACACGCCTCACGCGAATGAGACTAAAGAACACTCCTCACGCACACGGGCCAGTAACTGGCCTATTGACACTCCTCACGCACACGGGCCAGTAACAGGCCTATTGACACTCCTCACGCACACGGGCCAGTAACAGGCCTATTGGCACTCCTCACGCACACGGGCCAGTAACAGGCCTATTGGCACTCCTCACGCACACGGGCCAGTAACAGGCCTATTGGCACTCCTCACGCACACGGGCCAGTAACAGGTCAATTAATACTCCTCGTGCACACGGGACAGTAACGGGCCTCACGCGCTGGGCCTGGTAACACTCACGCGCACTGGGCCAGTGACTGGCCTCACGCCCGTTGGGTCTGGCCTGCCCTTGGGGGGACGGGCTCCACTTTGCATGAACGGATACAACGTTTCCGAGGTCCCAGAGCAGCGCTCGTGTGCCTTACGCACCCGGGACACGAGTCTGCTTCGGGGTGCATTTCCCGTCTGAATGCCAAAGCCCCTTCCGATGAAACTGATTTTCTCAGCGCTGTGTCCATCGTCCGTGGTCGTGGTCCGCTTCAGAACTTGATTTTCACGCACCGGCACTGGTTTTAGGGACTCAGGCATATTTTACTCTAAAGGCTTTGCTCAGAGCAAGAGAACGAGAGACAGAAACGGGAGGAAGAACGAGAAGGTGAAGAAAACTGTGATAAAAGGAAGAAATCAGGGAAGAAAATATAGCGCTATAAGGAGATAGGAAATGTAGGGGGGAGAAGAGACACTATGTGGTGTTCGACAGCTCCAGCTTCCAGCAGGCGGACCCGGGCGGCCGAGATCAGCGCCCGGGGCCTGGACTTGCCTTTGCGCATCCGCGGATCCAGCCATAACGGGTTGAGGTGTCTCGAGCGCGAATCGGATGCAAACATGGCATGTCAACTTTAGTCCTACGAATTCGTATCTGCGTTAAATACCGATCGCAAAATGTATAGAAGTTGTCCGCAAGGTCTAGCACCTGTTAATCATGGGTGGCGCCACGAGAGCCGGCGGGTCGCCTTGTAGCATCGGTGGTACCTGAGAATGCGCGGCACCTGTATGGCCATCGAGTAGACGTGACACACGCAGAGTGTGTATCACCTGCACAGAATGCGTTACAACAACACACAACGTATCACCTATTCCCAATGCAGCACACGCACAGAATGTGTGGCATCTGTGCAGAATGTGTGGCAGCTGCCTGGCACAATATGTATGATATCTGTGGAGAATGTGTGACGCCTGCGTAGAATGAATGACGCAAATCCAGTATGTGTGATTCCTGTGGAGAATGTGTGACACATATCCACACTGTCTGTGGCAGCTCTCCGGCGTGTGTGATACCTGTGCAGAATTTGTGGCACCTGAGCAGAATGTATGGCAGTTGTCCAGCATGTGTGATACCTGTGCAGAATGTGTGATAGCTGGGCAGAATGAGTGACACATATCCACATTGTGTATGGCCGCTGTCCAGCATGTGTGATACCTGTGCCGAATATGTGTGGCACCTACCCAGAATGTATGGCCGCTGTCCAGCACGTGTGATACATGTGGAGAATGTGGGACACATATCCAGAATGTATAGTTGCTGTGTATCATGTGTGACACCTGCGCAGAATGAGTGACGCATATCCACATTGTGTGTGCCAGCTATCCAGCATATATGACACCTGTGCAGAATGTGTGGCACCTACCCAGAATGTATGGCCGCTGTCCAGCACGTGTGATACATGTGTAGAATGTGTGGCACCTATCCAGAATGTGTGATACCTGCGCAGAATGTGTGATACGTGTACAATATGTATGACACCTGTTCTGAGCACGTGCAACCTGTCCTGCCTTGTTTGCACCAGTTCTGTGGGTGTTAAGCCTGCGAGATGTGTGTGGTAGGTTGGCACTGCCCTGTCGACCCTCAACCATATGCCCACCGCGCGCTGCTCTGCCCACAGTTTGGCTGTACGTCAGCCCGGGGGGACCCCCATCCTCGGACCTCCCCTGCAGGATGCGGAGTGAGACGTGGGCGGTTCCTTCCGCGTGCCCTCACTCCACATGCCTGGGGGGAGTGGCTGTCAGTCAGTGACGTCGCAGCCCCCACCCTCTCCAGAAGGAGTGAAGGATGGCGGGCAGATAGGAAGAAAGGGCTTTAGCACTCAAGCCTGGGCTGAGCCGCGCGCACACCGCTCCCCACGGATAATCTGCTGAAAGGGGCTCTTCACCGGGCCGTGGACGCCCCTCCCCTGCTGCCGAGAGGGGCCGGAGAGCCGCCCGGAGAAGGAGGCGAGCCCGCCGGGTCCGGAGTCTGCTCTGCGCCCCTGACACACCGCTGCACCCTCCAGGAGGAGAGATGCGCTGATGGGACCCTCCGCCCCCTCCTAAAGATGCCCTGGACCCCCGGTGAGGAGTTCGGATATTAGGAAGGTAATGCTGGCTGCTGGCTTCGCTCCCCTCCCCGTGTGCGCCACCGTGTGAAGAGCAGACTGCCTCCTCGCTCGGAGGGTCCTGGGCACACGCGCCCTCTGAGCGGGCATGTGCGTGTCTGGGCATCTGTGGACGTCCATGTGTAGGTTACTTGTATATGCGTGAGTTTCTGTACCTATCTATATGTGCCCGTGCATATTACACATGTGTATGCATGCACACAACCGTGTGTGCTGATTCGTATGTCACGCATGTGTGAATGTGCGGTTCGATCTCTGTATGTATGAATGTATGTATGTGTGTCTGTATGCATGTGTGTATGGGGGCTTGTGTGTTTATTTGCATGCTTTGACTTAAAGTTTGCTCTTCATCGACAGCGCCTAGATATCATTTCAGCTGTCGTGCTGCTTTATAGAAATACTTATATATTTCCATTCACGTTCCACATTCCGCGTCCTTGTCTGTGGCATGGCGCACTGTGGGCCTCTTACGTTACTTTATAGTCGAGTATGTGTGTGTGTTTGTGTGTCTGCATGTCTTTTTCTCTGCGTGTTTACGCTCCTATGTGCACGTGCGTCTGTGTGTCTTTAGCTGTTTATTCCCGTGTCTGGGTGGATGTGTTTTGCTCCGTTTGCATGGGTGTGTTTCTTTGCACCATCGCATACATCTCCTTTCTACTTTTACGGCGCCGAAAGGTGCTCGCTGCGCTAAACGGCTGTCCCCATTTTATCGCTATCTTTCTCCTGCCAGGCCTGTTTTTGGAAGACGCTATATGGCGGGGTAGGATGATACGTTATCGGTCACTCGTAGCGCTGCCGCTGCGTGAGTGTTTGTGTGCACTGTCGCGTGTGTCGTGCGTGCGTCATCGGTGCTCGGGTCACAGTGTTAAGTTATAAACTAGAGTTCCCTTTCTGGTGAGAGGCCTTATGTCTGGTTACACTTGCGTCATTGTGAGAATCACTGCTTTCGGCGATCACCTCGGCCAATCTTATTTTCAGCCACCCCCCCAGGACCCCGTCTCGTCAGCCAGGGGTCCCCTTCTTCGTGAGTGACACATGTCCCACCCAAAGCTCCTTTTCTGAAGCCCCTTCCAAGCACCTCCAAAGCTGACAGTAAATTGCCGCCTCTCTTCCCTTGTGGGTTTGTTGTAGTTCAGCGCTTTCGGCCCCACAGGCGCTATATCATTCCCCTGCTATAATCTAATTCAAATTGTTATAACGCTTGACAGTGCCTTATGTCGTGTGTAAATGCTGCCGATTTTGTCTGATAAGAAATCGCCGCGTTGCAGCTAAATTATTTGCCTAAGATCACACAATTAAGAGGTCAAGGGGGGAAGCCAGGATGAGTGCTCGTGGTGTCAGGTTCCACTATCTTTCATAAAGTCTGGACTGGAGGCCATGTACCGCTGAGGCCGGAGGGGTGAAGTTTCCAAACACAGGAGGCTCCAGGCTACAGCAATACACACCACTAGCCATCGACAAATGCGATCAAAAATACAACAGATTTTATTACATTTGTTGAAAATAAGACAAGAAAGGGACTCTATAACTTACATGTTTTACACTAAATAAAAGAAATTAAAATGCACTTCAAAATGTGTATTCCCTCATTTAGCACTGCAGTCCCCGAAACGTTTCTTATGTCACTTCTTGTTTTTGTGCATGATGTGTTCCGGTTTCCGGTTCAAGTTCGCAACCTTGTATTTACAATCGCTTGTCCTTGGGTTTTACAAACAACGCCCCAGCGTGCACAATCGAGCGCGTGCGAGCACGCTGTCAAGTGGTCAACGCTGTAAATGGCTGCAAAGTCGTTTCTAAAAATCTGGGCCTTGCAGGAAACGTTCAGGGTTGTGAATCTATAAAGTAAACAATTCGTCGTGTAGGGTGTGGCAATAAACCAGACGAATGAACAATTGACTCGTGATTTCATCTATTAAGATAAAAAACAAAAATGTTTTCACATTTTAGGTAAGGCGCCTCCGTTCCCTGACCCGTGGATTCCGCCAGCGAGATATATTAAGTGAATTTAGGTTAACTTGTCTGTTTGTGTCAAACTACGAGTGGTTCACAGGCATCTCTACTCTTCGGAGACACGTCAGTTATGAAGTCAAGATATCTGATGTGTTTTCGAAACGGTGAAGTCACAGGCAACTGCATCCGAGGTTGTACATAAGTCTGTGGCAAGACCAGGCCGCTTCACCCCACTCCCTTCATGGTGTGTGGCCGACAGGACGCAAAGAATTCGTAGAGAGGCAGAAAGGGCATTATAGCGCTGAAAGCCTACGGGTTTAGGCGCTATAAAAAACGGCACTGATTAGTCCGAAAAGAAAAACGAAAGCGCACTGTAATGCGACAAAGACACAAACTTTGTGTGACTCCCGGGTGACGGCTCTTGCACCAAAACTACCCATATTTGAATTTATATACATCAGGTGACACAAACCAGAAAATCGCTGTATGAAACCGTCATATGAAATGTAAAAATGTGTTTTTGAAATGTTCTAGTTACAAATTAGGTAGGCAACGCCAATAAAACTTCCTGATACATTTCCCACCTGAATAAAATAAATGTAACCGGCACACCGGAAGTAGGCCGCTGTTTTTTAACCCAATCCTGTTTTGTGTATTATTAGTAATAAACAAATAAGTCCCTTGACGCCCTGCTTAAAAAGTCGTAAAGTGTGCCCGCCTGAGCCCAGGTGTGTTCAGCATCCGAAGGAAGGCCGCCTCACCCGGCAGCACTGCTGTTTTCCGCATAAGCCAAGGCCTGCCCGGCAGCGCAGCGGTTTCATAACACACACACGGTGACTCCAGGGCAGGGCTCTGTCGGGGACAGGCCTGGGGCGCCACAGATACTCCGTAAATAATGAAATCCAATGGTACTCCCATGAAGGTACAAGCGTGGTCATGTGTGTGGTGTGCGCGCGCCTGTCTGAGAGAATGCGTTTTGTATTTCAATGTGCACATTTATTATAGTACATGCTTTATTCCCTTTTGGCCAACTTTTCTTCTTGTATCTGTATATTTGTATTTTAATGTGTTTCTGCAATGAACCCATGTAGCATTAGATTGTAGGGCTTTGTATAGACGTCCCCGCTGGTTTGGGACGTCTGACGTGTTGTGTGTGTGGGGACGTGTCCTCGGCAGTGCTGCGAGGGCCCCCCACGTTGAACCCCTGTAGAGCCGCGATGCCCGCTGCTTTATTATAATCGGCATTCATGGAAACCCTGCAGTGAAATAGAGCCAGCCGCATAATTACAGCAACTCAGCGGTAAAGGAAGGTTACGTTGTACAAATGAGCGACAGGATAGTAGTTAGTTCAGATTTTATCTTAGGGCGAATTTATAAAATGACATCATGGCTAGGAGATGGGAACAGGGGGTTTGCCACAATACCATATGCGAGGGGACCTTATGCTGGGGCTGTAGCACAATGCGTTGCATCTCACACACTTTCACTATTATCTCACTATCCTGTTAAGGCGCGGGCCTTAATTAGCCCAGGTGACTTTGGTGAGTCGTAGTGCACTCTTCAGTATAATAAATCGTGCCCACCTGTGGCATAGCGAGTGCACTGTGGGCCCTGATGCGAGCAGTGGGGTTGCCCCTATGCACTGTTAAAACATTTTTTTAAAGCACTATCATCCCCCTACACTCCCGGGCCCTGGTGCCACTGCACCTGCTGCACCGTGGATAGCTGCGCCCCCGCTGCTCAGACCAGCGCTGTGACAAGGGGAGGGAGGCCGGGTACCATTAACGCGCCGTGACTGTATTTCTGCCTTGATCAGCTGCTCTGGGTCCAGTCTCTCACGAGCGTCCTTGTGTTTTCTCTTCCAGCGCACCGAGGGTGGACGACGCTGCTCCACGGGACCCGCCGACGCCGCCATGGCCTCCAGCCCCCTCACGGGCACCACTGACATCTTGCTGGCCTCCCCGCCGGGCACCTACCCCTCCGAGCCGGCGCGGGGCGGCGCCATGAAGCCCAACCAGGTCAGCCAGGTGGTGCTGTACGGCATCCCCATCGTGTCGCTGGTGATCGACGGGCAGGAGCGCCTGTGCCTGGCGCAGATCTCTAACACCCTGCTCAAGAACTACAGCTACAACGAGATCCACAACCGGCGGGTGGCGCTGGGCATCACCTGCGTGCAGTGCACGCCCGTGCAGCTGGAGATCCTGCGGCGCGCCGGCGCCATGCCCATCTCCTCCAGGCGCTGCGGCATGATCACCAAGCGGGAGGCCGAGCGCCTCTGCAAGTCCTTCCTGGGCGAGAACCGGCCGCCCAAGCTGCCCGACAACTTCGCCTTCGACGTGTCCCACGAGTGCGCCTGGGGCTGCCGGGGCAGCTTCATCCCCGCCCGCTACAACAGCTCCCGCGCCAAGTGCATCAAGTGCACCTACTGCAGCATGTACTTCTCGCCCAACAAGTTCATCTTCCACTCGCACCGCACGCCCGAGGCCAAGTACACGCAGCCCGACGCCGCCAACTTCAACTCGTGGCGCCGCCACCTGAAGCTGACCGACCGGACGCCGCCCGACGAGATGGTCTTCGCCTGGGAGGACGTCAAGGCCATGTTCAACGGCGGCAGCCGCAAGAGGGCGCTGACGCACGGCCACTGCTCCGCCTCGCTCAGCGCGCTCAAGGCCGGGGCGGCCGCCCTGCCGCCCCACCTGCTAGCGCCTGAGCTGGCGCACAAGAGGTCCCGCTTCCCCGAAGACGATGACGAACTGGACGGGGCCCCTGCGCTGCCCAGCAAGCCCCCGCGCAGCTACCCCGTCATCCCGGTGCCCAGCAAAGGATTCGGGGTGCTGCAGAAGTTCCCAGCCAGCTCGCTCTTCCCCAGCCCCTACAGCTTCCCGGCCTTCGGGCTGTGCCAGAAGAAGGACGATGGGGACCCGGCGGGGGCGCAGAAGGGCGCAGGACTGTCCGGGCTCTTCTGGCCGGGACGCAAGGACGCTTTCTACCCGCCCTTCTGCATGTTCTGGCCTCCCAGGACGCCGGGGGGCATCCCGGTGCCCACCTACCTGCAGCCCCAGCCCGGCGCCCTCACCTCCCTGGCGGAGAGTCCCAGCCTTCGCCAAGCCTTCCTGGACCTGTCCGAGCAGAGCGAAGGCAGCGCCGTCAGCACTCCCCGGGACGGCCTCTTCGAAGCCGAGGGCTCCCCAGACCTGCCCGCCTTCCCCACCCGCAAGCCCAGCTACCACTCGGCCTTCAGGCCCGTGGGCAAGGACGCCGAGAGCCTGGCCAAGCTGCACGGGCCCTCCCTGGAAGAGTATGGGGCCGAGCGGCAGCCCTCCCCCGGAACCAGCTGCAGCTACCAGAGCGACAGCGCCGACTCGGACGACGAGGAGCAGGAGGTGGACGTGGAGAGCCACCGGCTGCCGGGCGAGGAGGACGGGGCGCCGCCCTACCTGCAGAGCAGGGGGCTGGGGGAGCAGGACGAGGACAGGGGGGTGCTCGAGGGACACAGGAAGGAGGCCCCCCGCCTCCCCAGCAGAGCCCCCGAGAGCGAGGCCGAGCAGAGCGACCCCCTCCTCGCCCCCAGGAAGGACTCACAGGAGGAGCCCCCCAAAGACTGCAGCCCCCTGCGCACCCCACCGGAGGAGCCCGGCTACAAAGAAGTAAATACCCCCTGAAGCCACCCCGGCTCATTATTTTTATTATTTAAATTCCGCTCTGAGTTGAATGCTTGCATGTGCCTAATAAGATGGATAATGGGGGCCGCTGGGCATGAAACGTTCAATGTGTTAATTCGTACAAATGGGGCCGAGCGAGGGGGGCACATGTGCGGGGTTGTTTCAGCCAGAAGAGCGCATCCCTCCCTCGTCCCTTCAGGGTTAGAGGTTGTGCTGCTGGAAAATAACACAGGGGCCGTATCAGGGTGGCCTTTGCTGGCGCTGCCCAGAGGAGCGCCTGTTTTATGCGCCTCCAGGGGGAAAGTTAATTCAGTGAACCCGATATTTCTGTATCTTTGTGCCTTATTTTCAGATAATACAGCTCGGACTCAGTGGGCACTGCCGGTCGGTTTGCATCTTCCTGTTTCTAAACGGTGCTGTCGGAAAATAACGCATTAACTCTGTAATATCGTTAGGCGCCTCGGGCGCATTAAACAGACGCTCCGAGCTGCGCCCGCAAAGTTCATCCTGCCAGAACTCTAACGTACACATTAATGCCAAGTGTCCCTGTTTAAGATGCAGGCGACCTTATTTTTTTATTTTTTTAATCCCCAATGTAAAACATGTAGCAACTTTTCTTTTACATCGCCCCCATTAGATATACGAAAAGAGGGAACATATTTCTATATTCTCCACTCGTTTTTATTGAGTCGAAAAATTCACCACTGGGGGAAAAGCCTAAAACAGATACTAAATGCCAATATTATCAGCTAAAAAAAGCGGAAATCGCCATCACAAACTGACAGAGTTGACACATTAGTAACACATCGATTTAGACATTTCAAAAGTGATGAGAAAATAATATCTTTCGTACAAGAGTTGGCATTGCACTGAAATGTGATATTTTGTTTTAGGGGTAGGACGCCAGTAGGCCGAAAAACACGTAAGATTTAGCAACGCGGTGGGCGAGGCTAGGGGAGGAAAACCTAAACACCAGTTTAAAACTTCGCCTAGTAACTAGTTTTTAATAACGAATGTAACTTTATTCCATTGTAATTCGCTGATGTCCTGGAAGGTGTAGTCAGAAGTACAGTAGCCAAATTGCATGCCTGTATTACGGCAGACCACATGTCGTAAAGCATGACTACTAATGTAGGGGCCACCATGTCATTCAATGTTAGTCGCTTCTCTTTCACAGCATCAGAAATCTAAGGAGGACAGCCATGTAATCCCGCCGGCGAAAGAAGACAGCTCGTTTCCTGGTAAGCAGCGGGGCTAACCCCCATAATACTGACAAATACAAATCCAGGGGAAGTGAGGGTTGGGGTGGATCAACACCAATATCAAACGTAAACAGTGTTGATGATTTATACGTTGGAGTGAAAAAGTGGTGTGTTACAGATCGGCACGGAATTATTGACTGAAAGGAAATAAATTGTGTCTATTTCAATAAATACGAACTGAATCTTCGAACATAATCCTTGAATCCCTAATAATTTCATAGGCAGAAACACAAGCCTATTTTGAATCGCACACCCCAGTAAAAATTTGGGGTTGTCGGAGAGAAATGAGAAGATTGATTATTGGCAGGAGGGGTGCAGATACGTAAAATCAGGGAGGGTTTTGAACAGGAAAGGGTGGATGAGGTAGAGGTGGTTGAAATACTTCTAGGCCTTGTTTTAAACGAACTCAAAGTCGTCGGTCCGAAATCTGGTTGACTGAGAACCCTTAGAGCATCATGGAAATCAGGAGTGGGTCCTTAGAAATGGGGGTGTTAAGAGCCTTTATACGGGTCCGGATGCTTCAAAATAATACTACAACACAGTCCAGCAAGTTTACTCCCTCCTGCAGATATTCATTTATAACCTACAGGGATGGTTCATATGTAAGCAGATCCGACTCAGCCTTTCAGCTATCAGAGGCAGATACAAATCAGATGCTATTTTACTTTATTAATGCACAACTAATGCACATCTTCTGTTCAGATGTCGCACATTGGGTTTCCCATAACACCAATAATGCACCGGTTTTTTAAAAAGTTAGTTACAAACACTCCCTTATGTAAGCACAGCGGTGGTAGTCAGTGTGGTAACTCCTAGAGCCGCTGGCACACTTTCAGAATAACAGCTGGGTGTGTGATGGCGTGGGGTAGGTGGTGGGGGCTAAGGCACGTGTAGATCGATCAGAGGTAACATTCCTTAATTACTGCGAGAATGAGGGTGTTACCGCACAGCTTCTCTGATGGACATACATTTTTAGACTTTGCTTTCTAAGTAGACATTTTTTATCTAAATTTCTATGTATCTCTACTAGCATTCACACACCTGTATGCTTATATTTGTTTATAGATGCACGTATGTGTATGTATTCATACGGACACACATGTATGAATGTACATACATATACAAATATCAGAAAGTGTGTGCACTATCTATCTATCTATCTATCTATCTATCTATCTATCTATCTATCTATCTATCTATCTATCTGTCTGTCTGTCTGTCTGTCTGTCTGTCTGTCCATCCTTCCGTCCGTCCGTTTGTCTGTATTATATATGTGTCAATGTATAAATGGTTCATGTACAATGTGTATTAAAACATGTGTTTTTTTATTTGCCATCATTACAGAAAAAAGCAAAGACAATCACTTCTTCATCACAGACACAGACCACCTGACAGGGGAGTTCTGGCGCGAGATGACAGGTAAATCCATAAAAGGCACCTTGCATTCTCTAATCACAAACCTAATATTTAGAGCAAAAGCAACTGTAGGGGGAAAAAAAGCAATCCCACGCAGCGATAACCAAGAAGAAAAGAAACGGGGGGCGCGTGGGCATTAATAGCAACAGTATTATTAATTGCCCGGGATTCGGCAGCGAGA